>NC_136115.1:5137664-6516414 GCF_965212315.1 Lampetra planeri | reverse complement strand
TGGTTCCTCACGCCTCCCGAGTCGTTCTCTTAGAGAGTGAGTGAATACTGTGCGCGTTACGAGTTGACGTTAAATAGGTAAGCCGGAGTTAGTCAATAGGCAGATCGCATGTGATGAGGTAAATTGTTGATACTCGCCACCTTTTCCAGGACAACTCGCCAGGGTAAATGAGTAGGCCAAATACCCTCCAGAGGGGTTTTATAAAGATCCCCCTCGTGGAGGGCTTTTGCTAGCACTGGCATGAACAAGGTATTGCAGGGCTGGAACTTTATCTAATCTAAAAATAAACATAGCAGCACTGGATAACGGTTCCATCCGATGCTTGCTTTTCTTTTCCAGGAAATCAAGATCTGTTGATGCGCAGCGATTTGTGGAAGGAGCTCATTGAAAGTTACCAAAAAAAGAGTTGCGTTGGTAATGCCAATCAAATCATTGTGAGCTCAGCTAGATAACAGGGCCACACGTTGATTCCCATAATGGAATTATACTTTTTTTTTAAACATTAATCCCAAAAACATGTGGACATTACAAATCAAGATTGAATGTATATTTTATTCGATTTAAACTATGAATAACTGAACGAGCAGAAAAACATTAGCAACTTACCTAACCAGTAGGTATAATATGTATACTGCACTTCATTTTTCCAAATGAAACAACTTTCTTAGTGTGTTTGCATTTCCATACATATTATTTTAAAGTACGTAAAAAAACCTCAACTTGCAGTGATCCTAAATTCAATTATAATTGATTTCATCAAAAATCCTAATCATGTTTGCAACAAAACATACACTGTGCTTCCTAATTATGTTTTTGATATCCTCTAAATATATATATATATATTTCCTATTTAAAGTAATAAATAGTTATTTATAGATCTTTGTTAATCCACTACTCGATGATGGCCTCCTCACGCCAGGGCTATCATGTATAGACTTTTCGTTGCCATGTGCAGACATTCGCACAGATAACAATATGATCTATGGATCAATTCAGGGAACATATAAAGGGCAGAAGAGATAAGAGGAGAGTGTATAACAGGAACTTCCCTTGATGTATTGGTCGATTTAAAAGCCATACAAGGGTAACCGGCTGCTATAAACACAGTTGTTTGTTAGTTCACCAGATCTATGGATTTAATATGGAGCTTTACAAATTTGATAATAGCCATCAAGTGACATAAACTAATAATACTAATAATACAAGCAAGTTATATAGCATATCGCTAGTGCAATTATGATATAAAATCAGTGCCAATTATACTGCAAGATTTAATTCCTCTAAAATCTGCAGGATTAAACAATTATTTTGATATTTGTAAAATCGCGTTTTATTAGGTATACAGTTATTCATAGTTTTTCAAATTACATGTATTCGTCAGGTAGCACTTTGTTTATTGGTCTAGTGATTAAAATGTTTATACCATAGCCGTTTGAATGTTTTTATGAGTGTCTATACGATTTTCTGTTCCATACACATATAGTACATATTAGCAATTTGCTCCTTGGGAACAAATCGCAACATTCCGAGTAGCCCTGCACATATCAGTTACATAAACATTGAAACATGCCTTTGAGATTAGAGGTGGCATGTTTAAACTCTATTGTTTATTTGAAACAAATCTCTTACGGTCAAGTTCACTTCGTCAGGGAACCAAGTAACAGATGATTTAATGACATGAAATACAATTTTATACTTTGAAATGCTACTTGTTATATAGTTTAAATAAGCTTTTTAACCAAATGTAAACAAAAAATTGTGTGTTTTAAAGCCTATGAAAGTGCTCGTTTTACATTGATTAAAAAATTTGATTCTATAAATTGTTATACTTTTTTTTATTCTACATCACACGTCTGTGGGACCAGAGTTCCATTTTCTGGTCTTCCTTGACCCAAGGGTTGGCCGTGAGATGGACTCTACTACGTCACAGGGCTCTGTGTTCAGCAGTTCTTGCGAGTTTTCCCATACTGAGCCCTGTCCAAAGCAATTGCATCATCAATCCACGTTCTTCTGGTCGGCCTCACTTTCTTGGGGGCTGAGCCTTGAACAATCATCTTCTCCGGGCAGTCTCCAGGGTTTCCACAGGACGTGTCCCAGAAACACCATCTCCTTAATCTACTCACGAAATACACTTTGGTTGCCTGTTTAATCGAGGATTGGCTTATTTGTCTGGTGGGCTGTCCAGGAGATTCTTAGAATGCAGCAGAGTCCATTCATCTCCCAGGCCTGGTTCCTTCTTTCTTGACCTATTCTAGATTGGTGTGCTGTCCTCTAATTTTGGAATAAAGGTCAAACACTTGCCTTTACTAAATAAATGCAGGTCTCTTCAATGATGAAACATGACAATTGCCAAATTGTTTTAGTCAAAATCACCATGTCACTTATATGCATTTCTAAAGCATTTTTCATATATTAATATCCAATGTCAGAAAAATGGTCCATGTTATTATATACTTATATAAATGTGCCTATCTTCAATACCAAATCAATTCAACCTGTAGAAAGAAGGGCCTTGAGTTCAGAATCTTCTTTCAATAGATCGCAGGCCTTCCTACACTTGTTGTCAACAATGTCCTTCAAATCAGGCTGCTGTTGGACTAGCAATTTACAGACTGATAAATGCCCTCCCTCGGCCACCTGCAAAATCAGATTTTAGTTTGAGATGTTCATATTGCTAGTATACATTTTATTTTAAAAAAGTATAAAATGGGCATTGCACAGAAAGCACCTCCTTAATGCTACACAACACCTGGCATAATTAAGTAAGTTTCTACAGAGTGAGTGAATTAAAAAAAAATACTTCTGCTAATAATTTAACTATAACTGTGTGACTTGCAGAACTTTGTGACGTATATTATAAATATTAAAATGACATACCAAACAATCTCAAAAGGCCAACAGAGAATTCACAATTTAAAATGTTATTTGGCCATTGCTTTATCTTCTTAGATTTAAGTAAAACAATCATAAACATCACTAAAAAATAGTATAAATTTGAAATAAAATCGAATGCTAAATATTATTGCGAAGATAAAAAAAAAACCTGTTGCAACTGTTCAAATACTTAGCAGAAACGACAGGCTTACTTTGTGAAGCGCAGTCATTCCATCGCTGTCACGAAGTCCGCAGTCAGCTCCGTGCTTGAACAAAAGGGACACAATGGTAGCGTGGCCACAGTACGCCGCTCGGCTCAGTGCAGTGGCTCCCCCCGGCGTCTGCGCGTTCACGAGTGCCCCATGGGACAGCAGCGCCCGGCAGACTGCCTCATGCCCATTCCGGCTGGCGTAGTGCTGCCACACACAATAGAGGACTCTTGTATTAACGTTGTTTACCAGCAGATCATACATCTGGCCAGCATAGACGAGTAGGTCAAACGCACCTGTTACGAGGGGCTCTCGAGAGCTTCCTCTAGTAGAGGCCCTTTTGCCAGCAGTGATCCATACCAGTCAACCCATATGGTTTAACCCGTATTCTTGTACAGGGAAATTTAGTTTTCAGGTCCATACGCCGTACAGCCGTTTCAATACGGGCAAACACATTTTTTGTCTGTGTTTCTCCCTTGTGATGGGACTTTGTAGGATGAATGTTGAGATTTATAAGGGCACGGCGTGACCAATAAGGTCTGAATTGGTCTGTAATAAGTAAGGCACTGATAAGGGGTTGACAGGTATGGTGATCTGAGCAAGAAATTGCAGGGTTACACCTATCCTCTTTGCAACCTTTCTTCTTCACATTGTTTTAAAAGCAGACCAAGCAATCATCGTGCAAGAGTTCCAACTGTGCTCTCCTGAACCAAACAGCCAATTTGGCCTACTCACTTTAAAAAAATGCAAATTAGCATTACAATATATCATCTCATATTTGGATTGAAGGTACCACTGTTAATAAAATGTAAGCACGTAAAAAATATAATTGTTTTACAGTTGCATTTGTAAAAATTAAACGACTGAATTATATTGTTACTCTTCTTGGTTCTTTCGGTAAAGTCACGTAGAATGGAAATAATAAAATAATAAAAAATAAAACATTTAATAATTATCACGACGTTTCGGCCAAAACGTCGTGAGAATGATTTAATTATGTTTTCTTTTAGTTATTTTATTTCCATTCTACGTGACTTTACCGAAAGAACCAAGAAGATGAATCCCTGCAGTCACGAAAGCTTTAAATCGAAATATATTGTTACTATTACAACAATTGGCCACAAATAGCCATTTATATATTTAGAAACTCTAATTTAATTTCTAGTAATTTTACTCAAGTGTTAATACATACGAGCCTCTAGAAATATATTCCAATATATGTTTACATATGGCAGTATTCGTAACAAGCAAATAAAAAATGCTTACTAGTCCAGTGTAGCCAGAAGCATCAGTCTTGTTTGGATCAGTCCCCTTATTCAGTTGAGACACCACTCTATTGAGGTCCCCTTCACCGGCTGCTGACCAGATTCCTGCATGCAGCCAGTTTCGACAAATTATTATATCATTCTTCCACAGAAACACAGCTTCTGCAGACATTTGGGTTACACATAATTTAGATGGATATGGTGTCTAAATACAACAGCAAACCTCAAGATGCTGCGCAAAACAGTCGGTCATGTGCTTCCTTGGGATGATTAGTTTCATAGAATGAGAGACAGTCATAGGTGTAGGACACAAATTACCTCAAACTGCAACAGGGGCAGGGAGATGACAGCATGGATAGCAGGAGAAAGGGGACAACAGGCGAAAGAGCACTTTCCCAACTCAGGGAAGGTTGACTGGGGGCTTCGATAAAAGCCTTGCTTACTGGAGTAAAGAGTTTGTCAGGAGGAGTAAAGTGAGATGAGAAGTTAGCATAAAGAAACTAATCGAAAATGGAACAATAGCAACACAGAATTTGAGAGTGGATCGTGAATTTGAGTTCATGAAGTCAATGCTAATAGAGCTGTGTGTGATCAGGTATGATTTGACGGTCAACTTGCAAAAATGTACGTGCCTTACGAATAAATTAATGTTCATGCTTCGGAGTCACAATTGATGAATACAATTTTTTTGACATTGTAAATGTAGTGCTGCCCGTGTAAGCAGAGGTCTCATGAACCCATTACATACAGTACATACAAATGACACATAATATATAGTGAAAAACCATAATCTGACATGTATCGCAGGCATAATCAATAATTGAATCAATTAAAGTATGTGTAGTGACATCGGGGATGTCACTGTATGGTGCCGGCCTGAGAGGGCCACGGCATGCGATGCACTGTCATCGCATACACCCCGTGGCAGGTGTAGTACCAGCCCTAGCGGCGCTTGGTGAGTGCTGGGATAGCGCGAGCACCACGCATAGCGTGTAGTGCGGGCCCCCACAGGGGGGAGTGGGAGAGTGTCAGCCCAGGGGCAGGGTTGCCCCAGGCCATGGCACTCTGGTTGACCCCGCAGACACGTGATCCAGAGTGTCCACAGAGAGGCCCCCAGGTGGGGGGGCTAGGGGGTGATCACATGTCTGGCGAAAGCTCTCGAGAGGAATCGAGAGGGAGCTGGAAGGCTCCAGAAAGGAGTGGGGCCAAGGGCGGAGCAGCCCCGACCCATGGGGGGATATAAGGCGGGTCCCTGAGAGGGACCAGGGTCGCTGCATTCTACAAGCTGGAAGCTCCACGTCTCAAGCTGGAAGCTCTACGTCCTACGAGGCATCAACACGTGGTCGCGGACCCGAGTGAGAGGGTCCGACCCTCCGTAGCTGTAACTCCTCTGTGAAGTGTAGTTAGCTGGGTGGTCACCACCCTAGGCTGTATCTGGTAAAGGGGCAGTTATCCCTTTGTGTTACAGTGTTACAAATAAAAGTGTGGCCTCTGAAAGGAACAACGTCTGCGACTCCGTTGGACCCACTACATATGTATCATGACATGCCTATTAAAGAAACACTCATGGAGTTTTAAGCTTGCATATGATGAATGGGACCTTTATAGCCTTTTGCCAATCCACTGTTGAAGATCACCCTATGTCGTGTCATTCACTGGGGTTGTTTGATCATACTTCACCATGCTGGTCATTGTGGGTTAAATAAGGGGGGGGGAGGGGGAGGAGACCCGGGAACGTTTCACATATCGCTCGCCACTGATGTGAGCTGTGGCCAGGAATCGAACCCAAGGTTATTAGGGTTTGCAGCGCGGTGCGCCGATCACGGCCCCACCGCTCAATCTTACCGCGCTCAAAGTCCATCTCATCAAGGGTCTGGTGCACGCCGGTCGGAGCAGGGTCCAGATGACAGCAGGAAGCGTGGGGGCACTGGTGGCCAGACATGATAGTTCAACTCCACTGCCAGAAGGGGGCTAAAGAGTGAACAAAAGTGTTCATGGTTATTCATCATCTGAAAAGTGTTCATGATTCGAGCCGAATGGCTCACAAGGCTATACCTAATAAAAGAACTTGAACTTGATCTGAAGGGGGAAGCTAAGCGTGCAGTTTCCTGCAGTGGTTCTGCAACTCTTCGAATGCATTGTAACGTGCAAAGGGTTGTATGCAACTTAGTTTCTTTTTGTTTTTTACCTGTTGTACCTGACCGAGCCAATACAGTTAATAACGGGACAGCGTGGTGAAGTATGGTCAAATAAACCGCGCCCCACGACCCGCAAGGCATGGGGAGGCGAAATCCACCAGTGGGTTGATAAAAGTTATATATTACAAATATATATTGCGATCAGCATTAGGGGCCGTCCATAAATGACGTCACGCACCTAGGGGGGGGGTCAGACATTTGTGACGATGTGTGACGAGAGGGGGGGTTTGAGAAATGTGACGTCACATCAAAATGCGCAACTTTAAATAAATACAGACAACACGTTCTACTTAATTAAATAGACATTTTAATAAATGTTTTCTCCTACAACATCCGAGTGCAGCGCCACATTAAATACGCACTAGAATGACAATAGTTTAAAGCGATTTGAAGCATGTTTTATTTTATTTGGGGGGGGGGGGGGGTAGAGCTTTGTGACGTCATATTTGAGGGGGGGGGGTCTGACTTTTTGTGACGCCGTGTGACGAGGGGGGGAAAGGGTCCTTACACGGGGCAGACACTCGGGGGGTGGCACATTCCACGTTCCTATGACCGAGTCAGTCCATCCAGAGCAACGTCTTATCAGGGCACGGGGTGACCAATGAGGTCTGACTTGGTCTGTAATAGGGTCGGGCACTGATAAGGGGTTGACAGGTATGGAACTAGAGGCAATGCGAGCGGCGTTTCAGCACAGTACTCACGCTGTAACTTCGCGGACGCACTTTCGATCCGTCGGGGATCACAACATTGGTGGTATCGAGACGAGACGAGAGGGTCGTGGAATCGATTCCTGTTCATCGATACTAAAAACATTTATTTTCGATTCCCCCCACCCCAAATAAAAGTTATAACAAATTTAACAATCTATCGTGTTTGAATACAATCGGTATATTTTAGGTCTGTTTGTTGTGAACGTTAAACGTTCAAGTTTGCTTTTATTTAATTTGTATCTATCGTTTATAAGGTCGATTCCTTTTATTTAGATTAATATAAAATCGACTCCGTATCGGACGGCGCGCGACGAGGGCCACTGCACTCTAACACGAAATCGCTTTTCACGTGGTGCCAAACTTGCACGCGACACGGAGCCCCTTTAATCCGAGAGGTGTCAGACTCGGGCCAGAGTGGGTGGCCCTCAACACGATTCACTCTCAACAAATGTATTTTAATTTTACCAGGTATGGCCCACTCACAAATTACAACGGACCTTTACGCGAGAGTTTCATTCAAAGTGGACCCACTTGACGAGAGCAGCCGTGAACTAAAACTAAAATACTTAATTTACCAGGTAAAAGCGCACTGAGATGTGTGCAGCTCTTTTTCAGATGCCACCTGGCCACAAATGATAGCTCAACGAAGTGGCTTATCGCGTGGAAATGTATAGCAGCCAAATAAGTACGACTCAACTTATGTTTATAAATGTGGAGGGTAAAACCGGAGGACCCAAAGGGAAGAAAAAAAACACGACACCACGGGGAGAGACGTGCAAAATCCAAATATACTGGGGTCAGGGTTTGGGACCGAACCCAGGCGAGGAAGTTAACATCTCGCCACTGCGGCACCCCACTATTACATGCGACCCCATAGAACGCTGATTCGTTATGGCACTTTGGACTGGAGCATTTTTTTTACGAAAACGTTCAATCAAAATATCGACAAAGGTCTTACGAGCAAGAGAACACACAGCTGCACCGGCCGAGGAAACGTCATTCGCTCAGTCAATGCAAGATTAATAAAGAAACGACCACTCCACATTAAAATAAAGGAACGACCAATATTTTTCCAGGGCCATCTGTTTCAGCAAGACAATTTTCGACTGGTTTTGCCTTCCAATATTCCCACCAACAGTCAGATCCGTGATACAAATTCTGCTAATTTGCCAGATGGGTTATTCACTCGGCCACCAATCAACACATCTGAGCCTATTCATTACAAATACAGTTGCTTTAAGATAGTTGCGTTCATGTTTTATTTTCTGTGAACAAGTTTCTATAACCAGGTATCCATTCAAAACTGAGCATGTATTGCCAAATGGGGTTTGCCCGTGCCAAAATAAAATGCAATTAAGCAAAATTGTCCAAATATAATTTTCCACCGTCATGCACGACGACGACGATGATGGTGGTGGTGATGAATAACCTAAGGACAAAGTCATGTCTGTCCACGTTCAAATAAAAGCGCTCTTTTTTTGAGTGTGTACGTCAACTTTTGAGAAACTATCCCGAGGCAGAATGAACATTTCCGGAGGCCAAATCTGCGGTTATTTTGTGCGCTGGTTGGCGACGTTAATTTTATTACGGATCTCACCGTCTCGTATACAATCACATGCATTCGCGGCTCTTGATATTTTTAAGTTGTTTTTAAACAAATAAACTGGATGCTTATTGTTAATGTTGTACTTGCCGGGCCCCCTGCACGTAACGAAAGAGGAAGTGTACAGTACATTTTAGTTTTAAAAAGGCACGGCAAGACTACGTACGGTAAGTCGTGTGTTTTTTTATAGTAAAATGTCTTCTATAAAGATAATGACAAGTATTCACTGTTTGTGGTTTTGTTGCATACACGTTGTCGAAAAGTATATCTTTAAGTTTTCCCGTGGAGGGGGGGGGGTTGTTTTGTGTGTTACAAAGAGAAATTGAATGTTTCGGTAAGTTTAGCGTGGCGGAATCAGGAACCGGCCTGAACTAAAAACAGCGCTCTAACAACATTCGCGTTCCATGCTTGTCATTCCTCCGATAGCTGCGTAATTTCTTTAATATTGCAAAAATGTGAAGCATCGGGAAAGCAATGTGTAAAGATATCAAGCTCATACCTGTCAGCCTACCTTACAGACCAATTCAGACCTTATTGGTCACCCCGTGCCCCTTATACATCTCAACGTTCATTTTATAAAGTCCCATCATAAGGGAGAAACACAAACAAATAAACAAAAACATTATTTTTGCCGGTATTTAAGCGGTTGTGGGCTGTATGGACCTGAAAACTACGCGAATACAGGGTAAACCGTATGGTTTGAGAGCTATGCAAGATTGTTTGCCATCATCATCGAACGCATCATACACGTGCTGTAGAGTACTCACCAAACTTTTAAATGGTAAATAGCCGGTGTTAGAAGAGAAAAAGATTCAACACAGGTGGATTCTTAACATCGCAACATCGTGATGTGGCAAAGGCGAGGCCTTCATCAAGCGAATGGCTCACAGGGCTATACCTAATAAATGAACTTGAAGCAGTTGATTGATAATGACTGATTAAATAGCTGTGCCAATAAATCAGAAACATTTCCTCGATTTACAGGGTAGTCCAGATGTCTTGTGACCCCCATTTAATTATCTAGAACTGAATATCTTGTGGAAGTGAAAGACATGTTCGGCGTTATTAAATTGGGCTGTGCCTATGTCATGGTGAACGAGGCTGTGCCGATCAGTGGTGTTGCCAATACTCACAAAAAACTTACTGGTGAAGAGTTCAGACTCCCTTGGAATTGTCCTGGGACTCACCGATACAATTATGTTGTTAGATTTTGTTTTTACTAAATGTGTGTACAGGTAGTCCCCGACTTACGATGGTCCGACTTACGATATTTCGATCTTACGATGGCGATAGCGATACGAAAATTGCCACCAACAACCTAACATCATTCAAGTATGCAGACGACGGACAGAATCTTGGCGAGTACAGTATAATATGATACGTTACGATACATTCAATGCATGTTTGATACGTAGTTTTAGCGATTTCATTTAGAGTCATCACGATACGATACATACGTTCAATGCATGTTAAAAGTTTTTTTTTTTTTATAGCAGATAGGATTGTTTCCTGAAAAAACTTTCTATGAAATTGCAGTTCGTATAGGTAGGCTAAGAATTTACCTTGTTTTTTACTTTACATTTTACTGTGCAATACAGTATTGTAATTAATAATTACATACACACAGGATATAGTTTATACAGTACTGTACTGTAAATTGCTCTGTTTTGCAAAATTATCACCATTCTTTAAGACACCTGGGTAGGCTAGGCCATCTTTGACTTACGATCATTTCGACTTACGATGGGGTCGTCGTAACGCATCTTCATCATACGTCGGGGACTACCTGTATATTCAACTTCTTTCGCACGGTACGTAGTCAACCGTGATAATCGGAGGTGATGTGAAAGACAACAAACTAAACAATAAGCAGCTCTAAAGAAATTAGTTTTCAATCTAGGTTTAAAAGTTCTATAGCTGCCGTGGCTTACTAATATCGGAAGAACGTTCCAGACGGCCGCAGAAGTGCATCTCAAAGCGAGTGATTCATTTATGTAAATGTGTCGTTCATCCACCTCCACCCGACACATCCAATTAGTAAATATTGTCACGTGAACAGAACGTGCCAATTTGTTACTGCAGTACTTCAGCACACCGATGTGCTGGAGGGCAATTCACAACATGTAAAATTGAGTGTGACGTTTTGCTGGTGATTACAATTGCAGTTTTGTTTCTAAAATTTGTTTTAATTGTGATCTTCACAGATAAGAAGTGCTGTATTAAAGAATACATTATACATGGTACGTATGTTGCAATATATATACACATTCATCTGATCTGTTCTACCTATCGCTGCCTAGTTTTCTGTAATCAATTGTATTTTCTACACAGGATAGTCGCCGATGTCACCTGCCTTGTCTGAACAACCTGTTGAAATCAGCTGAAAATCTTCTCCCCATTGCATACACGAGGTAAATGGCCAAAACCCCATTTTCTCATAATATTCATTACAACAGCAAACATTCAGTGCATTGACAGGACTTTGTTATAATTGTTGCTTGTGTGTTGCATCAGGAATCAGAAGAAGGAAGCACTTGAACAGGTCTTGACTTGGCACTACGTAGCTACAGATGTCCCTTGGCGTCAGCAGCATGCTGTTATGAAGATGGCCAAGGCGTACCTTGAACACAGGAAATATGCGGTAAATTGCATTTTAATGACAGCTATCAGATTAACACTTTATACACAGCAGATACGATGTGAGAACTATGTAATTTTAATGTAGTAGAACATCCGTTTCAAAATAAAAGCTATAATTTACAGTTTTAACAATACAACATACATTCCAATACAGTAATTACCAACACCTTTTCCAACCATATTGAATGAATAATGGTGAATGTGTTTTTTTAACAGGAACCAACCAAGATATCAACAGATAACCTTCGTAAGTTCACAACACTGCAGATGACACTAATATCTGAAATACAACTTAACTACATTACTGTAATCCATTCCGTTCCTGAGTTTCCATTCCTGATTTTGCACTCCCTACATACATTGTTCGGAAGCAGTGGCATATTGGTTAGGGTATTGATTTTTTTAACACAACGATCCCAGTCCAATACTTGATCACAGTGAATTATTCTTGGGTGGGCCCCTTCAATAACCTCGCCAGCATGGTGCATGCATTTGGGGAAATACACCATAGCCCCAATTATCCACTATTTTTATGGATAAGAGCATTGGCGACGCAAATTCCTCCAATTTTCTGCAATTAAATTTCGATTTAAAGCTTTCGTGATTGCAGGGATTCATCTTCTTGGTTCTTTCGGTAAAGTCACGTAGAAGGGAAGTAATAAAATAATAAAAATAAAACACAACAAAATAATTCTCACGACGTTTCGGCCACAACGCAAACATTTTACTCGCAGTTAAGTGGAGTAAATTCACACCACGAATAATATGATTTGTGACATTGTTCTCCCCCCTCCCACCACGGATAGGGGCCATCCATTTAGTAGGGACGCAAAAATCTGTCAAAACTTGACCCCTCCCTGTACGCACGCGTACTTTTTACCCCCCCCCCCCCACCTGCGTACATACGCTTGACGCACCGCCCCCCCCCCCCGAATCCTATGCAATGGCCGATATTTGGCCGATATTTAATCCACGTAGAAACGATCAAGGATTAATAATATTAACGTGTTTAAGCAAACAGATAGTCCACGCCGGCTGCATTAAATAATTAAGTTGCTACCTTGGCCACTTATTTTGCTGAGCTGCGTGATAGCTCGCAGTGAGGGGCACGGTGGCACACAAGTGACACCTCTCCCACAGTCCCACTTCTCCCGGTAGTACTTGTTGTCTCACAGCTGAAGAAACTGAACTGTGGCTCATTTGAAGGCCAATGTAGACAAATTATTATCGAGGCTTCACCCCCCCCCCTCGTTTCCTATACATACGTACATTGTCAGTAGACCCCCCATACGCAAGCGTACGCATTTGGGTTAACCCCCCCTCCCCCTCCATGCGTACGTATTAAATGGATGGCCCCATAAGAGTTTTCCTATAACGTGCATAATACCAAGCAAGACTGTTTTTTTTACACCCTGTGGCTTTTGCCTGCAGGCAAAATCCGGCAGGAGAAGATAAGTCCTGCACAAGCACCCATGAATAAGGTATCATACGGGAAGCACCCATATAAACCAAAACATTTAACCCGGACACATGGTAACAGTTTTAAAAAAACATTCTTTTAATGTGGTCAACCAGCCAGTTGGCTCAGTGGTAGAGTGAGCAGCTCACAGTTGGAAACTCGCAAGTTCAAATCCTGATTTGGGGTTGACTCAGCCCATCATCACTCTGGGGTTTATAAAATACATACCACTTGTGGAGAAGTCAACAGTGGTTGTGTTATGGGTAGACTCGCCCCTGCCAAAGGATCATGGAATCTCCTCCACTGGCTCAGGGTAATAAACAGGAGGTGAGCACCGCTTCAATGAGCATTGAAGCAGGAAATAACTTTGACATTACTTTAATGTGGCGTATTGGTGTGATTGCTTACATTCATGAAAATAATGCATTGGAGGATATTTAAGATCTTGCTATATTTAAGACCGGAAGCAGGTGGATTGCTTCACTATTCTGGCAAATCGTCCGATGATGCTGGATGTAATTACCAGCGAAACGTCGTACTCAAATTGTAAATGTTGTGGATTTACTCTCCAGCACACCGGTGGGCTGAAGTAGTAACTAATTGGCGCGTTGTTTGCGTGACAAACCTTACTGGCTGGGTCGGGTGGTGGAGGGTTACGACACATTTATACGTACGCGATCTAACCCAAAAACCCGTGTTATGAATATTGGTTGCGAAAGCCTACATGTGTAGTACCGTTGAGGACGCGTGGACACCCGAGTAGAGGCACACGTATTTATTTCACAACAGTCACTGGGGACATACAGTACTGGAGGGGGTATCGGCCCCCTCACCCGGATAGCTGGGAACACACGGCTAGCTACCCCTAGCCTGCCTCCTAATCCTCCAATTACTGGGCTAGGGGAGGCTGTCTGGCCCGACACTGGTCAGTCGGGCTACGGTACCCGGAGTCCCAGAGTCCTGGCTCTGGTTCACGGGACCACGCCGCTGGCTCGGTCCTGCGCGGCCCTGACAAGGGCAGCGTCCCAGGGGAGTCCAGGGCTCTAGCTAGGCAGTCTTCGGTCTTCAAGAGTTTACTTAAACATTCTGCCCCGAGCCCTCTGACACATCCCCCTTTATACTCCACCCCGCTGAGGGGTGAGGCCCCGGGCTGCCTGGTGCGGACGTCGTTGAGAGCACCCCCCCCCCCCCCGTGCACTCACGTAGCCCCGCCCACTGTGTTTGTTTCCCATAAGCTGCCATGCATAACGGCTCTCTCTCTAACACCCCTACACATACAGCTCCTCCGTAACACCCCTACACATGTTAAATTGACGGTAGTTTAGATTGTCACTTTGCCCACTTTTTTAAAGTCTATGGTTTATGTATGTTGTATTGTAAAATTGAAATTATTTGTCTTCTCTTTGCATGATCAAAGACACCACCAATTCAGGAAACTGGATATGTGGTAAGATATATCACAGTGCTGTTTTGAAGTAAAAAACAAACAGGGATATAACAATTTATTGTAAAGCCTATTTCATATGGATTACATGCTACGACTATGGTAGTTTTATAGTTCCTTATTTTATATATGGTAATTACAGTAATAGTAAAACAGTTGTGAACATGTGGAGCATAACAGCAGCTTTAAATATGTGTGATTAAATGAACAGAAAATGTGGCTAACATGCAATTCATGTATTTCGGGAATCACCCAAACACCCTTTTGACACGTTTTATCATTGTTCAGGAATATAAAAGCTGATGAAAAATTTTACTTTGATGAATGGTATTTGATATTGTAATCTAGGAATCTGAATGTTGAATAAATAATGAAGTGGTAAAAACCACATGCAACAAATCCCTCTCTGTATTGCAGGGAAATCCAAGAGAAGAGTTTTTCCAAGAGGAATACCTAAAGATGAATGCTCTCGGCTTTAAAAAAGTAGCACTCTTCATTGTTTACGATACACTGCATAGCATTGAATGCAGTTTCCACTAAATCTTATTGCCTGACAATCTCCGTCAATTATATCCTTGGTATGGCCGTTTGCTTTTTTGCCCCTGTGATGTCCTGTAATCTCAAGTGTCATCATGGTTTTAATTAGGCAGGTCGTAGGCTTAGGTTATTAATAGGCTAGGTGGGAAAGCGTTCTTATAAACATTACAAAACTAGCAGATTAACCTTTTAACATCATGATTTATGAGGTTTGAAAAATTCAAAATCACATGTGTTACAGAATCCTTATCTCAAATAAGGATATTTCCTGGTCTTTCTGTACTCCTTGAGTATGGCTACAACACTGCCTAAGCATCTATATATTCAGAAAGCCATTTTTCAAATAGAGTAATTAATTTAGTATGAAATGTACAGTAATTTATGCTTAAATATATATTAAATTATTTCCAGGTCAATGCTTCAAGGTCAATCATACACGATGCTAGAGATTCACTTTTTAAAACCTAACCATTATGCAGAGGTAATGCTGAGAAATATCAAACGCATGTAATACTAGGGGGTGTTCATGAATTGTGACCAAAGCTGTGTAAAAGACAATGATCCTTCCATAAAATATACACTGTGAAATTCATGTCATGCCAATTATAAATCCGTTGTAAAATTATTTGAATTTACATCTTGGCTAACATTTACAGAACATGTTAAACGAATGTTTTTTTTATATTTTACCAGCTCGTGGGACGTCAATATATCATTGAAATGTGCTTTTAACCTACAGGACTGTATACTTTACTTAATATATAGTAAAATACTTGAATAGTTAACGATGTTATAAATATATACATACTTACTTAATATATTACTTTATTCAGCCATAGAATAGTGCTTTATGTTGTAATCATAAGGAAAATACAAGCGAAATTGATACCAGGATATTTTTATGTGGATTCACCAAGAAATAATGTCAGTAAATATCATAACCTGATAACAATTTTTTTTATCGACGATCAGACACTAACAACACAAATTGTTGACGACTTGATTAAAATTATTTTTAAAGACTACCCATCGGAAACTGCTCGATTTAAAGATTCCGTTTTTGTATTAGAAAGAACAAAAAATAATTAACTTAATAAGCTATGAGGGGAAGCTCCTATCTTTTACTGTTTTCAAATTATTTTTAAAGACTACCCATCGGAAACTGCTCGATTTAAAGATTCCGTTTTTTTTATTAGAAAGAACAAAAAATAATTAACTTAATAAGCTATGAGGGGAAGCTCCTATCTTTTACTGTTTTCAAATTCAGATTTGAACATCATAAAATGCGTGTTTTTTGGTTCAACCCCACCTTAATCCAAAATATCTCAAAAACTTAAAATAGAAAAATGGTTCTCCCTTTCATTTTATTTGCTGTTTAACACTCTATCAAAGGGAAAAAAACGCAATTCTTTTTTATTTTGAACGGTTTCTGAATGACACGCACACACGTTTATGGTTCACTTAAAATCGAGATTTGGGAGTCTTAAAATGAAAAATCCGGATTTTCCCTGTTTATGTCTGAAAAGCTACATATATACCAACTTTCAGCATTATGCCTTGATTTTTGAGACATACAGATTAAGGTATTTTTTTTATTTATATGTGTGTATGCCAACTATTTGTATATTACATGACTTCAAGCCACATTGCATTTCTTTTCAGTTCTTAAATAAGCTTACATTTATTTCAGTTCGTACGTAGTGTAGTAAAACGACACTGCATTGGCTCGGTATGGGGGCTGTAGGCAGGTGTCACGGGGGTCGTGTCGGGCCGTGACACCGTGAACCCAACAGGACACGTGACCGGATAAAGGGGTACCAGGGGCCCCAGGGGGGTCACGTGGTTGGGGGCTCGGGCCTTCCCGAAGGATCGGGAAGGGGGGCGTGGCCTGGGGCGGAGCCGGCCACGCCAGAGTAGTTATAAGCGGGGTGTGGACGCTGTTCTGTTGTGTCAGGTCTGGGATGAAGCCACCATCTAAGATCCTCGGTCTCGGGTCCAGTAATGTAGTATCACCGTGTGTTAGCAAGTTAGGAACGGTGGTTACCAGCCTATGTCGTTATCCTGTTAATGTTCAGAGCTACCCGTTGTGTTTAGCTAATAGTGTTGCCTCCAAAGTTCCAGTGTGCGCCTGAATTTAACCCACTACATATGTAATGTTGCGTTTTCATTTGCACTGCAACATATCCGAAAGACGGGGCACAACCACGATAGTTAACATCAAAATGTAGACCAGCAGGTAACCGAATATAGGCGAACTCTTAAGCACACAAATTCAAATGGCTATAGAAAATGTATCAAAGAGATGCCACCAATTAAAATAATGAATTAACTCGGATAGTCATTCCCAGTACTGTACAATATTTTGAAAGTGTGTATGGAAAGCTAAGAAAACTAAATTTGCCTGAAACCACAAAAGATTTGTTGGGGAAAAGGAGAAATATAATCGGAGATAGAAATACAAAAGTGAAGAATGAATACACACAAGTCTGTAAAACAATCAGGAAAAGAATAAGAAAACAAATCTTTAAAAATGTCATAGCATGCAATGGGAGTGTAATACATTTTTAAATAATTCCATTCCACCACCATCATCATGAGCCATGGTCAATCCACTGTTGGATGAAAGCCTCCCAAGCCACAGCAATGTAATATTGCATTCCCTATCTCCACATTGTGTATATGTTATCGGTTTGTTGATTTCCCAGGCGTTAAGGTATCCGTTTGAGACTACTGACCGTTTCCGAGTTTGCTAATCCAGTTAAATCCAGTTCAGAATGAGCACGATCAAACAAGTTCTGCCGGTGACAATGTTTGGAATGCCAATACGTTAAAAAAAAGATTTAAATCGTTTTAAGTGGATAGAACGGAAGGTGATTTGTCTCCGTAATGTTGGAATCGTGTTACCAATGTACTGTACCCCCAACGCAGTAGCAGACCTATTAAATTAAGTATTAAAGGCATTAATTCCGAACGACAATCTGGGCAGTCCTATAACAGCAATTTTCGGCCCTTTGTCAGTCCTGTGCTGGGTGAAAGGGTCCCCCATACCGTGTCTATACATCACAGTGCTGTCATACACAGGACATTAAAAGTTTTGCTGTCTGAAGGGAAGGACGGACTGGTCACGACCAGAAGACGTGCGGGTTGCTACAAACATACGAGCAAAAGTGTTATTTTGGCCAGGACATTCCCGCAAGAGTGTGGCTCTTTCCGAATGAACAATTTTGTCCCGCCGCCCAGGGGAAACAAAAAAAAAGTCCAATGGGAAAGCCAAAAAAACTACCCGAAGCGATTCCCTCGCGTTATCTTGGTTAAATCAGACGGAATGCGGCTTCTTCGTTGATTTACAGCCGTACGAGTACACCCGATGTTGTTTACGCGAGCCGTGATCCAGACCCGTAAGCCTCGGCTATGACTTTTCCCACCCTCTCCTTCTCTGACCCAACTGCACTGCCCCCTCTATGCTCTCAAAATCTAAGCTCCACCTCTACCTTCACAATCCACGCTGCCAGTGTGCGGTTGCGTCTGATCAAAAAGCATTGTTCGTGGCTATTGAAAGAGGGCTATTAAGTTACGTATTATGAATGTCAGGGCATGTCGATGACCACACGTACGCACGTTTACTGTCGTGTTTAGACACGTGCGTCATGCAAACAAGGACTTACACTCTTGGGGAGTTGATGCGTCCAGCATGCTCACTTAGAATACTAAGCTTAAAAGGCACGAGTCTTATTGGCAATGCAGAGTGCTTATCTGAGAGTTCTCAAACACGATGTTTATCTTAATTTGGAGCTTTCGTGACTGCAGGAATGTTTATTTTGAGGCCAAAGTAAAAATCCATTACGTGTAGATCTTTGATTTTTTGTTTGCGTTTGTACGTGATATGAAAGCTAGGTAAATAAAAACTAGGTGTATGGCCATTCACGTTGTGTTTCATTGTGAAATAATGAATACTGACTGGGATTCGTAAGCATATTCATCTTTACTTATAGATTGCGCAAGGAGAGGAATTTGTTAATAACAGATTTAAATATTGAGTGAAAGCAATGTGCTTAATGATTCAATTTACAGGCAAAGGGAAAAAAAACACGTAGACTCTCCAAAATAGACAAGGCACATACTACAATACAGTGTTCATGTTCTTGGCTCTTTCGGTAAAGTCACGTAGATATAAAAAATCAAAATTACAAGTAAAAAACCCACGACGTTTCGATCGCAACACAAGCAGTCTTCTTCAGGTCGCTTGTGTTGCGATTGAAACGTGGTTTTTTTTTGCTTTTAATTCTGATTTTGTTTTCTATCTACGTGACTTTACCGAAAGAACCAAGAATATGAATTCCTGCAGTCACGAAAGTTTTAAGTCAAAATTTTACAATAGTGTTTATTAAAAACTACGTAGACACTCCCAAGATAAACAAGGCACATACTACAATACAGTGTTCATTAAACAAACTACGTAGACACTCCCAAGATAAACAAGGCACATATTACATTACAGTGTTCATAAAAAAAACTACTTAGACACTCCCAAGATAAACAAGGCACACACTACAATACAGTGTTCATTAAACAAACTACGTAGACACTCCCAAGATAGACAAGGCACACACTACAATACAGTGTTCATTAAACAAACTACCTAGACACCCGAAGACAGACGAAGCACATACTACAATACAGTGTTCATAGAAAACTACTTAGACACTGACAAGACAGACTAGGCACATACTACAATACAGTGTTCATAAAACCTATTTGTATCAATGCGTTGTTTTTCAAAGTTACGGTAATGGTATCAACCCTTATATAGAATTATCATTTTGTAAAACACAATTTTTTGCTTGTTATTTGATGATTCTGTATTGGTAGTGGTGCACAAGCGCAATAAAAAAACGCACATCAACACCACTTCCTTAAAATTAAAAAATATATACAATCGGTGGCGTTTTGGCCAATTCTTCTTCTTTATAGCACACGAAGAAGGGCCATTTCTCGAAACGTCACCGACTACATGGATTTCGGGCAGTTATTTATGAGTGTCTTAATGTTTGCATGGAGTATAATGTTAATGCAATTCACACATCGCCGCTCGAAATCATAAATGCAAAGGGCACAACTCTCATCTGAAATTATCACAAATTAGCAGACAATTATTGTTCACAATAGTAGATGCTATGGCCAACCTCTCCCGCAGGGTTCCTTCACACACACACAATTGAATAAAGTTGTTGATGACTGGTTGCTAGGTACGGTCACATATTTTACACGGCCATTCTTATTCTATTTGACCAGATACACGCACGGTATCGTAGCACACTCTAAATGCACCGTCTAGAATAGATCATGAAACATTGTAACGCATGTAAACGGCACGGTTCAGATCTCACAATAGCTCAATTGGTTCGTCATTTGTGAGACACTTGGCACGTAGAAATTTGCTTCTGTTTCTCTGACTGTGCCTCACTATTTTCTCATATTCTACATAACGTTAACTCATGTTTGCTCTCTCCCTGACCCTCGATCTAAACCATGTGTCGGCAACATGTGGCTCTTTGGCTACCCCTTGTGGGCAGCCTGTAAAAAAGTTATCTTAAACAATTCAGATAATGTATCAAATGTGGCAGAGAATGGGTCACTGTGGAATGTATTGGTGACAACAAAATGTACAGTTGAACACTATTTTTAAAGAATAATTACGGGGGAAATAAATTAAATAGATGCAGTTTATTCCACCACATAATTTGTTTATTCAAGTCAGAATTTGTTTGCCATCTGCTGTATAACTGTTGCTGTGTTTGTGTTCAAGTGGCTGTGGGTGTCATGCGGCTCTCGAACTTTTTTGCTCAAAGACATTTTTTTAATTCTAGATTTGAAGCTTTCGTGACTGCAATGATTCATATTCTTAGGTTTTTTCGGTAAAGTCACGTAGGTAAAACATTAAAATTAATGAAAGTAAAATAAAACAAAATAAAAATAAAAATAATAATAATAATTATTATTTTTATTTTGTTTTATTTTACTTTCATTAATTTTAATGTTTTACCTACGTGACTTTACCGAAAAAACCTAAGAATACATTTTTTTAATCTTCTTTGAAAGGTTGTCGACCCCTGATCTAACATTTCCTTGATTAAAAATTTTCCCTTCCCCTCGCTTGTTCCTGGAATCTAAATTAAATTCCTGTAAATATGTGTGTCGGCAAATGCGTTGGCTTTTTTTGACCGACCATTCTTTCACGCTGCAACAATCTTAATAAATAAAAACCCCACTACGGGCAGACTTCAAATACCCCAATAGAATTTTGGACGGGCCTGACTAAAGTACTGCAGTAGAACGTTGCAGGTCCGACAGTCACATATCTACTATCACCCAGTGCAGAATTTGTACATGATGTAACTGTAATTTTTTATGCATGTTCACATATCCGACGTTTTCCCATATCCGATAAATACCCCACTCAAGTTCCCAGCCTGTCAGATATGAGACGGTTTTACCGCACTAAAGTAAACACTAAGATTGGGCAAGACAGGAAAAAGTACGCAGCTTAAATATTGCACTGTAATATAGCAAATTCCCTTATTCTCTTTCCAATGCCCACAGTACTGAATAAACTACACACTGCCATACGCTTAGCTCCAGCCTAACTGAACAACAACAGTGTGGTTAATGTGTCTTGGAGGAGAAAAAAAACCCACACACACTCGTTTGCAACTCGAGATTGTCAGAGGTGAGTCTCAAAGGCAATGCACTACAGTGGGTGCTGTGCGTGGCCTTTGGTCCACATTGCGACACAATTCTGCCGACTCGAACCAGCCCGTCGGTGGCCAAGACGCAAACACGAAACAGGTTTTCAACCAGAATCATCGCAGTTCAGATGCATTTCGTCTTCCACTTCGATGTACACATTCGTTCGCGATGGAGGAAAGGTTACTGAATTTGCAGCCGCGTACATAATGGGGCATTCCAAATCAAATTATCCAGGGTGAACCATTTTATGGGTATGTCTAATCCGTGACTGCGGGGTGGAGTGGTTAGCCAGTGCACAACGAATCCGGCCCGAAATGAGTTTGATTCGATTCAGAGCCACGGATAACATCAGTGACGAGCGATACACGAGCCAATTCTGCGGGGCCCCAATTCGTTAAACCGCACTTGACCACCACAGCCAATACCAATAACCCCGACATTCGCCGTGGCACCACCACGGCGTCTGTGCCAGGCTAGGTGCACTTTGAGGCCACGTGAACAGACCCAGCAGGTGCCATGAGTCGACTGAGATGACCTGAAGATGCACCACCAGCTGGACCCCCCTACTGTTCCAACTTGCTTCTTTTTATCCGTCCCGGCGATCCGCTCGTTGTTGTGAGCGTCGCTCCTCCACCCTCCGTCGTTGCTGGAGGGCGACTGCCTCCACCTGCCCAGCAGCAGCAGCGTCCTTCACGAGCCTCCTCCTCCAACGGAGGTCGATATTGACACTGCTGGTACCGTCGGCAAGTCGTCCACTCAGCCCCACGTCCTCCCCCTACCGCACCAGCTCCATCTCTTCTCCAGCCCGTGTCGTGCCCCCCTCGATGCGGTCAAAACAGAAACTGCTTGGACTCCCCATGCCTGACCGACAAGGCATGGGGAGTCCTTCATCCAGCAGTGGAGTCAAGGATATAATTAATGTATGAAAAATAAAAACAAGGAATGGGAAAGGGGAGAGAGAAGATAAAGAATGGGAAACCAGAGGAAAGAGATGTAAATGCTTTTATAGTTAGACCCACATGAATCAAACAATGCTGTATTCAACTACACTAACAATTGGTGTAATTTGTTTAATTTGCAGATCCAGTTAAGTGAGAAGATATGCTGCAAATGGTGATGGTGCACGTTAACCAAATCAAATGTTTTCCTCGCTCAGCCATAGAGTCAGTGAAATCAGTGACCAATTGTTTCTGATGGGATTAGGAGGTAAACACAATGATGAATGGAGAGCCCTGTTTGTGGCGTGCATGTGACTGCCTTTGTAGCGATTAGTGAAATGTTGGTCCGATTTAAAGTGGCGAATGTTATGGTGCGACAGGATACGTTTGATACGTAGCTCATGTAGAACACTACTGCAATAATGGTCGGTAAGCGGTAATACGTTGTAAGATACGCTGAACGTAAGAACCAAACACAACATTAAATATAATGTGGTACATATTTGCAGACATGTACTTTTCAGCAGAAGTAATCATAGAAACGCACACGTCTTGACCTACTGACAGCCATATTATACGTGAGGAGTCTCCAAAACAAACACCTCTGTCATCTTTAATCACTAAAGGAAGCTTGATACAAAGCCGCATGCTTCGGATAAGATAAACTAATATGGACTACCCACAACTAAAGTGTGTTGTTTTCATTTTGGGAGATAATCTATGGTTTTTAAAGGCCAGTGTCAAATATTATTGACATTACATTAAATGCAGCTGAACACAGAGCCGGAGGAAACAACTTTAAAAAAGTAACTCATCGTTTAAACAATCGAAACGTCGTACTCAAATGGTAAATGTTGTGGATTTACTCTCCAACACACCGGTGGACTGAAGTAGTAACTAATTGGCACTTTTTAAAATATGACTAACCTTATTGGTTGGCTGTGTCGGGTAGTGGCGGGCTAATGCCAAATGTATCTAACCCAAAAGCCTTTTATAAATAAACAAATACAACACTGTACTACGTACTAATACGACTACTTCACGACAGTACTAGTACAGGACTGATATTTTTAAAAAGCCTATCAAGACATCATGATACACAAAAGCAACACATTACATATAAGACATCTGAGAACGTTTTTGTATGACCTTGTTTGATTATGTAGGGTACACTGGTAGGTTTAATAATTAGCAAATCCCAGTTTGATCTTGATTTGACCAAGCAGTCTGCCATATGATGGAATGGAGAGATAAAAAACACCACTTGTAACAGCGCCTGACAACAGGATATTTCGGCTCAATCTTCTGTCGTGCGCATCCATTTGTTTAGAGTAATTGGTCTTCTAATTACTCAGTCTGACACTTCATTTCCCTGCCAATTGTAGGGTTTTTTTTTTAAATGATCAAATATATAAATAAGTACAATGGAATTAACACAGGCTCTCAGCTATATTTATAGACTGCAGTTAGTCGACTTATTTCAAGCGTTCCAAACAGAAAGAGCAGGTTTAAGAGGGTTTTAGGTTGCGCTGGATCTGGCTGGATTTTCAAACAATTACCACGAGCTGTTGTCGACTCAACCCGAAGAGCTTGCAGAGAGGGCTGCTTCTCAGACCACAGGACCTGTGTGTATTTTGCAGTCCCTGACAAGGGACGGCACTTGTGGCACACTGGGCTTGCAATGGCCAAGGACGTGTTATCATGGTTCACCGTGGCCTGCAAACTGCTTGGGATCTCCACTGCCGGAGGTGAGTGTATTTTACCCGTAAATGGTTCGACTTGTAGCTTTTAGTCAACAGACTTTATACTGTTTGAAAATTGATATGTTGGATATCCAGCAATGTGCGGACTTTGATACCGAAAGAAGGTCACAGTGCTATTTGCATGGCCATGCCACCACTGCTTGCCCCTTTACAATGAGTGACAAGGTCTATACCCTGTATATTTGAAATGTACCCCAAGACTCTTGGGGTACTTTTTTGATTCCTTACACGTACCCGTACCCGGCCGCACCAGGGTCGCAAATGGGTACCGGTACCCGGCCGGGTACGGGTAGCCGTTCCCTACCCATACCCTACCCGAAATGGGTGACAAACGGCTACTCACCAGTGACTCACCGCCTACCCTTACCCGGCCGCACCAGGGTCGCAAACGGCTACCCGTACCCGTACCCGGCTGGGTACGGGTAGCCGGGTATCGGGTAGGGTACGGGTATCGGGTACCCGGTTGCGACCTCTGCCCAAGAGTAGTATGGTATTGTAGTGAAATAGGTAAAGCACTTTAATCCACCAGTAACAGTATATTAGTGTTTTATCCACTCGTAATCTGGAATGTTTTTTTGCTGTACTGTAATGGAAATTATTCAGTTATTGTTTAATGATATCTCAACAGTAAGTATTTAAAATGGCCTGTTGAGATTGATATGACGTATATTTTTTTTACATAGCACAATTATGAACTGAGTGAGTTACCGGGCTGTTGGAGTGAAATACTAAAACACGCTGTTCGCAATAGCAATCACTAATCGCCATAGCGATTGCCCCATTAAAGCCAACCCTTGGGGTTGAGAATGTGAAAATTAAACATTACTAAGGCACCAAACAAATCGTGGACTAAGCTTGATAATTAGGAGGAATTCACAGTCACATTCCCATCGGTTGTATAACCCTGTGTTAAAGGAATACTGTGCATTCGAAAAAGCAAAGTCTATTTCGCCCAGATGTTGGTATTAGTTGTGTTTAAAGTAACACGACAACACATAATAGGTGGGCTACCGTCTTCCACAAAGTGGTTTATCATAGAGTAAACCACTGTAGTTATGCATAATCAAATGGAGTAATAGCTAAACTACACGCACTGTCTCTCCTGAAGCCCTCTAGTAAACAGCAGAACTAAACATTGGCCTTTAGCTCCTGAACATATTGCAATGAGCAAGAATAGAATAGAACTGGGAAATGTGGCTAGAATTGTTATCGTGTTAACGAATGTGTATGTTACGGTATGTGAACTGGATGTTATTCATCCAACGACTAACAACTTTGGAAAAATGTGTGATTAATGTTGGCATACCACTCTATTAGAGTCCATGCCTTTTTAACCATATCCTCTTTTTAACCATATCCTTGTTGCAATAATTCTGGGACAGTCACCATGTTCATATAAGCCTTCAGTTTCCTGTGATGTTTATTATTCTCTTGTCCCTTGCTTCCCCAAACTCTCTTCACGATGACGAGTTACAATGTGTTCCTACCAATCATTATGGCACACTGGCACCACCTACATTTGTACCATAATCGCAAATAGTGAAATAATAGGTGACCTTATTGTTTTCATTACTTGATGGCACCGCACATAAGATGTACAGTACCTTGTTCAGCTATACAATATAGCAACGTTATTACCTAACGTGTTCACAGTTGCTAATATTACATCTCCAACATTTGCATCGGGCCATTTCTCAGAGGTGGCAAGAGATGAAAGGCTTCTGCAACATGAAGGGATAATGGATCATGCATGACAGAGTTTGTTGCTGTTATTATTCTCAGTGGAACTGCCATTTCAGGAATGTTCAACCTCCTGTCTCACTGCTGTCGCCATTCCTTATACATGCTGTCTTGACAAAATACAGTATTACAACAAACCACGGTGGAGGACTGTCGTTTAAAATATAATAGCAAGTGAAATATTTTCAGAACATGTTAGGATATAAGGAGTTTTCTTTCTGTTGGAACTTTTTTTTAACACCCAAATACTGTTCTGTATTCATAATATGAAGGGTACTTTAATGCTCTGCTGCCTTTTAAGGACATGTTATTAAAGTGTCACAAACGAAATGCGTATTCAGAAGGTAAAATGCTGAATCGTTTGCTCACGAGACTAGCAGAAAGACCTCCACTAGACGGAGCTCTTGAAAGCCCCCTCTAGAATGCATTTGGCATACTATTCCACACTGGCCAAATGTCATGGAATAAGTGGTACAACCCACAATTTACTCCACTACATCATGTGAATTGCCGATTTGAATAACTGTGGTGTACACACTGGGGCGGTGATGCGGCCTGTCGGTAACATGTTGCAGAGCTTCACGGTTCAAATCCAGTGGCCACCCTGGTTAACACAGCAGATGTATTAACAGTAACAATAGGAGCCGTCTGGTTCACAGACGCTAAAAATCCTATGATGTCATTCGCAAGAATAGGCCCCTGTGTGCTAGCGTCATGGTCCAAATGTTCCACATTTTATAAATTACCTGCAAATTATTCAGTTGGATTTATGCTCTACGTAGCAATCATTACCCACTATTGCAAACACTTTGCAGGACCCTCTCGAAAAAATCATGAGACTCTGGCTTTCCTGGATAAACAAGCTTAATAATAATGTTTAACATAACGTTCATATTGCTGGGTGGACAGAGGCTGAGGGGATTTAAAAATATTGCACCATTATTTCAACTGCAACTCAGTCCGGTGCACTAACCATTATACACGATGACAGGATGTTTAGAAAAAAATATATATGGAGATAAAATACAACTCTTTACCCCGAACACTTACAAAACCAGTGGTGTCTCCATAACTGGGGAAATCTCCCCAAAACACAATTTATTTCTCAAATGCTGTTCTGTGGTCACTTGTGATCAGCTTTCTCGGGGCAAGCACATTACATAAAATGTTACAGACGAATGACTTACATTGTGCTGGACTGCATTGGTCTATGGTTACAGTCCTGTGGGCAGTGGGAATCGAAACATCTCTGGATGGGACCCACCCTGGACTGGCTGTCTACCTGCTGTAAGTGCTTTTTGCATATTTAACATTTTGCATATTTAACATTTAGCATATTTAACATGCATCGGGATTAACAATACGGGATGTCACAAGGATCGATACGTAGTAGCTAAAGAACATGATTACACTGTGTAACAATTTTTTGTTCCTGGGTAGTTAAGTGTTATTTCCTAATTGCTCTTGCCTCAAAAGTACAGAAAATGGCTATTATTCCCCACAAACTTTGCTTTTGTGACCAGGACAGTGATATTTTGAAATGTACCTATTTTCAATGAGAAAATGGGCGAATTTGTGTCTTTTCGTTCACGTAACGTCATAAGAAAACAACATATGAATCAAAATTAATATGTATTTATACTAAAGTAATAAAAAAAATTACTACAAAAGATTTAGACACCAAGGCGCACTACCACAGGCGGGACTAGCCACAGCGGACCGAGTTTTCTGTGGGGAGGTACAACGTAAAGTGGGAGCCACTGGTGGACCCCCGGAAGGCGCTGATGCCACCACTGCACATCAAATTGGACCTTATGAAACAATTTGTCAGAGCTGTAGATAAGGAGTCGGCAGCCCTCAAGTACCTTCAAGACTTCTTCCCTAAGCTGTCTGAGACAAAGGTCAAAGCCGGTGTCTTCGTTGGACCAGAGATAAAGAAGATCCTGGAGTGCAATGAATTCCCCAAGAAGCTCACTAGTAAGGAGAAAGCGGCTTGGAACAGCTTTGTCGCAGTGGTTCGTGGCTTCCTGGGGAATCACAAGGTCGAAAACTATGTGGAGCTGGTTGAGACTGTGGTGAAGAACTATAGCACAATGGGCTATAGGATGTCCCTCAAAGTCCATATCCTTGATGCTCATCTTGATAAATTCAAGGAGAACATGGGAGCGTACTCGGAAGAGCAAGGCGAGCGCTTCCACCAGGATATACTGGATTTTGAACGCCGCTACCAAGGACAGTATAACGAGAACATGATGGGAGACTACATTTAGGGGCTGATTCGTGAAAGTGATTTACAGAATAATCGTAAATCTCGAAAAACTTCTCACTTCTAAATCTTTTGTTGTCATTTTTGTATTACTTTAGTATAAATACATGTTCATTTTGATTCATATGTTGTTTTTTCTGACTTTAATGTGAATGAAAATACACAAATTCGCCCATTTTCTCATTGAAAATGGGTAAATTTCAAAATATCACTGTCCTGGTCACAAAAGCAAAGTTTGTGGGGAATAATTGCCATTTTCTATACTTTTTCGGCATAAGCAATTTCGAAATAACACTTACTACCCAGGAACAAAAATTGTGTTACATAGTGCTATGTGTCATGTGTGTCGCTTTTGCACACCGTGATTACTTGGTTTAACACGTAGGCTTTCGTGACCAATATTCATAATAAAGGTTTTTGGGTTAGATTGCGTAAGTATAAATGTGTCGTAACCCGTCACTACTTCAGCCCACCTTTATTATGGACCGTGATTACTGACTAAGCCTCCTATTGGCTATTACGTATGTACGTATGCAGAACTTCTTTCGCACCGTACTTATGGGAGTTGCGTTTAGAGTGTCTCCCCATTACATTTTGAGTGAAGAGATTGTGCAACGAAAAATGTAATGTCAAAAATACACAACACACCGAAAGTGATGCACATGGTGTAAAGTTGGCTGATTTCATTGCTTATGTGATTCCGCTTTAATGTCGCATGTTGTAGGTCTCTGAAAATAGAAGAAATAAAGGATTTTTTTTTGCATGTGAATTCTCATAGTTTCATGAATTCAGTTCAATCGGTAAAAATATACGAGTCACCTTATTGGCGTAACAAATATTTGCAAGTACTGTGTACAATTGCAGAGTGCTTCATATGAGATTATTTAAATTAGCTATTTTTACCCAGTATAGTACTGTACTGGAGTAAAATACTATTTTTGTGAAGCTCATAGACGAAAGAACCTCATTTAATGTTTAGTTACGAGGGACATTTAAAATATGTGATGACATTTATTATTTTTTATAACTTTTTCCCATTCTCTCGTTGCAACAGATGTTTCATTGGAATAGTATTGTTAGTAAAAAAAAAACTATCATATACAAAGTAAATAAACATCTACAATAGTAAGAATGATTGGAACGTTCAACTGTTAATGAACTCCTCCCATTCATGTGTTAAAGGATTTCTGCCGTGGCCATAACATTTCTGGAAACGGCTTACCTGGTGGATAAGTTTATTATGGCATGCTGCAGGTAAGAAACAATTCCTGTCGATTATGTACCTTTGTCAAAAGCTTTGTTTCTTACAGTATGCAGTGTTTTGTTCATGATAAGTTACACATTTTTTAATCATTAGGTTGCTGCTTTAGTGAACGTATGCGTAAAGTAAGAGGTTAATTGATAATAATATATATTTTTCCTGTCACTGAAAGGGAAATAAGTTATGGACGCTTTGGATGACTGACCTTCTGATGTATATCCAGATGGAGATCAGTTGATCAAAACATTCTGAGACATTCCTTTCCTCACAGTGAGAGTATTAAAAACCTGCTAATGACATAATGTTGCAAAATTGTATCATATTTGGGTTTGGACTGTAACCCGGGTCTCCCTTGAGAAAGATACAGGCTCTTACCTGATGTAAATAAATAAAGGATATTACTTCAAAGTTCACTAAGGCACACTGTTATAACCTTATAATGCATCGTCTTTTCTAAAATGTACACGTAATATGTAAATTGGGTGACCCACATTAGTATGCTTATAAATAAATCTACACCCTTGTGACCAAGCTAGAGTAAACATCCTTAGTGGACTACAATCCATGAATAACCCAGGAAAACTTAAATGAGTCTCAAAGCTCTTTTTGAGGACATTTGGAATGTTTGAAATAACGTTTTTTGAATACAACAGGGAACCAATAATGTTGAAACCCAAGCTTTATGGGATAAAACTCAATATGCAATACAAATCAGTTTATTAACACGCAAGCTGTACTGCCATTTCCGAGCCATATCACAGCCCAGCAAGTTTAAAATCACACCATCACGTGGAGAAAACTGTCCCCCCACCTCCGTGGCATTCAATGATTTGGCCACACCTGGCCAAAGCTTATCGACGCAATGTCCAGCAAATCTAATGCTCATACAATAACGGGGCGTTGGTGACTGTGCAGTCCTGACGGCAGGGCGGTGCGGGTGTGGAAGAAACTGGCGTGGCTCGACTACTGCCAGAGGTTCCTGCTGTACGGCCTCATGTCCGTCGTGTGCTTCCTGCACCCTGTTGCTGTGTGGCTGGCCACAATCCCAGGTACTCTCCTCCAGCAGATAAAACACGGTTGTTATATTTTATTCGTATCGGCCTCGTAGTACCGTGGAGAGAGCACTGGAGTAAAAATATAAAAACAGGATGGTGCAATGTAATAAAGTTAGGGCACTCAATTGCGTTATTTCTAGGAAATGCGTCACCATCGGAATGGATGTTTGTCCAATACCAGCTATAGCTTCCCGAGCACGGATAGCGACAAGCAGAACAAAATGCGAATAACAGCCTGAACCCAGGCACCAACCCAAGTTTGAGTGGCCAGTGTACAAGTATGTATACCACTGCAGCCACGCTGTGTAAGGTGGTACCATATACCTTGTGCTTGACAGTCGCATTTTCAGGAATAAATAAAAACTGGACGCATTTGCCAATGGCATTGCCATAAATGAGAAAAATATATCTAAAAGGCATGGTAATGGCCCTTTTTCATAGCAGATGGAGACCAGAGATTAAATTAATAACTGGAGACCGCATGATACACCATGGGGCATTTAAATAAAAATGTTAAGAATGCTTCTGGATTAAGTCAAACTGATATACTCTTTGGTTCTTTTGGTAAAGTCACGTAGGTATAAAATAAATCACGACGTTTTGGGCGCAAAACAAGCGTCCGTCATCGCTTTCCCACCTGATGACGGACGCTTGTGTTGCGCCCGAAACGTCGTGATTTATTTTCTTTTTATTAAATTCTTTATATTAAGTTCGCTTGCTTGCTTAGGACCGTGCAAATCTTTCGGTCGTTTTTTAACCCACTTCCCGTGATCCAATCGAGCTGACATTTTGCACACAGTCTCGTTGTGCGTGACAATGCATTTTCGTGAAAAATTTTTTCAAAAATTTGACACTGTTTAGGGAATTTTTTTTAAATATTTAATTACCAATTGTTTAATGCTGCCAGACAATCATTTGACCCATAGGTGGCAGCCATTTCAAGCCAGAGGACGAGAGGACTCTAGCCGCCACGCATATAAAGGATTTATAGTGAAAAACTTTGTTTTTACGGGTTATACTTGTACCTCCATGACTTTACCAAAAGAACCAAAGAGTATGGATTTCTGCAGTCACGAAAGTTTAAAATCAAGATCAAACTGATATGTGAAGAGTTACCCCAAGTTTAGGAATGTTCACGTAAAGCATTATCTATCTGCAATGAAGAAGAGGAATTGGCCAATGTTTAGGTCAGTGCTACTGACAAAACGTCTGGAGTATCTTTGTAATTTGTGCACAACTGCAAACGCAGCATCACAGACGTTTTGTTTCACTTTTCAGGAATAATGTTGATCGCCAGTGGCACGGCCTACCTCGCCCTCAGCTACAAGGAGCGAATTCGCAAGTCGTTCACAAAGGGCACGCCTCGAGGCGACCACGCCGACACTCGCTCGACATCGGCGGCGTCGGTGATGGGAAGACCAAATGGCAGCGAGCAGATCTTCACGTTCGAGTCGGAAGCTGGCAGCCAGGAGGGCGAGCAGAGGAAAAATCTCACGATCGACTCGGCTCCCAGGGGCCCATCCGATAAGTCGGAGGACATGATGGAGAAACGATCTGGGACGACGACGGCGGCGGCGGCGGCGGCGAGGAAGCAGAACAATCAGAAGCGCGTGCGGTTCGAGACTCTGCACGAAGCTGCGGAGCAGGACGAGGTGGAGCCCTCGGTGGGCAGCGCGGCCGAATTCGTCACCTCCGACACGGCCCCCATAATCGCTCGGGAAAAATGAAACGAACGTTGTTTTTTGGCCGGAAAACACGCGCGAATGTATTGTTGACGTTTATACTCTTCGGTTCTTTCGGTAAAGTCACGTAGGTATAACATAACATGAATTAAATCACGACGTTTCGGGCGCAATACAAACGTCCGTCATCAGGATGATGCCGGATGCTTGTGTTGCAGATGATGACGGACGCTTGTGTTGCGCCCGAAAATTCGTGATTTCATTTATTTTATTTTATACCTACGGGACTTTGTCGAAAGAACCAAAGAGTATGGATCCCTGCAGTCACGAAAACTCCAAATCTAGATTGTATTGTTGAAGTTTATACTCTTTGGTTCTTTCGGCAACGTCACGTAGGTGGAAAAAATAATAGATCACGACGTTTCGATCGCAACAACAAGCGACCTTCTTCAGGTGAGAGAATCAGACTGGTGTGGACGAGGTATTAATGCCCAAGGGACTTAACTTGCCTCGTCCACAGCAGTGTGATTCTCTCACCTGAAGACGGTCGCTTGTTGTTGTGATCGAAACGCCGTGATCTATTATTATTTTTACCTACGTGTCTTTACCGAAAGAACCAAAGAGTATGGATTCCTGCAGTCACGAAAGCTTCAATTCTAGAATTAATATACTGAAAACAAATTTAAACATGTGTTTTGAAATGTCCAATATGTAGCTGTAACTGGGCACTATTTGCCTGTTCCCACGTATTGGTTACATGCCCCCACCAAGATTGTTGAAGTTTCTTTTGGCGGTGCTGGGGAAAAAAATGTGCGTAGCCGCTGTTGTGTGCAACTTGTGTGTGAATGGTTGTGCGTGCGTGAAAACCGCATGAACGGAAAGTCGTTATCAAGTCGAATGCAGGACTAATTTGGACAACGGACGATATGTGAAAAGGATTATCATTTGTATTAGTCAAACAATAATTGACATTGTAACGCATATACTTAAATAAGAAATGTTCTTACATTTATAGTCATACATATGCAGTCAAATGTCCTGTTGGATTGTAGCTTATACAGCTGCAATATTTGTACAGTACTGTAATGCTTATTCCGTGGAGTTAAAAGTTGTAAAAAATTTGCAAACGGTAAAAAAAAAGAGCTGAATATAGTTTGCATTTTTAAAAACCGTGTATAAAGCATGCTTAATCCACTATTTCAGGGGTGGAGGAACATTTGTTCTGCCAAGGGCCATTTGGATATTTATAACATCATTCGCGGGCCATACAAAATTATCAACTTAAAAATTAGCCTGTTATATTTGGTCAAACATTTAATTAACTCACCCCTAATGTGATGACTGAAACTGCTTCTCTTTGGCGAGGCGTGTGATGTTAGCTGGTGTTGATGATGTTGCTACTCGCAACTGCTTTTCCAGGTTTGCTCCTAGATTTATTGAATTTCGAGTCCCGCCTGCGGTTTCCCTGCCAGTGCCACACCAAATGATTTTGCGGGCCTCATACGGCCCCGCGGGCCGGACGTTTCCCACCCCTGACTATTTAACTTCAACACCATAACCTGTGGTTGCGCAAAGGGACTTAACTTGCAGCGGTTTTATGTAAACAGCTATTTAAATCATGTTCACCTTAATGGGGTTCTTCTATTTATGTAATGGTGCAATGTGTATCAGGATTTGTGTGCTTGATGCTATTAATATTGTATAAGACAAATGTAAACGTATTATGTTGCTGTTAAGTACAGTAGATATATATACGAATGTTTTGATGCGTGTTTATAAACTTCGCTTTGGTGTCAGATATGAAACATCACAACATTTTAGCATTACGTGATAGATATAGCACAATTAAATCATGATAGTGTTTTTTTATATAAATGCTCATTATCGATGGGGAAACTGGTTACAAACGTGGCGACTCAACAAATATTAAAATGCCTTTGCGAAGCTGCCAATGTTATGAAGAGATGATGTATGATCTGAGATATGGGCAATTAACAAAATGCTCTCACCATTGCAGTCTGACACTGCATGAAACCTGTACATAACAAGTGGAATAAGAGCTGATCAGTCAAGGGGATAAGGCATTATAGAATTATTTGAGATATGTTTTACTGTGTAAGACTTTTAAATGTTTTTTTTTTATAAATGTGAACACATCTACAAAACTTACCCTCGCAGTGGAAGTGTTATGAACTCTCGGGCAAGAAACACACATCTGCTTTTAATCGAATTAAAACTGTAGACTCGACACCAGTGTTCTTATTCATATTCTTGGTTCTTTCGGTAAAGTCACGTAGAAGGGAAATAATAAAATAATAAAAATTTTACATAACAAATAAACATAACCAGTGTTCTTCACTCATTTTCAGAGGGTAGGGGGGGGGCCCTTTCGCCAATGAGACATCATCAGTGCGAGGGCCGCCACACATTTGAAACCATTGGGGGGTTGACAGCACGATGATGATGGTGGAGGTGTTTTTCACCTTTGGATATTGTCCGGTGCCGCACTAAAGGCCACTAGAGGTCGCCAGTAGCCCGCGGACCACTGCAATGAAGAACATCGCAAGTAGACATTGACCCGACAGGATGAATGGAACAAGGCAAGCCATACGGAGTAGCGTATCATAAATGGTTTTGTAAAAGGTGTTATAGTGTTATCATACATTACCTATGGAATGACCTTGCTTGGCCACCCCAGCTCACTTTTAGCATTAAAATAAACCGAAGCTGGTCCAGGACAGTAAGAGCAATGACGCCTGTAGACGAATGTAGCGCATAGATATGTAATATTTTACATGTTTATTAATGGTGTATAATATTTTCTAAACAATCATTGTTCTAAGATCGCTTTGTATGGTGTTTTCCTCGGCTTACTTTACTTCGCGTGTGTCCACGTCACACGTGCATTTTTGTGATGTTGAAATAAACTTTAAATGTCACCATTGACAAAAGCATGAAAATGCTTAAGTACATTACGTGTCGTCTTGGCATGAAACAGCACTTGAGTCATAAATTGTGACATTTCAAATGCCTGTTATTTTAAACCGCGCGCTAGTTAAAGTGCTTCAATCGTACTGGCATGTCACTGGTGTTGGACGTAATGTTATGAACATTTGGTTGAACATTTTCTTACCGTTTTCCGTACCTCAACAACCGTCCAGCAGAAAAATATATAGTAAATGGATATGCATAAAAAATATATGGACGATTCACAAAAGCTAGGACAATGCCTTTCACACACACACACCACACTTAAAACATCATATTAAGCAATTCACTTAAATTGCCCCTGAAGATGTGACACTGTTTGGGGTTAAAAATAACGTTATATTTTCTAGCTTTTTGGCTTCTTTTTTCAACAATTGTACTGTTAAAAAAATCAAATGGATCATCACAATAATTGTAAGCATGCAGGCGTGTTTATTAATAAAATGGCAATACAATTGAATCAAATATGCACCAAATATAAATGAAAATCAAATGATTTTCCAACTAACAAAATGATACCAATGTGAATTGACTATAAAGGCACATGACATTTGTCCAATGCATGACTTGACATAATATGGCAGAATACATTTATACTAATATTTTGAGCACACTTAAATGGGAAAATGTTATACTGGATGGCACCAATAAGTTCGGCATTCACAAGACAGCTGCTTACATTCCATCTGCCATCATATCAACTTAAGTCAACCTTTCAAATGTGCATTTACACAAAAGTATCAGCAATCCTTTACAATTGCTGGAAGCCGACTTGAGATCTAGAACATATAAAGAACCCCCTAATATTTAAGTGTTGAGAAACAGCCAGTGTAGTGATGAACTCGCTAGTTTAACTGTAGAAATAAACTGGAGGAAAATATGACGTACATCACGGACATTTAATGTTACGTAACCAACACTTGGGCAGGATTGTGTATTTTGGCTTACACGATTGAGACTGATGTGGCTGAAAATGTACAGTTTTCTATTTAAAAGTGTTTTTACCCATTTATACCTGTTAAGCTATACTTACTACATTAACAATTTCCTCATATGCACCAAAACAACTAAGATCAGTCAACTGAAAATAATTCCACAAGAGCTGCGGGAGTGGCTCATGCATTTTACCTTGTACACCACAACACATTATTAAAAAATATAGACTATACTGTAAAGTTGTATACACTTACTCATGATTTTCTACAGAAGTTAAATCTAGAACATTGGCTCAGAAGTGATATTACAATTGATGCAAATATGGGAGGGGAATTGTTTATAGATTATACACTGTTGATTGACAGTTCACCATACCATATCTTGTTTTATCTTTGAATGGTTGCTTTTGGATTACTGCCGATTCATATGGCCACTCATTAGACTTGGCAGCTAAGTGTGGTGGGATTAAATTAATGTTTATACCATTGGAGCACAAGATATTTGGTTATAGTAACACGCTATGTATAAACATTCATATACTGTACATACATTATACAACACTATATATACACATGTCTACGTTTTGAGAATGGGATGTTAATTAAATATATGCATTTATATTCAGTGTAATTCACAGGACTATGACCAAATTATCCAGAATGTTTCGGATTTTGTCAGACCTCAAGATTGTTTTAGTGTGGGCGAGTGCTTGGGATCTGCGACCACCATGCACAGCAGGCTGTTATGGGCAGCGGGATATGCGGTGGGCAGCAGAGGGCAGCGCAGCAAAGATCCATTGTAATACTTGATACTTTCACACGTGTGCTAACCACCTTCACCAATCTGCACTGACCAGCATGGTGAAGTATGGTCAAAAAATCTCCACAACCCACAATGTGGAGCCCATTATCCAGCAGTGTATTGACAAAGGGCTGTATATTATAAGTATTGGCCAATAACAATACATGTGCTGTTGTTTACAAACCGATTAGAATGTAAGTGACTTGAAAATAAGCACAAAACAAGTTGATGTATATTCTTGATTCTTTCTTTCCCTTCTACGTGACTTTACAGAAAGAACCAAGAATATGAAGCCCTGCAGTCACGAAAGCTTTAAATCAAAATTTAAGTTGATGTATATATTTTAAAAACACTTTTTCTTAGCATCTCATTCTTAAAACATGTTGATACATGGTACATATAGAGTAGATATTCAGTGAGTTAGCTTCAACTAAACCAAAATTCCCACGATACAATAAAATATCGAAATTTAGATAACAGATTTTACGTAGTTATCCCACACCAAATTAATATTTTATTTCATAAGCGTTCATTAGATACTCGTAATGGAAGTTCATCCAAGAAATATATCATGATAATGTATGTGTTATTGCCATTGATTTTAATATCATAGTTCACCCCAGGTATCTGCAGACAATTTGATTCAACTTATTTAAAACTTATTTGTCACAATATAGGTTCACATGATAAATGGCATCTACATTAATGAAGACACGAGAAGTAGCATTCCACTTTGCAACCGAAAAAAGTATAATTTCATATGCACAATTAGTTAACGTTAAAATTTAAGCTTAATCAATGAGTGGAGTGTTTTAAATTATAATTAAAAAAAAATACTTTTGATTTGCTATTCTTGCTAACGTTTGGAATCACTTTGCTGAAGTTAAAGGCAATAATCATATTTGGAATTGGTCAACAATTTTTCATGTTATATTTCCCCCTTTACAAATCATAGGCACATTAACCAACTGTTGTGGCCATCTTATATTTATTTTGGAATTTGGCACGGGAAGGATAATACGATTAATTTAAAGATACCAGTGGCACCTTTAAAACACTAATTTCAATGAGGTCATGTGAATGGTTCAACAGTAGTGCTGGCATTTCATCAGGCTATTTGCAGTCATATTGGTTACAATGACATTAGCTATAGCCTGTTAGTGTATGTGCTGGTTGTGAAAATTCTATTAACGCATAGAAGCATTTGTCATGCGCGTGTACATTTGTATACACAGTTGCTCAAGAGTAAATGTGTACCTGTGACCAATGTGTGCGTGTCGAGAGTGCTGCAAGACATCATTAGTTCATTCCCACTATGGCCACCAGGATGCGCTTGTAATCCCCGCTCGTGTCCCCCTGGATCATGGTGTACAGGGTTTTCTGGTACTGCTGCAGGAAGGCTTGTTTGATGTCTTGCAGGTCAATCTGCAGGAATAAAGTCAGAATAAATTCACAAAAATATTTATTATAATTGTCGTCACTTATATTTAAACTACGTCTCCAAACGAGTGCATCTCAAACCCCGGTGGCAGCTGTTACTGTGAGGAGGGTGGACGCAGCACCAGTGAAACAATTTGCCGTTTGGGCAGTTGGGGCCATAATTTGCTATGTTGCTTCCCAATTAACTAAGTTGTGAGTAATTTAACCCATCTCTTCTCCCAGGCACATCCTACTGCCACTTCCTGCCCCCCCCCCCCACCCCCAGCTACGACCACAGGCCAACCCCCAAGCATTCTTTAACCTCTCCAGCCTCTTCTCCTGTCAACATAATGACACCACCACTATTAATATCCCCCCACTCTAACAATTGCTGCAAAGTGCCTTGGAATAAGACGCTATATATGTATATCTATGTAAGATAAGATGTTCTGCTACGAGGAATTGATTAAAACTAGAGCTGGGCTCACTATACGAGTTGACGTGCCGCTCACCTCACTGCGAGAGACGATGACACGGATGAGCCCAGAGTCGTCAGTGCCGAGCCCCTTCATGGAATGGAAAAGCCTCTCGGCAAAGTACGCCGGCCGGCTGCGCACGCACTGAACTGCAGACGGAAACACAGGGTGCAGCGAGGTTAAAGAGTGCACACTTCAGGAAATGTAGCTTATTGTTACTCGTATTATGCGATGCGTTACTGCGACAGAAGGTTGTGTACGGTGCTTTACCAATAGCTCTCATGCCGTCACGAATATCACCAGAAAACTCCCGGTCAATTGTGTTCACAATGTCACGTTGCGCCATCTGCAAAGAGCACAGGTAAATAAATACCTCATTTGTATTTGCAAGTCATTGCTAAAGAAGGAATCTTTACCTTTTTTAACCGTTACAAGACAACAATGGACAGAATTTACACATTTAGATAAAGTGTATCATTACATGCCTTGCTAAACAAACGACATGTACGGTAAAACATAATGTGTCCGACTCACTGGGGATCGATGTACAGGCAGATATGTGAAACGGTCAGAGATATGTGAACATTTATAGACAATCATAGCAGTTACACCAAGCACAATACTGGCTGTGGGCGGTGAAACAGTCTGGACAGACGTGACGGTTGGATACGTGACGTCGTATTGTACGTGGACAGGCAACACAGGGACATACGTCGACTGGACATCTGTAATACTCGTAAACATCTGTGAAAAAGAGCTTCATAGCCCATCGGATGCCTCCAGAATTCCGATTCTGAGATGGTGTCCAGGTGGAGCGTACCCGGGTGTACTCGTTGAAGGTGGCCTGCAGCTGTGGGAAGCTGCGACAAGCCAGGATCATGTTGAAGGTCGACTCGTCGGTTCCGAGTTTTCCCTCTCCGGCAGTGTACAGTCGCTGCGCATCGGACTGCGCTTTGCTCATGTCCACTGTCTGGGACTCATCACGATTACCCTGTGTGCATATAAACATTGTCCAATGAAGACGGCGTACTCAGTTGCAGTCACACGTGTTTGACAGATCTGATACCAATGGATTCACTTGGTTAACAGACATCAAATGCAAGCGGATGTTGACAATGCTTCAGACTGAGAATAGGTTTTCCATCTTTATTCTGGCAACAAAAACAGGTGTTAAGATGTTAAAACACCAAACTGAAAACTTTTACAAGGAATCATGTCTGCATTAACCACAATACTTGTGGTCAGAATGCAAACAAAAAATACTCAGATAATATATGCATTGTCTTTGAAACTGATTGGTCCACACCAGAGACAGCTTTCTTTGGAGCCTAATCTCAAAAGGTGTTAGACCAGAGGATGCCAACAGGTCATTTTATTTTTCTCCCCCTTTAACTGTAACTCTAGCCAGTGAATAGCTTCGGCAGGCTAGAAGCCCTGTGGAACTATTTAAGGATCTCTGATGTAAGGAAGTAATGTTTCGCAATCGAAAAAGGCGGCATCATTTATTAATTAGACCACGCCTCCCATACAGTACATGTTGAGGCACCAGAATGAGTATTTGAGATAATTAAAGGTTTAAGGTAAAAAGGTTAATTTTAAATGTATTATCACCCCCACTCAGAGGTATCAAAACAATGTAGAGTACAAACAATTACTCTATAAGGAAGTTATTTCGGACCAAATACGACGTTTAAAAACAACACAGTAGAGAAATGTATGCAAAACACCAGAATAAATTTGTGTGAAAATCTAAACTGTTTCTTCTTCTTCCACGCGTTTGTCCCACTCATGTGGGGTCCTCTGTCCTTGCCAAGCTTCTCCATGCCGCCTTGTCCTGCACCATCTCTCTTTCCGCTCCTCGGGCCACCATGTCTGATGGCACTACATCACCCCACCTCTTAGTCTGCCTTCCCTCTAGATTTGAAGCTTTCGTGACTGCAAGGATTCATACTCTTAGTTATTTCGGTAAAGTCACGTAGGTAAAAAATGAAATTTAAAATTAATAAAAATAAAACAATACAAAAACAATAAAATCATGTGATTTTATTGTTTTATTTTTAGTCACGTAGGTAAAAAATGAAATTTAAAATTAATAAAAATAAAACAATAAAATCACATGTTTTTATTGTTTTTTTTATTGTTTTATAAATTTTTAATTTCATTTTTTACCTACGTGAGTTTACCGAAAGAACTAAGAGTATGCCTTACCTCTCTTGATCTTTCCTTCCACTTGCATCACTTGCACCTTCTGACTCACAATTTTCCTGTTGTCTTTTCCACATAACCAAACCACAACCAGCCTTTTCTCTATAATCTTCTCTGAGATTTCTACCAGCTTGAGTCTTCCTCTCACTTCTTAATTTCTCACCCTGTCCTTCCTGGTGAAACTCAACATCCACTGCAACCTCATCTCTGTGACTGCCATCGATTTGTCCTCCTCTTTTCTGTGCCCCAGCACTCGTTCCCATTTAACTGCACCGGCCTCACCACCGTCTTTGTACACTTTTTCCCTTCAGCCAAACTGGGACCCTCTTATTGCACACCCCACTAGTCATCTATCGCTATTTCAGCCATCCAGCCCTCGTTCTTGTTCTCATCTCTCCTTCTAGTGATCTATCAGCACACACCATTGCACTCGGCTACTTAAACTCGTTTGTTTGTCTTTATTAACTGGTCACTTCCAATTTGCAATCATCCTTCTGCTTTATTTCCACTGAAATTTGCCACCATGTACTCAGTTTTTGTCCAACTGATCCTCAACCCATTCCTTTCAATTTTTTGCACCCAGAACTTCAAATCCTCTTCCACTACCCCTCTGCTTTCATCACATAGCACAACGTCATATGCAAACAGCACACATTAGGGGGGGGGGGGGGCTCCCTCTGAAAATCTAAACCGTTTCAAACGAATGCCTTAAAAAAAGTACCTGGCACATGGAAATGAGGAGGCGTTTGAAGTGTCCACTGGTATCAGAGCGAATGTCCTTCTCCAGTGTGCGATTAAACTCTTCACGGTAGACACGAACAATCTCTTTAATCTCCTGGTTGGTGCGTGTGCACATGATCTCAATGAGGACCTTGTCATCCGTGCCAGCTCCCTAAAATGAACAAAAACAACAACAATAATGTTATTAGTTCAAGGAGCATTGACTAGATGCAAATTGTCTAACCATAAAAGCGAAAATCTAACTGGAATATTAGTGATCCAGAGTAAAAGTCAGATGTGAGTTTTTCCATTTGTGTTCTACAAATCCTAGGTCACAATATAAAATGGTACCCTTTAATACGGTATCGCGGCATATATACCTTTAGTATTTACCTAATTATTTGTTCAGATTTCTAAATATAATATTTGAAGAGTATAAGACTGCATCATTAAATATGTAAGAGTAAAGAAAACAAAAACTGAATGCTAAATGAATGTAAAATGTTAATTTACATTTGAACCAACATTTTGATAATTACCAAGTCAGTATCCACTAGATTTGCCTTAATATTTGTCCATCAATCCACATAGGGTCCTATGAACGTAAACATTATGGAAGCACTACGACAAGACATTAACGACTTCTTGTGTGCACTGAAATGAAACGCCATACCTTGATTGCCTTCATGAGGCTCCAAGCATCGTAGTATGTGGTAGGCATGAAAAGAGCCAAAATTATTTCCTCAAAATTACCACTCAGTTCCGACCTCAGATCTCGGATTAAGTCCTAAAAAGAGAAGGAAATATGCAAGTAAATATATAAATAAGCACGATCATTTACAGTTCCAAAAAAGTTAAAAGAATAGGATAATGCGATTTATAGAAGATCACTTTTATAGATAGTTTAACCATGTTACATTATTTAAATTGATGTGCTACTTGTGAAAAGTATTAGTGATGTGTAATTAAATAAATAAAAATTTTACATGACGACAAAAACCTCCGAGTTCATATAACTAAAGCATTTATTTGGCCACAAGTACATTTTTGGCAGAAAAAAAGCTTTTCATGGTTGTGTGCTGTTTTCACCTTTCCATACATGGTTTTAAAAGCCAGCTTAATCTTCTGTCGCTGATCGTTGGAACGATTTACAATTATATCAATTAGCGCTCTCTCGTCAGTGCCTGTAGAAATAGAAAAATAAAGCAGCATTACAAAAAATATTTATTGTTACGAGTAAAGGAATCTGGCAATAACATCAAAACATTGATTCACATGACTTGCCAACCAATCCCTAAAAGTTCAGGTTAAAGCTGAGGGCAGCATCAGTGGTATAAATGTAACTTTTTGCCTCGATTGAAGCGCTGAAATATATTTAGATCTGTGCCAGGAGCAAATAAAATACAACAAATGCAATATTTTATCTTGAAGGCATTTGTACTTCATTTATTGCCCAAAACCTCTCTTGCAGCCTAAAGAGTATAGGTAGCACCACATCTTACTGGTAGGAACCTCCTGGTTACACCAGCCCACAGGGGATTATTGTGTCCGTCGTGCAGGGAGGGGAGGGGCTGGTCACCCTCACAGGTCGGGCATATTTGCAGAATACACCATGCCGCCGTTGACCCTGGCCATTGACCGAGCAACCCAACGTTCCTATCAGCTCAACTCCGCAGGAATGTGTTCAAACCCGTTTGAAAAGCATGGACAAGGCAGATACATGTCCTTGGATATAGGGGGTCTGAATTGGTGTGAACATTAGACAAAATGGTCACAATTAACTTAACTTTAAGATGCTGAATACATATGTAGGTGTAAAGTTCAATACATATTTATGAACACACACACACAAAGCATGTAATCATCCAGCACATCACCATCATGACCAATCATGAATTATACTTTAAGCAGTTGAGAAATCAAACAATTAAACAAGCATAGCCAGGTGTTACATCCCGCTGCTAAAACTAGTTGGGATGAGTGTCCAAGGATAGCAGTCGACTTGTGTAGTGTCCAGAAGTGCATTTTTATCACCACACAATTTATCTGGGAATATATCAGGAGTGCTTGATGTAAACTACGGCTTACCAAGGCCCTTCATGGCACGTCTCAGCACCTCAGCGTCATCCTGGGCATTGAAGTTACATGCAGTACGGACTGTGCCTCGTGCTACTCCACCAGCACTCGGGTACGACACCTGAGACGAGATTCACGCACACAACGGCTCGTACCGCGTCCGTCCAGTGCTCGCCGAGCTGCATTGGCATACATCACTAAGTCACACTTATTATACACAAAGTGCTTGCCGCAAATGAACAACACATTGCCGATCTCAAGCAGCATGAACTATAACGCAAACTCCGATCATCCTCGCAGAGGCTTTTGGCTCGCCGTCGAACATGAAGACAGTCACTGAACATTGCATAATTTAAAAAAAATATGCTGTATAATACACACTGGCTAATAATTTTACATTTTATGAATTGCGCCACAACAATTCAGGTTTTTACTACCTCGTCTGAGATTTAGGCAGCACCTTCCCAGCTGGCCTCAATCAGTGTGAAGCAGTGTGTAGTATTATTATTGTCAGCCAGGATAGGCACACCTGAGCAGGGGTGCTCTGGGATTGCTGGTAGGCTGGTTGTGCGTAGGAAGCACCAGATGGCTGCTGAGTAGGAGGTGCTGAAGGAGCATATGATGCCGGGGGATTCTGGTACATGCCACCTGTACGCACGCGCACACACAAATACCAATATATACGTGAATGGATTTCGACCTACACACAACCAGTCAAAGCTGAAATCGCAGGATCCGAGTGATAAGAGCGCCATCTCGCGAGCAAAAATAAGACCCATTACCCAAATTCGCAACAATGCACTGGGAAATAAGGTTGTTCAAAGCAGAGCTCGCATACAACATTGTCATTTGTGGGGAGTTAATTAACATTATTAGTTATGACACTTGTTTTCACTTAATGTTATGCCTATGACCACATAACCCAGATGGAACCCTATCTTGTCAGATCTCGCAAGCTAGGCAAGGATTTTGAGCTCGGACAGTGCTAGGGTGGCTGATCGCCAAGCACACAACTTGGCGTTGCAGGCTACTTGTAGGGGCAACATTGTCAGCGTTAATTGTTGCACTGTGCTCACACCTCTATGCTTGCCGCCTTCACCAACCCCCACTGACCAGGGCGGTGGAGCGTGGTCGGGTAACTCTCGTGGTGAGACTTTCACCCAACTGCAGATTTATGAAATGACTGCATGACTAATTTTATATCAAGAGCTGTGAGAAGCCCTGGGACAAAGGGCGTTTTATATATATATAAATGTCATACAACTTGTTGTATGACAGTTGTAATCTGCCATGGAAATTAGGTAAAATAAGAAGAATCTTTGTGTCTGTACACAATAATTCTAACGAGTGACCATGAATGAGGATTGAGTAGCATCAGTGGTTCTAGTATGGTCAAGAACCTAATGACCTGAAATCAATTCCTGGCTACAGCTAACATCAGTGGTGAGTGATACCTGAACTTATCCTGGGCTTCTGTGTCACCAACCCACACAGTCCAGGTAAGGTGGAGAGGTATGCAACCAGAAGAGAATTTACAAAGGGGCTGAACATTTGTTTTGTTAAAATTGTATACAATTATTACAGATATTGAATGTCTCATGATACGTGTACTACAATAAATCATATTGCAATTATGAAAAAATTAGAAATTTCAGCCTGCAAACAACATGCATACCAACCCCTTTGACAATACGCCATGAATTATTTAAAAAAACTGAGCTTTCAAATCGGTTGTATTTTTTGTTAACCAACACAGATTGCATTTTACAAGCAGTCTCACGTTGAATGTGTGCCGCAGCCAACAGTGAAGGAAGGACATGCCCTGCGTTGTACGATGGGGTCTCGATTTCCTACTTCTTTCATACGACTGATGTAGATGCAGCAACAACTACAATTTCACATTTCGGTGGTCAAGCCAGATAACCATGTCAGGAACAGCGGAGTGGATCGCTGCAATGTCTTCCTTCGTATTTGTGCATTGGGCATCACGTTGTGATGTTGTATGGTCTGTTCTGGATGACCAGTCGTACACTGGGGATTTTTTTCTTTTCCATTTGTGCATCAGGTATCCGCTGTGCTGGAGCAAGTGTTACCTTGTGGACCGGGTTGAGGGGCGGCCTGATAGCCAGGTCCTCCAGGGGGCGCAGAGTATCCACCACCAAAGCCACCGGCAGCAGGGCCTACACAAAACACACGCGCGGGAGTTGAGGCACAATCGAGTACAGCGGTACTCCCTCCCACTCAAGTGGCATTGTACCTCACCAAACATGCATAACACAACCGCGAGCAATTCCTTGTGCAAGAGACCACTTCCAGTTCAAATCCTTTAAAAGCAATACACAATTCGCCGTTCTCAATAATCAGAAAGTAACTAAACGTCAATCCAATGTTATTGATCTATTACAGTGGTATTTAAAATAATTTAAATATTGAAAATGTGTTACTTTCTGATTCAATGCATTGTTAGTGAGTATACACATTCATTATACAATGTGCGGCCAATGTATACCTGGAGAAGAACATTTGAATTTCACATGAACATGCTTTACAAAATGTTAATCCTGCAATTAAAACTCTATATTCATGAATAATTGAAACTTCTGCAACAGCCTGCTATAAGTGTAAGGTGAGCTTTTTTTTCTTAATAATAAAGACAAAGGTTTCAGCAATATTGTTTACTGAAAAAGGTAGCATATCTGTTTCCCACCAATAACTTAGGATTTTTTTTTTTTATAAAACACAAACACTATATTCTTTGGGTCTTTCGGTAAAGTCACAAGATAGGTTGTTATGTTTTTTCAACCCATCTACGTGACTTTACCGAAAGAATATTAATTCTGGCAGTCATGAAAGCTTTAAGTCAACACAAACACTGGTTAAAAAGCAAAACCAAGTTATTTTATAAATTGGTTTGCAAGTGTTTTTTTTGTTTGGTCGATTGTAGGTTGCGCATTTGAACTCAATGGATTAACTCGTTGGATGGTTTAAAGAAATTGGTCTGGTGGATTAACTTTTAACCATTACATTTAGAACACTAACATTACTGTATATATTGTATGTAGAATGGTCCATGCTATTCTATGGACATGGACTGCAGCATTCTATTTCACATTAATAAACATGGAGGGGTATATGGGTCACAATGCCCCGTTCCAGAAAATATGACATTCTCCGCATTCAATTAGCATCCATAAATACTTTCTGGCATGACGTTTTAGAGTTTAGACCATGAACACACACACAAAAACATCGATAAAACGTGCACACTCAAATACACAAATTGCACACCCATGTGTGACTGTGCCAAAATTCTCACAATGAAAAGGTAAAGCTGCAAAAGCAGTGGCTGGCAAACCAAGGGGCAATGTTCAAGTTTTGGCTTCGGTTATCTTAATCCACAATTAAAAATACATGGTGTACGAGAATAAAAACACAATTTGAACATGCAAAAGGCCAGTCAGGAAGCAGAATGTATTAACCAATGTGGAAATAATTTCCATTAACGTTTAATTACATTGTCAAAGACGAGAGGATCACACACTTTTTTGTACAGATCATTAATATAAAATTAACACTCCATCTGGGATTGCCAGTCAAGGTGAAATAAAACGAATGTCTCGGGATGAGAGAGTGGATGTACAACCCTTCCAGAAGAGTAGGTCTAGCCCTGGAGATGAAGATAGGAGACACATAAAAAGATAGCAAAACAAAGCAGAGTACAGAAGCATTAGCTAAGAAGCAAAACAGAGCTTTCCAAGGCATCTAACACATTATTAAAACATGGCAGGGGTGGTGTAAACAAGCTACTAAACAAGTGAAATCCCATGTTGCCAATTTGTGTAATGTTTTGGTTGTATATTCAACAATGAAATTACATTGGAGTTACTTTCATGTTGAATATTAACACAAAAATAAAATCAGTCACTGAAAACACACATTCTACACGTCAACATAAAGACATTATTGTACAGCAAAGTATATTATTTCTAAAGGTATTTTCTTAACCCGTCTGCATTAATCTCTGAAGTGGCAAAATTAGGTATCAAGATGAAAGGCGAATAAAGTTATTTGAAGAAAAGTGCCAACGACATCGGTTTCCATTATAATCAGCAGCACATGCTCAATCGACTGCTGGATGAAGGCCTCCCAAAATTTCTGCCATTTTTCATGATTTTGCAATGTCATAATAAATCTCATGCCTCCATAAGAGGTAATCTCATCTCCACATACATGATTATCATCCTCAAATACATTCCCTCATTTGGCTGTCATTCCATCATCATGTGATGTGTCCTGACCAAATGCAACTTTTCATAAGATATACCAAACTTGCATGTCTCAGATCTGTTCCTTTCACTCAATAAGTCCCAGAATGCGTCTTTCCATGTCTGTATATTTTTGGTTTTAGGTCTATTCTATATGCCAGTGTACAGATGTCCAATATGTTATAGTAGGAAATAAACATGGAAAAAAAATGTGTATTCTTTAAAAAGTATAGTCGTATGTTTCTTTTAATTATCAAATTACATTTTTTTAAAACACTGCAACCTACTCAAGCTCGCCTCTATTTAGTACCCTAAAGTTTGCCACGATATACATCATTTTCCCAGTAGTGCAAAAAAAGTTCCAAGTACGTTGTGTTTTGCTCATTTATCCTTAAACCTTGCAAGATTCTTGTTCTTCAAATCATATCTTGAAACATATGGAGTCTATAGTATATTTGCCTCTCAAAATACTTTGCCCATAATTATAAAACATCTAATTTGGCATTATATTATTCAAAGGATGTGCTTTAACAATACTATTCAGCATGTGTAATTACATCTGCATGTATTGCACACTCAGCCCAACACTTGTAAAAATGACAATTAGTGTGCAATTGCATTACACTGTCTGTAACAAAGTCAAGATTAGCTCTTCAATGTGCTTTGGGGTTGCACGACAAATAGTTCTGGATGATGTCCTGTTTCACTCCAAATACTGCAAGCTTCTTCAGAAGCTGAATTGCTGAAAGCTAAACGTTGCACATCATGCCGAACACCACCTTTGACCATACAACCAAATAACACGTAAGTGAGCTATACGGAACAATGGCAAACTCGTACGAAGTAAATAAGTTCTTTCGGTAAAGTCACGTAGGTAAAAAAATGAAATTAAAATTAATAAAAATAAAAGCAATATTTTTATAAATTTTTATTTCGTTTTTTTACTTGCGTGACTTTACCGAAAGAACTAAGAGTAGGACAAACACCTCAGCCGTGGCAGATCACTGTTACAACTCAGTGGGCTCACATGACATTGACTTCTCCAAGACAGAGGTTCTCTGCAAGCCACCTGGCTATCATGAGATTCGTTCATGAGGCGATCCACATATACAAACACAGACAATTTTAATCGAGAAGATGGATTCTGGCTTAGCAATCATTGGAAGGACGTAATAAACCATTTTGATACACATTAGGGTAGGTAGAATAATACATAGTGTTATTTTGAAATGTGGTTTATTGCAATACAGTATATAATTTAATGTTGGGTTTATCTATGGCAGTATATAGTACGGTATATGCTCGGTTGATGTAAGAGAATAAAGTTTAGATGGAAGCATATTATATAACTTTTACGACGTAGTATTGTAATGTATTACTTGCTGTTAGTAACTCAGCTTATTGTAGAGTATAGTAAGTATACTGATGGTGCTATGCAGTTTATATTTTAGTCTTTGTATGTAGTTTATACCTTAATTTTCTACGGTGTTGTTTAGTTACTGCAGCTACATATCATTGGCATTCCTTTCCTTTGTTAATGCTAATCCCTGCACCCCCCCTTGGTGCTCTTGATCCTGCATAGTGCGTGGGCATGGTATGACTTTGAAGCCCCCCCCGCCCCCTGCGCATTTCCCATGTATATGCCAAACTCATCTTGATATGCACATTCTTTTTGTTAAGGCGCTCTTCTACCACCCCCAACCCAGCTTATATGTAAGTTCCTAGCTTGAAGTGTCTCATTCTTCACCTGAGGACGGCTGCTTGCGTTGTGGCCGAAACGTCGTGAGAATTGTTTCATTCTATTGTTTTATTTTCATTATTTTATTACTTCCCTTCTACGTGACTTTACCGAAAAAACCAAGATGAATCCCTGCAGTCACGAAAGCTTTAAATCGAAAATTGAATCCTTGCAGTCACGAAAGCTTCAAATCTAAAAGTAATTAAGGTTTAAAGGCTCACAATATTTAATGTAACATTCTTCACGAGGGTCCACCTTAAATGCAATACATGACAGCATTCACTGGCTTTGGCAATCAAGTATTATACTGCACATATCTATGTGTTTTAATAATTCAAATAGGACCCTTTTGCACACACGTGTTTATCCATTGAAGAGCTATGTTGCTTTTTCAGGTACACTGTGGTTACTCTTTTGTGATAAAACCTCAGAAGTAAAATTTGACAATGTCTGTGCTGCTAAACGCTGTCAGCTGAAATCAATTCTATTAACATTATGACCTTTAAATGATGTTATAGAATTTCCAGCTGTGAGAAAGTAGTCTCATTTAAGTAAAATCATTCATTAAACCCCTACTGAAAATACAAAGGAAAAAGGAAGCACACGCAACAGATCAGTATAGTACTTCATTTATTAAATTTCTAAACATTACATAGTATTGAATTGCAAAGAAATACACCAAGATACATTAAATCAGCAAAATTTGATTACAAGATTAATGCCACAAGTCTACCACGAGAACACCAATTTTGAGGAGACATTTTACCATATAGCCAGAAACAGCGTGATTTTTCAATTTAAATGCCTTTACAAAAACGCAACTTCACAGACAAGCTTTGGGTCATTTAAAATTAACATTAGTGCATTCTAAATGGCATACGATCTTTGGCACCAGTGGAACTAGAGCTAGGTGTGTGAGCCAGAGTAGTCGTGTGCTTTTTTGCAATATATTTGTAATGGCATACATGCATGCAATTGGTTTAGAATGCTCGAATGAACAGCCATTTAAATATAACAGCATTAATTAAAACAGGTTTACTAAAAGCTATATACAATATTCAGCCCCAATGAAATCAAGGCAAAATATTTCGTGGAAAATTTTTGTGGCGTGTATATTTAATTTAATCGGTGCAAGAGTTCAACATTAAACTATTATTTTGTAGCATTAATCTAGGGCCAGATCAACATAATTTCCACACTTGCATAACGATTAATAAAATTCGACAATAACCATATGTTCTAGTTAGCAATAATTGTGAGCACCAGGCAAAACAAAGTATATAAAACATGGATATTTGGAATTTTGATTAATCATTTGCAAACTTTCAAAGTTAAATTCTACCGAAGAAAATGACTTTGTTCAAAGCGGACCTGTCTCGGGCAATTACTGTTAGTAATGGAAAGTTGAGAAGATTATATAGCATTTTCTGCTACACTCTACATGGGATCTTTCACATTTGAGTTGGGGAATCAGATTGTTGAAAATATTCATAGCCAACTCATTATCCATGAAGTAGATTACCATGTATGTTTCTTGTTGGTATCAAAATGCCATAATTATTCCCAGGTTAAATGGACTTTATTATGCATGTTGAACTTCTTTCGCATTGTACATAGCCAACCGCACTAAATCGGAGGTGATTGTAAGCAAGTCTCTAAATATTTCTATAATTAGTAGTTTATATAACTGGATCATCAACAATATAATCGAACCTTTTTGCTGAAAAATACATGGGCCAGTGGACAATCAAATGACAGAAATTGGACTAAGAATAATTAACATCCAAGTGCCTGGTTACACATCTCTCTGTACATGTGAGAATGATATAAATTTGCAACACTTTCCTGTACAGGATATCAACAGAATTGGGTGAAATGGTTTCGGAACTTAAGCAATAATGGGTTCAGTTGAATGTTTACAAAAAATCCCTCAAACAATAATGAAAACCCCTTAAACGTTTAATTACTCCCAAGTCATCATAATCTCTGATTTGGCTATATGTGCCCCATTGTAATTCTGCAAGTAGAAATTTAACACCCATAAAGATAAAAAGTCAGGGGATGCACTGTTTGGGGAATAAAACACATGTTGACATGTTTGCCTGCAGGCATAACATTGTAAGAGACTTTGAAAAATGCATGCAAAAAGATAATTGTGCAACAGTGCCTCCCTTGTATTCACATCACTGCCAAAGACATATCACAGAATACATGAAACACACATATATTACACACACACACACGTGTACTTGATATTCACCAACTAGTTATCAATGTCTGTCAAAACACAATCATTATGAGCTATGTATGGGTGTTCAGTTAAATTAACCTTGAGTTTTTTTAATATATCATAACTGTACTCATATACCATGCATACTTTGGGATACATATCATTTACTGAGATAGCCTTGTTTCCTTTAAAATTTGAAGATAAATCCATTTCACATTACTTTAGCTACTGACAGTATTCAAATCAGCACTGACCAGAATGGTGAAGTATGGTCAAATAACCCTCAGGACTGACGGCTTTGGGAGGTCTTCTTGGCCAAAGGTTGAACATTATATAGGGAATATTAAAATCAAAGTAATGTGTGCTGTATAGTACTGTGATTTACCTTAGTTTAAATATTTTTGGACAATAAGGAAAACATGTTTAAGTACATGTAGCAATGGTATAGCTGAGTAGAATTATGGTATTATGGTATTTCATGAGCAAAATATGACACCTGTGTATATTGTGAAAATTACAGTTATTTAAAGTGCCTAAACAAACTATAATTGGAATCTAACATAGTATGTACACTAAATTCCAAATATTTGTAATCACAATAAAGAACATTTATAGTCTTAAAAAGACGCACCATTTCATATCATGGCAATATTGTTCAAAGTATGTCCTTGAGTTTCACGGCTGACTAGAGTTAAAGGCATTCAGGTTGCTTAACAATTAATAAAGGATCTGCTTCATGGGGAGGCACTGGATTCAGTATCCACCTGTTTGAAAGACATTAAGAATGTATGTTTTATTTACAGATCAAAGTAAAATTTAACACAACTTGTTAGCAATGATACAAATGTGATATTTTGGCCAAGTTTCTATAAACAATTGCATGATTAAGATAAATAAATTCAAAACACTATTACTGTAATTGTGCATAAAGCATGGGTAGTGATCATACCCAGGATGTACAATGTTTAAGTATTTTCAATGAATAATATGCAACCTGTACAATAATTCTCATCAGCGTACATATACAGTAGAACCCCAATTATCTGAAACTGGTTCATTGTGTCTTGCATATCATCAGGCATTTTCACAATATACCGAGTTGAAAAATCATGAACACTTGAAAAGCAGTTTGATTTACAAAGCACATTGGGAAAGATGCTGATGATGATGTGTTCATAAAAACAGGCTATTCTGATTTTCATCAGGCTATTCTCATGTCATCTCCAGTCCAGGTAGAAATTCTTGAAATTCATTCCATTCTTGTACAGCAGTTGCATAAGGATTCCACGTGAAGCAAAATAGTCACTCAACTAAAACAGCAGACATCTCAGACATTGAGTCAGTCAAGCCCGAGGCTGAGCAACAATTGGAAAAACTATAACATCCGGTTGAGGGCATTTCCTGAGAGTTAAACTAAATCAATTTTCTTTATAAATCCAGACCTGATGACATTTATAGCAATTGGTGCAACAAAAATAGTTTGCCAAGAATCTTTGGCTGAAGCATGGAATTCAACTCGCAGAAAATCAGAAAATCCTGCGAATCGGTTTTCCTGAATGGGCGTGCTCCAGGGCATCTTCTGAATACAATTCCACAAGTTGTATTTTCTTGGAATATTTTAGAAGCATAATTTGACAATTATTTCTGCAACCATGCTGAAGCGGGTCATCTGGGTTTAAAATCCTTCTTGCTTCAGATCCTGGGTATTATGAATCCACCAACTTGGTCAAACTTCCGATGCCACAATGCTTCATATTTCAGCATCAGAGAACATTCCAAGGTGTTGAGTAAATCCTGGTCACTTGCAAGACCCACACCATTCAAAATTTTCAGTGAAGTAATGATGAAACCATGCTATCTACATCCAGAAATTTGCTCAATAGTGATGGTAATATTGACTCTTTAAACCAGGCTATAGAATGTTGTCTTTTCCTCTATTTGTTCCTTCTCCCAATGTGATCAATAAAGCGGACTTACTGAAAACAAAAATACCTAATGCAATCGTATAAACTCCTAAATCTGCACATTTTCATTATCATGTGCTTATTCTTTACAGTCACTTGGCAGAACTAGGACCTCATTCCCATGCTGGCAACTTGTCAGCATAGACTTACAAAACCACATTTGTAGACAGGGCTATTTGGTACCATTCATTAGTAAGCTAGACATTTAGTAATGAATTCTCGCATGTGTACATCCCTTTTTGGAATCCACTGCTGGATAAGGGGCCTCCCCATTTAGTTCAGCTTGTGGAGATTCTTTGACCATACTTCAAGCTGATCAATGTGGGTCAGAGGCATGGGAGAATATAAGAAGAGCAACATATCTTTCTGCACTGTCCTTTGCTGCCCACAACATAGCCCCATATGCCCAAGATGATAACTTGTTTGTATATGGTCACCCATTAAAGCACCATATGTGCTCAAGCCTGGATATTTAGTCATAGGAAATTAATTACCATTGTATGAAGATTTCTAACAAATATATCATCATGTAATAATTATGCCATAAAATTAAAAGTCCGTAAAGTATTATATTTTCTGCTCCACCTACCTTACTGGGAGCTTATTTAAAAGGTACAGCCACATTCATCCACTAAGCATTTGAAGTGATATGGGGGTGGGTTAAGCTTGCTAATGCCTATCAACAACCTTCATTTGTGTATTCAGTAATGTATTCATTAATACATTTATTCAAACTCTGTCATTGCTTTAATGGAAGCAATCATTGCACCAGTTAATAAAGAAAGCGAAAGTGATGGACATGTAAAAAAAATAGAAACACTTTTTTACAAGATATCACAGATGGTGAAATGGTGACAAAGAAATATACAAGACAGTATAAGTCTATATATAGACTTCCTTAGGTATTTCAGCAGCTCGACACCATTACAAAAGCATATTAACATGTTTGTGTGCTTAAAATAGCTTGGGTTAAACTATTACTGATATAATAGGTTGCCCTTTTTTTCTGACAACAAAACAGATGTTAAAACACCAAACTGAAACCTTTTACAAGGAATCATGTCTGCATTAACCACAATGCTTGTGGTCAGAATGCAAACCAAAAAACACTGATAGTATATGCATTGTCCTTGAAACTGATTGGTCCACACCAGTGACAGCTTTCTTTTGAGCCTCATCTCAAATGGTGTTAGACCAGAGGACGCCAAGAGGCATACAGACCAAAGACAATGCACTATTAGAGTAATGAGAGCTCGGGGTGAGCATCTACATCATGGGACCTCCTTTGCCAGTACCAAAATATGATAATAAGTTTTCCCCTTTTTTCTGGCAACAAAACTATTACTATTTTTATTTTACCATGTAAGGCACAGAGCTATATAGCTATTTTGCAGAAGCGACCTTGCCACAAATAGCTCAACTAAGTGACTCTTTACATTTCTAAATGTAGAGGGAAAAACTGGAGGACTCGGGAGAAAAATACACGCGACCACGGGGAAAACATGCAAACTCCAAAATATACAGGGGCTATGGTTGGGATCGAACCCACGACCTCCTCCATACCAAGCGAGGTAGTTAACATCTCGCCACCATGGCACCCCACATATGCAAGCAGCACAATATCCATAAAACCCAACCAATGTTTCATTCCCATAAAATTTTTCAGCTGCAAGATTTATAACAGATTAAAACATGTCCATGTCTACATGTCAGCATAACTCACCAGTAGACATGAGGCAAAGGTTCCATGAAATCAGCAAATGATACCGCATCAAGAACTTCCGTTGCTCTCCCAAACACAATACTTGAACTGTGATTCCAATAAGGAATGATATTGCCTCCTATACCCACATTGTTTTCACACTGGAACTGCCACGGCAATTTATGTAGTATGAAATACTGGCGTTTTTCCATGTTGTAGATATAGTAACTTAAATTTGCAGGTAATTTAGCTTGACAGCACGTGCAGCCGTGCAAAGCAACACATGTTTTAACAGGAAAACAACCAGAATAGGAATGCAGTACTTACTGTACAGATACTACAATGCAAATGTGAAACGTATTTTCTAAATTATTTATATCTATAAAAGCTGAAAATAGCATTGGGCACTGTCAAATTCCCTTTCCGGAATTTTCTTCCACTGGCCATCTGCAGTCCAGGCTCAATACATTTCTCTTCGATTCTACTTATGACTTCGTTCCCAAAAAGCAGCTACATTTGCACTTCTACTATAACATCTTAAGTCCCTCTGGCTTTTTAGCATTTCCTTTCCCTAAAAAAATAACCCTTTTCTTAAAATTCTCTTATTGTGCATACTTAAACAATATCTTGAGATAAACCAGTGGAATTAAGTCCAAAGTTTATTACATTACTGTACTTGAGATTTTTTTTTAACAGTAAATACTCTATTTTAATCAGTCGGCTGGAATGAAGGACAATACACGTGGACCATGGAAATGGAAAAATAAGGAAAGCTGCATTACATCTCTCAGTAGAAGACAGGCAGCAATGTGTGAAGTTGCCAGTGGATGGCATGACATTCGCTAGTGGTAGCAAGAGACCAGTAGAGATAGAAGTGGGGGTCAAAGTAGCATTGACTAAAGAGCATTAAAAGAATGCAACATAAAAATTATCAAGTAATATATTACAATCGGTATTGCTGCCACGAGTGCAATACACGTGCATAATCATGAGTTTTCATGTGGAAAACATGAAACTTTGTCTTTATTTGGGATCAGCCCAAAACATGATAGTCCTTGTGACTAATACAATTTGATCAACCAATGCCTACAGTGTTGCTGTGAGCTTAGCTGCAAAAAATGTAATCTTCTACATTTACAAAAATAAAAGTCACACAAAACCAAATGAAACCAAGACACACAAACAAGTCAAGATTACCAAGTGTTCTGATAATCGGGGTTTTACTGTATACCTGACTACAAAGTCCAAAGCAGGTTGCACATTTCCAAGATGCTGTACCGACAAATGAAATTCTTAAGCACAATAAATACATACTACATGGCCGATACAAAACTGTTCATACCTGGATACTGGGGGCCTGGAGGACCAGCGCCATAGGGGGGAGCTCCAGGCGTGGGATAGGGAGCTCCGCCAGGGTATCCACCTGCACCGGGCTGCGGCGCGTACTGGCCTGGGTTGGACGGGTTGTATCCCGCCGGTCCGGTTGGGTAGCCCCCGGCAGCTGGGTATCCAGCTCCAGGCTGCTGTGGGTACTGAGGGAAGGAGCCCGGAGGCTGCCCGTACGGCCCTGCCGTGGGCTGGTAAGCGCCTGCGTTGGGTGGGTACCCCCCAGCGGCAGGTGCGTAGCCACCGGCTCCGGGAGGGTATGTGGCCCCGGCCGGAGGGTACGCTGCTGCTGAGCCCGGGTATCCGCCTGGCCCTACTTGGGGGTAGGCAGCGCCCTGAGGGAGGTTAGAAGAAAACGTGGCACCATTATATTGTCACAGGACCCTTCGTGGCTCACACGCTGGGGATGAGAACTGCAAAATGCAGGATTCCACTCCTGGTGGAAGCAGTTGAAATTTCAGGCCACTTTTTCATACACTGCAGCCAGTCCCCCACCTAGTAACAGTAAAACTTCAGAGTTAATTCGAGCCTTTTAGCGAGATAAACGGATGTGAGCACAAGTGTGCTTGATGAATTGTTTTTTTGCTGCAAACGTAAAAATAATCAGGGAAGCAACAAATAGTGTTTATAACAGGTAGTTATTTGTTATGATAAGTGAATAGCCATTGTACCCAAAATATGCATTTGCATACGGATAATGGGATTTTAAGTCACTTTTAAATTTTTAAAACGTTGAAACTGACCACTTCAGACCAATGGGATATGTTTTTATAAGCATATTATCTCCAGGAAATAAAATGTATAGTATTTTTTCACCAGTTGTCAATCTATACATTATTGTACGGTATACGAGTTTAGATTATCCAAGTGATAAATGCATTGATATGAAAAAAATGTTTACCCTTTCTGGCACTAAAAACAGGTGTTAAGATGTTAAAACACCACAGAAACCTTTTGCAAGGATTAAAAAACACATACTTATGGTGAACATGGAAACAAACATGCTCTGATAGACGATGCATATATTATCTGACTGGCCTACACCAGAGACAGAAGCCTTCTTTAGGGCCTAGTCTCAAGTGTCAGACCAGAGAACGCCAAAAGGCGAACAGTATAAACACATTCCTGCGGAGAGAGCTGGTAGGAACGTGGTCAATGAATGGCCAGGGTCAACGGCGGCGTGGTGTATTCCGCAAATATGGGAAACTGTGAGGGCGGGCACAAGCCGGCGTGAGTAGGTTCAACGTTGAGTTTTATAAGGGCACCACGGGGTGACCCGCCTCTCCCCACCCAGCCCCACCCCTCCCACCCCTCCCCGCACGACGGACGGACACAATAATCCCCTGTGGGCTGGTGGTAAAAAGAATGCACTATCGGAGCATTTATAGCTCGGGGTGAGCAGCTACAAAATGGGACCCGTTTGGCAAAAAGGTACCAAATGCATCCATTTCTACAGCACTGAACGTAGCTACTTCAGGTGGTTATGAATAAATCACGTACTTTCTTCCAAAAAGTTAAGCCATTTTAATATTATACACAGTCAGAGTTTCCTGCTTCATGCTGTAAACTCCTTATTGATCGAACCATATTTATTTAGGGGTTAAGCCACGTGGGAGTTTTATAGCAAATTCTTTCCATTAAGGGTCGACCATCTGATACGATTGCAATGTTTACAAATATAAACTTATCCTTTCCCTCATTTATTAAATTCTGACCAAAAGAGTTAACTAATGGCTTTTGCCTGTTAATGGATAAATGCAACATCAACATACGACATTGCACTTAAAACTCCATTGAGCTTCCTCATCAATCATTGTAGTTGGGCAACCCATACATTTTCAAGTACACCAAAAACCCTAGTCCATTGCGGGGGTTATGTTCTTGAAACTAGCATAAAAAAATCGGCAAATTCACGAACCGCAAACTCAAAGGCATTGTGAAAAGTAGGGTTTGGTTCGCAGTTCGTAAGACAACCGTTCCTTTTGTTACCCTACATTAACCCACAAATTAAACGAGATGCATTTATAATGTAAATTATTAATCATTTCTGCAGTATTAAATATAAGTTGCACAGCAAAATAAAGATACGGTTAATGACATACGTACTCTAAATATTATGCAGTTAAAATTTGTTTTACTTGTATGAATGACTATGGTGTGTGTATTCTTCTGCGGCCAGCATCACTGCGAGTAGTGCAGTTAGGAGTACGGTACTTTAGAATGCACTACTGTACAACCATTTTGTGGTCAACCACAAATGGCCAAGCCACAGAGACACGATCAGCGAGCTCTACCTCAAGGAGATTTGGCACAAATAGTGAAATCCGCGATGGGAAAACCCGCGATGGGCAAAGAGTATCTTACTATAACAATCGTAAAAGAATGTACCAAACAATTACATGTAGAACACAATTGTCAGTCCACTGCAAGATGAGATGAGTACCTCCCCACTTCCAGGCAGGCAGTGAGGGTTATTTGAGCATACTTCATCATACTGGTCACTGTGGGTTGATGGAGGCAAGGAGAGTACAGAATGGCAATGGATTTTGCTGCACTGACCTCGACATATTGCCCAATGTCAAGCGCACTTATTTTTTGTGCTTGATAGTTGACCATGCAAGTACTGCCTAGGCTCAACTCTGTTAAGCTTTCGAGGTCCGAGGGGATGGAGCACATTACTGGTGATTTTTTTCACAAGCACCAAACACGTATACAAAACGGCTTGCAATAATGCTTATCGAAAGAGATGTTTCTTGAAGAGCAGAAATGTGTTTTTACTTCAGAGCATGTTTATCTCCAAGTACAGTGTACTGTACTGGAGCACAAGTAGGCTCCAGTAATTTGTACAACTCAAATAGAACTGGAAACCACAAAGGCACACCCTGACAATCTTTCCGTTTCGTGTGCGAGCTTCGCCGATTGGACCATTTTGCCCTGACTATTCCCACCCCCTAAATACTTTTTCGTTGAAAAACTGTCAGCTTAGGCTTTAACTGATTCCAGGCAAGTGTTTTTTTATTACATAATCAGAGCCAGAGTAGTGTGGAGAGTTGAACTTTTGAGGCTGAATGCTATGCGAATAATTTTCTCGACTCGGACCGTGGGGCCCTTTCGGTCCGATACATTATGCTCCATAAAGCTCGTTGAAAACACATTGCTGGTATGTCCGAGATTTCTAAATATATCAATCAGTGTAAAATCGATTTTTATTTATTAACTGAACATAAAATGACACGTAACAATACAATCTCTAGTGTCCGATGACAGAGTGCTCGAGGCACGGCACGTTCTCTGACACACACACAGAGGGCAGCGAATGACATGGCAAACTTGAGTCACATTTTCCACCAACACCCTCGGTTAAGGCAAATCCCCAAGTATGTTGCCATCGTTCCATTTTACGAGGTCTAGACATTCTGTAGGACGCTCATCGCAACCAGTCTTCAACACCGAGGAGCCATCTAGCCCAGTCACCTATCCGCATTTACACATCAGGCTAATTTCCACCGTTGTTGACATTTAAATTCCATTCAGTAAAATTAAAATCTTTGCATCCGATTGACTTCAAAAAGCAGCATATTTTTTATTACTTAATGTTAGCAACATTTATGGTTGAGCACGAAAATGCATTTCTAGGTCACTTGAGTTATATGGAAAGTTTCCACATACAACATGGTAAGGCTGTCCGAAACAGAATAGTGCTGCATGACGAAGCAGATTGATAATGCACCGGGGTTTACTTTACAGTGCCGTGTCCCAAGTTTGTCAAACCCCCAATTCTCAAAATGTAGGTACAGTATGGGTGCGGCGATAATAGTAAGGGTCTGTGGGATGGAGTAGAGCTCACCAGCACAGTGCTGGAATTTAAGGGAGGGTTGTAGTGCTTGAGTGCCATTGGTGAGGATGTGCGTTACAACCAAATTTAAATACAAGGCTAATAATATACCAATGCCCACAACTCCCTTCACCACACCATATGCAGCCATGTATGTGAAAGCGAGTGGTAGTGAGCTAAAGCTTACTGGATATCCTGGAGCTGGTTGGTAAGGGCTGGGGTTTCCACCAGGGTAGCCGGGATAAGACATCCTGCAAAACATAAAAAAACACAAACATTATTGTGCTTTCATGTGAAGCATTTGAAAAAACAATGCATTAACAACATTGAATTCCAAATTTCTATTATATATTATAGCTAACATTAATATTAAAATTGGCAAGTCATCCTCTTATGCCAACAAGGGTATATCTAAAAAACACTTTATATCAGCCATACCATACTTGCATTAATCTAAAACGACCCTCAAAGTCATGCAAAAAAAACTATGAAGATCAGCATTTTCATTCTGTATGCCAATGATCCTTCTGCCGACAACATGTTTAGGTCGGTAAAGATTACTTTCTACAACACAGCTACAATGAGGAAAAGGCTAATACAGTACAGACTAACGCCATTCAGGAAATGCTACATTCTTAGATGCGAACAGGGCCCCAAGACAGTAAATTCATTTCATTCTGTGGTGAAAGAGTAGAAAGAACACATGCAATATGTTTTTATTAAAAGCTATTCAGTATCATCTTGCAATTTATACGTGAATAAAATATTTTGCTATAACTACACATGCATTACATTTGTGAAACAAAATGCTTGCCACACACTCTAGCCCAAAGGGCTCGCTGGCCTTGGTCATAATATTGAAAATGCTGCGTCATCAAATACTTTAACAGAAAAAACACACTTATTTGGGCATATCCATGATTTTTAATACATAACTGAACCGAGCCAGACACATTAAATCCTGAACCCAACAGGCAAATTCACAAGCACGCATTATAATATACGCAGGTGGAAGGACATTTACAATGGCCCAACTAGATAAAGGGTTGAACCACTATAGGTGTATGTTATTCAATTGTTGTACCTCTTTGTGGGTTATTAACATATTGAACGAGTGGCGCTGAATGGTCTTCCATTGGCAACGGGATGGCGTGAATAGCCACAGCAGAAACACTTAAACAAAAAGGAAATTACCACTTCCTTCACAACAAAGCAAAGTGCCTTTGTTTTGGTGCATTTCAAAATTCAGACTTGACAAGACACCATGAATTATCCATAGCCACCCTTTGCTTAACATTGTAGCTTTCTCCATGGTGTATTATTTAAGCACCGTGACACTCGACGTGTTATTCGAGCACCACATTACCCGCAAATGCGGGCCAGAAATCAGCGAATTATTTAACTTGTAGGAGGTGTCATGGTGTCTATTACAAATGAGTCCAGGTGTAGCAAATAGCATAAACACTAGGAGGCAGTCAAAACCGTGGCGTGTATACATACAGTACATAATACAGTAGAGTACAGGGTGTACGAAGTCTGTACACTACGTACTTAATATGCACAAAATACCACAGTAACATGCAATAATAAACATAATTAAGCCAGTGACGGTGCAAAATACATAAAAAATATAAAGGAATATGTACGGTAGGGGGCAAGCCAAATTAAAACTGTACATTAAAGACGATATCTTATATTCTTGGGTCTTTCGGCAAAGTCACGTAGATGGTTATTATTTTAACCACCTAGGTGGACTTTACCGAAAGACCCAAGATTATGAATTCGCGCAGTCACGAAAGCGTTGTCAAGAAGACGACATCCATTTCTTAAAAACTTCGTGTAATTATTACAAAGCAATGCAAAACGTTCAGTGTCGAATTGCGAATTCCAACCGCAGCCATCTCGGGCACGGCATCTTCACACAAACACCACGGTAACGCCCCAACCACAAGCAACATTGCCCCCCTTTGGCATTAAAGGCGGCTTCGCAGAGCCCACACAACACAACACACAAAAGGGCGAATAACAAGATAAATTCAAATAAATAACATCTTGGCCGAGGCTGGGAATCGAACCCCGGGGTAGCCTATAGCGAGTGAGACGACCCTCCCCAACCACGGGAACCCAGCAACGATGGTGAGAGAGACACAGCAGCGTCAACACCCCCGCCCCCCCCACGACTTACAACCCAACACAGACGACGAACATCGCCAACAAACCAAACCCGAGCCGAGGCAGAGCCGCGCGGGGCTTTGAGGGGGCGGCGAGACCACAACGCGGTCGTCGTCGTCGGAGAAGTGCGCCTATCGCTCACCTGCTTTTTGAAGACGTGAAACGGCGAAGAGGAGGAAGACGGACGGACGAGCGAGGACGACGACGATGAGGAGGAACCTCACGGAGACGATGACGACGACGTCGTCAAGATGGACTCTTTTAAAGGGAGCTCGCGGAAGCGCGCGCGCGCGAGCGAATCCCGTGCGCGCGATTGGTCCAGCGGGCACCACGTGACGGCGCGGTACGTTACCACAGTGGTGGGAGAGGCGCGCGCGGGCAAGCGGTGGGGGTAGTGGGAGCGGCCATCTTTGTCAAGGAACAGCGAGGAGGGGTGGTGGTCAAGCGGTGAGGGTAGGGGAAGCGGCCATCTTTGTCAAGGAATAGTGAGGGGTGGTAGTCAAGCGGTGAGGCCGTGAGGGTAGGGGAAGCGGCCATCTTTGTCAAGGAACAGCGAGGAGGGTTGGTGGTCAAGCGGTGGGGGTAGGGGGAGCGGCCATCTTTGTCAAGGAAAGCGGGAGGGGAAGATTACAGCATCCGGTCCGTGACGTCACACGGCACCCGTGGTTTTCTGTGGGGGGAGAGGCTCAAAGCCCTTTTTGGACCCCAATGCGTTTATTAACTTTCAAAGATGCGAGTTTAACAGCCACCCCGCCTCCGAAGAAGCTGAATTTGAGTTCAAAAGAGACTCGCAAACACACACCACCATTTAACACGTAGGTTTTCACGACCAGTAGTATTCATAATAAAGGGTTTTGGGTTAGATCGCGTTATTATAAATGTGTTGCAATCCTCCACCACCGGACACGGCCAATCGGTAAAAAATGTGTCACGTTAACAAAACGCCAATTAGTTACTTCAGGCCACCGGTGTGTTTGAAGAGTGAATCCACAACATTTCGAATTTGAGTCAGACGTTTCGCTGGAAATTACACCCAACATCTACGGGCGATTTGCCAGAATAGTGAAGCCATCCACCTGCTTCCGGTCTTAAATAGTGCAGCAGAACGACGTCATCGTTGTTGAACCCCATCAGGTTTCGAGATCAGTTAGAGATGGGGGGATATTGTAATTATGTAATAGTAGCCCACTTCAGCAATTGTTTCTTGCTGTGGTTGTCCCACCTGATTACGGACACTTGTGCCTACGTGACTTTACCGAAAGAACCAAAAAGTATGATGTAATAGATCAGTCATCAGCCAGGAATCGGATTATTAAGTAATACACAATACATATTGCAATTCCTTATAGAGGAGTCACATGCCAAGTGGCTGATGACTGATCTATTACATAATACTGGTAGGAACCTCCTGGTTACACCAGCCCACAGGGGATTATTGTGTCCGTCCGTCCGTCGTGCATCCAAAAATGGGAGGGGTGGGGTTGGGTGGAGAGGGTGGGTGGTGGGGCTGGGTGGGGAGGGGCTGGTCACCCCGTGGTGCCCTTATAAAACTTAACGTTTAACCTACTCACGCCGGCTTGTGCCCGCCCTCACAGTCGGCCATATTTGCGGAATACACCACGCCGCCGTTGACCCTGGCCATTGACCGAGCAACCCAACGTTCCTACCAGCTTCCTCCGCAGGAATGTGTTTGCAATACTCCCCCCGCCTCTGATCTCGAAACGTGATGGGGTTCAACAACGATGACGTCGTTCTGCTGCACTATTTAAGACCGGAAGCAGGTGGATGGCTTCACTATTTTGGCAAATCGCCCGTAGATGCTGGATGTAATAACCAGCGAAACGTCGGACTCAAATTCTAAATGTTGTGGATTCACTCTGCAAACACACCCGTGGGCTGAATAAGTAACTAGTTGGCTTTTTGTTAACGTGACACATGTTTTACTGATTGGCCGTGTCCGGTGGTGGAGGGTTGCAACACGTTTATAATAACGCGATCTAACCCAAAACCCTTGATTATGAAAAACACCACGTGAAAAATCCAACGCAGAAAATCCGTGGGTTTGATATTCCACGAAGCTCATGGTGCCACCCCTAAACCGAATCCAATGCACAAACCACGGCAGTAGAGATTGCGGGGATACCCGATGCACAGATTGAAAAAAATAAATTGAAACATTCTCCAGTGTTGCCGTAATGCCCGATCCGCAAATACGAAGGACACAATCACAGTGAGGCATCGCTTGCTCCTCCTGGACGCGGTTATCTGTCTCGACCGTGCGAAATTGTAGTCGTGTCAAAAAGCTCAGCATCTCCATCAGCCCCACGAGAGAAAGAAGATCCCTTACCAACATGCCCGCTCTAAATATGGCACGGCCTCTTCTGGCTCGGATTTAAAACATAAACATTTAGTAGGTTACCCTCCCACCCCCACTTGCTTGACAACAACAACAATAATACTAATGTAATAACCGTTTATTATCTCGTTCAAAGGGGCCTTCCATAAATGACGTCACGCGATTTTGGACGATTTTTGCCCCCCCCCCTCATCACACGGCGTCACAAAAAGTCAGACCCCCCCCCCCCTCAAATATGCCCCCCCCCCAAGCCATATTTCCATTTAGAAAATAAAACATTCTTCAAATCGCTTTAAACTATTGTCATTGTAGTGCGTATTTAATGTGGCGCTGCACTCTGATGTTGTAGGAGTGTTGTTATAACAATTAGTGTTGTTATAACAATTATATATTTATTTATAGTTGCGCATTTAGATCTGACGTCACATTTCTCAAATCCCCCCCCCCCCTCGTCACACATCGTCACAAATGTCTGACCCCCCCCCCCCCTAGGTGCGTGACGTAATTTATGGACGGCCCCAAATTCGCGTTGAGTCATTCTCGCACATTCCTAACCCTCACGAAAGGGTAATTATTACAACGGCGGAGAGTTGCGACAGCGTGTCGACATTTGCGTGTGGGTTTTCTTTTAAACTTTAACCCGGTGGTTAAAGTTAATGGATTTAAATGTTGCCCCGTTGGGGGAGCAGCAGGAGGAGGGGGAGGGGGAGAGAGAATGGCGGGGGGGGGGGTCATGGGAAATGACGTCGACAAAAACGATTTCGATTTAAAACACGCGGTAAGGCCTTTCGCCATCGATATTACCCATACAATTATCCGTATATATACAACGCGTCGTTATTTACGCGATCTAAACCCTCTTATTGTGCAAAGAGATTTTTTAAAACAAGAAAATCGGTTGCGCAACGCCGTGACGTCACAAGGGTGTGGGTGGGGGACAACGCCCCGACATTTGCTGTTGCCGTGGGGTCAGCGCGCGCTCTCCCTCGTTCGCGTTCTTTCGTGAAACGCCGTCGTGGTTTTTAATGTTAAATTCTTATTTATGAAAAAAAAACCGGTGTTGTGTGTGTGCGCGCGGTGGCGCCAGTCGCTCACAACAACGAGCGGAGCGCCGGGCGGTTAAAACACAGCAAGTTGGTACGGCAGGGGGTAGAGCAGCTGGTAGTGCAACTATCGGTCATCGTCCAAAATCGCGTGACGTCATTTATGGACGGCCCCTACCCCCTTACTGCGTCACCAATACCAATAACCTCGCCATTCGCCACGAAGTGACGGCGGCGCCTGTGCCAAGCTAGGTGCACCTGCTGGGTCCGTCCCGAGACCTCCTGTCAGCAGCAAGCCTTCGACACTTCACTTGGCCTCGAAATGCACCTAGCCTAGCACAGGCGCCGCCGTCACTTGGTGGCGAATGGCGGGGTTATTGTTATTGGTGACGCAGTAAGGGGGTAAGGGGCCGTCCATAAATGACGTCCCGCGATTTTGGACCATTTTTGACCCCCCCCCCCCTTCGTCACACGGCGTCACAAAAGTCAGACCCCCCCTCAAATATGACGTCACAAAGCTCTGCCCCCCCCCCCCGAAAATGTAACATGCTTCAAATCGCTTTAAACTATTGTCATTGTAGTGCGTATTTAATATGCCGCTGCACTCTGATGTTGTAGGAGAAAACATGTATTAAAAAGTATATTTAATTAAGTAGAACGTGTTGTCTATATTTAAAGTTGCGCATTTTGATGTGACGTCACACATCGTCACAAATGTCTGACCCCCCCCCTCTAGGTGCGTGACGTCATTTATGGACGGCCCCGTAGAGCTGTTGCATCGGGCAGCAGTCATCTCGGTCGGTCGACCCATGGCGCCTGCTGGGTCTGCCCCGTGACCTTTTGCCAGCGGGCGTTCGACACTTCGCGTTGGTCTTAACGTGGTGCACCTAGCCTGGCACAGGCGTCGTGGCGACGCCACCGCCACTTGGTGGCGAATGGCGGTTGTTGGTGGCCCTGTGGTTAGCCGACTGCGATACGAACCCGGCGATCCGAGTTCGATTGTATGCGTGTACAGGATGTTGAACTTCTTTCTCACCGTACTCAACGGAGGTCGTGGGGGCGGACAACAAACTAAACACAATAGGTTCGATGACGACTATCTGAACCGGTTACGGGCCCTCCCCTAGATAGACTCGGCCTCATATTAGTATTGTACCTGGGGCGGTAGTTAAACATTGGCACTTAGGAGACAAAGGCAGTTGTGGCGCTGGTCACCCACCCACCCCTCGTGTGCCGTGCCGGCCTTCATAGATGCTGGCTAACAGCACTTGCACAAAATTCTATTAGGGCTATATGGGGGATCTTTGTCTTTTCCTTACATAAATGCGTTTATTATGCACTAGATCCTTGTTTTGATCATATATCAATACATTTAAGATGAAGTGGATGACAATGGAAAAGCAAGATACGCTTTATTTAAATTCCATCCATGATTTTATTTTATTTCTACCTACGTGACTTTACCGAAAGAACCAAAGAGTATGGATTCCTGCAGTCACGTAAGCTTCAAATCAAGTAGGAAATATATCGCTGGAAGATGTGACAAAAATCCGTCAAAATGACAGGTTTTATGGTATTGGTCGGTCTAATATATAGGGATGAGTTTCTGATTTTAAAATGCCAGGTTTCATATTCTCAAAGAAAAGACCTTTTATTTGCCAGGCAAAGCCCACTGGATTCCTGAACAATACTACTATTAGTTGCATTCTGTTTTCATGGTATGTTGAGGATACCAATCTAACTCTTGAATATGCTGTACCTTATTGCAAAAGAAGCAAGTACTTGTACAGATGCTGTTGTGGCTAGTAAAAACTGGCCAGTGTAGAGGGCAAATGTAATTAGCTCAAGTAGGGTGCAATTTTGAGCAGTTTTAACTGGTTTTTGCGTGCACGTAAAAAGATGGAATTGGATAGCAACACAATACTGGTTTGAAAAAGGTTTAATTCGGGGTTTGGCAATTGGCTGGAATGCAAATAAGACGTTAAATGGAAAACTATATCGCATTCATTTGCTGCACAACTACCTTTATCCGTGAAAAAACATTGCAAATATGATGCTGTTTCGCAAAGCTGAATGCGAAAACCACATAATAGAAAGAATAAGGACAATATAAGATTTCACTGACCCTACATCTGTGGATAATTAGAATTATGGCTAATAGGGTCCTAGATAAAAGGAGCTTTACTAGATGTCACAAAAGGTCAGCTACTTGTAGTTTAATAAGTTGTAAAATCTTATATATAAACATGATTGAACAGTTCAAGATCATTCAGTGGTTATTTTTTTATTTTAAAATGCTGTAAGTCAAATTTCCATAAATCCAACCAAGACCATTTGCATGCTTTCCCGCTTCCTTCAGGTTGTACATACCTTATTCATTTTCATCATTAGCCACATTAAAACATCCTTGTAAGTTCATTCATAGTTCGAGTAATACTAATTAAACTCATAATAGCAATAAGCCACCATTTTTTTTATTTTATCAATTCGATGTTATCAAGGGTAATTTTAGATATAAAAAAATTAGAATTTAAATTATATTATGTATTTGTCTGCAAACTCAACGTCACGTGACCGCTTTTGTTAGTAAAAGCTTGGAAGGGTCATCACATTGGTGGCACCACTTCCAGTGTTTGAATCGGTCCAAAACAAATAAAAATCACATTGTCAAAGATTCAGATGAATATGAAAATAAAATGCGGGTACCCACACAATTGACAAACTACTGTACTTGAACATATGTACTAAAACACAGGTGGATTCTTAAATACATTTTTATGAAACAATGTGCATGTACAGTCCTATGTCAGCCCACTTGTGGATGAGATTCTTCCCACACTGTGTGGATAGTGGGGATTATTTGACCATACTTCACCACGCTGGTCAGTGCGAGTTGGCGATGTCAGCGAGCATAGGTGTGTGATCATATAAGCACAGTACAACAATGCCATTTGCTGCACTCCCCTTTGTTGCCAACCACACTGCCCCACTGCCGATGAACATCTCTTACACATGGTTGCCCATCCAAGCTGTATACCATACTTATCTTGGGATCAAACGTCATGGGTTCAAGCACATTCTGGGTGAATTGGTCTTAGGACTCCAGAGCAATACTATGATTAATGATATTCTGTTTTCATGAAATGCTGATGGTCTCAATCTAACTCTTGAAAAAAGTGCAACTTATCTGACCCGCCCCGACTGGGCATCTGTGAAAAACTGGTTATTAGCTCATTGGACTCCTCCAATGAGCTGATTCTGAAAATAATGACACACTCGTACAGCCACTATTGTGGCGAGTAAAAACTGGCCAGCGTAGAGGGCAAATCTAATCAGCTCAAGTCAGGTGCAATTTTGAGCAGTATTAACTGGTTTTTGTGTGCACATGAGAAGATGGATCTGGATAGCAACATAGTTGACATCTTCAAAATACTGGTTTGGAAAAGAGGGTCATAATTAGGAGTTGGTAAATTGGCTGAAACTAAATAGTAAAGTCTGAATATTGTAACATGCAAATAAGACGTAAAATGTATTACATTTATATCATTAATTTGCCGCACGACTACCTTTATCATTGTAAACTTTGTAAATAGAATGCTGTTCCACAAAGTAGAATGGAAAAACGATAGATAATAGGAAGACTAAGGATGTAATATGATATTCTGACCTGAGAGCTGTGGATAATTATATTCATGATTAATAGGGTCCTGGATAAAATGAGCTATATGAGATGTCACAAAAGGTCAGATACTTTGAGTTTAATACAATGCTGTTATGGCTTTAGATATAAACATGATCGGACATTTTAACATCAATCAGTGGTTATTTTTTTTAATTTTAAAATGCTGTATGTCATATATCCATAAAATCAACCAAGACCATTTGCATGTTTTCCCCCTTCCTTCAGGTTGAACATACCTTATTCATTTTCATCGTTGACCATATTAAAATGTCCTTGGTAGTTCATTTGTAGTTATAATACTAAAACTTATAATAGCAACATGCCACAATGCCTTATACTGGTAGTAACCTCCTGGTTACACCAGCCCACAGGGGATTATTGTGTCCGTCGTGCAGGGAGGGGCTGGGTAGGGAGGGGAGGGTGGGGAGGGTGGGGCTGGGTGGGGAGGGGAGGGTGGGGAGGGGCTGGGTGAGGAGGGTGGGGAGGGGCTGGGTGGGAGGGGTGGGGCTGGGTGGGGAGGGGCTGGTCACCCCGTGGTGCCCTTATAAAACTCAACGTTTAACCTACTCACGCCGGCTTGTGCCCGCCCTCACAGTCGGGCATATTTGCGGAATACACCACGCCGCCGTTGACCCTGGCCATTGACCGAGCAACCCAACGTTCCTACCAGCTCCCTCCGCAGGAATGTGTTTTTATGAATTCAAAGTTTTGTAAAGTTCGACCCATCTTTCTTTAACATTCTACTGAAGTAAAAAATACCACTCATTAGTATTTATCATTAACTATGTCCAACAGTGGACTAGCACAATGCCTTCATAATAAAAATTACAATGCAGTACCACACTGTAATAGTTGTTTATGTGAAGTGTAAAATTAGTTATACTTCAAATCATTTTAACCTCCTTGATCAAAATTGAGCTGAGAACGTGGAGCCATATATGCTGCATATACGCAAGTATTGGAGATAAAGAAATTTGTGCTGTATATATATATATTTTTTACGTATATTTCAATAATTTAATAAGTGCATTTGGGTTACTCTAGCATTCAGATCTAACTACACTCCACCACAGTGGCAAATCTGGAGAGATACGGCACCATAAGCATGCCATTAAATGTACAATTCATCCACACAGCATGACCTATGCACAGTATAGTATTTGATGGGTAATATGTTTTAACCAGTTCTAAAGTAATTATAAAGTGGGTCCTCATTTATCACTACTGGCCACACTTAGGGAGGATAAAGTATACATTTGTTTGCAGATTGTGATGCCTTACCTGTTATCATGGCAAGGCAGTACAATAATACACAGCGTGTTATGTCATAATAGATTCCGTTTTTGCTAACGTGTACAATATTTACAGCAGATGTTATGAAATGTATGAACACCAATTTTTCATTATGAAAATAAACACCTTGTAAAATGACAACAGCCTTAAAGGTGCATGCTGTACCAGTCTGTTCTTATATATAACAAGCTTTGCTTGGATATAGCAAATAATGCTGCGTAGTTGAGAGATTTAGTGAGATTATCGATTTAACATGATCACTTTTATGCTGTGTTTGGATGATACTTAAAACTATTATAACTACACAATTCCTTGAGCGGATTGAATCTAAAGTATTTGGATAGAGCAGCAGGAAAAAAATACTTTAAAAAGGCAATTAGAAATGTCATGAAGACTTGCAAATATGTATACGTATAATTTCAAGTTCAAAATTTGTATCCCTTTAAAGTACTGTACCGCAATAGAATCAAATTCATATGAAAGTCTTACATTTAATGCCGCATCATTTTTCTGATTCTGAAATATCACATTTTCAGGGAAACCCGACTTCGAATGTTTCATGAAAATTGAACCTGTCTTAAAATTTACTGCAAACTCAGATTATTTTAATCCGAGAACTTTATACGAGAACGATTGTGCAACAATTCCAGTGGCTAGCTTTGCATCCAGTTTAGAGAGACGTGCTTTCCGTTACATGTGTCATTAGCTCAAGCAGCAGTACTCAAGCGTATTTTCAAGCTGGACCAAGCTCAAACTCAGCTCAGTCCTCTGATAGCTCCCAAGATTCCGTGGCCACCTGCTGTCCTGCCATCTCCTCTGCTTCGTGCTCTGCCTCCGTTGTTGAGAAATACTTCTTGGCCTTGCCAATGAGCCGAAATCCGGTTGCCGCCATACACAGAGCCCTGCCTCCATACTGCAGCACTGCCGTGGCTGATGGGCTCATGGGGGAAAGCAGGGCTTTGGCCGAACTGCCTCGCACGGGGCTCTGAAAGGGGCGAGTTGTGGGGAGGGGGGGGGCAAACCACACGTTAAACTAAACTATGTTTTATTTTCCCAGGTAAGGTCCACTGAGCTATACAGCTGTTTTTCAGAAGCGACCTGGCCACAAATGATGGCCCAATTAAGTGGCTTATCACGTGGACATTTATAGCAGCCAAATACTGTACTCTCAAAGGCACGATCGAAATGTGGAGCGAAAAACCCGGAGGACTAGGAGAAAAATCCACACGACCACGGGGAGAACATGCCAATTCCAAATATACAGGCGTCAGGGTCGGGATCGAACCCACGACGGACCTCATGTGTACAAGGCGATGGAGATAACATCTCACCACCATCACAACACATTGCTTGATAACATTGCTTGATAATCACAATTTTAAAATGCGTGACCTGTATGCGTAACAAATACAAATCCTGTATTATAGTGGCCAATTTGTATGCGCGTTGACTTACTTGTTTTGAGGTTGTTCGTGGATGAGGTTTTTTTCCACTCACAGCTGAATGTTTCCCTGAAACTCCGCTGCTGTTTTTAGATGCCGGGTGAAAAGGGGCACTTGGTGCTTGTGGCATTTTCGAATGTGAACATGGTGGCTCTAATCAAACAGATCAAACCATTATTCACAATGTATTCTGTATTGCATTGTGCTATATTATATATACTGTACACAAGTCACTTTAATGGTGAAATCATCTGCTGGGCTCCAAAGAACGCATATGTTATATACATTATAAACGGTTTAAGGATACACTGCTAAAGGATATACATTGATAATGTTGTGGAAGAATTGATAGGCACTTGCACATTAACACAATTTCCTACCTGTAGGTGGTTGTTGATGCTGAGCATGGAACGCCCAGGCTGCCTGGTCTGGGAAATAGTTGGGCCCTTGCGCCATCAGTGGAGCAGATTTTGGCGGAGGATACATCGCAGAGTGTTGAGGGAAGACCTTACCAGCAGGCGGTGGATAAACGTGGCCACATGGTGGAGCTACCATTCCGTCTGGCCCGATGAACCCTGAATGACTCGGACCAGCGAAGCCACTCACTCCCGGTGAATGGATATATTTGATGGAGGGATCTTCAGCCAAAGCATTGCCCCCAGAGAGATGATGGCAAGGCTGGCTGGAGCTCGCAGGGTACGCTGTGCCTGTGTACACGGGGCTGTTTGGTGCCGCAGAATAATCCGAACGTCTCACTGGGAAGGACATGGCACTCGTGGATGATTGATAAAATGTGGTTTTGGAAAGGTAGAGCATTTCGGTTCCTGGTGGATAAGGGGCACTTATCGTGGCAGATGGCTGACTTGGATTATTAGCATTGCTGGGCACATTTTGGTCAGGATGGTTTGCGGTTGGGTAAACCAGGCTGTACGTTGGAGGCTGGGCCATGTTGCCAGCAAAAGAGGCTCGTGCTTTTAAAAGTGAGTTGGAACAGACTTCACTTGCTCCACCTGTTGAAGCTACATTCGAACAAAGGGTTATTGTCTGTGTGTGTATGGCATATTCTATATATGAATACTGAATATTATAAAGCAAAGCCTCATACAAGAACGTCTGCTGCATTTTCAAACAATGAAAACTGTGAATGTGTATGCATTTACATTTGAAAAGTTTATCTGAAATATCTAAGGGATGTAGGAGAGTAACGATATAGTAACCCGAGGACTGCTTTATGTTACACAAGTACGTTTTAGGCAATAGCAATGAACAATACATTCGGGATCAATTACATTTTTTATTACATTTTGGGAGAAGAAAAATCTGTGACATTTTAACAATTATAAACATTATTAGCTCATGACGTCCACGACAAAAGATGTGTATAAAACGGTATGGTGTACATTCATAGACATTATTGTAAGTTTTTATCATATTTGGTATATCATTCCAAGTTCAAATGCTATTCAGTGGGTCAGTGAAACATGGGTCTTTAGAGATATGGATGTCACAGCACCGGTTTGCATTACATTACCGCATGTACATACTAAACAATACTCTATCACGTAAAAAATCACAGATTTGATACAAATCCGTCAATATGCAGCTGAAATCACATTGTAACAATAAGGAAAGTATTCAATAATAAAAAATGGTAATTAAAAACCCAAAAAACTACATTATTAACAATATAGCTAAATCAAGTTCATTACTGTAATTACAATTCTTTTACGTTTCCACAATTGTACTTTCCACAAAATAACCTGCGGACATAGAATTAATTGACCATTAAATATCGGATATAAAGTGAACTTTTATTTTCCAGATTTGCCACCAACACGATACTTACACAAGGGTGTCTGGAGCAAGGCAATTGGAGAGTGACTCTGCTAAGGAACACACGGCTGATTTCTATAAGAACACGACTGCTCTCATTTGAGTTTAATGGTTGAAATAACTCAAGCACCGAATCGCGCCAATGTATTGTGCTGCAGCAAAAGAAAATAATGATAAATGTGCATTTCAAACCACCATCCACTGCACTGTGGATTTACAGCAGTTTCAATTGTTATTGTGCCAAACAGAGCATTTGATTACACAGCGTTTGGTGGTAGATTTAGAGACACACAAAACAGATGCACACTGTGCTTTGTGTTTGTTCCAGAACCATTCGTGGAAAGTCAGCTCAATTTGTATTATACAATTTTTTTTTACAATTACATGTGTGCGTTATGCTTAAACTTAGTCGCTACGAATGTAATTTTGTACAATCGCAAAAAAAGGTTTAGGAAAATAAATATATAAGAAAGCTTTCATTTTGGCCAGTAACTGTTTACATTATTATTTTCATTTTATTTATATGAACATTTAAAGTTTAAGAATATAACGGTATCTTAATAATATGTACAGTACAAAATGAAGCTGAACTTTCTAATTTAATGGACTTGTATTGTATTTTACACATTGTAGAAAATAAAACAAAGTATTTGTGCATTGACCCCTAAATTACACAAGAGAAAGTGTATGTACATCATTTACTCGGAGATTGTAAATATTTAGTCCTGATACATAAAACTTATTTTATTGGATTTTCCCACTCATGAACTTGTAAAATAGTTATGGCATAAGACCTCAAAATAATGTCTTAAATCTTTCATGGGGTCCCCATGAATCTTGCCTTGTTTTACAAAGTCAGAAAGTTTGTAATCTATATATATAAAAGGCAAATTTGCGAATATGTGTGTCTGTTCAAAATGTTTAGCATATTTCCCCGACATGCAACAAACTTTAAATTTGGCATGTGGGTACTTTCCAGACGTGCAGCCTCTCTGCGAATCCACTGCTAGATTCGGGCCCTCCCCATGCCGTGGAGGTCACCTGGGGTCATTTGAGAACACTTCATTCACAGTGGTCAATGGTGGTTTGGTGAAGGTGGACAACATTGACGTGGGAGCTCATATGCTGCAGTGCCCTCTGCTGCCAAATATGTAGCCCTACGGCCTATTATGCTTCGTTATCACCTGATCGCTATCAAAGGCTCAACCCCGCTTTTCTTCTAATATTTGGTGATAGTGGGCACGCACCCCTGGTCATGTGGTCACTGGCAGCTCTGAAACAATCCTTTTAAAAAGTTTCACAGTCTCTCACAGGCGCTTGCAACACTTACACTTCTGAATTAAAGCTATCAACGATTATTGTCATAACATTTTATAAGACATTTTCTGGATGCACAGTCCTGTAATTTTTTTTATTGCTCGCAATCGGCTGGATTTTCAAGCAGGAACTAATTTAGGACACTGTTCTTATGAAACGCAACCTTATTATCCTATTTCTTTTAAAAGTAAAGTACACTTTTCCAGAGAAGACATACAATATTGGATTTACACACATGTGCAACCCCGCCATGGGCTTCGACACAGTATAAATCGCGTTTACAATTTCTCTAATGTGGCACTTATGCGGGGAATACGACAGTGTTTCAAGTCGAATGACACGCATGATGTGATGAGGCAGGAAGGAAATGGTGAACATGATGATGGTGGCGGCTATAAGCCTGGCCGATCGACTTCTTGCCGGCTGCATCGTTCCACGGCTGCGCCGGATTGTCCTTACAATGACACACTGGCACAGCACGATGACCGAATAGGGCATAAGGAAGCCAAAGACGATCAGGCACCAGCTGTAAGCAAACTCCTTGTTCTCATACAGAGACCTCACCAAATCGTGGCACAGTGCGGTTCCATTTGAATCGGTGGTCTGCTCTAGGGTCGCCACCTTGAACAATCCCAGGGTCACAGCGAGCCACATGAACACGCAGCTCAAAATGACCACGCGCCTCCGAAGTATTTGTCGAGCGCGCACCGGCGACACGACCCCGACGCAGCGATACACGCTCATCCACATCAGGATGGTGATGCTCAGGTAGAGGTTCTGGTAGAATGCGAAGGTCGTGAACTTGCAGCGAAAAATGACTTGAGGCCAGGTCATTGGCGATTGGTCAATGTAGTTGTACATGCAGATGGGCAGGTTGAGCAGGTAGAGAAGGTCCGACAGCGTCAGGTTGAACAGGATGATGGTGTTGCAGGACCAGGGACGGGGCTTGCCTCGGTAAGCCAGGAGGGCAGTGCAATTGAGAGAAATTCCCACCACGAACACAATGCCGTAGAGTGTGGGCAGCACGTACGTTTCCATAACCTTTTTTAAGCTACAACACTCGACCAAAGAATCCTGAAAACGGGAAGGATTCATTCTGTCCATGGCATTCCCTGTAATGTCTAAACGGCATTCATGCATGCAACGACAGTGTCACAAGTTAACAAACGAGCAAAGGTAAGGATGGAATGGATTAATTTAATCCGATGTGAATTCGACAATTAAATTAGCTTCAGTGTTCCGTATGGGTACTGTATACTGATTTTAAAACACTTAAATATCTTCAGATATTCATAAAAACAAAGTAATATTATTCATTGAATTAAACTACTGTCATAAACATTGGTGGCCCACATTAAATATGCAATGCATTTAAATGCACGTCAATAGCCATCATACGTCTGGATAATTATTATTATAGATGAACGAAACATATTTGTATTGAATGAATAACCTCACAATGTGTGAAGTAATTTTCCTACACAGAACGAAAGGACACTTATAAGTAACTAGATTTAACTTTTCCTCACCTGAGCTCTTGATTATGTTACAGAAGTCATGATGCGGCATATTACTCGTGGACAGTTAGTCGATTCAAACCGATGTACCACAAGATCTCCGTGCTGGGGACTGGATACATGAGATGACAAGCTCAAGCTTCACGTCATTATATATTTGTGTGCCTTAAACAAATGTTATATTTGCTTTTGTTTAGTGTCTGCAATAAACTGGGATTGCAGCCTGTGCGACACTTTTACAGCTGCCCGAATACGAGGGAGAAGTGTGCGTTCGTAATTAAAATATGAGATTAAATTAACATGAATGATTGGAAAACAATATATCCTCGTAGCTGCCAAAGCCACCCATTGTTAAAAAAACAATGAAACTTTCCCTCTGTCAGCATTCATGTGAGAGACACTATTGGCAGACACTATTTTTGCCGTTTTAGAACATTACTGAGGTGTTCCACACAGATAGCCTCTGATAATAGAATAAATGTCACCAGCTCGGGTGATACCTCTTATCTGCAAAACACATGAATACAATCTTACGAATTTAGCACTTTCACGAGATCATCTCTGGGCGACTTATCTGCGGATAAATGCGAATTACAGGGTGGATTTGCCAACACTTATGGACGACGCCTTCTGTAGATCGATTGGAGGAGTCTATACAATGAAGGAGTTTTTCCTTAAATATTCTTATTATAGACACTATAGACATAGTGTAATGACAAACAATTGTTCACATTTAAAATCTCTGCATGACCTACCTAGCCCCCACATTCTATGTCGCATGTTTACAATAATGCACCAGTTTATTAGCCAACTACAACACGGGCAGGACTGTTTAACTATTGTCATCATATTCACAAGTGGGGGTAGATGTTGAACTTCTTTCTCACCGCACGTAGCCAGCCCTGACAATGGTTTTCCACCTTTTTGTGATCATCAGTGCTTCTCATCAAGATTCCCATTAAACTTCCGCACATTTGTCCCACGAAAGGGTCCTTTTCCTCCCTCGTCCATTTTACGTTTCCGTTTTCCCATATAGGGTTATCTTTTTAATTTCTCCAGCTGACTAACTAATACATTTATAACAACGAATACATATAATTATCTACGCACGTATTCACGTAATTCCTTGTGCAAATTTTTCAGACAAGAGGACTTGTATGAAGGAAAAAGCAAGCAAGATTTTTCGTAATGTAATCAAATTGTTGGAAAACACATTGTTAGCTCACATTTAAGATGAAATGCAATTAAACACAACACTAATTATTAGTTACACAGCAGTGTTTGACGTGACAAACGATTGTGTATAACAACCGTATAATACCTTACCATAAATATATTGGTATAAATGTAGGTTTTAACTGTTGTTTGTGTGTTAAATAAGCACGGTATTGTGACATGCTCCCACATTGCAAACCGTTTAATTTCCAGCAAATAACAGCTCACATTATTTCCACTTAGTACTGCACACATAATTTTAGGTCAACCCCCCCTCCCTCCCCAGACATGATGTCGTACTTGCTCTGTAACGATAAAAAAAATAAACATTGACATACCTTTTCTTGGCGTTATGAAACACATGTTTTCAACCCAATTGCTGCATTGTCTCATTTTAGATCATGTAATATCCGGAATTGCCTTTGCAGAGTAAAGAGAAAATTGTCTTTACATAACCTGCACAGAATAAACAGCATGTCCCACGAGAAAAAGGTTACCTTTTTCATTTCTGTGGTTTTTGGTTTATGTGGCCTTAATAACAGCGTGAAATAACTAAATGAAATATCCACGGAGGGGAAAAACATCTTGCAATTATACCAAACCAAGTAAACATAGATATATTTTACATTTATTACAAAAAATCTAACACAGAGTATTTAAATTATATTCTGCACTGTTAAGTGGAGTATGCAACAATTTGCATTACATACACATCTCACCATCAACCACTAAATGAGTTAGCCCCCGATCTCCCGAAAAACCTACGGGAGGCACTAAGTCAATCCACCACAGGTTAACCAAAGCAATTTTTCTCGACGTAGAATTTTAAGTTGCTATTCATCCAGCCACACACAAAAGAGAATGGCCAAATGTTGTAAAAAATATGGCACGGTTCTTGGCAGTGCCATTGGTAAGCTGCGCGGCAAGTTGTGTAAGCGATTGGTGCTGGGTTTTTTTTATGAGCGTGAAAATGATGGATGTCTTATGTAAAATGTTACACTAAGTAGCAGAACAAGCTACTTGAAGGCACTTAAGCGTTGACCTGATGCAATGCTTACACCATTAAAACACATGAATAGACCAATGTAAAACACACTACACCATGTAGTAATATGAACTCAACAGCAAACATAACGTTTATAAAGTGTACTTTATTGTACTCATAACATCAATAAATGATAGCTTCCATCAGATATTAAAAATATAGGACTTCATAAGGCACATCAAATTCTATCCTTTTCACTTTCCGATGGGCAAGGGGATTTTTATTTCCTATTTTTCTCACCCCTGTCCCTGCAGGATGGATCCATCTAACATCTCCACGAAGTATTATCATCCCAGTAATGTCAATGTCAAATGAAAGTATGATCTAACTTGAGTCGAAACAACTAGAAAATGTAGTGGTTATGTTTGCGCCTTCTCGTATTTGTGGAGGTGGGGAATTTATAATTGCAGCTCTAGAGAGCCCCTCTTAGAGGGTAACTGGTCTACTCTTCCAAGTTGGCCAGACGACTTGGAAGAGGTGAGAGTACCCACACTTTACCCCACCATATGCAACCTACCGGGGTCAACCAACTGTCCTGTACCCATTCACACTGCTGTGCAAGAGGCAGGGGAATTTTGCGAAACTTGCACCATTATCTCAACTGCTGTGCCAGGAGATCTAATCAAACGGGCGACCTCTGCATTCCAAGTCCAGTGTGCAGATCGTTTCCAGAAGCAGCACAATAATTGTAGTCGTAGTAAAGACTGTTAATGTGAGTAATTACAATGCCTTTATAAATCTATAAAACACTGTTTAATAATTGCTCAATTTGCCTGCATAAATATACAATCATAAGACATGAAACGTTCTTAAAATGGTACTGTAGTTCATTTACTAATGTTATGTGCATGTGTTTTGATAACATACCCCAAAACAATATGTAAAGCTATATGTAACGTGTATGCAAATTCTTGATGTCAAATAAGTAATTAATGAAGTTGAATACAGACAAAAATTCAATGATACAAGTTAAATGGATAGTTGTGAGAAAGAAATTGGCTTTAGCTTACGACAATACGTCTTTGGCAAATACATGCATTTCAAATGCTAACTGAAAATCAGATAATGCTTTTAATACATTTTAAAAACAGAATTAACTAAAAATATTGTGCTGTCGTATTATAGCAAATCCAAGGTGTAAAGTAGCAATTGAAAGTTAAACATCGAGATCAAACGTAAAGTTGATCAACGTTAAACATTGAGTTTCGTATGCAAAATAAATGTATGCCGCTGACATTTGCAATAACATTCGTACATATGTTGTTATTGGGCACAAGTTGCACGCTAAAATATTTTGCAATGCATAGTTGTTTGTGAGTGTAACTCGACATGAAAAAATTGCATTGTCACATGTACAATAAACATGCATCGGGAAAAGAAATAAACAAACCACGTCGTTTTTCAACAGAGAAGTACTGTCAAACACCAAATTAAACATTTTATTTCACAACTTTTTGTAAATCCACGGATATATTTATGAAATTAAGCATTCTGTGCCTTTCTCACACGGGCATAAGTAATGTATCGTGTGCTTCTTATTTAATTGTCTCAACTAGTCCACAAATAAACTCGTAAGACGACGACAGGTGAAGAATCGCCGTCTAAGAATCTCAGCTTCCATTCTGCTCAGCTGTCATTCTACTCGGGCATTGGAGTTAAGCTACTTAATCCGAGCCCCCAAGTCACAGAATCAAGCTGGAAGTCTTATAAACAGTGGATGAATTAACAATACAATTTTTTTTAAATATGAAAATCGCCCCACTCGTAGTTCATGGCTATAATTTTCAAGACAGTGTTCGTGTTTTATTCCATCATTTAAAAAATACACTTTTCAGCTTCAATTAAACATTTTCGTTTTTTAAACGTCACTCACTAAGTGTGTGGACACTCCACAAGAGCATACCATAACATCCCTAACCAAATATACCTGGGGTGTATCTCCCGTGTAATCGCAGCAACTTCTAGAACATCTCCTCCTCTGAGCTTGCCGCTTACTTGGGGGACACCGCTTTCAGCTCGTAGCCAGCGGGCGGTTGCAGGCGCACCTTGGCGTGAGCGTCGCAGTAGATCTGCCCGTCCACAAAGTAGAAGCCCTTCTGCTTGAGGTTCATTCCACAGTCACCGCACGTGAAGCACTCGGGGTGGTGGGGCTTATCCCGGGCTCTCACCACGGGGCCTCTGTGTACGTCACACACACACACAAACAAACAAATAAAACAGGTCACCGAGATCACGTTTTGCTCCAGGCCAATGAATAGAAACAGATTTCTATTAGGATCATGGCCGAGCGGTTAAGCATTTGCTGCTTTTTGCACCGACTGCTGCATAGTGGGTGACCAAGATCCTGTGATCCTTATTTGAAAGAGAGAGTAGGAATCATAAATGCCGGCATTCCAGAATCCAATTTACTAAAATGTGGAAAAATATCCAGAACAAAAAAAAAACACGGGAACATTATCCCCTACTGGAAAACTTTGACCATCTGTCAAACAGTGCGGCCATTACAACTTTGTAGGTGAAGTATGGGACAAATGCCAAATGTACTCCAGGAATTATAATCATTCTATCAATAGTCCAAGTTAAATTCAGCATGGAGGTTTCATGGCGTAATTCATAAAAAGTCCAGTATATGATTGCAGAAGCACCAATAAAACCATCAACTACACAGTAACGAACCGCTGTGAACTCTGAAAATTGAATGGAGGCCTTGGAGCAATCTACCATGATCTGGCTAACTAATACTCATCTTATACGTTGCTGGGTTTACACTATTCATTATTTTATTATTTACATTTTAAAACGATTACCAGTTCACTTAATATAAATGAAAGAATGCATATGTTTATCTTTTTGTTCATGTTTTGAATAATCCAAAGATAAATGGCACAACATTTTTCATTATGTGAACTCTACAAAGGTTTTTAATTAATTGCAACCATTTGGTGGCTGTGGTTCCTTCTGTTAAGGGAATTTGCATAAAACACAGCTAGCATTAATTAATATTTGTACCATGGTAACTTCCCCACGTGGAGATGTATTCAGGAAAAAATGTAACCATTTACAAGATGCATTCCCATAATGTGCTTTAAATTACGAACGTAATTTTTTTCAAACAAAGGTGTACTAATTATTACGACATATTCCATCTTAAATACAGCTGCTAGTGAATTATAAGGCAGGATATGCAGACCGATGCAATGCCACTTGGTAGTGGGTCACTTACACAATTCCATTGCCACACTTGGAACAAATAGGCAGCTTCTGCACTCCACCCACATCTGCTCCCACTTTCGTAACAGGTGCCTTCACACTCCGTATGCCCACAGTGCGTTCAGAGCCTGTGAACATTCAGCAACACACTCACAATGTAAATAAAAACATGCACCCCCCCTTAAAAATGCACAAAGTACGAGCGATAGGAGAAAGGGGGGTATAAATATTCCACGGATGACAAGCCCCGGGGCAAGGTGCCCACGAGATAATGGGAGAGAGAAGGGCGATTGCACTCAATGCCCCCCCGACTCACGTGGGGGTAACGATTGGGAACGTGGTATTTTTAGGGGGAGGGGAAAGAGAGGGAAGGTGGTGAGGGGGGAGAATATACTCAAACAGAACAGCAAACCAAAAAAATAACACGCATGCGCCAAGTGAACTTGTCAAAGAACATGCACCTCTAATCCCTCGGTAAAATGCTCAGATGCAGACAGTTGAGCCATGACTGTCATTGACGTGACATTCGAGGTGGCAGAGTTGACATGTCTATGCCAAATACTCTCTTTAGGCTGAGACGCCTTAAAATGGAGGGCCACAAAAAAAAAACAATTTCTACCGCTGTCCATGGCCTGGAATCACTTTCACTTTGCTGGTATTCTACTGCGGTGCATTACAGCACCACTGTTACACAACCACACAGTCGTGTATTGATAGCACTTTTGCCAACCCACTGTTGGGGAAGGGCCTCGCCCCAAGCTGTACAGGGTTTATTTCAAAATACGTCACCCGACTCGTCATTGCGAGTTGGTGGAGGTGGGGAGCATCAATTTCGAAACAATACAGTACAAGAATGGATGTTCCTGCACCACCATCTGCTGCCACGCCGTGGCCTATAACACACGTTTTTAGGCAATGTGATCTCCCATTCAAGCATTACCCACCCTCAACCCTGTTTGGCCTTTCGAGATCTGATGAGGCAGAGCGCATTCTGTGCGAATTGCTCATCACCACATAGTTTCACGCAAACAGATTGCGCAGTGAGCACGGGGATTAAATTGGATTAAGGGTTTCAATACGCTCTTAAGCCTTGCCTGCACTATGAGTAATGCAACTGTGGACATGAGCAATTACACCCCATGCAGCTACACCACTGCAAAACTTTTTTTTACGGGATTTGCCCACCTAGGCAGATGTGCGATCGCCCCCCCCCCCTCATTGTCATATAATTGTGATCTTCCGAGTGTGTGCGTGTGTATGTGTGCAGGTCTCCCACCACCTGGGGCATCCTCCAGCATCTCCTGCAGCCTCTGGAAGGAGCCGGACTGTTTCGGCCCGTAGCCACCCTCTTGGTTCTCTTGCCTCAGCTTGTACACCTCCGAGTCGGCGAGGAGTCCACCCTTGAGGGTTGGGCTGTGTGGCTCGCTGGAACACGCGTCGAGAGATGTGGTGCAGACATGGGAAGTATAACCGTGATCACAATGCTCGCTTCACTTGCCCAAGCCTTGTGTAATTTCTGGAGAGTGCAGGAGGCTACCTAATTGATCCTGCCGTTATTGTGGAATATATTAATGTTTTGATTTAAAGCTTTCGTGACTGCAGGGATTCATATTCTTGGTTATTTCAGTAAAGTCACGTAGAAGGGAAATAATAAAATAATAAAAATCTAACAATAAAAATTCTCACAACGTTTTGACTGCAACACAAGCAATCATGATGATGATTGAGAATGTATTGTTAATTTCCCTTCTACGTGACTTTACCGAAAGAACCAAGAATATATTAATGTTGACCAAAAAACTTTGCCCAATGACGAACACTCTGATTAAAGGAATATATACGAATACTGTACTCAATATTTGGACTACTTTAGTCGACTAGACTAAGACAACAAGTCAGTGAAATCCACAGACTAAGACTCGACAAATATTCCACACATTTTTGGAAAACGGCGATTTGCCCATGGTGCTGGCTTGCTCTCTAACAAACAAGGTTGCACTTCCCTAAAAGACTGTCAAATGTATAAGACATATTGATGTGACACTGGTAGCACAATCGGATAATAATTTAGGCAATCCTCCGCCCATCCCCCCACCCCCAAGACACATCACAGCACCCTCTCACTCACTGAGCACGATCGACATTCGCGAATCCTGGCTTGCTGTGCGACGTACCTTTGCTGACCGTCGCACGCCAAGGCCGAAGAGACCTGACCCTGCAAACTGTCCATGATGTTATCTTGAGAGTAAAGCTGCATGGGCGAGTTAAACTGCGCGTGGAAGACCTTCATGCCAGGCACCTCCACCTCAATGGGTTTGTTTGGTGCGGCCCTGGCCATGTCCTTCAGATCTTGAGGATTCACGCTAAGCAGGCTGGTCACGGACGGGGTGTTGCGACCACTGGACGAGGAGGGCACGGCGTGGCTAACGTAGGGCTGGATAAACTCGACTGGGGGGAGCGAAGGGGTGCTACGTTCACTTGAGGGCACCGGCGTGACATGCCCGCTGTCTACGGAGGGCGGAGGGGTAACGGTTCTGCCGCTGCTTTGTGAAAATGGATTTGCGACACGTGTGGGGGACACCAAAGAGAAAGAACGTCGTGGAACGAGATCACGAAAGCAAAAAAGTGAAGAAAAGTTGAAAGGAAATAAACGAGGAGAAAACGGGGAAAGGGACAGAAAACAGAAAGGACAGAGAAATTAGATTTCATCGAGTTCATTTGGAAAAAATATTGAAAGTACATGAGTTGACAATGCAACCGTTAAATGTTAATCTAATTATTATATACATCTACACGTTGAACTGGGCATTAATGTAAAGACGACTTTAAGCCGACATTTAAAAGATGACATTGTGGAATAGGATTACATTTAACTTATTTAAATTCACACTATAGTTGTCATGTGTCAAGTAGCCAAACAACTAATCATACAAATCAACATGTAAAAGATATAACTATATTGCGTCTAAGCTATGTCATACTTCTGATACATCTGCATTGAAAACATAACCTATAAGAGGACAAATATTTTCACCCAACAATCAATTTTGCCAATCATCTGCAACCACAGCAGGAAGCTACAGACATCAAATAGAAGGAACGTTTGACATAGCGCTCAGCTAGGAGACAAAACGACCCAGGCAAAACAACTTCTAATATTGATTGCAAGCATTGTATATTATTTTGTTTTTATGGATTTTGTTAAATGCCCTCTCCCACGTCTTTTCCCGTTTCTTTTGTTCCTCTTCCCTTACCCTCTTCCCCATGCAACAGCCTACGCTCCCCGCTCACGGTCAGCAGCGGGGCAGCGAGTCCAACCTTCTCTCCCCTTCTCAGAACCCAGGAGCACCGAGTTCGGGCTTTGGTCCGCAACATTTCTCTACCCCCTCCCCTCCCCCCCTGTTACATTCTGTGCCTTGTATCGGGCTCTTGTTAAAGTATAAATATATAAAGATTGGTTGCAAGCAGATTCACATGCACACAACGTTGTAAGGAAGCAGTCGAGCGAGACCTGGGAGGAACGTAGGGCTTCGGCCTGGCATTGAATTTGTGCTCAAAGTAGTCTTCATCCTGGCGAGAGAGAGAGATACGACTAGGAGAAACAGAGCAACAGAACAAGGTGAAGGAACGTGAACATCTTTGAGAAGCAAAACAAGGGTAGATGAAGGAGATGAAGAGGAGAGACGTTAGCCAGTGGCAAACCGCAGATGGCGCAGGATAAACGTTGCAAAAGAGTATCTGCACACGAGAAAGTCGAGGTTGGGGGTAAGAAATTCGAAGGAATATGACAAAAGGCAGAGCATGGGAAAATAAATATAGAAATTGGCTTTCATGAATCACTTGATGATGACTCGGACTGAATGTTGCCATCATCAATCATCAATCGAGAAGAGATTCTCGATTTAATGCAAGTTTTTAATATTAGTTTCAGTGCCCTCATGTAATGTTTACTTTGAGGCACTGCCATCTTTGTTGTAGAATACTCTAATTTCATTCATGTCGGCAGCTCTTCTATTGAAACTTTCAATCAGTAGGTGCCATCCGATTACTTTTAAATCACATTCTCTAAACGTGTCCACACCTACCGTATGCATGTATACGTGACGACACACTTGCTGCAACTTGATTAGTATGCAGAGAACCGATAGCAGGCACAGTCTCGTCCATGTGTACGTGCCAACAATAGTACCACGAATGCACGTGTTTAACCTTCTTACATATGAATGCCAGATCTCGATGTTCTAGCTGGTCAGATTCTAAGATGCCCAAAACTGTTTAAGTTTTGAATAAAGTTTATAAAAATATATATTGCTGTAGTATTATCTTACCAACATGCATTTTACTGTGAGATATCCGATATAAAAGATCATACAATGCCCATTACCACACACTAACAATATATAGCCATGACGGACACATTTATAGACTCTTAAATCACTGCCAACACAAAAATGTTAACATGAAACACGTGTAGAAAATACTTTAGTCAAAACACACTGTGGGTAAGTTCAGACAGGGTTAGTTACGCTTAGGTCAGGGGTCACAAAACAAGGTATATGTAACTAAAATCTTTAATGCCTTACTATATTTTAGTCGTGGCATTTTGTTTTTTTTAACATACTTTAATATATTTACACTGGATGTTACCGAACAAATCCTGCAGTGGATTCTTTGAAATGTAAACATCGTGGTGTCTAGGCAGCTCAGAGGCCAGAGTGCTGAACCAGCACGACAAAGAATCTGGGTTCGAATCCAGACAGCCACTCATGATTAAAGCATGTTCTCAAATCGAGCGAGTTGGTCTCATGACGACGTGAAGAAAACAAATATCACATTACATCTTGTTATTTGTTTTACCTTATTGGGCTAAAATCAGTTCGACTGGCACATACTGAACATTTCTCTGTAGCAGGATATTTGGGGAAGTTTGACTTCCCTAGCGTGCAAATAAAAAGTGTGATTAGAAGGGATCTTAGAAGAAGTTCTCTGACATTTCCTTTTGTGGGCCACCCTCCCACACGGAGTTATGCACTGCTGTCAGAGTTATTAATGGACACTTCTCTTCATGGCATGACACAGATAGCACAATTGGTATTAAATTGTGAAAAAGACACACACACACAAAACCACGTAATTTGCTTGTCTGAAAAGAGTAAAAAAAACCTGTAACACATTCAACACAATATTTTCCTAAATAAACCAGCTCACGGTGGTATTAATTAATGAATCAAGGACATTTTTTTTTTTTACACAAACCACCAGTTTGGATAAACAGTCGTTAGGTGGTAGCTGCCATTTGTTACATTTGCTTTGGAGAGAGACAGAGAAGACACAATAAGAACGAAACCCAAAGCAACTTTATAGGAGGACACATACGGGGATCTGCTGGCCGGTGGTGCGACGGCACACTGCGTCTGCAGAGCGTGGTGCAGGTTATCGGACGAGTAGAGCCCCGCCGGGTTGTTGTATTGGGGCCCAATCACCTTTGGGGCACTGCCCGCGGGGGCAAAGGGTGCCGGCTTGCGGTTGTGGCCGACGCCAATCGGCTTGACTTCCTGCGGATTTGCGCGAACCAACATGCACGGGGCAAGGCTCACATGCCAGTGGCAAGCATGCGCGCGCGCACACACACACCCACAGGCATGCAAACAGACCTGCCAACCGACTATCTCATGTCAGAGAGTACGCCAAGCGGCCGTGCTGCTGCCCTTGCGCTGTTGTGGCTCTGGTTTTCACTGCACCGAGGCCCCAATTAGTGGCAGAGTTTAGCTTTCAATGTGTGGACGATGGTGCTTTGTCTGCAGTCAACATTGTCCACTTCACAATCAATCACTGCCAATCCATCTCCAGTATCTATGAGTGTAACTTTGTCAAGAGTCTTATACGTGATAGGAAGGATCATGAGGTATCAAAGATGCCAAAGCGATTATATTTGTATTATACTTATAGGTTGTTCACCAATTAAAATTATATCACCAATTTAGCCATGATGAACCTTGTATTTGTTTATATATGCATTTCCACAATTAATAAATTAGAACTGTAAAAAATATTTTTACAAATCACAGACGCCCAAGCTTAGCTTTGAAGCAAAATAAGGGACGTATTATGATCCAACATCAAAACTAATTATATTGGTCACGTATGAAATGCAAATAATAGTTTTCACAAGCGTGAATGCATTGGCTTTTTGTCTTTCCGTTTACTGCTAAAATACACGCGAGGTTTTCATTCACAACCTGCCACTCCGTCCAATTTACTTTGACGTCTGTCTTGAATGAGGCCAGGATGATGCCATAGGCCTGCAGGCAGCATAACGCCATGGCTGCACTGTTTGGACATGTTATAATTGGCCTAAATACGGTTTGCACCTGTGTTGGCATTTTGTATTAAAAAAATAACTTGTACAAACCCAGGTACCACAACCAATGCCTCCCATAACCACAATATCATTATGATGACCATCACAAATTAAAAATCTCCATAGAAACAGCCTTTGAAGTGTTCATTAATAATCTATGGAATAGTATTGGGTCCAATATGAATCCTTATTTTAGTTTCATATATAGTGCCGTAATTTATCCTGTACTCATTCCATCAGAATATTTAGCAAATTGGCAAGTCTGTATGAAGCTATGCAGTTTTACACCATTCTTTACACAAAGCAATGCATTACACTTTAGAGCATTCCCTGAAACTGCAGCAGAAATAGTTCACAAGTAATGTATGGGTTATGAACACATGTACACACCACTCATGAGTCTTACATTCTTACCACATATCTATAGTCAATGTTACAGCCATGCAGTGCTGTTTTGGACCTGCACTATTGTGTAAAATATAAAAAATACAGCTTGAATTATTTTTTATTGTTACTACTGAACTATATTAAAAAATGTTGTAGTTATCCATTCAACAAACAGGGAAGGATTTATTAGAAATATTTTATTTATTAATTAGCTAAATACTTAAGTTGAGTTGTTCGTACAATCACTAGTATCAAGACAGAAATTATAAAACACAACCACAATTATAAAAGCTAAACAAAATATGATTTATTTAATCTGCAGCATTTGGTAAATGCTTACACTATAAGTAAAACTCTGCTCTGTATCTCCTCATATAAAACCATATTTTTTGTTGTCCATAGTAATCAAGGTGGTTTATAGTGCATTTTTGTAAACTGGCATAACTTCAAAGCATAGGGTATGACCAGAGGAACAAAAGCTTGTAGAATTATTGAATTTATTTAAAGCTGAGCAAAATTTTACACAAAGAGCACGGACCCAAGCAAAACAAAAAAAGATAGCTGGATATATGTAACTATATGAATGGATTAAAAGCACAGTTTTTAAACTACAACCAGTAAATTGTTTACATATTCGAGAACCGTTTCTGAAAATCAGGAACCCGTAATTGTTTACAGTTTAATTTTCCATAACGAATGCACCGTTTGGCGCACGCGAACGAACAAACGGACATGTCGGCCTTTCCACTTTCCTCTGTCTTGTGCTAATATGCTCAAGTAGTGACCGCCACATCTTCCTGGCACCAATCTCTTATTATTATTATTATTTCGTCAAACCATTCTCTGTTAGGTCTTCCTCTCTTTCCGGTTCCTTACATTTTTTCCCAAACAACGCATTTTTTTTTCGATTTAAAGCTTTCGTGACTGCAGGGATTCATCTTCTTGGTTCTTTCGGTAAAGTCACGTGACTTTACCGAAAGAACCAAGAAAACGCATTTTTTATTTTCCTGTTGCTGCCCATTCTACACGTGTCCAAATAGTGCCAGTTTACTTCTCATCACGACCTGCATCAGGTCTTCTTCTCGCTTCTCACTTAAAAGATAACGGTGCGACCTTGAAGCTGCTTGCTTGTTTGCATGCTCATTCGCCACTGCGGGTGGGTGGACAGATTTGGTCAACTCCTCTCTGTCGATCGGATATCTTGGAAGAGGTGGATGTCTAGCCCCACTTAATCCCACCACATACCAGCTGCCAATAGACTGTCCTCTTAGCAGTCTAAATGTTTAAGCAACAGAGGTGAGGGGGGGGGGATTTAATAAATGTGTGCCATATCACTGTGGCAACTGCCTTCGTTTCTCAGTTGTAAAGATCGATCATGTTACTGCTTAAGACATATCCATGTACGGAAAAGACATTAGCCTATAGCGCCCTCTGTTGAGAACACAAGCCCTACATTGCATGCTTTTACATTCAGGAGCATTTTCCAATACATATTGATATTAGAAAGAAAAAACAAGCCACACGAAGCATACACGTTAAGATGTTAAATAATGTAATAAGCTGAATTTTAATACCGGGCCTTACCTGTGGATTGAATAATGGTCGATGCAGTTTTCAAGATCCAGTGCTTACCTTTGGTACTACAGTAAACGTACTTTTCAAATAGTTAAAAGAAAACCTTCGCAGATGGCTTACCTGTGGTTCGGAAGCCAAATTAACCTTGTAGGGATGAACCTTGCCTTCCTCCATCACATTTGGCCTCCATAGAGTTGTTTGAGGCCTACACAAGGAACAAATGTAAGCACTTGATTTAGCCTACATCCTGAAAGAGATTAATAATAACACAGTATGTTTGTTGAACTTCTTTCGCACCCTACGTAGCCAACCGTGCTCATCGGAGGTGCGGGGAATGACAACTAAACACAAGAAGTAGTTCTAAAGAAATTAGCTTTCAATTTAGATTTAATAGTGCATATCTCCAATGGCTTCCTTATATCGGAAGGAAGAGCGTTCCAGACCGCCGCAAAAGTGTATCTGAAAGCGCAATAATAATGGCAAATGTTTATCCAGGAAAGACTCGCCGAGTCCTAAGACACATCTTCAAGGTCCTGTGTTTAACATTATACAAATTAAGGTATCATCTGACATTGTTATATTGTATCATTCCCCATTTAATACAAATGCAGAATGCGTAATGAAAATCTACACATAGAAAACTCAACAGGAGTATAACTTTGGTAATGGCTGGATGAACTTGTAAATTACGTGATGAAAAAAGGCAACACACAGCCAATCCACTGCTGAATGAAGGACCTCCCCAGGCAGTGTTTGACATGAGGGTTGTTCGATCATCCATTACCAGTGGTTTGTGAAAGGAGGGCACCTCCCCCAGGACTGGTTCAGATATCGATAGCCACTAATAATAGCTGTGGCCAGGAACAAAAAACTACAGCGCAGTGTGCTGGGCTCAAGGCGCATAACAACTGTATCACTGTTCAACCAACCCCAGCCGTGCATATGCATACAACTGCACAGAGAGGCACACACCACAAGGAATACAGAGTTCTTGAAACACTTTAGCAGGTCACCATGTATTGCGCTATTAATAAACAAATGAGCAACACACTGCCAGATTTAATCTCTGCAATGAGGGACTTTGTTATCCAGTCAAGGTCAAATAAGTGTTTTGATGTATTTTCAATTTATAATGCTAACACTACCAAGGTCATTCATAATTGTTTACAAAGTTTTCATTTTGATTTGTTTGGATAAAATTATGTTAATCCAGAACTCACATGATCTGCTGAAAATGGCTATACATTGTCAAAAGCTTAAATAGCAATCATTCTTGGCAGAAAAAAAAATCAAGTAGGCTTCCCCCTTGATTAATTTTGTAAAAAAATGTTTTACCTTGTTGCAACACAACCCTCTACTATTTTTTTTTTTAATCTGGATAATGTTTTCAATGGTCATGGTGCCCTCAGAATGATTGAAGCGAATGCATAATAACCGCTTTAAACCTTAGTGAGAAAACACAGAAATTTTAAGAATTGAATAAATTTGTACCGAGGTTTGACAAGTGAAAACAGTCTCAGACGACTGAAAATAAACAGACGTGGGGTTTGGTTGCTGGAAGGTTGGGCGTTTGCAAGATTCCATCATTATGACGATGACATTCGGAGGGAAGAGAAGTGGGCAACGACAATCTAACAGTGCTATGATACGAGGCCGAGGCCAGGCAAGGCCAGGTGAAGTGCTGGATTGTTCCCAATTGTGAAATGTCATGATGTTCATATTCTAATCAACATTATGTGCAGCTGCAGACGACATTTGCCTCGGAGACGCTGGTCGGCTGTGATGGGGAGCCTCTCTGGAATTGCGTGCCAAGCATTAGGTCATGCTTTAAGGATTTGGCAAACAACCCAGGGGTTTGATTAGTTGCAGGTGGCAAGAGCCAACGGTGGTGGGCTGTGATGTGTGCAATGTTAAGAGCATTCAGGTCGAGATGTGCCCCGATTATGTATCAGGCCTATAATCCTGCTTGGAACCTGGACAAGCATGCACACGATAAAATGGTGAACTCTTTGAAATGGAGCTTACATCGTGTGCAGTTTCCAAAAATGAACTGGATCAATGTGCATGTCTTAAAATATTAATTACATGAAATCAGTGATAAGATGTATTCGAAAAAAACTTGTCCGAGGTAAATCCTTTCAAAATGACGTGGATAATGTGCGTGATTGTATTTGCAATCTACAGTAAACATTGCCATATTTGTATAGGGGCAAAAAGCCTTTCTGAACTTGTAACCATAAACTAGCTTCTAAATAAAAGCACGCTTAAAAGTTATCGTTACTTACAAATATTCGTGTTAAACCTCACGATGGGGAGCTCAACAAATCGCGCTCGCCACTGCTCCACCTCAGCCATATACCGTGCCCCATGTCACTCCACTGCTGGATGAGGGCCTGCCCAAATCACGCAGATCATGTAGGGTAGTTGACCCATAACTTCACCGTGTTGGTTATTGCGGGTTGTAAGGGTGCATGGAAGAGATTTGGGAGCACAGAAGCACAGTGCAACTACGTATTTTTCCGCACTGCCCTCTGTTTTCTACCAAACATCCTCCGTTGCCAATAGCCAATCACGGCCTTAAATTAATGGTGATCGCCCATCCAAGCACCATCTCGGTTAAACAATGCTCGCCTCTCGACATCGTCTCGGGTGATTTGGACCAATGGCCATATGCCGCATATAAGTTATTTCTAAATATAGATCAGAATGCAACAAATCAGGGTAAATTAATACACACGAACTATCACGTATCACAGAGCTTAAGCGCCAGGATTGATGGCAGCTTTACTTGGGCGATAGAAGAGTTTCAGCGTGCCCTTAAAAAAGAAAACATGACAAATTGCTTGATATCCTCAACTCCGTGTCACGCTGTGGTTCCCTGTGCTGGATTTCAAAGCAGAGTCCGCATGAAATCAGGGCTTGCCAAGATGTTGCTCGGCTTTAAAATTCAAATGTCCATATCGTCCGCGAAGTATTATCCATAAATCTACCGCGCCATCCAAACCCACGGTAACATGTGAGGTCTTGTTTTTATTTGACCTTAATGACATTTGCCGACATATTTGCTTATTATTGAGCTATTAAATGTAATAATAATAATAAACTTTCCAACCTACTGCAATAATACATTATCTTCTTGGTTCTTTCGGTAAAGATGAATTTCGCATATATATATAAGCTGGGTTGGGTTATATATATATATGCTAAATTCCTCTTGATATGCAAACTATTTTGTCAAGGCGCTCTTCCCCCCCTCCAACCCAGCTTAAAAAGACGCTCCAAGCCTGGGGTTGTCATTCAGACTCTGTCTTCTCGACAGACCTGTTCTTCACCTGAGGACGGCTGCTTGCGTTGTGGCCGAAACGTCATGAAAATGATTTTATGTTTGATTTTTATTATTTTATTACTTCCCTTCTACGTGACTTTACCGAAAGAACCAAGAAGATGAATCCCTGAAGTCACGAAAGCTGTAAATCGAAAAATAATACATTAATCAACATTATCCATCCCTTCCGTTAGCTTTGTAGTGATGGTGGGGCTGAATAACAACCCACCATGGTGTTATTTATTTAGCGAGTGTCACTGTTTAATTCAATCTCAATCCCTTTTCTTCTTGATCCTTTACCACTACATTTATCTACCTGATTTTCTTTCTTCCCTACTCATATTTCCTGTGTTCCATTGCCAGGTACAGCACCCTGTCCAGGTGGATTCTCGTAACATGTCCGACTAGCGGCACACCTCTTTCCTTTCACCTGATCTAATAAAGTTGCTTTCACTCCTACGTGTTTCTATTGCAACAATATGAAGGCTGCAGAGACTGTAAAATAACAATATAATTCGTGAATAATAACATTCAAAACATGTATGTGTGTGTGTGTGAACTTCTTTCGCGGGGGAAGGACAACAAACTAAACACAAACATTTTGTTGTATCATTCGTATTGCTTTAACCAGTTCATTTTTGTGTAAACAACTATCCTGTGCTGGAATATATGGATACATCATGTATCTGTATTTAGAAAAATAAGATGCACAAATGTGAAAAACAACACGATTGATTTACCTGATATAGTTACCACCAGGCCATTTTTATAGCACCATGCCATACTTAAATTTTAAATCTCTGCAGTAGAGAGCCCATTACATACACCCTTAGGTATTTGTATGTGCAGCACAGTGAGCCAAGGCAAGTGGTATTCCAAAGGGAGAGTTCACTAGATCACAGAGATCTACAACACGGACCAATATAGGCTTAAAGGGGGAAGACCTGTAACCCAAGCCATACTCCAATCCAGCACCTCCCCCACCCACCAGTTCACCCCGATGAACCTGTGGCTCAATAATCAGTTCAGAGACAACAACACGAAAGGGTCCAACTTACATTTAAATACGTTAAACAAACGTGAACCTTTCACTTTTATAAATATATCTCCAACATGTATGTAAAAGTTAAATAAATAATAAAAGCTGGCATTGTCACTTTGCACGGCAGTGAAATAGTGAAGTGAATGCTGTCGTTTAGACGCAAGGGAATCAGCCCAAGCCCAATGGACCCCAAAATGCATACAAAACACGCAGCAGAGCGTTATAAACCACTACAAATTATTTGATATAAATACAGTCCTTAAATCCTCAAGCTAATAAAACACTTCAACAAATTATTTCATGAAGCTACATTGGCAGCGGTGGACGAGCACCATTAACAAAATACGCTGCCTGAAAATAAAATATAACTGGCCACCTTTCGGGAAATTATCCTTCAACGCACATCATAATTTAACAACCACAACGGTAACATCTCTCTTGTCATTGTAAAAAAGACACGAGTGGAAATGATGTCAGGTGTAAAAATCCCATCGTTGTTGACTTTTCCCCTGATAACCCTAACAAGTGCTGCCTACATGCGGTCATGCAGCTGCTATGTGAACATTACGCAATATCGACCAAATTAATGGGACAATTTAAATGCACTTGACATGCGGACATAATTTGGAGTGTGGCGGCTCTTTCGACATGTTTTGTAACCCATGTCGGCAAGCGTTTTGCACTTCATACGCTCATGTTATGTTGTTATTGGGTGTCCATTAACAAACTGGCATACGAGAGATACATTTCAGCGAGGTGCATTTTTTTATTCACTTTAAATAACAAAACTAAACTCCTGGACCAGATAGCATAACTGTGGACAGTTATTTAAGAACATAAATACATCTGCAAAGTGGAACTCAAGATGAATGACAAAAACATACAAGAAATGTCCGAGTGATCAACTCTAGTTATCGAGTTGGTTGAAGCCAATTGCCCAGCGAGTGTTAGGGTAGTTGTACAGAAACAGTGCCTCTCTGTATTAGTACTTAACCCATCCCAATTGTGTAATACCTTCAAGGTAAGAGTTGCTCTTCATTGGTTTGGACATTTGCATTTAGATACTTATTTGTTGAATTTAATATACATACGACAAGTCTATTTTTTTTATTAGTCTATCAACGTATTATTTAGTATTTGGCTAGTATACATTTCCACGTGATAAGCCACTTCGTTGTGCTATCTTTGTGGCCAGGTCGCTTCTGAAAAAGAGCCATGCAGCTCAGTGGGCCTTACCTGGTAAAAAATATAAAGTTCTTGTTTTTTTATGGGCTCTCTACAGCTCCTCTTTGGTGGAAGCCCTTACACCAGCAATGGCTTGAGCGAGCAAATTCAAAGGTGCATCGTAGCGTATTAAAGTACATTATCATTAGCGTAGTCTAACACTTTATCAAAACTCATGCCGAATCTCATGGACCGATTACGATCGATCCCATGGAAACGTAGAACAGATCGGCCCGATTGTAAAATAGATCTTCAATACGATTCGGCCCACGTGGTCCATTACAACAACCAAAAATGACACCAGCCCTAGCAGAAAACTAAACGATATTTGCAAGTAGCTTACACGTAATGTAGAACAAAGTGAAACCACTCCCAGGCAGATGCTCATGTGAAGTGGGAGCTGAATTAGGAGTAGCAATAGGCAAAGTTCAAATTCCCACTGTCGAGGCTGTTGTTGTGCAGGGCAAGTAACCGAACCTGGATGGGGCAGTGTGGTGGTCACGTATACAGCAACACAACACTAAATCAAAGCATTCTTCATTTCTCACAAGGAAGACATGTAGGCATTTTGAAAGGTTCAAACACCAAAGTTTATGTAATCCAGCTACCTGCCTGGGAAAGGTAGCTGCACAGATTCAAGCAAATAAGGCGTAAGTGCATTTAACTACATACATACATTCTAAATTTCAGATACATTTTGTTCGAGTAAACATTTTCAGGACTGGCCCTGGCCATTCTAGTGCATCTACAGCACAAACAGCAAAGGACAAACTGGCATGCGCAACACTTCTTTTAGAAAATCCCTCAGCGCTTCACGACTCCCAGCAGGTGTATCATATTACTGGGGTGGTAGGCGGGGGGGATCAGCCTGGACATGTGACTCCCCAATCAATCCGTGAAAATAGTTACTGCCACAAACAAGAATCATACTTCGGAAATTATTAAAGTGGCTAATGATCCACTTTTAGCAGCACAATGGGGGGAAAAGTGAGGTGCTTCTTTGTCAAACTCCATTGACATTCAATTTAAATGGATGTAACTTCAATATATTTATAGTGAATACACATTTTTCGTTGTTAGGTTGTTGCCATGGCCCGGGGAGTACAGTCGTGTATATTGCCGCTTGTGGCAGAGGTTCTGAATTTGAGCTCCATCGCCGCCCTGGTTAATACCACGGAGTATATAAACCATACAGGCTGTGCGCGTACTGCAAAACTAGCTGCAAGACTGTCACCTTACGTGATAGCCGTGAGCTATTAGAATGCTGTGAATAATACTAATGCTTTGATTATTTGACTTGTTGTCCACTTAAACATTTCCTACTTGTCAGCTAGTTTATGAGATTTCGAGTCGTAGAAAAGATGGTAATTTTTTTGACATGATGACATTACTTCCACGTGGACAATATATATATATTTTTTTACATAAGCCTGCACTTACATCATTAGACCTCGTTTTGCCAGTAACAAAATATAATATGTTTTTGTTCCCTTTTTTCTGTCACCAAAACTGAAACCTTTTTACAAGAAATCATGTCTGCATTAACCACAATACTTGTGGTCAAAATGCAAACAAAAAACAGATAATATATGCATTGTCCTTGAAACCGATTGGTCCACACCAGAGACAGCTTTCTTTTGAGCCTCGTCTCAATTGGTGCTAGACCAGAGGACGCCAAAAGGCGTACAGCTCAAAGACAATGCACATGTTATAAAGCCTGCACTTGTGTCTCAAAAATTACCTCAACCTCTTCTTCTGAAATGCACATGATGTTAACCGAAATAGAATTGATTAGTTGAAACTCAATTTGTATGAACTATCTAACGTAACTTGAGTTGTGTGTTGACTGAACATAAACAAACCGCTCAGTAATATTGGAAAGCCTTTGGAAGGAATAGGGTGCACAAAAGTACGGGCCACTGGAGCACAATAACCACACTTTACAAAATTAATGTTCTTAAGCACATATTAGAAAATATTTTTTTTATAGGAATGCTAAAAGTGGGAGTAAATTAAAATGTACGTTGCTTTATAGTATCAATCTACACGTAGGTTAAAAAGGCACCTCTTTTGCATACAGTTGTCAAGTAATCTCAAATATGAACAAGATAAATTGCCTCAATAAACAACACTATGATTGATTGAGTTGATAACTATCGTTCGGACGTGTAATGAAGTCCATAAATCACAATGCATTAAAGGAGAACTCCCAATTTAATAGTTGAAACTAAAAACTCTCACTTGGCTGTGATCCAAGCCAAGAGCAATGCAAGCATTTAATCAGCGGAATTTACCAGGAACAAAAGTTATCTTACACAGGATTCTTGGAATGTTATATTAATGAAGCAATTTAGATACAGGATTCACCTACAACCCATATACATGCTATCATCACCAACTGATTATTGCTAATTATTTACAGCTTGAATCCCTTATATTTTGCGCACACTTATCCGGCAGGGTCCATATCTTTTTCACTCGGAAGGCCATTCCGTTTATAGATTCCGAGCACGTGCAAACAATCACCTTTGTTGCGAGTCTCCTCACTGGTCGAAAAAAATACCATTTCGAGGGTCCTTCAAGTTGGACTTTAAGATCTTGTTAAACACCCTTGCCATGCACGTTGGGTTTCAAGTGCAAGGGTGTGGGGCTGGCCCTTTATACAACTAAAGCTTTACACAGTTGACATGCACTTTCTAACAATTCTAGACCATGCAGCACTTTCCTTATCACACCTTTCAGAGATTCCAAGGTTCCAGATGTTCAAACAATGGGGTGATGTAAAGCACATGCGCTGGAGGTTCAAGTTCTACGTGCAGGATAAGTAATACAGCATTATTTTTCTTTGCTATTTAGATCAACACTGAAGAGTGACGTTATCAACAGTATTACATAAAAGGTAAGTGTTATAAAATATGAAAATGTAAAGTTGCAGATCTGCCATGACTTGCTCAAGACACTGCTGGTGGAAGGGACCTCCACTAGACGGAGGAAGGAGTACCCACACTTTACTCCACCACACACGACCTGCTGATAGACTAACTACGTTGCACCCATTTATACCTCTCGGGAGGACAGAGGCACGCAATCTAAGAAACTTGTCCGTGAACGTATCTTCTCAAGACTCTTTCAGGAGGGCCATGTGTTCCCATTTATGATTGTTTGTAATGTGGGGGAAAAGGCATACCCAACAGAATACCCACACATATTAAGGGGTAACACTCGACCTGCCATTACAGCAAGCAGTTGGGTTTTACTAAATACAGTATATAAGGTCACACGATGGATGCGTACTGAACTTATCTTACTGCCCTGGCACGTCTAGTGCCACTTGTGCATGTTCACAGTTCTATCGTATGGAGTGCATTCCACATTTTCAAGGCACTCGGTTATCAGCTGCCAATGGCATTTGGCCGATTATGTTTTACTTTGGCAACTGCTAATTGAGCATATGCCTTGAAATGCAGTACTTAGTTGCATTCCATTAACAGCACTGCAGTTCAAAACATCATTAAACATATGTGAAGAATTTAAGTTCATACAGTATGCATACATTCCAACTCACAGATTTGTAAGCATGAAGGAATACTGGGCATGATTCTTATTTGTTTGACAGGCGTTCATTCATACGTGGTTGGTGGCCGTGAGCAGACATGGACATTGCCCTCTGTGACAGGGTACACGTCACACAACGTCCTCGCTTCCACACTGCTGCCCCCATACAAAAACTGGTCTGGCCATTAACAAGCCTATTGTGTGCAAGGCCTGAAATGACCCAAATACAGTGCAGTCATATTTCACTTAAATCTCTACAGCACAGTGTACTGTACAATCTTTTTAAAAATTATACTCAATCTAAAACAGTTTTATATTAAGATGAGGACAGCAATGGGCGAAGATGCATTTAAATAGAAGAAACAGCTCACGATGGCAAATGTTGACGAGAAACTGATCAATGCATGCATCAGAAGCTTAGGCCACTGAGAATGGACACTGCTGGGAGAATGGACAGGTTTTGAAATGTGGATTTGACAAAAAATAGAAAAGACCGGCTGGAAAGAAAGAAAGACGAGTGAAGACGTGTTAGGATAAGACAAGCAAAGTCAGGTTTGCAAGATAATCGTACAAATAAAAACAAAATACAATTGGCCGTATTGTAAACGATGAACGCTCGATGAGAGACGTGTGCGAGGGATGAAGGGACAGGAAGAGAACAAGGAGCCGTAAGAGGGAATATTGCTAAATGAGTTGAGGAAGAAAGACATTTTGAGGATACAAAGAGAAGAGCAAAAAGACAGGGGAACGGAGAAAATAGCGAATACTTTGACGTATGCCGAGGACCCGCTGAAATAGAGAAGGCACATATTGTATTGGACTATAAACGTGAAAGGAATTCACGACGTCGCGATTGCAGACTATATGTCCTTTAGATTTGAAGCTTTCGTGACTGCAAGGATTCATACTCTTAGTTCTTTCGGTAAAGTCACGTAAGTAAAAAATGAAATTAAAATTAATAATTTTAATTTCATTTTTTACCTACATGACTTTACCGACGGTAAAAAATTAAATTAAAATTATTAATTTTAATTTCTTTACCGAAAGAACTAAAAGGACATATGTCCTTTACTTCAACCATCATAATATACAGCCACAGAAGCTCAAGCCTCGGCGCCAGAAGGACTCCCTGGCACCGCCCTGCTCTGTCCTGATATAACCCCAACCAGTCCTGCCACCTTAATTTGGAGCTTTCGTGACTGCAGGAATTACTCTTTGGTTCTTTTGGTAAAGTCACGTATAAAGATAAAATAATAAATTAAATAATAGTATACGACGTTTCGATTGCCTCGTCACAGAGACGTTCTCTCTCTGTGTGCCGATGTGTGTTCTCTCTCTATGTATCTTGTGATATGTCTGCTTATGTCTGTCTATAGTTTTCTGGTTAGATTTTTGTTTCCATTTCTTTTATACCTGATGATTGCTTGTGTTGCAATCGAAACGTCGTATGCTAATATTTAATTTATTATTTTATCTTTATACGTGACTTTACCGAAAGAACCAAAGAGTAAGTCCTGCCACCCTGGGTTTATTCCCCATTATCCACTCCAGCCTGTCAACCACCTGCAGACTTGTTGCCCATTGTGTATGTGGGTGCAGACTCACTCCCCAACCCCATCATTACCCAATTGTCTTTGATATTACACCTCTGCAAATGGTCGGAGTAACTTGCTTTGTTTCATGCACAAAAGGGTTTAATAATTTTGTTACATACAGTGCCGTATTTTAATGTTGAACCTCTTTCGCACCGTACGTAGCAGCCATCCCACCTGTGTATAAACTTTTTTTTTATCCTCAGCCACGAGAGGCTGCTACATTCACCACAGCATTACCATTTTCACAAACACGGGAACACAATTGCGAGGAGAGCGTATCGCTACACCCCCAACATATACATGTGCGTACATTACAGTGCATCCACGCTGGGGCGTGTAAATGCATAATCGCTTGCACTTGCATGTGTGGACTCGTTTCCTGTCTTGTTACCGCCCATTGTTGCTGCAAACGTTTTTCCTGTGAGCTCAACCGTTTATCACCACGGAACAATAAACAGCACCGAATTGCAGTTTTTTTCTCTCTCCCCTCTCTATCCATTAAAAGTCCATCCGAATTGTGCCAAGAGAATAAGAACCCTCAGGAATCTCACGGGCAGCTCGTCGCGATGTAGTGAACTTACGCGAAATCTCACAAGCACCCAGGGGGGACACGTGTCCAAAAGGTGAAGGAGCATCATTACCCGTCCCTCTGTCAGGTTTCTGTGGCAGCTGGTGCACAAGGGTGCATTGTACACCGAACATTCATTCCCACATGCTTACCGAACTCCCATTCCATCCTCTTTCAGATGCGACGCGGAAAAAATACCTGCCGATAGACGAACTGACATAACTATCGGTCGATGTACAAGAGGCAACCACTGGAAATCAGTGGTTGCCTCTTGTGAATGATATTTACTTCAGAAGTATCTCTTTTGAAGGGGATTTGCATGATTTCGTGTGTTTGGGTATGATAATGTTTCGCCTGTTTTGCCAATCGCCAAGTGGGCTTTTTAAACAGAATTTAAAAAATTAAGAACGAATAGCTGCAATGTTTTTGCTATCCATTCAACAGTTAAATTAATGTATGGCGCTCCATAGCTGTATGAAGGCCTCCCACGGCTGCGAGGTCATGGTGCTTGTTTGACCGTACGCAACCACACTGGTCAATGTGGGTTGATGAACGGGGGAGTAGGGGTCCAACAAAGGTGCAAATGTAACTCTAGCCACCGATGTTAGCCATGGTCGGTGATCAGACTTGGATCACCAGGTTCGTAGTGCGGTGCGGTAACAATTGTGCCACCGCTCCACTCTAATTGGTCTGGTATCTACCTATCTATCACATCTGATTTACAAGATGGCTCCGTAGGTGCTTGACAATTACCCCACCACGTGCAAGTGGGTGGCACAGCACGTCCCATCCCACCGTGCGGATTTGTTTTTTTTTTAAATGTGCGTGGCACTTGCCGGTCGATCTTGAGCGTGAGCGTGGCGGTGCTGCACGCCTTGATGCGCTCCTGGGCCTCGGCGTGGGTCATCTCCTCCGCGTTCTCCCCCTCGATGGCCAGGATCACGTCGCCGGGACACAGGTTAGCCGAGGACGCGACACTGCCGGGCGTCACCTGGGAACGCGAGCAACAAAAGATGAGACAGCACACGCGAGCGCGTTAGCCTGAAACGCACCCTCGAACACACACGCACACACACGCGAGACAGGCGACTGAGTACGGTTAAGATCACGCATGGCATGCATAATAACATACTTAAGCGCATATGTGCAAATACACCGCTGAAGAATGTGTATGCTTTGAATGAATGTAGGGTCAACAAGGGGCATTTCTTTACAAGGATCTGTACAAATGAATGAGCAAACGTGCATTTGAGGCGAATCCCACGCCCACTATAAGCGAGTGTGTTTAACAGTGGGGGCATAGCGAGACGTGATCGAAATTGTATCACAACACCTGTGCACGATGGTAATTTTCCATAAACAGACTGGAAAGTTTTGAGATGCGAGCATGGTCACAAGGGAGAATATGGGTTGGATGGAGAGATAAGAGTTTAACACGTAGGCTTTCGTGGCCAATATCATTCAAAATAAAGGTTTTTGGATTTGAATAATGATGAAGGATGGGTTTAGGAGGAAACTCCAGTTGAAACAATCCAGGAAATACAAACGATGTTTATTGAGCACATTTTCAGGAGGTGAAAACATTACAAAGAGGCCTAGAGGCAGACAAAGAAAAAATGCTTCTTGATTACCTGAAAGGATAGGGGTCTAATGCAGTTAATTGAAGAAGCAAGCTAAAGATCGGACAGGATGCTTGAGGCAAAAACTTAATAATGAAAATGCGCATCAAAAACCGCCATTACTATGTAGAATGGTGGATATGTTTGCCAATGCCCAAGGCCAACGCTTAGGTGTCCATGCGGTTCTCAATAGGCCATACACTCGGCAACAACAGCGCAATTTAAACTGTCATAACCACGACATCAAAGGATACAACACCACACGATCTTCCACGAGAAGCTACGAGCGCTACATGGCCACATTAAGCGTCCATTCACAACGGTTATGGTGAAGAAAGAAGGAGTGCCCAGGGCCCAAGTGACCGCATTCTGGGGGAGAGGCTCCCCGCCAGATGGGGTGGGGACCCGCATTCCGTTTATAGCCACAGTCACCCAGGACAGCTGTCATCACCTGCAAGCCCAGAGTGGCGCAAGGCGAGATGTCCTGCTCGTGCGCATGTGCTCAGCTATGCACGAGAACTCCTTTTGCCAATGCTTGACGATGGCCTCCCCAACGCCCTGGCCAATTAACCGCCCACACCCACGGTGTTAACTGCCGTTTGCGCAATGGTGTAACGGTCACGTTCTATATATTCACACATCCGACCTTTGCAAAGATCCACCCACACCACAATCCCCGGCGAGTGAGTCAGCCATGCAACGCCATCCTGCAACTTGGCCAAGCTCGTCGGTGTGGGTTGGTGAAGGTGGAGAGCACACATGCGGGAGCATTGAAATATAATATGGCGATGTACGTCTGCACTGCACTCTTTTCAGCAGAAGCGTAAGATTATAATAAATGCATTGTGGTAACTAGAAGGCAGCCAACAGGGCAATCTATTCGGTGTCTCCAGAGACTGTGAAGAGAGCGCGAGCTTGACGCAAACAGGAAAGCATGAAGTCATTGTGTGGGAATACTTTGACAGATCAACAGTTGTACAGATAACTCCAGAACATCCTTGCAGCAGAGATGGCCATGCTAAATTAGATGTTGGGAAATATCTCGAATAGAAAGGAATTTGAAGTTTAATCCATTGCAGAAGTTATTGTTATTCAACTCTAGACTTAGATGGAAATCTAGACTTACCTGGTTTGGGTATGTATTGAGAATAGAGTGAGAAAATGGCATTAGCAGGGTATGGAGATGTTACCGGTGCAAGGCAAAAGGATAAAGGAGACCAAGAGTGAGATGGCAGGATCTGGTTGAATGAGATGTGAAAGAGATGCGCGGAGAGTGGATTTAACTTGGGGCAAACGTACATGAGGAAACAATATCTGAGCATCAAAAGAAATGTAACTTCTGGCTAAACTAAAGAATTCGATTCTTGCAGATGTATATATTATGGTCTTGCTCTGAAAGCCTTCACAGACATTGGCTTTGGACGAAATGCTAGCACAGACGTTATGAACAATGGAGTGCTTTAAGCTAAGAAAAATTAAACCACAATTTTTTCTGGCGAAAGGATTGCACATGTGAGGGAAAAATAGCTAAACGTGCATTTTGTTAATGGCATGGTGTCAAAAATGGAAGAAAATAAATATAAAATTCAGATTTTGTAGTGTTGTGCCTTTAGTGCTGAGAAAAATGTGTTTATTTGAACATTCAGCATATGTAGCGCTTCTCACACTCTAGTTTGAACGCGTCTCCAGAGGCAATGCCTATCCAGATATCCATATCTTTAAAAAAAAACAGATGCTAGCAAACTACTATTGCTTAAGTGAAGAAATCGTATGAAAACAGCAGAGGGATGGTCCACTTGTGTTTAGTTTGTTGTACGATTTAAAAAAATATATGAACTGCCTCTATGGCTAGTGATTTGTGCATCTAGTTTTTTTTAGGAGATTGAACTCCAAAATATCAGGTCAAATCGACTAATGTCCCCTATATAAAATTAAGCATTTAAACATTTGAGTAACATACCTGGCAAAAAGCACCGAGGTCAGACACGCGGTAACTGAGGCGATGCTTTTTCGAATGTGACTTCAGTAAAAGTGTTCAAAAGTGAGGCATTATTTTTACCGTCATCTTCACCCTTTAACGCATACTCTTTGGAAAGCCATCAAGGGACACAAGAAACCCCCCTCGGCATCATAGACCAGTTGTGCTTCTGTCGTTTGGGTTTTAGACTGTGCGAGTATATTTAGAAAACAATCTGCAAGACTGATCACATGAGCTTTAGCGACACACAAGGGCAGAGGCTGCCCAGCCAACGCGGGCAGAAACACCGACACACGTCACCGGAATGAGAGGCCGTGGCTGGGAGGCGAGCAGTACACAGCTCTCTGGCTGCACTCCACCGGAGGAAACCTTCACTCGCCTTTCAAAAAAGATTCCATGCTTGTACTACAGCGCTGTTTATTTAGACATAAAAGCCTAGCTTCTATCTGCCCTGTGACTCTCGCACGAGCTGCGTTCAAACGCATAAAGGCCTTCTTCAAGCTAACGCCGATGCATTGGAGGGCAAGCCGCTTTAAGCTGGCATGTTTGCATTTCCTCTCCCAAATGTTTTCAGTGCATTAAGACCACCGGCCACTATGAGCCAAAGCTGCCTTTAAAAACTCTTACTCATTCCAAACGACGACGGACGAACGTGCCCCGACATTTCGCGACGGTGCCCTCAATACACAGGTTATGCTCAAATTGTTACCACACCAACATCCTATTTAACCTCGACTTGTTCAATTCAGAGATCTAAATTGGTGCAGCGTTTATGTATGTGTAGGGGTGTCAGGGGAAGGATTCCCACCAATAGATGGGTTAGGGGGAGGGGTGATCGAGGTGATATAAGGGGAGAACGGGCGGGAAAGGGGGGCCTTTGGCGGGAACGGGATTGGGACGGCTGGCGACAGGTGTGAATGGAAGGAAAGGAATAAAGGACGAGACCCCTGCAATCTCGTGTCGGCCCCTCTCTACATTTGGTGGCAGCGGTGGGATCCTAATGGCTACAAAGAAGAATCCTCGCGGGAAGGAGCCGAGGGAGGAGGAAGCAGGGGCCGGGGATCCTTCACATCCTGGGCAACAAGGGGGCCTGCTGTCAGAAGCAGCAGAAGGGGGCCCGGATCGCCTGGAGGATCGCATGGAGGACCGCATGGCCCGCGTGGAGAGGGCGCTCCAGGAGCTCTTGCAGAGGCTCCCTATGGGGGGCCCGCCGGCACCGGGACCCCCACCCCCACGCGTACTACGGGAGGAGAGGCCACGGGAACCGGACGCCGACCAGCCGGCCGGGCAGGAGCCGCAACCAACCTCGTCACGCCAGCCGCCGCCGCTCCCGCCAAAACCCCCAGGGCTAAACACCCAACACGGAGAGCAGGTGGCCGGACGGCCGCGTCGGCTGGGGCCCGTCGACAAGTTTGTGGCTGAGGAAGAAGATTGGGAGGAGTTTGTCCGCCGATTCGAGGCTGCCTTCCACGCTCTCGAGTGGACAGACGAAGAGGCCCTACGAGCGCTGCCATCTGTTCTGGGCAAAGAAGCACTCTCCTCTTACACCTCCCTTCCCTCGCACAGCAAGTCCACGCTACAGGCGGCCTACGAGGCTTTGGGGGAGATCTATTGCCCGGCGGAAGGAGCCTTTAAACGGTTCCAGGATCGCCAGCGAGGGGCTAAAGAATCCCCTTTAGCCTACAGGGGGGCGCTGCTCGTGTTGGCGAGGAGAGCTTTCCCTCGCCTGGCTGAAGAAGCGCTCGAGGACCTCGTGGTCGAGCACCTCATCGCCTACGCTTGCCGCGCCGGCGTTGTAATGCCCGTAGTGACGCCGGAAGAACGCACCTCGCTGTGGGCTGCCCGGACCATCCAAGCCCACGAGCAGGTCATGGGCCGGGCGCCACCCGTGGGCCCGGTGGCTGGCGCGGCGGGGGGGAACAGCCCAGCCGTTGCCGCGGCGCTACTTGGTCCAGCGACACTAACCGCCGAACCTGCACCGTCACCACAGGCTGCCGGTGGGGCATCTGGGGACGGACCGCCGACGTCTGAGACGGAGCCATCGCTGCGGGAGGTGTACGCGGCGATCCGGGGACTGGCGGAGCAGAGGGACCAACCGCCGCGTCGCTGGCAGCCGCCTCTACAACATCGCGCCGAGCCCCCCCGACGCAACGCCCCGTGGGTCTGCCACCGTTGTGGTCGCGAGGGGCATGTGGCGAGGGGGTGCCGCACGGAGCCGGAGGCCGCCAACGTCACCTGGAACCTGCCGGGGCCGAACGCCGACAGGAGCCAGGCGAGTGACGCCGTCCCACCCGGCCTCTCGGGCGGGCCGGGTAATTACACTTCCGACGCCGCGAACTCACCGGGAGTCTCCTCGGGGTGGGCGCCGGTGGTGTCGTTTCCCGGTCCCCGCTGTTCTGGTCGGGGGAAGGGGATAGCGCCGGGGCCTGTGGTCGCATCGCGACCCGGAGTGGCGTCGCGAACGGACGTGACGTTGCGTCCGGAAGTGACGTCGCGGTCGGAAGTGGTGTCGCGGATCGCGCCGGGAATTGCGCCGGGGCCGTGGACCGCGCCTGGAATCGCGCCGGGGCCAGGGACCGCGTCGGGGATCGCGCCGAGGCCGGGGACCGCGCCGGGAGTCGCGCCGACGCCGGGAGGGACGTCGCGGACGGAGGTGACGTCGCGGGCGGAGGTGACGTCGCGGGCGGAAGTGACGTCGCGGCCGGCAGCGACGTCGATGCCGGGCGTGACGTCGCGCGCGGGCGGGGTTTCGCGGGCGGGCGTGGGTTCGCGGGCGGGCGTGACGTCGCGGGTGGGCGTGGTTTCGCGGGCGGGCGGGGTTTCGCGGGCGGGCGTGACGTCGCGGGTGGGCGTGGTTTCTTATGTATGAAAAGGTATCTCTTCATGGGAGTTATGTTCAAGTAGCTCATCATTCACTTGGGTAATTAATGAGCAGTGTCACGGTACTACATTTACATATATTTGGTGATTTAATAGTTGAGTCCCATACTGCTCAATAATGTGTAATATTCTCCGTGGGCTTTTTGCAATACCAGTATTTATACTGTACATACAGAAATTTGTCAGTTTACAGACATCACCTACTCTTCTTCTTGGTTCTTTCGGTAAAGTCATGCTCCAAGCGTGGTGGTGTTTCATTCAGACGCTGTCTCCCCGACAGACCTGGTCTTCACCTGAGGATGGCTGCTTGCGTTGTGGCCGAAACGTCGTGAGAATTATTTTATTTTATTATGTTTTATTTTTATTATTTTATTACTTCCCTTCTACGTGACTTTACCGAAAGAACCAAGAAGATGAATCCCTGCAGTCACGAAAGCTTTAAATCGAAATCACCTACTCGTTGTTTATGCAACGTTGCTTTATAAAATAAATTATTGGTAAAAAGCCAATATATATCCATGAATCTCCATTCCAATCCCATAAAAGGAATGATTTCCCTTTCAATACCAATGCCTGATCATCCCTGAGCATCACAGCTATTATGCATCACAAAGGAATTGTACCCTCAGTTCACATGAGCCCTGAAGAGCACGCATCACGGGACTGAATGCAAACAAGAGGCCGAGTGCTGCTCTCTTTGTACAGGAATTCAATGACATCATCCCCACGATGCAAACAAATGGGTGTCAGCAGAGTTACCAAACTGAAAGTGTGTTCTGGAGAAATGCCCATATAAAATGACTGCAGTTTCCTGCAGGTTTCACTATGATAGTCAACTTTGGAAGCATGTTTCTTGGAAATGGTGCAACACTCGAATTTGAAGGAGTCTTCTAAAATAGAATGTGTAAATGTGTCTTCTGTGAACTCTGCTAGGAACTGTGAATAGTGGAGGAAATAAGAAGTTTAGTTTCAACATTTAATTGAACTCAGAACAAAAAACACGTCAATTAATGCACCACAGTTTATAAATAGCCCGAAATGTGAGTATGCCTGTGTGCTTTTTCTTCTGCCCTTATAAGGTAATCATTACGATACGAGTCAAAATATGTGACATGACTAGACTGTCACTCCAATTAATTTTGATAAGAGGATGCTGGTATGATATATAACTCGGATATGTTTCATCTCAAATAGTGCATCCACTTACTGGCAGCACACGAATCCACAAACGACTGTCGCGTGAACTGCAAACACAATTTCTGATTTTAAGAAACTACTCAAGCGCCATTGTTAAACAATGTTCAAAAATGTTCACTATTTTTTCCGAATGGTTCTTTTCTGGTAACCGCTTGTTTGCCCATCATTATGATCGTGGCTTCATGCTGTGCTCGGGGACACTGGACACAGAACTGGCCACTCAAGACTGAAATGCGATCTGTGCAGAACAGGTGGCTGGCAGGGCTGCCCACATCCTCGCAGGGCCCACACTCGCAGGTGATGATTCACGTTGCCCAAAAAAGATCGCTTCAAAATGGAGCAAGGCTCAACCACAGCAGGAACAATATCCTTCAGGAAGCCATCTTCACAGCTGTATTATATACCTGGTAGTGGACAACCATACGGTATTCTATACAATGCAGTGGATATATGCGTTCACAGCTGTATTATATACAATGTAGTGATCAGGCATATATGGCATTATAACAAAATATATGCCTGTGTGATCAGGCATATATGGCATTATAACAAAATATATGCCTGTGTAATACAATGTTGGGTCAGAGAATGGCTGCAGAAGGGATTATTAATAAACGACATCTCCAAAAAAAAAAGCCCGTTTTGGTGGCCTATTCATCCTTTACGTAACAAAGGGCCCACTTTTCCACACGCAGCTTTGTTTGCCACATGACAGCCAAACTGATGTGTTTTTTCTTCTCAGAGCTATAATTTAGGCGAATTAAGTACCCAAAACTACATTTTATGTGACTGGGGATTTCTTTTTGCGCAATCGGTGACCAGGCTGAGAACATCAACCCGCGACACTGGAGAAACTGTTTTAATCACAGGTGACCAAAATCTAGATTCCCACTCAGAAACTCAGCGGTGCCAACAACACACTCCCACTCCGACAAAAGCGGTGCTTAAGAGGCAAATTCGTGGCCCATTATCGAGTGCCCAAAAGTGAATTTCCAAGACTGACCACTCATTCAATTTTGGTTTGACCACTGTAATGTACGTAAGCCATGTCATGGTTCCAGTGTGTAGGGCCAAGATATGTATTTGTGGCATTATTGTGAATACACTAAAATGGAAACTCCTATGTTAGTTGTACAAATTTACTTTACAGCACCTCAATCCCAGTGCCAATAGCCCAATTGTCTTGTAGATGAAACAGGTCTTGCAACCGTAAATATATCGAGGGCTTTAAAAAAAAAAATGCACGCATTGTCAGACGCCACAATGTTGACTGCAATCATAACTGAAATTTTATTTTGGAGAAAGTCAATAACCATTGTTTTGGCCTGGATTTAAAAGTAAAAAAACCACACATCCCAAGCCTTCAACAGCTTTCCAGAAATATCCAATCTACTCAGACCTGCCCCACAGAGTCCACAACCCTGTGGGCATATTTTCTCCTCCACTTTGAAATTCAACATGTGCCCATGACATCAGCGTTTTTGGGCCAAGTGTACAGCTGGCACTATGTTAAAATAATGTACAACTTTCCCATCTGTATTTCACGGTCTTGCATAGGCCAATAGAGCCATGATAATTGCTCTACTGAGGCTAATTTACTGCTAATTTACATGAAAAACACACACAGGCAAAACTCTTGCAAGTGCACGCAACTTGAAATGTCTCGTTCGGGAGCTCAAATCACTGTGCCACAAATGGGTTATTATTTGGAGTTGTGTCCCAGAGGTAAGTGCACTTGCACTACGAACCTGTCCAGCCGAATTTGATACCCGACCACGGCCAACATCTCAACCCGCCATGGGTCCTCCACCCGCCACCAACCTGCACTGACCGGCGTTGTTTAGTTCGCCAAAACAAGCCCCACGACTGACGTGACCTGGAGAAGTCTTAATCCAGTCGTGGATTGGACAATGACAGGGCCAATGAGATCAGGTCACGTTGCAGGAGTGAGATGAAGCATGAAGGGATGGCGACATCATGGGGAGGCTTTCATCCAACAGGTGATAGACCATGGCTGATATTGATGATGTTCAAGCTGCCTGTGTTTCCTAGACACGTACTGTACAATTGTACTAAAAGTGTGGTGAGGAACACGTTCATTAATTTGACTACATCAAATTAATTTGTTACAGTAAAACACAGATCGTTCTGACTGAAATTTGACCACAACCAGGCAATAGTTATCTACATTTAACCATTTTAATTCAACGATTTATTTTCCTTTAAATATTAAGCAGGTAAATTGTGATATTAAACGCTCGAGACCGCATCTGGCAAACAATTGTATTTGTGCTCAAACACTTTAGAGCAACCCAACACACACACACTGTACTGTGCATCCTGTCACTCCCAGGGGCTGCAATTGATGGCTGCACTTTGTACCGGCAGTGAAAGTTAAACAAGCAAGAATATGTGCTCAGAAATCATAAATAAAGGAGTCCATTTACGAGGTTACACTTAATTACAACAGTGTGTGAATACTACAAAGCATTGTGCGTCAACACTTCTATGTTGAAATCTCAAATGTGTTCAGGCGACCAACAATGCATTTTAAAGTTGAGTATAATTTGAAAGAATATATGTAGAAGCAGACATCTTGCCCGTGTAAACATTACCTGCGTTGCTGTGTACGGCATCTCTTTTTAAACGCCACCGATTGCCGAGTATCAAATAGCATGCTATACATGCGTCTGCCAATTAAAATGCTACGCAGCACTGGAATGTAATGCAGAGCTGTTCATGATAGTAAAAGCATCAGTCGCGCAAACAACTGCATTCTAATTTCTGACCCAACAGAGCAGGTAATTGTCTACACTTCCACAGCGGCCAGACGTTTTTGAAAGAGTTTAGAGTTATCCACACGTAACCCCACCACACGCCGACTGTGGTGAACTCATTTATACTGCTGGGGTACAAACATTCTGTGCTATACATGCGGAACAAGGTGTTGCTGAAAGATAACGTCGGTTTCTCGGAGTGATTGCAAAAAGAGGGGCAGCTCTGACATGCAAGCGTGTAAAACTGGCATCGCAATACTTAGAGCCCGTGGCATTTAAATCCTCACCAAGTGTGTAAATGCTGTTGATCCAGGTAGCCGTCTCCCACCCCCCCCCCCCCACTTCTTTAAATGTATAACCAGTTAACCAGACAAACCACCTGTATTGTCATTTAAACGGATATATATACAAACTGCTAAATTATTAAGTGTGTAGATCCCAATTTTTCCTACATGCGTTCATACAAATGGAGGTATTTTCATCTCCTTCATAATATTACGAGGTCAGGGCTGGGTTTATAAGGAGCACGAATTCCACATGGAGTCACTGCTACTGGGATTTAACAGAGGAACCTGGAGGACAAATTCATCGACAAGGTGCCAAGACAATGTTCCCGAAAAGTTAAATACTGTACCAGATTCCAGGAATTCGTATTCATCCACGATGTGATCCATAACGATCTGTTTCATCGTTACTTTTATTTCTGAATGCGTGTATGCCTCATTTAATTTTGCTTCCTTTTTACAATGCTATTACATTCACATCCTGCCATTATTATGCATACGCTTCAATATAACAAAAACTCATCATGTATTTAATACAGTATTTCAATAATGTGCTGTATTTTTGAAGGTTGAGTTTGAACTCTGTCAGGTATTAGAATCTCTGTTGTTCCCTTATCTTTATATGCTCACTCTGTATGTCAGTGCACTGTTTTTACACGTTGATGTTTCAATGTGTAAAAATACGGTGCACTCGGGTGCTGCACGTCAAATATTTTAAACACTGAGCAACGTTAAAGACCTCCTTCATGTGGCTGATGTCGATGTAGAGCAACAACTAGAACTTCACATTGAGGTGGCTGAGCCAGATCACTGTCACGAGTACTCGCCGCCTGATTAAGGAGCCCACTTTGTAATGAGGACCATCGCATATTTCATGGATGTTACTATTTGTTTAGCAAAAAATACAAAGTAAAACCTTCAGGTTGTCACCCCTGCACCAATAAAAAAACATCACAGGTCACAATTTGAGTCATTACCACCTTGAGGATGGTGTTGGGCCATTTATACCCGAAGCATTAGGCTCGCAGTGTCACTCACCATTTCCCAAATAAAGTATGACATTGTCAACAACTTGTGATTTTATAAATGCGGAGGGTGAAAATAAGCACTGGAGCATAGCTATAATATTGCTTACAAAGCGTCATACATCCAAAACATCAACACAGCGTCATTGTGACAGCACCGTGCTAAAGATAGCAAGACAAACTGCGAAACTGCTGAAGATTTTCAGAAATTGAAATGTGACCCGCTTCATGTCGAATCGTAATTTATTCTTAGAATATTGCTGTTGACACATTTGTATGACAAGAAAGGCTGAACCCCATAGCTGCATGAACATCTCGTTTCTTTTTAAACTAAACATTCATCTTTTTCATGGCAATGGGTAACCCTTGAATTATGGTACCGCTAAAAATACGTTATACTCGACAGATTTACAACATTTCTCACTTACAAAGCACATTAATCTACGTGTTGTAATTTAAATACAGACCACTTTGTGGGTTTCATTTCAATCAACAAAGCCGACTACAGTAATGAGTAAGTGGCCGATACATTACATGCACAAATCTCTAAAGAGAGTTCACACACTTCTATGCTATAATGGTCAAAATGTGTAAAACATTAAAATGGAAAAATAAAAGACATTCAATGTAATTAGAACTATAGAGGTGAGAATAAAATGGGAGCTTGCTGGTGTGTCATAACAGGAGACGTAAAATTAAGTGGCGATGGAGTGGCAGTAGCAGCGGATGGCTGATTGTGAAGTCGGCGACCTGAGTTCAATTCGTGGTCAAAATCAGTGGAAAGTGATTCCTGAACCTGTGATGGGTTCCTCCTCCACCACCCACGCTGACAAGCGTGGTGAAGTATGGTCAACAACCCTCATGGCTGACACACAGAATTGTATTGGCAAAATAATGTATATTGTATGTACTCTACTATGTTACAGTACAGTATATAAAAACAATACGTTTACAGTATGCATACAGTACTGTATATTATAGTTGACAAACTGTATAAACAGACACAAAATTAACAACAGTATTTGTTTGTACTGTGCGATTACACACTGTATTTAAAAAAAACAGCCACACATTTTTCTTAGGATGTCAGGAGATGCATTCCATGTAATAATATTCATCACCAAAATTAAGCCATTATTCTTTGGAATCTAGATGAAAAATAAACACATTGAGATGCAGAGGAAATGAAGACAACATTCCAAACTTCTTGCAATAGAGAGGACGTGTAAACGAGTGGAGGTTTTAACCCCTTTTTATTCCAAAAACAGGGACATCATACGGTCTGCCCAAGTTTAGAAATGTATGTTTTCATTGGCATTTAGCCTGATTTCTATCGTATGGACTTTGTAACCTGATCTTTGGCAAAAAACACTCATTTAAAGAATGCGATTAGCCATGATTATTTGTTCACCCAAATTCAGACAAAAATGTAATTTGAGAAGAAAGAAAGCAATACCTAGATGTTTTCACTTTTTTTTACCTCATGACCAATTTGGTCTGCCATCTTTACAGACATCACAGGAGAACATTCTGAGAAAAGTGGTGCCGTATCCACCAACCCCTCTCCCCCTATGCCACTTTTACAAAATATCAGTGCAAGTTGAACCCATTTTTCCCACAATACTTTTTTTTATGTTTCTATATTGTTAAAGTTATCTCTATGCACGGCCATGAGATATTACGAGTGTTGTAGACCACCGTTCTAGATACGTAGAATACTTCAACTGTGATCCAGGGCCTAGAAGTGGTCCATTCGGGAAAAAAATTGATTAAGCGCATTCGTATGGCCACACCTAACCCAGCGGCCCTGCAGTTTGCCCAAGTGTCAAAGCAATAAATAACTCGATGGCAGTCACTCCTTGAAATACGACATTTTGGGACCTCCAAGCTAAGCACAACCACCAGAAGACTTGCGGTAGGCAAAGGTAGAACACACACGCCACTATACACAGCTTACAGTGGTGTAGCTATCTAGTAGTGTACATGCAGTGCAACTACACTGGGGCCCAGGGACCAGGATACACGAAAGGGGGTAACTCTTGGTTTGGTGACCCTATTCAATTTCTTGCACCAGGGCTCTCATGTCGGCCATACAAGTGCCACCGAAAGCCAAGTAACTGCCACTGTATCTTGAAATTCGCTTTGTGTTTTCTGTAGTTTCACAACTCTTTTGATTCACTCATGTCTATAATTTAAATGCAAGTGCCGACTAAATGTTATACATTAAATTACATTGAATGGTGGATTCAGGTCTGGAGGCCTGGAGTTGCCACATAGATCACACATGATGTAATTTCTAACCAATCATACGGAAGTTAAATGTGCAATGGAACGTGGTACAGTGTGAACCGATGAAGATGATATGTAGATAATGACAAAAAAAGTGACCAGATGTTCAGTGCACATGACCGATGTCCACACGCAAAGCGTTTGATTTATGGCAGCAAGTGGCCGTGACGCTACAACAAAACAAAACCGTTGGCCTGCAGTGACAAACGTTTCAGACCGTCAATGATAGTGGGCGAGAGATGGCGAACACCGATTCAGGCTCCTGGCGGACCTGCCAGAGCACATTCCCCATGAGCCACACCCACATCACAATGTCAAGCGCCTCACCCCGTTGCTCCACCGTTTACACAAACCTCGTCCAAGCTTCTTTGCAGCTACAATGCCATACCTGTCAACCCCTTATCAGTGCCCCACCTTATTACAGACCAATTCATACTTTATTGGTCACCCAGTGTGCTTATAAACCCCAACGTTCATCCTACAAAGTCCCATCACAAGGGAGAAACACAAAGACAATTGTTTTAAGATTTTTGTTTTGCCCGTAGTGATACGGCGGTACCCGTATGGACCTGAAAACTCTATTTCCCTGAAAAAGAATACGGGTAAACCGTATGGTTGGACAGGTATGTGCACCCGTTCACATAAACCTCGCCCAAACTGCTTTGCCGGCTACAATAAAAAAAAATGTCAGGATAAAACGGTTTGTGGTGCGTGTGCCTGAATAGTTTATATATATACGCATATTTCCGTGTTATTCATCATCTTTTCATTTCAGTAAAATGTATGGATTCATAATCCTGCCAATAGTTACATGTTCAATTATTGCCACATGTAACAATAGGCTAAAAATGAAAGAAAGTCACAAGGATATATTTGTCTTGTTTCCACACGAGACGAGGAAGCAAGGTCTCTAAAATTCTGCCTGCTAACTACTGAATTTGAAGACATTCATTTTCAGTAGTTTCGAGATGAATCATGATGAATGCATCTCATACTCCCACACAACACATTAATGAACGTGGAACAACCGTATGTCGCAAAGCATCTCAAGTGCCCTTTCATATTAATTATATCATATTAATTATACGGTCTATAACATTACTGTATTACGTGTAATTTACAGCCCTATATGGTGGCGCATGCCTGTAATCCAGCACTGTGGGGGAAAGGGTTGGTGGGTCGCACACATGCAGCGAAACTCCCTTCCTGTGTGCGTCAAAGTGCCCATACCCTGGCTCACAAGGAGGAAATACAGCAAGTGTACTGAACGCCATCTGTTTTTTTTCACTTCTATAAACACTCATTAATTGGCTGAAAACATCTTAACATCAAAACCCAATGCAGGACCCTCCTGCAAAGCAAGTCATAGGACTTGTGTGATTTTCTTTGATAAATAAGCAAATTAACTGCTGGATAAAGGCTTCCCCCTCGCCATATTGGTCCTGGGGGTTGTTTGATTATACTTCACCGTGTTGGTCCGTGTGGGTTAATTAATAGGGGACCTCCGAATGGCTCGTATCACTTGTGTTATCCATGGCCAGGAATAAAACTCAGGTCACCAGGTTCATAATGAAATGCGCCAACCACTTCGCTAATGCACCACCACTATATAGTAAGTGTCATTAATATCAACAAAAACATCCGTTAAAATGTCTTTCAGTTATAAATCTAAGTACAGTACATTACTTCACCTGTGACCACATTACTCAGATTTCACCTAGTCTCAGAAGCTAAGCAGCAGAGTTGAGCATGTGCAGTGCTCGGATGGGCAACCGCCATGCATGACACGGGGGCTATGGAGCTGCATGATGGGACAGCAGCGAATCGTGCAACAGAATCTGTTGTGACACTGCCCAGTACTTTCTGTGCTCCTCACCTTCAGCAGCCCATACTAAACAGCACAGTGAAGTATGGTTAAATAGGCACCCCCCGTGACCTGCTAAGCATGGGGAGGGCCCTCATCCGGTAGTGGATACAAACAAAAAAACTGGAAAATTGCACGCACGTAAATTATATCAATCACAATGCAATATCTGCATGCGTCGGTTCAATGTTTTTGGCTCATTTCCACTGTTGGTTGCTCTCTTTTTGTTTCCCCACCGCCCTCGAGTTTATTTTTTCTTGCAGGGTCCCCCATTGACTCTCGACACAAAACAGTGAAGCACAATCGTGAATAAGTCAAGACACAATGAAGCCGTCGTTTTCAAAAACATGACAACTGGGCAGTAACGTTTTTCGTTGTTTCATTTAAGTTCTCATTCAACAAGACTCTTCAACAGCGTGCAAAGCAGACAGAACGTGGGACTGCGCGGCACGTGCGAAGGAAACAACAAGCACATTGTGCAAATGTTTCTCGTTCTGGCACGTGGAAGCCAACGGCAACGGTTAACACGCTAGGCTTTTGGGTGCTTCTTCGCCAAACCGAGAGTTCACTTTATAAATGTGTGCGCTTTTAGACGGTGATTATAGTCCCGTGTGTTTTTAATTGACTAATCGTTTGGCACGAGGAATTATGTTGGCGTCAAACAAAAAATTCAGAAGAAATTCATGTTCGTGACGACTATATTGGAAAATGCGGTATATTGTTAAGCTCTAAGGCAGCCAAATTCGAAACAGATGCATGATGATGATGCGTCCAAAAAGTTATGAGGCAGGAAGCCTTGGGTGATCACTTTTAAAGCCCATTCATTCTGAGACTTAACAACGTCATCCCTTAACGTCTAACAAATTACAGTGGCCAGCTGTTCCATATTAAAACTGAACAATTATTTAAAAAAAAGGTTGCTACTCTCCCCAAGAATAGTAGCTACGTACCAATACTTGTAAAATAACTATAATACCTCGTACTGTGATGAAGAGGCACTACACTCACGATTATAGTATGTAGTACCCATCGGGTAATATTTCATTGACAGCCAACTAACCGCATAGGTGTAAATTAAAAGTAAGAGGCCCAAACATAATTCTCGATTACAAATTCAGGTCTGCAAATGGCTCGTCAACCCTCTTGTCATCCGCTCACGGGTCACAGATTAAATGCCAACTTGGAGAGGCCACGCCAGTCCTGCCGGGTTTGCTGGTGCCACGTTAGAAGTCCGGGGGTATTTGTGGAATTTCCTGCGTTGGCCAGAGCTACGCGCAATATCGGAACCTAGCAGGCCGTGAGATAATTGCACTGTACGGCAGATATAAACATGTTTCGCCAGGCAGGCTCTGACTGCTATATTGCTGATAAAAAAAATATCTGACAACGGTAGCATGGAAGATCAGGGGGGCTGCCAGCCTTGTCGCAATATCGTCCTCTGTAATCTTGATTTGAAGCTTTCGTGACTGCAGGAATCCATACTCTTTGGTTCTTTCGGTAAAGTCACGTAGTTTTGTTGTGATCGAAACGTCGTGATCTATTATTTTTTATACCTACGTGACTTTACCGAAAGAACCAAAAAGTATCGTCCTCTGTACCCACACACCGTGTCCATGTTACCCGTGAAACAATGCTAAGAAGAGTGGAGTTGTTTTAAAGTGACGGCAGGCATCCCCCAGTCAGTTTTAGCAAAAGGTAGCATGCATGACTGGAGATGATATAATGTACAAGGTTGTAACTTTACCCTGTAACAGATAGTTGTCACATCACTGAACATCGTTACTTTGAGGTGAGGATAAACACCTAAATAATACATGCTGGTGTCCACCATAACAATGGTCAGTTGCAGTTATATAGCTGTAAATGTGAGCCATATAGAAAACCCCTCCTAAGTTGTCATCCTAAAACTGAAGGCAACACGTACAATCAGTGACCAGCGTATGAACTTTAAGTTGAACCGGTCACCTTTGTATTCATGGTAAGAGGGTGTAAAACCGCACAGAAAATGGTGTGATATCTGTAACGATCACCCCACGTAGAATGCCCGCCCACGCACTGACCTGCTTGAACTCAATAAACGACCGAGCCAGCACGGGATCAATGAAACGGGGAATTACGGGGCACTCAACGGAAAATTTAAAGCACCACTTGTACCCTTCGGGTTGTACGTCTGATTTGTCCTGAATTAAACTCTTAAAATATGGCTCCCCAGCAGTTGTCAGCATGGCAGCAGCCATATACTATCGGCTCGCATGTAAAATTATGTGAGGGGTGCTCAAAGATAATCTTTTGTGAATAAACACGTGTGTTAAATATCACCTTCGGAACGTAAAGTCTGCTTTGATGGAGGTGCGGAGGTGCCTCCGATTAGCACAGTTAGCTACATACGGTGCAAAAGGTCAACATTTATATGTACACGGTGGCTCTGGTGGAGAGAAACGATAGGTTCACTCATCTGCAAATTAAGTGTATTGCTTAATGATGAAGCCTTCGGCGAGGACACATTCCAGCCGTGTGGACTCCCTCGTGCCACTGGACACAGGTGGTGGAGGCAACGACAGTGAGCCTGGGCGCCACGGTGGCGAGATGTTAACTACATCGCCTGGTATGCAGGAAGTCGTGTATTAAATCCCAACGCTGACTCCTGTTGTATATTTGGAGTTTGCATGTCTCTTTCCCCGTGGCCGTGTGGATTTTTTCTCCGGGGCCTCCGGTTTTTCCCTCCACATTTAGAAACATGCTTTTAGAGTGTTTGGCTGCAAAAGATTTCCACGTGATAAGCCACTTCGTTGGGCTATCATTTGGGGCCAGGTCGCTTCTGAAAGAGAACTGTATTGCTCAATGGACCTTACCTGGTAAATTAATAAAAATAGAAATAACAAAATATAGCCACTGGGTGTGATTGAGAATGTATTTGAAAGAATCAGTCGTAAATGTAATTATATAGTACAGATTGTTACAATGGAGAGGGCCAATAACATCATTTACACTGGCTGGGGCAAACATTCACCAAACTATGTGGCAAACATATCTTCACTTACTGTGTTAGCTGGTCACAATTGTGGACAAATCATAACACTGCCCTCTGCTCTTGAACGTGCACAAGTGTCCTCCTCAGTTGGCAGCTTCAACTTGAGAGTTGTTGTCAGCAGCATTATATTCATTTGTATCAAAGTATATACAATGATGTATCTTCTTCGAAGCCAAACGTCTCATTCTTGCATGGGGTCGGCTGCTTGCATTTACTTTATCAGTGTACGTCTATTCAATACAAATAGAAAGATCCCCCGTATCACCTTAAACTGTTTGGGCAAGTGCTGTTAGCAAGCACCTATGAAGGCCGGCACGGCACACGAGGGGGTGGATGGCCAGCACCACCTTCGTCTCCCTTATAACGATGCTTTTACACTGCACTAGGTACTCATTTGAGGCCGAGTCAACCTAGGGGAGGCCCAGGACCCGTTCAGATAATCATCAACGGTGTTGACTTCTCCCCATATTCTGCCTCCCCTTACATCACACCCACTCTCTTGATATCTCATTCCACCACATTGTTCCATCAACCCTCGGTCTCCCTCTACTCCTCTTGCACTACACCGGAATAATCTCCAAGGACTTGTTCGCTCCCGTGTCTCTGCTCACCCGCCTTCTAACAAACCTGCACTGACCAGCGTGGTGAAGTATGGTAAAATAACCTTAGCGACCCCTGATGGTGTGGCGAGGCCCTCATCCAGCAGTGCAATGACACGGCTCTGTACATGCACACGTTCAAAATTTTTTATTTTGTAATTAAATACCGTGCCACTACTGAATAATGGAATATTTCCCTTGTCAGCAAGTATGCTGCGCTAATTCGTCAGAATGCTTGCGGTCGCTTAATCTGGAACCATTGTCTGGGCGGATGGGCTAAAAAAAAGCCTCGGCGGTAATTATAAGAAGCGTCTGTTAATGACGACGGTGGTAAACTATTCCGTGCATTTCAGCTGCTCACACATTCCGAGGGTCATTCCATCATGCCCTGAAAGCAATCAGGTGGATTCCAGCAGACAGCCAGTTTTGCCCGACATGTGGTTAAGCCCAATAAATAGCAAAACACAAGAAAATTGCCGAAACAACAAGGCGACTGGATAATGTACCGAACGTAGCTGTAAATGGTTAATTAGCAACATGGTGCACCCTGGCTTTGCGTAATTAAATGAGTGCTTAAAAGGCTGCGGTTTTACAGCCGAATTACAAACCTTAAGGTAGAAATGTCATTACAGTAGTTATATTTGAGCGTGGAAAAGAAACAGCTTCTAAAGGCTGACCACGTTATGTGCCACTGGTTTCCCACCGCATTTCTGAAACACTGAACTGCATAAAACAAAAACATCACCACATGAGCATAAACACCAATAATTAACGGTGTTTAATTTTGTAAAGTTCAGCACACACCGCATGCAGCAGAATTTGCCTTTTTCCCACACCGAATCAATGCGCTGCCCTTCATGGAAAACAGGCGAAGATTGCTTAGAGTTTCATCACCTAACGTGCAAAACTCGGGACCGTTTACAACACCGCACGCATTTCCCCACGGGTTGTCCCGAATGGGATGGACGTCAAACATCAATGGACGTGATGGAAGGGTTGCCATCTCTTTCCCACACATCCTCCGATTAGCACGGCTGGCAACGCATGGTGCGAAAGAAGTTCAACGCGTATGGATGTGCAGTACATACAAGCTCCAAATTAAGTACACACATCTCTGTTGAAAGCCGCAGCAACGGGTGAAGATGCGAGTGAAATCTCAGAGGTGTCAGTGAAGGTGAACGCAATCACACGTAGTCGCGCATTGACGGCCCCCAAAAGGAACTCGAAAGATACGGCGAATGAGACAGCTGGAGGAGTTGATGATCGAGTTATGGGTGAAACTTGTTGCCATTTGCCAAGGGAAGAACGACGACTTACCCGGCTGATGGTGAGAGGCTGGTCAAGGTCCCTTCCTCCCACGAGACGGAACCCCCACGGCGCTGGACCCGTCAAGATGACTTGCTGCGGCATGGCTGGACGACGGCTGGGAGGAGTGATCTTCTACTCGTGGCTGTGTAACGAAACGTCAAAGAAACAAAATAACCAATAAAGGGACAACTCAAGTCCAACCCCGCCACCACTACACACACGCGCACGCGTTCACACAGAGCGTACACACTCGATACGGCAGGCTCTGGGTGTGGCTATGCACAATGCAACTTTTATTCGCACGAAATTTGAGTGATGTTTGTGCTTTGCGGATTTAGGAGCGTACGTGAGATGCCGTTATAGTCTTGGTGTAGGGTATATACCTGAGAAAGTGCTCCCAAGTATGTGGATTTGCGTGCTTAGGGACTCGGTGTGTTGTGATTTAACCTGAGACTATCAGCTTAGAGCCCCGTGTGTGGTTTAACCTGAGAACAATATCGGCTTAGAGCCGGTGTGTGGTTTAACCTAAGACCAATATCAGCTTAGTGCCCGTGTGTAGTTTAACCTAAGAACAATATCGGCTTAGTGCCCGTGTGTGGTTTAACCTGAGACCAATAGCAGCTTAGTGCCCGTGTGTGGTTTAACCTGAGAACAACAGCAGCTTCGTGCCCGTGTGTGGTTTAACCTGAGAACAATATCGGCTTAGTGCCCGTGTGTGGTTTAACCTGAGAACAACAGCAGCTTCGTGCCCGTGTGTGGTTTAACCTGAGAACAATATCGGCTTAGAGCCCCGTGTGTGGTTTAACCTGAGACCAAAATCAGCTTTGTGCCCTGTGTGGTTTAACCTGAGACCAATATCGGCTTAGAGCCGGTGTGTGGTTTAACCTGAGAACAACAGCAGCTTCGTGCCCGTGTGTGGTTTAACCTGAGACCAATAGCAGCTTAGTGCCCGTGTGTGGTTTAACCTGAGAACAACAGCAGCTTAGTGCCCGTGTGTGGTTTAACCTGAGAACAACAGCAGCTTAGTGCCCGTCTGTGGTTTAACCTGAGAACAACAGCAGCTTAGTGCCCGTCTGTGGTTTAACCTGAGAACAATATCAGCTTAGTGCCCGTGTGTGGTTTAACCTGAGAACAACAGCAGCTTAGGGCCCGCGTGTGGTTTAACCCGAGACCAATAGCAGCTTAGTGCCCGTGTGTGGTTTAACCTGAGACCAATAGCAGCTTAGTGCCCGTGTGTGGTTTAACCTGAGAACAATATCAGCTTAGAGCCCGTGTGTGGTTTAACCTGAGAACAATATCGGCTTAGAGCCCCGTGTGTGGTTTAACCTGAGACCAATAGCAGCTTAGTGCCCGTGTGTGGTTTAACCTGAGACCAATAGCAGCTTAGTGCCCGTGTGTGGTTTAACCTGAGAACAATATCAGCTTAGAGCCCGTGTGTGGTTTAACCTGAGACCAATAGCAGCTTAGTGCCCGTGTGTGGTTTAACCTGAGACCAATAGCAGCTTAGTGCCCGTGTGTGGTTTAACCTGAGAACAATATCGGCTTAGAGCCCCGTGTGTGGTTTAACCTGAGACCAATAGCAGCTTAGTGCCCGTGTGTGGTTTAACCTGAGAACAATATCAGCTTCGTGCCCGTGTGTGGTTTAACCTGAGACGAACAGCAGCTTGGAGCGCGTGCGAGCCTTCACCTATGGCGACACGCAGCAGAGCTCCTGGCGCGTCCTCTCCTGCACGGCGCGCCTCTCGGAGTGAGTTGAAAAGCGCTGCGCCAGACGCCGCCTTTATGAACGACGAGGGGGTGCAACCAACGGACGGAGGCGACAGCATCCAACAACTCCTCCTCCCACCACCACCTCCTCCTCCTCCCCACTACCCTCACCATCAACCCAGCCCAGCCACAACGCCTTTCTCTCTCGCCATCACACAGCGATTGTCCATCAATTCGTAGATTTTTTTTGGGGGGGTGGGGGGCCCTAGAGAGCCCCTATCCAGGGTGTTTGGCCTACTCTTCCAACGAACGTCCGACGCATTGCAAGAGGCGGCAGTAAACAGTGTCCACGTGTTTCCCACTTAGGGGCCGTCCATAAATGACGTCACGCGATTTTGGCCGATTTTTGACCCCCCTCCCCCCCCCTCGTCACACGGCGTCACAAAAAGTCAGACGCCCCTTAAATATGACGTCACAAAGCTCTGCCCCCCCCCCCCAAAACCATATTTTCATTTTGAAAATAAAACATGCTTCAAATCACTTTAAACCAATGTCATTGTAGTGCGTATTTAATGTGGCGCTGCACTCTGTTGTAGGAGAAAACACGTATTCAAAAGGAGGCGTTGGAAAACTGAAAACATTCACTTGAAAATATTCAACGTCTAACTAAAACTGCAGATGTTCAGAATATTATATTGAAATTCTCTTATAATTATAAAATATTAAAAGTATTTATAACTTTTGAAAAATACTTGAAACTTTGTAGTAGAACGAAGCAAAATGGAGAGTGCAATTATCACAATCACATTCATTCCACAGAATGACAAGCCCTGGTCGAATCATTAGAATCAAAATGGTTAATAACAATCATTAAAAAATGTACTAAATTTATGCTTCTCCATTATCCCATGGAGAAGCAAAATGCTCCTTCATGGAATAAAAAAAAAACAATTATTTTTTTGCGCACAAAATACTAAATCGTGCACACGATATACTGAATCGTGAGCGGTTCAAATTTGTTTTTATTTCCATAAGGGAAGTCCGTAGTTAAAACAAAGATCCCAAATGGTTAAATTCAGTCACTCATGGTTCATAGTAGGAGAATGGCGAAAAGAAGCATGACGCCATTTTCTGGGTACAAAGAACTAAAATTATATAACGACTGCATTAAAATTTTATTTACACTTCCTCTTTCTGACGAAATATTATTCTCAATAAAAGTGTGACGTAGATTGACTTCTGGTTCTTATGTTTAACATTATAATATAATCTATACTTTAAATAAAAGGTGACCTTAATACATTTAAATAATCAAAAAGTGAATAATCAAAATTTATCAAAATTTGTGTTGTTATAACAATTCAATTTAATGAAGTAGAACGTGTTGTTTATATTTATTTAAAGTTGCGCATTTTGATGTGATGTCACATTTCTCAAACCCCCCTCCCCCCCTCGTCACACATCGTCACAAATGTCTGACCCCCCTCCCCCCCCTAGGTGCATGACGTCATTTATGGACGCCCCCCTACGACATTTGTGCGTCAATGCACGCATCTTAGCCGCACTAAACAGATACTAGAGGGGCATATTTTCGACCTTACGACACCTTCGGATTGTACGGCGCTCAGTCACTTATTTGACTGCAAAAGCTTCTTTACACTTCGCTGATTTGCACGTTGTTTGATTATTACTATTGGATACCACTGAGGTGTGTGTGTGTGTGTTATTGTTGGCCCACCAAAGTTATTTGATAGCTCGTCATTCGGCTCACAGAAAGAAAAAAAAGAAAAAGTGCCCGGTGAAGTGATGTGTCGCGAATCACAACCACCGTCATCACCGCGTGTTCCTGCGGCTGGGTTCATCCCAACACGACCCGGTTCACTCGCGTGATCCGTGCAGCACGCGGGGTTGTTGCTGTTGTTGTACGCGTCTGTGATTCAACAAACACCCTGCATATGAGAGGGAGGACAGGAGCCCAGATCATTATTGTGATGGCTGGTGACGGTGAATGCCTCGGAGTGTACAGCCCTTTGTCAATCCACTGCAGGATGAAGACCCCCGTTCCCCGACCTTTCAGTCGTGGGGGTTGTTTGGCCATACCACGCTTGGCCATGCAGGTCGTCTACGACCGCTTCAGATATAACTCAACCACTGATGCTAGCCGTGGCCAGGAATTTAACTCGGGTGGTTCATAGCGCAAACCCAGTAAACATAGAGTGTCGGGCTAATATTGGGGCAATTTTGGTCGTACGGTTCCAACCATATGTAAAGGAGAGCCGACACAAGATTGCAGGGGGTTCGTCTTTTAATCCTTTTCTCCCATCCACACCTGTCCCCAGCCGTCCCAATTTCGTTCCCGCCAAAGGCCCCTTCTTCCCGCCCGTTCTCCCTTTATATCTCCTCGATTACCACTCCCACTAACCCTCCTATTGGTGGGAATAATTCTCCTGCCACCCCTACAAATATGCTAACGCTGGCCCCGACGTTACATGTGTAGTGGTTCAACGCGTGCATATTCGAGAATGGCTGCATGTCCGCGCTGGGCAGCCAGAAGAGGCGGTTGGTGAGCATCATCATGGGAATGTCAAGAGCAGCCAGGGTCAGGATGACCTTTGGGGTAATTCCGTTGGGGTAAACAAGGGGGGAGGTGGACCGGAATTCAAAAGACCGGTATCTGCCAATCATAGAGGGATCTTCTGGAGAATGTTCTGGAAGGGGTCGCGAGGGATATATAAGACGGCCAAAACGGACAGATCCGCCAAGCTAGTTAGAGTATTCTTGGGCGAGAGTAGTCCTGTGTGGACCTGGGTAGGCTAGGATAGGTTCGCTAGGGGCAAGCGCAGTCCGTACGTCAGCACGCTTGACCCCCGGGGCTGCCGTGGTGTCAACTCGCTGAGACAGCGAGACACGGCAGCCGGGAGGGGTGAAACAAGGAGGGTAGAGAATAGGATAAGGAAGGAGAGTAGAGAATAGGATAGGGACGCGGCGAGTGAGGGAGCGAACGAGCGACGGGCGGCGGATCCTCGGCTTAACTAAACAAGTGTTATATAAACAGACTGGAATATAGTGGCCCGGACAGAAGACAAGAAATCGTCCGCCTTTATTTACTGGGAATGTGACAACTACTACACCACCACTCCACCACATGAATTCATGGTAACCATTTACTACTATAATGAGCCAAGAATGTCTGTGTGTCCCGCGCGTGACGTCACTCCACGTCGACCAGCCCCCCTAATTAATAATCATGAATAGATGACGTCATCCACATGGACCCCCCCCCCCCTCATTAATATTAATTAGCGGGGGACGTCACTCCACATGGGGAGGTGAGGCACCTCCTCCCCCCTCCTCAGCGTCAACTTACAAGGCTAGTTAGTTATACTGTAACTAGTTAGTTATACTCTAACTAACCATTTGCCCGTCCAAGGACGGGTGTATTTCAGTAAATTTGATACTTGCAAGCGAAAATTAATGTGTGTGCAATTTGTAAGGGTGCGGTGACACAGACCTATTTCATTTAAAGGTTATAATCACTTGTTCATCATGACGTCCTTTTTACTTCGATGTCTCAACAGCGTTACGGAGATCAAGTGACGTGAGGGTTCTGCCTTTGTAGTGAGGGTTGTCAGTTGACGCCGAGGAGGGGGGAGGAGGCGCCTCGGCCCCCCATGTGGAGTGACGTCAGCCGCTAATTATTATTATTGGGTGGGGGGGGTGTCAATTTGTAAGACGTCACCTCTTCATGATTATTAATTAAGGGGGCTGTTCAATGTGGAGTGACGTCACCTGTTCATGATTATTAATGAGGGAGGCTGGCCGACGTGGAGTGACGTTACACGTGGAACACACAGACATTCTTGGCTCATCATAGTAGTAAATGACAGTAGCAAAACATCCACGTCACACCTCCCTGTCATCATCCCACTCCGTGTTCGATGTATAATCCAGAGGATTTTAAGTAGTGCTCGTGCACTATTCAGATATTGCACAAGTAGATGGCACCGAGTTAGCCAACTAGGTTGTCTGCGTGAGGTGGTACAGCAAGTAGGGTTATCAGAGGTTACGTTGGAGGTGCTTGAGAGTTATTCTCGTATGTTGAAACGGAAAAGTCTAAACATCCCAAGAAAAGAAAAAAACTTCTAAAAAATGGTGAGATCCTCTGTAAACTCTGCACGTTACTCAGGTTGTGTGCTGTGTTGGGATGAATAGGTGATGGGTAACACCACTTGAACAATCCATGCAGGCTACAAAGCATATATTTGTGTGTGTGCGCTAACAGACCACACACCTGGCGAGATATGTATGTAAACACTATACTGGAAAGGTATTTAACAGGAAGTGGGCACAGTAATGAGACGTTAACAAATGGAAACATTTCCTTTTAATAAATGTGAAAGTAAACAGCAATCGAAGACGCCCAAGACGCGGAGCTTACGCGCAAAACATTGCGTTGGCAAAATCTTAATGCAAAATAAAACCCTTAAAGTCCTAAAGAAGACAATGCAATTGCCCATCATCGCCATTATCAAAATGCACAGGTGTGCGATGATTCTGACAACACGTCATGCTATATTAGATGTGTCTTCAGGCCCATTACTTTAGAGACACCCCACTGAATTCTAATTACCCTATTTACTTTATTCGCAACAGGCCACTGAATACTGTGGAAGTCATGGCTCAGGATCTCCAACAAACGGGTGTTAAATTATGTACGGTAATCCATCCGCTTTAGATTGGTGAAATGTTGTTTCCTCTGTGATGTCTAACACACACAGGTCGCCGTGTATACTGCGTGAGTCTTCCAGCACTTGCACAAGTACTTTGGACACCTGTTTATAACGCAGTAAGAGGCGTCGTTTATAAAACGCCACGGAAGACACAACATCCACGGTAGATAAGGATGCAGCGTGGGAATCACGATAACTCCACTGAAGCGGACAGCCCCGTCTGGCATTTGGCCCAATGTGAATCGTCTATACGTCTACGATAACAAACAAAAAACAGCGCTCTTCCTGTTGCCGAGACGACGGTGTTGTGTGTGTTTGGGTTTGAGTCTAGGGCGTTCACGCCCTTTCATCGTTTAGCTCATCACCTGCCATGCGACCCGCGCAGGTAAGTCACACACCTAAGTCACACACGTGTGCGGCTCGAGCGCCCTGATGAGTCATGCAGGACGAAGGCAACGTGCCCTTCCTTAAAAGCAACGAGGGCCAGAAAGGAAATGGCCAATGTAAGCAATAAAACAATACCACCTCTTATGCCTTCGGCACCGCACATTACTTGGTTAATGCACTCCGCGTCAACACCTTGGCTGCCTTGACAATTCAGCCATTGATAGTAACACAATCACAGTCGTGTAGCTTGATTTATACGGTGATTTATAACAGCAAATAACCCATTTGTGTGTGTGTGTAGGGAATATAGCAATTTCACTGGATGCGAATTGTACGAGTATAATTTGTAAACCTGTGTGAAATGTGTGCAATTTACGATTCGAACGATTAAAGTGGAATGTGGATGGAAATTCCATGTCCAACGGTTGAGAGGAAAAAAAGAACATTCAGGAAAAAAATGTTTCACAAGTGATTAGCTAGTAACCGTAATACAATTGTGCGCGAGATGAATGGTGAGAACCGAGCCAATCTTAACATGGCTCGAATAGAATCCTACAAGTTATCGTCTTATCACCTGGGCATGGCCCTTCCACGAATGAAGGGGGGAAATCTCCAGCTCGCATGCGTTCACTGAAACACCAATGATACCACCGAAGGGCAAGGCGAATGAAAAGTTCAAAACCAGGATTTATCATTCGGAGACCTCCATGCAGAACTTCCTCGTTATCGCTTGTAAACATGTACACTATGTTGTAGGCTTCCAGTGAGAACGCATTCATAAAACAGGGGTAATAACGTCTCAATTGCCAAGGTTACGCAGTGGCAGGGCTATACGTTACAAACAGGCAAGTTTCTTCCCTCCCATCAGCCTTTTATAGTCTTTCAGGCGACATCAATGGATTTGTGGTTTCCAACTTAACCTGGGCCCTGAAAAAATGTGATTTTAGAAGCCCAATTCTTTATGTATTTGAAGAATGTTTGAGTGTTTCAGTTTTGTAGTTGAGTACTCATGATGTACAAAACGCCTCGCTCTCGGCTTCACCCTGTGGTTGGACTAATGTCACAGCATGTGTAACAGAAACTAAAGATGCTGCGGCAACGAGCTGTTATTTCCCTCGGCCGGTATAAGTACGTTGTGGGTTCGACTTCTAACCTTATTCCCTCCACATTTAGAAACATACGTTTAGAGTGTTCGGCTGCTATACATTTCCACATAAGCCATTTCGTTAAGCTTTCATTCGTGGCCAGGTCGCTTCTGAAAAAGAGCTAAAGAGCTCAGTGGACTTTACCGGGTAATTAAACGTTTATAATTTTAAAGATAAATCAGCAATATTCAGCCTTGTGTGCTGCCAGATTCATTTTAAGTATAAATAATTATCTTACGCTATTCCCCACAATAGAGGCAGTGTACCTCTTAGCCCAGTTATGGATGTTTTCCAAAGATAACGGCTGCAGAGCCGAATCTTCAAACGAGAGGGCAGGATAAATGCGCTCTGTGCATTAAAAATAATATAACCCGTAAAAACAAAGTTTTTCACTATAAATCCTTTATATGCGTGGCGGCTAGTGTCCTTTCGTCCTCTGCCTTGAGATGGCTGCCACCTATGGGTCAGATGATTGCATTGCACCATTAAGCAATTGGTAATTAAATAATATTTTTGTCCTAAAAAGTATCAAATTTTGGAAAAAAAAATGCACGAACATTAATTGTCACGCACAACGAGTCTGTGTGGAAAATGTCAGCTCGATTGGTTCACGGGAAGTGGGTTAAAAAACGACCGAAAGATTTGCACGGTCCTAAGCAAGCAAGCAAGCGAACTTAATATAAAGGATTTAAAAAAAGAATGGAGCTACCAAGTGTAAATAAGTTAAATACACGTTACTCTGTGGTTATGCTTATATGTGACTGCGTAGGTGTTTTTTTGTTTGTGCCGTGTAGCTCTCAGATGTATTTTCTTAAGCTCTCAATACGTGGAGCGAAACCTCAAGACATCATGCCGAACAACACGTGGTACAACCTACAAGCAGAGAACAATAATTTGTACGCACAAATATATTTTCACGTCGTCTCTATAGATGAAATCAGATTGGTAAAATACAGTACGGGTTCACTTTGCAGATATTTATGGCTGTTAAAAATGCGCAAAATAATCCAATAATCCTAAGTGTTTTCCAGAAAACCCGGAATGACAAGACTTTAATTCGGCGGGTCCTGCATTGGGATGGTTTTCCAATTTAATTAACGAGTGGCACGAAAAACCCAGATAAACATGTCGGGTACCATATTGTTGAGTAAAAGTATTGAATCCTTTTTTCACGTGATTAGTTAGGTCTGCGAGTGCTCTGACGTAATATTAAACGAAACATGACAAAAAGAATATGGCAAAGTTTTCTAAAGTTCCAACTTTATTGAACATTGCAAATTCAAATTGAAAACAGCAGCGCACAGATAATGGATCTCCAAGGCATATAAAGGATACATATTGTATGCGAGGATAATGTCATAAGTACAAAGGAGTCCTAAAGTACATGTGCGATACCAATTACCAGAATTCCGTAATTAAAACTGTAATCTTAATCTGGAGTATCAAAGGCAAAACGCTTTTTGCTTTGGGTAATGGCCACGTTTGAAATTTTGTTTCCTATCTTTTAAGTACAGTTCTGCATTTGAATTTATATTGGGGAAATTGTGTTAGAAACGTAAAGTGGGAGAAGTGATTTAGCCTTTACACTGCAAAAAGCTATGATATATAAATAATGGCTTAATAACATACCTGTCAACCCATACGGTTTACCCGTATTCTTGTACAGGGAAATTTAGTTTTCAGGTCCATACGGCGTACGGCCGTTTCAATACGGGCAACACAATTTTTTGTTTATTTGTTTGCGTTTCTCCCCTGTGATGGGACTTTGTAGGCTGAACGTTGCGATTTATAAGGGCACGGGGTGACCAATCTGAATTGGTCTATAATAAGGTAGGCACTGATAAGGGGTTGGCAGGTATGTAATAAGGCCATGTGACTTGCTCAAAGCTTTTAATTAACGTTAGACATGCAGCAAGCCACAGTTAGTGAGAAAACAATAATGCAAAATATATTACTGCTATAGCAAGACATTACAAAAATATTTGGATGATATAACTAATATACTGCCAAAGCAAATAAAATAATTTTCAAGACAAAAAAGCATTCATAATGGAGTCGCTTTATACAGTAATACTCTAGTTTCACTTATAATAAATATTGCATATACTGTACTGTAGCAAACCAAAATGAAACATTTTTTAAATGAGTTTACATAAAATATCATTTTACAAACACCACTATGAGTTGAGAATGCTTTCTATACAAAGTAGCTTTGTTTTTATCATATATATTTAAACATTTGAAGGATTTTTTTAAAGGTTTTATTTGTTGAAGTTTACGTTATATACAACAGTGCAGCAGCTGCGTAGACATCTGAGATATTCCAGCCTCTGTTTTCTTGATAAGTCTAGAAAATGATCACTTGATGCCTAAAGCCAGAGTTTTAACCAACATTAAAAGCGGGGGATATTAATAACTTCGTTTCATATTTAGTTTCGTTTTTTACGGTTAATATTTAATCACCCAAATGTTTTCGACCAAAATTATGTGCGGGGACAAACTTACGCCGATTTGTTTTAAGAACTGTGGAGAGCAGTTACGTAACAATTCCATTTGCTCAAATGTAACAGGACCCTGCGGGGTGGGCTGGTAGGAACGAATAACCAAAGAATATAAACATAATGTATTATTACACTTGTTAAGCCAGGAAAGCCCCACTGAGTCAAAAGGTTTTTGTAGGGTCCTGCCAAGTGTTTGCAGTAGGGGGCGATGTTGATACACGGACGGACGGACGATATAATCTATTGGTGGTCTGGTCCACTTCGTTCCTACCAGTATAAATGTAGTTTGGTACACCTGCAGGCATTGATGGGTAGATAGCACCGGTGCACCTGTGTTTTGATTACATGCAGGTGCATCTTAGTGCGGTGTCTTTTCCCAATTCCTTTGACGATTTATTGGAAAGCACACTATATCATAACTAAGAGTACTCCCCAGTTGACATGCTACACTTGCTATTCACCCCCAACGCTGCCCTTAGATGCAGTCAAAAGATTAAGGCACTCCGCCAGGGGAATACCAGAAAAATATTGTGGTGATTAAGGCAGGACAATTATACACTGTGACACTGGTTACCACCATAGAAATTGGGGGCTTTTCAACATCCTCATGGAGAATGTATGGTTTGTCATTTACTTAACCGGCGAAATAATTTACAGAAGCATAGACCGCAAGGAGCCTTTGCTTATTGCCCACATAAAGCCAAAGGGAAACACTGGAAAAAAAATTCTTTGAGATGCTGTGTGGCATCTTTAAACACGTGGAAAAAATAAGGCGATTACAATAATGCTGTGATGCAAAAGCATATGCGTCATCACTTTGGCCATCGGGGCCTTCACCAGAACATTATGACGAGTCCCTTTTATAGGCCTTTAGATTACAAGTCTGCCGGGTTTGCGTTTGTATCATAGTAATAAATTGACAAATGTCACCTTTTTGCTGTAGTCTGCGATACATATAATTAATATGAGACCATACTATATTGTATTGGTCACATCACACCTTGACAATTGTTATACAGTTTTACCCTGCAGGGATTTTCGAAGTGACGTAAGTAGGCACTGCAGAATAACACAGAAGTAAAACACTGTCCACCTAATGTAATTTGCTTTCAAAATACCTTGCACTACAAGTATTGTGAAAATGTTAGAAAATGTAAGATTGAAAAATTGCGTAATTTTTGCCCTCAATAAGAGACGGCTATTCACGAATGTGTAACGGTTCAGAGCACATTCATGTCCTTAAAAGTTGCATGCTTTAGAGTTGAAATGAGGCAAAGCACAATGCCACTGCGCGGCTAATGCATTAATAATGAGCTGATTTTACATCAAATAGCGGTCAGATGCAGTGCGTACTCCATCAAGTGCCAATTTAGATACATTGACTATCTTCCGTGTTGGTAATTGCCTTGTAAATATTACGAGTAACAGGATTCATTTCCAAAATATTACTTCTCACATTACCATGAGCCACAACAGAGCAGAAGGAGGCATTCTGAGATAGTTCAGTAGTTTGATTTAAAATCAATAACAATGGCAGATCAGTAAAAGTTAAGATCTATTATTCAAAAGCAATACGTTCATATATGAAATATTGTTTTACACGTTGATTGAATAACATGTATTTTCTACTCTCAAATTTCAATCAATGTCGGAACAAAGAAAAACATTAACAATAAAACATTTTAATTGCATTCTGAACTTAAATAACAGAGCACACAAATGAAACTGGCATCGTATTCATACAAGGATCAATAACTCAATGAAAGCAATAATAACATGCAGGTTATTTTGCATATCAGCAAATAAAATATCATGGCTATATTAAAGTCCACTGAAGAATGCAACACTGACTGTTTCATTGGGAGTCTATGTTTTTAAAACAGAAATAGTTTCCTCGATGTTTAAGGAACTTCAGTTTAATATACACATTATGTCACACCATTTCCAATCATCTTTAACCAGTACAAATCCTCCCGAAACTGTGAAAACTTTATCAACTGCCTAACTCGGCAAGCCATCCGTTTCTCCTAACACCGTCCCTTCCAATAACATACAAAACATTTAGCAAGAAAGCAATGGTTTAGATCTTTTTTTTATTCTAATTTGCAATCAAAAATAAATCATTCAATCAATATTATATTTTAAGAAATATGCTTTTCTCATTACAGTCTTGCATAATAAATTCTACAAACATCTGCCTTTGCTGTCCAGAGAGCTCCGTTAAAAGAATGCCCCTTCCCACGACACATTCGCGCGGTAGCTTGTGGCAGCTCCCTCTCACACCCGCTTCACGTAGTTGCCAGGGAACGTCCCAAACAGCCTTGTGCGTCTCGATGTACCTGCGGAAGCAGTGAGAAAACCCAACGGTCACCAAAACAACGAAAACTCATCTCCGCACGCATTACAGTACATACAAAGTGTGTGACCTTGCATGATCTCGTCAACAAGCGAACTCCGGTCATCCTCACAGCGTGCGTCTTCTGCCTAGCCATCGAACAAAGATGGTCACTGCATTGCACGCTTTCAGATGCGTTTCTGCAGCCATCTGGAATGCTCTTCCTTCTGGTATGAGGAAGCCACTGGAGCTATGCACTTTTAAATCTAGAATGATAACTCATTTCTTTAAAACTGCTCATGTTCAAAGCTTGTTGTCCTTCCCTCGCACCTCCGATTAGAATGGTTGGCTGCGTACGGTGCGAAAGAAGTTCAACGTACGTAAGTTCAACGTACGTAGGAGCAGCCTGCATGCTGCAGCACAAACTCCGCCTGCAGTTTTCAGCCAGGTTCGTACGCACCATTATTTTCAACCACATGCCTCTGTTATTGGATTTTAACAGTGCTAATCAGTCCCATATAAAGGTAGGCCTTGCTATAAATGAATTAGTGATTCTGTAATAATACCGAGGATGCTGCAGCCATGTAATGGTTAAAGAGTTGAACTCGCAATCTTGGCGTCTAGTTGAAACAATGGGCATGTTTTGTCGTGCCAATGGGTAATTTGTGTGTATATTCAAAATTAAACAAACATGATTGCAGTCTGGCCACTAATTATAACGCTAATGCCATGTTTATGCTGTAAGTTTGTGATGGTAGTGTAGAAATTTTAGACATCTTCATTAAGTTTAAATGTAGCCATGAGCTCTTACCTACAAACCAGCCATCATCGCATTTCTCCATCACCTCCACCACGTCTCCCACCAGTAGCTCCAGCTCATCCTCGTTTTGGGGCTTGTAGTTATAAATTGCCTGGAACCTGCTAGCCGCACAGTACGGACAAAATCCCTCTTTCTGCACAAGTGGGGTGAAGGCAATGCAAACGGTCCACATTTTGCCAAAGTCTAACATGACCTGCATATAACTCAATTTCGAGCAATCACCACCCACTCCGGGCAGGCTAATGTCAATTTGCAGGCCAGGCGCCGAGTCGCGCTTATCGCGTGTAAAGCACATTGAGACATCCCCACGGCATCACGAACGTGCTAAAAAAAACTAATCATTATTACGATGAAGACCACTCTCTGATTTTTTAAAAATAACTTAATCTTTGAAATTAAAATATTAACATTTAATTGGGCTTGTAGTTCACGTGTCCTAATTATTTATTATAATACATCGATGAATTACAACCATTGCGTCACAATAGATAGCCTCTATCCATTTACATATAGCTGGCTACAACACATTGGCGGTGTAAAGTGTTGGTACCCTCGCTTCTCAAATTCACATGCTCGGTTTGAAAGAGTTAACTAAACTCCTCTCAATACAAAAGCGAAGACATCCGCATTCGGTGGCGTGACCTTTTTCCATATACGGCGCATTAATTGCTTACTGCCTGTTCATTTACACAGCGACACAGACCCACGTCTGTTTATTACTTTAGTGCCCGCGATCCTCGACGACATCACAATAAATTGTCTGCAGTGTTAATTAGAAAGTTTGATTCATCATTATGATGATGAACATTATGAACACGTTTCATTTTAAAGGGAATCTAGATTATGGACATGGCGAGGCCCAAATGGTGCATTTAGGAACGAGACTGACTTTACTCGAAGGGATAATCCCCAGATCGGCGCAGACGCTTCATTCAACAAATTCAACGCGGGACGTTATCACAGACTGGCGAGATATCACTTGGACTTTAACATAGACAAAGAGAGAGCAAAACCAAGTGCAGGTTAAACCAAAATCATTTCATTGTTGTCTCTTTCTCTGCAGTACTTATCAATCATTGGCGCGTACTAACAACAACACAAGAGTAACACAAACTGCCATTGGGGTGTGAATGAAATGCCATGTTACTTACGGCTCTCCTGTAAGGTGGAAGTCGTCAGGGATGCGGACTGGCTGCTGGGGCTGGGGCTGCTGAGAGATTATAACAGATGGTGTTTTATCATAGCCTGAACCAGGCCGCGACATTGCCCTCTGGTCAAAGTCACGCTCTGCGAGTCTGGACCTATAGCTGCTCTCTGCCAGCCGATATTCATAGCCGTCCCTGCTGCCCCTCTGCTCGTAGGCTGCCTGCTCTGTCGACCGAAGGCCATAGCCGACCTCCAGAGGCCTGTATGCATAGCCCCGCTGCACTGAAGCATAGGCATATCCTGGATCGTATAACCTGGAGTCGTAGCCTGGGTGTGATGAGCTGGGCCTCAGCCCGGGCTGACGTGCCAGGCTAGTCCTCGAGCCAGGCTGGGAAAGGCTGGTCCGACAGGCCATGCTGGGACTGTGCATCGCGCTGGGTATCAGGTTCGGGCTGTATCTGGGCTCTACGAGCCGGAGGCCATAGTCTCTGTGGGAGGGGCTGGGCCTACGTTCGGTCTTCGAGCGGCCGTACGAGCAGCCGGCGGCCGGGCCCAGCCATTCAGACTGTGGGAACGGGGAGAGGCTGCTGCAGTACTGCACCGACTTCTCGGCTATCTGCAGGATCTCGTTACAGACGGCCTCCTGATGTCAGCCACGCGGCATGGCGCGACAGCACGGCAAGGAACAAGGTTAGGGTTAGGCATATCGGATCGCGATTTCACAGTGGGTTATAAGCATGTAATTTTGTTTTGCCATGGTGACAAGAGAGGCAAGAGAAAGGATTTGATGCCCAGGAGTTGTAGACAAATCCAGAAGAAGCGTGAGCAGGGAAGAGAGAGAAAGGCGAGCGCATTATAAGCAAAAAGGTAATATGCTGACATATGCAATTACCAGTAATGGATGTCATAGATGCTTCAAACAGTGCATATGCTCAAATGCAATCATGCAAGTTCCTTTGACTTTCATTTTGTTGTTGTTGTTGTATAAGTTGCAGTGTGCCACAAAATCTAAAGTTGCCGAATCTGAAGTCCGATTTATGGATAAAAAAAATTACGAAGTCTTTTCTGCTCAATGATTACATTATTTCCATTTTCTTGAAGATAAATTATTGTAAAAATGTACTTCACTCCAGTATGTTTTTATGTTATATATATGAGAGTATATCTTCGTGAGCATATACTACACGTGAATATATTAAAACACTTTAAGAAGTGTGCAAGAAACCAAGGCATTAATGAATAAACAGGGCTTTCACATTTTCATGTCAATGGGAGAGTAAAAGTAAAACTTGGAATTCAATTATGTAAACACTGATGACCTCCTGTTTTTGGGCTACAGATGAATGAATGAATGCATAAATATTCCCGTTTTCTTGTAAAATAACTTGGTTTAATTAAGTAGGCGGAATACTTTTCTTCACACAGCTTCCAAACAGGAAATGAATCAGCTATAATGGTAACAAAAATGAACACTGTTTGTGCTTTGCCGAAACATTTCTCTCCTCAACCAAACACACTAACCAAGGCGCAATTCAAAGACTAGCGGTGTGTGCCGGACTGGAATGTATTTAATTATTCGATTTAAAGGCATATTCTGGACCTTAAATTCTAAATGTCACCATTCTTTATGGAAGCTGCATCATAAATAGAGCCTACTTTTAAGTATACATTCCTTTTAATTTATTATCATGTATAGGCTGTGATAATTACATGGATGCATCATTTTGTGAAATAGCAGTCTTTTGAGAACCAGAGGGTTAAGTGTATTACGTAAGATTTAAAGTAAGATTAGCGGTGCACGGTATTGACATTTTAATTACGTATGCACAGGCACGGGCATCTCTGTTGCACAATATTTCTCACTGTGAACAGCAGTGTGATCTTGACAAATCAGAGATGACAAACTTAAAAAGCAGTCTGAGTTGATGTGGCACAAGGCTTCTTTAAATAATAATACAAGTTCATTCACCTCTATATGTAATGTGCATACTGCCCCCTACTATTAATTACTGGAGTGCTTGACTGCATTATTTCCTGAAACCAATTAATCTATTTCAATTGTCATTCATCAACACAATTGTCATTCTTCACAAAGCCATCCCTGTAGCATAGTGTCATGGTCATATTATCTACTATTATACTGAAATAAGGACACAAATCTATGCTTGTTGGTGAATTAGCTATACGGAAGTCATTCAACTTAAGCTTTGTAAAAATTAAGATGATCATATAACCTTCACTTTAGATTAAAACCATACATTTGCAATTCCTAAATAATGTAGTACTTTTGAAATGAAAATACTATCGTACTTATGGTCATTTCAAGATGTTCTTAATATATTTTTTTAGAAATCGTATATTTTAAAGTGTTTTGCTGAAATGGCATGAAGGTCATTTGCAAAGCATGTCAATCCAACTGGAGCGCATGGGTTATGAGCTATAAGCTTACCACATAGCTGGCCTCACTCATGGTTAGTGGCAATCCAGCAGGCAGCAGCTGATGGCACGAGAGCAGGCAAGTGTGGCCATGGGGGGCAAAGGCAGACAAACAGATGGAGCCGCAAGAATGAGAAGGGCAGGAGGATGCAGCAGCCAAGAACGGTTTAGAGGCAGTGGGCAGCTCGCGTGGAGGTATTGCAGCACAGTCCGTTTGAACGCCACTTGCTGGCACGTGACTCAGTGCGCATTTCTCCCTACAGACGTAGACCCCGCTGTGCGGAAAATAGCTTACAAAATATAACAATTCACAGCCCCTTTTCAGTCGACTGCTGGAAGCAAGTTTTTCATGTCATTGCTCATGGGGGGTGTTGGGTCGGGGGGGGCGGGTGTTTGACCACACTTGCCAATGATGCCAAATGTTGATTTGGTTGGTGAAAGGATCAACAGGGCACCAGTTCAGATATTACTCGGCGGTGAAATTATCTGCCGTCCGATTTATTTAGTAGCCACTGAATCACACCTCCACCTCAGGATAGCTTATATTAACAAATACAGGATGGAAGATGCCAATATTGAACACGTCCTTAAAGTAATCAAATATTTCAGATATAATAAAAAAACCTGGGCATTATTTGTGAGAAGGTTCCATTATTGTTACAAGGGGTAAGTGTATATTCACATTATGAGGTAGTTACCTCACTCCATAACCAACAGCCATGCCACTCAGTTGAGCAATGACAGCTGCATTGAAATAATTATTTCAAATAAGCACAGGTCACTGTTCATGATTTGTGGGGCCATTACAATCACACATCTGCCAAGAAACACCAACTGACATGACCCACATGCAAGCTCTAGCGCTGGAGCATATGTTAAACAAACAGCTTTGCAGGAACAAATGAGCAAAAGCATGACGAGCAAAGAAACGTTAAAGGTCTTGACATGCTTAATCACATTAATCACATTACGCATGTAATGCATCAAATAATTTCACCACACCGTTGTACACAGACATACACTTCAAAACCAGTTTTCATGTATCTGTTAACTTTGTTGACAAGTATAGATGAAAGAATAATCATTTACACGCACACATGTAGGAGACATTTTGACAATTTACAAACACGAATATATTCATGTGGCTGTCATGTGATCAACATTACTGCCGTATTCAGCTGCGGTAGGTGCATGCTTCCCTCTGCTGTGTTGACTAGAGGTCGCTCCCAAGAATCTCAGAGGTAGCGCTAGAAAACACACATTCTTGCGCGGATCGCTCTCTAACACAAAGGGTTGCGCTGCTGTGCCAGAGATTCGAATAGGCACTTTATCTTGTGACAAAGTATCTAACCCGGCAACTCCGATTAGCACGCTTGGCTACGCATGGTGGTGAAAGAAGTTTAACATACATACGTACGTGACACCGACAGCATATCGATTTAAAGCTTTCGTGACTGCAGGGATTCATCTTCTTGGTTCTTTCGGTAAAGTCACGTAGAAGGGAAATAATAAAATAATAAAAATAAAACATAATAAAATAATTCTCACGATGGCTGCTTGCGTTGTGGCCGAAACGTCGTGAGAATTATTTTATTATGTGAAATTTTTATTATTTTATTATTTCCCTTCTACGTGACTTTACCGAAAGAACCAAGAAGACACCGACAGCATAGTCGGGATGACAACGCAAAGAGCGTGGGATAGAGAGAGAGAGGGATGATGAGGGTATGGGACTGTAAGGGTCAGTACCTTGATGGAGTGGGTGCCTGCTCCTCGCAATGGGGACGAGTTACTGGGAGGCTGGGAAGGCACAGGGCTGCGGGAACGGCGACCCCACATCATCTCGTCATTCCACACACCAGGCTGTGGGGCCACAACACACGGACCCCGCCTTGCCGTCACACTCCAGCCACCCGGCGCACACACACACACCTACAGCTCAATGTATCAAGCTGCTCGCAAGGAAGCAGTCGTACGTTGTGGATGAATAGGAATACCCACGGGTGAATATGTGATTGGAAAACTTAAACAATCAATGGACGGAGAAAAAGTACGGAGATGCATATTTGTGAATAAAAACAACTATCATTCAAGTACCACGAGTACGTGTAAGCCTCCTTACATGTGTGCAATGAATGCATTGATTAGTAGGCAACTAATGAACCAAAAGGGCACTCGGTGAGTGAATGAATGTCAAAATTGTTGTAAAATGATTAATTCTATAATGGTCGCAAGTATTAAAGCAGCACATTGTCTTACGGTAGTCTGATGAGAATGGGGCGGTGGCAATCACCCATGAAATGTACTGATTGCAATGTTGTGCAGTGTGAGGATGATACATGCCAGGCAGCGTGGCTCTTACAATAAATGACCACCCTTCTTAATGCTGATAAGTACAACAGAGACCACGTGTCTCGTTAAATCTATAACACTATCCTTTAATCATAACACTCACGGTTAGGAAGTAATAATAACAATTGCAGCTTACACTGAGCCTTGGCTAATATCTCAATGCGCTTTAATGAAATTGAAGCCAACAAAGTGAGATTTGTCGTTTTACTGAAGAATAAATGGAAACTGAGCATAATACAGTGTTATTGTAAAACCAATTCAATGTACAGTCCATCTATTGATCATCGTCACAGGATTGCCGTCTTTTGCCTAGAGCTGGTCAGTCACAGCTGTTTCAACGTCACCATGGCCACCTTTGTTTTGCTCACAATGTGCTATCAGGATGTGACATTAAACTGGGCACCCTTGAACGAAAATGTGCTATCTTGGACTCTATTATAGAGATAGGTTTTCAGAAAGATTTTTAATGTTTACGTGAATAAATATTATATATATATTTAACCTTTGTATTACATTCCTCCTAAAGTACAAGACTCAATGCATTCTGTCAACCAAGAGTTTACTTGAAAAGTTTTGTTTTAACAAGTGAAAGTATATTTCATTTGAAATATATATATTTCATTTGAAATATACTTTGCATTACAGCTCATGCAAATTATTTCAAAACATAAAGAATAAGCTGGAACTTAATGATACATACAAATCATGTTTTCGTTAAAAGTGAATCATGAACCGTGGATGGTGTGGTTCTTGCACAGCCCGGAAATTTCCAAAAAATACTTCTGAGAATTCCTGGCTCATTTTGTCAGGCTCTGTTTAATTTTACGCTCTGATTTAAGGCCACGCTTTCACCTAAACATTTTCGATCAAACCAGCCCTGGATACGGGTGGTCCCAGCCGTACTTGTGGTCGCCCGATTTGTAGGAATAAACATGAAGGTACCTTTCCCTGGGGGGCCCAGGGCTTGCAGCGGTGAAAGGGTTTGGAGGAATTGCGTGTGGGAACGGGAGGAGAGTGGGAGGAGTGAGGCAGAGGGGAGGGTGCTTCCTTGGTGTCAGACACCGCAGACCTCCTTACACAGCCAATGAGTGATGGTGCCAGGGAAGGAGTGACAAGCTGTAAGGATTTCATTGTGGCTATCACCTGTGGAGATATAATGAAGACTAATAGCCATCACGGTTCCATTCAACTATTGTGCAGCATATTTTTTGCCAAGCTCTTATTAATTAACGCACTGTGATGTTGTTTGTTGCCAATGTAATGAAAAGGATTTATAACATATTATTGTAAGCGCAACAGCTTCTTTACAGTGTTTATTTAGCCAATCGCATTGTCCCAATATCTGATAACACAGCAAGCAAAGCTCCGATGTATGAAGTATGAATGGAAATGGGTTGCAGATAAACAGGTGATTTGTTCACAACGTGTGGTGGAGCCATGCGCAAGGCGAAGCTTTCAGCAATTCAGATGGGAACACGGTCAGCTGTGGAAGCAGCAAACACCACGCCGTGCGTGTACCTTTTGCCACGGTCTCGACGGTGCCTTTTGGCTATCCTCCCGTGGCCGGGTGCCACTATCTGCCACAGGCTCCCCTGACGTTTCCTCGATAGCACCTTGCTCAATCGAAGGTACTTTGATGACTCGAGTTCTCTGGGGCCTAACACGCTGCCTCACGACTTCCTTGGTTGGGCCAGGCTGTGCCGAGCTAGCTGCCTTTCTCACCACCAGTGTGTCAAGGCCATTGTCATCATCAATGTAATGCTCCACTTCCTGAAACAATCTGTCTAGGCTCTGCCCATTGCAATGCTCTTTGCCAGCTGCGGCCATTGGGTATCCTGTTGGGCACAGATGCCTGCCTGCACCTGCACTGTCCGAGTCTTCTGGTGGTGACACAACGAGGAGAGGAGGGGAAAACAAAGCGGGTGACGATGAAGTGACAGGGGACTGCATGGTGGGGCTGGTTCGATGCATTCCATAAGCTTGAGCGTGACTGCAAACCTTTGGTCTGCCACGAGTCGTAACATTGCCATGGCGAGAATTTATTGGCAGGGTTGCGAGAGACCTAGACAGCTGTTTGTGCGCGCATCCCTGCGAGGACGGGGAGGAGGAACAGGAGACCTTCAGGGGATGATCGGCCTTGACAGATCGCAGAGTATATCCATCAAACGCAGGAACTTGTTTGGGATCAAAGTGCGAGATATTTGGGAGAGTTTTGTACGAAACCATCTGGTAATCGACAGGTGACAGGCTACGCTTGTCTGGCGATGGAACATATCCGTGTCTCACAATGGCCACCGAGGAAGGAGATGGAGGATTGACCTTTCTCCCAGGAGCGGAGGCGAGCAGGTCAGGAGTCAATGGAGGGGGGGGAGGAGTGGGGGTGCCCGAGGGCGACACCCTAACAGTCAGGTCGAGCCACTCGGACGTGACGGCCTGCAAGAGGGCCCTGGAGCCGTCTGTGCCCTTAGCGGCATGAGAAGGGAGGGTGGAGGAGCGAGGAGGGAACTTTCTGCTCAGACGACCAGGCTTGAAAAGGAGCACAGGGCAAGAGAGAGGGATGGTGGGTAAGAAAAGAACATGGAGATGACAAACAATGAAAGATAAAAAAAACAACTGCAGCACATTGGAAAGGATGCATTATAAAATAATATATTTTGTTGATCAAGATATTCAACGTAAAAGAAAAGCACAGTATGCATGTGTTGAAGAAAGTAAAAAGAATAGCTTGAAAAATGCCAGAAAAATACATTGGGATATGAAAACATGTTAAGAGATGATGGACAGTTTCCAAACGCTATTTTAAATCAAAGCAACATCCATCTGACTTTGAATTAGGTTTGCAAACCACTTGAAAAAAAATGCTTATATACTATATAAATGTATTAAAATGCAACTTGCATATCCAATTAAAAGTTTAAGCAGATTGGTGACCCACTATCGTCTAAACTTTATCTACTAAGCGTGAGCAGCTGGTCCACCAGTTTCAATGCAAAAGATGAGCCAGCTAGAGGGTGGGGGTTTGGAGTGGGGGGGTTAGGGGGGGCGTTGATGCGAGCCCCCGTACCTCTGCGTTCCCTCCTTGCCCTTGGTGGTGGCTGTAACCGAGAGGCGACGGCGCGTCGGGGTAGTCGGCGGCGTTCTTCACCAGGGGCTTCCTCAGCACCTCGACGTACGACGCGGGGAAGATGCCGTGCCGCGCCGTGCCGGGGATGCGGCCCTCGTACCAGTTCTCGTCCACTCGCCGCAGAACGGCGATCCGCTCACCCTGCCGGAGGACGCAGGGTGCACCGGGGGGTGTCAACACTCGCAGAGCGCTCGTTCAACATCCGGCAGGGTATGCTCAAATACCTAAAACAAACTTTTTTTTATTTTACCAGGTAAGGCCCACTGAGCTGTATAGCTCTTTTTCAAAAGCAAACATAGCCACAATTGATAGCGCAGCCAAGTGGCTTATCGTCACGTGGAAATTTATAGCAGCTAAAATAATCTTAAACGCATGGTTATTTTAAATGTGGAGGGGATAAACCGGAGGACCTGGACAAAAATCCACACAACCACAGGAAGAGAGAGACATGCAAACTCCAAATATACAGTCGGGACTGAGCCCATGACCACCTGTGTACCAGGCGAGGTAGTTAACATCTTCGCCACCGTGGCACCCAATAATGTACCATCATCCCAATCAACAACATCATTGATTTGTATGTAAGTAGAACTTCTATCGCACTGTACATAGCCAACCGTGCTCATTGGAGGTGCGGGGAAAGGAAAATACACTAAGCACAAAAATCATCTCTAAAATAAATACGTTTTCTATCTTGTCCTATGTAACTTCAACTTCACCTGCAATTGTGGTAAAGGTGCAGTCCTACAATGACTTGCATATGCCACTGCTGGAAGAACAGCTTCTATTCGAGGTACCTCGAGACAGCCCCACTCGAGGGTATTTGGCCTAATCTTCCACAGTGGCCAGATGTTTTGGAAAAGGTGGGAGTGCCCACACTTTACCCCACTACGCGTCACCTGCCGATTGACTGTTGTATACTCATGTACACTCTTTGGTGGACAGAGGAGGATAATTTAGGATAATTGCCATCGTTTCAACTTCAGCATCAGAAGACTGAGTTGAACCGATGACGTCCGAGATGCAAGTTGAGTGTGCTACCCATTTTACAATGGTAGCATCAATGTTTGCGGAACCCGAAAAAAATCCACATTAAAATAATAACTCCTTATGATCAATGACAGACATTTTAAAGTACAGTACAGTAATCATGTGACCTTGAGTATGCAATGGCAGGACTATGTCGCTCAGCTGGCCTGGGAATTCCTCAGGAAGAACGAGAGTCTGTGTCTAGTAGTGTATAGCGTAGTGTATAGTGTAGTGTATAGTAACGTAGAGCGAGAGTCTGTCGCCAGGGAAAGGGAGGTCTGGACCGCCCTACTCGATGTGGTGCCGCCACGACCCTCACCAGGACAAGTGGACTGAGGAACAGACGAATCTAATATTTTTTAGCCACGGACTATACAGTATTGGATGAAGATTTTTCAACACCATTATCAACCTTTACAATACATCTATCTTCTATACATGGGCTGATCTCATTACTACATATCATCAGAGGTGATTTTCCTCTCAAACATGTTATTTATTCCTTTGGCCATCATTTCATCACCAGTCTTTTCCACTGGCCACCGTCCCTCTTATTGATGTGTCCTTAAAAAACTCACTTACGTTCCTTTAGTCAATTTGCCATTTTCAATTGAATTTGTGCCCTCATCAATGTTTGCTTTTCTGTATATCAGTGCAATTCTAAGCATGTACCCCTTTCCACGCTTATGCACTGTTTCATAGTTGTGTAAAATGTCAACTTTCTGCATTTGATGCCCAAAAATCTGGATTGTTTTTTTTTGCGATTTGGGATAATTGTCTCATTGCATATGTGACTCTACTTAATTGTAGTTTCTTTTAGTTTTGTATATTTGGACTGCCTTTGATAATGAAGCCAGGGCTTGACATCTGTTTGGTCTCAGTCTCAGACCTGATAATCCATTGTACTGTCATCCGTTGGCACTGTGGTGAGACAAAAGCTATGCAATAGATAAACATATCAATAGTTTTGAAAATTCAAGGACAATGTCTGAGAAAATACTACTCATATCACTGGGGGGTTCACATTTATGCTGTACATTAAACATGTCATGAGTTCATGGACAATGTATAAAAGAAAATGAACAGAGGGCTGACCTTCTTGAAGGACATCTCGAGGTGGGAGTCGGCTGTGAAGTTAAACTTTCCCACGGCTTCGCCACACTGGATCACCTGCGGGGGGGCTGCAGGGAGTGGGCTCAGCGGAGCTTTCTCCTGAGTCGGCTGCAGCTGAGCGCAAATCAGATGATGGGGAGGAGGGTGCCACAACAAACCACAGTACACCGTTGTTAGAATCACTTTCAACAAGTAATTATTGATGAGTAACTCTATCGGTGCAACCCTACAATTTCTCACCACTTGTGCCACGACTGGCGGATGAGGGTATTTTGCCTATTCCTCCATTTTGGCAAAATGCCTGGTAAAAGGTGGAAGTACCAACACTTTACCCCAGGACACATGACCTGCTGATTGACTTATTTATACTGCTGGGTGAGCAGAGCCAAAGGGGGAGTTATTAAACTTGCTGCCACACCAGACTGGTAATGCAGATGTCCCGATGGGGCTGTTAAAGAATTTAACCGGATTATTAATGCCTCTTATTATACTGTAGTTACCATTTGGAGTGACTGGCCTCTATCATATGAATATGGAACTTTCGTTCCTAGCTCCAGGTCATGAACCGAGATAAACGCCACCCCCCCATGCTCGCATGAGCATCGAACAAATATTTTTGACTCTAAAAATGGCAACGCTTGAGAATGTGACACATTATTGTGGATCAAAAGGCCTGGAGCTCACCAACTCAAATGTGACTCACCTCCACGTAAGTTGCGGGGAAAATTCCAACTCTGCCGTGGTGCTCCCCTTCGTACCAATTCTGGTCGACTTGCCTGTTAATGTACACGACATCCCCCTTGTGGAGGGGAAGCTCCCTGGACCAGGCAAACAGAGCAAGCAGCAGTGATTAAGACCTTTTTTTATGCTAGGCAACGTGGTACCACACTTGACCATTTTTCCCCCCACATACCAACTTTAAAATAATCCACTTAATAATATTTCTGAAAGAAAAAAAACCTGTTTTGACGCATTTTTTTTTGCTTTGAGAATCAGTCTGCGATAAAAGGATTCAAAAACCGGCAGCTTGCCGCTTAAGCCAGTATTGGTCGGCCACCTTCATGCTTACATCCATATCATCGGCAAGTTTGCAAGATCCTACATTATTTGAATATACATTTTTTGTTTTGCAAGCAACAATACTTTTTTTATTTGAAGCTTTCGTGACTGCAGGAATCCATACTCTTTGGTTCTTTCGGTAAAGTCACAGAGGTATAAAAATAATAGATCACGACGTTTCAATCGCAACACAAGAAATCGTCATCAGGTGGCGATTGCTGAAGCAGTTTTTTTCTAAACTATAATGTTATTGTACATTTCTGCACATTATATAATCTCTGGCATGAAGCAGTTTTTTCTTGCTGTGGTTGTCCCACCTGATGACGATTGCTTGTGTTACGATCGAAACGTCGTGATCTATTATTTTTCTACCTACGTGACTTTACCGAAAGAACCAAACGGTATAAGACTTTTTTTTGTACAGTGATTGCTGCTCGATCCAAAACTATGATTTCAGCTGTTTTGTTGGTGCTGAGTCATGCGAATTGGAGCCATTAGCCCCTCGGCTACCTCCAGAACTGCTTTAATGTACATCTCCCATTGTCATGGTTTATTTAACCTGTTAGTAATCAACCCACAGTGTAAAGAAAATGCATGAATTCAAATTCAGAAGCTTAAAACGGAATCTGACGATTCGTGCACAAATTGCAGACTTACTTTTGTGATTGGGCTCTGAAGTTATATTTTGCTCTTGCAGTCTGTCGAGTGGGCTGAACAGAGCAAAGCATGTTAATCCACAGTTGCACAAAGACATTGACATCTACAATAACAAATTAAAAAATTGTGGAAACCATACATTTTTGCAATTATGATAAAAAAAAACATGTTTGTGAAATAGGTAAACATCCATTGAGTTAAACTGTAATGGTATTGTACATTTATGTACATTATATAATCTCTGGCATGAAGATATGGTATAATTAACAGTCGAATACAGTACCCTACAAGGTGGGCTGATTGTTATGGTCTAAACAGGATCAAGGTATAATTGAACTCACACTGCTTCTAAAACAACAATCTCAGCCAACCTCTCGTACAAGTTTAAGGTGTTTCAGGTCTATTAGCCAGATTTTGCCTTGCCTATGTAAACACGATAACACACCGGCTCTCACAAAGCTTGTGCTGTAATGTTTACCGTTTTCCTAAATACCATACACGGTACATGTTGTGTAATGTTTATATGCATAAACAATGAGTAATGTTTCTAAACGTGTTTGTTGACAGATATGATATAATGTTAAAATGCCTAACAACATCTATGTAAACAGGACAAAGGACTCATAATCCTTGTTATTAAGCACATTTTCTAATGAACATTATTTTGCAATAATAAATGGGGCAATAGATCACAATTGACAGAATTTTCCATAATGTGTGCACACCGCTGGGCTTTATTAAAGCATGTTAAATTAATATTATACTAACCAGTCAACAAACACTGTTAGAAACGCATCACAACTGCAGCACATTTATTACGCAGTAGTTCTCAACAGAAACGACTCTGGAGGGATTAAACAATTTATGATTAATTCCTTACACTCTTGAGACACCGTGTGTTTCTGAGAAATTAAAAAGGTCAGACAGATGGTCAATTAAACACCCGATTGATTTAAACAAAAATTTTGCAATTTAAATGTTGAGAACCACCACTAAAATTACAAAAAAGCACTACACGTTTGACCAGGAAGTGTTAATTATGACACGTGTTGACAGAGAAGCAAGGTAAGTATCATGCAACAATTGGGCAAATGACACCGTGAACAGTCAGATGGATTAGCGAGGTCATTCAAATTTAACGGTTGGTGCTATGAGTTATAAAGCCAGGCAAAACGTGTGAAGAGCATCACTCAAAGAAGCTTGTTTTCACAACATAAAAAAAACAACGTTGCAGGTGAAAAGAGGTTAATCACAGCACAGAGTGGAAGAAGATTATGTTGTGAAGAAGGGGAAAAGGGAAACTAAAATTAAATTAAAATTGCTAACTTGGGCTGGCGATGGCGAGCTGGGACAGACCTCTCCCACCGATGTCCGCTTCCAGGAGTCATCTATGTTGAGGAGATCTCCAAAGCGATCGTTGGTGATAAACTGGTGGTGGGAAAGGAAGACTCCCGAGTGGCGCCGGGAAGCGATATCGGCCTCCTCCTGCTCGCGTCTTATCCTGCGCTGCTCCTCCAGCATGCGCTGTTGTGACAATTGGACACACGTTGGACACCCACTATCTGTATATCTGTAACACGTGTCCACACGTCTAGCAAAAGTCAGACGTCCCAGTCATATGTCGCAGTGACTACTGTTACAGCCATCAGTCAAACGTCAGGTGTGCCCTACACGTGCTATTCTTTTTTTACAGTATTAATGTGGAAATGTAATTAAATGTTTTAGCTATCATTCAGTGATAACATTACTTTACACATGTAATTAAGTTACTAATAACAGTAATCCTGTTGATGTGGAAATGTATTTAGATGTTTTGGCTATCGTTTAAGTTATAACTATATTTAACATATGCCATTCTGTTACGAATAACGATAATCCTGATGTATTTGAGATTTTTTTTCGAAAACATTCCATTTTAAATATAACATGTCATCTTTGGAAGCAAAACATTGCAGGATTATAATTCAAGATATATTAACGGCCTGGAGTCAGCTGCACAAAACAACTAAAGTACATTCCCTTAACTCCTATATAAATGCCAATTAAAGGATATGTTTACCTTTTGTTTTTAAATGTACAACTGCCCCACTGGTTTTCTACTTTATATGCAGGTCACGCTGCAACCCAGCAAACATAACAATGTACACACATTATTATTAGAATCCCTGTGCATTTGGCCTTGTAGTGCAAACTAGAATGTGAGAATTTTCCAGTATTATTTTATGAAAATGAGACTCGAAGCGCTGATATACACTCAAGAATGTAAATAGTAGGTATTTGCCAAATGGAATTTTATATCTACCCGATGTTATTGTAGCTGCTGGCTAAGTTTGTAATGGTTCTCAAGTGGCCCCAGTGTCTTGGCCAGCATGTGGTGAGTATATCTGACGCTAGTCTTTACATCTCTCCATGGCCCCACCTTATCTTGCCTCACTCATCTCCTTCAATGTCCCGTCTCATCTGCTTCATTCTCAATCTTCTGTCTCTCTCTCTCTCCCTCATCTCTGAACCCATTCCAGTTTTTGGTCCTTCTCCCTCCTTGCACTCCTTCCCTGTACATTAAGCAGTCACCCTCCTTACCCTCCTTATATTCCTCTCGAAGAGCCTCATCTCTTCTCTACTGGCCATTCTTTTCCTCTTCCCTCCTCTCACCCCTCCACTCCTTCCCATCCCTCCCATTTCATGATCCCCAAGTACCCGCTATCAAGGTCACTCATTCCACAACCCTTGCCAGCCCCTGTCATTCGATCCGCTTCTGTCACCATTAAAAAAAACGATGTTAAGCACCTTTATTGAAGGTGCTCTTTAAATACAAAATTAGATTATATTACTTTCAAACAGCATTCATATTTCCTCAGCTACCATCCCTGTGGGGATAAATATATTCTTGGAAAAGGCATTTTTTTTTACTCAAACTCAAAACACGATGGTTTAGATCCTTGCCATTGCTGACAAAAATGACCAAAAAGTAACTCATTGAAGGGTTCCATAAGCAGGCTTTTGATTGGAGAAATTTGACAAAAGTTATTATTTGTTTTGTACATCTCCTGAACATTCTTACTGGAGGAAAAAATCACCCTTTCATACTGGGCAATAGATTCCCAATCAACAACACAGAACCTCACCAATTACAATGCCCCTAGCCAGGGGCTATACTCAAGTGACCTCTTTCAATACAGCACGTGGTCCTTCTGGAATTGGCCTGGTTTTATTTAACCTGTAACATAATCGGCATACGAGGTTGAAACAAGGACTTGAGTTCAAGAAAAAAGAATTTGGCCAGATCAGAAATTAATACCATCTGAAATGGCAAAACTCCAAATGGTTCCAATTCCTTTGTAAGTTCAATAAAAGTGAATGATGTGATGATCTGCTAGTTTGAGAACTTTAATTGTATACTTTACAGTAAATAAAAGCGGTTATTGATGATATTAAGAAAATAGTGCTCCTGAAGATTTGACGTCCTCAGTTCATATCTAAAAAAAAGGTAATTTATCTGGCTTGGGCCCTTGGAAGTAAACGTTAAAAATGGGGCAAATAAAAAGGCGGCATTGGATCCAAAGAGGGCCCATCACCAACAATGTAGCTCCAGCTCATATTTGAATCGCCATATAAATAACGCGTTTCTTACCCCGAAATGTGTACAGGTTTCTATTATTGTTTCACATATGAATCTGATTGAAGAACGCTTAAATTAATTATTCCCATTGCAGTTAATTAATGACTAATATCTGATACAATGCACAGTAAACCTCTTGATCCACCCTCAAACACCGGCTTGATGATCTGGATATTAAGAGCACTATAATTTAGGCTTTTCATGCTACCCAGCAATTGAAACGTGAGATGGGACTGAGCCCCATGAGTAATGCTGCTGGCTGTTGAGATGAAAAAAAAAACGCATTGCCGACATGAAGTTTCACTATTCTTTATCCAGCTGCTTCAGGTTATTACATTCCCATGGGATATTTTCCCCTTTCATATCATGTTTTGCCCCCAAATGTTTGTAATCAGCAGCAGCAGCAGTAGTAGACACGTGAAGGACTGAAAATACTTCTCGCGATTGTGAATCACCAAGAAGGCACTCAAAAATATCGCCAAAGTCTTTAATTACGTGCCCAATGCTCGATTTGCGGACGCTTAAGTGGATGGGATAGATTTGGAAGGGACGTGGGAAGGTGACGACGGCAGAGGAGCCACGCGCTCACCTCCTTGTCCTCCCGCCGTCTTCGAGATACAACTTCTGCACTCTCACGGCTCTCGTAGATGGGAGGCGGGCGGCCCGTTGGGGACGAGCAAGCGGACATCGGCCGGGGAGACAGAGATTCTGTACACACGCACACAAAGCACGCACGCGCACACACACCACACGCAAAGCACGCACGTGCGCACACACACCCCACAAAGCACGCACGCGCATACACGGACACACGAAAGATGGTGCACGCATAACAGGAAAACGTTCAAGACGATGATTTATGGACAAGTGCACACGCACGCAAAGCACATTGCAGATGCAGACGTAGTCAAATCAGCGCGCATCTGTGTCAACCCACACAAAACATTTTCCACTTTCGTGTGTTTTTTTACACATATATCTCCTGGTGCTCAAGTATATGTACATTACACTTAAAATAAAGACATTAATTTCTACATGTATAAGCATGGCCAAGTATGCTGAAATGTATATATTAAGATACTAACGCCCAAGTTTAAAAGTACTCAAGCACGTAAATTGGTAATCTGTCACTTAAATAGGCTCACTCGGTTCATCCATTAAAATAATTAACTTGGGGCTTAAAAAGATGCCCATCAATATATTGGTGCCTTCCATTTACAGATGTCTTTCTCTAAATGTTTAATTCCTCATTCCACTAAAAACATATCAATCGCTATTACAACAGGTTATGTTTAACTGTTCCCCACCCCCTTTTTTGTTTAAATAAAAAAATGTAATAAAAAATGAGCAATTCACTTCTTAATGAACATCAAGTTAACGTGAATGCCGACACAAAGCTTAATTAATGGAGAAAGTCATGCATCGCTATGAATTATTGGTGTGCAAGTCAACATAAAAATGAAGCACATGCCCTTCAATGGATATGTACAGAACACAGTGTTGCCTTTCACCATTACAGAACAACGATATAATTTTTTCCAAGAACGTACATCTCGTAATTACTGTATTTACAAATGCGCATTTTTGGTACTTTATTTTGTGCACAATTAGCGCATTAAGAGGTTGATTTCCTGCAACACCACGCAAAGCACTTTGTGCTAAGAGTAGTATTAATAAAAAATAATTCCAAAATCAAACGTGATAAATGCAAGTCCAATCGCCTTCGTGAATTTGGAAGCCATTGAAGGGGTGAAAGTTGTTCTGGTGTGCAGCGCAATAATGCCGGACATCATATCCCATTTGCTACGCTCCTACTTGACCGCCTCGTTGCCTCAGGACGAAGCAATTGGCACAAGTGTGGTGCTAATGTGCCTCCTTTTGTTCATTGCCTCTTCAAAGCATTATCATGTAAACGAATGCATTTTAAAGGCATCTGCAGATTGACCAATATGAATGATTATAAACTGTGTTTTGAACAGTTTTCTTTTTTATACTGCGTTGGTAGTGGCTCACTCCCAAGCAAAAACTCAAGAAATTCCTCGATAAAACGACTCTAAAAGAAAACAGACAACAGAAGAGGTGACACGTTCGGAGCAATGTCCCTTCTTCAGAGCGGTGTTACTGACGAACATATTGTCCTTGGTGATGTTATGTTTTTTCATGCTCAAAACAAATTCGTACATTTTCTGTGGCAATTTTTTTTATCTCTTATAAATGCATCTGCAGAAATTTTAATTCAGGCCAAACTCAAGCGCAAGCCTCCAGCAAAGGAAATGAGTACGTGAAGACCTCTAGGTTTGTAGCAAATGACTATGTATGCAATGCTTAGTGCTGAATGTATAATAAAATGTGTATCGCAGCTTTGTAAATAATGCAAACGAGGAGACAGTAAAGAACACGGGGTTGTTAGAATGTTAGTTAGTCTCAAACCAAAGTCTTTCATTTAAATAGTTCTCAACCTGCGTAGCATTGACAGTCCCACCACTAAGAGATTGAAAGTGCATCAAGAAATGCATAAAAACGGTAAGTTAGAAATGCTTTGGAATACTCTGCAACAACCCCAATGTCCTCACTTCAAAAAGGAACATGAAAGTGTATGCGTGATGTAAATTACGAAAAAGTACATCCAAGTGACACTACATTCATTGCAGTTGGAAAATGACATACGCAATGACATGACATAAATATAATGAAATGGAATTTAAGGACGCATTTGATAAAACAATCATCACATCTGACAGATATCAGCGATCACAGGACATATACATGACCAATCACTGGACACTGACGAAAGGCAAGGCAACAGATTTCCACCTTGGCGATGGACAAAATGGTAATCTCCCTGGGCTCTGTGGCTGGGGTCCAGGCTATGGAGCGAGAGCTCAGAGTGATTGAGGTTCGGCTGAGGGTAGAGCGCTGCCTCCAGCGGTAGAGGGCTGCTGCCCAGCAACCACAGGGGTGACATTGAACGACCTTCTAAGCCATCCACGTGGCAGCTATAAGCTCCTCGCACAGCAGCAGGCAGGTACGTGGGCTGGTCTCTGTCCAGAAGGTAAGTTGATGGCGGGACGGGCGAGATGGGTTTCAGGAGCGGGTAGGATGAATCTACAAGGTATTCTGCATATTGTCTCTTTGGAAGAAAAGGACAGGGCATCTCAATGTTCTCCAGATGACCAGGATAATGGTTTTCTGAAAAGTAGGGGTAAGGGGCTTCGGAATTTTCCCAGATGTATCGAGAAGACTTCCTCTCTGGTACAAACGGTTTGATCTCGGTTTTGAGTTCTCGAAGAAGTCTGTTGTCAGGCAAACTTCGTCTCCGGGTCTCCCTCCGCATCCTCTCTCGGTACGTCTCGTGCACGGATGACAATGTTTCTGCCCTGTGCTCTTGCCTGCTCGTAGTCTGCAGTGGGGAGGTCAAACACTTCTTCTTTTTCTTGAGTCTGACAGGAACTGGGTTGATGAGACACGCTGCCCTGGCAAAGCTCGAGCGGTCTGGCTGTGCCTGCGTGCGGTAGCTTCTCGCGTAGTTTTCCATTTTCATGGATTTGTAGTTCAAAGGAGAGCTCCTGCTCCTGTAGTAGTCGTAGTTATTCTTGTCGTACAAACTCATGAGCGTGAACCGGGCCCACGATGCCGGGCAGTATCCGGTGCAGCCCCCAGAGAGGTGTTTATGTGTTCGCCTGCGTGCCTTCTCTAAACTCTCGCACGATGCGAAGGACAAGCGATCGAGTTCACTCTCCGTGCACACGGACGTCCTGTCCACCAAAACAAATTCACTCAGCTTGGACGCAAATCCATCGGTGTCCGCATCGTCGTCTCTTTCCCTCTCCAATGAGATTTGGTTCACCACAAGTGGTGGTGCTGCCGCGCTTCTTTTGGGATTGACCGCATCACTGCTTGCAAAGCTCGTTTTCTTTCTGGGCACAGCGCTCGGTTTTCGTTCGGTTGATTGCCACTTGCTTTCCATTGCAACCTCACTGTCTAGCAGCGAGTCAGCGGAAAACGAATTTCCCATTCGCCTGATGGAAAGTGTATCGCTTTTACACATCACCATGACAGCCACTGGCGATGGAACAAGATTTGCTATTTTCAGGTTCGGCATAGACTTGGTCCTTTTTATGAATTTTTCAAACTCTGTAATCCTGCTGGTTACCAGGTCCTTCGGCACTTCCTCTGTTTGTCCGCCCTGGTTGGGCAGCAGGCCCATACCGCTGCCCTCGTACCGTTTCACCATGGTCCCAACGCAGCACAGCGACGGAGACGGAGTAATTTGCTGCCGATCGATCTGATGCATGGTCCTGTACAGCTCGGAGAACTCCGGGTCGGTGACGCGCACCTTGCGCTTAACTTTTTTCCTCTTTCCGCGATCCCTGCGGTTGATGTCGCCGATCTCGGCATATTCGTTGCGCTCCTTGGTGGTGAGGTTTTCGGCGCTCTCGGACTTGAAGGGCTGCTCGGTCTCCACGCTGTGGCTCTCGTTGAGGAGGTCGTCGCAGCTGTGGGACCGCCGCTTTGCCAGGCCTTGGTCGACGCCGACGTCTTCGTCGCAGGTCAATTTTGACGGCTCGCTTGGCCTATCCGCCACGGTAAAGCGAGAAGCGCCTGGGGCCTCTGCTTCTGCGCTACGGAACGGATGAGTCTGACTGCTACCGGGGTTACTACAAACTACATCACTGTCAGAAAACAAGAGGGCAGATACCGAGTCCCCACCTTCACCATCCACAGGAAGCGTTAGGAGAGACGAAGAGAAGGAAAAGAGCAGTTGACGGCAGAGTTAAGAACAGGATCAGAACGTGAGAGAGTGCAGCAAACAGGGGAACATTTCACAACGAGGTCTCTGCAATTGTTGATTAATTATTTTTGACGAGATAAAGAGTCATGCAAATTGGCGAAAGTGTGTGTTAGGTCATCCATGTTAATGCATTCAACACATGCTTGTTACGATAGAGCATCTCTTTTATGTGAAGATTAAATAATGTCATTAAATTTGATTACATTTATGTATTTATGTCATTCAATTATTAGATTTTATAAATGCATTTGCGGCAACATTTTATGTACAAGTAAACATTTGCAGACAGGAAATTAATTTGTTAACATGTAGAATCGGAAATATTGAAAAGATGAAAATAAGAAACATGATATTTCCATGATATCAATCAAAACGATCAACTAATAAACAAAAACATTCCAGTGCACATAAAAGGTAAAGGTGCAGCCCTGCAATTGCTTGCTCAGATCACTGTTGGCGGAAACGCACTCCACTAGAGGGAGCTCCAGCGAGTCCTTCTGGAGGGTATTTGGCCTATTCTTCCCTGCTGGTCAGACGAGACATCTTCAGAGAGATGCGAGTACCCACACGACCTGCCGATCGTTTTACTCTACATATTAAACAAATTATGCATTATATGTGCTATCGAGGAAGACTATATCCCTTGATATTAATTATACACATTCACTTCTGCCCGAATGAAATACTGGCTCGAAAGGTGAAAATAATGTTTCAATGTGTCAGGAGTTTGTTTTCGGTGAAATAATATGAAGAATAAAAATACTAAATCCAAGCAAAACAAAACCAACATAAACACCACACAGTGAAGTGATTACTGTATTAACAATCCTTTTGTATTCGTTTCTACATAACGCGTTCTAGACAAACAAATTACATGTAATCCTAACAATTTAGCCTCGAATTATGCCGTGAGCCGAGCGACACGGCATGTACCAGTATTGAAAGAGAGACGCACACAAGGGGGCACACCCGCTTCATCTGGGGCAACAAATTTAGCTCTAAGCCTTGCAGAGTGGCGCCGGTTTGCAATGCCCACTGTCTGGCGCACGCCAACCACACACACGTGCCACTGCTGACATTAACCGCACGGGACTCCCGTTGAACACATCGATCCAACAAGTCACCACGGTGGCTCGGGGGGGGGGGGCTATGTTTGTGTAAACCAATCCATGGGTTGACAAGTTGAGCGGAATGCGTTGAGCGTGCCATGTTTTTCTCCAATGTAGAAATTCCGCGAGTAGGTTTGGCGAATCGGTAAGGCGACAAGCAAAACGAGGCGTTTACAGCAACGTCGACTCGCCACGAATTGCGCGCTCGTGGATGACGTGAAGCGAGGAAGCGCGACAGGGCTCGGCCATCGTACCTTTGGAGCGAGGAGAGAGCGGTGCGGAAGTGATCGAGGGCCTCTTGATGACGCTGCTGAGGCCCTGCATGGGGATGTCCCCTCCTTCCAGCACTGCCTTGTACACCTGCCTCTCTTCCTCCTCACAGCCGGGGGCCCCCACGGGACTCACTGCCGGCTCCGACTGCCTTCTCACGGCGTAATATCCCGGCTCCATGGAGCTGTGCACAGGGGAAACGAGCACACAAAAAAACAAGGGCTTTTTGGTCCGTTGTCCGTGCGCGCGACACGGTTTTCGTCTCGTCTCCGCGTGCAAGTCTCCCGGCCACGGACGCTTGCAGAATAGCAATAGGATAAAAGTGTGCCAGCGGTTGGTGGCAGCCGCTTTATTTATACAATGCTGTAACAGCTCGAGGGTGGAGGCGTGAATAGATTGCAATTGATGACTTGATAACAATAGCTGCAGTTTATCCTCGATTGTCAACCTACATTAGGGTCTGAATGCTATGTAGGCAAGTGTATGGCGGCTTTAATATGTCCACCTAAAGAGAAAAACATACGATGCAGCTGGAAATGTTTGAATTTTGAATTGCTTGACATCTATTCGAAGAAAAACTCACCGTCAAAAGACCGTGTAAAAAAAAGAAAACTTGGAAATAGATATATGCAATGAAATTAAAAGAATATAATTTCACATACCTCGTCAGCGGTTAATGCTTTAACATTAATTCAAAAAACTGTTCTTCATTGTGCCGATATCAAATCATAAACATCTAAGCAGGCTTGAGCTTGGACAGAACTTGAATGGACAACCACCGTGCACAGAACAGGTATTATAGGCAGCTACGGTTGGTATGTTGCATACACCAGTGGCTGGTCAAGCAAAATCTATTGTTGTACTATACCTTTATGCTCACACATCTACGCTCACCCTTCAACAACCCACACGGCACAGCGTGAAGTACGGTAAAAAAAAACTCCATGATCGCACAGCGTGGGAGGGCCCTCACCCAGTAGTGGATTCACAAAAAGTGCCGCGTGCACACAGAGACCCAGACAGCTCCATTTCCATGACAATTAGAAAATGAGCCGTGCTGGCTTAATGCTGGAATGGCCCAGCACAGCGTATTTATTGTCCCAATGCTTTGAAAGTTGGGCAGTCCAGCCATAAGTGGAGGGAACAGGTAAACTTTATTTTTAAATAAGATTTAATATATTTTTGGGTGAGTTTACACTGTCCATCCCGGGCTAAGGTCTATTATTTTTAACAAAACATAACCCAGAAGTTGACCTAAGTGAGGGATGCATTACTTTACTGTTGATTTGACAGTGTCGAATGGCAGCTCGGATGCTTGCCCATTGCACGCTTCTGATAATCCTTCTCCACTGGCACAACTGAGCCGAGCTAGGCCGCAGCTGTCACGATACACGTGGTTTCCCACTAGCAATTTGATGTGATGAGCCGTGACCAAACTGTGATAAGCTGGACTAACTAAAAAAGATAACCGAATCTACCTCATGACCAAGCAGGACCAAGCAGGACCATGCGCAGGGCTAACGACACATGTATCGCATGTGGCATCAGTCACTCCACTGAGGAGTATTAATGATATGGTGTCACCACGTCATATACGTGCGTATCGACATTGTGTTACATCGGTGGCATAGCTTGGCTTTCTGCAGTGGGAAACAGCCCGTACCCTCCTTACTGATCCACGATGGTTTGGCCTGGCACAGCCCCGGCACAGCATGGTTGTGCCAGTGGAAATAGGGTATTGAAGGGAGCGAGCGGATTGGTCATCCTGTTAAGGCCTGTCCATAGCAATAAGCGTCTGGCCTACTGGATCATTGAAAAAAGTGGCAATCGGAACATAGCATTAGCCACGCATTAACAGAATCAAACCAAATATACTTTTAGAAAAAATGTGTAACATTCAACTTTTGATGTGATGTGTAAATTTTTTTAATTTGAGTATATCAAAAAGATGGAAGAGTAAAATCACCTCACACTTTCAGCTGCTAAAGGAAGACCTTGAACCTCTTTTTCAGTTAAAAATATATAATTTAAAGGGATTCATTATTGTGAGAGCACATCAATGCAAACGATGAATCAACATAATTACAAGCAGTGATTAATATCACGGCCTTTATTGTTATTAAAAATGCAAAAATAAGACAAATCTAAAATATTAATGACAAAATTACCAGACACAAATTTATAACTTGCATGATAAGTGATATTATAATGACCTATTCTTTTTTGTAGTTTCCTTAATGCACTTAAAAACAAACAACCAATCTGTAAACAGCTTTACGCATGTGCATGGAATTCTGATGACCACCATTGGTTCCTTCGAATATTCTTTTCAATTACTTTAAGCAACGAAAGTGAAAATTGGCTGGAATCCAAGCAATTATCACATGGACAGCAATACCCTATTGGCTGCACTTTCCAATCGAATGGTGCACTTTCCAAAACAGATACAATTCTTCCCACGGAGCCCATTTTTCATGTTTACTTGTTGAGATCGGCTCGTCTTATTTACACCAGCCAATTAAATTGCCATAAATCCTCAGGGAATGTTTTAATGGAGGCTGTTATCTTTATGCAATGTGTTCCTCCAGCCTAAATAAAGATTCTGATTCTATAAACATGCTTAATACTTGGAACTCTGTTCTCCAAAAGCATTTTACCTTCACACATAGCTATTGCAGTATATGGCGAGAACAAAATGCACTCAGTTTCGCGTGGCTTTTAAGAATCCAGTATTGATGCTGATAAAATAATTAGCACTTGACTCACTCTTTTTAATTAGAATCTGACTCACTCTTCTCATTAAGCTCATTTGGAAGTATAGGGCATTTCACTGCCGTTACGTACATTAACTACAGCTCAGGTTTGATGGACACATTGATGCAGTCTTATCACTTTTCACGTGTGGAAGACTTACATACATATACAAATGTTACAGCACACGAAGCAACGTTATTTTTTTATCTCCCTTTTGCATTAACGTCGTAACATGGAGAATGTTATGCATAATTAGCGATGGGACTGTCTAGACCTGTCTTCTCCACACTGCCATGTTAAATCCAACACACACACAGCAGCAGCGTGCCTTGAATGGGACATCTGGCCAAGGGGGTTAAATTCCACGGTTCATGCCACTTCTAAACCATCTCAGTTATTCTACCATTTTTAAATAGGCGATACAACTCCGATGCAACATTTAAACCCGAATACAAATATTTCGATACTTAATAGTAATGCTATAAATGCATTCTTACGGAAATCCTCACCTCATTTTGGTTATCATTGTTACTAAAGCAAATGTATATGCAAAGAATATACAGTACACCATATAATCACAGAATATCATAGGTTACGGCTTTCGGAGCTATTTTGTTCCAATAGAAAATAAGCGTGTGTGTATATAAAAGCAGTTTATAAAACAAATGGACTATATAATACATGAAACAAAGTGTCATGCCATCCAAATGCAATGTGTTGGCAAGACAATAGCCTCCGATAATAGACAACAAAGAGAAGCAAAGGGGGGCTGGGGCATAATCGTCGTGAGTTGTGTAGATGGAAGATACTCACTAGCCTGATTTGTCTGTGGGCTGTTCAGCAGACGTGCTATAAGCAGACATCTGAAACAAGAAATGGCACTGGGGTTAAAACTCAATTTTTTTTAAAAAACCCAGAAGATACACATATCAGGGTGGGGACACTTGCAGCAATGATGCTCGAATAAAAGCAACGTAGTCATCTTGGTACACTCGCCGACGAATGAATAAGCTTACCCACATGATAAAATGCACACACAGAAACAAAAGCAAAAATAATGACGAAGCAAGCAATGAAGTTCACGTATGAATTGTATTTTACATGTAATGCAAATACAATGTAAACTAAATAACTACGCAATAAACGCCGAATCGTATTAGCTTAACGACGTCGCAACCTGACATTTTCTTAACGCAGATAATTTCCCAACAAAACCATAGCCTGGGCACAACACAATGCACAGGATAAAACACACAAATGCCGGCCGGCTTTGTCTCCTAATACAATGCGTGTAACGCAGATCCTTTGTTACAAACCCACAAACTGGGCATCCTTAAGCAGCAGCAGCAGCACAATTTTTTATCATTCTTTTTTTTAAAGCCCACCCCCTCCCCTCCTCTCTCTCTCCAGGCACCACCACGGGGATCACTAACTTACCATTCTTAACGAACCACCACCAACACCACCGCGCATTTCGTCCCATTCATGATATCATCTGCTACGACTTGCAGGGCAAAACAATGGGAGCGTGCGAAAGCACACGCCGACTGCACGGCGAAGCTCATCCCTCGTGTTGACTGCATGCAGCACGACTGTACAGTGCTCCACACACACACAATGTGATCTGCTTTGGGGGGGCAGCAGCGGCTGCTGTGCCGTGAATTCAGATGACGGGGGGGGGGGGTGATTTAAGGGACTCTGAGTGGGGCAACCTCGTCACTTGCTCAACGCTGAGCATTATACGGCGTTTTGATTGTGGGGAAACCTCTGGGTCGGCTATTTTTCATCCACCCCCCATGACATTTAATGCCTCTTCCCAAGTATATGCTATAACAACACCTACCGGGCACGCAATGGTTTTTTTTCTCTCGATATTTTTGTAAAAAAAAAACACTATATAATCATGAATATTTACCCATCTTTGTATTTCACTTCCAATTTTGATTTATGTGACTTGGAATTGTCTATTCCACATGTAACCATTATTCTAATTACAAACACAATAGACTTTGTGCATTTAATGTATTATCTGCAAGGATTCACACTCAATCGATATGCATACTGTCTGATAAAAAATCAAATGCAGAGGTTTCCAATAACAACCTTTAATGCTTCCTGTTAAGATAACATACTTTACAAACCAGCTCTCCAACTATCCAATATGCGGGTGATGTTAACAAATAAAATAATTATTTAATGTTACGTGTGTTTCAAATTATCGTTCATAATATAAATTGTACAATAATTTATAATTATCATAAAATATAAACACACTATAGCTATTTAAGTAAAAACAAATATGTTGTCATTGTTCTGTACATACATTATTTTTTATTTTATTTTTATTTATTTTTTCACCTACGTGACTTTACCGAAAGAACCAAAGAGTATATATACCAATACCATTTATTAAAATAAAACAAAATGTCCATGGGCAAAATACTCGGGGCTTAATTTCAGCCAGATCCTGGCTAGCAACGCAGAAAATATGAACACACCTGGCAAATACATCTTGCTTTGGTCACATGCCACCCTCCCAGAATGTGTAGCTATAGAGCGACCCAGAAAATATTCGGTCAGATATGAACCCTGGAAATACTTTCAGTTAAACCTACGCCCACCACCGAGCAGTAAAAGAATTAAGGCAGGCGAGTCAAGTCGAATGAGAGTGACACACGAGCCCTTCAACCGATTTCAAATGTTCTTCTCGCCCACGATAAAAATGGGATGGTCGCAAAGAGAAGCGCAAACCGACTGGGGGACACCAGCTGTGCTGCATCAACACCTGGACCTGCAACGCTGCATTGCTGGCAGCCAATATAATCCACCTAAAATCGGACAGCTTACGCCTAAACCCCTGCAGACGCCCTCACCAGTTGGCCCATATCTTCCCCCCTCTTACCCCTGGGTGTACGTGAATCACGGCCACACGTGTGTAGAGTGGTGCCCAGGCACACGGTGGGGGGGGGGGCCCTACGTGGGAAGACGCCTAACATTGCATACCATAAATGTGGGCGAAATGTGACAGCAACACAAAAAAGGCGTCGTCTTTTGATGAATTTGTTCCAGCGGGGATATGACACGCGATTACAATGTGTCTCGTGTCGCAGCGAGGGTTTTGAAGAAAATAAATTGCAAACCGCTGAAATGATGTGCTGTATTTTTCATTCGGAGGTCGAGCAGATGATTTCAAAGCAAGTTGAGTTTGAACATTGATATAGCATAGCACTGATGAAGGCTTCCTAAGAACAGCTGAATTAGATGAGTTGTGTTGGTTGCATCAGCAGTGTTATTTTGCTTCCCATCTAGACTTTGTGCGTTAGCCTATCAATGTTACATGACAAACATTTAATACATTACTGAAAATAAAAAAGAGCCACTTACAGTGATCGCATTTGGAAAATGAATAATTTGAAATTAGGGGAAAAAACTATGACATTTAGGAAACTGAAATGTATTACATCTGGCCAAAGATTATGAATTAACACAACTCCAGATTAAAATAACTGTTTTAATGGTGTGCATGTACCTTCAATGTGCATTTTTTTCCCTATTTTAAATTTATAATATACACAGCACAGTACATCAGTTTGATTTGCACGCTGTCTGTTGTTTTGAAAACCTGTAAATTCAATATGAATCCATGAATCTGCGATGCTTGCGAGTCTGACCTCAAACCAATGCTGACCGACAATGAGAGGAGACTGCATTTAATAACAAAATGCTGAAGAAGCGGTAACAGAACATTACGATGGGCTTAAGCTATGAATCAGAACTAATTAAAGCTTACGAGGCAAAACTTTACACAATAGATTTCTCCTCCACATAACTTACCATATTCGAATCTAAAATCTATTGAAAATAGAAAAAAAACTCTCGTTGAAGCTGCACCTAAACATCTATATTAAAGCCCATTTATATATATAAAAGACAAAGTAGCTTACCAGAATTTATAAAAAGGATCTAGACATTAATAAGTGTAAAACCAACATCATCTTCAGCCATGGTCAATCGACTGCTGGAAGAAGGCCTCTCCAAGTAAAAAAAAAGTACAAGCAGCCTGTTATTACTCAGATAAATATGTCGTATTTGCAGATCAGTCAACATATTTAATTTCCACTTGGTTAGCCTGGCATTAGACGATGAAGGCTGGTCAAATCTTGCCGTTACCATTGCCAGGCTCTGCATGTAGGTTCAGGCAAGCACAGCAAAAAAGCATGTTAACAATACTCCTGGGCGGAGACATTAATGCTAAACGAGGCCCACCAGCGCAATGGTGCTTGGTTCACTGCAACCTTGAACGTTTGAAAAACATCTCTAACATTAACACACGAAATAACTTGACAGCACGTAAATACTTATTCCTAAAAAGCCCTTAAGAATTGGCTGACAACTCCCAAGGGAAATTATATTACCTAGAATTTATTGTGCAAGAGATTAAAATGGAAGTAAATTTACGAATTACTTTAACGAGTATTCGGTCATATATTATGCACGAGTTTAAACACATTTTGGTACTCAAATGCACAAAAAAATGGGACGGTAAGAATGCAAGAAAAACTTCACAATTTCCGTAAAAAGGTAAAGACTCAGCCCTGCAATTGCCTGCTCACGCCACTATTTGTGAAAGGACATCCACTAGAGGGAGCTCTGGAGAGCCCCTCTAAGTCATACGTTGGTTCTAGATTTTAAGTTTTCATGACTGCAAGGATTCACACTCTTTGGTTTTTTCGGTAAAGTCACATAGGTAGAAAATTAAAATAAATTAACTCCAGTAAAAATGCTGTAGCGTATGAAGCAGTTACACCTGATGACGGAGGCTTGTGTTGCTTCCGAAACGTCGTGAGCTAATTTATTTAAAAATTTTACCGACGTGACTTTACCGAAAAAAAACAAAGAGTATGATACGTTGGTCTACTTTGGCACATTTGTCAGAAGTCTAGGAAGTGGTGGGCATACCCCCACACGTTACCCCACCACACTTGACCTGCCAATCAACTGTGGTGTGCCCATTCACGCGGCTGGGTGGAGAGAAGCGGGAGGATTTAAGAAACTTGCCCATTGTTCCAACCGCCACGACGGGTGACTTCTGGATTGCAAGTCCATTGTGCTATCCATGATACCACTGGCAGCCCCTTTCTAATCAGCACCATGATTGAAATATTATCAATTAAGCCACATTATTGGGGGTAACTGAATTGAGAAGATAATAAAGATTGCATGGGTTAATGCATACACCTGCAATGAGTAGAATATTGCCACTCAGCTGTGCTTTAACGTGCCACACCATAACAGTGTAGCTGAATCACATGTGCGGTATACTGTACTCTGCAGATGTGGGTGTCCACAACCACATGCTCAGCCATCAGACGCCCAATGTGTCTGGTCAGCAATGAGCTTCTCTTGGAGTAATAACAGGAAACAGATTTCTATTGTCATGGGTGAGGTGGTGGGAAATGGCAGCACCCACAAGGGAAATCCCTCGGCCAGGAAAACATGCCACCAAAAAAAGACTTAGCAACAGCTCCCCCGACCCTAGCCTCAAAAGCAGCGGTGGCGGCTTTTACTTGTGGGAATATATCAGGAATGCAAACCCCTTTTGTTTTAATTCCAAAGCAATGTGTTGTTATTCACTCGTGCAATGCACTTTTTCAAAAGTGCACAAAAATACACTTCATAAAAAAATGCTGGACAATGGATAAGAGTGCAACATCACAATTTCAAGCCAAAACCATTGATTTATATTTTTCCGTTATTTTTTTCCCCAAACAGCTTTTGGTTGCCATGAATAAACTCAACACGATCGATAAATAGCTCTCACGGACACTCAAACAGAAAGCTTTGATGGTGAAATATCTAAATTAAAGCTGAAAAATTAGCAGTTCTCTTTTTAGCTATGAATAAAAATAATGCAATTTTTGGAAATACCTCAGATTTTTTTTTCTTGGCCTGTGTGTCACACTTTCAAGTTGCGTGCCACATTCTGCATCATATTGCGACACCTTCCTTTACAAAAAAGTTTAATAATTTGCTTGTCCCAACGTGGACAATACCATTGGATCATAACATTGAATGATATAATTTGTGAAAATTACCAGTATCAATTTTATTTGAAATAAAAAGCTTATATGAAGGGAATATGTATTTATACGAATATAAATGTGGAGGAATGTGTAGATGCGTAAATAAATAATACACTTGATATGACCTTGGTCAGAAACAGAAATCTGAGAAGTTAAAAAGGATTTTTAAGACACGACTGGGTTTCAAGCTGAGCTTCAGTTAACTGTGTCATATAATACCACGGAGGAATTACTGTCTCCCAGTCACCTTGTCATACGCCGAGACAATGTCATGCAACACGTGAAAATGTCGAGTACATCAGAACTGTGCGTATTGCAGGAACTGACAATATACTAAGTGACATCACTGCATACCGAGATTACACAGAGATTCCAGTTGTACCCAACATTACCATAGAGACACTGTCACAACACGTGTCGAATGAATAGTCACATTCTACTTGTAACCTTTAAGAGGGTTACAACAAACCCCCATGTTGTGCGGAATCTAGTGCCTTCAAGAGACGACCACTTCGCAAGCGGCATCACTGAACCATGCGCACAGCCTCGCGAAAGGAACGATTTTGCTCTACATTATAGGACCTCCTTTGCCAGTACCAAAATATGATAATAGGTTTTTCCCCTTTTTTCTGGCAACAAAACAAGTGTTAAGATGTTAAAACACCAAACTGAAACCTTTCACAAGGAATCATTAACCACAATGCTTGTGGTCAGAATGCAAACAAAAAACATACTCTGATAATATATGCATTGTCTTTGAAACTGATTGGTCCACACCAGAGACAGCTGAGCCAAAAAAAGGGGAAAAACCTATTATCATATTTTGGTACTGGCAAAGAAGGTCCCATGATGTAGATGCTCACCCCGAGCTCTCATTACTCTGATAGTGCATTGTCTTTGGTCTGTACGCCTCTTGCCGTCCTCTGGTCTAACACCATTTGAGGCTCAAAAGAAAGCTGTCTGGTGTGGACCAATCAGATTCAAGGACAATGCATATATTATCAGAGTATGTTTTTTTTGCATTCTGACCACAAGCATTGCGCTTAATGCAGACATGATTCCTTGTAAAAGGTTTCAGTTTGGTGTTTTAACATCTTAGCACCTGTTTTGTTGCCATAAAAAAGGGGAAAATCCTACTATCAGATTTTGCTCTACTCGAGCACAATTTCCTACAGTTATATTCTATCCACTTGAAAGTTACCCCTCTGCAAAGTTCAACTGCCAATTACCAGAGGTGGGTCAAAGTCATTGTTATGCAAGTCCAAGTCGAGTCGCAAGTCATCAAATTCATGACTCGAGTCTGACTCGAGTCCAAGTCACATGACTCGAGTCCACATCTCATAGGTGGGACAAAGTCATTGTTATGCAAGTCCAAGTCGAGTCGCAAGTCATCAAATTCATGACTCGAGTCTGACTCGAGTCCAAGTCACATGACTCGAGTCCACACCTCTGCCAATTACATAAACAAATAATATCGACAAAGCTCCCTAGTTCACCCACTGGCATACAACTCCTCTGCTTCACGCTGCCCTGATATTAAGATCTCCGCAACTGCTTTTACCTTTGATCTGCTGCGAGTACTAAATTTACTTGCCACGTTTACTGCTCACCACGCGACTATTTGATCCTGGGAGTTGGCAACAGACACCAGGCTGGGGACCCGATCGTACGCATGATTAAACAGCGCGAGCACTCTAGCCATAACCACAATCTGTAATTGTGAACACATAAAGAACACATGTCAAATTATATTAGTGCCCATTAAGCTAGATGGATTCCATCAGGCTCGTCACTGTCTAATTAATAGATATTTAGCATTATTTATACAGCGTACGCTGGCTATGAGCACACCCAATGAGAACAAGATCAGGTTATGCTTTGTATGTGCGGTAGTTTACTCGTAAACAAGTATAACGTAAGCATGTGTTGTTTAAATCAGAACTGTGCTTAAATAAGGTGCGCTTATATCCAGCTTCCATCGTTCAATTTAGTCAGCAGCAATACTTTATTAAATGAAAGACTGATCAACCCAAGTTAGGCTTCAACACTATATCATAGTTGTTTTGTCTGAAAACATTGTTCTTCCCACAGATAAGTTATTGCATTCAAGATATCTACAAGCTGTTAACACACCGAGACGCAAGTTCCATGAATGCACATACCACACACTCACAAGTTATGCAACGAGGGGCGTGCTTACACCCACATTTATGCACACACATAGCCAGTTATAGACACTCTCTCATATTCATACTTTAGATGTAATGTAGCCCAACAAATATTTGGACAGCCACTGAGATATGACCCAGTCACAGCAATCAATGTATTAATTTCCTATTGTCACGACAGCCACCTTGGATGTTGCAGAACATCTACGTGAACCAGTTTCTTTTCTCCGATTGGCAACAACCACATGGTGGATTTGTGATAACGCAGTAATTAGCACACTAATCTATGAACCAATGACCTTGGTTCGATACTTGGCAAGTGATATCTGAATCAGTCATGGGCCCTCCCCTCTCATAAACCATACAGACCAGAATGACGACATATGATCAAACAACCCCCACAACCAATATGGTATGGCAAGCCTTCATTCAGCAGTGGGCTTACAAAGATGTGTACATTATTGATACTATAAGTAATCCGTTAATTCACCATTATAAATTGTATCCATTCATAACCTATTTATTACTTTTACAAAAAATATAAGTTGTGGTACCCTAACACCACATTCATAGAAAGATACCTTTGAATGTTAAAGACACAAAAGACACATTTCTCCCGTATAGGCTTAAGATACTGTTGGGGAAAGTGCTGTTAGCGAGCATCTATGAAGGCCAGAACGGTAGACGAGGGGGTGGGTGGTCAGCCCCACGCCCAACCGCCTTTGTCTCCCTAGTGGCGATGTTTACACATCGATTTAGGGGCGGCCCAGGACCGGTTCAATAATTGTCACTGGTGTTGGCCGTGAACGGGAATCAAACTCCGGTGGCTGGGTTCATAGCGCAGCTACATATACGTACACATTAGTCCATCCATTGGTCCACCAATACAGCAGGAGGAATGTCAAGATATATTTGTGATTTGTGCTCAACATCGAGAGAGAAAATGGAACGGATACATTGTTTACACGATGGTTTGGCAAAGAACGATACTCCGTAGTTTGCAGTTATTCAACAATAAGAGTCAAGAAGCATGCCCTATAGCAATGAGTAGACTGCAGGTGAGGTTCCACGATGCATACAAAGCAGCAGCAGCAGCGAAAAGAGCAACAAAACTACGAATGATATTAAGCATTAGAACACCAAGTGCACATAGCTTGACTGTGTCCGACTGCTGTTGTTAATATAAGCGGCCGAGTGCAACATGACGCGGGCTAATGAAGATAATCTTCCCTGACAAGAGCCTTGGTCAATCGAATACAATTTTACTAGAATTTGATGCGGTATTGCTACGTATTCTTCGTCTTCTTTCGTATGGCTGGTGTAGATACAAAGCAACAACAACCTGAATTTCACGTTTAGGTGGTCAAGCCAGATAACCGCGTCAGGAGTAGCTGAGTATGGTAGCGTATCGCTGCGATGTCTCTTTTGCGACGTATTAATGAATACAGTCCAATTGAACGGGCTATTATGCAATGTTACATATTTGTTAGGTTACTAGCCGCTATTCAATCTTATTTTAGCAAAGCGCTTATTGGTGTATATTAGATTTGGTTTTATTATGGATATTGTGTATATGATGTACACGTACAAATGTAGAATTCAAGAATAAAATCATTGCCATCTTGTGTTCATATTTGTATTGTCTTTAAATACCGATCCATATGCTTTTGACTTTAAGAATATTTCCAAATTGAGAATTATATTACAAGTGGACATACATTTTTTACGACTATTTATCTTTTTTTCTCTCTAAAATCAGGCTTTAGTAGAGAGAGAGAAAAACCCAGTTCAATAGCATTATAAATGTATTCTGACTTGATTTGTAAGTTTATAATACATCGTGAATGTATTTATGTGCCTATAAATATTATTTTTAAAGACTGAAATCGCTTTAAAATAGATCATGGGTCTGCGCTGAAAAATACTACACAGGTTCAACAAGATTGAGGGTAGTTGGTGACCCAGGGTGGATATATATTACCTGCTTTTCCTGGGGAGGCAGAATGGAACAGTTGCCTGGCGTGTATTCCCAGATCTTTCTGCGAAACTTATGAGGAGGAAAGGACAGATGAGATGAGAGTTGGAAAGGAATTGAGGGACTAAGATAAGACATGCAATACGAGGAGGCATTAGTAGCAGAAGCGTCATGCTGGGAGACAGAAGAGACTGGGAAAAATCCATAAATCTGAGAATATACCAGGGTCGCTTGTGTGGAGGAAAGGAGCCATCCAGGCTTCACTGGTGAATTTTGCATTTGCACCAGCTAATGAGATGAAATGGAGTTACAGTGCAAATGTGTCACTGTAGAATAAAATACGTGTACACATTTAGCAGGCACACCGAGATAAAACATATAGATCGTGATTGAAAAACATAATCTATTTTAAACAATAGACAGTTCTAGGCATCCTATTAATATATGTATAAGCCAAAAGAAAATGATAATGGATGATTCCAAAAGATAATAATCATGATGATTTTTACAAATTACATTTAAACAATACAGGATATTTTTTGTTTAAATGTACAATTTAAATATCCGTATCATGAAGAAAATATTAGTGAAGTATGAATGTTTTTTTTTGTAAAATGTGTGATCTATATTGTACTTGCAAATACAAATGTTTTTTTGGCAATATTAGTATTTATCCGACTTTATTTTTTTTCAAAATGAGATTTTCTCGTGAGCGAGGATTATATGAAAATTGGCATTACAATCATCAAGCTCATGCCCAATGAAAATAAATGTCATTGTGAAATGAACCTGTCATTTTGCTGACAGTTCTGCAGATGCACAGGATACTGTTTTTTGCAGCTGTAATAATCATAGACTCAGTAAACACTGTAGTATTAGTTAATGATGTACCTCCCCGTATTGCAGACATACTTTCAAAACACTTCCTAATAATTGCAAAAGTAAAAATTACCATGATCAATGATAAAAACCAAATTAATTTAATGTTCGAGCTATGGTAAACACAGTATCATAGCTCTCATAAAAATATAAATACACCATCCCAAATGCCTACTAAAATATATTATAACAAATCCTTCTAAAATATCGAAAATGAATTTAAAATTAGTCTTAAATTCATATTATCAGCGAGGTTCCTCAACTGCTGTAGGAGAATGTGAACAGCTTCAGCAATTATAGTAGGGTCCTAAAATTCATACATATTTCTATGATGGGTGGCCGGAAGTAATACAATATCATGTGCCCACTGCCCAGCTGTGGACATGGAAGCAGCATCATGATTCAGGTTAACCATTCGCATGTGAAGTTGCCGGGACTGAGGACTCGAGTACAAGATGGTCATGCCGGGCATTGAGAACATGTGCTACGCAGGACCATTTGTTTTCCTGACCCAGCATACGTAAGTGTGGAGGTGAGGGGGTGTAAAGGCCTTTATTCGTTTTTTTTCCCAGAGCCTGCAACAACACGTACTCAATTCAGGTTGTCCTGACCTGGCATGGCCCTCAAAGAGCACAATGGATATAATCAATTGCAAGCCACAGCAACGGGAGCACAGTGTACTACCCACAACACCGTTACCAAGTCCATCCATATGGATTTGTGCAGCCTCACAATTTCTAAATATATATTTTGCCCTGACTGCAAAGAACACATCCTATAGAATTTCCAACATACCCATGAGATTATTTTAAATGTCCCAGCCAATCAACGAATTGCATATAAACAGAGGTGTTTCTGATTTAATAAATGCAAAGAGTAAAATATTTATTATACAGGTATCTAATCAGACAATCAATAAGTTTGTTGTCAAGGAAAACATTGTTTCAATGTTCAACAACATTACGTAAAATCATGAAATCACTTTAAAAAAACGAAGCCTGATAAAGCCAGTGCCGTGTATATTTAAATTGTCGATTTTTATCACACAAATCGGCATTTTTAAATTTCTCACAGTGATATGATCTCAGTAAAAAAAAAGTATAAATTACATGAGTGCGATTTATAATTATTTTGAAAAAAAAGGCTTCATTTCACACCGCGACCTTCGAATATAGTTGCGTAAGGAAATAAAATCACCCATGGAATGATTTTCCACACAGCGGTTAGACCGATAATGGGAAGGACTGAGCCACATTAGATGAAGACAAAGCTGAGCCACATGATATCACACGGTGCTGATTTGCCACTAGTAGCGTGAGATGGTTGCCGTGATCAGGGCAGGCCCATGATTCAGCTCAAGACACCCACTTACCGGCCTTTGGCCAAACTCCAGTTCGGCAAAGAACTTATACCACTCCTCGTTCTGAACGTCTATCTCCTCCATACTTACATAGCTCGGCTAGAGGATGCACAAGTGAGAAACAAGCATGACACAGGAGGGAAATTTTTCAAACAAGAGAAGGAAAAAGGAAAATTAAAACCCTGATACAACATTGCCATTGGACAGAAAGGACCACCATAATTCAGAATCTCTATAGAGAAGAACTGCCAAAAACAAATGAGAAGAGTGAACACTAAAATAAAACAAAGTAGATTAATTTCCTTTCAGTGAGATATCTAAATATTAGGTATACTTCCAGACAACAGTTTTACACAATTTCAAATTCACAGTACTTTGTGATAGAATGCAAAACAACTAGCCCGCAATGTACACAATTCACATGGGTTTAAGGAATCAACTTTTCTGGTCACCCAGCAGTTTATTCAGGAAGTAAACTTACTCTGCGTGTCATTCCTGTTTCCCTTCCATTCTGTCTCTCCACCTGTTCCTCCTCCTCCTCCTGCACAATCTTTCTTGTACCCACTGCTTCAGGCCCTGTTTTCATTCGCTCGGCTGCGTTCTCAGCTCGTCCGTCTGAACCCAGCCTTCCATAGGCCTGCGGCTTCTTCACTGGGAGCTCCTGCCACAGTGTTTGTGGCTCCTTCACCATCAGGCCAAACGTGGTACAACATGCGGAAAGAAGAGACATTGTGCTTTTTTTCCTGTCCCGTGTGCCTTGCCGTGCAGTTGAAAATTTGTACCTACTCAACAGCTGTTTAACTGTCAGGCGTTTGGCTCCCACTAATGCACAATTGTCATTTCACTCAAAAGGGTATCACCTGCTCTTCATGCATAAATAAAAAGCAGCCACTTGTGATCTTGGCACCCATTGTCTGGACTCGTCATGGATAGAGCTAAAATAGGGGCCATTACTTCATCAACAAATGGTAAAATGACAAAGAACAAGGAAATCAATATCCGAATGACAGTCCAGAAAAGTTTTAATACAGCCTTAAGTTTGAACATAAGAGAAGATGCTGTGACAGCAGTTTTTGTTATTCACCACAACTGCTCATAAAAATGTCAGAGCAGTTAATAAACTTGGAAAACACCTCAGTGTAATTAAAAACAAATCCAATTGACTCAATTAAGTAATAAATTATCTCCAATTATGTCACTCCCATTCGCACATTAACAACATTGATGCTAGTAGATACCACATTAATTAATATTATTCTCCTGAAACAGAAAACCTTCTTTCTTGTATAAAACAAAAGGAAAATTGTGTATTAGAGTCATGCCAGGCAGGCTTTTTCATGAAAACAATATCTGGGCACAAGGTCAATTATGCCCAATTATGTTCAGAAAATGTAAAAAAATAGATATATACTTTTTATGAACAGTTATTTTGAAATTTCATTTTTACCTTCTCATTAAAGTCACAAAAGTGAATTTATGAATACAATTCAACATTTCTAAGCATTAACTACAAAGCTGAATCACTTAAAGAGTCCAAATAACACACTAAATAAAAAAAAACCTGGGGGGTAGTAGCATTGGTGCGGGTGGTTAGCACACTGAAATAAACCTGGCGATCTCGGTAAAATATCTGGCCGTTGCAACATAAGCTGCGATTGATATTTGAACCAGTCACAGCTACAACCTCATTTTCTTCACCAAACAACAATGACCGATATGATGAAGGAGACTGGACTGTACTAAAACAACCCCCATGACTGAAATGTGGGACAACCCTCACCCAGCAGTTAACAAAGGGCTTTAAAAAATAAGGAATTCAAACATACCGTCCCCTCTAGAATGCAGAAATTTAAGTGGACTTCCTTCACAACTCAACAGCCATCACTGGACTCAAAGGGCCTGCCAGGAACATATTGTGCCCCCCCCCCCTTTGGATGACACACACATAAAGACACCGGGAGTAATAGGAGGATCGAGATACACATCGTCAGCTCCTAGCATATCTCAGCAACCCAGCCAGCGAGACAGAGCAAAGAGTCACACGAGCAGAGCCTTCAGTGACAACCAAAGCAACTAGCTCAGTCTGCTTCGGCATGGACACAGCATCCAGAATCAACCAGTGGGGTATGAACTCGGCACACCCTGTACACAGTCCTTGGAAGAATTTAACACACAATGGGGGTAAACAAATGTGTATATTTTCTCAGTTGATAAGGAATAAATAATGAGCAACATTTTTTTAAGGCAGCAAACAGCAGTTATATATGTAAAGGGCACAAGCTTATGAGAAAATGTTGTTTTGGTAAAGGAGTAACTCACACATTGCTAAGTGTTTGCAAAAAAAAGCCAAGTTAAAAGGAACGAATCGTGAGACAAAGTGCATAAATCCTTCTCTTACCGGCGCTTCCTTGTCTAGAACGGATGACCTTCCCGGCTCATACTCAAAAATACTCTTGGGCTCCGCACGATAGCTCCGTGTGTCCACGCGCTTGTCAGGGGGCTCCCACTCGCTGTCGGGTGGGTGGGTGCAGGGGAAGGCGAGGGTGGGTGGGTTGCAGGATGGGGGGCGTGGGGTGGGTGGGTGCAGGGGGAGGGGAGGGTGGATGGATCCATGGGGAGGAAAGGGAGGATAGATGGGTGCAGGGGGAGTGAGGGTGGGAGGGTGCAGGAGGGGAGGGTGGGAGGGTGGGTGGGTGCAGGAGGGGAGGGTGGGAGGGTGGGTGGGTGCAGGAGGGGAGGGTGGGAGGGTGGGTGGGTGCAGGAGGGGAGGGTGGGAGGGTGGGTGGGTGCAGGAGGGGAGGAGGTGCAGGAGGGGAGGGTGGGAGGGTGCAGGAGGGGAGGGTGGGAGGGTGCAGGAGGGGAGGGTGGGTGGGAGGGTGCAGGAGGGGAGGGTGGGTGGGAGGGTGCCGGAGGGGAGGGTGGGAGGGTGCAGGAGGGGAGGGTGGGTGGGAGGGTGCAGGAGGGGAGGGTGGGTGGGAGGGTGCAGGAGGGGAGGGAGGGTGGGAGGGTGCAGGAGGGGAGGGAGGGTGCAGGAGGGGAGGGTGGGAGGGTGGGTGGGTGCAGGAGGGGAGGAGGTGCAGGAGGGGAGGGTGGGAGGGTGCAGGAGGGGAGGGTGGGAGGGTGCAGGAGGGGAGGGTGGGTGGGAGGGTGCAGGAGGGGAGGGTGGGAGGGTGCAGGAGGGGAGGGTGGGTGGGAGGGTGCAGGAGGGGAGGGTGGGTGGGTGGGTGCAGGAGGGGAGGGTGGGTGGGTGCAGGAGGGGAGGGTGGGTGGGTGCAGGAGGGGAGGGAGGGTCGGTGCAGGAGGGGAGGGAGGGTCGGTGCAGGGGATGGGTTGCAGGAGGGGGGAGCGTGGCGTGGGTGGGTGGATTGCACGGGGAGGGGTGGGCGTTTGAGAGAAATGCGGAAAGTGAGAGTGGGGAGGGCGGCAATTGGTTGTAAACTCCCAGCAGCATCGTCATATGGCAACAACAACGACACAGTGCGCATGGCATAAAAGAAGCCTCATAGCGAGCCGTCATATGCGACACCAACTATCTTCATCACGGATGATATATTCAAAAGAAAGGAAACTGTTCTTTAATACAATACATGTTTTAAAAATACACACTGAAGGCATAGTTTTACTCAAGGACAATACATTATAACAATCATACAAACTCCTGTCATTAAAATTATTACGTTTAAATCAAGTGTATTTCAAAACACAGTTCATCATCACATCATAGACAGTACCGAATTATTAATTTATATTAAGCAATGCAGAGCTGCTCACATAATAGTATTTACTTTTTAAATAGAAATTACACAGCTACAATGATAACTATCTCACGGCAATAATTATCAATCCTTCTGGTGGCAACACACAAAAATGTAAACCCCATTTTTTTAATAAACGAGCAAACCGCACATCCTTTGGATGCGACCGTCCACCCCTCCCAGCCAGCCAGCAAAACTTTAATTCTTCTATGGAGCCCATTCTCTCTCCACCTTCTCTTGCCTTCTCAGTACTGTCGGAATTTATCTCGATTTCTCGCCGTCTCTGTTTCTCAAATCTTGTCTCCTCTCCTCCATCCGCTATCTCAACACCCCCCCCCCCACTCCTTCCATCTCTCCCCTTGTTTTTCTCTCTCACTTCTCTCCCCTCCTTAATTCCCACCTCCTCCCCCCTTCCGTCTCAATCTCTCTCACCTCTCCTCTCCCGAATCCTCTCTCTCCCCACAGCCCGTCACGTTCCCTCGCTGTGCTCTTTCCGTTTTGCTCTCTCCCGTTTCATGCCCTTTCACTATCTGCCCCCCCCCCCACCGTGTCTTCCTCCCCTCCTCTATCTCCCACCCTCATCTCTCTCCTCTGTCTCTGTCGCTCACCTCCCTCCTCTATGAAGTTATGGCCGTATGATACACAAGATGTGACAGCAATGGCCGGGCAATTGCACTGGAGACACGTCCGGAGTGGAGGGTGGACAGAACAAAGACAAAGATCCCCCCCGTATAGCCTTAACAGACTGTTGGGGCAAGTGCTGTTCGCGAGCACCTATGAAGGCCGGCACGGCACACGAGGGGGTGGGTGGCCAGCACCACGCCCGACCGCCTTTGTCTCCCAAGTGGCGATGTTTACACACCGCACCAGGTACTCATTTTGTTTTAGGCTGAGTCGACCCAGGAGAGACCCAGGACAGATAAAGATAATCGTCACTGGTGTTGGCCGTGAGCGGGAAATCGAGCTCGGGTCGTCGGGTTCGTAGCGCAGCGTAGCGCTAACCACCTCTCCATGGAGTGTAGGGGGGGGTGACGTCGTCACGCAGATGTGCCCTGTGACGTCACCACCACGCACGCGCACTTGGGAGCGCGGCAGTCAAGCCAGACAGGAATCCACCCAGGTCATCAAGCCGAAGAATATTTTTTGTTATTATAATGCAGTATATATGATACTGCACGTGCACGAACACTCTGCCGATATACAAGTGAAGCCATAAAAGCAATATTCTCAAAATAATACAAACCAAAAAACACAATACATATATTTGGGATAAACATTACCCCAAACAAAATACATCTGTCAACGTTTTTAAGGGAACCTTCGAATAACTTTGGAAGAAAAAAATCCTCCTTGCTTAAATACTCACCTATGTTAAACGATTGTGTTGTTGGTGATGATGATGAAAAAATGGTGATGCAGCAACATGGGGGAAATGTTGAAGTTAACTTACTTGCACGCCACTGGGGCGAGAATTACGGAGTCCATGCTGCCTGTTGTTAGGGTTGAGGCACACCGCACAGTGTGAATTCACAACTGAAGCAGCATTATTATACCCTACAGGGTCCGCTGGGAATATCACGCGGCTTTCCACAATTCTCTCTCAGTCTGGGGTGGTGGTGTGTGGTTGGAGGAGAGAGGGGGGGGGTAGATTTCCTACAGTCACGCCACGTGACACCACCACAAGAAAATGCTCTCACGTGTAAAACAAACTAATGGCTTATTGTTGCTGGAATACAAACTATTGGCAATGTTGTTGAAATACAAGGCACAGAAGGACGGCGATGAAAACTCTTCTTACTCGTGATGTTTGTTCGCGACAATTCTGTTAAATGACGTTTCGCTTACAATTCTCTTGCAATGAAATAAAGGTCACGCAGAGAAAAGTTTAAAGAGTCAGGAAATGGCTCGCAAGATTTTCTTTTCCTGGCTCCTAAACTGCACCAGTTAAATGCAACTTCCCGTCCCTGGGCAAAAGTAAACATACCCTCCCCATTGCACACAGCGTTACCAGCCCATCCACACTACAACTGTAGCCTGTGTTCCTCTATCCTAATTGCCATCGAGAAGGCCTCACACTGCTCTAAAATATAAAAATATAACACATGTAACGTCAGAGCACGACACTGCTATGCATAGGTTTACGAAGTGTGTTTCACATACGTGATTAATATATATTCCTTTTTATTAAATTATGCACTTCATTCACGCTGTAATTATTATGGTTCTGTGCAACATTCACCACAACAGAACAGAGAAGACCGATTTGCAGTCCGATCAAATCGGTCAAGAAAATCTATATTTTAAGCAGACATGTGACTATATCCCTGATGTGTTACACAAACAAGAAGTATGTACAAATGGAAGTAAACACAGTAAGCCTTACCATCTGTTACGAATTAAGCACAACCCTGCACTGTAAATACACAGCAGGCAGAGTGAGGTTTGATGCAGTAGTAGTGTGGATAAGACAAGCATTAACTCTTTTTGTGTTTGGACATAATAGAGGGGTGGACATATTTGCTATATTTCGGTGTTCATTATGACGCTATTTTTTCAGACAGCTCTGTTCTTCACCTGAGGACGGCTGCTTGTGTTGTGGCCGAAACGTCGTGAGAATTTTATTTTATTATGTTTTATAATTTTATTATTTCCCTTCTACGTGACTTTACCGAAAGAACCAATAAGATATTTATATAGCTATTCCTCCCATTTGTTTTTCTTTTCTCAAAATAATTTCGAAAACTCCATCATAAAATCTACGCATTGTTACATTATCATTATTATTCTGGCATGAAAATATCCACCAATGGTACATGGCACATGGCGAACCACTGGTCTTTCCATCAAACCCGTGCAATATTAGTAAATGAAACTACACTATTAAACTTGTTTTACCAGGTAAGGCCCACTGAGCTATATAGCCCTTTTTCAGAAGTGGCCTGGCCACAAATGATAGCTCAACGAAGTGCCTTATCACGTGCAAAATAAAAGCGGCCAAATATTCCAAACGAATATTTCTAAACTTATAAAGACAGGTGGGATGTTTCATGGAGAAAGTCTGATGAGTAGAATGTCATTGTCGTCACCCTCTATGGGTGTATCATCAACGTGTTGGTCATCATTCCAAAGTACACAATCCGGAGCCATCCGATCAGCTGCTTCAGAAGATAGGCTGAAGATTGCCACAATCTAAAAGTAATTTCACAAATAAGGCTACTTCTAACCGTATACAGTATATATAAAGTGTTTTTTCTTTACAACTTATTGAACATATAAGTTCGCTAAAGCAGAAACTTGATAACGTGAAACGGCGATCAATCACAATGAACATGTTAAAAACATTACCAGTGCCAAACAGTCAAAATGCCTACGATGAGATGCTAAGCGGGTTAAGGCCTGGATAGCTCTTGGATGGGTGACAACCATGCATTAACCAGGCATTGTAGACCTATGCGGGGCAACATTGTCTCCACCTTCACCAACCCACACTGAGCAGCATGGCCAAATATGGATAAGCAACACCCATGACGGTTATCACGCGAGGAGGCTCTAATCCCGCAGTGGAGTACCACACTTACTTTACGTTGTTGGAAATCATATAAATAAAAATGAATTGTAACAAATATCATGTCATACATGTACACTAAACAGCCAATATAGAACACATTCCTGCGGAGGGAGCTGGTAGGAACGTTGGGTTGCTCGGTCAATGGCCAGGGTCAACGACGGCGTGGTGTATTCCGCAAATATGGCCGACTGTGAGGGCGGGCACAAGCCGGCGCGAGTAGGTTAAACGTTGAGTTTTATAAGGGCACCACGGGGTGACCAGCCCCTCCCCACTCAACCCCACCCCTCACCCAGCCCCACCCTCCCCACCCAGCCCCTCCCCACCCAGCCCCTTTCCACCCTCCCCACCCAGCCCCTCCCCACCCTCCCCTCTCCACCCAGCCCAACCCCTCCCATTTTTGGATGCATGACGGACGGACATAATAATCCCCTGTGGGTTGGTGTAACCAGGAGGTTCCTACCAGTAATAGCAAAAATAACTTTTTGCTCTGGCTTGCAGAACAGTGCAAATGTATATTCTTAAAAGATGACTAAACATGCAATGATGCACCATCATCACGAGTTAATTCAGGAATCGGTTCTGTTTCGTCTTGTTTTTACAATCTCATTTGTTCCGACTCTGTGTAATTCTCCCTTTTTCACAATCTTCATGTAACGATGAATCAATTCGAGTTAGTGAAGCCGTACGATATGCAAATAATGCAATATGCAAATGAGGCCAGACTGAATTTATGAAGTCTGATCAATACTGAAATTGTGGATCAGGTCCACTTTGTTCTGAATTAGATTTTCACTACAATACTGGCAACGTGATTATAAAAAAAAAACACTCCCCTTGTACTTATCACTGATTTATCCGAATTGTAATCTCCGTTATCCAGCTGTTCAGTATAAACTGGGGGAAAAAGCACATCTGTTACGTGTGCCTGTTTTAAGCAAAAAGTGGCAGCTTACCGCTGGGCCGCCGAGCGGAGGCAGATGCGCGCAGGCAGCGTGGCAGATCTCTGCTGCTGCTGCGCGTCAAAATCCGGGCCGTCCGACAAACTCTTGGAGCGCGGCACCGAGTGATCTGCAGGCAGGCGAAGAGCAACGCGACTGTTAACCTCGCGCAACACTGCGAGGAGGATAAACACGCCGCCAAATGACAGAACGATGATGCATCGACAGCTCTGCTAGAGCCTCTACACGTTCAGTGGACACACACGTACTTTGTTGTCCTGGAGAGTCGAGCTCCATTTTGATTGTTATTGCAAACAAGTACATGCAGAATTAATATAGAGTATGGTGATCATCATCATCATCATCTATTCCTTCTGTTGGCCCATAAGCGACAATGAAACTCAACAAATTTCTGCCATGCCTCTCTTTAGCCAGCATTACGGCTTAGTTCAGTCCCAATCCTTTCTGTCCTCGATATTTTACGTCACCTATCCACCTGGTTTCTGTCACCCCCTACTCCTACTTCCTTTAAAATGACTCCAGATTTATTGTATTTGGTGAAGTGGTCTAGGAGGAGTGTTCTGGACAAATGTACACACATACATCTGAGCTGCTTATAAGGTAGATGCTATGAAAATGAAACACGTAAGAATATTTCTATTTTCCACACATTCAAACAATAATTCCCTGCACAGGACCAAAATAACACCTGAGATTTCGCAACAGAGCAATACACACTTTTTTTTTTATAACTCATCGCAGCTAAGTTATGAGTATATTTAAAATGTAGGAGCTGAAGCGTGACAAATGGGAAAGTGGCCTACATTTGTGAAAGTAGTGAAAATTAACAAAATGTGGCACATTTAAAATGGCTGGTGACAGATGCGCATTTGCAAGCAATCGACCGTAAAGGCAAGCCTTCTGGTACGGTTGCTATGTGACAACCGATAAAGAAACGTGCAGAGCACAGTTCTGGCCAATACCTAACTGTTCTGCAAAATTACATTTTTTTTGTATCACTATGGGATAGAAAGGTGTTAGTGGTAAGTTTGAAAACATTATTGTGATCTGTAAATGCATACAATACATATTCTTATTCTTAGGTTTTTTCGGCATACAATACATCCATCCTGAGCTCTCTCTTGTCACAAAAGTGCCACATATTCAGCAAATTCCACGCATGTCACATTGTCAGAAACATATTCTCGATATCACTGTCAGCACCAAAGGTAGAATTGCAAATGATCTACATTTGCATAGATATTGAAAATGTCGCACTAATATATGCAAATGAGCAAATACATAAGAATATAATATTTTAATTACATTACATTGACAGCAAGAAAATGAAGTTTTGGGATATATAACGATACATTAGCTGCACAATGTTCAACAGGATAATCGTTAAATGAAGCAGGCAACTGCACCAGGCCAAATTAATTATCCACTGTAACGTACAAACTAATTAATTATATTAAACACATTGATTATTTTTTTCACTTTCACCTGTTTTTTACGTGTATATGCATTTCGCGTATTTAATCATGTTCACGCCTCCATTTGTAAAAAAAATATACAATCAATTATACCTAAGGGAATACGTAAAAAATACTGTAATTAAGGCATATGCAAAAAATATATGTATGCAGGTTAAAACCCACCAGACGTACCATCTGACCGAGGTGTGAAGGTACCATCTACTTCATCATCTTCTGTAACAACAAAAATCACATAAACCGTGAAAATAGCAACAAGAATGAAAACACCACGAATTGTCCCTCCACATTCAAGCCTTCGCGAGTGGCCCGTATCTGGGTGGGGTACCAAGCCCAATTCTGTCCCCTTCATTATGCCCCGCCGGGACAAACTTGGGCAATTTTTTGCGTGATTTTTGTTCTCCCTCCATTCTGTGATCGGCGCTTTGTACCGGGCTCATATTCAGTTGTTATTAAAAACTATTTTAAAAACACACCATTAATTCATATCAGTATTGTAGTGGAGGGCACGACTGTTAGCACCGGTGATCTTTCCGTATTTGGGTGAGAGCGTGGCTATGTGCCAGTGTTATTGAGCGCATGCCCAGCCCAACACAATTATTTGTACGCACCTGGGGTTGTTACCGTACTTGTAATTTGCGACCCAAATAGGGGATGAAATACCAGCAGCTGGATTTACAACGCATCAAAAGTGCGACATCCTAGAACAATATTTCTGTGCACATCAAACACAGCCGTGCATTATAAAATATTGAGATACCCATGCAATGTATTGCACTCAGCAAATGTAACGCTACTCAGAGCGACATACAGCAGCAGGAAAATTATTTGGATTTAAGGGTTACAGCTTTAGCCAAGCACTTTATAACATGAATTTACTTTCTCAGAGGTGTTTTCTTGTAAATCAAAAGTATACTATGCAGAGGCTACTTTTTCACGTAGCTGGAGGCGTTTGTCTACTTCCCATGCACTACTCATTCTCATGTCTCGTTTAAACTGTTTAAACTTAAATAAACTCTACAGGGCAGTGCAGCTTTCTGGGTAGAAACATAATCAAATAGACCACCTTCTGTTCTGTATCGCCACATCAGAAACAAAGTATCTAATAGTCTATCAACTACTGTATTCTCCTTGTAGGCTTAAAGCAGCATGTGTTCAAATGCCAGCAGGGAAAAACTTGTGCATAGTTTGAATGTTTAAGCAAATGCCACGACGTGAGTCTAGAAGGACAGTAGACTAAGGCCAATAATCTAAAACATACTTTACTTGCACATGGAAACACCAAATGGTTACTTTTGAAATATACTGCATAAACATCCATTATATAACAAAGTGTAGATTTTTTTTATGGCTGGGCTACTATAACTCTTTGATGTGTTTCCAAGTTGTACTGAGTGTCGTTCCAAAAGAAAGCTCCCAGCAAGTGGAGTGAAACGTCGGATATCATGCCAAGCAAGACGCAATACAACACAAGACCTATCCATTCTATAAACCTATCGGCATCATAATCCTATTTTCAGGTATTAGCAATGAGCAACGGCTGAGGAAAGTCGATTTTAAAATGACATAGTTGTTATGGACCCGAATGTTGTTGGTACCTAAAAAAAGTTTTTCAGCGATAATCATCAAGGTAAGGCAGCAACATAATCTGGCAAAATGATAATCACCATATAACAGCACACAGCATTATACAAACCAACAATGTCTTAATGAGAAGGCAAGATTACTGTCCACTTAAGCCAGTGACAAAGTGTTCTTCAGGTTGCTCTGTGGAAACAACAAATCTATTTCCTGCCTTTAGCCCAGTGACGACAGCCCAACCTCAAACCCAAAATGCTACACAGGAATGTGTGCTGGGGTATCCGGCAGAGGTGGGACAAAGTCATTGTTATGCAAGTCCAAGTCGAGTCGCAAGTCATCAAATTCATGACTCGAGTCTGACTCGAGTCCAAGTCACATGACTCGAGTCCACACTTCTGGTATCCGGTCAGGGTCACATCTCAATGCCTTTGAAATCTCAGGGATGCAGGCAACTATGCGTACAATGAAAGGTCGTCAACATAACAAGTAATCAATAGAAACAAAAATGCTTAGTTTTTGGAGGTGCACTGCAAAGAGATTAAGGCCCCATATTTAACAATGTCTTTCTTCTTGTGACCAATAACGCGACACAGCTTGGCAGAACAAAGATATGTTTTCGCACAAAGAAGTCATGGAATCGAAGCAACCCACAACTATATATTCTTGCCAGCAGCACTATTTGTGCTTTCTCAAAAGAAATGAATAAATAATGCCAAAAAAATGACACATTTTACAAATGTACACTGCACTTGAATTGACCTCGACTCGACACTCAAAGTGCCTCGCACTACTCAAGAGAAAGCCACATGAGGAGACCCTCGTGGCCCAAATGGGAGGTTGTCATGGCAGCTTTTGTACTTTTGGGAGATCGCAATTCAGCAGGTGACCCTGAAAAGTGCCGGGTTCAGAAGAATATTTAAACACATTCCTGCGGAGGGAGCTGGTAGGAACGTTGGGTTGCTCGGTCAATGGCCAGGGTCAACGGCGGCGTGGTGTATTCCGCAAATATGGCCGACTGTGAGGGCGGGCACAAGCCGGCGTGAGTAGGTTAAACGTTGAGTTTTATAAGGGCACCACGGGGTGACCAGCCCCTCCCCACCCAGCCCCACCCCTCCCACTCCCCACCCAGCCCCACCCTCCCCACCCAGCCCCTCCCCACCTTCCCCACCCAGCCCCTCCCCACCCTCCCCACCCAGCCCCTCCCCACCCTCCCCTATCCACCCAGCCCCACCCCTCCCATTTTTGGATGCACGACGGACGGACGGACACAATAATCCCCTGTGGGCTGGTGGAACCAGGTGGTTCCTACCAGTACTACCGTGTATATAGTGCAGCATTTAATTGCAAGGCTCGCTTGAGATTGTAGCCAGCGATGCGTACGCAATGTAAAGGCTCATATGTCAGAGCTGTAAATTGTGTCAGGCGTTGGGAATTCACGGCTCGCAAGCCTCGACGTGAAGATATAAAGGATGCTGATCGCCTCCCCCACCACACAAAATAACAATGTCAAGCCAAAGATGTGCAACTATAGTCTTATTTAATATGACGTACCACCATGTATGGCCAATTGTCTTGAATGAAACCAAATACCGATCAACTTAAAGGTGGTCCTAAACATAGCTAAATAACCCTGGTTTATGTCATTCGCTACCACACGATGGCACTGTTTACCAACTCAGCTCAACCTCATTTTCAGCATGGAAGAGTAGGCCATAAATACCCTCTAACAAGGCTCTCTAGACCTCTCTCTCGTGAACCCTTTCCACCAGCAGTAGCGTGAGCAAGTCCAGTAATTACCGGGCTGCACTTTAAACCTTCACTCTTTCAGTGACTCAGACACATGCACAAGTCACATATTCCACCATTGTAAGCGTACAGCAACCCTGGGGATGGGAATCGTAGATTTCGTCAAAGAAGCCTTATCGCATGGCCTAACATGACGCGCAATTTAAAATGAAACGAGCAAACGTAATACATACAACAGCATGTTCATGGCTGTATATAAAAAAAAAAGTCGAAAATATTCCCCCCGTGACTGGCTGCTGACCCCCTCTGCATAGAGCCTCATTGTTCATCAGTGCTCCGGGACGCGGTGGTTGGTTTTCCCTTCTCTCAGTCCATACCCCAGTGTGATGCATAAAGAAAGATTTTAGATTTCCCTTAAAAAATAACGAACCACCCAGCCACCCCGAGATACGCTGGATTTTTCCCGTACGCCGAGTTACAGAGACCACTCCCATTACAAGAGCATTGCACACTGCTATGTTTGCAATAGCATAGGACGTTGGTGAAAAACAGAGCAAATGGTCACAGCGCCGTCTTTTGACAGTAGGAAGGATTACACCGTGGGATGTTTCCTTATCTTCATGTGTCACGAAATGTAACGAAAATTACAAATATCTCTGCAACGACATTTTTTTCTGAAATGTCTAGGCGGTGAGAAAAAAAAATGACAACCGTGCTTTGCGTAATCTGAAATAGCAGTCAATGAAGACAAACAAACAAAAAGACCAAGGGGTGAGTAAAATGACGGGCAAAAAAGGCAAGTCCAGGGTTTGATAAGAGAAGTAAACAAGCAAATGTCACAGATACCTTCTGGATTAAGGCGCGAAACAAATTCAGAGAAGACATACGTGGGTCTGTAGGGATTCTCCTCTACAAGACGGTGGGGGGATGCAGAGGGATGGAGAGAAGGAAGAAAAACAGGGAAACGCGGCCGACAACACAAAGGGATGTGGAAAAAGGACTGCAAAGCCAAACTAAAATATTGCAAAATAAACAGCAAAGATCGTGCAGTGTCAATAATGTTCATATGAAACAGGTAAAATGTGATGTAGGGGTTGGGTAAAGCGAAGACTAACTTTTTTGTTGCCTAAAGGTAAAACAAAATAAGTGAAATAAGTTTATTTTACCACTGATTAGGGACTGACATTCCTATGCTATTCGATTTGGAAAGTTGAAATGAAAATTTCATATCTCTATAGGATGAAAAGCTCGCCCTGGATATATACTTTCAAATGCACAGATATATAAAGATGATATTGTAATACATGCTTTTTATTATTATGAAGTAAAAAGCAAATTACACAACACCTTACAAAATATGCCCGTCTTAAATGTGAATTCGTTTTATAATTAATCATAACTTACTGAAACATGTTTAAAAGTATACTTTGAAAACTTTAGGGAATACTTGGAATACATTATGCTTAACAATAAGATTAATAAACCACGGGCTTATTCTATGCAAGTGTGTCTACAGAGGATGGACAATGAACTCCTGAATATGCACATATAGGCAAGCAAACAGATGCTGATATGTATAAGCGAGAAAAGTAAATTGTCCAAATGTTCTATGAGATACAGTTGTGCGAAAGCAAATCAATGTAAATCAAAAATATACATACTTACCCCAAAACTGTAATTTTAAAGTTAGTGGGTTCAGATTAATGACATGCTTTTTGTTTGTGTTAGTGTCAATCAGTAGATCTCAAACTCTTCTAATTAGTGGCTCTGCATGGTATAACATTTCATGATTGGTAGTCAACAAAACCATGCAATATGTAATTGTTAATTACCTATGTTTTCGTTTAAAAGATAAATGCTAGATATTTGATATGCACTATATAGCATAACATATTATGGCCATGCCCAAGAAGAGTAAGGAATTTGGAAACTGTTCGTGAGGTTAAAATATATGCAGCCAATTTATATGTGCGAGTAGGGATGATGGTTTTATACTATGTTGCATACATTTCTATTCTTACGGGCAGACCAAAGAGGTCATCAATTCAAGTCTTCTCAGATCACTCAGGCATAGCTTGTAGCATGGAGTGGTAGAACAATAATGGCATTTGTCTTGTGACATGTGCCATGTACTGTACATTAACATCTACACATTATGTCACATGACAAAATGTTACTCAACACTTTGCAAAACCGCAGGCTATGATTTAAAAAAAGATACACCTTTAAAAACAATCGGACGCATTCACTAATATATACAGTAACGTTACGCAAGAAGTAATTTCATTACAAAAATAATTCTGCAAGCTAAATATGCATTTTATGAAGATGGTACAGAGTAATTCAATGGGCATAAAAACTTCAGTTTATTTTTTATAAAGCACAATGGCTTGCGTCACTAAGATCTCGTTTATTAAGCATGCAATTACCTGTGGATCTGTCTGTATTAGTAAGCATTTAGTGGCAACACACACAGAATGTGTTCACAGAAGATACTCAAAGCCCTTATATGCTTCTCCACTTTAGCATTCTGAATGTTTGGACAATCTTTTGCCACAGTTGGGAGTTATTCACATATGGTTTTATATGTATAATTTTGTGAGATTTGTAGTTATTTTTTTAGTGCCTGGAATATAATTTGGGACACAATGAACTAGTCGTGTTATTATGAGCTGTTACCCAACTCTGTAGCAAAAGGCAAGATACCTGATACAAAGATAACGAGCAGCACACACTATTACATTACAGTGGTGACAACTCGCCACTATGATTGAGCAATGAGTATCTTGGCTCATGAATGAGCTAAACATAGGCACAATATATTGAACTGTAGGCAGAACTAATGAAAAACCAAAAAAATCAAATCATCACCACAGTAATAACAAAACAAAATCTCAACTATTTATTAGGATTGCTTGTAACCATCATGGTTAGCAGCTTCATATGTTGTGATATAATCCTGTTGTATTAAATGACATGTATTTATTCATTCTGTATTTACCAGGATTTCATGGAGATGTACGCATACATTACTACACGTCGTAAATTTTACCTTTAACAAAAGAAAAACAATAGACAAGCGTTGCTAAGGGTGGAATGGCCGATTTAATGTTCCGTTGCAGACATGTGGGCTCAGGGATAACGTGCTGGTAATGCGCAATCAAGTAGGCAGGGCATTTAAAACAACGACCCTGAGTCTCAGATGCATGCCTGGTGCATTGAAACCCAGCCTAGCATGGTGTTGGCAAACGAATGTAAGACACCTTAAATTCAATAAAAGTATAAACTAAGCACTTTATATGTTAATTTTACGAAGAATATTAATGTTAATTCTGAGCCAAAATTGCCTCTCCGTCATTAAGATAAGACTCGTATAACGAGACTGATTCATCGTCCCCATTGCTTTTTGATTGAAATCGAGCATTTAAATACTGCCAAGAACCTGACCATTAATCACCTTGTTGTTTTATAATCCCATTATTGTTTTTTAATCTCTTCACCTCACGTAGTAACAAAGGTATTATTCAAAAGTTCTGCGTACAGTTTAACTTGTGAATTTGCCCAGTGGAACACTGCTTGCACACCGAGCTGGGTCAGGGTTAGACTTCAAGGGTCCCTTGCTGCTACTGCACACCAGCCAAATGCTGCTGTACCTGGGTCAGGAGGCTTTTCTGTGCCCTCTGGAAAAATGTATGTGGGTTTGTATGCATTTAGTTCTGCAGACATGGACGACAGCGGGTAAAGCGGTGAGGGGGGCATTGAGTGCAGTTTGGTTGGGGTGGAGGGATAGTGGAGGGTGGGAGGGAGGGAGGGAAAGTTGGGAGCGAAAATGAATAAGCAAACAGGTCGGTGGGAGTGCAGGACACGCGGGGAAGAGTAAGGCAGCAACGTGGGCACGAGACTGAAAAAAGCACACTGGACGTGCCACTATAAACATCGCCAGGACATTAACCACGAGGTATGAACAACAATAATTGTTACGCCTCAAACATCATGAGGATGTTTTTTTTATTTAATAGTTTATACAAAGTCGGAGTGTGTATGGACCAGCCAAATCATGTCACATACAACATTTAATTTATAATAAGTTCCACAACTTTACGATTTATTGTTATGGGGTAAAAGTTAATTACGTGTGATGATAGAATGTGCTGATTAACAAGAGAAAAGGTAGCCTGTTTACATTAACAGAATAATGCACTGTAGCCCAGTCAGGCAAACATGCACCTGAAGAAAGAGATGTTAAACTGCCATGGCAATAGTTTTTTATTTCCAATCAAATTATTTGTTATTCATGATGTCAATTAGATATTACATGATCATAGCATGGCGAGCATGTATGCATGAATAACAATACTTGAGTTTATGAAGTGTAATCATGAGAATGTATAATTTCCATTATTGGCATGTGTTCAGCCAAACTTCAGTGTCGATCACAGTATCATATTTAGGCAATAAAACTTGCTTATGAAAATAAAGTACAATCCAGCTGTCTGAAATTATCTTACATTGCGTAAATATATTTATACATGCCAAACCACCCCCCAATGCGAAACAAACCAAATTAAATTCCTTTTAGATATGGACCATTCACTGCAACGAGAAAGGGCCAGATGGCTTCACACAGAATGGCTGCCAGTACCTTGACAGTGACTGTGTTGGGCTCTCTCTTCAGGGAAGCGATAGGTAGGCAGGTAGGGATTGCAGTCGGAAGGTTCTGCCAGGAAGCAGAAGCAGGACAGTAGGGAGAGGGGACGGGGAAAATAAAAGAGAGGGCATGAAGAGGACAAGGAAAGGGCAGGGAAAACACCGAGGAGAGGTAGGAGAAAGGCTTGGAGAGGGCTGAAAAAAACTATGGGAAAGGTCAAGGAAATATCCATTAAAAGACAAGGTAAGGTTTGGGAAAGGTGAGTGAAATGGCTACAAAGGATAACCAAATGACCTTACATAAGCCCAGTATGCAGCATGTGAACTAGGAAACGGTTTGACACACATAATTACAACTAGGCACATATTATACAGGGACAACATGTAGTATCTCTGCAGGGCTTTTAAAAGTACTATAGAGGTGATTCAAGACAATGACAGAAATAATTTCAAATCACGGATAGTTGTAAAAAAGCAAAAGCTAATTACCCTCTGCTTGAGAATGTTTTCATGGTGGAAGTGTAGTATGTTAAGTACACTACATCTTAGCGTTCTAAATTTTAACCAAAGAATAAGGTGGTAACGGTCACTCACTGAACGGCATGGGCATAGGATGAGTGCATATAAAGTTATTTTGGTTTGCAGGCAACTCAGCTTTAAGAGTAAGGAGAATTGAACGGAGCTGATGGAACGCTGCTCAGATAAATGAGTGTGCATAAGAAAAAAAGCCAGAATGACACGCAGATAATTCATGTAACTCAATTAAAAAAGTGAACTGAAATCATAGAACAACAAAAGTATCTTAAGGTGCATTATTTGGGCTATGAAATTCCAACACTCCAATATACATCAAGTCGTAATTACTTCCGATGTTGTTTTATCTTTGTTTATTAACTTCAAAGCCACAACTAACACCCCTGGCAGGTCAAAGAAAAAATGTTGAGCCTGGATATGTTTTTAAAAGTTATATTTCACTGGCACAGATGTCATCAAAAGATGCAAAGTTTCAATGTAAGTTAGACCTTCGCACGACTTGTTGCAGCTGTAACATGGGATAAAGTTAGCAACGGTTAGAATTTGAAACGTATCTTGGTAAACCATTATGTATTATCTCCTGTCAATGAAAATGCTTAAGAGTACATGATATTTTGATTTAAAGCTTTTGTGACTGCAGGGATTCATATTCTTGGTTCTTTCGGTAAAGTCACGTAGAAGGGAAATAATAAAATAATCTAAATATAAAACAATATGTAAAATAATATAAATATAAAACAATAGATAAAATAAATAATATTTTCTAATATTTTATTATTTCCCTTCTACGTGACTTTACCGAAAGAACCAAGAATAGTACATGATATGTAGTACAACAGCCATATTGACTATTCTTAATTTATGATATCAGCATAACATCAGTGGTCAACATTGTGCAATACTGTAAAAGGTAAAGGTGTAGGCCTGCAACTGCTTGCCCTTGCCACTGCTGGCGAAAGAGCCTCCACTAGAAAAAGCGACAGTCTCCCTAGAGGATATTTAACCTACTCTTCCACACTGTCCAGGTATCTCAGAATAGTTGGGAGTACTCACACTTAACCCACCACACACAACCTGCTGATCGACTCACTGAGGCATATACATTCATGCTGCGAGGTGGACAGAGATTTAAGAAACTTGTCCATTGTTTCAAAAGCCACGCAATGGAGAATTAACTCGTGACCTCTGGATTGCAAGTTCAGTGCGCTAACCATTGCACCAAGGCACATCGAGTTAAGATTTGAGATTGTGTATATCACACTTACCTTTGTTCACCTTGTGGATCTGATTGAACATAGTTTTGTACCAGTCCTTTGGCCGGTCTGTGCTCTGCAATGACAACATTTAGCAGTGCAAAAGGGCATGTCAGTAGAATACTCTATTGATCAATTTATTCTCCAACAAAATTAAACATCCAAGTAATGTAAATAATGATAGGTGTACAGCACAACCGAGAAAACAACACGTTGTTAAAAGCACTGGCGATGATAATGCCATCTGTAATGGTGCGCAAGTGTGTACAAACAACGTAACCAGAAACACGCAAGCCGATACAGAATAAGCAAGCAATGATGACAACGATGCCATCAAAAAATATACTACACAAGTGCGGGCGTGTAAACGTAAGCAGAAGCGCTCCCTTGATGGCGAACGGATAAGCAAGCAATATTCAAGCAACGGTCACGACGACGCCGCCGCCGCCGCTAACTTGAATAGAAACACGTTCGCAAGCCAACGATCGAACCGGCGTTGTGCGTGCCCATGGCCACAGCCACGGCCCTCACAGTGAGAGGAATGCCGGCCTCGTCCACGCCACCAATGCCGGGGAAGTCCGGCGGCCGGATGACGCGCACCGAGGGCCGGCCGTCGGCCACCCAGCGCTCCCCGTCCGCGTAGCGCTCGTAGGCACGGCGGTCGTGCGGGTGCTCGCCCGCCCGCTCTCCCGTCTGACCCGCCGCGTCCGGCACGGGTGAAGGCGTGGGAGTAGGGGAGGACGCGTCTGCGTCGGAAAAAATGCGCGGCTTCCATCAACACAGGCCGCCCACCGCGGGGAGACTCGGGCACATGCGCGCGCAGCACTCAACACTCCACAGCAAGGTGCCTCCGAACAGTGCAGCTGTGCGCACAGGCTAAGTTAACTTTGACTCGTCACACGCTGCTGGCACGTTTTACTCCGGAACTTTCGGTCACAGAGACTAAGTATGTTTGAAAACATAACGCCTCTGATCTGTGCTGATGCGATGAACCAATATTGCAGATCCTATAGCCACGATCTTGCTCCACTTATCCACCAGGGGGGAAAAAAATGCGGATAATCGTATGAGGAATAAGGTTACGTAAATAGGAGTATTTTGTGGGCCCTATAACTCCCATGCATAATGGGAGTCGGGGTGAGAGGTGCGCAGATATTAAGAGATGTTGTACAATAGTTGAGCTGACACTAAATGAGGCAACGAGTGTGGAATATTTGCTGTGCAGCTTTTTATTTTGAGCTAGGATCTTGTGGTGAGGTGGCAACAGGCAGCTTAACCATGACAACAGGCAGCTTAACCATGATAAATTTTAAGTTTGCTATTTGCATGCCTGTCAACCCATTCGGTTTACCCATATTCTTGTGCAGGGAAATTCAGTTTTCAGGTCCATACGGTGCACAGCCGTTGCGATACGGGCAACAAAAATTTTTCTCTATATGTTTGTGTTTCTCCCTTGTGATGGGACTTTGTAGGAAGAACGTTGGCATTTATAAGGGCACGGGGTGACCAATAAGGTCTGAATTGATCTGTAATAAGATTGGCACTGGTAAGGAGTTGACAGGTATATATTTCAATAATATAAAAAATACACTAAAAGTGAATAGGCCACTTGAGTTAATAGGCACATTTGAAACTGTGACATGGAAATATGCGATATGGAAAAGGACTCGGGCCTCATACGATGTACGGCATTATATACCTGCCAAGACAACCAGTGTAAGCGGTTGGATCCCAATTTCTAATCCTTTTACTGCATATGATGTGTTTTGTAGCTGTGCAGATTTTTCTAATTTTAAAAGTAGAAGTTGAGAGATTTTTAGTTTCAAAATTTATATCCAGTAAACGGGCGTTCGAAAACAGCCAGACGACTGATTAAATTGGCAGAGTTGGCAAATATTAAGTGAGTGTGCATGATTTATATAGAGGATAACCACGAAATAACGGAGCCAAATCCCCACTGGGCGTCATTGGCCTTGGAAACATGTGCTGAAATGAATCAGTTAACTTTGATCTGTTACTTTCTTAGTTAATGAGTGTAACTACTCTGTATGTACTTGTTTTTCAATTTAATGAATTAATATCTACACTGTCGATTTACTAGATAACAGGCAAGCTACTTGCAAGAGTTACACAACAAAAACCTTCCCCTTTTCTGAAATGTTAAAAACCGTACAAGCTTTTATGTAACATCCAGCAATGGATGGCTGATAATTAAAATAAATTACATTAGAATATACATTTTCAAATGTGTCTCATGAATTTGCTTTGAAAGTATCTAGTTTTTGGGAAATGAAATGCATTTAACGCTATTTATTTACATAACACGAGGAAAATGCAACAACAACAACCACAAGCTGCAATGAAGAACACATTAGTTGTCACACAAAATACATGTGAAAACGCATTTCAGTCACCACACAACTTGGATTGATCACCATAAATATTTTAAGACAATTGTTCTCCTTGGAGACATCCAGCTTTGAGCGAGAGTATTTGAAGTGACCAAACCATGTGCTCACACGGCAAGAAGGAAAGTAGTGCCACGAGGAAAGAAAAGGGACAGATCCAGTAGCAGCTCCTGCCTCCAGGTTGAGGAGAAAACAACAAAGTCCACCTCGAGTTTTCTTGTCACGTGCAAGTGGACTAATTGATGATTGGAACATCAGGGCAGAGTGTGGTGATAAAGCACCAGCACCGGGCTCCTGGGAAACACCATGGGCTGCATGCACCCGTCTGGTGGAGAAAGTGGCGGTGAAGCCACTGCCAACGCATTTCACTTTCACATTGAATCCACCTGCACACACGTTATAACCTGACACTGGAGAACCCTCGGCAGATGTTGTTGCTTTTTCTCAAGCGCGAGCCACGGAACACCACTAACCGTGGGATGCTTTGGTACTGCTCAGTCAAGCAATCCCCCCTCCACCCAACTATCCCATGTTCAAAGAGAACAATGAAAGGGCACATTCTCAAGGCTAAAAGATCCTGCATAACACTGATGTCCTTTTGGCATCTCTAAAAATAGGTGTGGTTTGCCTGGCGCAAGTAGAATGAGGCAGGCATGACGTATTATTGCGCCATTCCAAAATGCCACTGTACCTGTCTGTTGAACACAGCTTCTGAGTGCATCTAAAGGCACCTCAAGGTGGAACATTTGAGCTACTGTATTTATAATTGAGCGTTTTTAAGCCTCAACTTGAAGGCCGATGGAGTGCAATATCATCATCACTAATCTACTTTACAAAAGAACAATTGCCAGATGTAATGTACCAAATATATAAAACATTCAGAATGCTAAACATCCCAAGCATTAACATTACATTAACTTATATAATGAACAAAACAACTTAGTATGGATTTAAAATTATGTTATATTCATTTATACAGTTTCTCAGTGCAAAATAACAAAATAAGAAATTAAGTATTCCAATTTAACTGAACAATCGTTTGTTTCAAAGAAACTAACATGGCATTCAGCCATTCCGTCATTAAACTGGCATTATACACGTGTGCAGGTCAAGTGGCTAAAAGTGCACCACACTCTGAAAGCAACCCTCTGTGTAGCTGCACAGCAAGCATGCGGGGAACTGCAGGGTTAAGGAATAAGACTGGAACTCTCCTGGGAAGAAATTACCCCATGGATCGACAGAATCCACCATAGCAGGTCTCCCAGGCCACACGGTAGGGTTGTCACCTTTGAGGTATACAATAACCAGGACATATCATTGAATAAAAAAAAGAAATGGGAATTGTAATTACTGATTTACCAGGACGGCTACCGGTTTACCTTAAAAGTTGTCCTTCCCCCGCACCTCCGATTAGCACGGTTGGCTACGTATGGTGCGAAAGAAGCTCAACATACATACACGAGAACATTTGGATTTTCCTGGGGATACCAGTAGAGGTGGCAACCCTACCACACACATTAATAGATTTCTACTAAAATTTGATTAAGAAACATAAGTGGTACAAACATTAAACCCAAATTCCCATTATAACTTAGCTTCACAATTAGTGTATATACCAGTGGATTCTGGGAGGCCTGATCCAGGTCAGGGATTTCACGCAGGAGCGATAACCTCTTTGCCAAGGGATGGCCTTACCAGCCTGGGCCTACCTGACAGCCTACTCAGCCGTTTTTGCTGCTCTGGGCGTGAAAGCAAAGTTCAAGAGTGAAACACAAAACGCACAGGGGACAAAACAACGTCGTTAGTCGAGATACAACAGGCAAACATAACAACAGTTAATTCAATGTGGTACGTTTCCACGTGAAAATAAATGTTATGAGAAAATACATTGGGAGAATACTGTAGTAAATGAGCAACTAATGCAATTGAAAATTTGCTTTAGTGCCAAATATTGACTTGTTTTTTTATCATGCATTAAATAGAGTAATATACTGCACCAACGTTCACAAAAATCAATGCGTCTTTCATGAACTGTGAAGCCATGCAAGTCTTTTATTTTCTTTGAACCCATCTACGTGACTTTACCGAAAGATCCAAATAATATATTTTAACACTGTTTATACTGTTTTTGAAAATATTATTTTAATTAAATATCTTTGCTGATTAAACAACTATTGGACATGTTCACATTTGATCGTTAAACCTGCTTATTATTGATTGTAACCGATTGCATGAACTGTATACACCTCTGCTATGTGTGAATGTCCGAAGAACACAGTACCGAATGCGACATTTACTGCCACATTACTTAATTCTTGTGCAGTGTCTTGATCATGCACTATCTGTGCCAACTGTGATGGCACATGGCCTTAAGAGTAACTGCGTGTCAGACGTTCATCCTAGCAATACACATATGCGAATACCAAAACCCATGACAGATGGTTTATTTTAAACTAGGGTTAGGGTTTCACTCCACACGATGGTATATACAGTTGCTTTGTGCAGTATCCACAGTCCTTCTCTTGTACTGCTGTATATTCAAGTCATTCAGCGGTGAATGATGATATGGGCTATACACTAAATGTACATTTACCCTACATGAAGCGTAATGCTACGCAGTCCTTTATGTACAGAGTTTGTGCTCAACAATGAGGCCCAATGATGTATGCAATCTTGAAAATAAGAGGACGGTCCACGACCACAAATTACATTATTCACTTATAACATTAAGAGTCAGGGGAACAGATTTTGTAAACAATCACATGCACATATATATATTGCATATGTAAAACTAATTATTTAAATATTATCTAATCTATGCAGCCACTTTGACAGAATAAAAGATCTTGCTATTTCTAAGAGGGTGTTGTGTAGAAGCATGAGTCGCAAAATAGTGATATGTTATAATTGTTATATATTATTCCAAAATAAATACAAAAGGCATGTGCCTAAGTCTCAAAAATGTGTATAGTCTGGAGTAGTTTTAATATTAGGGGGCAACGTTGCTATGCGGTTTTAACTAATTAGGTAATTTGCAAATAATTTGAACATTTAGACCGTGACGCTGGCACACATCCCCGTTAACTCCTTGCATGCCTTTCATGCATCGCAAAAAAAGTGTCAAGCAAATTCAACAAACGTCGGCATTCCTCCGCATCCAGGCCCCCTCCCCCCCGCGAAGCTATTCCCGCGACCCATCCCTCCCATACGCACCTCCCATCAGGCGATTGTGCTGCAGCAGCACGATGGTGGGGTTGACGGCCATGGTGGACGGGTAGGCAGAAGCGCGGCCCGTCGGCGAGAAGGAGCGCTGCGAGTCGCTGTCGGAGCCTGGGGGATGCCCCGCGGAGAGCGTGCCGGTAGGGTCGCCGTCCGTCGCGGAGGCTCCATCGGGTCCCGAGGACGATCCCACGCTGCCGTTGACGACGGTCTGCCGGGCACCGACGAGGCACAGCTGCACTTTAAAACGCTTTCAATCGGCCCGCTGTGGTGGAAACCGCCCAATACATTGAGCGCAGTGCGCGTGGGTAGGACAGCGGTTGAGTCTCACTTCCAATCACGAGGTCTGGATTGGTGCTAAGGTCAAACTCTTTGACGTGTTCTCGGGTTCTTGTGCTCGTGTGTTGTACGGCACACGGTAGAACCCAGAAAATATGTCAAGAGAGTTACCAAAGCACAAGTGTAAAAACCCAAGCAGTGGCGGTTAACTAATTTACTAAAACCTTTGAGAGGAATAAAACTGCATTGAGCGATTCAAATTCATCCTATAATAAATGTACTTCTTTGAATGTATGTGATAGAAATATGTGATATTATACCGTATGCCTCATGCGGTGACTAGTACAGTTTAATGTGAGGTAGTGTTCTGCAAACAGAAATGAAGAATGCTTGAAAATGGTAATGCCATGCAGAAAGAAGTACTTAATTTTGACATAATTTTTACTCATTTAAAAATGAAATATCTTCATGTAAAACAGCCACATTACTGATGGACCTATGAAAAGTCCCATGCAGGGGAAAAAAGACGTGAACATAAATATTCACAAGGATGTAAATCAGCACAATAACACTCGAAGGAAGATATGAATACTTTGCCAAATGTGAAAGATGTCACAGGCCCTTTGATATGAATGACTGGTGCCGCGCAAAAATGGCTGTAATATTACCATAATGACATTAAGGATGCTATGCGGGATGGATTTTAATTACAATATATTACCAGCAATGCTGCGTGATGCCACATCTGCATCCGCGTTTTAATTTGCATTGCTTGGCTTTAAAATAGTTATATCCTTTTGTGAGCGCTACGACTCCCATCTGTATTGCGAGTTCACAAGCTAGATCATTTGATTTGATGTAAATATTATGTGACGAAATCAAATAATGCCCACAAGTAGATTTTGCATGTATTTAAATATTTGTGAATAATTTTCAGTCACAAAAGAAAACATCACATTGATCGAGCCTGCCAGTATCGTGCAAGAGTTACAATCGGATCACCGTAACTACATCTCGGCGGCATCAGTCATCATCACAGAACACTCCAGTCAGGCAGCAAAGCTGCTACCGTTGACAAAACGTCAATCATACGCTATTGCTATGAAAATGCAAGTGCTTGCAGCTATTGTGCACTTTAAATGGCTGAGTTTTGCCATGACTCTTCGCAAGGCACAGATTTAAATCATTATTTTTGCCAGAACCTTGAGTGATCATTCTTGCGAATGTGACAACTTAAATAGGGGAACGTTACTTTATTGCCCACCGTTCGCAAGGATATGACTGATGAGGACATGCGCATGGCATTTAAATTAGAACATGAAATCAATCCACAGAAAGAAATGAGAAAAAACAATATTCAAACATAAAAGCAATACTGCAGTGGACTCAGAAAAATAATACAACAAGCATATACAAAAGCATAAACGGAATGTCTTTCAGGAGAAAAAAAGAAATTAGTTTCCAATTAATGCACGTTTAAAGGGAAATGTGGAGATCATGAATCAGACATGCCAGCCTCAAAGCTGCTTAAACATGCATCCCATCTTTTTTCAAGCGGTGTTTTAGAAAATAAAGTAGTCCCGTAAACTTTTCATAATTACATCCGAAGATGTTGTGAGCAACTCTTCACATTCGTCTGGGGTTGTTGCCTGGTCGATGTCTGGTCTGCTGGAGGCTTGATCGTCTTGCACAGTCTTGCAGGACTGGCTTTGTTCCGCAAGGACGTCATCCCGCTCCACGGCTCCAGGTTGAAGGCGAGCGGGGTGCATCTCCAACTCAGGTGGCTCTGCAGACGAATGTTCTGGCTTTCCGTCTCTTGGCAAATGAACGGGGATGAAGTAATTGAGGTTCGGAAGATTCAAATCTTGCGGCTGAAGGTCAGACATGTTTTCTGTGATGGGCAGCGCTGGTGGAGGATTGCCAGCTGGCTCCATTTCCTCAGATGCTGTGTGCTCTGAGCTATAGGTTTGCTCAAAAGCGCTGCCTGGGTCATGTGTGGCATCTGTGCTCAGGCAGGATCCATCTTCAGGCTGTGGAACCCATTAAAAAGGATAAACACAGCTCCTGCGAGTTAGCATGCCTGCAATGGGTTAGAGCAATCTGGGTCTTATTATCACAAGGACTTCGTCTATTGTAAATATTAGGAAAGTATACTGACAGTCTTCACCAAATATCAGCACAGTACTTAAGCAAATTAAGCAAAATGCAGATTTGTGATGGTTCATATCATGAAGGAGCAAGAACATCTAATCATGCACATTTGTTTTCTTTTAAATGTCCAGTCTTACTACTGTATCTTCAATTTGTGATTTCTTAATGAACAGTGCTGTTCTTTACAAATTCGGTTGTATTAATAATGCATGGGATATATTTTTAAATAACATTAATCTATACTCCACTTACTGTTGTGTGTTCCGACTCCCGAATTAACATTCCAAACTCTCTTAGTGGTGGAAATTCCACAAATTAGCATTCCACTTTCCCTCATACATTTCCTATAACACAATCGTCAATAATGCTGCCTTACAAGGCAAGGTATATAATAGGTGACGATTCTGGCAATATCCCTCTTTCATAACACATACATAGAGCCCAGACCTCTCAAAACACACATATCTGTTTTTTTTTACATCACAACTAGAATGTAAAATATAACTCAAGCCCTAAAAACACATTCAATTGTGTACATGCCAGGTGTGTTGAGCAGTGTTAGCCTATTTCCATACAAATGTGAACTTAAATGCATATACAGTATCCTTGAGTTATGAAATTGCAAAACATCCCAAATGTCCCTGCATGGATGCGTGCGAATTTATACAGAAATGTACAAAAATGTATTTTCAAATTGAAAACATGATCTTTAACATTTCAAATTGAGTAAACAGAGCGACATTTCACTGGCAGAGACACAAATTGCTGGCGTTCCATCCCAGTTTTAAAGCATTGCCTCACTGACATTCCTTAGAAATTACAAATGTTTGGTACATTTGCTTCGTTCAAGTATGCAATTTATTATTTGGTGTTGGATGACTCCAAATTCCACCCCCTTTTCAAAGATGGATGTCGGGTTTGTGAGCGAGAGCGAAAACAAAGTGGACTCTTTTGATTTCAACAACAGAGCTCGAAAAAAACTCTGAATCAGACAGATAAGAGCCACCCCCCCCATGGTGAAAGTGAAGAGCAACCTGTTCATCACATGACCGACCACGTGCTTATACAGAAGCTGCGAAACCCTCTCTGCAATGCAACTCCCGATACTTTCGAATGGATTACCAAACTCAACATAAAGTAGAAATAATATTTAGCATATTTTTGTCCATTTGCATACGAAATTAAGAGAGTGCATCTTAAGTACAAGGCACAACAGGCTAAATGTCGTGACATCTACATCACCTCTTAGAAACAGCCACCACTCTCTCTTTCACCTTGAATAAGTCATTATATAATGCATTATATTTTTTGTACAATTTGGGGCATTCAATTATTAAGAAAAAACAGGTTTACTTATCGATCTACATCACTGCTGTTGATAGTTTGGCAATCACATGAAACTGAGGGATGTATGCATTGAACAAAGTGAAACAAGTTTCCACTTTGTTAAAACACTTTAGAACAGTTGATCATTTCTACACTAACAAAGCACTGTATTCTTTGGGTCTTTCGGCAAAGTCACGTGACTTTACGTAGATAGGTTCTTGACTTTTCCGAAAGACCCAAAGAATATGAATTCCTGCAGTCATGAAAAGCTTTAAGTCAAGATTTAACAATGCACTGCTCTCCAAGTAGTGTACAGTATTCTGTAATTAACAGTAACTAGAATGTTACGATGTATGGCCTTGTGTCGTTCGGTACACATTGATTTTATCTTACAATACTTCATCATCCCACTAAGATGTTGTATGCTTTACAGAGCACCGTTCATTTGCACACTTTGTTCTTAAGACTTTAATGCGTGAGAGGAGCAAGCTGCATTCAAAACAAAAAGACCGTGCACAAGCGGCTAAGATCCAGTGGCTCTTAGGGAGACCTCGTCCTTTAATTGCTTCCTATTGGCTTAATTAGTGGTCCTTTCCTTCCACTGAAATTTCCTGTTTATCCTACTTGTATCCCAGGGAGTATCTCATTAAACATCGCACTCATCGCAAACTGATTATCCTAAATGCCATAATACAATGGAGGAATGCAGATCCAATCACAGCCGAAAAGCATAAACAAAATCCAACAGCATTGACACGTATAGTTTCTTTTGAACAAAAATTTAAAGTTACAAGACTTCACCATTTAGTTGAAAACGTTTTCGTAGATAATTATCTAGGCAATTCTTGATCTTTTTATGCAAGTGTCAGAGTTCAAATGTTCCCCTTGCATTACTCAAAATACAAAAGCGAATGTAAAATGTTGTTGTGAAACTATTTTTCAATTTCAACTGTTAAAAATTCATCGGGCCTGAAATGGTGTAGCTGTGTATCCGAAACCAAAAACAGAGTGTTTAAAACAAAACATGTTTCAACGGTCATATCCGTACATAATATGTCAAAGGGTTTCCACTGACAGATTCACCTCTGTTTGGAATAGCTCAGGTTTAATTTGGCACACCTGCGGTTGGACATATTTTCCGACTTATCACGTACACGGCAGATGTGCCGTGTTTCATATGACAATCATAAATATGGTTTATGGTACAAGGGAACACAAAATAGACATATACAAATACTTACGTGTGCTCACGTAAACACCCATTCTCAAGAGTACATTCCGAGAACCATATATGTCTTTGCAACAAATGAGCTTTTCTTAGTTAAAAAACACAAACCCACCCTTGCACAATATTGTATATGAACATCCCTCGTGTCAATCTGCCGCTTGATGAGGGCTTCTCCATGCCTCCCAGGTCACTGGAGAGGTAAATTAACGGGACTTCACCATGTCGGTCAAGCAATGTTATAGGTGCGGGCCCTCTGTACCTGCGTGTGTTTTTTCTCGGTCGTGACGAGGCTGGGTTTCACACTGCGGAATCCCTTGGACACCAGGGGCGATGAAGATGCGTCTCCATTCACGGGGCCGATGTCAGCATTCTCACCCGGTGGGGATGATGCAGCCTCAGATACTGTGTGCACATATACGTACGCAAACTCCGGTCATCCTCAAAGCGGCTTTTGGCTTGTCCATCGAACCAAGATGGTCACCGCATCACATGCTTTCAGATGCCCTTTCGCGGCCATCTGGAAAGCTCTTCCTTCCAATATTAGGAACCCGATAGAGCGATGCCCTTTTAAATTTAGATTGAAAACTCATTTCTTTAGAACAGTTTTTTGTGGTTAGTGTGTCGTCCTTCCCCCGCACCTCCGGTTAGCGCGGTTGGCTACGTACGGTGCGAAAGAAGTTCTACATATATACATAAAGATAAAGTTCCCCTGATACAGACGTGAAGACAAGTGCTGTCAACGAGGACTATTAAGGAATGAACAGCTTATGGGGGAGGCACAGTCAGCACCATACCCAGCCAGCCACCTTTGCATCCCAAACTCTGGAGTTTCGCACACTGCAGAAGGTATTCATTTAAGTGTGAATCCACCTCGGGGAGGTCCAGGATGAGTTCTGATGTTCGTCATGTCTGGGTAATGTACTTGGATGGCTGGTTTTGTAGCACAGTGTGCAAAATCCACTGCAACGCCGCTTTCCACAGTGTACGCATGTACAAAGACAAAGATCCCCCGTATAGCCTTAACAGACTGTAGAGGCAATTGCTGTTAGCGAGCACCTATGAAGGCCGGAACGGTACACGAGGGGGTGGGTGGCCAGCACCACGCCCAATCGCCTTTGTCTCCCCAGTGGCGATGTTTACACACCGTACCAGGTACTAATTTCAGGCTGAGTCGACCTAGGGGAGGCCCAGGACCGGTTCAGATAATCGTCACTGGTGTTGGCCGTGAGCGGGAATCGAACCCGGATCGCCAGGTTCATAGCGCAGCGTGCTAACCACTACACTACCGCTTCCCAGGCATGTACACATACATACACATATGCATAAACAACACACAACTGTTGGAGTCAGTGCTATAAGTGAGTGCCTTTACAGGGACATGACAGCACAAGGTGGGCGATGAAGCCAGCCTGACCACAATTTCTATTCTCTGCGCTAACAATAACGTATTGTACCAAGTAACCATAACATACAGTGGCAACTGGTGTTTGAACCGAGCCTTGGGCCAGGTTCAAACACCAGTTGCAACTGATGTACGAGCCAAGAGATGACAACCCGAGCCACTGGAATCAGTGTGGTGTGCTAACTACACTACCTTGATACACACACCACACACGTGTTACCCAATGGCGGAGCCAGGATTTTCAGGAAGGGGGGAGCAACCCCTCCAGCAATGAAAAATGATAGGAGTTGTTAGTAAGTAATGACTTGTCCCTTGCTTTTTATTCGACACGTGTGGGTCGAATTCGAACCGCGTTGTGTGATCGGCATCGCGCTCACTGAAGATCAATGCCTTCAGGGAAGTCGTGTACTGTATACGCAACTGCGCACAATTCTGAGTCACTTATAACTGCTTTGCCGTTACTTATTTCAAATTATGGACTCAGACTATTGTCCTATCATCTCATAGAGTCCCTGGCACATAAACATATCCTACACAGTGGCAGTGAGGGTCGCAAAATGCCGATTTATTACTAATAAACCCCAATGATCCGATCAAAATTAGGGATTTCGATCGGATCATTGAGGGGGCACGTGCCACCCCACCCCCCTCCCCCGCTCCGCCAGTGGTGTCACCTACTGAACCTTCCAGCAAATATTTATATTTTCGTAAATGTTTATGAGCATAGACGGTTTTGGATCCCCACACAAAATACTACATTCCACAGCAAACGTCCCACCTGTGCATAACGACACAGTGGCTAATGTGCAGGCACAGGTGTGGGACATCTACTCTGGAATGTTCTATTCCGTTCAGGGGTGAGATGCACGGCATCTCCCCTGCGGGCTGAGCCAAGGAGAGCACTGATGGTGGAGGCCACGGTACATTTGCTACAGTACTGCCACAATGGAAACAGGGGTAACGCTCACGAACACATTGTAAACACCGCAGTTGGAAGTGAATCAGAAAATGTTTGGAAATATGTAAACGGGCACAAGTATTTACTGCTGCAAGCAATGATGCATCCAAATGCAGTTTCGTGTACTCTTTAGGAAAAAATCTGTCCACTGCCAAGGATTAAAGTCTGTCAAGGGATGGTTTAAATGCTTAAGGGATAAGCGGCAGTGGTGGTGAATGTAATGTGTTTATTACCTTCATGTTCTATATGATCATCTGCACCAGCTGTGAATATACAAACACATTTTGATGTTTAGTTACACTTCTAAACAAGAGGCGAATACATCTTTAAAATATAAATTGTTGATAATTTAACACGTGCACAACAATAAATCACGCATCAAATTTCCACTATATTTCTCATACAATGTTGTCCACACCATGTTACTCCATTTACTTGCGCATTGTGTTAACCTCATATGTAGCGCAAACTTGTACGTCGCAATTATGTCCTTGACAAGAGGAATATCAGTCACCCTTAATACCAAAACACATTTGCTTATTTTGATACGAAATGTCATTGGATCATTTTTTATTAATACATACAATGACGTGAAAGCAAGATTTATGGTACCAGTAGGGGCGAACATATTTTATAGTGTGGACACCACAAAATCCCACTGGGAAAGATTTATGCATAAGAACAAATTAACCTTGGAATCACAGGCTAACCGACAGTTCGAGTCACCCGGATACCCATAATGCCCAGTTTCCCTGTTCTCTCCCAAATCCGACTCCAATCACGGAAATATAAATAATATGAATGATCCGGCATTGCTCTCCGAAACCATTCCCTGACACCAACGAGAACCAATAATGCCACGATGTTGATGTCATCTCCAGTTTTTGTCTGAAAAAGATTACCCTTTCCACCAAAATAATGCTTGCAATGCATGATTAAATAAGACTGAACATAAATCAAAAGCAACTGCCTCTTTCGAGATTACTATGAGTTAAGCACAATTCATCAGTCATCATTCGCCATGTTCTATCCACACCTGGATAAAGGCCTCCCCTTTATCATCGTCGCTCCCTATCTGGTCATCCTCTTGGCTGCAATACCTCCCTGGCCTGCTACTCTATCACCAGTAGCGTCCATCGGCCATCAACATTTATAGCAATCTGTGTGCCCTGCCCAAACCCACTTACTTTTCAGAGTCATATTTGTTTTCTTATCCATGTCTGTGTCTCTCAGTATAATGCACAATATGCGTCTTTGCATGCATTTCAGATTTTTTTTTCCTACGCTATTTTACTTTGCAGCATCTATATTTCTGATCCATTTGTCACAGCAGCTTATATGTACAAATTGAAATGTTTCCTTCTCTAGACACTTAAGCAATCACCAATTCCAAGAATATTACTCACAGTGACTGTGCGTTAGCAATACCAAAATTAACGCTGCATTTTTGGAGGTTTGTAATTTTATATAGGCTATCAAATATTTTAACTCCCATCAATAATACAATGGATATTACAATCATAAGTTAAGAGTAAAACATCTAATTTTCATGTTGCTTCTATGGACATGAAATGTTGAAAATATTAAAAGCAAAGATATAAGCATATTCAACATGTTAATTACTTTTGTAAAGGCATAACAGCAGAATAATTATTTTAACACGTAGGCTTTCGCGACCAATATTGTTCATAATCAACGATTTTTTGGGTTTAGATCGCGTTATTTATAAATGTGTCGTAACCCTCCACCACCCGACACGGCCAATCAGTAAAAAAAGTGTCACGTTGACAAAAGACAAATAGTTCACTGCTTTAGCCCACCGGTGTGTTGAAGCGTGAAACCACAACATTTACAATTTGAGTACGACGTTTCGCTGGTAATTGCATCCAGCATCATCGGGCAATTCGCCAGAATGGTGAGGCTCTGCTGTGTCTCCCATTCTTATATAGAGCAGCAGCAGAGTGACGTCATCATTAACTCATCAGGTGCAAAGATAATAACCCCCCCTCAAATCTTTGCACCTGATGAGTTAATGATGACGTCACCCTGCTGCTGCTCTATATAAGAACGGGAGACACAGCAGAGCCTCACCATTCTGGCGAATTGCCCGATGATGCTGGATGCAATTACCAGCGAAACGTCGTACTCAAATTGTAAATGTTGTGGTTTCACGCTTCAACACACCGGTGGGCTAAAGCAGTGAACTATTTGTCTTTTGTCAACGTGACACTTTTTTTACTGATTGGCCGTGTCGGGTGGTGGAGGGTTACGACACATTTATAAATAACGCGATCTAAACCCAAAAAATCGTTGATTATGAAGAATAATTATTATGCTATATAAAATAAAAATACAGTGTAGATGTCCTTTACGTGAACTGCATTCAGCCTGTTGTTTAATTCATTCATGTGTCATAGTTTCATAATCCCGTGGTTAAGGAATGCATAAATAGTATTGCATAAGAAAAAAACTGTATAATCCTTGTTTTAAATCACATGATAATGGTGGACCAAACTTTTTAATAAAAATGCCATTTTTAATTCTTAGCATCAAATTACAAGAATATATTTTTTTTATAAACTTACAAAAATGTTTTAACAGTGTACATTAATAAATACAACAGCAATGCTATTGGAGCATATTTTTTAAAAATCTATGTTTAAATTTAAAATAAAATCCTCTAACAAAACCATTTGCATATCCAATCGGAGCAAATGCCCCTTCATGAATGGCGAATGCTACGATGGGTCAAAGGAAATATCTCTTTGTAAGGTAATTGTAATCAGGTTACCACTGCTCTAATAAGTAAATTACTACTTCTCCTTATTCCTGCACCGGAAAGGCTGTCTACACAGCCATGCGCATTTGTAGGATGGCATTTTGCCAATTGGGAAGATTTTGAAGGAGAGATCCCTGGGAAAAAATCTCTTCTGCAGCCATTCTCAGACACGCGGGGCACACAGCTTGGCGAGATTTATGAATGGCTTCCTCAGTCTCATGACGCGATGCCAATAGCACAATCGGAATTCTTTGAAAAACACACGTAAAAAAAGTTAGCTTTTTTACACACTGAAATTAGCGTTAAGTTTAATTTCAGCAGAGGATTAGCCTATTCACATAGTCGCTGCTTGTTGCCAGTGTTGTCAACAGTCAAAATCAGTGGACGTGACAATCAACACATTCACAATTGCTGGTTGCAGCCGTGGTAGCATGGCAGGGAAAGTGACTGCATAATGAGAAAATGTATTGGACGCATGTAGGCGATCAGTCTAACCACTTCCCTTCACACTTAACCATTGTAACAAATTGATTTAATACATTCTATTCATGAGTATGGCAATATGTTCGGGAGCTAAAAGCCAATATCAAGATCAGCTAGCCACGAGAGGGCTTCAGGAGAGTGTTCATGTAGTTTTGCCGTTCATACGTTGAAGGAGCGCAGACTACAGTGGTTTACTATATGGTCATAACAGGTGAAATTAAAGGCTAATGCATTTCATGAAAATATATGTACAGGTTGGCGAATGATGGGGCTTCAGGACTAGTCTGGTGAACATCTGAACTGCTGTCAGCGAATTGTGAAAGTGGGCAATGCCGGACTGTGTACTCCATGGTTTGAGATTGGCGACAGAAATCCCACTGTGAACTATTCTTAATTGTCCATTGGCGTCGGAGACAGCCGCTTCTACCGTGTGACGCCCCGATGAAGTTCACTGGCGAGACGATAACGTTCACGTGGTTGCCCCCCATTGTGTGGCACTTGTTTGGGCCTTCCCTTTACTCGACGCCGACCACAGATGTTGTCATCAGGCCTCCAAACTCGGACTCGACACTCTTGCGGTATAATCAGCAAGTAATGCCCGAATGAACCACATTAAGTTTGAGACTTAAAACATGCCCACTTGATCCACCTCATTAGCATTGTTTTTCAAATTGGAGGTCTACTTAGCTTAATAGTATTTCCTTTCATCAGACTGCCTTCCAAGACAGTCTGTTTACACAGGCTGAATGCTAACAGATGTCTCATGATCATATCAGCAGATCCATTTACGGATTAATCCCATTATTGTATAGATAACACATGCATCTCAAATTCTGTGCAAGAAAATATAAAAAAACATTACCATCAGCTGCAGCAGTGTCCACTTACTTTTTTTCCCTCACATTTTTTCGTGATTATGTTACTTATTTAATGTGTAGTTGAATACACATGCATTATTAAAATCTACAAGCTGGTGGGTTACTTAATAATGGAGGCATTCTATCTCCACCAACATTTTGTTGTGCAATAACAGTCAAAAAAGTGAGAATGTCTCCGTCTAAAACAAGATTATTATTGACAATATTACTGCATTAAAATCCCTCCGATGTGTTTTCAGTTGATATCACATGTTATTGGGGATGTCTGAAATTTTGTTCCAGGTACTCGGAGCTTCTCATCGAATTACATTTCTGACGAAGCTCCCTGCACGTGGAACGAAATGTCAGATGTGATACCCAAACAATGCGTATTACAACCCCCAAAAACACTCCGGAGTGCCATACAACACAGCCACGAAAGACCTGCGCAGTAGCATAATGCATCAATAACAAACCCAATGGAGGCAAATAACATTTGTATGACGATGCAAACTCGTCCGAAAAAATAATGATTCTGCCCTTCTTTTTTCGAACACAGGAAATCCTGGATACGTGAAAGGGCACGATGACGTGGCAACTTACCGGCGGCGGTGTATATGTGGGCAGTGCTGTGTTTGGTGTGATGAGCCCGGGTCGAACAGGCAAGCAAAACCGAGCCCCTTCCTGTGCTAAATCTGGAAGCGTCTGTTTCTGCATGCAACCCCGGCGGCACGCCAAAGACAGAGAATGGCAGAGCAAACGAGAGAGAGAGAGCAACGGGGAGAGAGAGGGAGGAGACAGCAGCACACCAAGCATGCAGAAGGTGGGCAAGGAGACCGGTTGCAGAACATATGGATTCCTCGCACAGCCATAAACTGGGAAAAATAAGTCATGCAAAACATCGAGAAACAATGCTTTGTTTTAGCATTGACAGCAGTATCCAAAAGCACAAGCAAGAGATTTGCATTAGTGCTTCATATACTGCACATTTGCTTTAAGCATATTGCATTAAAAACAACGGGGATTGAAAGGTCTATCGTTAATATGCGTATGTCAATGGTACAGTACAGTACAACACATATTGGTGGCCATCTAGCCAACAGTTTTTTTTATTCTCAAACCATCCGGTTGGTTTCACTTGATCATGTTTCCACTATAAGCATAATAAACTATGTACCACTGCACCAAACACATCACAGTGGTATGAAATTTTATTTTGGTTGGAAGTTATCGAAATAAAATAGATTTTGGGAAATTTAAAGAGCACAAACAATCTGTTGCTAAAATTAACTACGAAATGTGAAAGTAACAAGTAATCTATTCAAAATGACTGTGGAAATAGTACTATACCAATTCACGTAGACAACACATTACAAATGCATTGTGTTAAGCATTTGGTCACATAAAACTGAATTTTTTTTTATCTAAGAAATACAATATTACGTTCAGTACATTGTTATTGCCAACATTCTGTCTAAAGTCCCACCGATGCATTTATACGGCTGCCTTTAAGTTGGTATTCTCTACTGCCAAGATCTTCGGATGTCACAACAGGGAGCCTACATTGGTCGGCGTGTACACAGAATCAATCAATTGCTGTACCCAGTCTGTGTACCAGAGGGAAAACGCATCGGGAGATTAATGTTTGGTCGATCAATATTTCCTGACACATAAGGATGGAGTTGAAACCCATAATCAAATTTAAACTTTACAAAGAGATGTAAAATTTGTTTATCAAGATATTGACAAACTCTTGCATTAAAGGACACCCTGAAAATGTCATTAAATGTGCGCAACGCTCCCCAAAACTGGCAATCACCTGTTTAGCAGACACAAAACGAGAGTGGCGACTCAAATAAAAAAAAACGCTAGAGCTAGGTACATCGTACAGTGTTGAGCTTAAATCGAACCCTGATACCTGTTAACCACGGAATGTCAGGAGAGCTCTGCGCTTTCTTCATGTGAGAAATAGTGACGGTGGAAATAACACGTCTGCGAGAGGTCCGTGCGGAGTCTGAGGACACAAAACACGAGGCGCATGCGGGCGTGCAACGACCGTGCGGAGGCATGCGCGCTCCACGCTGGGGGAACGTCCCCGCAGGAAGCCACAGCAGCAGCAGCAGCACCACGACCACCAGAGCAGCGCCGCAGAGCGAGGGCCAAAGAGCAGCAAGAGCATCAGCACACGCCCCCCCGCGAGGAGCGCAGAGAAGCGAGAAATATACACAGCTCATGTGGATCCAGAGCTAATGGGAAAATAACAATAATCTACTGCAGGTAACTTTATTTAATGGTCAAATGTGCGGTGATATTTTAAACACACATAGATGCAACAAACCCGACCGATTACAAAGTACAATTCTGGGGTCAAACTTAAAGATGTGGAATATGTTTTTGGAATGAGTCTGCAAAGCTTCCACGTGGGCGAGACTGTGTCAAGGGGGGCCCTCGTGTCAATTGCGAGAGTGCTTTTGTCTGCCTGTGGGAACGTCATACCTTCCTCCACGGATGGTTTTCCATTTTCTTTCAACTCCTCCAATGTATTGTGGTTGACAGAGATGTGTTGTGCTAAAAAAAGTCAATAATATAGGACTTTTACATTTTCAAAAACGGCGCGCAGATATTTTGAGCAATACCCCAACATGGTGATTTGAGAGATTTAATGAATGATCGGCTAGAGCTTTTCTTAATTTATCATCAAGTCTCTTCTGTTGTAGCTAAAAGAGACTTCAAATGCCAACTTAACCTTCAGTTATTCACTGGTGATGCAAAAGCCATTCCTAAAAAAATATATATATATATAACAATGAACATAATCATCAAGAGCATACAAGTAAAAGCCATGCACTCTGCAAGAAATTAATGAGATTTTTTTAGCATTTTCATTTAATAAGTAATTATCAATGCTGGACAGAGTTCACATTCGTTCTATATCATGAATTAGGTGAACAATGTCCATTCGTTGAGTCAAATATGCTGATACCACAGATGTGCGTTGTTCATCTCTCATCATGATCATAAACATATTTCAGTAGCCAATGCATTTGTAATAATTATCTACACAATGCATTAATGCAAAGCTAAACGATCACAATCTAGTTTACCATTTACAGTACTCCAGTCAAATATTAGTTTGAGCAATGAGTTCAATCTCCAGCCATGGCTAACATTAGTGGCGAGTAATATGTCCTGCATCCGCCACCCCCTCACCAATCCACACTGACTAGCGTAGTGAAGTATGGTCAAAACAACCCCACAACCAATATTATACAGTAAGGCCTTCATACACCAGTGGATTGACAGAGGACTGAACATTATTGCTATAATTATGAGTCAAACACAACTTTAATCACAATTCATTTTAATATATATCAAGTTTAATGTTTTATATTTGTACCCATCACAGCAATGACGGCAATGCAGCCAATTGCTTGTTAATTTAATTGGGAAAGGGGTTTGCCAGTTATATTAGTATTCATGGTGCTTAATTGATTATTCATTTATTCAGCTAGTTTGTTCCAATGACGTTGGAGCACATAAATCACATTGAAAGAGTTCCCATAATGTTGTAGCATAGCCCGAGGAAAGGCCTCGCTGGTCATGCATTAATACAGAAGGGATTGAATATTTCACTGGTTACTGGTAGAGGACTCAAACGCTGCAATCAGCTCAGTGGCTAGACACAATTGGGACATTCAGGAAACATAATTCCTTTCGAGTTTCTTTTTCTAGTGAGCAGCATTTCAAGAATGTCAAAATGTAACTTCCACGTCACAGTGACGTACACCAAACAGAATACAAAATTAAGTGTTCTGGTCCACTTTAGATTACAAAAAAATCTTGGTTGTTTCCAAGCAAACATTACTGAAATATACAATTCAGACTGCTGGACAATTTTTTTTTAAGTTACTTGTATACGGTATACAAATGTAAAAACAACACATGCATTTACTTTATGATTGTTACTTCCATAATCCACCATGAGGTGGAATGGCCAAATGAAATCCTGCTTAACTCGGCACAGAGGCTCTTCACCAAAGCAAGTGTGCAGGAAGAGACATTATGATTTTTCAGACGCTAGTTATGAAATGTAAGTGGGCGTGGTCAGAGATGCATCATGAAAAGGATTTATGGCTGACAGTCAAGAATAATGATGGAGTGCCAGCCAAGTAATGGAACGCATCAGAGACGGCCACCAATGAGATGGAGCAATGAACGGAGTTTGCGTGCAGCTGCTGTGTGGATTATTACATCATTCAGCAGTGGATTGACCAAGGCTGACCATGATGATGCAGGCACATAAAGTCCCACGCTTATGAAGCACATTGCAGAATCTTTGAGGCCAACACTATGGCCACAGACTTTGGTTGTACATTAATAACAAACGCAATCATTCATACATAAAGTTCTGTCTTGTAGAGATTTGGTATTGAGATTCACAAATATGAGTCATATATAAAATACATAACTCACAATATCTACCATGCTTATACTGATTACCTTTTGGAAGACATTGGCATGCTCATGACGTGTTTTTTCTCTCGTAATTTATGTATTCAGTTTTGTATTTGCTAAGTAGTGGGGTTTTGTTTTTGTATTAATTATCCGTGTATGGAACTGGATAATTGATGTGCAGTGTTGTGGAATATAATTGCATGAATGACACGATATAAAATGAAATTACTACTACTTTTATATTCAAACAGCTAAATAAGCTCTACTTAATTGACCGCAATCCTACTTTATTGCCGATTGCTAAAAAAGAAAATAGCATTACACAGTAGTTTGAGAGTTTGCATTCCAGAGGCTTGCGAGTCATAGGCACCAATGTGTGTGCAATGCCCAGTGACAGCAGCTACTGAAATGCCCCGTTAAACAGCACAGCCATTCATTAAAGAACGATTCTCTGGGAACTACTCTGCATGTGGCAGCAATAATGCAATTAATGTGTTCCTACCATTCATTAGGACGGCACGTACAACGTTTCTACCAACCCAACGGGTGACCCTGAGCAGATGCCAAGAGGATAAATGTTACCGTTAACTTCCTTAGGTTTCCCCCTGCTGATTTCAAACTGCGATTTGTGTTTCAGCACCGCAGACTGTTGTGTAGTTGCCACTTCGTAGAATTGACTTCGTGGGTGCAGCTTAGGCTGTTCATCAGAATGACTTACCAGCTTGTGAGCTCATAGTGAGTGTTCTCTTGTTCCGTGTTCCGACCACAGCACAGGTGTCACTGCAAGGTTAGAGAAGATGGCATGTCACCTTCAGGCCATTTACTGATATCATCAATGGCAATTACCATCACTTAATACCACAAAGACTAATTTGTAAGCGCACGCATACCAAGCAATTAGGCACTCCGATTGAAATCATTGTTTCAATTGCCTTACTCAGATGCTCGATAGACCCCGTGCCCTCTGCATTGCAAGTTCACAGGATGCCAACAATGGGCACATTTCTAAAGTCCCCCCACCTGTGTCCACCCAGCAGCATAATTGAGTACAATTGGGTGATCGGCAGGTCATGTGTGGTGGGGTAAAGTGTGGGTATTCACATTTCTTCCCAGACGTCTTGCATATGTGGAAGAGCCGGGTGAACACCCTCTAGAGGGAGCTTTCTAAATCTTCCTCGAGTGAAGGTTCTTTGGCCAGCAGTGGCATTATCAAGTAATCGCAGGGCTGCACCTTTATCTTTACGAAAAAAATTTTTACCAGGTAAGGCCCACTGAGCTATTTCGCTCTTTTTCAGAAGTGACCTGGCCACAAATGAAAGCTCAACGAAGTGGAATGTGGAAATGCATAGCAGTCAAAAACTCTAAACACATGTTGATTCTAAATGTGGAGGGAAAAACCCGGAGAAAAATGCACACGACCAAGGGGAGAACATGCAAACTCCAAATATACAGGGTGTCAGGGTCGGGATCAAACCCACGACCTCCTGCGTACCAGGTGAGGGAGTTAACATCTCGCCAACATGGCACCCCATCACACAGTATATAGGCTGAGATCCATTAGCCAAAGTACAAACTTGACAGAAATGACAGTTACTACCAGGCGAGACACTTGAGGAAACTTGGATAAATATATCTTGCAACACGACACTTGAAGTTACTCAAGCAGACGCCAGGAAAGCGTACGGATTGTAGTGCGCACAGACGCTGTAGTAAAACGTGCCCGCATTAACTGCTCATATCGACACCCCATTAAATAGACGCAACGCAACTCACACTAGCACGCTGAACTTTAATTGAATGAAATATTAACTAGAAGCAGCGGGCATATATTATGCATGCATATTCACAGTTAATTATGCAAAAAAATGAATACTTCATTACAAATGTATACTTGACAAAGTATGGTTCCGTAGTTACATTTATTTAGTTTTGACACATTAATTAGCAGACTGGGCTTTCTGTAAAATATGTATTGTACCATACTGTTGTTTGCATCCTTTAACATGTCCCAAATGTTTGTACCCTCGTGTTACTGAGCCACATTTCTGCAATCCACAAGGGTGATATAACCTGCTACATGCTCACTGACACGATGCACTGTCTGGATAGATCGTTGAACGTGGGGCTCATGCCACGGTTTGTATCGACTGCGTCCAAGATAAAACTTTGCTTCACATGCACTCGTAAAAAATGTAATTCATCAGCCAAATCATCGTCTCTAAATAACCAACATGTCAAAGTCGTATGTTTATCAATTCACAGCACCATGTGAACACACCTGCAAGAGGTGCAAAAAGTGAACTACTCCAGTATCATATTCTTGGTTCTTTCGGTAAAGTCACGTAGAAGGGACATAATAAAATAATTCAACACTAAAATTCTCACGACGTTTCGATTGCAACACAAGCAATCATCATCAGGTGTGAAAACCACAGCAATTTACTCCAGTATCGTACAAATAACTTCCTATTCCCATAATTTTATTTGCAAATACAAACACAGAACCTTGTGACAACATTCGTTTTTCAAGGAACGTGGCCGAGAGTACGTCGATGAGGAAATACCGTGATGATATCGGCCCGTGTGCCGGATGGATTCTTACACGAGAGCATCGTGAGAAGCGGCGACGACCTGGGGAGGCTTTCATCCAGCGGTGGATTGACAATAGCTGATGGTGACGAAGGGAAGCACACAGTGTTCAAACGAAAAATTGCTCAAGATGAAGTTACCTTGGGTATTCTCTCTGCCACTTCTCATCAACGTGACACATACATCACTGTCTACAGAGTTCCCCCCCCCCTCTCTCCAACCTCAGGCCACTATTATTAACAAGCAGCCCAACTATGGCACCTCGCACACACACAAAGACACACAAAATACCTACTCACATTACTATGCAGAAGGTTACTTTGCCAGTTGCCAATTTTCTTTTAATCTTTGCCGCTCCTTATAAACATATAAGAATTGGTATTTACAAGGCAGAGCTCGGCTAATACTGTGGAATGCGTTGAGCTCAAAGCCAAGTGAACCCTCGGACAGCCTCGGTCTATAGTTATCGTGCATACTTATTTCACAATGGGGGAGGCTGTGCACGTGAGCTCACATGGCATGCCGAGTAACGGGAGGGCATCAGCGACTGGAAACTCTCATGAGGTTTTCTGCTTCACTCTCATCTCAATTGCATTAAGAAGGAATGTACCCGGCTCGTGCCAATATTCCACTGGCAGCCATCACTTATTGCGAGATAAATATAACACGGTCTAGACACACGGACTTCCTAAGCTCAAGAAGGAACCCGATTTCCTACGTCTATAACTGAACACTTTTACAGTGTTGTGAGTTGCAGTGCAGGAAGTTATCGCACTGCACTATGAACCTGGCAATCTGAGTTTTATTCCTGGTGATGGCTTGCATCAGTGATGGGTGATATCTCAACTGGTTTGTGGTTCCCCTGCATCACCAACCTGCACTGGCCCACGTGGTAAAGTATGGTCAAACAACCCCCATCACCGAAAGGAGAGGCCTTCATCTAACAATGGCTGAATAAACGGCTGTACAACAATACAGGATTGTATTGTATTTAATGAATGCGAGAATGAGTGCCGCATACTTGCAACATGAGCTTGCAATCTCTGTGTAAGTGACTGACTATAATGTAACATTCCACTGCAGTGGTAAAACTTCTGGCTGCCTTCAGCCGATAAAAAAAAAACAGTAAACAGTGTGAATACCAATGTTTACACGTGCGTTACTGATTTCCAAAATCTGCAAATGCCATAAAAAACTATCCTCCATTAATTGTTTTAAAATATGTGTAAACTAGACTAGAGGGGTACACATCAAGTTAAATCGGCACTTCCTTTTTTGCACACAAATGCACTGTTAGATTTGGTACGATACAAAAACATTTTTACTAAGCTACATAGGACCAAAACGAAAGTTCTGGAAGTGGAAGAGATGATGGAAAATTAGGAATCCGAGGGATAGAGGGGAATGATGGAGAGCCCAAGCAAGGATGTGGTAGAGATGATTGAGGTGGTCGACATATGTTATGTGTTAATCCCTTCATAATATACCAAACGGAGCCAAAATTAAATCCTTTGGGACTCAGGAAAGTTTGTCTTTATTACTATAGTTTAATTATGAGAGAATGCTCAAAATTTGTATTATATTACAATTGCTAAAATTATCTTTCATAACAATACTTATAATGTATTAAATATTTTATGGAAAACATTTTAAAATATTCTGAAGCGGTATGCAGAGTAGTAGTGGCGCTATCATGTATGGGTAAAGCACGGGGGGGGATAATAAACTCGTCATGTTTATAGCCTTTAGTGAATCCACTGGTGGATGAAGGCCTCTTCACCATGTTGGTCATGTGGTCTGTTTGTTCATACCTCACCACGCTGGTCAGTGTTGATTACTGACCCATAGGGGTCAGCTCAGCGATGTGTTGCCTCCAAAACGTCGTGATTTAATTTAGTTATTTTTATTCTTTATTTTTCACCTACGTGACTTTACCGAAAGAACCAAAGAGTATGGTATTAGCCGTGTCCGGGAATCAAAGTTCGGTTGCTGGGTTCATTGTGCAGCGCACTAATCGCTGCACTACTCCTCCAACCCCATGGCATGGTTCATGTAAGGTGCAGAAATGTATTATAGGTTTTAAAATTTAAAGAGAGTGATGTGGAGCATCACCATATAAATCCTTATATATGCTCTCGAGTTCCAAGAAAAGCAGTCATTTTGGAGCGTATGAATTATATGACATCTTATATCATGTTAAGTGCAGAAACTTCTACATTACAAGCATAGTTTGACTATAATACAGCACGTGTTTCTAATTTGCATGGTTATAACTGCTACAACATTGAGTGTTTAAAGTGCTATATTTCGAATCCATAATACCTGGATATTATTGGAAGAGTATCCATGTCAAGTAAATGAAGAAACTAGTTACATGCAGTTAGGTAATATTAATAGGTTTCTATCGGCATCACAAATGGATTGTTGTTACCATCTTCAGAATTCTTACACCACGTAGCTTGAATGAGCCGAGCCTGCCAATTTGAGCCCTAAGCTGGGCCCCAAAAATGCGCAGGAGCATTGCCGCCAGATGTTCCGCTTACTTGAGCAGGACACATTTCACGAAGTAAGAGGAGTGCGTGCATTCACGTGTATATGGTCACCCACACACAATGCTCAACGTGCATAGGAAAAGGGTAGACGATGTATCGACTCTCCCACTGCCGCAGCAAACGTCAATGTTCTGAACACAATGAGCAATAACAGGTACAAAGGCAAGGCGAAGCCCTGAAATAGCTTGCTCGTGCCACTGCTAGCAGAAAGACCTCCACAAGAGGCAGCTACTGAGAGCCTCTCGAGAGTGCATTTGGCCTACTCTTCCACGCTGAACAGATGTCTTAGAAGAGGTGGAAATACCCCAGAATTTACCCCACCACACACAAGCTGCTGGTCAATTAACTGTTGTGTATCCATTTATATTCTGATTTACGCCACTGGGTGCAAATAAGTGGTGTGGGATGAGGAGGTGGAGGGAATTAGGAAACTCGCCCCCCCATGGTATAAAATGTCGCTCCAGAGATCGACCCGGTGAACCTTGGCATACTCCCAGTCCAGTGTGCTAACCATTACACCAGGGCTATGTCCAAATGAATGGAACCTTTAATGGCCAATGACATCCAGAAGAACAAATTCTAGTGTATCACAATCTACAACGATGTGAATATAATACAACTGACAACGAGCTAAGAATGCGTCACAAACCAGTAGACTAAGTAGTATTGTTTCCCTCCTACAGCCCTACAAAAAAGGTCAACAAAGTTTTTAACAAATATCCCTTGGAGATTCACATTGCATAAGAATCTGTAAAAAAATTACACAGATAATTAAATTAGTATTTATCTCATTGCTAACCCAGTGCTGGATGAATACCTCCCTACACCAAGCCAGTCACGAGGATTGTTTGACCATACTTCATGTGGGCGATTTGAAATTGCCTGCCAACGTTAGCTTGGAATCAAACTCACGCCAACAGATTCATTCCACTGCATGAGCAACAACCTCCTAATTTCCATCTGACGTTGGTGTAAAATTTGCCTTCTACTCCTCAGAGATGTCATCTTAAACAAGTTGCCTTTTTGGGGGAAAATTACTGCTTCGACCCCAACGCTCAACACACGGGTCTCCACCACAGCGATGAGAATGCCACCCGTAATTGTCTCAAATTTCCTCCACTTTCTCTCTCACCTTTTCCTCCCAATGGAATTTTTTTCTGCACCCCATCTCACTCCCGTTTTAGCAGACTTCAAGAATCCCCCCATCACAAACCACAGCCACTCACAGGCTGAGCAGCCTGCAGCCGCCCAACAGCTCGAGGGAGCTCGGTGCAAGCGATTCACCAATCACGCTGTGAGACAGCTCGATGCGACAGCGCGTGCGTACGTTCGCTCGCTCGGCTTAACGTCACATCGGATGTTGCAGGCAGGCCATTTGCGTGACCTATGCCATCAGTCTGCTTTGCCCTAACTCGAGAGGGGGGGGGGGGCAAATGATGCATTACATAGCTAAAATAAACAAATGTATATCATTGTCACGTATGGCCTGCACAAGTGTCGTGCCTTGTCTCGTCTATTGTCTTATTAGGGTGGACTGGCGTGGCTCTGGGAGCCTTGGGCATTTATGTGAAAGTCGAAGAATATCTGCACCTCAAAATAGTCATGGGCCATTAAACAGGAAGTGATTTTCTTTGCCATGCTGCCTTCAATTATTGGCTTATATACGGCACCAAAATCAGCCAGAATTTGCAGTGCACCCCGCATCAAGCACGTGCAACGGTGTTAACGCGAACTGCGTGAAACACGATCAATCATTCACTTACACGCAACAGACATCCGATAAAGATACTCCAGAAAGCTTTACTCCACGTGGCAGCAAAACAATTGAAGACACTTTGCTGCCAGCTTACGATTTTTCTTGAAGGTTAAATTCTACCTCTCCAGAATAATAAACATACAACTTTCGTCCTCTGTTATTACCAATCAAACAATCTTTATTTATTTAAAGGCTCCTTTCGTAAACCCAGGTATTATCCTCCATTCAAACTTGAAAACCATGCAATTAAAATAGCACCACTAATTTAATATACAGTACTATATTACTTGTACGAGTATAGTAAACACTGTATAAATGTATGTGGCAGTCACAACATTATGATTGCAAGATTTTTCACTAAACCTAATGCTTTATTAGACTGCCATTGAAACCTTGTGTTTATGTTCTAATCGCAGAGTGGGAGCATGACTTGTCTGGCTTACTCTTTGAAAAAGCAATCATCTTTGGGCTAGTGTATAGATAAATCAAATGCGAGGTCAATCGTGAAATAGCAAACACATCATATGTGATGCAGACAGATAAAATGTGTGCACATCATGAACATAGTGGATATGAATGGAACTGAAATGATGCCAAACGGTTCAGTGAGCTTTTGCTCAAGAAGGCTTGAAATGTTAACTTACCAAAGTTTTTGGCTTGACATGGTTGCTGAGCATACATCCTAACTGTGGAGGATGTATTCTTTGGGTCTTTCGGTAAAGTCACGTAGATAGGTTCAAAGAAAATAACAAAAAAACGACGACGTTTCGATCACAGCACAAGCGATCGTCATCAGGAGGAACAAGTAAACCCGTAAAAACAAAGTTTTTCACTATAAATCCTTTATATGCGTGGCATCGTGGCGGCTAGAGTCCTCTCGTCCTCTGGCTTGAGATGGCTGCCACCTATTTATTTTTCCCTAAACAGTGTAAAATTTTGGAAAACATTTTCACGAAAATGCATCGTCACGCACAACGAGTCTGTGTGAAAAATGTCAGCTCGATTGGATCACGGGAAGTGGGTTAAAAAACGACCGAAAGATTTGCACGGTCCTAAGCAAGCAAGCGAACTTAATATAAAGGATTTAAAAAAGAGGGGAACGCTGCCGAGGCAGACTGTTTTAAAGGTTTAGAATGGGTGTAGCCCAAGGGTCATAAACGAAGTGGGCGGGGCTAGTGATGTTAATGTGATAAATTAGCATGTCAATGTAAGATCGTAGAGCGGCCTCCACGACGAGGGCGCGGAGGTGGCTATGTTAACGTGAGAGATTAGCATGTTAACGTGAGAAATTAGCATGTTAACGTGAGAGATTAGCATGTTAACGTGAGAGATTAGCATGTTAACGTGAGAGATTAGCATGCTAACGTGAGAGATTAGCATGTTAACGTGAGAGATTAGCATGTTAATGGGGGATCGCAGACCGGCAACGTCGAGCTTGGCGAGCGAGGTGGCTGTGTTAGTGTGGGAAATTTCACCTGTTAATGTAAAATCAGAGAACCAAAAATAACAACTAACATCGGAAGGTGGTAGGATGGGAACATCACAGCCAGTTATGACTTAAACTGGTTGATAACGTCCTTCCAATTATTGCTCAGTTTATACCCATCTTCTCGATTGAAGTATGGAGGATACCCAGGGACCAGGTCGTAAGACATTTTCATGGCCTTCTGTTATAACGACTCATCTAGTCTCTTCTACTCAATGCATTTGAACTTGATCATCATTCTAAACTCACAATAGAAACCGTCTTTGTCGTAATGCGTGTGCTCATTTCTTATTTATTACAAAAAATACAATGTATGTCTGTAGAGGGAGGTCCTGAAGAGTTCATGTTTAAAATAACTAAAATGCCTCATTCAAACGTGGTTACCTTACATGTGGAAAGGCCACGTATGGGATTAACGCCTCTGCCACTTTAGCCTCAAGCGAGCAACTGCCAATGTTTGTCACAAGCAGGAATGACAAAGGCAGATAGGCCCTGCGATGGCCACCAACTTACTAAAGGGAAACCAATAACAGTATCCAATATAGGTTTAACCATTTCCAAAGTGTTAACCGTAATCAGGTTATCTACTGCTGAATGAAGGCCTCAACGCGTCATTTCCATCTCTCATGGTCCTACAACGCTAAAATCCATGGTGGCTGTCCTCTTGGCAGTGTTTTCCCTCCCGTGGCTACGATTCTAAAAACATGTGAAAAGGAGCTTCATATTTAATCGGATTTCTCCAGGATAAATAAAGATTCTCATTCTGATTTCTGTCACTAGCCTCAATCACCCGCCATCATCCATTAGCAATGTGTCCTGCTCATGGCAGTTAACCTTTAGAATACAAGTTGATGTCTCTAATTTTTATTTGTTCTCTGATCTATGTGTTTCTCTTTCTACCTCTCAGTATAATTTTAGGCATGCACCTCTCATTGTGTTTCAACGTGCGTTCCATTTCTTTAGACAGTGTCCACGTTTGTGCTCCATTTGTGAAAGCAGGTTATGTACACCGAATGAAAATGTGCCTCTTTAGGCGTGGTGGTATGTGTTATTTTCATTATCAGTTCACATTTTCGAATAGAATTCCAATGTATCCTCGTCCCGTCTTCAATAATATCCAATTCTAGCTTCCATAAAATTACTTACATTTTTCACATGACTACGAATTTAATTATGATTGTCCTAACATTTAATACAAAGTATGTTCAGAATCTTTGCGGCAACAGTATATCGGTTTGTGTATTGTTAGTTGTTGTAACTTTCTGACCCGCCCCTCATGGACATCTGTGAAAGAGCTTTATAGCTCATCGGATTCCTCCAGGATAAATAAAGATTCTGATTTCAACTTCCTTAAGCTTGCTTAGGATATGCCCTCTGGTTCTAGTTAAGAGCAGGGAGGGTACATCATTGCAAAATGTCATTCAACTTCTCCTAATTGCATTGTGCTCAAACATATGAAAGCGGTTACTTTTGCACGTTTTTTACCTTATTTGAACCATTAGTACAATAAGATTTATCTACAAAGTGATCCCCAATACTTCTATTCCCTGGAAAAATCCTCACTCCATATACAGTAGTTTCAAGCCTGTCTGAAGGTTGAACGTGTTAGGGGTAACAACGCACGAGACACTGGATCCACTGACATGAGCAACACCAACACCCATCATTACTAAAACATTCCAAGATGGGGAAAAATATCTACTTAGATGACTAGCGGAGTAGTTGACCATAAAAAAAGCAAACAAACGCAGCCTTCAAAGTCTGTGCCCGACATGGGCTATGAAATTGTTAGAGTTGGCAGCAAGACAGATTCACTCCCAAGAAAATACCTACTCTTGCAGTCCAACAAAGGCTAAGGGGTGATTTAACTCGTGTATTCTCCCTGAGCCATGCAGGCACTATAAAAAAGGTGCCTATCGCAAACTGCAACAAGCCTATCCCACACACACACATAAATTTGCACTAAAACTCATCCACAAAATTGGTATTTCACATGGGGATGATGAAAACTCATCCATCCAGCTGTGTGAGACATCTAAAGGGTGAAATTGACAGCATGTGCTCCATGAAGTCATAGCATAAGCCCTTCATTAAGAAGCCATGGAACATGAGACACTTCATATGAACGTTATGGTGAGACCCTGGGGTCCTGAATAAACGTAAGTCAAAAGCGTAATTAATTAATTCATTTTTGGCGACTCCATACCACCACACAAAATGCCACGACCCACCTGGCGCGGATAATTCTGTTGTCATGTCGTCCAATCTCAGCGAGGACGAATGTGCAGAAGAGCTGAACAAAGCAAATGCACTCCATGCTCGGGTATGGGTAGGTCATAAGTCTTATCCAAAGCTGCTCAAACTGCCTACACGACTTAAGTCCTTTATTTGTCATAACAGTATGCATGGTACAGTGAAACTGCTCTCTTATCTTCATTATTATTTGTGACCTACCAATGTCTGCAGCCAGGATCAATCGATGACAATCCTATTACCTGCAGATATTTAACAGATGAAATGCGTTGCACCGTTAATTCCTCCTGTTTGATAATACTTCTCGTCCATATACATCTGTGCAGGTTTTTTTTTGCGGTTAAGCCATAGTCCCCACACACCTCTCATATAAATACGGATAAGATGAGCGGCAACCCACTACTCTGTAAAGTAACATTGGTATAAACGCTTGTTACAATATGAACAGCGCATTGAAAATGCGTACCATTTTATGCACTGTGTGTTCACAAATCCACACTGAGAAACACGATGATTGACAGAGGGGTGTAAATACAATTTTCGACAGTGTATTTAAATATAGGTACTGTAGGTAAGTAGTTTTCAGTTTTAAAGGCATAGTTTAACAAGACAACACTTGCCACCATCCTTCAAACCCATTGGTGAAAAAGAGCAAAGTTTTTGTTGACATTATAATATGTTTATGCGAGAGCCGGGGGCTTATGGGACCCCGGGGTCCTGCCATGAGGTTCATATGCTGTGACGTTTTAATATTTTCTGAGGTTGTTTTGAGGAGTATTGAAAATCAGCGTGTCTTTCAGAAATGCAGCGATTGTTTTGTTTGTACAGATGGATAATTGTACTGCAACGATGTTTATGCATTTCACCTTCATGAATGAGAATTTGCATTTTCTGTCCATGAGGGTGAATTATTCCCTTGACAATGAAAAACGGAAACAACAATAAAGTTTATTTTGCTAAAATATCCAAGTTGAATTTACATTTCGGCCATTTAGGGTCCTGGCAGGATTCCTTTCTTTCTTGTGAAATCCAATGGGAAAAAGTAATCAACATTTGTATTGTTTTTAATTTGATGATATCCTACAGAAATGTTCCTGACATAATAGTATTCTCATTATACAACAGCCATTTACATTAAATGAAGCGTGATCCTGTGGGTGGGTGAAATGGAGATAATTTGCCACAAGGCCTCGTTCATGATAATTCATACGTGTGTAGAGGAGTAGTGAGTGACGTCCGGGGAGTGACGTCATGTCCCAAGGGGGTATTTAGGGGGAAGCACGTGACGTAAGGGGGGTCGCCGTGGCAGCCAGGAACGGGAGAGGTTGAAGGTTGGGACCCGGGGTAGCGTATCCTCACACGAGGCTAAGGGTGGCTACTTCACCCGATCGGCCGAAGTTGGGTTAAGCCCTCGGCCGGTGTAGGGAGGAGAGCCCAGATAGCCGGGGTGGTAGGATCCCCAGTACCCTGTCCCCTGGGGAGTTATAAGCTAGGGCGTCCCTTGTTAGGCGTAAGCCTGTAACCTGGTTAGGCGTAAGCCAGAGGTCGCAAACAGGTTTTGATTCCTTACCCGTACCCGGCTGCACCAGGGTCGCGAACGGGTACCCTACCCGTACCCGGCCGGGTACGGGTAGGGTACGGGTATCGGGTACCTGATTGCAACCTCTGGGATGAAGCCATGTTGCAGGCGCGGGTGGGTTGATTCTAGGAACTTGAATTGTGAGAAGAGACAAGACGTTGGGAAATGAGTGACAAACAGTTACTCACCAGTAACTCACGGCCTACCCGTACCAGTACCCGGCCGCACCAGGGTCGCAAACGGATACCCGTACCCGGCCGGGTACGGGTAGCCGGGTATCGGGTAGGGTACGGGTATCGGGTACCCGGTTGCGACCTCTGGCGTAAGCCCGTAATAAACTTGGCGTGAGCCCCCTACAACTCACCTGCCTCTGCGTTGTAGTTTGCACCACAGCACGTGCTTAAAGTGGCGCACGTGGCACGTGGGCCAAACAGAATACGTTCTCAGGGACCACTCAGGAGTACACAGAGGCCACCTGAGACACACCCAGGCAACCTGAGACACGTACATACTACCCAGGATATAAACAGATGGGAGGCCTTAGTCGTGTATATTACCTGCTGTAACATATTGGTTAGAGACATGGATATGGCCCAAGAAAGAGAACAAAACGTGAAAAGTGCTCAAAGAAGCATGGGGAGGAGCTTACTTTGAATTAAACTGAGACAGAGGATTAGAGAACATGCATTGATTAAAGATATCAGTTTGTTCAGAAAAGTAAGTGGCCTTGGGTGGGACACGTGCCAAGAAGGGATGATTGGTCCGTTATCAAGATTAACGATAGGTTGACAGCCAATAGAGCCAACCACGCCTGAAAGGATGTCCTCCGTGGAGATGGAACCATTAAATAAGCTCGTGTGCATGTGCTCGATGGATCATTACATCACAGAACCGATCGAGATGGCGACAGCTCAGGGAGGTCTACATGCAGCAGTGGATTGATCATGGCTGATGATCAACTTTACATTTTTTACAAGGTGTGTGACTTTAGAAATAGGGAGAAGCAAATTTTCAATACATCAGTATTTCGCAAGGTTATGCTGTGCCTTCAGTTTCCAAAACAACTATTCCATTAGCTCAGCACAGATGCCACTCAACGATACTGACACCAGAGCCATTATGGGGAAGAAGTGGACAGAAAGTGCAATTACACAGTGCACATGAGCCATGAGAGTTAACAATATGTCATGTCAACATACGTGATCAGTTAATTTCAGTGTTAGAAACACTTAAATGGGTCTCTGCAGTTTAACTTGTCTGTATTTCACAGCTGAGTGCATCGTACCCCATTGTGCTAACATTGCTTTTAGGGATTTAATGTATACAGTGCGTGCATGTATATGATCAGCTTGTGGTACTTTCTAAAATCAAAACTTCCGGATGTATTAATAGAAAAGCATGTTCACTGGACCCCTTCATGTAACACCACCCTCTGGATATAAATAATTCTGGACCGTGATATTTATTGGATACCAGTAAACATTCATACCCAAGATGCCTCCAACCCAGCCTTCCCAGCCCACTATGGAATCCTGAATGTTAAATAATCCTATTTAGGATCTTTACTCAAATTTCAAATTGTAAACAATGCCAAAGCCTTTTGGAAGCACAAAAATAATGACATTAGATGGGCCAGATGACAGCTGATGGACCAAATGGATCAACTACTATTTATCCCGAATATAAAAACCTACAACCGATGCCCATCACAAATATCACAAGCTCAGAGGTTAGGGATCTGAGCTGGCGCAGTCGTAGATCCTTGGTTCGATTTTAGTTCTCAACCATAGGGAGGAGAGAGCTAAAAAAAAAGTAATTTGGTTCTGCACTTAAATTTGGCTAATATCCCATCTCTGAGAATGAATATCGGTAAAGTCACGTACATAGAAAACTAAAACTAAAAGCAAAAAACCCACGACGTTTCGACCGCAACACAAGCGGTCTTCATCAGGCGGAGAAGACCGCTTGTGTTGCGATCGAAACGTCGTGGGTTTTTTGCTTTTATTTTTGATTTAGTTTTCTATCTACGTGACTTTACCGAAAGAACCAAGAATATGAATTCCTGCAGTCACGAAAGTTTTAAGTCTAAAATGTGTATCGGTTTGATTGTCATGAGACCAACATTACTCTCAGTGGCAGAACGGGTGGGCAAGTGCTGCCCCTCCACCATGAGGGGCAGAGGCCACTTGGGTTGCCCTTCGAGGAATCCGAATAGATGACATGACACTTATAGCACAGTGAGGAAAACATTGTGGAGGAGATATATACAAGTGCAAGATCCCAGATAAATAAACATACTCCAACTCAAACTATGCAAATCCCATGTCATTAAAAAGTATGGATTCAAATAAAATTTGTAATATAAGACGATGACGTTTAATACTGTAACATTTCTAAAAAGACAGCTACTTTGGTATTGCATATGAATAATTTAACTAAAATGTTGAGTCCTGTGAAATTCCTTTTACAATAGGTGGCGTGAATCGTATCGATCATCCGTGTGTGAAAACTTAACATTTCAGCTGTTTTGTCTGAACATGACTTCACACCTTCATTTCTAATTCCTATTCCATAACGAATGACAAAGCAAAAACTGAGATACAAGCAGAGGTCGCAAACGGGTTTTGTTTCCTTACCCGTACCCGTACCCGGCCGCACCAGGGTCGCAAATGGGTACCCGAACCCGGCCGGGTATGGGTACCCGTTTCCTACCCGTACCCGTACCCTACCCGAAATGAGTGACAAACGGTTACTCACCAGTGACTCACGGCCTACCCGTACCCGTACCCGGCCGCACCAGGGTCGCAAACGGGTACCCGTACCCGTACCCGGCCGGGTACGGGTAGCCGGGTAGGCTATGGGTATCGGGTACCCGATTGCGACCTCTGGATACAAGCAAAGTTATGCAAGCAGCACACAAAAGGACATAACCAAGCTGCGGGCTGAGGGCACTCTGTGCCAGGACCTGGACTTCAACACCCATAGGCTTAGCAGGCGTGCCTGGCGTGTAATTCCAGACCTACAGTAAGCCTTAGCATCCAACTTCCCAGCTGTGGTTAATGCAATGGGATTATTTGGACAGTTTCAGTTATATTGCCTGAATACTCTTGCATTGCATGCCTTATAAACCATGACACCCTTATGAAATGGATACTCTTGATTTCAAACGAATTTCAAACTAAATTACCTGGAATTATCTAAAGAGCCTGAGAATCGGTTGGTCTTACGTACGTATCATTTGTACAACTATATGACAAATTGGGAAACAGGTGTAATAGAAAAAGAATACCTAAATGTACGGCATATTCTCGACATCAGCAGATACTGGGCACCACCAGTGATGTCACCATTGTGAGTGGTCACGCGTTCATGCATGCTGTTGGCATGCATTCACACTCAAGTTACGTGCCTACGAGTATGTGCGCTGGAGTGTGCACAACGTGTAATGAATTAAATGTGCACCCATTTCCTGAAGGAGTCAATATATGTGCATATGCAGGTGGGTGATGCAAATGTGCCACAATGTGGTCCTTTATCTGTGTAGGTGTACATGCAGAGTTGACTTGAAGTAGCTGATGCATTGCGCTTTGATTCCCGTCACCCAGAATTAAATTCCTGACAACTCACACACCACCATCAAAAAATGGCAGTGCTCTCCAAGTACTCATTTTCGACTGGCACATGTGAGCCAAGCTAGCGCGAGACCCAAACGGCACTCGTGTTTTTTGTACTGGGCTATGTAACGAGTGAAAATCCGGATCCAAACTTTTATATGATGACCTCACAATATATCTGAATGTTGCTCTGAGCTAAGCAGGGGTGGGGCCAATGCCACATTCATTGCACACATGTCGGTATATGGCGAGCGTCAGTGCTACGTCATCTACACGTGACATCAACAGCACGGCTCAGCTTCTGTAGTAGTAAATCAACCTGGCACCTGCGCCATGCCGGGCTGGATTGGCATGGCCCTGGCGCAGATAGGTTGCACAGTGGAGAAGAGCTCCTGCCCAGGTAGGTTTAACCTGAAGTGCTTACCTGGTGCGGGTGTATAGTCGCCGGACATAAAAAGGCAGCCGATGCCTCCGCTCGCACATCTCGAGCCGAATGGCTCACAGGGCTATACCAAATAAACTGAAACTGAAAACTGAAAAAAAAACTGCTCTTAGCAATTCATCTCAAGCCTCTGTCGCCCCGTCAGCACCGCGGCTCGGAGACGCGTAAGAGTTCGCCATCGGTCGGCAATCTCACCCACGCTGGGAATGCGTCGACGTGTGCACAGATCACGCGCCTATGGCGTGTACCGCTCCTTGCTCAATAAATGTCGGGATCAGAGGCCCTGACACGCAACAGCAGCCCGTGGGTTGAGCGACGGGGCCGTGCCACGTATCCGTGCCGCTCGCTCGCATTCCGAGTCATTGCAGCTCGGAGCTTCAATGAGGGCCAGAAGCCACGGCTTCCTGTGCTGCATGCCAGAAGTCATGCCGTTTTGTTTACCGTGCTATCAGGTTTGTGAGAGAGGACAGCTGTGCATGCGGACTAAATTAGATCCTGAATCAGCACGGCCAGGCCTGGTTCCCGTAAGTGCCACGAGTGGCCAGAATGTCCTTATTATATTGCAGACTCCATTGGAAATAGAACTAAATTTGTCACCATATTGTTTATTACTGTACTACTCTGCCAATAATACGTATAATATGAAGTGATAACGAAGCACCAAACAATGCTTTTGGTTCGCAGTATTGGAGGTGTGTGTGTTAAGTGCACACTGTTGTTCTATTTTTATATATAATACAGTAATCAGTTTTTTTTTGTTGATTTGTACAGTGCTTGACATATATATGGAAGCAGAATAACGAAAAAACAAGAGGTCAAACAACCACAGGAGCAAGCAGGGTTTTGGAAATATTTATGTATATAGACCACATCCATACCATTCAGCAGAATAATACATTTCAATTACCATCACGCCGAGCCTTTGTATACTATGAATCAGAGGCGGATCTAGAAACTTCCCAGGGGGTAGGCGGTCCCGAAATAATGAAGTTATTTCAACAGGGCCCTGCATAATAATAAAAAAAACATCTAATTTACTTTCTATTGTAATTATCAATAAAAAATGCAATTTCCGGGGTCTCAAGAAGGGAGGCGCAGAGGGGGGTGCGATCACCCCCATGCCCCCCCTTAGATTCCCGAACACTATGAAAAAGCATTCGACTAGCAATTGATGTACTCATCTAAATACCACACATCTATGAGCAATATATATTTCGTGTCTGTACAACTTAATTAATTATCATTGCATTTAATTCCCTTTCTACAGGTGAGAGCCTATTAGCGCTCTCGTCCAAAGGAGACAGTGGTACATATACAGGTAGTCCCCGAGTTACGACGGTCCGACTTACGATATTTCGATCTTACGATGGCGATACGACAAAACTGACACCAACAACCTAACATCGTTCAAGTATGCAGACGATGGACAGAATCTTGGCGAGTACAGTACAATATGATACGTTACGATACGTTCAATGCATGTATGATACGTAGCTTTAGCGATTTCATTTTAGGGTTACTACGATACGTTCGATGCATGTTAAAAGTTCTTATAGCAGATAGGATGGTTTCCGGAATTGTATTTATTTATTTATTAAATTGCAGTTCATATAGGTAGGTTAAGAATTTACCTTGTTTTTTACTTTACATTTTACTGTGCAATACAGTATTGTAATTAATAAATACATACAGTATATAATTTATACAGTAAGGTACTCTAAATTGCTCTGTTTTGCTAAATTATCACCATTCTTTAAGACTCCTGGGTAGGCTAGGCCATCTTCGACTTACGATACTTTTGACTTACGATGGGGTCGTCGTAACGCATCTCCATCGTAAGTAGAGGACTACCTGGAAACATATATCATTTCAAATACATCAGAGGATTTGGGCTTTGATGTTACAAAAAATGTTCCTCGCGAAAGGTCGGATATGGAACTTTACAAAATATAGTAATAGGTAATAGGTGCAGCCCTAGAATCGCTTGGCCACAACACTGCTGGCAGAAGGGCCTCCATCACAGGAGCTCTGGAGGATATTTGGCCTACTCATTTACACTTGCCAGAAGTCTAGGGTGTCTTTCTGTTGAACTTCTTTCGCACCGTGCGTAGCCAACCAATGCTGATCGGAGGTGTGTTACGAGTACCGACATTTTTACTTCCCCACAACGTGACCTACCAACACTCGAACTGCTGGGTGCATAGACATAGGGAGATTTAAGAACCTTGTCCTCTGTTTCATCAGCTGTGTCAGGAAATCGAACTGGTGACCTCTGAATTTAAAAAGGCCCAGTTTTCTAACCGTCACACCATGGTGGCACACAAAACATGGTATGCTTTTTAAACATCCAAACAATTTAATTTGACTTCTGTAGAAATCACACCGTCAACTTCACATTCACTCTCTCAGGGAGGAGCACCCAAATAAATTGGGCCTCCCAGCTAGATATATCTGCGACACATTTTTTGCCACCAATGTGTTGTCACAATCAATTATGTTCCAATGTATATGCACTACTGCAATTAACAATAGCACAATTTATTATCATTCACGTACTTGTTACCATATTAATTTAAAGTGTGATAAAAGTCCAACCAGAAGTGAATGTTGTTTTTCAAAGACACAAACAAAATGTACAAGTGAAGAAATGTTTGCTATGGTACAGTTAAGACTTCAATAATGTTACACATCTAAATGAAAATGTGAGGCTCGAGTACTGGTTGCATGTCCTACATTCCAGGATAAAGCGGCGTACTTACCCAGATGTTGCTTTATAATATCAGACTCCCACTGAAGAAGAATGCCGAGATGCACACCAAGTACCGTTTTCTGCCAAATCCTCCTCCTGAAAAACACAGCAGAATAACCCGACATTATTTATATATTATGCAGCAGTAAACGCACAAGTAAAAAAAGCACGTTTTAAGCACCTACGACTTTATCACGGTTGGTTACATGCTGTGCGAAAGAAGCTCAACATACATACGGTCCAAAAATTAAACCTGCGTAGCACGAATTAACTGCTTAACAGAATTTTAATTCACAAAAAACTGCGAGGGTTAAAAAATGCTAAACCTTGCCCTCGCAATTGTAACAAAAGTCTGGGAAACACATACAGACTGTCTTGGAAGAATTCATAATATGTTGCATGGAGGACTATTTCAAAAATTTCCACTTGGCAGGCGAATTTGTACATTTGACCATCCAAAAATAAAATACTTGAACCATTTGTTTTCATTTCATACATAACCCCAGTACTGTGGTGGCATCAACAATATTTTAAAAACTAAAATATGGATTATCTTTACAGCTAGTCATAGTACAAGCCTGTGATGATAAAAAAAGTATATACCTGAATTATATTATATTAATCTTATATTATTCATATTAATGTAAAGGGAAAAAAACAAATGCAAATAACATTTAGAATATGGTAGGCAATAGATACACAAAGTGATCATGCAGTAAATAACACTGCATTAAATATCAAAACGCTCTCCACATGCTCCTGCGGAAACTTTTATTTACTGGAAAGTGTCGTGAAAAATAAACGCCTCTTCTCGCGCTTTCGCCTCCACCGCCACACCACCACGCCGTGAAGCCCAGAAGGTGGGAGACTGGCCATGCGAACTCGTCAGGTGAGTGACAGCCAACACACGGCACACGCGCCGCAACTCGCTAAACCCCAAAACGCCGAGTCTTCTGTGCCGGCAACTTATGCGGAAGGAATGGGGCAGAGCTCTTAGCAGAAGTAGAGTCTCACATGTGCGTATGTCTGTGTGTGCATCTGTGTGTGTATAATAATATGACTGTGCAACTATTTGTTTTCCAGAGCCACAAAAGCTGCATTGTGGAAGCCCATTGGAATTGTTGCATTCATCTGAGAGTGATGACGCTGGCTGGACAAAACACACTGGCGTGACAATGCAGCACAATCTGCGGCAGCTGATCGACGCAAACAAGCTGGCAGCCAGCACAGAATACCTGCCTTGTTTCAATTCAAGGGACTGCTATGTTGGCAAAAAATGTCACCTGTTTGTGGAGTAACTGCATTTGCAGTTGGCATGTTAAGGGGCAATTAGTGCATGCTGCGTGACATTTCTTTCATACTGGTAGGAACCTCCTGGTTACACCAGCCCACAGGGGATTATTGTGTCCGTCCGTCGTGCAGGGAGGGGCTGGGTGGGGAGGGAGGGGCTGGGTGGGGAGGGTGGGAGGGGTGGGGCTGGGTTGGGAGGGGCTGGTCACCCCGTGGTGCCCTTATAATACTCAACGTTTAACCTACTCACGCCGGCTTGTGCCCGCCCTCACAGTCGGGCATATTTGCGGAATACACCACGCCGCCGTTGACCCTGGCCATTGACCGAGCAACCCAACGTTTCTACCATCTCCCTCCGCAGGAATGTGTTAAATTGGTGCAGGGCTCATTAATGTTTTAATACATCACTGCACATCATCTCAATTATAGTCAGTGGTAGATAAAGCACATTTCTGTACTAGCATTGCTGGAAATGGTTTTAAATCACACAAAATCATTACGTACCATTAAAGAGCTTGAATTTTTTTTTTGTATCTGTCACTACTTGTAAATGGTTACATACATAACAGCGATGTTTGTAAGAGTGGCAGTGGAGGGACAGTACTAGATGGACTTCTCACACCGAAAGGCAAGGAGCTCGTAAATCATTCATTATTTCGGTTAACATGTGATCCCTATATGACACCAGTCATTTTCATATAGTAAATTGCTTATTCTTTGGGTCTTTCAGTAAAGTCATGTAGAACAAAAAAAAATTAACAAAAAAACTATGGCGTTTCGATCGCAACACAAGCAATCGTCATCCTGATCACACCGTTTTGCGATCGAAACGTAGTTTTTGTTAATTTATTTTTGTTCTACGTGACTTTACCGAAAGACCAAAAGAATATGAATTCCTGGAGTCACTAAAGCTTTAAGTCAAGAGTAAATTGCTTTGAACAGAATCTATTCTAATTTTTTGTAAATGGTTGGCACACTGGACTTGGGTCGTCGGTTTGACTTCCCGATGCGGCAGATGAACCAACAGGCAAGTTTCTTCAATCCTGGCAGTACGAATGGGTAATAATCGATGTCAATGGATTAATTTATGCATTGTTACCACCCCTACTTGGTTAGTCGAAACACAACAGAAGTGCTTCCTTAAACTACGTAAGTCAAGATCCCGTTTAGATTCGATGTAAACGTGTGCCACCGTTTAATACGATACTCGGACTTTTTTCATCTTCTTGGTTCTTTCGGTAAAGTCACGTAGAAGGGAAGTAATAAAATAATAAAAATAAAACATAATAAAATAAAATAAATTATTTTATTTTATTATGTTTTATTTTGTATTATTTTATTAAAATAAATTATTTTATTTTATTATGTTTTATTTTTTATTATTTTATTACTTCCCTTCTACGTGACTTTACCGAAAGAACCAAGAAGATGAATCCCTGCAGTCACGAAAGCTTTAAATCGAAACTCGGACTTTTGTTTTGGACACGGACCCTCCCACGTGCCTGTAAATCATCTTTGTGGGTTGCTGCCTCCCAGTGAGAGGAAAGCCTTTGGAATGTGCCTACAGTCAATTAATGCAGTTTATTTCGGTGGGAACACCACGGACACCCCATTGCCACAGAAACACATAAACCCCAAGCTGAACACATGGTGTTTTAAAAACATTAATTTATAAAGGCAAAATATATTGAAACGCCATGTGTGTGGCATAAGCCCGTCATTTATTTCAACTGCATAAATATATTACGATGCTACGTGGCCCAGGACCTGTTCAGACATCACTTGCCACTTGATGTTAGTCATGGTCGGGTGTCCAGGTTCATAGCGCATGACATTATTATTTTTACTCAGTTCATACGGAGTAACAATTGAGAAATATATCCAATGTTATGAGGGTTAGTTTACAGTAAAAAAACACATTTTAGGAACAGCAGGACAATATTTAATAAGAATGGTTCATCGAACTAACCAAAAAGAAAAATGATGTTGGAACTACAGTAGTTGAAATCCTATACATCAGTTTGGTTGAAAATACAGTAGTTAAACGGTTGTAATGATCGCTTGCTTATTTTGAAAGAAGCAAACAGTATGGCTCTTGTAAACACGAAGCAAACAAAATAAACATTTAGCCCAACATTAAGTAAGAAAACATGCGATGGGCTTCCTTGTGCAGCATACACAGCTGGCAGGAGTAGCCCAGATAAGTGTAAACACCCTTCGCTAAATTTGGTACATAATGGCTATCGATAATTGTTATTTACAGACAGACATTCAGTCCCGGACAAAACCACTGGAACGGCAAACACCCGGGTGCCAGGGTCACTATGGGGAAACAAAAGAGGGCCTCAAAACAAGTCACAAACAGATACGTGAGCTTTATTGAAATATCATGAGTCAGTCTTGAGCCCTTAAACAAGTACCGGTAAATGCCACCGAGACAGCTATAACCTTGTACGTTATGACGAAGACGACAGGAGAGTATCACTGTGGTTTTTAGCACTTGTGACTAAACCAAGAAGTTCCGTGGAAGTGATTTCACTATCCGACAAAAAAAAAACATAGTTTATTCGAGTTTTCAATAAAAATTCTGGACCCAACATACCCAGCGTGATGTGTTTGGGATACACGCTTTAGGCTCTTGAGTGACCTTTACAAGAAGTGCAACATCTTATTAAACTAAGGTATCAATGTCAACCTTCTGTGAACGTAACTTGTTGCTTTGTGCCGATCTTCCATCTGATCACGGGAACAGTGAATATTTTAGGGCTGCATCCTCAACAAAAACAAATTTATTTTTTTATTTTACCAGGTAAGGCCCACTGAGCTATACAGCTCTTTTTCATAAGTGACCTGGCCACAACAAAGTGGCTTATCACGTGGAAATTTAAAGCACCCAAATAATCTAATAGTTTAATACTCTCCCAGATATTGTTGGCCATTAGTAGGCACACATTTAAATTACGTACGTATATGTTGAACTTCTTTCGCACCGTACGTAGCCAACCATGCTAATACATACACACGAAGGGGTGGGTGGAAACGGTGCGAGCATCTTGTATATACATATACTCAGTATGGAAGTGTAAGAGCAAACAGGGACAGCTCTGTGAATGGAAAAAAAACTGAAATAAAACGTTTAAAAAATCCCAAAGAGTCATGCAATTGTACTCTTAATCCAAAATGAATGGCTCTTACTTTAAGCATCCGCCTTTGCGTGCGAGGCTACAAGAAATGTCCCAGCATGCTCTGACAACAACCACAGCATACGACTGCCACTGGATAAATGTCAACATGGGCTCTGAAATGCATGCACAGTGTCAAATATATTGCCAGTACTTACACGTGTTGTGATGTATAGTAAATATGCTTGTTGTATGACCGGTATATCCTAAAGTAGTGGAGGCCAACACAGGGCTCAAGAGCCAAATGTGGCTCCTAGGCAGGTCAAGTGCGGCTCAGGAAATATGCATTTTTCTTACTTTGCAACATAACTCGATTCAAAACAGGAAAAACAGGGACCCTCCTGCAGGCTATAACATATTCAAAAAATCCACAGCCAACGAACACAAGCGAGTCAGTCACATGACCAACTGACGTTACCCACTCAGTCGGGTGCGTCTTGTGGCTCTCTCGGTCACATGAAATATTTCAGCTTGTGGCAGGAAGGGTCAGTAAGTTTGGCCACCAGTGGTAATTAGTAACAGGGCATTAACATAAGGTCGGAGCGAGATTTTTAACCCTTGTTCTCAAACATTTACGACCTCGCACGTGCTGTATTAAATAACAAAAATCCGAATCACATTTTTTGGGAAAACACCCTCCAAATTCCAGAGTGAATAGTTTCAAAACGGACATCTTTTCATTCACTTGTTGCAAAATATGCAACTGCAAGTTGCTCTGTTATTATAGACTCTGGCTGTTTACGCAGCAAATTCTTTCCAGTCGTTCCGCTGTTCGAAGCAGTTCCAGTGGTGAGCAGGTCACATGGCTGGCAAGCACATATCACCCAAATATGGCCAGGGTTAGTCCATGCCCAGTGGGGGAGGGAATTATAGAATCGTTTACAGCAGCTGAGCACACATCCTAAACAGCAAACATTTAGTTCACACTTGTATTTACATTATCCATAATTAGTGAATTAAAAAAACTGAACATTATAGTGAGCCGTGCTTAACTTCAAAAACTGAGGTAATGACTTCATGGGCGTTGACACCCAATGTCAGGGATGTACAACGCTGTATCATCACGCTCTGTCCACACACACGCAGACGCAAAATAAACACATCAGCAATCGACCATGAAAAACAACATGGTATATCCCTGTGACAGTGCAATTAAATGGTGAAGTAAATGTCCAGGCATACTGCCAGCCATGTCCGACACCAACGTGAAGGATGAGAAAATCCAGCAGATGATTTTCTGGTCTGCCAGGTCGTGATAATTTATCATTGTGCCGAAAATCGGTGGGTCGAATGCTCACAAGCGAAAGAACGGGGTGCACACACGTGAACGAACTCATGCTGTGGCTTGGAAAAAACTTGCAAAAAATAGCAAATATTCAAAACGTAAAGTGTTTGATACATTACAACTATATGTGTAGTCGTTGCGCTTTCAATGTATAGCTGCCTTTACAAATAATAAAATATAGCATTTCCATACGTATATTCATTTCATGGCCTCTTTTCTATCACCACTACTCATCTGAAAATGGCTGCGTTTGGTTTTCTGAGTTTGTTAGAAACAAAATTAGTTATGAGGCAAAGAGGGCAACCATAGCTTATCAACCATAGCTTATCAACCACCGCATCACAAGAACACAAATACAGGAAAAATATTCAACCCATCGCACACCAATGAATAACAGACCTGTACTTAAATCAACTGCATTGGTACAATGGTGGTACTACTTTCTTCCATCGTTTATTTGGGTTTACAGCTTTATTGTTCTTTGGTTCTTTTGGTTAAGTCACGTCTAAAGATAAAATAATAAATTAAATAATAGCATATTACGACGTTTAGATTGCAACACAAGCAATCATCATCAGGCATAAAAGAAATAGCAACAAAAATCTAACTATTCCATTTATGCCTGATGATGATTGCTTGTGTTGCAATCGAAACGTCGTAATATGCTATTATTTAATTTATTATTTTATCTTTAGACGTGACTTAACCGAAAGAACCAAAGAATAATTCATGCAGTCACGAAAGCTCCAAAATGAAGCTTTATTGTTATTGACGTTTCGGAGAAATTTAATATTTAATGTAAACATAAGCATCCACGATCGAAGATAATAAATTGTGTGGGCCTTTCAAACACTACAAATGGGTACTGTGCTCAACGTACGTGGCACACATACCTGGAGTGGTGGTGCATTGGTTAATGTACTGTGTAATGAGCAGCTGACATGAGTTGAATTTCTGGCCCTGACCAACAGCAGTGCCAAGTGATATCTGAAACAGTCGTGGGATGTACCCTCGTTCCTCCAACCCTCCCCCATCCCAACCCCTACACCAGCTCACACTGGCCGGTATGGTGAAGTATGATATAAAAAAAAACAACCTTCTGTATCAGACATTGAATTTTAGTTTAGCCAGTTTCTCAGCTACTTTACAGGAACAAATACATAAATATTAGAGAGAATGAGGACATGGTCCTAAAACAATATTGTACAACAAATCAGGTATTTAAAATGGTCCTAAACGAAACACACACGAATACAAAAAGTGCTATCATGTGTGAGCAAGAGACACAGGAAAGGTTAGGTTCAGGTGCAAGTATGCTCTGCATTGTTGTTATCACGCTCTGGGTTGTTGTATCGCTCTGACCCGCCTTTACTGGACGTCTGTGAAAAAGAGCTTCATATCTGATTGAATTCCTCCACTAAAAATAAATATTATGAATCTATATTTTGGTTTAACAGGGAAATAAAGAATGGGGAGTGAATGGAGAGAAGCAAGCTGCAGATTAACTGCAAGAATGTTCCAGAAACATGGAGCAGCAACGCACAAAAAAACTTTATCAAACAAAGTTTTAGCAAATTAAAATTTTAGTAGGAATAAGGAGGCACTTCTGAGGCGATGGGTGGGAGTTTGAGGAACTAACTGGTCCTTTAGGCAATCGCTGGATTTGTTTAAGAGAAAATTGCATGGGGAGGCCTTTGTCCAGCAGGGCATAGACTGCGGACTGTGTATTATTATGCTGATTGAAAATAGGCTCCGAAGTAACAAACACACACTCAGTTTGGTGTTTTAACATCGTAACACCTGTTTTTTTACATCTTAACACCTGTTTTGTTGCCAGAAAAAAGGGGAAAACCTATTCTCATACATGGGAAAATGCATCGCTGAATAGGTCAACCAAAACCATATAGCACAAACCAAGGGCATGTTTATAGAGGGCATCTTACAATGTTTGGTTAGCGTTTAAATAGGTAATGCACTTGTAAATGTTAGTGTATTCTGTGTAAGGTTTTATTAGTTACAATCCAAAACTGGAAATGGTGGAGTGTTTTTTCAGCTTCCCACTGGAATGCCAGTATTTGTTGCAAGATTGGGGTCCTTGTGAAACCGACTTTTGCCAAAGGTCAAAACCAACTTAATTACTTTTCAGAAATTCCCATTATGGATAATTCATCCCCTTAAGATATGCGACAGCATCTTCTGCACAGTAGCACATTTTTTTGTTCCACAAACCGAAGTTTTACAGTGTTGAAATTGTCAGGATGAGGGTTGGGTTTTCACGACCAGGTTATATGTATCTATGTATGTTGAACTTCTTTTGCACCGTACGTAGCCAACTGTGCCATTTGTAAGTGTGGGAGGAGAATGTCTCATGAAGGAGCTTTAAAAAAATGGGGCATATCACGGGCAGGAAGAAGAATATCTCACAATACCAGAAGCGGGGATAACTACACGCAAATGGATTGTCTTGATTGGAGTATTATTACACAACTGACAAAAAACTGGTACTATTAATGTCCCGGGAAAGACTTACATATTTTCCAGGACAGCAGCTACATCGAAAGTGGATGATTCTAGGTAAACCATAAAAGGTTGGGAAACCTTAAGCTGGGTCTACATCGCAACATTTCAATCTCAAGACCAATGTGCACAAAGTGCCTCGGATTAAAACTTCCATCTTTTTTTGACCATCATTCATCGCGGCGATGTCATAAATACAGATGCTCATAATACTGTGCAACAGTAGATTGCATGTTTTCCATTTAGCATTGGGCTTCATTTTAGGTGAGAATTATGTTTTGCCTCATGCTTTGATGGTTATAATAGGACTGGCTACTGGTTATAATACGACTGGAATAATGCAACGATTCATCTATCAATATTGATTCGATCAATATGTATTCTTCTCCTTCGTATGCACATCGAAGCGTGTGTTTAAGAATCTATTATTTCGATGCTTGCACTGGACGTATTGAGTTCATGTCACCCCTCCAGCCACTAGAAGTACTATTCAACACAAATGTAAAACTATTGTATTCCTGAATAGTGATGACCCTGAATTGCAACAATTCTTCTCATCGATTGAGGGTTAAATATTCTACCCCGCTGAACACCTTCCGTTATAAATGTGGAGATGAATGCACTGTTTGGATTTTTTTTTCCTCAAAGAATTCGAAAAGTAGTTCTCACTAAGTCCACGTGGTTTATTATTTCCATCTTGAAATCCTCATAAAGTAATTTAAGATGTGCCTCAACATTCCTATGCGATGTCCCAGGGGTAAAATTAACATTTGTCAAATTGCATTGAGACCCAGTTATCCCTTGAAATAGATACGTTAGTCTCAATGGACTCTCACCTGCTTTAAATAAAGTTGACGATTTATTGAAACTAATGGCAGAAAAAAGGCAAAGTTTAAATGGGAAAATTTCTTCACATTGGTCAAACTACCAAAAATGATTGCGCATCTTACAAATAATATACCAGTGGCAAAGAACCATGATGCTATTATCAAATTAGATCAAGCATACTTCTAACTTAACAAATAAACAATACAAAAATAATTCATACGCATGGATTAGTTTATGCTGCCCAACATGGCAACTCAACTTTATCAAGTATTTTTTAACATTAGGTCATATTTCTGAGCGTTATTGTTCATCCTCATTTCGCACAAAAGAGAGACAGACCGTCAGCTTAAACTATTTTGACCTTGGTTGGAAAGCGTTTAAACATAAATGAGATAAGAACAAGATTGGGGTAGCTGTGTTTGACCTTCATCAGCCATGATGTGTTTTTTTTTTACCCAACGTGATGCACTCAATGAATACAGGAAGCTCATTGTTCTTCTAACAATACTGGAAAGACCTGCGGGGAGTTGCTGCCCTGCTGACCCAGAAACACATGCGATGTCTGTCAATAAGTAGCCAGCTGCAATCACCGGTGTGGGACTTGGCTCTGGCCCTGTGCTGCAATTATTACATTCCAAAACACGTGTGAGGTACACTCTCCGAAAATGTCAATTCAACGCCTGTGTACTGGACAGAGGAGACTGTGTGGTTATATTCTTCTTCATTTTTCAGTAAAGCGTTTTGCAGAAAAAAGTTACAACAAATATTTAGGAACGGCAACAAATGTTATAAATTATGTCTCGGTTCATGAGCCATTCCAACAACGCCTTTGGTTGACAGTAAAACTAGATACATTTGCATCACGAGGCCTCCTTGCAAAAGGTTTAAGTTTTGTCGCCAGAAAAAAGGGGGAAAACCCTATTAGTATATTTTGGTACCGGCAAAGGAGGCCTCATGATATAGATGCTTACCCCAGCCCTCATTACTCTGATAGTGCGTTGTCTTTTAACTGTGCACCTTTTGGCGTCCTCTGGCCGAACACCGTATGAGACTAGGCTCTCAGGAAAGCTGTCTCTGGTGTGGACCAATCAGTTTCAAGGACAATGCATACATTATCAGAGTGTTGTTGTTTTTTGCATTCTGACTGCAAATATTGTGGTTAATGTAAACATGATTCCTTTCAAAAGGTTTCAGTTTTGTCGCCAAAAAAAGGGGGGAAAACCCTATTATTAGATACATTTGCTTTGGTGCTGCTGTTCAATGGTCTTGAAAGGGAACAGTTAAATGTGTTTTGTTGTTCTGTTCCCAAGTTGTAGTTTTATTCAGAAACGCTTTAGAAAAGTTAAAACATGTTGAGTCTCCTGCAATGTGCATTAATTGGTCCTACGATGTTACCACGGTGGCGTGTGACACTGCTGTGCAAAACGTCAGTCATGCTGGATGGCTCTCCGTTGTGTTCTGGGGTTTGGTACCCCCGCGTGTTTCCCAGCGTGACGTCTGACGTTTCGATCCACGTACCGTTGCTGCTCCAGGAATCGATTCGTTTCCCGAAGAAGCTTCCCAGCACGTGACACAACCCAGTGCCATGGTGACATCGGAGTGCTGTGGTGTGTTTGGCCAGACCTAAATGTGTGTTAAAGCCCCTTTAAAGCCCCTTGTGGCAGATGTAAATCTAGGGGCCTATATTTTGAATGAGGTATGGAAAGAGGATAGTGCTGGAGCTAACCTTTGTGGGCAAATGAATAGATTAAGCAACACAGTCCTCAAGAAGTTACCTATGATTAGCTTTATGAAGCATTTAAAAAGCTGTTATTTTCATTTTTGGACTCTGCTAATGTGTCTATCATCTGCTTGCAGCAGGCTATGCGAAAATATGGCCATAGTCTCTCATGGGTAATAGATACGTGACATTTCCTGCAAATGATGAGTCATGTTTTACATTTACACAATCAAATAGCATAAAATACAGCACCTCAAATATGACCTACTCCCTAAGCGGCTACATCCATTCTTACAATGCGACTTATAGCTTCACCGATCTAACAAAAGAAAAACATTATTTCCTCGTAATTAAAATATTTTATTCAAGTTAAAGATGTATTCGACGGTAATAAGATATATGACCGAATGATTTAACAAATCGCTTTCAAGCATAGTCAAATTAATTTGAAATATTTACGTACCCTATGCATTATTACAGAGTGAAGCCATTGAGCAGGGGCGAGTGCAGTGACCTTGGTTCAATAAACTGGCCACCGCTAACATCGGTGGCGAGTGATATTTGAACCGGTCCTGAACTCCCCACCAAACCGACCTACGCGCTTGTCAGAATGGTGACAAACGATCAAACAACACTAAAGATGACAAGGTGTGGAGAGGCCGTCATCCCACAGGGGATAGACAAACGGCTGTTAAGTATTTTATTTAAAAACAAAAATGACAATACAACACTCTATATGATAACGTACTTTCAAATGTGTTTCAGAGATTAAAAAAGATATATATCCATGGGAAACATGCTTAAATGTTGTGACATATCTCCGCGCGTGTACCCCCGTGTTCGAAAGCTCCGATGTCACCAACTCGACTGTGAATCTTAATTTTAGAACTTAATAATAATAACTCGACTGTGGTTTCCAATCAGTGGAGATGTTGCCGTCCAGTAATCTCCTTGTGGTGTGTGTGAATGCCTCATTAGAGGCAGAGATCCCAATCACTTCTCCCCCTGGACCTTTGTGCCTCTTCCCCTCGGCTGCTCTCAAAAAAGGGGAGGCCGCACACAGGCAGGCATCGCCGGTGTCCCGTTTCATCCCCACAAGCGCCACTGGCCCGCCTGCGCACTTTAGACGAACGCCCGGACCTCCGAGCGTCCGCTCTCAAAGTGCTCGCAGACAGCATCCGGCACTGTCACGGGACCGTCACCTTCGACGTTAGCGCGTTGCGAATTTACACGTCCTTCACCCGTCCCTTCTGTGATGACGTGCGTTCATTCGGCGGATATCAAGCCTTGGAAGATTACATCCGCCCCGCACGGTTCCGTTTCAACACGTGCTTCACGTTTGCTCCAGCAATGATGGAGATGACAGTTGTCACACCTTTAAATTGGGATAAAAGCCACAGGCTAAATCGCATCGTGAATTGGTGAGCATGTGCGATGATGCTCGGGGACAAGCCAGATAATTAAGTGCTCACTTTATAATTAGGCAAAGTAACCGATCTCACATTTATCTCCACTGTATTTGTGTGCGTGTGCGCATGTACAGCCCTTTGTCAATCCACAGCTGGATTAACAGTGGACTCCCCTTGCTGCACGATGAAGGCGAAGAGCATAGGCATGGGAGCATAGAAGCACAGTGCTACAACAGATTTAGCTGTACTGCCCTCTGCTTACCACAACATAGCCCTGCAGCCTTTAACACCTGTTGCACGTGGAAGTCACCCTGTCAAGCACTATCAAGGCTCAACGTACGGCTTAGCTTCAGAGACGTAATGAGATTGACCGCACTTTGGGTGCTCTGGGCATAGGTATTCTGTATCAGTGTATATGTGTGTATGTTGAAGTTCTTTCGCACAGTACGTAGACAACCCGTGCTAATTGGAGGTGCGAAATAAATATTGCACGACATTTTAACGTCTTAAAGCCACGTATATAATGCTCGTGCCGCACTGAGTGGCACATAATAAGAATGACATTAGCAACACGTACGCGTTCATTCGGAAATGTTAACGAACCATCATGGGACCTCCCTTGCCAGTATCAAAACATCACCAGAGGTCGCCACAAATACATGTGGTTAATGCAGACAATGATTCCTTGCAAAAAGGTTCAGTTTGGTGTTTTAATATCTTAACACCTAAATTTTGATTTCAAGCTTTCGTGACTGCAGGGATTCATATTTTTGGTTATTTCGGTAAAGTCACGTAGAAGGGAAATAATAAAATAATGAAAATATCAAACAATAAAAATTCTCACGACGTTTCGACTGCAACACATGATGATGATTGTTTGTGTTTCAGTCGAAACGTCGTGAGAATTTGTATTGTTTCATATTTTTATTATTTTATTATTTCCCTTCTACGTGACTTTACCGAAAGAACCAAGAATATATCTTAACACCTCTTTTATTGCCAGATAGGGTGCAACCTATTCTTATGTTAACGAACCAGTTGGTGCATTCTAAACAATACACAGACAACTCAAGCTAATTTGTCTGCCAGCATCTGAACTCCACGTGCTTTAGTTTCCAGGCCCCACCGCAGAAGTCGGTTCTGTGTCGTTATCCTATTCTTGCGTGTGGCGGCAATATGTTCTGGAGTTAAGTGCCAATGTCGAGGTCTGCTCGCCACAATTAGGGTTTCAGGAGAGAATTTCTGTAATTTCGCTATTGCTCCTCCATTGAAGGGGCGCTGACTGCAGTGGTTTACGAATACGGTCCATAATTTGGGTTGCATGGCCAGTCGCATTACTGTGCCTTGTGTCTTTTCGCGTTTCATTCGCCAAGGAAATGTGTTGGCGCATAGGCCTGCGGATAGTAGAATACGGAGGCTGTATCGGGGGAGGACGATATCATTGAGAAGTGGCATTATGCCTGCAGTAGCAGTGCCTTTTCTTGTGGAGATCGAATGACGTGCTTAACAATAAGCGGCTATTGTTTGCCGCTGCAATGACCACCAGCAAAAAATAAGAACTATCGCACTCCCTCCCTCCCCATCACCCCAAACAGCAGGGTTCGTTTGCAGACTGTGCAATTGCCAGTGTTTAGAGAACACCATGGGTAAAACTTAATGGATTTCTATTGCACTATATTTACCCAGGAATGCCTCGGCCGAAGGCGTCAATGTCAAGGCTGTTTTCCGGGCGGTTCTGTTTGGCAGGCGTGTAAGACTGGAATTAATTGATTAAAATTGATTTTGGTTCTTCCCCTCATGATACATGCACCGTGAGAAGCCTGTGTGAGAATCGATTGGTGTTTTTTTTTCTTTCCCCGTGACCTTTGCAGCCACTAGAGGCGCTACATTCACCACTACGGTTTTAAAAACAAGTGCGTACGTTCTGGAATCGAATTATGGCAGTTCATTGCATCACGAGGCAGGTTGAATCATTAATTGCTACAGATGTTGGGCCAGTTCATTTGTATTTCCTTTTCCTCTGAGTAAGGATCATTGCCCAAATCGTCAGGCCTACACAGTCGAGTGTATATGCTTATGTCTTTGAGGCAGTGCGAACATTAATGTGGATTGCATTCGTGGTTCATGGGAGGGTTATACTGGTAGGAACGAAGTGGACCAGACCACCAATAGATTATACCGTCCGTCCGTCCGTCCGTGTATCAACATCGCCCCCTACTGCAAACACTTGGCATGACCCTGTCCGACAAGATGGCCGCCCGCTCCCCCTGCGATCTGTGAATTAAACAAGATGGCCGTCGCTTCCGGCGCCTCACGGCGAAACTTTTTGATCGACTGACTATGGGCGAACTCATTTATTCTGGTGGGTGAACAGTGGCGGGGAGGGGTGGAGGAGGAATTGATGATAAAAACAAACTTGCACCATCGTTACAGCTGCCGCGACGAGATATGTGGGAGGAGAAGCGGCGACCGCTGCCTTGTAGGTGAGAGGTGCGTGTGTGTGTGTGCGCGTGTGTGCGCGTGCGTGCGTGTGTGTATGTGTGTGCGTGTGCGTGTGTATGCGCGTGTGTGTGCGTGTCTGTGTGTGCGTGTGTGCGTGCGTGTGTGTATATGTGTGACTGTGTGCGTGTGTGTGCGTGCGTGTGTGCGTGTCCGGCCCACTCGAGCGGCGTGATGAATGGGCGCTATTGGGCTTCGGATCGTTATTCACGGCGAACTGGAAGCGTAGCAACACAACTTCATTACGTGTGCGTGCGTGCATGTGTGTGTACGTGTGTGTGTGCGTGCGGTGTGTGTGCGTGTGTACGTGTGTGCGCGTATGTGCGTGTGTGTGTGCGCGTGTGTGTGCGGTCGATATCCCTGTACCGGTATTAGTATTATTCCTACCAGCCCACCCCGCAGGGTCCTGTTCTTCAGGTCCCTGAGAACACCCACGTAATAAAAGGTGATAAAAGACAAACATCCCCCATACAGCCTGTAACAGGCAGCTGGGGCAAGTGCTGTTAGCGAATCGCACCTAAGAAGCCCGGCACGGCACACGAGGGGGTGGGGTAAGCCAGCACCACGACTGGCCTCCTTTGTCTCCCTAGTGGTGATGTTTACACACCACACCAGGTACTCATTTGAGGCCGAGTCGACCTAAGGGAGACACAGGACCGGTTCAGAACTCGCGTCGCCAGGTTCGTAGCGCAGCGCCATATCCGCTACACTACCGCTCCCCACAAAGGTGTTGAAGGACACTATAAATAAAACACGGGCACACTTTCTTGACAACAACTTGTGCCTTCAGATTGTAAAGCGTTGTTGTTGTTCAGAGTGGTGCCGTGACGTTTTCAATGCTGGACAGCTCCTTCTTGAATGATTAACTGCCCGAAGAGGCAGGCTCACGCCACGTGGGAGCGAAACGTCACACACACACACGCGTCATGCCGAGCAGCACGTGGTACGACCAGCACGTGGTACGACCAGAATACACATCGAGGAGTTTGTAACACGACATTGCTGGTTACAAAAACAATCTTGTTTTAGAAAAAGGCACCCGTTTTATGGACCATGCTATTTGCTCAGGCAATGTTATGTAGTAGTAAGCATGTCTAGACATTGCGCTTCTTCCGTTTCTGAAGAAACTCCAAGAGCGGACATCGTGCCAAATAATACCACGGGAGAACTCCAAAACATATGGGAGAGCAATACAGCAACAAGTGTGGAAAGTAAAGCAACAGCCAAACCCACTTGCTGTGCTGCTTTGTAAAAAAAAACATCATTCGGGTGTGTCACTCGTAAGATGATATAGCTGCAATGCGACCTCCACAAACTGCTGGACCCACAGGCACCCAGAACCACGCCCGGCACGAAATATATTCACCAGTAATAACATGGCTCCAGAATGACAACACAAACGCAGTGTAGCCAGTAGTGTACACTAATGTAAAAATGTATATTACACCAAATCGATCACTACTGCCACACTGTTGCAAATGCCTCCACGATTGCACTCTGAGAACACTTTAATGGATATGCAATGAATAGTTAATTGTGTGTATAATACCCAACTGTTACCTGGTGCCAAAAAGGAAACTTTTCAATTTGTGCAAGAAAGAAACAATATACAAGGACATGCATAATGCTCTGCAGGCTTAAAAAGTTGAATCAATAATTCTCCATTACCATGCTATCAGGTTATCAATCTGTTTACCTCATCCGCTAAAAAAACTGCATGGAATCTAGAATTTGCCGTATTTCAGCGCAACAGTGACATTGCTCAACAGGAACACGAAGCTATGTACAATAAACTACTTTAATGTAACCTGCACATTTTCATATCCTATATCATTATCCATCCTTTTTTGTCCTCAGGTAATTTTATATTGCACGTATTTTTGGGTAGAAGTACAAAATGTACAATTTTAGAAGTTATCTGTCATTACTGTATAAATGTTCTGCCCAATTACGATGAAACGATGTTTTTACATAAACATTTGAAAGCAGTTTTTTTATGTTATTTATCCAAATTAGATTTCATTTGGGCTCTCGGAATCATAAGACGAAGATATTTTAATTGAGAACTAATAAAATAGCAGTGCCATCAGCCTGTAATAAGAATAGCCATGGAAGTAAACATGACAGAACTACTTCTAAAGTCCCTTCAATAGCCTTGTAGCCACAAGTCACACCCTTTAATGCCACGCAAAGATTGGCACATATCGATCAAACTAAAACAATTAACTGTTAAGGCTACAATGCACCAAATTAAGCGAAAAATCTCATTTAATGTGATGTTTTTTATGCAGTCATTGGTGAGAGGGCAGAAATCATCAACTCGCTACATTTGATAATCCTGTTTAAATCGTAGTCAGCTTCCTGGATCTGGATTCGAACCCAGGCCTCAGCTACGCAGGCTCAGTACTCTGACACCGAAGCCACCATGGTCACCGTGCCAATATTATTCTTGACATGCACTGTATTAAAACTGGCCAATTCTATATTAAATTAAGCAACTTAATGCTCATGAACAAAATAAAAAAAATATAAATATACTACTGACAACTTCAGAGTTTACACCGTCACGGCATTAAAAACATCACTGAACGTTTCTATTTTAGTGCCTGTAATCCTACTACAGTACTGTACTAGAGTAGCATTGTAATAAAATAAACCACGCTTAGCTAATTGGCAGTGATTTATTTATATAAATGGCGTCCATACAAGTTGGTAGAGTTGTTGGTCTTTTCTACCAATTCATGCCACTTTCTCTGGCCAATCTCATTCACTCCTTCATGTTGCTGGCTCTTAAGAGAATATTCAACAACAGTAAGTAGTTTGTTGTGCTACATAATGACCCAAATTGCTGTCCATTAAACAAACAAAAAACACTTGGCTTTTGCTAATCTGGCTTGACGTTCACACCAAAATGTTCAGCCAATGTGTTTGTTAAACTGAATGTGTTTGTAAATAAATAAATTGGCCGGCACACGTACGCACATGGCTCAATGGGGGTTTTCTTTTCAATTCACAATGTTGCCCGTAGCGAGCTCAACCGGATTTGCTGTGATATAATGTGGAGCACGTGTGTGTGTGTGGACTGTTGTGATGTTGGACAAAGGGGGGTGAAAATATTTTTTTAAGGAACTAAGGGAATGTACAATGAATTGTTTTAATTTAGCTTGCATGATGTTGTGTTAGTCTTAAAGCCATTTGTAGTTGTATTAACAGTTACTTCATTGACTCTTTTTTCTGCTTCCCGCAATCACAAGGGCCTTTATACCAGAATAACAGACAAAGCATAGACCCACACCTCAAGCGATCATGATATAAGAACACTGCAATAGAGTCCAACTGCTTAATTACTTGATTGTTTGCAGATGTGTGCCACTTTTGTGTTGAATCCTTTGTTCTGAGCAGTAAAACAAATCTTTCATTGGATTAAACAAAAAATGTATAGTGCATTATGTTGTTATATTATAGTGATAGTGCACTAATCTTGTTTTCAATTTTTTTTGTATTGGGTATGACTCATTAAAATCCATTATATACCAACTCCCTTAACAAAGCGTGCTTGGATCTTCAGAAGTTCCTTACATATGGGAAATGTAAAATATCCTGCCGGTGTTTTTTAGTTCTCGTGTATACATCAGAGGTCGCAACCGGGTACCCGATACCCATACCCTACCCGATACCCGGCTACCCGTACCCGGCCGGGTACGGGTAGCCGGGTACCCGTTTGCGACCCTGGTGCGGCCGGGTACGGGTAGGCCGTGAGTCACTGGTGAGTAACCGTTTGTCACTCATTTCGGGTAGGGTACGGGTACAGGTAGGGAACGGGTACCCGTACCCGGCCGGTACGGGTACCCATTTGCGACCCTGGTGCGGCCGGGTACGGGTACGGGTAAGGAATCAAAACCCGTTTGCAACCTCTGGTATACATGTTCCAGTGCAAATATATAACAATATATGTTTGTGTGGAAAAAGAGAAGATAATCAGCTACTTATTTGTTTGGTCTTCATTTAGTAACAAACATAACTTTTTTTACTCAAATAAGTCCTTCTCATGTAATTATCGTGACAGAACAGGAATTCCGGGATTCATTTTGCACTTAATGATATAAAACCCTATTATTGTAAAGGACGAGGCATGAATATATTACATGTAATTTTATTATTTCAATTCATACCAATGGCCAAGAGACACTATTAATATTAGTTTTTAATATTGTCAAGTTATTACAAGTACGTACTGTCGTCAATTTTGCAAGCTGGCCCAGCGGTAGAGTGAGCAGCAGCTCGTAATCGGAGAGTTGCAAGTTCAAATCCTGGTTAGAGGTTGGCGCGATCCATCATCCTTCCAGGGTTGATAAAATTTGTACCACTCTGTGGGGAAGTCAACGATGATTGTGTTCTGGATAGACTCGCCTCCGCCATAGGAATGTGGAATTTCTGCCACTGGTTCAGGGTTGTTAGCAGGAGATGAGCACCGCCTCGATGCTCATTTGAGAGTGGAAATCACTGCGAGGAGGACAGCGGGGTTTTCTTTCACGAAGAGACGTTGGAATCTGAAGTGTCCACCCAAGGTGGCAGCGAGTTATCTCCTGCAAAACAGATCTACCTCTGTAACCATGTGCCAAATCCACAGCACAGAGCACTCGGACTAATTTCACACCATGCTACTCAAGTAATATTAACCACTTCAATTGCCGTGTTATATAAACAAACAGTGAAAGAGTTGTAATGGAAATGCTTAAATAAAACTGCCTTTAAGGGGGTGGAGCAGAGGGACTAGGTTTCGTGAGATGGTAGGTGCTGTTGTTGTGTGTCGAGAAATTGGTTATTCACTGCAGGCGATTTATATTCGTAAAAAAAAGGTTACGATTTTTTTTTACAACTCGACAGTTATTTGAGTAAGTGGTAATTCTCAAATAATTCATGTAAAATGGTGCAAGGACAATCTTTTAGCAACTTTGCTTCAAAGCACAACAAATGCAGTGTCTTCATACGGTAGTTGTAGAGTTTTACGGAGGGCTGCTAATATAAGTAATTTAAGTATATGTATGTTGACATTATTTTGCATCGAATGTAGCCAACAAGTGACCATTCAAATGCGAAGTTGTTGGTTTGATTACAAAACTGTTTAAATGCATTACATTACAATTTTAGAATATAATTACGTCATTTTCAAGGTGAGTATGGCTTTTTGGGTGGTTAAGCTTGCTTTTGAGTTCATTTCATAGGTTAAAGATCCAACGCGGTCCTCAGCTGTGGTGTTGTGCACATTACATGGAAATAACGTGCATTATAGCCAGCTTGCTTAAAGCCATAAATTACAATACCCCAGACATGCATTTAAAATGGGTACCTTTGATGTGATCACAATGCACAGGCTTTACTCACTATTTGCAAGTGTAATGTTCATGAAATTAAAAAAAAGCTAAATGGACCTCAAGTAACCAGTCACATTACATATTTAAGAATTTGTGTACATTTTTGTACATTTCAGAACTAAATGCCACAACAATATTGCCCATGGCATTACATATTACCATTCATATGAGAACACCCAATTTGAATCGATCAGGTTACTTAAAAAAAGGAATTACTATATCTTGAATAAAAAAAATATAACAACATCTTAACTGCCTGTATTTGACGATAAAATGTTGTGACATGTGTGCATCACTGCCCAGCACATGAAGTTGCCTTGTCATCTCAATAAACTTGTTCATGCATGAAGCCCTTCCAGAACATATTGCTCCACAGTAAAAACAGGTTGCTTGAAGCAATCACACCTCCTCTTAACAATAATTCCCTGTACGCACACATTATCGGCTTTCGTGCATTCATGGGCTAAAGTATCATAACACAGAGGAACTGATTATTCTTATGCCTCTACCGCACCACCATCACATTAGAAAAAGTACTATATGTGGTATATCTATTTATACAGCTGAGTAGGAAGAAGCACGGTGATTGAAGAAACATGCCCATTGCTTCAAATGCCACGCCGGGAGAGTGCGCTAACAATTATACCACGGCAGCATCCTGGTTCATTGGTATTATAGATCAAATATTTGTTTTTACAGTGTCCTAAAACACGAGAGTTGCGAGATCCTTTGGCAGTAACAAAAAATCCCTTGAGCATGACTATCAGCCCACGATCGATTCTGGTCATCTCAATGCTTTCCAAATCAAAGACATCAACATCCCTGTCAAATCGCAGAATAAATGACAGGGACTGCTGAAGACATTTCCTCTCCAGTGCAGAAAAACAAACAGGATCTTTCCACTTAGCCAACTATAGCAGATGGGGCATGGAATGCACCCAGGTGGCAGATGAAAAATCAAAATTATTCCGTGGGGTTTCTGCATTGCCTTAGGTTTGTGCTTGCATTACCAATTGCACGTGCCATTAGATATGGAAGGGAGGTGTTGTTCTTTCAGCAAGAGCACTAGGGTGAAACGCTCTTCCAATGAGCGTATTTACAGAGTTAAGATGCACATGTGAAAATCTCGAAAGAGTGCTGCTTGCATACACAGTGCAAACTTTGCGTGCCAACTGCCTAGCCACTTATGCCAATACTATATTTTACTTTGGTTGCTGCAATGGAATCTATTTAAATCAATAAAGTTCTGTGCTATTTAAAATTATGTCATTACGGTGCTTTATAATAACATTCACCTACTATGTGTACATTTTGACTTGCATAGATAATGGATTATATAAGACACAAATATATTGTCAAATTTTTACTTAAAACTTTTGTGACTGCAAGAATTCATATTCTTGGTTCTTTCGGTAAAGTCATGTAGATAGAAAATAAAATTAAAATAATACAATAAAATGAAAATGTTTTTTTCTATCTACGTGACTTTACCAAAAGAACCAAGAATATGAATATATAGTCATATGCATACGTATAAACATAAGTGTTTATGCATGCATGGTGTATTCCTTCGTCGTAACACACATGCATACTGCACTTATAATTATGCCCAATACAAAGGGCAATGAATGCTCTTCAGAGGCACACCAAGCCATTTGCCATGAAGTGTCATCTGTGCAGGAGAGAGATGGGCCCGGCTCCTGTGTTGAAACTGCAACCTCAGCCCTTTGACAGCCTCCATCGGTCTTCTCGCGAGCCTCATCTCTAACGACTCTCCAAATCCCTCGTAGGATGCATCAATACAATAGAACACAATGCCCAACAGATGAGGTCTGACACAACATGCACACATTCATTTACATGTAAACTGGCATTTTTGTCCACCCAAGTTAGACATTGTGCAAGGTTTTTTTTTTACATAGTGCATAAGGTAAACCATCATCAGTAGCCATTGTCTATTCACTTGCGATCGGTAAACCTTCGAACACTAGAAATTGATGATCACTTACAGAATGATATTTGACCATACAGGGGTATGTTTGGGTAATTTTTCCTCGGAAAACGAAACCATGACATAATTGTTTTTGCTTGACACACAAATGCAGCTTGCACATTCCAATGGAAACGGTATGCATGGTATATCTCATGGAAAGCTTGATAATGTAAACAATTTAGTGCAAACAAAACTGCCTTTCACACAGTAATATCAATCGTGCTCAGCTCATGAAACAAAGTTATTTTCGTGAGTGCATTAATAAGAGACTAAAGTTACGTTTCAGTAAACATTTGTTTGTAGCAAGATGACAGACTATTTCTCCACAAAGTCACCCTCTTCTTCTTGGTTCTTTCGGTAAAGTCACGTAGAAGGGAAGTAATAAAATAATAAAAATAAAACATAACAAAATAATTCTCACGACGTTTCGGCAGCAACGCAAGCAGCCGTCCTCAGGTGCGTTGTGGCCGAAACGTCGTGAGAATTATTTTATTATGTTTTATTTTTATTATTTTATTACTTCCCTTCTACGTGATGACTTTACCGAAAGAACCAAGAAGATGAATCCCTGCAGTCACGAAAGCTTTAAATCGAAATTTAAGTCACCCTCTACTAACATACAGGTGTCCACAAGCTTCCTAATGGCAACAGACGTTTGGGGATTGGTCCATTCGCAATGACTCCATCATTGGGTTCACAGCCTCGCCTGCCACGTGGAGATGCTTTCCCATGGGGCAACTGCTGGGCTGTATAGTCCTGAGCATCCCCATCCAAGCCATGCCAACAACTATAACATTGCACATGCAGTGTGTGTGTGTGGGCATGCACGATTATGATGGCAAATCACTTCCTTTTGAAACAGTCCACGGCGTTTCCAATGAATGCCAGGATTCGTACAAGATCAACCTCTCGACAGGAGATGAAGCATTAATTGGCCTACCACTTCGGTCATCTCAAACATGCTCACATCCCGACTGCAACCATTCCATAGAATTGTCAATTTTGCCCCGATATTTTGCAGTTGTTACCATATTGTATCTTAATTATTCGCGACATTTCAACTTGACTTTACATCCTCAGAACAAATCATGAATAACAGCTCACTATGCTTCTAATGCATGGTTGTTCAAGGGTGCTGCCATCTTTGGTCATGTGATATGTATGTCATCAAGTAGAAATCTCTGAAAAAAATATTTCACATTTGTAGCAGTCATGCCCCATTCACGACACAATGTCGACCAAAAGTGTGCTGACAAAGTCTGTTTACCGACTGATAAATATTACGAATTGCAGCAATTTGAAAGAATGAAATTACTAACATAAACAATATCTGAAATGTTAACCTGGTATGGCAACGTTTTTATTTACAAGTGGTTGAATGCCGTGGATGAAATGTTAACATGAAGCTGTAAAAAAGATAACAGTTTAATGTACTGTATTGACATGGCCAAAAACAAAACAAGACACTTTCTACATGTGCAAAATGCTTTTTTAAGAGCTGAATTGTCAGAGTACTGTGCATAAATATTACATGGCTGTGTTTATTCAATGTTATTTTCACAACTGTGCTGCTGCACATTAAATCAGTTTGAAAGCTTCACAGTTTGTTTATGCATATGTAAGTTAATATTTCAAGAATTATAAAATGCACACTATATATATTAAATTCGAATATGATGAAAACCAGACTGTTAATGCTATTCGTGACTTTTTTGCCAACACGTTTTCAAACATTTCAAAACTCATGGACATGAAGAAAAATACATTTCGTTACGAATTAAGAATAATTCAAATAAATGTCTGGTATGGGTTTATTTTTACTTATTTCTGTTAACGTGAGATTATTCCGTTTCTAAAAACCTGTCCAAGAGGACAACCATGATAGAGATGAAGCGACGTGATCAGTGCACGCGCAGGAATGAGGTGGACGGTAGTAGCACTGGAGAGTGGGTGATGATGACACCGTGGCGTGGGCCTTCATCCAGCAGTGGAGAGAAACAACGTTATATTCTTGGTTCTTTCGGTAAAGTCACATAGAAGGGAAATAATAAATAATAAAATATTTGTAAATACGGCTATTATTTTATTATTTCCCTTCTACGTGACTTTACCGAAAGAACCAAGAATATGAATCCCTGCAGTCACGAAAGCTTTAAATCAAAAGAAACAACGTTGTTGATGATCATGTTTCAAAATAATAATTGCAGGTATGAAGTTTTAACATGAAACCAGTGTGTACTAAACTTATAATGCTTTCAAAACACAAAACCTTTTTTCATTTTGATATGTAACGAGGCACTGGCTTGCTCCACCGTGATGCCAAAATGTATTTCAGTCATCAATCTTCTTATGGTCCTGCTCAGTAAATTAAAAGTCTAAAAAGCTCACTTGTACAAGGTCTACTGGGATGATCCATATCAAGACAAATGATCTCAAGACAAAAACCAGCGGAGCTTGCCATGACCAGGTACGGAGCGTGTGACCTCTTGTGGTCTGACGTCTGTCATAATGCCTCAATGCGTTATAATCTCGGTTGAGGAATGTGCCCACGTTCTGTTTACAGCTGAAGCTGGATATAAGCGCATCCCTTTATAAACACGGTTGTGGTACAAGCAACAACATCCTTATATTCCACTGGTGGGGGAAGGAAAAACGTCTGATAAAAGCACACTTTGAATATAAGAACACCTGGCCATGCTCCTCAGGTGTGCTTATACTCAGCTTCTACTGTAATATATTACTTTTAATTAATGATTGTTGTCACATTATAGGTGTTCCACAACAACCAGATCCCCTCATAGATGCTCTCTTGTCAAAACGAAAACATACATGATTCCTATAGGTTTTCTCTTGTACATTAGCAGATTGTGCAGCACAATACACAACTGCCTGTCTTGTGGCTAAAGGGCCAACAGGAGCCTAGGATGACGTGGAGTTATGGCACTTTCATGCTCAATCGATCGATCAAACCCAGGCACCACAACACAGGTAATGCCCCTCTATCCCGACTTGTGTTTTGCAATTTCAAGTTGAGCACTCTGACCTTGCGAACTCTATCCAAACTAGGCACAAACAAACCACACTCGGGGGTGTATACGCTGCCCTTCTCTGGCAATACAATTCGAAGGGGGCAATTTACAATTTCACAGCCAATAGATGCCTGTGGATTATATACAATGCCCAAGTGGTGCTAATAAAAATAAGTGTTTTGCAACTGGGACTTGCTGTTCAACTGCAGTATTTCACAAGTTCGAGTGCCTACAAAGTATGTCATCAAAAAAGTAAAAAAAATAACAGCTGTTGTTTGGTGTTACATTTTAGACATTCATGCTCATTTTAAGGGCAAAATTTCTCACTCGGTATTTTCCAGAACGCTGTTAGGCTAGTTTGGAATAGGAACACTGCAATTGGCAGTCACTACCACTCGAGTACATGGTACGCTTATCCATAATAAGCAGGTATTATTGTACCTAATACTTCTACAGTCCCCCATGAGGAAAAAATAAGCATCATGAAGACAAAATATGGTGAGATGGAAGTGGCATGCTAAAATAATTCTTGGAACAATATTCCACATTGTTGTGGCTGATATTATGCACTTTGTGTTTTTTATATACATACACACATTTATTTTCTATTGGAAATGCCTCCAGCAACCAGATTCATAGTTAAGCTATTTCCTATAAATAGAACTTCCAGTCAAAGTATCGAGCATATTTCTTGGCCGGGAATGGCTATTGGAATTCAAGCTTCATACATTTCTCAATTTTTGCCAAAATATCATGAATGGGTGCTTTGAACCAGCCTCAACGGTGTACCTTTACAGCCAAACCAGCAACCATTTTAGACCCTTATAATTCTAAACAATGACTACAAGTGATTTTTAACATCAAACACGAGTTTTGAAACGGTTTTTTGGCACCAGGGTGGTAAGATGTTAACTACCTCGCCTGGTATACAGGAGGTTGTGGATACAATCCTGACGCCTGCTGTATGTTTAGAGTTTGCATGTTCTCCCCGTGGCTGTGTGTAATCTTCTCCGGGTCCTCCGGTTTTTCCCTCCAAATTTAGAATCAACGTGTAGTTTAGAGTATTTGGCTGCTATAAATGTCCACATGATAAGCCACTTTTTTGAGCTATCATTTGTGGTCAGGTTGTGCATTTGAAAAAAAGCTATATCGCTCATTGTGCCCAATCTAAAATAAAATAAAAGTATTGTTCAGCTTAGTTTCCATTGAAGTCATCAGAGCAAGAACAATATCCATCCATTTTGTTCATTTTTTTGTGTAAAGGTAAAGGTGCAGCCATGAAATTGCTTGCTCATCCTACCAGTGGCAGAAGGGCCTCAACGAGAAGAAACTCCAAAGAGCCCCTAATTCGAGATATTTGGCCTACTCTTCCATTCTGTCCAGACATTTGGGAAGAAGTGGGAATGCCTTACACTTTACCCCACCACACCAAACCTGCTGATCGACTGGTGTACCCATTTATACTGCGTGGTAAACAGGAGTGCGAAGATTTATGAAACTTGCCCAGGAATACAAGTCCAGTTGGCTGACCATTTCACCATAGCACCATCCAAATATAATTTATATTACTGATTGCATTGTTTAAACACACATGATGATTATAATGTAACAATTAATTCAGAAAAAGGGCAAATTCTGACGGAAATTTCACCTGCTGAAGCAGGAACAAGAGACTTAATTTAAGAATAGATTTTTTTACCCTTTTTTTTGGCAACAAAACTGAAACCTTTTTTTTACAAGGAATCATGTCTGAATTAACCACAATACTGGTCAGAATGCAAACAAAAAACATACTCTGATAATATATTCATTGTCCTTGAAACTGCTGGTCCACACCAGAGACAGCTTTCTTTTGAGCCTATATATTATCATGATGAAGAGACTTAATTCCATATCACAATTCTGACACGACATTTTTAAGAATGTTCTTGTTACTCATAACCTGTGCCTACCTCTAAATATAGCTAGGCTTCGTGGCATGATTGATATAATTTTGGGCAAGCGTATTAACGCGCCATTCATGCAATTCATCCAAGTGTTTCCCATCTCGGAGGTTGTAACTTCCCTTCAATAATTATTAACCTGGATATTACCTTCGCATAGCCCCCCTCAAACACCCCACCCCCCATAGTCCCCCATACAGTACAATCCAATTAACACGTTGTGTTTAAAACTCAGCTGTTTCAACGAATTGAGAGAGGACAACATATGGCTGGCTCAGCTAGACAACAACAACTCAACACTCAAGCAGGTGACAAGGCCACGACACGTGACAAGGTCACCACAGTGACCCGCCTTTTGTTCCAAGTTCCAGACAGACCTGGACAGATGTTAATCCAGAGCTCTAAATGGCACCGATTAATAATTAAACTCGCCGAGTTTTCATCGCACAACAATGTGATGCAAATGTGAACACCCTGCAGCCATACTTTGAAATAAAGAATACATATATAATGTAAACAATGCACAGCCAGGCCATTTGTCATTCTATTAATTTGGCTTGCCCATCGGTTCCCTTGTAGAATGTTTAAGTGTAATCAATACGCACATCATAAAGAAAGGTATTTAATTAGAGACTTGGCCTGAGAAGTGTGCTAAAATAAGAATTCATTCAGCCCAGGCAAAGCTTTGATTAATGAGAAAGCCTTCAAACTGGCATGCCTCATATTGTCTAGTCTAGAAGCTACTGTCAGTGAAAACTCAGAATATGTGACAACATCCACAGGAAACCTCAAAACCAGCTGAGAAGAGCATCTGCCTAAGTGAAATGCATCATTTTCTCTTTGCTCAGCGGTACAGACACATCACTGCACTGTTGTAATATCATACATATGAAGATAATGCATAATCAAAAGAGAAAGTACTTATTTATTTTATACACTGTACAGATGGCATTTTAAATGTATAAGTTCAAGCTTACGTGACTTGCCTTCTCCTAATGTACTTATGCAGGCAAGGCTATTTTGGTCGAGGATTGTAGGCAGCTCATTGGCTCAATATGATAAGTCTGCGAGTACGAAGCTAACCCTTTGAGTTTCAGGGCGAGGTTTCGAGCAGCGATGATTTATTTCCTTCTGCCTTGGTGTGTTTGAGCATTTCTATGACTGATGGAATCCAGGATGAAAATGATGAAAGAGAGGCAAGGAACAGCAGAACGGAGGAAGCAGCTTACCACAAAATGCCTGTGCAAGAAAGTTTTCAATCAGTACATAATTCCGGATAGGACTGACATAAGATGTATAAACATGGACATTCACAAATAATATGGAATACAACATGGAAAGTTTGTAAAATAAGCATGGGGAGATGCATACTTGGAATTACACCACAAGACAGAGAGAGGAGCATTGGAATCAGGCCACAAACACAAATCAGACGTCATATTGACCGTTGAGAAAAGTAAGGGAGCTTGGCTAAGAGACACCACTCAAATGGATGATGGCTGCTGTAAAAACAAACTGGTGATGGAACGGCAGTCAAGGGAGAGAACACACAAGCAAGGATGACCGCTGCATAAATGGAGCAATGAGATCAGTTTAAATGCGAGCAATGAGATTCAATACTGTACAGAAGGCATGTGAGGGTTGGCAAGGCTGTGAGGAGACCTTCATCCAGCAGCGGATAAACAATGGCTGATGATGAAGCTCAAAGTAGTACAAAAAATGCTTTGATGGTGCATTGTCTTTGAGTTGTGCGCCTTTTGGCGTCATCTGGTCCAACCCATGTGAGACTAGGCTCTAAGGAAAGCTGTCTCGGGTGTGGACCAATCAACTTCAAGGACAGTGCATACGTTATCAGAGTTATGTTTTTTGTTTGCATTATGACTGCAGGTATTGTGTTCTATGCAAACATGACTCCTCGTAAAAAAGGTGTCAGTTTTGTTGCCAGATAAAAGGGTAAAAAAACAATTTTACTTCGTGTGGAAACAAACGTCGAACTCCGTTGTGCTGGCAGGGAATTAGGTGTCCAGAACTGATGCTGCACCACGTATGCAGGGCGGTCCACAATATAATGAGCAGCAGATGGCATGTAATAATATTTATCTGAGAATTCCCTTCAATTACTTTTCACAATGTACATTTGTCAAACACGTGTTTGTCCTGTTTATGGCCTCATGCAATATTCTCTTCTGAAAGACAAACATTGCAATGAACATTCTAGAATTAAAGGGCCTAAAAAAATACTGACGCTCATAAAAATACATTACTTTTCCTCGTACTGTGAGCCCCATTTATAAAATATAGTACACATTGTAAGCACATTTTACAAACATATAAGATTGTTTTCACGGAATATATTTTTTCCAAATAACCAGCAGCCTATGGTAATGCCTGTATCAATATTTCTTGATCACATGTGGAATGTCCTTTGGCTTCCAGAAAACACAGGCACTCCCAAGAGGAAAGCCTGACCCTGGCAGTAAAAGTCTGGAATCTCAGAATACAAAGACAAGCTTTCCTTGTCCAATGTTACAAACACTCACAGTTAACGGTTAAGTACAGAGGGGCAGCCAAATTGGTGACCAACCAGCCACCCAATCATTAAGCAATCAGCAATAGTATCTAGAAAGCCCATCATCCATATGCTCTGTCAGCTTACCACCATACCGAACTCCGAAGCCAGTAAACCTCCCCAGTCAAGTGAACTGGTTAAGTCCCCTGGCCATAAGATAATCTAATAAACCAACATAACAGCCACGCACCACTTTGTAGCTGGCCAACCAAACTACCCAGCCAAATAAGGCACAGGGCAATTCGTGTTGCTCGTGTAGAGAGCTTTGGAAAACCTATCTGGAGACTTCCACACTGACTCGGGTGTGTCCAACAGCTGCAGGTCATAAAACGCCCCCACACAGAGACATACGCACGCTCTTCCGATGGGATTCCTTCCCATTCTCAATTAACCTTGCGATGCTCCGCACGAAACTGTTGTCTCAACACAACAATGTCAACATCGAGGTTTTTTTTTAAAAGCCCTTTGTCAATCCACTGCTGGACGAAGGTCTCCCCACACCGTGATGTTCATTGGGGGTTGTCTGACCATACTTCATCACGCTGGTCAGGTCGGGTTGTTGATGTGGGGGGAGGGGCAGGGGGCAGGGGTTGGAGGGGGTTCAGGACCAGTTCAGTAATCACTCGTCACTGATGCTGGTCGTGATCGGAAATCAAACTCAGGTGTTAGGGTTTATAGTGCAGTGTGCTAACCACTGCGCCACTGACCCCCCCCCCAAACAACGGTGGAGTTTTGTGTAAAGAGACGCTATAAAAAGTAAATGAGGAAACTTCAGAGTTCAGAATGATGTTCTCATGTTACCACAGCGCACGTCATTAGAACTCAACGAACTTTTGTCATTTTAAAATCAATCGATCATATTTGACTGCGATTTGAGGTTGCTATACTCTGGAATAATTTGCGTCGTATTTTTCTGCTCCTCGTTAAAATCCAAGACGCCATAATTATGACAAGATTACAAAACAAGAACTTCTATGCCATTTATCAATCGATACCAATCGTGTTGGATATTCGAGAGACACCAACCCCATTCATGGTGAAGCACATCACCAGCGCACATGACCGCAAATCGGCCCTCGTCCGATTTTCCCACAAAAAGCCAAGAACATTCTCTCATTGTGCTTTGGTGGAACTCCGAGATGTATCTTGTTTTTTAGTGTTCAGTTTGTCGTCGTTTCCCACCGCACACCTCCAATTAGCACGGTTGGCGACGTACGGTGAGAATGAAGTTCAACTACCTCTGTATCAATGCCATGGCCATGGAAGAGATGACGCAGTTGTCCCGACTTGCGTGAACCCGGGGGCCACCTGAGTTCAAGTCCCGGCCACGGATAACATCGTTGGCGACTGCTACCCGAACCTCTCCAACCCACCACTGACAATCGCGGTGAAGTATGGCCAAACAGCCCCCCTATAACAACGTCCTCTTAGTCCAGCGGTGCATCGACAAATGCACTTGCACGTTGTCAAATGGCACATAAACACGCTCTCCCAACAGGCTCGTTAACCTTCAAGACGTAAACGCTTACAACGCATCACAAATACAAAGATTCCCCCCGCCTACAAAACATTCGACTATTGGGATAAGTGCTGTTAGCGAGCACCTATTAAAGGGCCCCGGCATGGCGCACGAGGTGGTGTGGTTGTGGTCAGCAGCCGCACCAGGTTATGAACTAATTTAAGGCCGAGTCGACCTAGGGGAGGCCCAAACACCAGTTCAGATATTTTGCCACCGGTAGTTTGGTGGCCGTGAGCTGGGAGTCGAACTCGGTTTGGCCGGGTTCGTAGCACATCGCATCACACACACGCGATCATCGTATCCCGGGCCACAACACGTTTCGTCAATTCAATAAAGAATCCTTTACATCACCACCCTTCTATATATATACAAACGCGCGCTGCGCATAGACGTATCTACACCTCCCTTGTGAAAGATGTAGTAGCCACGCAGTTGACTTATACGTTATGAATACAACACAGCTCTGTTGTGAACGCGAGAGTAAGAGCACCAACCTTCTGAATGAAGTTCAGACGTTGTTTAGTCGGGGCGCGCCACGCGCAAAATCCACCACCACGACCACCAGCAGCAGCACCACCACCAGCACCACTAGCAGCAGCTCCCTCTCGAGATGCTCGCACGCGTTCTTGTGCTAGACAGCACCACCAACACCAACGCACGCTGCTGCTGCTCCTCCGTACGCTGACACAGTCATAATAATAATCACGGATCGGCGTCCCGGGCACAACGCACGCGCGTGGATTAGCTGCCGGGGCTATCCCGTCTCCGTGTTAATCTGTAATATTTAAGCGCTGCAGTAAAGGCGGGTGGGCGCCTCCTCTTCCCAGCACCTCCTAAGAGGTTATTCCAGCAGCAGCAGCGGCGTATGACAGCGTGGGTTTATCCCGAGCACGTCACAGCAGCAGCAGCAGGAGGATGATGATGATGAGTGCGTGGATTGCCTGTGTGGCACCCCCGCTCCTGCCACTAAGCAATGCATCCCCCGCCCACTTTACGCAGCAGTGCGGGGCGGGTGTCCCCCTCCTCCACCCCCTCCCCCCTCCACCCCCTCCCTCCCAACCCCCTCCCTCCTCCACCCCCTCTCCTTCTCCCCTCCACCCCCTCCCTCCACCTCCCTCCCCCTCCACCCGCTCCTCCACTCCCTCCTCCACCTCCCTCCCCCTCCTCTGCCCCCTCCCTCCCCCTCCACCCCCTCCCCTGCCACCCCCCCCTCCCCTGCCACCCCCCCCCCTCCTCCACCCCCTCCCTCATCCTCCCTCCTCTCCCAACCCCTCCCTTCTCCTCCTCCACCCCCCCCCTCCACCCCCCCCTCCACCCCCTCCACCTCCCCCTCCCCCCCTCCACCCCCCCTCCTCCCCCCCTCCACCCCCTCCCTCCCCCTCCACCCCCTCCCACCCCCTCCTCCAAATCCCCCTCCCACCCCCTCCTCCAAATCCCCCTCCTCCAAATCCCCCTCCTCCAAACCCCCCACCTCCACCCCCTCCCTCCTCCCCCTCCATCCCCTCCCTCCTCCTCCTCTCCCCCCTCCTCCTCCTCTCCCCCCTCCTCCTCCTCTCCACGTCCCCCCCACCGCCCTCCGCTTCGTGAGGGGTCTCTGCGACGGGCGCAAGTGACGCGTTAGATTTTGTTTTTTTTAGTTTTGTTTTTAAATACCGTTCGCGCACGTTGCCTTTTTTGTTGCTTTGAACGAGAATCTCCTCCATGTGTTCTGTTTGGAATGGTATCTGTAGTGGCATTGTACGCATGTTGAACTTTTTTCGCACCGTACGTATGCCAAACGTGCTGAATGCGTGGAGAAAGGACAACAATCTAAAATACAAAAAAGCAGTTCTAAAGACACGAGTGTTCAATCGTTTAAACACGCCTGACCTCTCACCTGCAGATGAGACCGAGAAAGTCGAAAGCAGTCCAGGCTTTGGCTTGCTTGATACAAACGCTGCTTATTGATATTGGTCTACATTTCCAATAGACTAATGGGCCAACACACATTTGAACGTGGATACTCATAAATGGAGTTCTGTTGAAATTTGCTTTAACTAAAAAATACGGAGTCAATGCCGCACGAGCATAGCAGCATCAAAGGCATCCCAAAGCTTTGCTCGTCTCATATATCATGGGGGCGTGGGGGGCACACTGAGGTTTTGCGCAACGGACGCGCCGAGACCATTTCCCGTGGATGGAATACACAGCATGAGAGAAAATAGCCTGAAACAGAGATTCAAAAATTCCCTTGCCCGCCAACTACGCGGTGGGTACACGTCTGTTGACGTTACGCAATCTCCTCCGTCGTAACGCGCTGCACGCGCATGATGATTGTTAAACACATCCTACGGGACAGGGCTCTTGATGGATATAGTTTGGGCTCTTGATGGATATAGTTTGTGCGCTTGTGTGTGTGTACATGGGACGTGTACCAACAACACTATGTAACACAATTTTTGTTCCTGGGTAGTAAGTGTTATTTCGTAATTGCTTATGCCTAATAAGCATAGAAAATGTCTATTATTCCACACCAACTTTGCTTTTGTGACCAGGACAGCGATATTTTGAAATGTACCTATTTTCAATGAGAAAATATGCGAATTTATATATTGTCGTTCACATAAAGTCAGAAAAAAACAACATATGAATGAAGATTAACATGTATTCATACAAAAGTAATTCAAAAATTACTACAAAAGATTTAGAAGTGAGTAGTTTTTCGAGATTTACGATTATACTGTAAATCACTTTCACGATTGTACTACCATCATGTTCTTGTTATACTGTCCTTGGTAGCGGCGTTCAAAGTCCAGTATATACTGGTGGAAGCGTTCGCCTTGCTCCTCCGAGTACGATCCCATGTTCTCCTTGAATGTATCAAGATGAGCATCAAGGATATGGACTTTGAGGGACATCCTACAGCCCATTGTGTCGTAGTTCTTCACCAGAGTCTCAATCAGCTCCACGTATTTTTCGACCTTGTGATTGCCCACGAACCACTACGACAAAGCTGTTCCAAGCCGCTCTCTCCTTACTAGTGAGCTTCTTGGGGAATTCATTGCCCTCCAGGATCTTCTTTATCTGTGGTCCGACGAAGATACCGGCTTTGACCTTTGCCTCAGACAGCTTAGGGAAGAAGTCTTGAAGGTACTTGAAAGCTACCGACTCCTTATCTATTTCTCTGACAAATTGTTTCATAAGGCTCAATTTGATGTGCAGTGGTGGCATCAGCACCTTCCAGGGGTCTACCAGTGGCTCCCACTTGACATTGTTCCTCCCCACAGAGAACTCGGCCCGCTGTGGCCAGTCCCGCCTGTGGTAGTGCGCCTTGGTGTCCCTGCTGTCCCGAAGGCAAAGGTAGCAGGGAAACTTGGTAAAACCGCCTTGGAGACCCACCAGGAATGCCACCATTTTGAAGTCTCCGATGACCTCCCAGCCATCCTCAGCATACTTCAAGGCGTCCAGCGAGGTCTTAATGCTGTTGTAATCCTCTTTGAGGTGCACCAAGTGAGCCAGGGGAAGAGACGGGTACTTGTTACCATTATGGAGCAGCATGGCTTTGAGGCTCCTGGATGAGCTGTCAATGAAGAGGCGCCACTCATTCTGGTTACAGGCCTCGAACAGACTGGTCACATTGTGGCAGAAGCAAAGCCCATCTTGACGGGTGAAGAAGCTGCAGAAAGGTTGGTGACGCTTCCTCTGATCTGCGACTTGCACACTTTTATTCAACAAGTTCCACTGCTTGAGCCTAGACGTCAAAAGCTCGGCATTGGACTTTGTGAGACCATTATCTCTGATCAAGTCGTTGAGGTCTTTTTGGTTGGGGTAGTATGGGTTTCTCTCCTCAGCTCCACCTCTGAAATTGTCATCTGGATCTACGTCTTCCTTGCTCTCTGACTTGCTGCTCTCTTATAAAGACGGCTGCTCTGGAGTGGGTACAGGGAGCTCATGGCAGTGTGGCACCGGGGCGATGGATGAAGGTCCGGATACCTGATAGCAGGTGCATTCTTGCCAGTCCGACGTTTGGAAGGGTCCACCATGCAGAAGTAGCAGTTACTTGAGTGGTCAGTGGGTTCCAGACAAATTATTGGGATAGCGAACTTCATGGCTCTCTTTTCCCCTCTGTACCATCCTACAAAAATACATTTATTTTACCCATGACTAATGTGTAAAAGATTATAGAAACATTTTCCATATATGATATATTTTTTTCAATAACATTGAAAATTGTAAAACATTTTAAAATTCAACACTTTTACAATTTTTAAAATTTGAATAAATTTATAACATAAAATTCCGAGCAACAATTGTCCATCTTATCTTCCAGAGTTTTTTTGCATTGCTCGCAGGTTAAATGAGGTGTCCCGGGTTTGTCTTGAACCCAGACAGGCATGCCGAAATATGCCTTGTAGGCCTCACACATCTTAGCAGATGCTTCCACAGAGTACTTTTTCGCTCGTCTTGAAAAATTGGCCACAGCAAAATGCGTCTGCCAGATGCTTGCAACCTCTTGATGCCATCTCAGAAAAATGCAGATATGTATCCACTTAGGCAGCTGGAACTAAACTGAACTGGTGGGCGAAAGGCCCCTGTATTTATACTACTATTTATATTACTGGAAAGTTCTAGAATATTCGAGAAGTTACCCCAAGTTAACTCAGCACTGAATCTATCTGGAATGTTCTGGAAAATAGGTACATTTCAAAATATCACTGTCCTGGTCACAAAATCAAAGTTTGTGGGGAATAATAGCCATTGTCTGTACTTTATAGGCATAAGCAATTAGGAAATAACACTTACTACCCAGGAACAAAAAATATTGTTACACAGTGCAATCATCATGCGCGTGCAGGGTACAATGACTTCAATTTATATTCTCGTACGTTGCGAGAGTTGACAGTTTAAAAAATATATATATGCCCGGCTGGCCGGATAATTCCGCGCCCTGCACACCACATCCAGTATATATGAAGCTATGGCTGTGGCTACTAGACACCTAGACACGTGCCCATCTACTCAAGTCAACAACATGCCTCGCAAAAAACGAAAGCCCTTGCACGCAAGCCACGCGGGGAATTAATTAACTGAAACGATGCACGGCCACGCCACGTGTCGATACATGGGCTGTCAATATCGCGGCACGTAAATTGTCTTAATGCTCATCCCGTAATGTCAGCAAAATGCATGGTGATTTATATCATGCCGGGATAAAAAAAAAACTAACAAAAACACGTGCAGTATATGCGTGTGTGTGTGTCGAAACGTCAGTTGTACGTGTTTCTACACAGATGTATACTTTGAGAAATATTTTTGGGGAAAAAAACAAGAAATGTTCTCAGTCATATATATACAGCACATAAAGAGCGCCCCCTTTTGCAATTGCCAGGCAAATGTAGTATATACAGTAATGTAATGAGGCTGCAATAACCTATCATCATCGCCACAACATCACATCACACAATGCTATAATGGAGCAAGTGTCATTTGCTCCTGTTTGCCGGTCCGGAATTACTGAGTCAAAACCATTTATCTTTAGTGCATAACATTTGTGAAACATTACTATTTAATGAGGCGTTGATATTTTAGTATTTTGAAATGTCGGTTTAAACAAAAAAGTACGATAAAATTGTTTGATCATACTTCCCCATGCTGGTCAATGCGGTTTGGTTAGCCGTGGCCAGAATTCGAACTTCGGTCACTGAGCTCAGGAGGCCAACAACTGCGCTATGAAAAGTTTATCTGCAAATGTTGAACAATTAAGCTAAAGTTGCATTCTAACAATGTACTAATAATAATTGTTGCATTTTCGACGAACTGCTGCATCATCCTGGTTGTGTGAAATCTAAACCTTGTCTCTTCTACTCTGGTTCCCACTTATTTGTTTTTATCTTTTGTCAATGTACCGACCTTTAGCGCATTAAATGCAGAGGCACTCACCACCGACTCAAGACCTATTTTCATTTGTAATCTCTCAGCACATCACAGAAATGTCGTGTCCCTACGGTACAGCGGCAACTTTAACAAAAATGTACAATTTGTTCTATATATCTGCTAAAAGCAAATAGTGTACCTCACCAGGCACACTCTTTGCTTTTTCACGGGCCACTAAGGTCAAATCTGTCCGACCAATATGGAACTCCCTCCCCCATGCCGTCCGGACCGTCGACTCACTTGCCCCATGTTCACATTGAGGTTCAACACTTTCCTCGCGTCTTCTGCCTGCGATTGGCTATCTCGTCTGTAGAATGTAAATACTGTGCATGTTATCGTCTAGGGATGCTGCTGTGGTGCAATGCTTAGCACACAGCACTTGCAAATCCAGAGATCACCCGTTCATCCTGTCGATCAGTTTCAACAAAGGGCACGTATCTTAAATCTACGACCCCTGTCCACCCAGAAGCATAAATACCCACAGTGAGCCGATAAGGCACGTTGTGCGTGCTGGCGTAAAGTGTGCTATTCTCACATCTTCCAATAACTTCGCCCAGCATGGAAGAGTAGGCCAACTTTCCCTCGAGAGAGACTTCATCGAGCGCACTCTAATGGAGAGCAAGCAACTGCAGGGCTTCACCTTTAGCTGTTACATTACTATCTACATGATGCCGATCACAACGTTTTTGTACAATTGTATAATTATATAAACTAGCTGACGCTTATGGAGGTCCAACATGTTAGATATCTCATTATAAAAACCGTACGTTATGGTTTGTACGCCTCATTATTGACGCTTCTAGATAACAGAGGAAGGGCATTGAAGACGATGATCAAGATCTGCTCAAAGATGCAGCATGCCACTGCTTGTGCTGTTGCCCGTGGGCTTAAATAAGGTCCCGACGTCCACCCACACCCATAAGTGTGCAGACATCCAACACAATAGCCCGAGTGCCTTTGCACAGTCAATATTCCCACGGAATTAGTTTCACGGTTATTTCGTGGCAGTGTGAAAATCATGTAGCTACCAAACCAATATAGGCTATAACATTTCTGCCAGCTTTACGATGAGATTTGATGTTGAATGTAAGCAAGCAGCAGACACCTGTGAGGTGATAATGTAGAAAATAATTTTAACGTGGAAACCCTTTACTACATATGCTAGTTTGTGTTCTACTTTTGTTGGTGTATTATCCATGCGAGAGTAGACAAGATTCATTTTAATATGCAGTTTTTTTTTTGTAGTTTTGTAGAATTTAAAATTAAATGCGTTGTAAATGTAATTCCAATTGAGACTGCAAACAAAATTAGTGGTTTCCACATAAGCCAAGTGAGTTATGAGTGAGTTGCTATGAAGATAAATTAGATTATGCATATACAGTACTGTAATGCGCTCAACATTTACAAATGCCCTTATGGAAATTAAAATTACCTCATCGTATTGCTATTATGATTCCAAATATAAAACATATGCCTGCATTAAACAATGTTCAAACAGCATATCAGCATAATTCCAGTAGAATTACCACAACTAGTTGGTCTAGTAATACTGTATAACTTTAAACAATGTATACATTGCAATGGTTAAAAAAAAAGAATAGTCACCTTTTGAATGGCAAAGAAATATAAAACTACTTTCTTATATTTACTAAACATAGAATAGTTGAATATGAAACGTTTATTTATCCACAGTTGGTGTTCAATTAATCAGCTAATCACTTCTATTTCTGCATTACATCAAATTATAATAAGCATTGGCTAGATGTAACAAATATAACCGTTGTTTAGTATACAGTACTTTTTTTAAAATTCTGCATTTGCAACATAGCCCGTGGTGAAATTCTTTGGTGTGGAAATCTGAAAGCTATTATTTAAAATAACAAACTAATTGCATTGCATATTTCACAATAACATAAAACAAAATTCTGACAGGTTATGTGTCATGTTACATCTGCACCATCCAATTGAATTCCCTTAGAATTTATGTATATGCCTTGATTTTTAGTAAAATACTACAAAAGACGAACGAACTACAAAAGACTTGTGTGAAAATAAAGGAACATTAATCACAATGCATTGTTATTTTAGTGGTTGATAAAGCAGTCATTTGTTTCAATAATATGCTGTGCCGTATGTAAAACTCTGCCTTGTGACAAGTCATGAGAGCAGAAACATACATGACACTCACAGGTACAAAACGGTATTAGATGTATGTTGCATGTAGATGGTGCGGAAGATTTTTCTTGTGGGAGTTGCAAACATTCCACTTTTTAAAATGGTCTCTATGAATGTGTTTCGCATGATGAGTGACCTTTGTCAAACATAGTCAACATGTACTCTGCTCAACTACCATACTGGATGGCAAACCCCTTTTCTGTTTCTTCATTCTCACTGCTCAGCTTTGGAATTCGCTTCCATCGTCTCTTCTCCCAAGTGTGTTATAACCTTGCTCAAGTCAAGCAACCTATTAACTCTTATCTGTTATAACCTTAATAGTTCATTGCCTAAAAGAAATACACCTGATATGGACGATGCTGAGCAACAGGCGACTATGTATATATGGGTGACAAAGCCAGGTCAACCCGGTTCCCCAACAATGGATTGCCACGAGGATCAGTAATTGCGGCAACGCTCTTCAATGTCTGCACGAGCAAGACGCCACCAATTGGGTCACGAAAATTTGTATATGCGGATGACCTTGCCCTGGCATGCAAGCGGCCACTTTCAACGGCATCGAATCTCCTCCAAACCAACACATAAACACCATGGGAGAATATTTTCAGAAATGAGGCTCAAACCAAATCCACACAAAAACATTCACTGCATTCCATCTTGATAATAGGAGCACCGAGCACACTCTAAAAGTGACCTGCGGCAACATTGTGCGAGATGACCCCACTCCAACCTATCTCGGAGTGAAACTGTATTGTACGCTAAACCTTCCACGACCACCTGAGAAAGGTAGCTGCCAAGACCAAACAAAGCAAGGGTCAACATGGTCAAGAAACTGGCAAGCACGCGCTGGGGAGCATCAGCACCCAGTGCTACGGACATAAACGATGACGCTTGTGTACTCTGCAGCTGAGTACTGTGCACCAGTAGGGACCAGAAGTAGTCGCACTCGACTCGTTGATATCCAAACGAACACTGGAATGCGGTGTATCACTGAAGCCGTCGAGTCGACCCCAACACCGTGGCTGCCTGTGCTGTCACACATCTCTCACTCGCCCATCTGCCACGGCGCTGCAATCCTATGGGAAGTCTTGCGAATTGAGGAATATAGTCGCCATCCCATTCATCAAGAACTCAATAACGTCCCTCCTCGTTTGAAGTCACACAAGCCCCTTTGCGCTTAACTCGAAACAATGAGAATTCATCCATAACACAGGGGTTTTTTGGGTTAGATCGCGTATATTTAAATTTACGCTATCTAACCCAAAGAAACCTGTATTATGGATGAACTGGATGCGAATTCAACCCCGATGAAGCTTGGAAAGCTGAATTGAGTTCAAAATAAGTCCCAAACAAACACCTTGTCAAAGACCCAACGCACAAGATCCGTGGTTTTGATCTTCCACGAAGCTCATGGCCCACCCTAAACCGCATCGGCACAAACCATGGCAGATGCGGATACCTGATGCACAAATGCAAAAATGGAAAACTCTCCAGTGTGTGACTGTGGTCATCCAGAACAGACCATGACACATACAACAATGCAGAGTTACACTCCGCTGCTCCTGACGAGGTTGTCTGGCTTGACTGCCTGAATGGGAAACTGGAGTTGGTGCTCTGCATCTACATCAGCAGCCGTTTGAAAGAAAGCGAAGACCTCAGTGGTGCATTTTGTTGCTAGACACTTGGCATTTTTTGGGTCTTTGGATGTGCGCTCAAGCATCTGTGATAAAAAAAATATAAGTATGAGAGCATACTTGAAATTAGCGTCCATAAAGGCAAAGCACAATGACGTGATTACGTAAGTTTAGGAAAGCGTATATGATTGTACACCTAAGGATTTACATGATGATTAAGGTTTGTTGAGTTACAATCTCAAATGTAATATTTATTGGGGCTTAGGAAACAGGATCACAATCAACAATGTCTGCAGGGATATGTTATTGGTTCATACTTAGTTCTTTCGGTAAAGTCACGTAAGTAAAAAATGAAATTAATAAAAATAAAACAATAAAAATCACGACGTTTCGGAGGCAACACAAGCTTCCGTCTTCAGGTGAAGGTGAAGACGGAAGCTTGCGTTGCCTCCGAAACGTCGTGATTTTTTACCTACGTGACTTTACCGAAAGAGCTAAGAGTATGAATCCTTGCAGTCACGAAAGCATCAAATCTAGAATGTTATTGGTTGTTCTTCGGAATGCAAGACTTTATCTCATTTAAACTTTTCACCAATGACAATATATACCACCACACATGTATTACAAGTGCTAGAATAAAGTAGAAGCCAAATGGATACTTCAATTATATTTCTGTACTCGAAGTATTAATGACACATTTAGCTTATCTGAAAAAAGAGTTTAGGTAATAGCAGATTCAGGAGCACGCATTTGTCATTTATAGCAATAATGTGTGAAAATAAGCATTTCGTAGCAGTATCATTTTTGAGAATGTAATATGGTCTGATTTTAGGGGATAGAACCTCTTAACAGTGTATAAAGGTAAATAGTAAGCGCAGCATGATAACATCTGCACGAACACAAATGGCAGAGACATCCATGGGCGATAAGTGAAGAAAAGTGACCTTTTTGTATCTTACTCCGTTGCTTTTCGCATTTGTGCTGTATATCTCTCTGATGTGTTTTCAGACTGTACTCTGTGTGTTTTCTCTGGCATGTCTGACGGTCAACTCCGACATTTCCGGAGCAAAACGCTTCTTCGGGAAACTCGGATCCTGAAGAAGCTCCCAGTTCGTGGAGCTACTAAACGTCAGGAAACATGGGACAACAAGCGGCATTGCAAGCAATCGTCATCACCTGATGACGATTTATTGTGTTGCGATCGAAACGTCGTGATATTGTTATTATTTTTATTTTCACTATTTTTTTCTATCTACGTGGCTTTACCGAAAGACCCAAAGAATATGAATTCCTGCAGCCACGAAAGCTTTAAGTCAAGACTTACTCATTCTCATTAAGATTGACACTAATTCTAACAACGCCACATACACAGCAGTGGTGTGGTCGACCCTGTTTGACTTCAGGATGTTCAAATTTGTGACCCTCAATCAAACATATCCTTATAAATCACTTTTAGCTAGACCACAGAATGTTGTGGTAAACGCTCAATGTTTATTTGCCGCTCCACAGCTCTCATTTTTGTCATAACAAAATGAGATGTTGTATCCTGATAAAATATTTTCAGCATAATTCTACCCATTAGTAAATAATACTGGTAGGAACCTCCTGGTTACACCAGCCCACAGGGGATTATTGTGTCCGTCCGTCGTGCAGGGAGGGGCTGGGTGGGGAGGGGAGGGGCCGGGTGGGGAGGGTGGGGATGGTGGGGCTGGGTGGGGAGGAGAGGGTGGGGAGGGGCTGGGTGGGCAGGGTGGGGCTGGGTGGGGATGGGAGGGGTGGAGCTGGGTGGGGAGGGGCTGGTCACCCCGTGGTGCCCTTATAAAACTCAACGTTTAACCTACTCACGCCGGCTTGTGCCCGCCCTCACAGTCGGGCATATTTGCGGAATACACCACGCCACCGTTGACCCTGGCCATTGACCGAGCAACCCAACGTTCCTACCAGCTCCCTCCACAGGAATGTGTAATGACTACACATCCTTAAACTGAAATTACCTCATAAGTATTGATCCAAATTTTTTATATTCTTGTGTTATATTCTCATCGGGTCGCATGGTGTTTAGTGCAGTCTCTAACCCTTATTAACTCTCTCGGACCTCTCTGTTTACGTGCTATGAAGAACCATTGTCCAAAATGGCACTAATATATTTTCTTCTTTTAAAGCAGTGTTACTGACGAATGAGTTGAGTTTTGTTGATTGAGCGTGTGCACCACTGCTAACGCAGCATCACGAAATAATTAGTTTGACATGTATTGATCGAAGGTTATTTATAAAGTAAAAGCAAGTCAAGATGGTGTATGCTAAGAGATTCCCAAGCATCTGGTATTGCAAGACTGTAGTGGTAATGCAATGAGATGGCATGTTAGCTTTGTTGTCTATGACGTGATGACTTTTGTAAATGCGGTGAAAACTATGACAATGACTATGCCATGTCGATGATGATAACGTCAAATTGAACGATCAAAATGATTTTTTGCCAATTCAGAAACAAATATATAATACTAATCAGCAAAACAACTTTAAAATGGATACAAATAACAGCTCGGATTTATTGCCCACGCAGTAGCAGTATGCTGTGAAACTAATTAGACCATACATGCCATGGGCCTGAATGCTAATTCAGGATCCCTGTTAGCTTCATAAGGACACATTACATCAAGGCTATGCTATTTGAAGCCAATACAACAGAAACTGACATCGCATGCCCTGTTCCAAGCCAGCACATGGATTTGAAGCTACCCCACTGGCTTTGCGCTTAACAAAGCGGCGTGTAATTCTGGTTTCATTTTGACAAAGCTTCGCCTAACATCCGCCAGCATGACACGCCACCGACTTCTGAACATGTCATTGGGATTCAGTGTTACACGCAGAAAATTAGCCACAGGATTCCCACCGGCTCTCAACGCTAAATACGACAGAGCACAATGACTGCAGTGAGTAGCATAACGTTTATGCTCTTGTTCCACATGTGGCACGCAAATATGACAAATATGTTAACTGATTAATTAACTACGTTGTATGCAACCATTTTCATGTACATTTTATTGTGTTTTAAAGTTCAAATCTCTATGTTAGGTTTGTTATCAGAGCTGGTTATGCAATTACTTCACTGGTGAATCTACTGATTACAAGTTCAAATCGGATAACACAAATTATTATGAAAAAAGTCTCAGCTCTCTGCGCGCGTGTGTCGCTGGACGGGAGGTGACATTGTTGACGTCATCAATCGCATCATGCTAGCCATACATTGTAGGGGGGTTCCTGCCTTCAGTAGGGTATTGAAGTGGCCACCAGTTTTAAAGGGCCCAGAGTAATCGACCACATACACATAGTTAACTAATTAACTTAATCGACTTATCATCCCAATTCTATTCGCAAAATGTAGCTTAAATTTTCTCAACATGTGTAGTTTTCCTCTATGATAACTGAAACAGTAATAACACGAAGATATAATTAACTAATTGCTGTGTGTTTACATCTGACCACACGTACACCTAAGCCTTTAATGTTACAGAATGGCGCACAAACAGTTTCCACTGACTCATGTTGGCATGTTAGGTTAAAAAAACACGACAGGTTATTCTTAATTTATAAACAGGCAGGTGCTTTAAAGGCACAGCCATCCTCTGAAGGTGGATAGTGTTTTATGGATAGCACATGCCTATGAAATGTTACTCATTAAGACCACATTGGCAAATGGGCATGTTCATATGGAGTCAACATTCATGACAAGCTACATACACCATGCCACACCTTATAAGATTGAAAACGACAAAAGCTAAGGCGAACGTGCTGATGAGAATGTGTTCGTTTTAAACATTATGAAAATTCTACATGTCACATAATGCACATTTCACGTGACTTAATAAGAAATGTCAAATACTGTACGTGAATTTCACAAAGTATACACTCCACAATATACAGTTGTCATTAACATAAGATTATTATTAATTACAAAAATTGTGGGTTAGCAAAAGTCCTCGCTATTTGCAAGCATATTGCGCACCCATTACATACAGCTGTATGTGCCCACATTAGTCAACTTCCATGAAGTCATGTGGAATTTAGAGAGCAAGTGCCATCAGTTCACTCAAACAAATGGAGATAAATTACAGATTGTAAGTTTGCCGCTACTGCAACTACAGTTTTCTAAAAAGCTTGGATATAGACCAAGCTGAGTCTGGTCCTAACAAAATGTTCACTCCAATCTATGCCATGTATAACATCCAGTACAATAGGTTATATATCTGCCTTGACCAATTAACCACCCAAACCCATTGCAGTATGTGTAGATGGTGTAACTCTCAATTTCATTAAGACAGATGTTCACAAATCTGACCTTTTGTCACACTCGGTAATGTATTCTTAACCTCATGTACATTCGCTTACTTCCAGTACAATCGAACATTTCCCATTTTTCTGCATTTTGCACTTTATTTTTGTCCAGTAATCTATTTGTGCATGGTGTAATAATCTCTTTGCATATCCAACATTTTACATATCCACCTATACTGTACTTCAATCCCCCATTATGAGTCGGATAAGAAACTTTGTACTTTACAATACCTATTACAAGCAACAAGGTGGAATTTATATTACTACGAGTTACATATGAGGATTATAAATAATCTATAGTCGTGCAGTGGTAATCGTAATTGTATTATAATTATAAATCTAGTACACAAATGGCATTCAGCATCCGAATCTGGCCTGGACCTCTATTCAGTTGATTCAGTCTAAAATTAACATCTAGCACATCAGCGCTTGTGAGACAAAGATGGGCTATGTGGTGTGAGCCCTCTACATCCCATGCACCATGCTGGCCTTAAGAGGTGCTCAGTACTAGAAATTAACCCAACGGCTCATATAGTCAAACATTTTTTTTGTCTTTATTAGATGTGTATAAAATACGAGCCCAGGAAGACATTTCCATTCTTCGAATTTTTAGGGTGCCTCATATATATGTGTATACATGCATGTGTGCATGACTGTTTTAAACCATAATTCATGTCTCTGGAATTTTTCAAGTATAGAGAAGCCAAAAACAGCAATTGTGTGACTTATTGGGTGCCTATTTGAATAGTGATAAATAATGGTAGCTACACATCTGTTTAGAACTGTTTTGAGAACCCCATTATTTTTATAGTAAGTATTCAGTATAAACCTGCTTGGTAAAGTATAGCTGGCATCCATTATCAGTAAACACATGGGGGGCATGATTAACCAATTATGTGGGTGATTTCACTGAAGAGTGAGTATTTTAAATAAACATTCTAATCAGTAGGTGCACACTCGTGGTTCATCGAGTGCTTATCCTCACTAATCTTTTCCGCTCCATGTGATTTATTCTCCGAGTAGCGGCGTAGTTAGTTAAGTTGTGCTCCAGGAAATTCCTGTCCGTCTCCACTGTGCTTTTTTTTGTTTTTATATTTTTGCTGTTTATGTTTTTTGCATAAACTTGACTGGAATAAAATTACTCATTTTGGCAACAAACAAGAAAGAATTGGCTACACTGTTCAGGATTACTTTTTTCTGGCTTGAAATTGAATGACTCTACGGTTTGTAATGTAATAAATATTTTCCACCAAGAACCAACACGTTCTTCCATGCCAAATAATAAATAACAAAAAATATTGCAATTGAGAATTTGGACCGATGCAACAGCAAATATTGTCCTTGTCAATTATGAACACTGAACATAATAATATTTTACATTTGTAAGGTACATTTAATCTGTAGATCCCAATAACGCTGTCTATGGAAACAGGGCATTATGACTCGAATAATGAGAAGACTTGGACAAAATATTTGCACATAAATTCACTTCATATAACATACATTAAAAAAAACCACATTAATTAAATAAATAAAAATGTCACTTGTACCTCATATCCCGTTTTTTTTACATTAATACAATCTGTTATGCCAAAAGTTGATGGTGTAAAAAAGTATTAACACAACACGTACATTACCACGAGAACATATTTATGTATTAACCAACAATGTGAAAATAAAATCTCACGTGTTAAATTGAATGGCAGGGAAAACATACCTAAATATACTTGAAGTACTGTAGTTGAAGCCAGAGCTGTATATACTTAAACATAAATAACAACCTTTAAATTATTGCTTCAGCTGGATCATCAGGGTGAGGAATATCGGAGAGATCGGGACAGAGTGGTAACCTTTTCTCACTAAAACCCAAGCATGTGTGACTGCTAGTGTAAAGGGATTCTGTGCCGAGCAAATCCAACAGCAGAAATCAAAACTTGATGGCTACTTGGCTGTCGATGTGCCTTTCTTTATGTGCCCACTTGCCCGAGTTGATGCAGGGGAACTTAAGCGTACCACTTCAGAGTCGTGCTATTACCTTCCTGTCATGGCCTCCCCCCCAAGCAGTCACATCAAAGCCTTTACTTGGTTTGAACACGAAGCTGGGAGGTCTACGGAATTAATTGTGCTACCATATCTCTGTAAAACTTTGTAATTGTGTACAAATATAGTGTACGTAAACTATTTTACACCACAGCTGACAGAGGTGAAATAAAATTTGGATTTACGTGATGTCTAAAGACTACAACATTGGGTTACAGTTCAATATGGGCAAAAAAAGGAGGGTACAATGCGTTTTCTAAACAAAATACTAAATTTTATGCATATACGTAATTTGAAAATGCAGCAGCATATTTATACCTAGCAATTACAATTACTTTTATTTTATCAGGTAAAGCCCACTGAGCTATATAGCTCTTTTTGAAAAGCGACCTGGCCACAAATGATAGCTTAATGTAGTGGTTTATCACGTGGCATTTTATAGCAGCCAAATACTCAAAACGCATGTTTCTAAATGTGGAGAGAAAAAACGGAGGACCCGGAGAAACATCCACACGACCACGGGGATAATATGAAATATACAGGCTTCAGGGTCGGGATCCAACCCACGACCTCCAGTATACCAAGAAAGGTAGTTAACATATCACCACCACGGCACCCCTGAAGGTAGGTTGGGATCAAAATAATGAAAAAGAGATGAAGAAGAGTAGGATTAAGTGCGATTGGAAAGCTCAATCTGATAATAAACGACAATATACCAATGTGTAACTTTTCAATTCGTGCAAACTTGCAACTATGGCATTGGGATCAGAAACATAATCTCTAAAACGACCATGGAACAGAAACTGAAAATTCATTAATTATGTGTGGAGAGATGCATTCTGGGAACTACAATGAGAGACAGAAAGAACCATAAAAAAACTCTTCAGAGATATCGTAGTGTACGTTGCCACAAGTGAGTTTGGGAAAGACATTGCGAGAACGAATGATGGCCAATGGAAATGATTATTGAGAGAATGACAGCCAAAGGCATAACACGCCAACGAAGACAACCATTATGAAGATGAAGCAATGACATCTGTTCATGCGCAGGAATGAGATGGCTTTTGGCGTCGCAGGATTATGATGGCAACAGCGTGGGGACACCTTCATCTAGAAATGGATAAACAATGAACATGATAATGTTGAATGATTGGATATATGATGATGATGATAATTTTGTATGTCAACAGAGTATGTAATCCATAATAGAGCTTTTTTGGGTTAGATCGCGTAAATATATAAATGTGTCGTTAAAACCCGCCACCACCCACCACATCCAACTGGTAAGGATTGTCACGTAAACAGAACGTGCCAATTCGTCACCAGTACAGCGCACCGGTGTGTTGGAGAGCCAAGCCACAATATTTACAATCTGAGTACGACGTTTTCCCAGTAATTACAACTAGCTTCATCAGGTGACAGCCAGATTTGTGGAGAAGTCCACCTGTTTCGTTCCTTATGTAGAGGCGCAGACGTGGTGATCACGCTTCTGCGCTCTTGTGCAAAGTGGTCGCGAATGCCTACGTGTTAAACAGAGTTTGTAATGATGCATTACCCGAAAGGGTTCCATTTCAGTGACAGATGTTAATCTAATTCTGCTTTTATGTGATATAGATACATGCTTAATAATGCATGAGTAATTTTCAATGTTATATATTTTATGTGTTTATATAACGTTGGTTTCTTGCACTTAAGCTCATGTTTACCGTGTTTTTTGCAATATGCACCCTCTTTCGTTATCTCCAATACCTCAGCTGACAGTTTAAAACAAACGTTTATTTTAATCTTAATTTACATTCATACTATTGTATCATATGACCTATGTTTAAAACTTGTATCAGCCTTTGCTCATCTCTTTATATATACAGTACCTGTTAAAAACCCCATCAATAACAGTAATATCAATTATGTAGAACTAAAGAGTTGAGTAAAAGGTAACCTATGCTATGCTCTTGTTCTACCTCAGGGAGAACGACCTATTCTGGTTAACAGTCATTGATCTTTGAAAATATGAAACCAAACCTTTCTGACACTGCAAAGTAGACGTCAGAATTCTTGAAAACGTCTCTAGGCCAGACACTCTCAATATGTGGCCATGTTTGTGAGCATGTGCTTATACTCATCTGTGCAGAAGCCTCCTTGAGTCCTTGTTGACACATGACTGTTCTCATCATACGCTGGTTTCCCAGTGTCATGTGACACAAGTTGTTGTCGTTGTGAGAATGTAACTCCATGCTACGGGCAATGACCTCCCACAATTTCTTCCATTCCCTCACCAGTTGCTCATATCCTCCAGTAGGGGCCTTCAAAATCTTAGATTTCATCTCACCAATCTCCATCCGCTGTCTTCCTCATCTCCCACCCCCCTTTCTCTCAGTATCTACTCTACGGTGAATTTCGTCTCTCATCTCTTGCATGTGACATGTGCAGGCAACTTAAAGTGATATTGGAATTTGAGGTCGATGTCTGGTAATGTACCAGTGCTGGGCATCCACCTAGCACAGGGGTCGGCAACCTACGGCTCCGGAGCCGCATGCGGCTCTTTACGGGCTGCTTATTGACAATATGTACGTATGTACAGTATGTACTCAGATGCATTGCGGCTCTTGAAATACTGAATTTTGTACCGAATTGGAAAGAAATGGCTCTTCTTGTTATTTTGGTTGCCGACCCCTGACCTAGCAGGTTCTCCTCGTAGGCTGCTGAAGTTCTTCTGTATCTCCTCTCAGGCTGCAAGTACCCATCTGTTGGAGAAAATCCTGGTGAGGCCACTTATCACATTCTAGTTACTCAAATAATCCACCTTCAAGCATCACTCGAGACTGGAAACACAGACGTGAACATTGTTGCCTTTTCAAACGGCGGTCAAGAGCCACCACCGGGAAAATGCATATCGTCCACATGAAGCTAAGTCAGTTGGTAAGAATCGAATTGTTTAGCTTTGGCTCTGAAGGAGGACCGCTCGTGAAGGCCTTGAATGCTGCGCACATTAACTCATGCATAAAAAAAGTACCCTGTAAACAACACTAAATCGAGTTACACTCTCACATTGCATTGCTAGAAGCAGTGCATCACAGATGACTCGACCAGATGTGACATCGTCACTTCCTTTTTAAAAAAAAATCACAGTCGTATTTCATAGGGCAGTCGGGGCTTGTTTTTTTTAAGCCATTAAAACAAAACTGTTGTTTATTGGCCTTGAGCAGCAAAAAAAACATCGGCATGAAGGAAACATTCAACCCCACTCCAGATTTCCTTTTTCTCTACTTGAAAAAGCACATCACAAAGAGTTATTGTGTGCAAAAAAATAAAAATATACGGGCCCATTGCCAACCATGATATCGCAGGTGAGCCACAACATTGCGGAGGCTAATAAAGTGCTCTTTGAGTGGTTAAACAGGGAGTGCTTTCTTCGATGCTCTCTATTCGGAGGGTCCCCCACGTGGCTACGTGCCTGACAGCTTAGGCATATTTTTTGTCCTCAAAATGCATTCTCTTCCCAGGATTGTCCTCTTAATGGGGAATCTATACGGCTTCCATGAACATTTAAACAAAATTTGATCTGGAGTGTAATAATACTCCAATCACTCCCCTCTTCTGGGCTTGTGATATATTCTTCTCATTCTGTCCCAGTTATTTGTACCTCAGAGGTGGAAAACCTATTTCTATTAAAGTATTTGGTGATACTGCATTGGTAGCGGGTGCATAAGCACAATTAACAACAACAAAATCAACAACACTGCTTTCAAAAAAAGGGTTGAAGACAACACTGCTTTCTGAAAGCGACTTGGTTCGTTATTTTAGTTGTTCTGCACTTCAATTATGCGGGGACGAGAGCTGCAATGCTTGGTATCCGAGTTCTCATGAGAGTAGGCTACATGATCATATAGCCATGGGCAACATTGAGTAGCGGTGTGTATACTAGACATGCCCAAAGTTAATTGTAGCGTCATACATTCACCGCACCTCCGATGGCTTTGCACGCATGCGATTTCTGCCAATTGGCTGAACACGGTGCGTTCAAGATGCGATCGCACAATTAGAAAAAAGGGGCAATTTGAGAAAGTTAATTTTTTATTCGGGCAATAACTATTAATCTTGCATGAGTGTTGCTGAGTGGGCTTGTAGTTTTATGATGATGATGATGATGATATAGTGTGCATTTTTTTTTTACAAGATCAAACTGCTCAGGGCAATGTCGTGTTCTGAAAGTGATTCACTCGAGCACGTGCTAATTTGCATGCACCAGTGCACACTGCAGCTAATAGTGGTATTCTCATACCGGCCTTAACAAGCAATGCAAAAAACATGAACGATCCCATATTCATAATCCTTAAGGACCTTGCAAGAAAGTGCTGCAGAGGCAGATAAGTACTTGTTAGCGCACACGTAGGTTGAAAGCCAGAAATTTTACCCAGAGGGAAAGTCAGAAATATATCCAGACGATATTCTTGGTTCTTTCGGTAAAGTCACGTAGAAGAGAAATAATAAACTAATAAAAATAAAACACAAAAAAATTATCCAGACGACTTTCTTCGCCTCGTGCTGTATATAACCTTAGCACACCATTTCAGCACGGATCGATCAAGAAATAATAACCAAGCACAGATGCCAACAACAGCAGCTGCAGTTTCGACATCAAAAACTGACAAAACACGTGATGACTGCAATGGAAGCGCTGTGTTATAACAAACCAATCCGTTTCCTCGCCGCTTCTGAATGTGCAAGGATGTTTGAATTATTTACAAGAATTAATGCACGGATCACAGAAAACAAATTTACTTGTAGGAAAGTGATGCTTGCATCTTTTACGCTCACAAATTGTTGTACATTAACTATAAAAGATGCAGCACTTATCCTTAACCATATTTTAAGAGAGTGCAAGTATTTTATGAACACAATGAATACACGGCTTATGAAATTTAGATATAAGTATATAGATTTTTTTTTTTATCAAGTAAGGCCCACTAAGCTATACAGCTCCTTTTCGAAACACCCTGGCCACAAATTATAGCTCAACGAAGTGGAAATTTATAGCACCCAAATACTCTCAAAACACGCGGCCACGGGAATAACATGCAAATTCCAAATATACAGACATCAGGGTTGGGGTGGAACCGACGACCTGTAAACCAGGAGAGGTAGTAAACATCTCGCCACCGCGGTGCCCTCGAGAATTTGGCTTCAATGCTCAATATTCAATTTAACTATTTTTATTATTGAATCGCACTCTGACAGCCTCTTGCTAAGCTTATTGTGAAGTCTCGCTTTCATTGATATAATAAGATTAATTATTCACAGTCCTATCGCAATCCAATGCTGAATGAAGGCCTCACCATGCCGGTTAGGTATAAGGGCTGTTTGACCATACAGTACAGTACTTTTTTTTACGGAATGGTGTAGCGGAGGGGGGAGCACAAGACTGGTTGTAGATATCATGAGCCATTGTGGCAAGTGGAAAGTGATAATGAACTTAGGTCGCTAAGTTCATTGCGCTCAAAGCACAAACCACTGTGCCGCCAATATTTTGCTACATATAGCAAGAAATCACACACACACAACATTATTCCTTAGATAATATCACCATCCAGTACAAGCACTACATTTTTAATGAACGGTGGGTATGAAATGCCATATTATAACGATAAATTTGCATTTTGATAATGTTTTCACACTTTTATTGTAATCGTTGTGCTCATCATTAAGTCTCAGTACTTTTATTAATTTGAATTTTTTAGCTACGTGACTTTACCGAAAAAACCTAAGAATATGAATCCTTGCAGTCACGAAAGCTTCAAATCTAGAATTTTTATTTTGTTTTATTTTACTTTTATTAATTTAAATGTTTTACCTACGTGACTTTACCGAAAAAACCTAAGAATATGAATCCTTGCAGTCACGAAAGCTTCAAATCTAGAATTTTTATTTTGTTTTATTTTACTTTTATCAATTTAAAATTTTTACCTACGTGACTTTACCGAAAAAACCTAAGAATATGAATCCTTGCAGTCACGAAAGCTTCAAATCTAGAATTTTTATTTTGTTTTATTTTACTTTTATTAATTTAAATTTTTTACTTACGTGACTTTACCGAAAAAACCTAAGAATATGAATCCTTGCAGTCACGAAAGCTTCAAATCTAGAATCTCAGTACTCTTCTGTTTGTGGGTCCAGACTTTTGGAGATTTGACCAATTACATTAACAAGCATGTGGGAAGAAACCGGAGTACCCAGCGAAGTCCCATGCCTATGGGGACGTAACACTCAACACTTCGCACAGGACCGGTTCAAGCATCCAACGCTCTCCTGCCACCTCTTTGCCACTTCGTAGCCGAAGTCGAGGGCTGTAACAGCACAGCCTTCACTGGTGGAACTGTTCCAAAGAGACCACCGTTTGTGAATGGCAGGGCAATCAGGTTTAATGTTCTAAAAGTGAATGACCTGCCAGGATAAGCAGCTGACATTTTACATGCTTGAGACATAGTCCTGCTGCTGTCTGGCGAGCTTATGCTATCAACAGTGGCTTAACTCATTCACCAGAACTATTTTGGTGCTGCCACACATTTTTTTCCGTACCAGTGGAAGAATTATAGCATGAATAAAACGATACAGTACTGTAATACCTATACGAGTGTCACTCATTGCATACAATGTATCTTACAATTATGTCATCATTAGATTCCAACTTAGCTTCATCATTAGTGCTGGGAAAAGTGATCAAATAGTATATATTGGTGATATTTTCTTTGTGCACATTCCAAGTAATGTGTGAGTTTTTTAAAGAGTTTACTCAGCACTGTACATTCTAAAATTGTACGATATGATTTTTTTCCATGAATGGTTCTTAATTTAACTATCATTTCCATAGCAATTATCATTATGCTTACATATAATACATACCGTAACAGCCCGTCATAATTTACAGCTATTTGTCACGAGACTGCTGAATGGAGGCACCTCGACACCATGTCAGGTACACTGTTTGACCTTACGTTAACCATGCTGGTCGGTGCAGGTTGGTGAAGAGAGGGCCCAGGGGTCGGCAAACCAAAATAAGAAGAGACATCTTTTTCGAATTTGGTAAAAAAAAATGTCAAGAGCCGCAATGCAGTCCTTAAAGGGCTGCATGCGGCTCCTGAGCTGCCCTGTCCTTTGCTCAGATATTACTCGCCACCATGACCGGGAATCAGTCTCAGGTTGGCGGATTCATAGCGGCCGTGCAATATCCACTGCGCCAGAACGCGAATCGGGTAATGTGCTGCAGACACACCTGCAACAAAGACAAAGATCAGGGAAAGTGATAACCAGGTTGTTTTAACAACCAAGCTCATTCACCGTATTGAATGGGTATATTAACATGGCAGTACAAAGTTTGGTAATTTTTCATTCTGATTTATTGAGAAACAACGTAAAAAAAACACATCATTAAAGTTTCGATTTAAAGCTTTCGTGACTGCAGGGATTCATCTTCTTGGTTCTTTCGGTAAAGTCACGTAGAAGGGAAGCAAATTATTTTGTCTAGGCGCTCTTCTTCCCACCTCCCCCCCTCTAACCCAGCTTAAATATACGCTCCAAGCTTGGTGGTGTTTCATTCTTCGCCTGAGGACGGCTGCTTGCGTTGTGGCCGAAACGTCGTGAGAATTGTTTTATTATGTTTTATTTTTATTATTTTATTACTTCCCTTCTACGTGACTTTACCGAAAGAACCAAGAAGACATCATTAAAGTGTTCGTCTTAAAGTTAATCCCGTAGAAACGCGTTTACTTTTCCGCATCACAAAGAAGGAGAAAGTTGCTTTTTTTATTGTTAACAGCTATCGGTACACAGCAGTTAATTCGAGCCTCTGGGACGATATCAATGTTTGCTTTTGCACTCAATTTTCCCACAAACATTGCATAGAAAATTACAAACTAGAGCGATAACATGAAGCAGTTTAGTTTTGATGCAATGGCATCTTCGTTTTTCAGGCTGTGCTCGGTGAATGCTGTACATTGTGCGTCTGCATTATTTTTGTTTTTGCACATGCTCAGGCTGCAGTTCTACACCTTTCAAAACACAGACAGGATAAATATGTATATTTTATAATAACGCTCGAGAGGACCATAAAAATACAGTTTTTCTAATTCGTGAGGGATGAAAATTTACTGCTTTCATTACATTAGCGCTCTTGCTCACTTGTAACAAAAACGAATTAAAAACTCGAATATGACCACGTAGTGTAGGACTGTATGTTTATTTTTTAATCACTTATAAAGGATAGCATATGGTATGGAAGAAAGACAAAGATCCCCCGTGTAGCCTATTAACAGACTGCAGGGGCAAGTGCTGTTCACGAGCACCTACAGAGGCCGGCACACGAGGGGGTGGGTGGCCAACACCACGCCCGGCCGCCTTTGTCTCCCCAGTGGTGGTGTATACACACCACACGAGGTACTAATTTTAGGCCGAGTCAACCTAGGGGAGGCCCATGATCTGTTCAGATAATCGTCACCGGTATTGGCCGTGAGCGGGAATCGAACTCAGGTCGCCGAGTTCGTAGCACAGCGCGCTAACCGCTACACCACCACTCGCCATGGTATGAAACATGTACAATAACGCAGCCTAAGGGACGCAATCATCATCTATGAAGAAAGAAACCACCCGTTTACTCCCAAAATTAGGGCAAAAGGAATAACAGGGTGCTCTATTTTACAAAGGTTCCTTGATTGATGTGTCACATCCATTTTATGGTGGTATTCTGGCTATTGCCAAAAACCCAGTGCCAAAGACAACATTCTAAGTGAGAATAAGGTCGGTCAACTAATCGCTGAAAACTGCAAACCCTGGGAAGCGAGGTCAAGCGGGGATCCACAATGATCATGTTTCTTGATCAATCTGACAAGGTTGAGTGGCACTCTTTGAATATTGCTCATTGACAGAGACCATAGGGAGGTCTAAATCCAACCGACGGCTTAACTTAAACAGTGCCCTTTCTCATGTAACACCTCGTTTGTTTTCATAACGCTTCTGCGGTGAAAGACGTTAGAGTAATTGAATGAAACTGGTCCGCTTTCCGATGACTCACCAAATAAATTAAATTTCGTAAGGACTATATTCATAATCGAGAAAGAATGATTACATTGATGTAAAAGTGCAAATCTAAGTGACGTTAGTGTTAGTTTACAATTTTATGTGGAATGGAACGATTTGCAACAAAGGCTTCCAATGGATTATATTTTGGATTCATGAAATACCCATGAAAAATGATTATGCAGCCTTAAATGTCTCCAGCGTTGGTACTAACACCATACTTGACATTTTTTTTCAGATCAGAATAAAATTTTGCAGAAAACATTTTTTTTAGTTTTTCACCATAACAGTTATAATGTAAAAACTATATATTTGTAAGCATCTGGATCTGGTGTAAAGATGAACTTAATTAAGCTATAAGTGCAGCAACATTACAATTACCTAAACCATTGCCACACAATTATCTCATTAATCCTCAGTGGAAGTACTCTACGATTGGCCATGTATCATCAAAAACAATAATGATAATTGAAACCCCTTTGTTTATCTAATGCTGGATTTAAGGCCTTGCCAAATAATGTCAGTTCATTGGGGTTGTTTGACCATACAACACCACGATGGTCAATGGGGAATGGTGCTGCCACGATCCAAAGCCGGTTTAGATGTCACTGATCGCTCATGTTAGCCATGGCTCGGAATCGAACTTAAGTATCTGGGTTCATAGTGCAGTGTGCTGACTGCTGCTCCACTTCTCCATCCCTATATGAAACACATTCCTGCGGAGGGAGCTGGTAGGAACGTTGGGTTGCTCGGTCAATGGCCAGGGTCAACGGCGGCGTGGTGTATTCCGCAAATATGGCCGACTGTGATGGCGGGCACAAGCCGGCGTGAGTAGGTTAAATGCTGAGTTTTATAAGGGCACCACGGGGTGACCAGCCCCTCCCCACCCAGCCCCACCCCACCCAGCCCCACCCTCCACACCCAGCCCCTCCCCACCCTCCCCTCTCCACCCAGCCCCACCCCTCCCATTTTGGATTGACGACGGACGGACGGACACAATAATCCCCTGTGGGCTGGTGTAACCAAGAGGTTCCTACCAGTAAAAACATTGCATTATTGCAAGAGTCTCAACTGCCACCGGGCATCACTATCGTTATAAAAAGTATTTTGTGGTGCGGCAAGAATTGTAAAAATCCTCATTATTATAGTGAGGTTTGAATGTATACTTTTATAGGCAGTAAACAAATACATGACCCTTTTCAATAGTGTATACACTGTCGCACCTGAAATGGTAGTTTCGAAGCGTAATTGCCTTCCAGCACCCTTATAAAAGTATATCTTGGTTCCCTGAATCCAATCACTGTGCAGTCAGGATCGATAATAACCTCGGGTCCGATGTAGCAGTGTTGTATCCCAAAGTCAGACTGGTCCTTAATAATATTCTTTCCCCTAAATCCTCCTCATGTATTTTTTTGTTTTACAAAAACTGCTTTCACATGTGTGCTTGTGAACATATCTTCCATATCAGGGAGAGTGATGGAGAGGCCGTTTGGAAAGGCCCGACAAATGTAGCCACGAGAACAAAGTAACAAGATATGGCAGAAATACATCCGAGATAAGATAGCGACGCACGTTAAAGATGGTGCTTCCATTGTACATTATTAGTCACCATAAACAGGGGGGGGGGCTTCAGCAGCCATAGATTTCCTTCGTCTTTGGGTGCAACCTTGAATTGACCAGCTAAACTGTACTCTTTGGTTCTTTCGGTAAAATCACGTAGGTATATACCTACGTGACTTTACCGAAAGAACCAACGAGTATGGATTCCTGCAGTCACGAAAGCTTCCAATCAAGACAGCTAAACTGTATTCACCAAAATTACGGGTCAACTTTCACAAGTACAGTGTAAGCGATCATTTGTAGACAAATCTGACGTAGAATGGAATTTTTGTTTAACCCCCCTCCCTCCCCCACAGAACCCATTAATTATCAGTGTGACAAATGGTGAGCGTTTAAAAATGGCACAATCTCCATCATGTGCATTCTTCTTCTTCTCGCACTTTGGCCTTTTGGGTAATCGAGGCCTGACCATTTCCTTCACTGATGCTCTCCGTCATCTCCTTGCAGTGCTCTTTCCACTTCTCTCTGTAAGTTGCTGCTTCTTTCAACTGCATTGCTTGTGTCCATTTGTCAATGGCCTTTAATGTTGCCTGCGCACGACGTGAATCAAAAACTAAATCTCAATTGTGCCTCGATAGTAAGGGACTACTTCAGCAGAGTTATCAATAGAAAGGCATAATCACTTGTGCCCTATTTATTGATCAACTGAAATAATGTAACTCTTGTAGGTGAGTAGCTCTCCCAGGTTGTCATACATTAGTTTATCAGGTGTGCTGTCAAAAGTTGTGAAACTGGATTTACATTGCATTAAAATGTATGGGATTGTCTAGTGACATGCCAAGCCAGGCCACTTATGTAAAGTAGTATTTTTTCTCATTAGGCAAGCTTCAAAATAATGTTCAATAGCCAGGGACACACAGCCACAATTATTTTTGTTTTATGAATTCTGTGTTGCTTTATATAAACTATCGGCATATATTTTCCATTCGCACCCTGTTAATATTACAGAGGACAATGCTAACTTCTTTAAAGCACATTCCTCTCCTGCAGACTTCGCCTGTAAGCATCCCTCTTCCTACAATACATCTTCTCAAACCAAGTTTAAGTTAATGCATCTGGAAATTATTGCACTCTCCTCTTCACTTTGCTCTTTAACTGTCACTACTTCTACTGCAGGGGTGGAAGGAAATCCTGCCAGGATACTCAAGCTGGTATCGTCACTCCCACACTCAAGTCTGGTGACCCTATGGATCCCAACAAATGCCACGTTTTCCTGGAGCCAGAAAATAAAATCCATACATGACCATTATATTGTGGCTTAGCAGCTAATGGAATTTATATGTCTATGATTTATTATATAAAGAGTGGTGTGGGTTGTGTAAGAATCACTCATGGGTCATGTGTTTGATTCACTGTTTGAGATTTCTGTAGTGAGGCCATGGATGTAGGTGGGCTAAGAGACCTTGTGATTTGAGACCTTGCGATATCATTTGATCGTCACATCCATTCCACCCCGCTGAGAAAACATCAAACTCTATTTCACTTAAGTTTGAAAAGTGTACACTAGTTGCATCTCTATCTCTCGGGCAGAAAGCCAGCGACTGAATTCAGATGCACGGGCATAAGTAGTACTAATCACATACCTGCATTTCCCATAAATATGCTAAATTCCTCTTGATATGCATATTCTTTTGTCAAGGCGCCCTTTTCCCCCCTTCCAACCCAGCTTATATATATGCTCCAAGCACGTGTGCTGTTTCATTCAGACGCTGTCGCCTCGACAGATCTGGTTTTCACCTGAGGACGGCTGCTTGGGTTGTGGCCGAAACGTCGTGAGAATTGTTTTATTATGTTTTATTTTTATTATTTTATTACTTCCCTTCTACGTGACTTTACCGAAAGAACCAAGAAGATGAATCCCTGCAGTCACGAAAGCTTTAAATCGAAATTGAATTCAGATGGTCACTTTTCTCAACCACTGCCCATTAACTGTGAAGTTATTGATTCCTCAGAGCTTGGCTATTTGCTGTTCTTGTTTTACATTAATTAGCTATCGTCAAGCACAAACAACTTCCAGGTCATAATGTATTCTACATGTTCCAGTGTCTTATTAAATATAGGCTATCACATTTCTTCGAACATATTTAGATAAATTATATTGACATTGAATCTCAGCAATACTTGGTTTCCCTGTAATTGGATCCTATCAACAAAGAAATACATTTTACAATATGCAATTGATTATCAGTAGCCGGACTGTTTTCGATAGTGCATCTGTTACCCACCTGGATAAAGCTGTAAATTGAACTCTCTCCTTTGTGGACATTATAAAGTTTTGCACGATAAAATATGCTTTTGCTTTGACATGCTGGTCTCTGCCTGAGCTATAAATTATCGATGCATTAATTAATTTACAAGACCCTCACAACCAGTCAACCCAGCCTCTGAATTGGTGACCTACATAGTGTGACATGTACAGAATAAATCTGTACAATATATCATGCCAAACCATGACATTTCCATTGATGAGCATTTCAATTCTTTACAGTCGGCACTGCCGCATACCAAACCATGTGTCTCATGAGCTTGTGCTAAGTATAACATGTTCCAGAGTCAAGCCCCGGTGTTTCTATACGAGATTCATGACCAGGGCCATGACACGCAGCCATAATAGCAAATCGTGTAGCCATGGTGATATATCCTGAACCTTTTACCAAACGAGGAAAACGATCCAGGTGTTTATTTACAGAAGCTTTGGAACACACTGCTCGCCAATGTCCATTGTTCTTTCTCAGTGGTGTTCGGATAAACAATACATCCCTCTAAAAACACCTATCCCCTACAAGCGCTGAACGTTTTCCGTGTTATTTTATGTTTTGTTTCATAGATTGATGTCGTGTATCTTGTACGGGTGCCTTAGGCACTACTACTGAATCCAGAAAATCCTTATTTACTTTATTCAGAAATAACATCACTGAGCTGGTGCTAAAATTTATTGTGGTGCAATTGTGGTTTTACATAGGTGAACTAGTCAGGTCAACTCTGAAACAATAGTTGTAAAGTTGACAATTGCGCACCACAGATAATGCCATGCCAATATTGCCAAACACGATAGCACGCATAAAGGGCCTCAGTTAATTTTTAGATCATTGTTTACCAACAGCAGTGCCAAATTTCCATGCCTATTAGGGTTGCTCTAAAGGACAGCCATTGCTCAGCCACAATGCCTTGGGGGGGGGGGGGGCATCAACCGCAATGGTGGCGAGATGTTAACTACCTCACCTCGTATACAGGAGGTTGTCGGTTCGATCCTTACCCTGATGGCTGTGTAGTGTAACAGCGGCTGAAACTGTGGTTGACAGACAGTACACACGCCGGTGAGCGTGAGCACGGTGTGTGTTGGCAGAGCGGAGGAACTAGGGCAAGGGTCACGGAGGAACCAATCTGGAGGCCCCTGGAACCTGCTAGCGGGTTCGAGAAGGGAGGCCCGGTCAGGGCGGAGCCAGGCCACGTTCGTAGGATAAAAGGAGCTGAGAGCGGGAGCTCGAGGCTGCCGGTTCTGGGAGTGGACTCGTCTCGTTGTCGCTGTCGTCTCGTCGCCGTCGTCGCTGCCGTCTTCGCTAGATATTTTGTTGCAGGATCGTTGTTGGCTATCTCAATCGGCGCCGTCAGCTAGTGTTCTGTACAGGCTAGGCTAAGCGACTGTGGAGTGTGTGTGGATGAGACCGTGAATGTTGATAATAAAGAAGGTGCCTCCTACAAACCTTGTCTCCAAATCACTGACACTACACCTATATATTTGGAGTTTGCATGTCTCTCCCTGTGGTCGCGTGGATTTTTCTCTGGGTCCTCCGGTTTCCCCCTCCACATTTAAAAACATGTGTTTAGAGTATTTGGCTGCTGTATATTTCCAGATGATAAGCCACTTCGCTGAGCTATCATTTGTGGCCAGGTCACTTCTGAAAAAGAGCTATGTAGCTCAGTTGGCCTTAGCTGATAACGTTAAACATTGTTTAGTTTTAACCAATAGTGGATAGATCATGGGCAACAACGGTGATTGTACAATATTATAATGCACACGTTTCACAGGCATATTGGGAAAATTATGTTTTATACTACCTGCATTGCAAGTTGGTGTTTCTAATTTACAGTACAAACACAATTGTTTTCTATACTTTATTTTTCAAAAACAACGGACCTGAAAATTCCTGCTCACCATGAGAAAAACTAAGTTCGCAACCCGAGGTTGGCTGCTTGGGCAAATAAACGTCCTCCCAGTTTTGTTGCTTTCGCCCGTGATATCGTGTTCCTCTCCACAGTCCGCCATGAAACCTTACCCCCGAAGAGAAACGACATCCTGTTAATTCGACTCATAACGTGTCATGAATTAAACATTTGTGGCGCTTGGGTTACGGCACGACAGAGCGCTTGGCTCAGTCACCCCCCATTCACCGGTCAAATAGGAGCAGGTGAGGGGTAGATTTCATTCTCTTTGTGTGTGGTTGCTTTCCATCGGCTCTTTCATGAAACTTTTAGCTATCCCCTGAAACCCTGTGACAAAGCACATTTTGCTGGATTGCCGTGCGAGTTTATTTGTAGGCCCGAGAACCCGGTGCCTCTTATCGCACGAGATGTCTGTGCTTGGCCCGTCTACAGTGTCATAAAACTGTGTTGTAGCCCTTTCTCCAGCAGTGGATTGATCATATCTGTGGGCAATGATGCATTAAATACAGTTTTACAAAATGACAAATTAGACACAATAATGCTATCTTAAAGATATTAATATAATCTTTACTTATACAATGTGTATATCATGGGACTTTTTTGCCATTGTCAAAGTATTAAATATAAAAATAGATTTTACCCTTTCAGCACATCACAATGAACCCTTTTTGGCAGAAAGGGTAAAACCTATTCTTATTGACTTAAAGCTTTCGTGACTGCAGGAATTAATATTATTTGGGTCTTTCGGTAAAGGCACGTCAATAGATTCAAAGAAAATAAAACACTCCGACATTTCGATCGAAACACAAGCAGTCGTCATCAGGAAACGTCGTAGTTTTTTGTTCTTTTTTGTTATTTTCTTTGAACCTATCTACATGACTTTACCGAAAGACCTAAAGAATATGAATACCTATTCTTACGTTTCATACACTACGTATAATTGCCATCATTTCTGTCACATTTTTTTAGTAGTACGTACACGTTATTAAACATATAAACGCGTTAATGGCCCTATATGTCCAATAAGAATGCTCAAAATGAGTTGCTTTCATTGTCAAGACATGACATTTCGGGCACCAGTAAATAAAAGGCGTAAAACGCATTAATAAAACCATGGCTTGTCTACAGCACATCATAGTGAATCTTTGCTTTATTGAACAAGTGGAGGCTGATGGCAGAGAATTGTTGTCACGAGAACAGCCCAGACAATTACCATTATCATTCCCATAGTTCAATACGGTACATGAAACCAAGATCTGAATACAGTCCTGGTTTTGATACCGACTCGTCCGTTAAAAAGATACTCTGCATGCACAGAGATTCAAGTTACCCATTCATGTGTCGTCTAAAAAGTTGCATTGTGGTAATTGTGGTTGTTATCTGCAGTGACATGTCTTAACACACCCAAGCAATGTGGTTCATCGTATCAGCTTATTGTCAATCACACGCTGTCGTATGTTGCAACAGCTCTGTGCAACTCATTGCTCCTCCTGAGCCGTCTTCTACTTAACATATGCTGTAAATAAACGAGATAGCAAACACGTGCATGGAAATATATGGGTGCTATTATAATGAAATGGAGAATGAAAGTAAGTGGTATGAATTGTAATTACCATATATTTAATAATACAGATTGGCTTGGAATATGTCTACATGCCTAGTTGAGAATGTATTCCAAATGCATGATGAAAATGAGAGTGGTAAGGGCTAAAGGTCCCATAAAAACCAGCCAAGTAAGAATCAAGCAAAGATAGCAGCTGTGCTTGTGCTTTGGTTATTCATCAACAAGGACGAAATGAGAATACCAAATGGCACTCCATCAAAATGAAAAGTAACTTTTCTATTATATTGGTAGCTTAATTTAATGGAACGCATGATTACCATTGTGATATATTTGTATGAGTCATTAAGGAATATATTTACAATATTTAATCCTGAGAGTTTTTTTAACCATTTTTTTATTAATGAAAAATAGTCCATCTATGTAAGGGTCTCTTGGATTATTTGCACATGTCAAATGTAATGGGAGCATTCATGACGTTAGACGGTTTTCGTAAACCCTCTGTAAGTATAGCTGGGCTTTCTAACCACAGTGCCACTTCAAATTGCGTTGTGTTTGCTTTATTTTGTTATACTGAACTGTTTCCCTCACTACTGCGAAGGTAGCAGACAGCAGACACGGACCACTCTGGTAACTGTCCAGAACTGCAGCCATGGAAATGTAGGTTGCTGTTTTGCATATCTATGCCACGGTGGCGAAATGTTAACTACCTCGCCTGGTATTTGAGAGGTCGTGGGTTCTGATCCCGACCCTGACGCCTGTATATTTTGAGTTTGCATGTTCTCCCTGTGGTCACATGGATGTTTCACCGGGTCCTCCGGTTTTCCCCTCCAGATTTAGAAACATGGGTCTAGAGCATTTGGCTGCTATACATTACCACATAAGCCACTTCGGTGAGTTATTATTTGTGGTCAGGTCGCTTGTGAAGAGGAGCTATATAGATCAGTGGGCCTTACCTGGTAAAATAGAAAGTTTCGTTTTAGTTTAGCTGTTTGCTCATTATACACAACAACATCATGTGAGATACCGGTGTAAACAATTATATGATATCAAAAATACAGGATTTATTTATGAGTCATGATTATGAATGTAAATGCCTAGAAAACAATTTGTTATTTACAAGGCAGACTGTTATAATCATGGGTTGGTACTGTATTGTTGCTATTGTTTGAGTAAAGCAGAGAAATTCAATATTTACCAGAGGAGCGAATTGGCAAACCCAAGCTGAATTGAATGTAATCTCACTGAATTGAATATAATCTCACTTTTGCAGATGACACAATGTCTTACAACTTTCACATTTATATTAAACATACTTCACATAATGATTTGCGCAACATATCAATGGCAGTATTATTGGAGTTCAGAATATCCATATAGTACAGTGTGTATAGATACATGTAAAGTACACACTTTGTAAAACAAAACTTGATATTAAATGTTATTCCCATGAGAAACTAAAGAGCAGAGCAACTGTATAATAATCTTAAGCTTAAAAAAAACAGAACAAATGAACACTTATATCGGCAGCTGTGTTATGGCGCATTCAACACTTTCTCATAAAGGAAACGCATGGTTTATTCAGAATATGGCCAGCTGAAACCTGACGCTACAGCATTTACACTTGTGTTTTTTTTTTGTTCAGGGTCAATGTAACTAATTAATTCCAACCTCAACTCAACGGAAGGTTTCTTCTTCCTCTCTGCTGTCTCCTTTGCCTGGAACTCCCCTTGGACATCGACACTGCTGAGACCCATCCTCTGTTCAAGTGCAGGTAAAATACATTCCTCGTGTCCTCTGGCCGTTGACTGTATTTATCAAGTGCCCTCTTTGCCCTGCAGCCTTGGTGGCGGGTTTAACACCCCCTCCACCCCCCAAAAAAAACCCTTTATCATGGATAATATTAGTTTTGAAAACCGACGTGTTAAACCTCATAGACGTCTCCACCATTGCTTTGCAAATAACGTTTAAAAAAAAACAACTCTTGTCTCTCCAAAACTCCCAAGACTGCATACAGTGAGTGATACCTTTCCAATTCTAGTCTCGTGATGCGGTCACATTTATACGTTTTATAAACTGAATTTTTTTACAATGTACATGTTAGCCATGTGTGCGCGATAAAATGTCTTGCTACAAATGGCTTTTGTTAAATATCAATTGTATTTCTTACATCTACCTAAATGCATTTCCTTTCATATACAGAATAAATGCATGTGAAAATGGAATATAAACACAAGCTTATTTCAATTGCAGAAAAGTATTGCTTTTAAAAGGAATGCAAACAGCTGAGTGCACAGTACCGTGGTGAATTTGTAGTAATATCTATCCGATACACAATTATTGGGTTGGATAAGGAGTGGATATTGTGATATTACAATGGATGCATTTTTAAACTCTTGTAAATACTTGGCAAAGGATCATGTCTGAGAATACGGGTAACTCTTGACTTAAAGTTTATGGTTAACGTTCATCGGCAAACAGTAATTATCTTGCATTTGCACAAACCCACTGCACCTCACAACACGAAATAAAATGTAAATACAATTATACCATACACTTGTATTGAGTATAAACTTTGTCCCCCAGATGCTAGAGTAATGTAGCTGCCAGTGTCAACAATTAATTTTAAGTTCGTGAAACAAATATGAACATAAAGTATGAAGAATAATTATACAATAAGCACTATGTATGTGATACCTAAAGTACAATTTGAGCAAAAACGCATTTTCAATGCGGCACAAACAAAGGAACACAAATTTTAAGCTCTGTATTTCAAATACATTATTCAGGAATAATTTCGCTGACGTTGGAATTGACTTTGTTAATTGTATTCATTTGAAAAGATCAGTACATCTTACATACAAAGACAGACAAAGATCCCCCATATAGTCTTGACAGACTGTTTGGACAAGTGCTATTAGCGAGCACCTATGAAGGCCGAAATGGCACACGACGGGGTGGGTGGCCAGCACCACACCCGACCGCCCATGTCTCTCAAGTGGCGATCTTTACACACCACACCAAGGACTCATCTGAGGCTGAGTGGACCTAGGGGAGACCCGGGATATGTTCAGATAATTGTCACTGGTGTTGGCCGCGAGTAAAGCTACCACTCCCCACACCACTGTATACACATATACATACAGACATGTAGTAAGTATAACATATGTACACATATAAGACACTGAGCATGTTCAATTACTTAATTCAACCGATAACTCAAGTGTATTTAACAAAAAAACTATAAACAATATTGTCAAAACTAATTAAAATTTACATTCGCTGCTTGTAAGGTCACGCATAACCGTGGGTGGTTTTTTTCTCTGTTCAAATTCTAACCGTTTTGAAAAAAAATGTAAAAATAAAGAGCGCATAGAAATTATGAAACTGCTGAATACGGACTTGTTAAGCTCACTGTGGGGACTTTGTGTTTTTTTCAAGCTGAAGGCCGGACGGAGCGGTCTGATTCACTCCAGATTGAGCCACTCCTCGACTGTGTCATGAAGCAGCTTTGATTTTGTGTGGGTGTTTTAATGGAAAAAAGAAATCCGTGGAAAATTCACACGAGCCCCCATCTGGAAGTCATTCTGGCGCAAAAGCAAAAAGGATTTTCGAATTTTCATACAGGAACAGCTATTGGTTGTTTTTTTTTGCTTCAAAAAGCTCCTCAACTGTTCAAGGCTGCACAAGTAATCATCAGTTCATACTTTGACACACATACAGTGACACACACTACCCATATTCAATCACCTTGCTTTGCACAGAAACTATTTTAAGTTTCAATACGCTAATTTCACAGACATATATAATTATGTAATCGAATACAATGTAATGTCTGGCCATTATCCAGTTTGTAAACAATGGATTTTTTAAAAAATAATTTAAGTTGTAGACGTGAGAGGAGATTTAAAACGCAATTTTGTCAAAGTGACCAGAAAGTTGTACGTATGTTCATACGACTCTGCTACAAAGTTAAACAAAACACAACAATATGCATTTAGGGAAAGGTTTAGTGCTATATATATACACCCTTGGCATCTACACTGGATTGGGAATAACCGTAACATTCTGTACATAGAACACAATGAAAACAATGCATGGGCACCAGATGCAACATTGTAATGATAGCAGTCATCCCTGCAAACGATGCAGATGTGCATACGGTTGCAATTGGTAATGGGGTACCAAGCTACTGAGTAGCAGTAGTTGATTGAGTGCCAACATTAGAGCAGGGCAGGTCATCACACAAGAGTACAAATTCCATTGGGAAGGGAGCCATGTGACTCATGGGTCAGAGCAGAGAATGGAAATAATGATCTTACTGAGAATATTCAAACAAATGCCGTGCATTAATCGGTTACCAAAGTGGAGTTTATCAACTAACGTCGCTTGAGAACATCACACAAGAGTACAAATTCCATTGGGAAGGGAGCCATGTGACTCATGGGTCAGAGCAGAGAATGAAAATAATGATCTTACTGGGAATATTCAAACAAATGCCGTGCATTAATCGGTTACCAAAGTGGAGTTTATCAACTAACGTCGCTTGAGAACATCACACAAGAGTACAAATTCCATTGGGAAGGGAGCCATGTGACTCATGGGTCAGAGCAGAGAATGAAAATGTATGATCTTACTGGGAATATTCAAACAAATGCCGTGCATTAATCGGTTACCAAAGTGGAGTTTATCAACTAACGTCGCTTGAGAACATCACACAAGAGTACAAATTCCATTGGGAAGGGAGCCATGTGACTCATGGGTCAGAGCAGAGAATGAAAATAATGATCTTACTGGGAATATTCAAACAAATGCCGTGCATTAATCGGTTACCAAAGTGGAGTTTATCAACTAACGTCGCTTGAGAACATCACACAAGAGTACAAATTCCATTGGGAAGGGAGCCATGTGACTCATGGGTCAGAGCAGAGAATGAAAATAATGATCTTACTGGGAATATTCAAACAAATGCCGTGCATTCATCGGTTACCAAAGTGGAGTTTATCAACTAACGTCGCTTGAGAACATCACACAAGAGTACAAATTCCATTGGGAAGGGAGCCATGTGACTCATGGGTCAGAGCAGAGAATGAAAATAATGATCTTACTGGGAATATTCAAACAAATGCCGTGCATTAATCGGTTACCAAAGTGGAGTTTATCAACTAACGTCGCTTGAGAACATCACACAAGAGTACAAATTCCATTGGGAAGGGAGCCATGTGACTCATGGGTCAGAGCAGAGAATGAAAATAATGATCTTACTGGGAATATTCAAACAAATGCCGTGCATTAATCGGTTACCAAAGTGGAGTTTATCAACTAATGTCGCTTGAGAACATCACACAAGAGTACAAATTCCATTGGGAAGGGAGCCATGTGACTCATGGGTCAGAGCACCGAGCCAGCACTGTTGAGGCCCCGAGTTTAAATCCAGGCAGCCAGCGGGGATTAAGCCGTGTCCTCAAGCGACGTTAGTTGATAAACTCCACTTTGGTAACCGACTAATGCACGGCATTTGTGTGAATATTCCCAGTAAGATCATTATTTTCATTCTCTGCCACAGGGCGAGGCACTGCTCGTTGTGACGGTTCCAAGCAGAACTCACTTTGTCTCGTGCCGTGACGCTGCGAGCACAATTGGAAAGTAACTGGGGGCAAGCATTTTTCTCATGCGATTTGTATTGGCTCAGCTCTGAGGACGTTCCATTGTATACACAAACCAACAAATACCTTCACTCTCGCCAGCAAATTTAAAGACCAAAGTGCTCTGGTACGGTGCGTGTGTGAGAACCTCCTCTTATCCTTTCCATTTTGCATGCTCACATAGTAAATAATACCCTTAAAGAATAATTTGCAAAAGCAAAAGAAGCAGATCTCTCCTTTTCTGTGACGAACAACAGCAAATGTGGCTTCTAACAGAAAACTTCACCAAGCTGCCCTGATGAAAATGGTGAAGCATGGTCAAATAACCCGCCCCTCCCCCTCCCCTTCACCCAATGGTGGATTAACAAAAGGACATTCATCCCATATACGCCTCTAACACCATCACTGCGATGAAGGGCACGCGCACTCTTGGGCCACGATGCTTGTTTGTAGTGGGAGACACGCATGGTTCATGAAGGATGGACACTGATTTACAAACGTCCACGGACAAAGCAAAACAAGTGACCTTGTCTCCATCAACATGGTAACAGCTTGCCGTGCAGAAGTCACCCCCCACCCCGCGCCCCCCAGCCCGCCCAGGGAGATGATGCCCTCTGTGATTTTGTGGTCGTTGCCCAAGAAAGGGGTGGTGGACGTTCGCAACTGTTTTGAACGCGAGCTGCATCACCACCGCACGTGTGTCCACAGGAGTTGGACTCGAGTCAAAAAAAAATTACAGCCCACCTTGCTGGTGGGTTCACAAGCACCAGCTGCCAGAACAAATGAGGGCAGTGCAGAGAGAGAGAGTCTGTTTTTTGAACACATTTAGATGGCAGCAGATGTAAAAACAATCAACAAAAGAATGTGAGTTGTTTATATATTTATAATTCTCTATTTTTAGAATGCCTACAACAAAATGTACAATGCATGCTTTAGTAATTACATGCACTCAAAGACACATTTTATTAATTATCAAAGGCTTAATGCCAACAGATATTTGGACATCAGGATACTGACGTGTGATAACATGTCATATAAAACTAATCAATAACATGCCATTAATGAAAGTAAAGTTTAAGTGTGGCATTTTAAAATGCTTCAACATATAATAAAATGCTGCTTGACATTTTTAAAAGTTGGTGTCCATTGTGGTTATGTACTGAGGTTGTATCAGTGTGCCCTACATAGGTTTCTCCTTTGGCATGTCAAGAAAAATAAAAACGTGTCCATGAAATAGATGTTGCACATTCACCGAGATAGAGATATTTGTTGATTTCTTTATTTCACTTCACGAGGTTGCAGCTATCCTATTTTTGGTAGGCATGTCCAGCAGTCAGTAAGACTGGCAGGCAAGCATTGAGGGTTCAAGCTGCCCGCTGGGAAGGTCAAATAGAGAACATTTATAGTCTCGGTAAAGGCATCCTGAAGCATCTATGTCTCGGTAAAGGCATCCTGAAGCATCTATGAGATGTACATAAGGAGACAGATTATTTTCTTTTTTAGGAAACCTAAATATAATAAATATAAATTAAAACGTGTTTCTTTTTCTCTACAATCATTGGTATATTTAATCGTAGTTATTTGATTTTGTTGTCTGTCAGACTTCAAGAAGTAGCCATTGCCTTTTACTTGTGTGAAAAGAAGAAAGTTCTGAGGCCAGGTGAAATGTGTACAAACATCATTTTATGATGTCTATCACAATAGAGGATGTGTACCTTTGGCAAATTATTGAACGTGACCGGGATACAAATTCGGAAATAAATCTGAAAAGGAGAATATGTTAGCAACATACTGTACCACATTGTCTGTAGATATTTAAATCTGTCCATATTGCATTCTATGACATAAAGAGAAATGTGGACACCGACAAAGAAAATGTAGCAAAACCTATCAAGTACACAAAAAAATTGAGATTTGCATGCTGGGAATTACACCGAGAGGCAGAAAGAGGAACATATGTGTCAGATATAAACAGCAAATTGGAGACATAGTCACTAGAATAAATGATGGGTGATAGATAAGACTAGTGATGGAATGGCAACCAAAGGAGAGAACACATTCAAGAGAATGACCACCATGGAGATGGAGTGATGAGATCAGTGTATATGTAGGAATAAGATGGATTATGGCATTGAAGGGTTGCGAGGGTTGGCATGGACACGAGGAGGCTTACATCCAACAGTGGAGAGATTATGTGCTATTCATGGAAAATCTAATGCTTCTACACCTGCATTTTTTAATTGCGTGGCATTAAAAAGACATTGTGACCCAATATAATACATTTCTGAATCTAAAATACATTGCAAACATGTATTAGTCCTTGCCAATTGCTCTCCAGTTCTGTTCACAAAGTATTTCCACTGTAAGGTAAGAAAACATTTCATTATAAACCTGATTTATGGCTTTAATAAAGTAGAAATTGAGAGAAACTGCAAGCATGTCTTTTTTTGCACTCTCAAATAACAAAATAATTCCTGAAGACATTATATTTGCAAGAAAAAAGCCACTTAGAAACGTTAGTTTCATTAAATGAGCTTTTGGGAGTAATTAAACTCTTTACTGTTCATTTGCCTCTATACTATGATTATGTTTTACATAGCAAAATTTGTATTTTATATTGACCTATATTCATTGTAAAATAAAATTAGCAAACCATCACCAACACACACAAAGGACCCAATCTATGTAGATCTATCGGTCATCATTCCTCCAGATATTGCTGAAAGATGGCCATTATTGCAGAAACAAACGGCCCCATACCACAGATTTCAATGTGTGTACAGCAGATTCATAAAAAAACACACACCCATTTTGCAACTACTCATACCACAAGTTTGGAATGGTCCAAAGTGGGCAGGGTTAGGGTGGAGCCAACGACGGTGGAAAATTTCTGCAAATATCACATCTTAGGGTGTGTGGAATGTGCAGGGATTGCTTACCATAATCTTCATTTATCAACATCAGATCACCATTATTTATCAAGAATGTCATGATCTTCATTTATCATCAGAACCACTATCATCATCATCGTCGTCGTCGCTGTCGTCATTTTTTATATCACCGCCTTCATCGACACAATTCTGTGCCTGGATGCAGGGTGGATCAACACACACAGGAGAATGTTGGACTGATGTGTGTTAGTATATCAGACGGATGCGGCCTGGTTGGCTGGCTTAGTCTGTTGCACTCCTCCAGCTTCTGATTGGCTGCGGGAGTTTTTGTGTGAAATGGGGCTCCACTCCTTTCGCAAGGTGAATCAGACCAAAAGAATGCTTCATGTTTGAGGAGCTATTGCTTTTGCAGAAATTCCAGATAACGCCAGAATTCTACAAAACTCTGAAAACCAAAATATACATTAATTCTGCCCAAATAAACACGTGCATGGACGTATTAATGTGTGTTTCCAAACCCAAAGCCCTCCCCAACAAATCTGTTGAGTTCCTTTGTAAATGGCAACCATATGTGCACAGATGTAGGTGAAGATTGTGGAATTGATTGACCATTATTTTGAATTGTAAACTCAATTATTTTCATAACACTGGAATAACAATCATGCCATTCAAATGTATATGTTTTCTGTTAACGAGGCCCTATATGAATAATAAGGAAGTTTAACACGTAGGCTTTCGCGACCAATATTATCCATAATACAGGTTTTTTTTGGGCTAGATCGCGTAAATATATAAATGTGTCGTTAAACCCGACACCACCCGACACAGCTAATTATTAAGGTTTGTCACATATGTTCTATTTACGTGTTCTATTTACGTGACAATCCATACTAATTGCCTCTGTCGGGTGATGGCGGGTATAACGGCACATGTATATATTTACGTGAGCTAACCAAAAAAACCTGTACATATTATAAATAATAAGGCAGCCTGAGATTGATTCCTGCCCATGGCCAGCAACCGTGGTGAGTGGTATGTGAACTCGTCTTGGCTCTCACAATCCATAATTATCAACCCACTCTGATCAACATGGCAATGTAAGGTCAAACAACCCCCATGGCCAACACACCATGGGGAGGCCTTCATCCCGATGTGGAATAACAAAGGGATGGAAATTATCCTTAATTGAGATTTGAATACTACATGGAAATGTTTCAAACACAATGGCATATTCACGTGATTTACATTGTCAAACATAAAAATGAGAATATTGGTTTTAGTAACTTCCCTATAAAATGGTGACACACCTAGATAAGCTTTTACAAGTGTGATAGTCGTGGGTTGTAGATATCCTTTGGCTGTGCAGTATTGAAATAAAATAATATATAGCTGTACTAATTATGATTAGAAATAAGCTCAATTACGAATAAGTCCAGATACATATTGGTGATATTCGAATGATCAGGTAATGTGCCCTGTGTTTAACATTCAGTAATGAGATCCACACAGAATGTAATATGGATTTTCCCATGTATTAAATATTATTGGAACATTTTAACTGGGTAATCGTACATGCCACAGCCACCACAGGCATTGGTAGACTGTGAATGTGATCACAGAATTGTTACACGGAAGATGCTTATTCTGAGCAGCTCAACAACATTATCAGCATTAGCAAGGCACTGGGCAAAATGCCAACGTGAATGCAATTTATCCCCCAAAATAATAAATGGCATGGACCTTGATGCTTCAAACGCACACCCTCTTCCTCTATTGCTATGACCGGTATTTGGAGACACGACCATTGTGGAGTTTTGTAAATCAATAATAATGTGTCAAATAAATGGCTCTAGAAGGTGTTCTCTGGTTGTAACATGTGTACCGTACAACCTGAAAATACACTGGACAGCTCATACAGCAACAATGTGAAATCCCACGCAGTGGTAATGTGTATTGTGCTTGCAAAAAACGACGAATGTGTTGTAAATATCAAGCCTGTTTGAATGAATCTACCGCTTTAGGCAAAATGTATTCCATTTTGTCGAAACAAATCTAACTTTGGCACAAATTGCAACTCCAGAGTAAAGCATAAATTCACTTGTAAGTGAGCTACATAGTTCAGTCGGCTTTCCAGCGTATCTTTTTTCCCTCTAAAAACAAGGACACAGGGGAGACTATTCTTGTTTCAATGCAACTTAACCGTCTCATTGCAATCAATAGAGATGGCTGTAACTTTCTCATGGACATCAATAGACGTGGCAAAACAGCCTGAAGCAAGAATATCTGATTTTCAAAGTGATAAAGTACATGTGGTGTGGACATTGCTCACACTTCACATACACACATATTGGACGTACTTTCATTTGTAAGTGCAGTCACAGAGGGGATTTTAAGGGGTCTAACTTTCTCAAACTCTTCAAAGGCTCGAGCAATGCTCTGCACCAATGTAACTGCAATGTGCCTCGAAATACAATTTTTTTAAAAACATGAAAACATTCCATGTCCTATTTTTGGATCTTTCGGTAAAGTCACGTCGAAGGGAAATAATAAAATAATGAAACATTTACATAATAAAATTCTCACGACGTTTCGGCCACAACACAAGCAGCCGTCCTTGTGTTGTCGCCGAAACGTCTTGAGAATTGTATTATGTTTAATTTTCATTACTTTATTAATTCCCTTCTACGTGACTTTACCGAAAGATCCAAGAATATGAATCCCTGCAGTCACGAAAGCTTTAAATCGAAAATTCCATGTCCTGCATATAATGGTGGGATTTTTTGTGGGGATTCTTAAAGATTGAAAACAAAAATGTAATTAAAAACAATGAAAATCACACTCCCGAAGCTTGTGAATTGACCAGCGTGTAATACGATGACGACTCGTGTTAACTGCGCCTCCATACTGCTCAGAAATGTCACGTGCCAGGCAGCCCCCAGATTAGTACCGTACATTAGAAGAAATACTCTACCGTTGGATTGTGCGCTCTATAGACCAAGTAAGTTCTTTATATCTTGATTTTCTTAAGTTCATTCAAATATTAATATGAAATATTAACTGTGTTTTCATGTAATATTAATTGTTGGGCTCTCAAAAATAACATTGCAAGCTGTTAAGGTAACCCATGTGGTGAGGAACCCCGCCACTGAATTGGCGAGGTGTTTCAAGGACCCACTTAGCAGCCTGGGCTACGAACCCAGTCACCTGAATGCAATTCCTGACCGTGGACAACGTTTGTGGCGATTGATATCTGAACCACTCTTATTCATTAACCTTGCACTGTCTAGAATGGTGAGGTATGGTCAAACAATCCTCACGATTGATATGGCATGGGGAGGCCCTTAAATCAGCAGCAGTTTGGCAAGCAGCTGTAAATTATTGTAAAGTAAACTTTGTATATTCTTCTACATTTCCTTTTTTTATTAAAGCCAGTCAAACTCCTTTTATTCTGTCTGATCAAGAATTCTTATCGGGTTAGGATGATGATGCTGAAGTTTATTTTTAAGTTATCCATTTTGACAGCGCTTGCTACTGTCGGGTATTTTCAATCTGGAGGAGCACAGTTTGGCTGTTTTTAAAGCCAAGTGAAGTCAAACACACACTGGAAAAACCGCCTCACTGCATTTGAGTAATCTCCCGCTATCCACACGGACACAAAAATAATGGTGTTTATTTGTTCAAGTTACTTAGCATTGTACAAGATACCGCCTGTTTCTTTTTTTTACTTTTGACCAATGCTCACATGAACAGAGCAAGCAGGAAAGTTCTCACTTAAAATGTGCACTTTTATTACAGAAAAACGCTGTGGCCGGATGAAGCAATCATGATGATTGCTGAAATCTTCATTTATTCGTTTCAGCCCAATGTCTTGCACGAGACTAGCAGGAATTACAGAGACATTGTGGAGAATGTGTGTGTCCCTAACATGTGGAGTTGGGGGGGGGGTTGAACTTCCTCTGCTGACAGTCATCACTGTGTTGTACCCCCCCCCCTCTGGCCTCTGGGTTTAAAAAAAGTCCCTCTTTTTAAAACGAGGTCACGCGACAGGTTGCTGTAAAAATGTGCTCCTAAAACTGAGAGTGCACAAATGCATGCACTTGCACGTCTATTTTATTTACCACCACAGGCAATGTGTATGACAAAAAAAAGGAGTGGAACAGCATGTATGGTGAGCAAGCGATGTTGACGTGCGATTGAAAGTGCGGCGATCGTGAAGGGGTCGTGTGCATATTTATTGGGCGGATACGACGCTTGTGCAGATGTGCCAAGCGAATCGACCTAAGAAACACGTCAACCATTCTCATAATGATGGTCACAGTGTTTTCTGGTACCCTGCAGCAATTAAATGTGTTGTTTACAAAGAAATTAATGCGTTAAAATGTTCGGTCTACCTGAATGAAAAATTACTCGGATAATCCTTCAGAAACCAGTCATAGAAATGGCATGGTCCCAGAAAGTAATAAAGCATAAGTTGAATATACACACGCAGCAGCTGATATAAGCACAGTTCTGATGTAAGCAACACATGCTCACATTACTCTGATGGGGGGAAGGAAAATGGCAGCGTCTAATACAAGCAGATTTTGTAGAAAGCACAGTTGACCTTGCTAGAAAGTCTATTTATCTTTTCATGATTTTTGCAATGTGGGGGGGGGGGATAGTGACGCATTAGCTAGCACACTGCACCCTGGAACCAGCGACCTGAGTTTGATTCCCTGCTCTGGCTAACATCAGTGGCAAGTTATATCGAAACCAGTACTGATATCCCCCCCCCCTTTCACCAACCCATACTAACCAGCGCGGTGAAGCATCGACGAAAAACTGCCACGACTGAAATGGTGTGAGGAGGCCTTCGTAGTTTTACCAACATTTATCGCGGTGGCTGAACTAGTACAGAGGTGTCATTGCTGAAATATGGTGCATCATAGAGCTACTTCAATGGAAATCCACTACATAGCTACTTTAATGTTAATTCTGCAACCTGAATGTATTTTTTTTCAATAAGCAAGAAATCTCATGAATATTCTGGCCAGTATTACAACCGCATATACATATACGAGACCTTTTGATTTTAATTGGGTACCGACAAACGCTCTGAAGATTGCAATGCTTTTTTGTGTGTGTTATGCCTCTTCTCTTTAATTCCATCGCTGGTATTTTATCCCACAGTGGTTCTTGAGATGCCAATCCAGCAGCACCGAGGGTCAATGTAACATCACACGCTGTGTTGGACACAGCTCTCAGACGTGGGTTTTGCACTCAACCACACGTATTGCACCTCCGCCTAGCACGATTGGCTACGTACGATGCGGACGAAGTTCACCAAATATACATACTGTGCATAGGTATCGTTCGGCATCATTGTCCCACGTTTTTCGCTCCACGTGCTGGGAGCTTCCGCACGTGGAACGAAAGGTTGGACATCATGCAAGCCTAAGAAACACACACGGGCACAACCCGTTAAAACATCGGAGCGCATTAGCCCAACAGCAAAAATCTACACCTTCATAACACAAGGCAATGAAGCTACCATTGGCGTAGATATTAGTTTAGTGTGCTCTTTAATCTGTCCATTTGAAAGCGAAATGCGCAGTGGTAATTCGATTACGATTTGGCACAAGGGAGAAGAACTATGGTATCAACTCAAGTCACTTGTGTTCAGATACTACATGGGAAGGATCAGGTGTTTGTTTTAAATGTCTCCATGTTGACCTTTTCTCTAAGTCCAACCCCACGTCAATGATGCTTCTCTCATTAAACCTGTCAATTGGGATATACTGCCCAGGTCACAGAGCTTGTATCCTCCCATTAGCTAAATTGCTTTGAATTTCGCATTCAGACTCGGGTCAATGACACTTAATGTTACACAACAGAGCAATGCGCTTTGTAGCAATGTGTAACATGCTGCAGCATTGAAAAAAATAAATTGTGCATCACATGAAGAGCATAATGCGTGTTTTTTTTTGTTCGTAATTCAGATAATCTCTTGGTCATTTATATTCTCCCAAACACTCATCTGTGTGCCCTTTGGCGTCACCACACGATGAGCCGTGCAACGTCTCACAAATGGCACCGAGAAGTCACGTGACTGGGGAAGCCGACGCTTGAGGCACAAGGCAAGCAGTTGATTTGCCAATGTGCGACACGGTAATTAATGTGACCACCATGGGTGCTGACACTGGCAATGGGGGGCGGAAAAAAAACTCAATACCAATTTGAGTACGGAGGAATTTTACAAATTGGTTGGTTAACTGAAAACGAGGAGCTTTGAAGCGTGCCACCACTGCCTGATCGCTCGTGGGTATGGTGTCACATTGGTAACCAAAGCTCCAATTCGCAACGGCCATGTATGAACACGATGTGATATTGCTTTTGCAAGCAACAAAGGAACTTGTGAAACTTATGTGTATTAAGTTAAAACGTCGACTTGGTTTTTGTACGTTCAAACAGCCCAAAATCGTGTTCACTTCCTCCCACTCACACCGAAATCGAACAACAGCAGCTTTCCTCATTGAGATTAATGAGGCAGGCGAAGGAAAGGCAATGCACGTGTTGTTATGCGACTGGCAAGATTCATGGTGGAGGGGCACAAACTTTCCCTTGCAAAGTGAAACATTCAATTAAAAACGACCAAGGAACACAGAATGTGTATTTAACATCAACCTGGTAGCTAAATATATTGAACTCAGAGAAAAAAGATATATCAGGTATTATTTCAGAAATATGTATTGAAAGAAACAATAATTGTATTGTTCGCACCATGAATAAACTATGAATCGTTCATTCATATGTAACTATCATTTCATACGAGTATATGTTATGTTGCATTACTCGATATAAAATGTAATGAAAATAATATGCAGCCCCCTTGTGAATCCAGTGCTGAGTTAATTCCTTCACCACACTGATGACTTCCTTACACAGGGTTGCAAGTAGATGTCATGTGTTTGTCAACACATTCCTGCGGAGAGAGTTGGTAGGAACGTCGGGTTGCTCAATGGCCAGGGTCAACGGCGGCGTGGTGTATTCCGCAAATATGCCCGACTGCCCCACCCTCCCCCCCCAGCCCCTCCCCACCCTCCCCACCCAGCTCCTCCCACCCCCCACCCAGCCCGACCCTCCCCACCCAGCCCCTCCCCTCCCTCCCCACCCAGCCCCTCCCCACCCAGCCCTCCCTCCCCACCCAGCCCCTCCCTGCACGACGGACACACTAATCCCCTGTGGGCTGGTGTAACCAGGAGGTTCCTACCAGTATAACCTTCTGCTCCGTTGTGTCTCCTGTCCATCAAAATGATGACAAAAGGATAGGCTTCACCCTTTCCGGCAATACACGCGCTGACAGATGTGATCACAAAAGGTATTTCATTGAACAACTACAGCATCTAGCGCTAAGTATAATTATCGATTGTGCCTATGAATATGAAAAGGCATTTTAACAAAATGGAGTCAATCAGACGATAATTAATGATCAGTCGGCAGTGACTGCGCAATAGAATGCACCACTGTTTAAAGTATACTGTGCAGAATACTTTTTTACTTTTGGTGTGAAGTCATTTGCTTCTTTGTTTATGTCAAACAAATTAATAGTAACTGTGCCGCATTTGTTGCAATTTGTGCAATAATCGCTCGACATATTTTACGATGCAGATCACAAGAGGATGATTACTTCTGTCTAAAGTTTCCACTCTCAATCCACTACCACGCTGCCAAAAAGTCTGAATATATCATTGCATGCAAATAGACACCAATTAATTTTTTAATGATTTTTAAACACGTTCTTACCAAAGTTAGTCCAATTCTTCAACAGGATGGGCTTAAGCAAGACTTGTCAAGCCCTATGCTAAAAACATCACGTAAAATGTCACTTTATGACCATTGGATTGCAATTTAACTGTTTCCCACCAGACAACTCTTGGCATGAGGTATGGATGAGCCCTGTTTAAATGCAAAACAACAAGGATCCTTTTAGATGTATCACGATGTTTCACTTTAAAGTTGGTAATAATAAATTTAACTGGAATGTATAATTTACATACATTGACACAAACGTTTAGTAACTGTATTCTTTGGTTCTTTCAGTAAAGTCACGTAGATAGAAAAAAAAGTGAATAAAAATTAAATAATAATAAAACAAAAAACCATAAGTATAGACTGTAGCTTGGTTCTTAATCGGAGTGAGTGTACTGGCAGTCTATAATGTAGACTGTAGCCTGCTTATTAAGTTTGGTGAGTGTACTGGCAGTCTATAGTGTAGACTGTAGTGATGGTTATTAAGCTGGGTGAGTGTACTGGCAGTCTATAATGTAGATTTATTCTTGGTTCTTTCAGTAATAAAAATAAAATTTAAAAAATTAAAAATAAAACAAAAACCACGACGTTTCGATCACAACACAAGCGATCGAAAGATGGAGATGGTCACCTAAGGCAACCGTTTTTAAAGGTCTAAAAAATGGGCGTAGCACAAGAGCAAAAGCTCCTGCGGGGCAACGAAGTGGGCGGGGCATATGTGCCCTGGGGTCAGAGAGCACCAATGTGAATCACGGAACATGCAGTGCCACAAGACGTCTTGGTGTCAGAACAAAGTGGGCGGGGCACATGTGCCCTGGGGCAAGACAACAAGAACACGACACGAATCAAGTCATGACTTGAGCTGTGCTCCATGAGACAAGAAAACACAAATCAAGTCACGACCCAAAGTGGTTGATGATATCTTTCCAATAATTGCTGAGTTTATAACCATCCTCTCGGTTGAAATTGTGTCTGTATATATGGATGGCTTCATGAACGAATCTTTGTTGATAGCCAGTGGGCTTGCAAAGTACCATCGTCTTAGAGAAAAGCTTAATAACCATTACTACAGTCTACACTATAGACTGCCAGTACACTCACCAAACTTAATAACCAGGCTACAATCGATAGTATAGACTGCCAGTATACTCTAATTAAGAACCAGGCTACAGTCTACATTCATGTTTTTTATTATTTTATTATTTTAATTTTATTTTTCTCATTTTTATTTTTATTCACTTTATTTTTATTTATATATCTACGTGACTTTACCGAAAGAACCAAAGAATATGAATTTCTGCAGTCACGAAAGTTTTAAGTCAAAAGTTTAGTAACTGCTCTGGGAATGGTATTCCAGACCAAGCTACAACTTGGGTGCTCTACAGAATTACCCGCGCGTGACGTCACTCCACGTGAAGCCCACCCCCCTGTGTGACGTCACTCCACATGAGGACCACGCCCCCTCATTAATATTCATGAGTGGGTGGATTTTTACACTAATGCAGAGGAAGGTCGAGCTGAATTAAAACATTTATTACGCAAAGTCGCTACAAATATGACGTTTCATTATAGAAAGTGACGGTAAAAAATAAATCTCCACCGTGCGTGACGTCACTGCAAAAGAGCCCCCCCCACCCCCTTCATTAATATGCATGCCCGCGTGGAAATTTACACTAACGCAATTTCAGAGGTGGAACTGAGGAGAGAAACCCATACTACCCCAACCAAAAAGACCTCAACGACTTGATCAGAGATATTGGCAGAGGTGGGACAAAGTCATTGTTATGCAAGTCCAAGTCGAGTCGCAAGTCATCAAATTCATGACTCGAGTCTGACTCGAGTCCAAGTCACATGACTCGAGTCCACATCTCATAGGTGGGACAAAGCCATTGTTATGCAAGTCCAAGTCGAGTCGCAAGTCATCAAATTCATGACTCGAGTCTGACTCGAGTCCAAGTCACATGACTCGAGTCCACACCTCTGGATATTGGTCTCACCAAGTCCAATGCCGAGCTTTTGACATCTAGGCTCAAGCAGTGGAACTTGTTGGATAAAAGTGTGCAAGTCGCAGATCAGAGGAAGCGTCACCAACCTTTTTGCAACTTCTTCACCCATCAAGATGGGCTCTGCTTTTGCCACAATGTGACCAGTCTGCTCGAGGCAATCGGAATCGCCTGTAACTAGAATGAGTGGCACCTCTTCATTGACATACAGAAGACTCAAAGTCGTGCTGCTCCATAATGGTAACAAGTACCTGTCTCTTCCCCTGGCTCACTCGGTGCACCTCAAAGAGGATTACAACAGCATCAAGACCTTGCTGGACGTCTTGAAGTATGATGATGATGGCTGGGAGGTCATCGGAGACTTCAAAATGGTGGCATTCCTGGTGGGTCTCCAAGGCGGTTTTACCAAGTTTCCCTGCTACCTTTGCCTTTGGGACAGCAGGGACACCAAGGCGCACTACCACAGGCGGGACTGGCCACAGCGGGCCGAGTTCTCTGTGGGGAGGAACAATGTCAAGTGGGAGCCACTGGTAGACCCCGGAAGGTGCTGATGCCACCACTACACATAAAATTGGACCTCATTAAACAATTTGCAGCCATCAAGTACCTTCAAGACTTCTTCCCTAAGTTGTCTGAGGCAAAAGCCAAAGCCGGTGTCTTCATCGGACCACAGAAAAAGAAGATCCTGGAGTGCAATAAATTCCCCAAGAAGCTCACTAGTAAGGAGAAAGCGGCTTATAACAGCTTTGTTTCAGTGGTTTATTGGCTTCCTGGGCAATCACAAGGTCGAAAACTATGTGGAGCTGTGTGAGACTGGTGAATAACTAGGACATAATGGGCTGTAGGATGTCTCTCAAAGTCCATATCCTTGATGCTCATCTTGATAAATTAAGGGATAACATGGGAGCGTACTCGGAGGAGCAAGGCGAGCGCTTCCACCAGGATATACTGGACTTTGAACGCCGCTACGAAGGACAGTACAGTATAACGAGAACAAGATGGGAGACTACATTTGGGGGCTGATTCGTGAAAGTGATTTACAGTATTATCGTAAATCTCGAAAAACGACTCACTTCTAAATCCTTTGTAGTGATTTTTGTATTACTTTAGTATAAATACATGTTCATTTTGATTCTTCTGTTATTCTTTTTCTGACTTTATATCAACGAAAAGACACAAAGTCGCCCGTTTTCTCATTGATAATAGGTACATTTCAAAATATCACTGTCCTGGTCACAAAAGCAAAGTTTGTGGGGAATAATAGCCATTTTCTATACTTTTTAGACATGAGCAATTAGGAAATAACACTTACTACCCAGGAACAAAAATTGTGTTACATATTGTAATCATGAGCTGAACAATTTTTATATTGAATATTTCAGCTTCACTGCAATATACACCCGTCCTTGGACGGGCAAAAAAGCTAGTTGATACAGTATATAACAGGGTATTATATTGCATTGATTCACCAGTCAATTCTACTTCTTAAACGCACAATACACACATCAAATAATGTGCACAAGATGTCATTTGATTCGTGCGAGTTGCATCGAATTGGTCACGTGACTTGCAGCTGCTAGAAGGCGATACTATTCACACCAATAAAACTCAACACATTCCTCAATAAGGTACCTACCTCTGGCCCTCTCTAGGTGCTGTGATGAAGGGTCATTGCCCAGAATGCGGCCTATTACATATATATTCGTTTTGAGGCAGTGGTATTGCTCAATGTTGAGTTGTTTTTGTTATTTGTGCTTTGTGTAATACTGCTACATTATCAATAGGAGCCAGTGCAGCCAACATACATTGTTATCCTGTACTATCCTCCAATATCTATGCTCCCCATAACCACCAACTCATACTAACCCGTGTGATAAATATGGTCAAATAACCTCTACGGCATGCATATGCCCTCATCCAGCAGTGGATTGATAAAAGGGGGGTCTACGCGTGTAAGACAACTGCAACGCGAAGGGGAAATGCTCTCTCCCTGTCGACGTATGCCCTTTGATATTTTTTTTGAGGGGCATGCATCGTGGCTCTTTGTTTGGGGGGGGGGACTTCAAGTGTGTTTCAAAAACAAAAGCCGTGGGGAGAATCTTTGTATCGCCTGGTAATAACTCAGAAGTACATTCTCCAGTTGTGTAGCCGTAGGTCAAGAAGTGCGTTTTCGTGATTTTATTTGACCTCGTAAACTGTATTCTCACAACCGACCTTCAAAGCTCACGAACGTCGGCCGTTCACATGTCAATCAATACAGATTTATGGATAAACATAAGCACTAAGCAACATAAATACTATGAATGTATCACTAGATGCAAAAATCCAGACCTTGCCAAGCCACAGACAATGAATTATGAAAAACTAGTAAAAAACACTAATCGTATGAAAAATAAGAATAGTTTTTACCAGATGTTAAGATGATCAATTAGATTCCGTTTGCAAGGAACATCTTAACATGTTTTATTGCCATAAAGGGTAAAAACTATTCTTCTTTTTCATACTTTGATACTGGCAAAAAGGTCCCATGATAACATTGATCGTACCTAAAAGTCTGCACTGACAGCCACTTGCATACAAAAAGGCAATGTCTTGTCGCTTATATTGAAACTGAGGTTAATTAAGGCAATGTCTCACGTGATACACTGCATGTATTAAAATGTACGAGCTTCAACTGGCACTGAAAAACTTAACTTTTGCACTCTCACATCGAGCAATCTCAAGAACAACATTTCTTTGGCCGTGGGCTGGAACATCCTCACTGAACGCGTGCCAAAACACATGTGGCCCCACCCAACCAAAATGTCTGGCATATTTGTTGTACCGAGCAGCAGGCTGCCCGAGGACGCCTAAGGAACAAGATGGCAAAAAAAAACTTAGAACACTAACAAGCAATGCTTATTGCCTCCACCTGCATGCTCAAGTTTCCTTTCGTGAAATCAGCACAGGTGTTTGTAATCGTCTGCAAAGTATTTTATGTATCCCTGGGACTGTTTAGCGCTGCATCTCTACCTCTGTCAGCATACAAAGACAGACATTTGTTCTGGGTAATAAAACTTCAGTGGCAAGAAGAAGAAGAAGAAAAGCACAAATTTTAAAAATGCAAATAATTACAATTTCACGGTATGTCTACAAGATCACAGGGGTATAATGTGGTCATGGTTCTGCACGGTAAATCCATGAGCTCTAGCGGTTATATGCAAGCATCCCCGCTGTGTTTTTGTTTTACTGAGGAGATGTAGTTGTTTTAAAAATGAGTAAATGAATACCCCATTTGATTTTGTATATGAACTAATTAGAAACAGAATGAGCTGGGATAACTGGATCATCAAGCGAGCCTTGCAATTTTACATTTAAATGTAAATTTGTAATTACAGTTCTATAATACACGTAATGAGCATATATATTTATAAATTTCAAACAACACAACATTGAATTGCTCTCGCTAATTCACAAGGTTACCAAAATGTGAATAAACTTAAATCCATCATAAGAATAGACAACATATTGTCAAGGTTAAATTCATCGGCCAGTTATTGCCAATACATATTGTAGCTTTCGATTTAAAGCTTTCGTGACTGCAGGGATTCATCTTCTTGGTTCTTTCGGGAAAAAGTCACGTAGAATGGAAATAATAAAATAATACAAATAAAACATAATAAAATAATTCTCACGACGTTTCGGCCCCAACGCAAGCAGCCGTCCTCAGGTGGAGAACAGGTCTGTCGTGAGAATTATTTTATTGTTTTATTTTTAATATTTCCATTCTACGTGACTTTACCGAAAGAACCAAGAAGATATTGTAGCTTGTTATTATAAGATTTACAATCATGATGCCAGTAAGAAGAGATAGATGAAAGTGCTGGAGATAGCACATATAGCGTGGTCACACTTTGAAAACATTTTTTAAAGGGCATAAAAGACAGGAAAGTTGCCAAAGCCCACGGTGCAATGCCAAAACCTAGCCCAGCGAGCAGGAGTGGCTTTCATAGTCATCACAGCACGAAAACAGTGATGCTTTTTATTATGACATCCAGATGGGAACGGCACTAGAGTTCAGATCCAGAGAGTCAGGCAAAACAAGGAGACTAAAAGGTTAGAATATTGTACCAATTATCAAAACACATGTGTTATGTATGTATTTACAAGTTGTTTTCCAGGGCAGGGCTTGACAACCATTCAAATGTTGTATTTCACAACATCTGCTTATCAATGGTTGTTTTAACATATACCGTAGTAATAGTCCGCAATTATCAGCTTGTTACACGGTTAGATGATGAAAAATACAGTACAGGCACGTCGTTAATAATCACTTAATTATTCAGTTACCTTGCAGATGTCCAAATTTTGTGTGTTTAAGATGGAGCACCCACAAACGATGCATCGTAATTTAAAATAATAAATCATAATTTGGAGCCTTTTTTTTATCCTGTTGAATGGGGGCCTTGCTTGCCAGGTGGTGTTGATAACGGAGGGCCCGGGAATGGGTGAAACATATCGCTGGCAACACAGCCCAGGACGACCTCTTGCAGACGGGTCAACGGTGTGACATCTGAGTTATTTCAGTCACAAGTCGGTGATAACTAGGCAGTTCCAATAGGGTGTAGGACAATTTCGTACTCAATAAGCTCTTTCTATAATACTGCAGAATAAATTCAATAGCAATGCTACATGTGATTAATGTCTGCGTTGAAAAATTTCGAGTGATTCCTTGATACCTCACCTGAGTTGATGACTTTAGCAATCTTGTGTACAAAACATAGCGTATTCGCATAATAACCAATGCATAATATACAGTTATTATCCTGTAATGACCGAAATTAATAGGCACTCACCCCAATCCAACGTGCAGCCAAACGGTTCTTGAAAAAGTAGGCCAAGGTCTCATATTGGCAGAAAGAGGCATCCGCGGTAGTTGATCAGAAGGCAGGGTTTGAAGTGATTGGAGGGAAAGGTTTAAATGGAAAAAGGCAGTGCTCAGATTGTAAATGTTGTGGATCTGCTCTCCAACACACCGGTGTGCTGTATTGGTAACAAATTTGCATGTTCTGTTTACGTGACAACCCTGACTAATTGGCTGTATCGAGTGGTGGCGGGTTTAACGACACACCTATATTTACGTGATCTAACCCAACAAAAATTAACCTATATTATGGATAAACAAAATATGTTTAAAAGCCCGACGAAAGGGCTGTCAATGTGCATTACATATAGGTTGGTTGAATTTAAAATAAACATTTCAATTTCACAGCAGCAACTCATGATGGTTTTGCCTTCGAACCTCACAGAGCGGAACCCATAGGCGACGGTTGGGAGAGCAAATCCACAACATTTACAATTTGAGTAGTGAGGGAAGATTCTAGAAAGGGGGCTCGGGAAGGCTAAAAGGTTGGACGTTCAAGGGAAGGGGCAAGCTTTAAGACCAAGCACCAAGCTCGGACCTAGTGTTGTTATTGTGTCTTAATAAAAGAGGCTCCTAGGAGACAGTCGTCCGAGTCATTTCAATCCTATATGCGATATGTGGACTACACACAGTGTGTTTAAATGCAGAACATTTTGCCCAACGCGACTTTACCGAATGCGTGTTTTGGCGCTACACCGTTTACCTAAGGCGTCTGTTGGAAGGTGTGAATGAATCGACTGTGAGAACAACTGATATATATATACCATGTGTGTTTGTGTGTGTGATAATGTAACACACTCAATGCGCACAAGGACACAAGGCGAATGTTCACGTATTGCCGCGTTACCTTTTTTGCCAGTATCAAAGTATTAAAAATTAAGAATAGGTTTTACCCTTTCTGGCAATAAAACAGGTGTTAAGATGTTCGAAAACCAAACATTAACCTTTTGCAAGGAATCAAGTCTGCAATAACCACACGTACTTGTGGTCAACATGCAAACGAACATTCTCTGATAATATAAAACATTGTCTTTGAAACTGATAGACCTACACCAGAGACAGCAGCCTTCTTTAGGGCCTGTTCTCACCAGTGTCAGACCAGAGAAGAGTAATGCAGACGGGGGTTGTGCGTTAAGGTGAAATTGAGTGTACACGCACAAGAAATTGAGAGTGACTCAGCATCATTTTAGTACAATAACAAGTGTGGCTATAATGTAGAATCAGTTCAACAAAGAGGGGTGGGGGTGATAATGTCGGATCCAGGAATGAAACCGTTTTCCCCCCTAAAACGAATCTTATTTGTCGAACAAGGTTTTTCCCCAACACGGCATTTTACAAGAACATAACCCCCCACGTTCGAGGAAGTCTGCCTGCAAGCATTAATATATTATCCTGGCTGCTCAGACCTTGCCTGACCTCTGCTCCATCTGCTCCAACTGACGGCAGACCTCATCTGCTTTGGCTGCTCTGTACTCTGATGAGTTTTGTCTGCTGTGCTGGACCTTGCCTGGCTAAATCTTCCTCTGCCTAGGGCCGCCAACTGTCATGATTATCTCTGGATCATCCTCATTTTGAGATGAGCTGTCCTAGGAAGTCTGTGAGCCTTAGGATATTGAAACTTCCGGTTTAAGTCAGCGATTAAATAATACACCACCAAAGACCACCATTTACATGTGGTTCTCCCCTCTTCTGGTAATGTGAGATAATCTCCCCATATCTATCTGTTTTGTTGTAGTGCCAGATGGCAATCACACCTGAACCCTCATCTGCTACCCAGGACCTTATTCTACTGCTCTGAGCGTTATTTGCCATCTGTGATTGTTGTCTGCTGTCCTGATTTTCATACCCTCTGAGCTGTCTCTGCTCTGGGCCTCATCTTCTAGCCCAGGCATTCTTTGACCCGGACCTCATCAGCCCCGGTCTTCAACTTCCCCAGACATCATCTGCTCAAGGCTTCCTCTGCTGCCCAGAGTTCATTTATTTCGCCAGCCAGGCCTTTGCTGCCCCAGGCCTTGTCAGCTGCCTGGAGTCATATCTGACACTGCAAGCCTCGTTATTTCTTAGCTGTCCCAGGCCTCATTTGCTGCCACAGGCATGATTCTGCCCAGCACGTTGTCTCAGCTGCCCTAGAGACTTTAGAATGTGAGTGAGATTTGGGGTATGTGAACCTTTTGTCGTCTGGTTTCACCTTTTGGCAGCGGCACACCGTGCCGCTGCCATCTCTCTCACTGCCTTGTCGTCGCCCCTGCTCACCACCATCCTCACGAGTTGGCCTCCTTACCCTCCTCCCCCTGTGTGTCACCTCTCCATGGATCCCTCCCTGCGTGGAATGTGTGTGTCGGGATGTAGTTGCCCCCACTTTGTTGAAGTCCGTTATGGTTGCGCTTTATTTTTTTTGTCCTAGGTGTCTCTTACAAAAACACACTGCACTCTCAGCCACCTCTCAACCGAGTTTAAAAGGGTTGCGACTACGACGTACACCTACTTGTGACACTATATAGTACATGGCGATATTACGTGTCTAAGTGACATAAGCGACTCGCTGTTCTAAATGCATTTCAAATATCAACATTTTGGGGGATTTTTTCACCCAATTATAATGCATATGTAGTACATAAATACAGGCAGAATTTGCCTTGGAGCCTCTATGGAAATAATGACGCTGTTAAAATTCCTTCAGCTACGGTTCTCATCCTCCCACAGGTGCAATCCATTCCCTACTTATTAACATTGCTGAATAAATAAGACTGAATCCAAATTTAAATTCATTCTCAGTGATTTAGTACACTTTCATGAATAATTACCCATGAAAATCTCACAATTTCGTGCAATATTACCAGAGTGAAAGAAATGTATTTATGAATGGGTGTGTAAATCATAACTTTATCTATGATTATGTGAACCTGTCAAATTTATCTGAAATGCTGAAACGCAGTTACGAAATGAAAACGAACAATTGTGGACGAGTGTATTGCAGGAGTAATGCTATGCATTTTTTGAATGACATTTCAATGAGATGACATATTGCTACATCCTGTAAGGAAAAATACATACCGTAAGGAATGATTAATGAAGCAATTTAGAGCATGTCTAATTATAGTTAAGCAAATTAGTCTGTTAAATTATTAAAATAATCTGAATATGTACGTTCCATAAGTAATGAATTTATCAAGAACACTGTTCACATGACTGTGTAAAAGATTAAAGGTCCAAGTTGAATATTTGCAGAAGCTCATTTTCTGAATCAATAGACCATTTCCTTGTAGCCTCCTACATATTCAAACCTTGTTTTTTTATATGCAGTGTTTATGAGGACCACTATTTGTGAAACAGAAATACAGACCATGTGAACATGACTTGATTTTAAGCTTTCGTGACTGCAGGACTTACTCTTTGGTTCTTTTGGTAAAGTCACGTAGACTTTATCTCGCGTTGCTATTTTGAATATTGTTACACTAGCCTTTTGCCCGTCCAAGGACGGGTGTATTGCAGTAAATCTGAAACTTGAAAGCGAAAAGCAGACTGCGACGTGATATTCATTGCAATAATGCGTGTGCAGTTTGTAAGGCCGCGGTGACACAGACCTATTTCATTTAAAGGTTATATCACTTGTTCATCATGACGTCCTTTTTACTTCGATGTCTCAACAGCGTTACGGAGATCACGTGACGTGAGGGTTCTGCCTTTGTAAGTTTGTAGTGAGGGTTGTCAGTTGACGCCGAGGAGGGGGGAGGAGGCGCCTCGGCCCCCCAAGTGGAGTGACGTCAGCCGCTAATTATTATGAATGGAGGGGGGGGGGGTCCATTTGGAGGACGTCACCTTATAATGATTATTAATGAGGGGGGGCTGTTCGATGTGGAGTGACGTCACCTGCTCATGATTATTAATGAGGGGGAAGGGTGCTCCATGTAGAGTGACGTCACATGCTATTGATTATTAATGAGGGGGGGGTCCATGTGGAAGACGTAACCTGTTCATGATTATTAATGAGGGGGGCTGTTCGATGTGGAGTGACGTCACTTGCGCATGATTATTAATGAGGAGGGGTGGGGGTTGTCCATTTGGAGGACGTCACCTGCTCATGAATATTAATTAAGGGGGCTGGTCGATGTGGTGTGACGTCACGAACGTTAAGGACAGACATTGCTGAATGATTATAGTAGGTATATACCTCTGTATTACATATATTTCCGTCACCATTCGCATCGGATCTCAGAAGCGAATAAACAGGGTTGAGCTTAGAGAGTGCTGAGATGGGTGACCACGATGTTACGAAATATTGCACTCATGGTGGAGTTGACAGTGGAGTGCAACCGAGCAAAATTCATTGCTAGACTGTAATCATGTCTAACCATTGCTGTGCTCCCCGGCGTCACCAACCTGCCGTCGCCGTTGTGGTGAAGTATGGTCATCAGGGGCCGTCCATAAATGACGTCACGCAATTTTGGACGATTTTTGACCCCCCCCCCCTCGTCACACGGCGTCACAAAAAGTCAGACCCCCCCCCTCAAATATGACGTCACAAAGCTCTGCCCCCCCCCAAAAAACATGCTTCAAATCACTTTAAACTATTGTCATTGTAGTGCGTATTTAATGTGGCGCTCTGATGTTGTAGGAGAAAACATTTATTAAAAAGTCTATTTAATTAAATAGAACGTGTTGTGTATATTTATTTAACGTTGCGCATTTTGATGTGACGTCACATTTCTCACCCCCCCCCCCTCGTCACAAATGTCTGACCCCCCCCCCACCCTTAGGTGGTTGACGTCATTTATGGATGACCCCCAAGGCCGTCATGCAGCAGTGGATTGTCAAAGGGTTGTGTATGTATTTATTCCTCAAAATGTAATACTAGTTTCCTTAGAGCTGCTTTTTGTGTTTAAGTTTGTTGTCCTTACCCCCGGCACCTCCGATTAGCACGGTTGGCTACGTACGGTGCGAAAAAAGTTCAATATGCATACACTGCACAAAACTGGCTATTGGGAGCCATCACCATGAGTGCAATTAAGTACCATTTACATTCCTCAGTTTAACACGTAGCCTTTCGCAACCAATATCCAAAATACAGGTTGTTTTGGGTTAGCCAGATTTGTCAAAGTTGGCTGCCACCTGATGATGTCGGTTGTAATTACTGGCGAAACGTCGTACTCAGATTGTAAATGTTGTGGATTTGCTCTCCAACATACCGGTAACGGATTGGCATGTTCTGTTTACGTGACAAATATTACTAAGTGACTGTGTAGGGCTGTGTCGGGTGGTGGCGGTTTTAATGACACATTTGTATTTACACGATCTAACAAAAAAAAACTTGCATTATGGATTTACATACCTGTCAACCTGTTGTCAGTGCCTACCTTATTACAGACCAATTCAGACCTTATTGGTCACCCCGCGCCCTTATAAATCTCAACATTCTTCCTACAAAGTCCAACCACAATGGAAAAACACAAAAAAATTGACAAAAAAATGTTTTACTCAATCTCTCTGTACAAGAATACAGGTAAACCGTATGGGTTGACAGGTATGCATTTAAACAATTATGCACCATCTACATGGACTGAGGTTGGCTAATGGTTTGCGCATCCAGTTTTTGTGTATGAGATGGATTCCTCCAAAATATCAGGTCAAAAAGAATATAATTTTTCTATGTAAACATCTGCCAATATTCTCAATTCACACTACAAAGAAATGGATAATGTTCCAATAGCAAAAAAAAACTACATGTTTATTTATAGGAACCACAGCTTTGAAAAAGTTATCTTAGATGTATGTATTATTATACACTCAAAGAGAATTGCTTTGGGCAAACACATGCAAACAAGATTAGAGCCGAGTCTCACGAACGACCACCCCCCCCCCCTTGCTGTTGCATTTTCTCTTCAGAAATGTATCATCTCCTCGTACGAAGATGATAGTGCAATGGAATATGGAAGACAAAAGGGGAATAGAAATTAAACAGAGGACCAATTTGTAGGATAATGCGAGCAATTCAACGAAACTCTCTGTTACATACTTAGGATCGTGAAATATGGAAAGCATTTATCATGGACAATTACCTCAGTTATGAGGATGGTGCGAGATAAATAGATAGTATTCATTCTAGACTAAATTGACCTGGTAAGGTCATATAGCTGCTTTTTCTGTTCAGTTTGTTGTCCTTCACCTCCGATTAGCACGGTCGACTTGCGTACGGTGCGAAAGAAGTTCAACATACACACAGAGGACCGTGCAAGTAGGCTATTAGAGTAGCATTCGTCCTCCAAAGGGGTGTGTAACATTGTACACATAACCGCTCTGTGCTCACACAATAATTTTCCCATTTTCAAAACAGTCCTGAGTCAAGTTGTTTGAAAAGGGCATGCGCAAGCACAGCAAACTGCAATTACATTCGAACGTTGGTGGTGTCCAGCCCCCTCCCCCCAGTATTGCCGTGCAGAATTTAAAGCATTTCCCTTCGTTTGCAACAATATTTGAACAAGCATTGGCTTGCTGCCTGCATCTTAAAAAGGGCCCTTTTACTTCCATGAAAAGCTGCAGTGGAGTGTGCTGTTACTGGCAAAAAAGGGGAAGGCTTAACTGCACCCACACTTTCCAAAGTGCCGGGCTGTACAGAGTCATGGAGCATGCTGTCCTTTAGACGGTGAAGCTAATCCTTTCAAAGTCGTGTGCAGGAGTTGTGAAAAGCTGCTCTCGATAAGCAGAATATCCTCGGTTGTTAATGCGGGAGCCACAGAGGTAAGGGCTTGACTCAATCACCAGGAAAAAGCCGCATCACATTGTACGATGAGAGTTAATAAGTACATTTGGGATGAGGACCTGTGGCATGATATTAAATTGTTATTATGAGTACAATATATAGGGTTGGGAATCACACTTTGTTTCAGCATGAGCATACACACCCAATGTAGACTATAGAAATTACATCTTAATGGGCAACACAGCCAGTTTGCATGGTTCAGGCCATCTTCATCTCTGCATATATCTTAACCTGTTTAACTGATCGTGAAAGCAGATCAGTGTTAATGTCAGGTGAAATTTATAATAATAAAGTGAGGCTATTTGTGTTTTTGTCTTCATTACATTACGAGAAGCATTTAATTTACGATATATTTTGTTATATACAGCATTCGCAAATTATGACATTGATGATCGAAATTTGAAACAAACCACTTTAAAGTTTACGTACCAAAAGAAAACAATAATTGCATAAAATGGGCAGGATCTGAAAGTGTTCTGCACCTGTTGCTATTTTCCACTGGTGTTCAAGTGAAAGTAAAATCTTCATGAAAAATAACACAGGTGAATAGACAATTTTCATTTTCCAAAATTCACTGACAAAATATGTAAAGTTAGAAAACTCGAGGTGAACTCACAACTACAATTTGGGTTTATGTGGCATCAAAGTGCAGCTACATCTAAAAATAATCGTTTGAAAAGTCAGAATTCTCGTTTTGTTCATGACCCATACCTAAATATCAAGAAGGACAAAAACTTGTACATTACTAAGCATCGTGTTCTGTAACTTACCAATTGGATTCATGCAATATAAATGTTATAGTACATTATTTTTGTTGCATCATATTTTCCAGATAACAAGCCAAGCTTATATCGATCATTTTGCAACAATAAACCAGTGATAATCGGTGGAAGAATACATTTCAGGTGGATTACATCTCTTGCCAGCCCGGCACATAGTTACCGTCACGTTCCATTCAAAGGAACATGCTCTGGATGTATTTAGGAAAATAGATTCACATTTAACATCAGGGCAATGACACGCACACATTGGGCTCAACATGCCCGGATCACAGTCTGCCGTACGTAATGGCACAGGCATGCTCTCACCTCGTACGAATGTCTTTGTTTAACTGTAGGCATTTGAGGTCTGATATCTCCATAGACATTGGTATATGCATTAAAAAATTGTGTGCATTTAAAACATACAGTATCCTAGCTACCAATTTCACCCACCACTGAACATTCTGTTCCAGAACAGCTATTGGCCCTTGCCCAGCATGTGCATCAAGGCCACTCATTCTTGTTATCAACAAGACATTTCTAACACATGAAGCCAATGAACAGCAATGCCCAAACACTGGCTGTGGTGCAAATGCTTATAACTGTCACCACTATCAGTGACTTCTGTAGCAAATGTTACGATAATAGAATGTTCCATGGCTTTCACCCACGTGATATACATGCCAGCTCTATACATGCTAGAGAATGTTAATATACTGTCGAAATGTTCACTTCTTCTTTGCTGATGATTATGAAAATCTACCTATGGATATAACTACAGCAAAGGTTTTAGGTCTTGCTATTTTATATTCGGATTGCCAAATTGTACAACTTGGTCATATTATCTCTGTCGCACTCGCAATATGAAAACTAAACTTGTTTTTATTTTAGCAGGTAAGGCCCACTGAGTTATGAAGCACTTTTTCAGAAGCAATCTGGCCACTAATGATAGCCCAACGAAGCAGCTTATCACGTGGAAATTTATAGCAGCCAAATACTCTAAACGCTTGTTCTAAATGTGGAGGGAATAACCAGCCAGGGGTGGAACATGCAAACTCCAAATATACAGGCGTCAGAGTCGGGATCTAACCTACGACCTTCTGTGTACCAGATGAGGTAGTTAACAGCTCACCACCTTGAGGCTCTATGTGTGTTATAAGTACGGGAGGGGAAAAGTGTACTTTTAATTTGCAGTAACACAGTTCTCTGTCTTATCGACAGACCTGTTCTTCACCTGAGGACGGCTGCTTGCGTTGTGGCCGAAACGTCGTGAGAATTATTTTATTATGTTTTATTTTTATTATTTTATTATTTCCATTCTACGTGACTTTACCGAAAGAACCAAGAAGATGAATCCCTGCAGTCACAAAGCTTTAAATCGAAAAGTAACACAGTTATTCAGGGCCAAATAAATAAAATCTCTGCTACCATAAAAAAAAATATAGGAAAGCAGACGTATACACACTACGCAATACGCTAACCGAGACAAACATTTGGAAAAGCTCGGAAGTGATGCAATAAATGTGACGTAATCTCCAGTGACATACTTTCTGATTAATCCTAAACCAAACAAAAATACAGATTATCCAAAAATGTTGGATCTTGGTCTAATTTTCAGATATTTTTCGACTAATACAAAAATCAGGAACACATCAAACACTATCAACGTACCGTACTTGCCGTAATTTTAATTAAACAAGTGCATTCATACTCAATTGTCTCTTAAAATGCCTTCTTGTAATTCATTGTGGGTTGTTAAATTGCCCATGACATGGGGACACGATGTCCGACTGGCAAAGGTTCACAAGACCATTACATTCAGCAAGTATTTTTGGCAGCAGCTTAGAGTCCTGTAAGAATGTCAATCAGCTGTGTGATGCAGCACAACACGATACATGCACTAACCTGACGCAAATGGGAGAAACATTAAAAGAAGATCATGTTTGTGAATTGAATGCTACTTTTACGGTACTCCCAGAACTCTACGGAATGTCACCAATGCTCGTAATAACACAGCATTTTAAAAATAAATGCAGCTATCACGAAATATCATAAGACGCTTGAAATGTAATCCCTGAATATTGTGAAAAGCTCAAAAGAAAGAGGGGCATGCGAGCTTTTACTGCTAAGCATAACAAGTATATTTTTCTCTGAATGCCGTCACAAAAAGGGTGTGTAAGGGAACAACGGTACAATGCAGGCTGTGTTGAGAAAGAGAAAAAAACATGTACAACGTAAACCTTCGCACAATGCAATACGTCAAGAGAAAAATGTGATGAGACCTGGGAAACAAAACAAATACCGTGACCGGAGAACACACACCGAAGCCCCCAATTGTCAAAGTTTACTTTTTACATTAAATAAGTACTGTTTTTTGGAAAACCAAAACACATTTAAAGCGGTGAAAACAATCTTGTAACAATTCATTTCAAGGCTGGTTCTTGAAACCTACATTGAACCTTTGTGTACTTTAAAAAATAAGTCACTGCAGGCCGTACAAATGTAGCTTATATACATTGAGCTCTACATAATTATTAAATAGTTATCAGTAAAGCTACAGGATAATGAATTTCCTTTCAGACAGGTGTAATACAAGAAACAGCCTTTTGGCTGACCTGTTTTAGTGAGATTGAGGTACTTGATCGTGACGGAGTAGCACCCTTAGCATCTCAATTGAAGAACAACATTTTCCATGGTGTTACAGCCATGATCTGGCATGAGGGGACTTTGGGTGGCTCTAAAAAAAGGCCCAAAGGCCAATCTACGTGTACTTTCGGCAATTCGATCCAGAGTAAAATTGAATTCCATCACTGAGCCCTCTTCAATTGCAGTGACACTACCTGCATGAAACCAATTCCATTACCACATTCCACTGGGTACATCTCTAGGCATCAATACGTTTCCCGATTACAATTCTATTAAGTACCACTTACCTGAGTGAGAGGCACTGTATGCGTTTCGCTCTGTGCATCGGAGATACCAACTTATGAGGATTCTGATATTCAACCGAACATATGAAAGTGTTTCACCTCAGAAGGTAACAACAGTGCTTCAACCCAGGGTCTTCAAGGTGAAATCTCTTTGCTTTGGCACAATCAATAGGCCCTCTGTCCCACCAAGCCACCTCCATCCCAACATACGTTTGAGGATAGCTGACAGTTTGGGACCGTGACTTTTGTATCTCCTGGGAGAATAGCATATGGTAGAACTTCACGATCACATAATGGTGTGGATAAAGTGTATCATTATCAGATAAAGTATCATAAGTAAGATGATATCACTTGGAGAAATATATCAACTGAGAATTTGTTTGTTCAGCTGCTTTGTTTTAAATTCCACAATCATTTAAACTCTTTTATGGTCTCATACTGTAATTTTTTCCTAAAATAATGTAATTTTTTAAATTACAAAGTTCTTCAGATTTTTCGATTTAAAGCTTTCGTGACTGCAGGGATTCATCTTCTTGGTTCTTTCGGTAAAGTCACGTAGAAGGGAAAAAAAACTTAACAATAAAATGTATTTTATTTGATTTTGTTTTATTTTTATTATTTTATTATTTCCCTTCTACGTGGCTTTACCGAAAAAAAACAAGAAGACGAAAGTTCTTCAGCTTATGCCCAGAAAGCAAAAGCCTACACAGGCACTGTATGCTGGCATCATAGTTTAATTATGTTTTAAGTAGGCCTCTAAAATGTTACCTCCGAAATGTACCATTGGGTGCATCACTGTATCGCATAAGGGGCCGTCCATAAATGACGTCACGCACCTAGGGGGGGGGGGGTCAGACATGTGTGACGATGTGTGACGGGGGGGGGGTGATAAATGTGACGTCACATCAAAATGCGCAACTTTAAATAAATATATACAACACTTCTACTTCATTAAATAGACATTTTAATAAATGTTTTTTCCTACAAAATCAGAGTGCAGCGCCACATTAAATACGCACTACAATGACAATAGTTTAAAGCGATTTGAAGCATGTTTTATATTTTTTGGGGGGGGGGGCAGAGCTTTGTGACGTTATATTTGAGGGGGGGTCTGACTTTTTGTGACGTCGTGTGACGAGGGGGGGGGAGGGTCAAAAATCTCCAAAATCGCGTGACGTCATTTATGGACGGCCCCTAACTCAAACATGTAATTGACCTTTAAAAGAGAAAAAACGCAATGCAAACGGATATAAATTTAACAAAAATAAGGAAATGAAGAAATGCTTAACCTGCATTGAAAAACGCCACCTATATGCAAATTAAGGTAACTATTATAAATCTTCACCATGAGTGCTGGCAGAGAGCGTGAGGTGAGCCAGAGGGTAGGAGCCATCATCACAACACGTCACTCTTGTGCAGGAGGCCACCTGGCAGGGCTTCACGGCGGCGGTTCCACGCTCCGCTATCGGCTCCATCTCCCCATGGGGAGGTGACGGACATGCCAGCGGCCACCGCTACCTTTCCAGCTATTGCATTTACATTCTCCCAATGTTCAGTAAAACATCGATATTTGTATACTCTACAAAAGCCCTAACTTTGTTATGCCAGAAAAATATTCATTACAAAGAATATGTTATATCATGGAAAATGGGATGAATGTTTACTGTATCGCCCATACCTCCCAGAGAGTGAGGTTAGCCAAAGGGGAGATGAAGTGGTACATGAGGACATATGTCAGGGCAAGATGGATTGTTGCTACACAGGACTACAGATGGCCGTGGCATTGCCACAAGAGGAGGTCTTTATTGAGTCATGGATTTAAAATGACGATAGACCATAGTGATGATGACAGTGATGATTAGTGATGTTTGAAAAGGAAAAAACCCAATAAAAATATAATTATTATTATTTTAGTTTAATTATTTTATTATTTCCCTTCTACGTGACTTTACCGAAAGAACCAAGAATATGAATCCCTGCAGTCACGAAAGTTTTAAATCGAAATTTATAGAATTACTACTTAATAATCGTTATATACAGGTCATAGAAAATCTGTTTAGTAATACCATACATGTGTACACTATATTTTTCACGAAATAAATATTACGAGCTTTTCCCAACCTTATGTGACCACATGTTCAACTGGAGTTTTTATGTGGAAAAAAAACGAATGTGTAATAGTTTAACGCTCTGAGGACGATTGTTGAAGGGCACTTTATAAATGTAAATTATTCTTAATTAACACAGCCTCAAACAATATCTCACAGAATGCATCGGCAATGTTTGATTGTCAGAGCAATCAATTCATCAAAGTAAACTGTAATGAGACATGTGCCAAGTGGCAGGAAAATGAATTCACACAGAGCCAGATACCGTTCCACATGACTTAGTATTTGTGACAAACGAGAGGCACTTTGTTACATAGGTGCGTAGCTGAGAGATCGATTATTATTGTTACAGCCGGGAGAATCACCCTGCAGGCCTACGCACAGTACGAATTCCTTGCTCATGTTTGAAAACATACTCAATCCAAAATAATTGTTAAATAGTACTATAAAGTGGCTGTCGTCACGTACAGGATGCATAAAGTGCACACTTCTGTTCACATATATCAGTTGCAATGCAATAAAAATGAATGAAATTACTTTAACAGATGCCAAGGCATAGCAATGTGTTTTTTTACTGCCATTATCATACTCGCCAAACTGGACAAACAAAATGTCAAAACATGCTTATGGAAAAGTTATGTAACCTACACAACACCATCTCCAGTCTGTACATGTTTTGCTTGGGTGTAACGATGCAATTTCCCTGTTGTTATCTCGATTGTCGTAACTGCAGTACAAAATCACAGTGTCGAGTTGAATGTGCTGTGTAGATTACTAGACTGAATGCTGTGTGCATACTGTACGTTAAATATATTACAGAGGGTGCCATGGTGAGGTGTGGTGACATCAACAGCATTCGCCGTGAACACCTATAGATCTTAACCTATCGTACACATCGATTACATGTTTTTTCTATCGACTGCTGGATGTAGTAAGCCTTCCCATTCCATGTCAGTCATAGGACGTGTTGACTATACTTTACCACACCCACTCAAGATTCGTTGATATATGGGTGAAGGAGCAAGACCGGTTCAAATATCTCTCTCTGCTCTAATCACCGGGTTTATAAGGCAGTGCGTTAAGCACGGGGACAACGATCCACCATTATCACTGCTCTATCCAATTATATGATCTACATAGTGTACGTCAATGCATAATTCCATAATAGAAGTTGAGTTTCAGCAGTCAATGAAGAAACTATACACTTCAGGATATAATGAGAAGAGGTCATTTAATTTTGTTCAGGGCTGGAAGCACCTACTGTTAAATACTGGAGTTGTGCCGCAGTGGTTAGCACACCGCACCATGAGCCCCAGACACCTGAGTTTGATTCCTAGCCGTGGTTGTCATCAGTGGAAACTGAACATGAACCGCTTCTAGGTGCCCTGCTCACAAAACCTGCACTGGCCATCGATGTGAAATACCGAACAATCAAATAACCCCGATGATTGACATGGCCTGGGAAAAGACTTCATCTAGCAGTGGATTAACAAAAAGCAGTAAGTCATATGTATGTTTTACATACAATTATACGACAAAAAGTGCTTGAACGCCAACAAAAAAAAATCTGATTACTATGTTGTTACACATTGTTAAATTATGTGAAAATTGATGGCCGCCTGTCGCAAGGCAATTGTCAATGTGCTCCATCCATGTTCTGCAGAATCGACTTCATTACACGGGTCAAGGATTCTGGTCCTAGTTCCACACAAGCTGTTGCCACAAAGATGCCTTGTATAGCCTTTAATAGAATGTTGGGGCAAGTGCTGTTAGCGAGCACCTATGAAGGCCGGCACGGTACACGAGGGGGGTGATTGGCCAGCACCACGCCCGGCCGCCTTTGTCTCCCCAGTGGCGTTGGGGAGACAAAGGCTAAATCGACCTAGGGGAGGCCCATGACTGGTATAGATAATCGTCACTGGTGTTGGTCATGTGCATTGATACACCCACACATGTGTATACCGCATCAACATAAGAAGAGGAAGTGTGTTTGACCATCCGGTTATCTTCAGGAAAAATGTTTTGCTAAAAAATGAAAATTTTATGAAACTTCGAGATCTTACCTTTTGCTCTCACTTACTAGTAAAAATGTTTTAATGAACTTGTTATTCTACGTAAAGTTCACTTAAACGCCACGTTTAACCTCAGTCGCTTTCTTTAAAAAATAAATGTATACCAATCAGACAGGTCTTTGTGAAAATGTTTTTATTTCCAGATATTAGTCAAGAGGCGAGAGAGCCAACACGTTTGAACAGGCCCAGCCATCGAGGAGACGATGCATGGAACGAAAACCACGATTATGGTTCAGGTGACAGCGAGCACAAAAACATGAAGGAGTGGTCAAAATGATCTGACACTTCAAAAATGTTTGTATGCTCATGCTGACATTATTTAATTTTAACTGCGGTTATGCGTACATGTAAAGACTGTCTATTTTTGGTTCGCAAGGATGGAGCTTGATATTTTATTTAATAAAATACGCAAATAAAAACATGAGGCGATGATTATTTTTTTCTGCAATCTCTCATTTACTTGATACAGCTGTCGTGGCTGTGACGGTACCACCTGAAGACGGAAGCTTGTGTTGCCTCCGAAACGTCGTGATTTTTATTTGTTTTTATTTTATTTTACTTTTTAATGTTTTTACCTACGTGACTTTACCGAAAAAACCCAAGAATATAGATAAAAATAGTATTAATTTCATATTATGCAGCAATTAACGTTCAGTACCGTAAATGCACTTGTGACATTAAATAAGAGATGGATTAATGGAAGTTCATTGCATTGGCCATATTTTTTTCTAATTCTAACAATTAACAATGTGCGGCATGCAAGCTATTAACCACTGCTTTTCGTGAGTATTCACTTCAGTCATTTATCATGTGCATATGACTGTGTGCTCATGCATTAAACAGCAACGTTGTTCATTTGTATATATTGTTAGGTTTAAGCAGATGCCGGTATATCGACTGTTATACTGGTAGGAACCTCCTGGTTACACCAGCCCACAGGGGATTATTGTGTCCGTCGTGCAGGGAGGGGCTGGGTAGGGAGGGAGGGGCTGGGTGGGATGGGGAGGGTGGGGAGGGGCTGGGTGGGGCTGGGTGAGGAGGGGGGGGGGCTGGGTGGGGAGGGTGGGGCTGGGTGGGGGATGGGAGGGGTGGGGCTGGGTGGGGAGGGGCTGGTCACCCTGTGGTCCCCTTATAAAACTCAACGTTTAACCTACTCACGCCGGCTTGTGCCCGCCCTCACAGTCGGCCATATTTGCGGAATACACCACGCCGCCGTTGACCCTGGCCATTGACCGAGCAACCCAACGTTCCTACCAGCTCCCTCCGCAGGAATGTGTTACATTGTGGAATTGTTACCACTGGCTCATAGCTGCTAACAGATATACACGGGGACCATTTCTCATCTGAACAGAGAGAGACTCAACTTTTTGACTTATTGAAAAATAAAATACCTTATGAAATGGACATTATTGTAAATGTTCACTATACAGCGCCTTGCTCTACACATTTCAATATATATTTTTATGACATAAGCATAAAAAGTCAACCGTATTGCTATCTTAGAGTTGGTATTGTGCATAAACCAGGCATTGTGAACTGCTGCCATGCACTGGCAGCAAGTTGATACAGTAAAGCAGTGCATTTCTAATATTGCAATTGTAAAACAAGTCATTGATTCTCTTCTCCCTCAGCTCAATCAATGACAAATTTAGCTGATGCCCTCTTTATACGTTTGATCTAATAATTGATTGCGAATTTAAAAGGTTGAAATGCCTGACAAGGGGATAATAAAACATAAGCCAGTCTCAAGCATACTACATCTCCATCACATTACATCCACCACATGTATCCCCTTATCATGTTACAGGTCTAACTACACCGTCTGATATTGTCAACCGCTATTATCACACTCTCTTTACTGCCAACAGCAGCCTAATTATATGTGTACTGTGTAGCGATAGAGATGAAGGCACAATGCACATACACAATCTTCCCAGTAAGAAGATAAGGCGACACCGGCAGGCTTAACACACATTCTGCTGATACAGTCTCGAAAATTTAACTCGACAGAAATGCAGTTTCCATAGAGTAGACTGTGCGATTGCTGCAGTAGAATTACCGGCAAGGCTAACGAGCCTACTATAGTTTAACATCGGCCTGTTTTCATCGGATGAACTTGCCCATTGCAATGTTTTTTTGTGTTTGTAAAATGTGTTGAGGTTTTTCTGCGTGTGTGTGTGTTGTTTTTTACTTGGTTTGCCTGGCTGTACTCTTTTGTGAGTCCCAACTCCCATGACTTAATAAATGATGCATCAATAATTGGCTCCCTGCTTAGAAGCAAGTGTTCTGCCTCAATGAGGCAGTGTGCCTTTCTCCGAAGTAACAGTCCTAGCACTCCCAGAAATGCGCGCCCCCGCCCACAAACAAATGCTCCCTTTGTGCGGCAGCTGATTTTATTTTGTGGGTTCTCGTTCGGGGGAGGGGAGAGGTAAAAGTTTAACCTGCACATGGAGTGTTCGTCAATCCCGAGAGGCATTTAGAACGACGTTCACCCTGGCCAAAAAGTGATGGAAGGCGTGGGATAACACCCACACACGTTATGCCAAAAAAGCACGTTGGTTAAAGCACAGCCTTGTAACCTGTACAATCCCTGCTAATCAGAGACATCTCATTTGTGTGGTTTTGACAAGACGAAGAAGAACACAACTGTCATCTTCGCCGATTACAACAAGACCCTCCATGCAGCTGTACCAATTGGCAGGCTTCAATCGCGCGCGCACACAAACACATTGCCTAAGAGGCAAGCGAATGTGGCACTCGCCCAAAAGGACCACGATAAAATGAGGGCACCGTGCAGTTGACCCCCAACGACAGCTCCCCCACGAGCGGGTCAAACGACAGAAGAGCAGCACCACGAGCAAGTTCAAGTTCATTTATTAGGTATAGCCCTGTGAGCCATTCGGCTCTTGAATCGGGTGCAACCGCAACATGTAAACTGGCCGAAAGCTCACTCACGTGTGTTAGCGGGGAGGTTGATGCGGGGGGGGGGGCTCTGAGCAGTAGCTGGTAGAAAGGATCGACGTCTCAACTTCTTCCTCTAACCGCCCCCCTCCCAGACACCGCTTAACGCTGCAGATGTTTGTGAGGCCACTGAGAGGGGGTGGATGTGGACAGCGGCTGCGCGCAAGCCCCGAGCTTAAGATTCGAGTGACCCAAGGTGGATCGCATTTGCGATGCATGCCGCGCTCTGCTGCAGAGAGAGAGAGAGCGAGAAACACACGCACACGCACTGCTCTAAAGGCGACAGGTATAGCTGGTTGGCAGGACGTGTCTCAAAAAACACGAGACACTTTCATTCCGAGGTTGGTTAGTTAGAAACCAATTTCCCATCTGGGTGCTTTTCTTGAAACATTGCATGGATTGGTATTGTTTTATTATTGTTAATATCGAGTGTTATACACGCATGTTGAGCTTCTTTCGCACCGTACGTAGCCAACCGTGCGAGATGAAGTGAAATTAAGTGCAGTAAATACGCATAAACATTGTTTTGGTGGCAAAAATGTTTAAATTTTTTAAATCAATGATGCTAAAATTACCAAAGCGATTCTAAGTGCAATTCCTTGCTTGTACGCTTGTGAATTTATAGAGTCAAAAAGCTATGCTACCAGATGGTCTATAACATAATTTAATTGTTATAATTGACAGCCCTTTGATAATCCACTGCTGGATTAAGGCCATCATACTAACATTTTACATTTCCTAAATAACAATGCCAGATCAATTCTACACTTTACACCTACATACTCAAAGGTTGTACGGTACAGTAATTGCTTTTTTAATGTACTGGACTTAAGGGAAAATTTAATTTACTTCCTGAAAAATAACCACATTGATCATTATTGCCTTACATATATAATCTTCAAATACTTAATGAAAACAATGGATGTATTATCAAGAAGACTTTAAAATGAAAATGTGAGCTAAGGAAAGAGCTGAACACGAATGATAACCAGTGAACAAGCCCAAAATCTATTTTTATTCAAACACAACGTTCGTGGCATGTTAGTGGGTAGACGTACTTTAAATCTGGATTTGTGTTTGAAAGGAGTACAAAAAGGGGATAGGATAGCCGTGGCAGCAATTACAAAAAAACAACAGTGATCGTTTTTAGCAGGGCCAGCCCACAGGATGTTCAAACTCTAAGCTATCATTGGGAGGAGAGCTAGGAAATGAGTTATCACTGCACAGAAAAACAGATTATAATTATTAATGACAGTGCACTAGCTTTGTAAAGTGTTGTAATTGAGTGAAGACAGTTACGGACATTAAAAAAAACTGGGTAGGTTCCATCAAAATGAGGTAAAGTAACCGAAAGGTGCGTTTGTGTTCTAAAAAATTGTGTGCTCAATCTTTATCTAAGTGGTATCTTTAAAGGATGTTACCGTGGGCCCCAATTCAAAGTTAAACAAATACTGTACTGTAAATCTGCTTGCATGACCTCATAGTGCAAGATGGAAAAAAGTGCAGAGCATTGTTGATGCCAGTGGTTGAAACTGCATTCGCATTTCACGTCCCAAGTTTAACGGCCGTGTTTGCGCGCTAAATAACATTGACAGACACACCGCATACCGACTGGCACAAAAAAGGCAAATACGGAGGAAAATATGTGTGTACGAACAATAATGTCCATGCGATTTTGGAATGCAAAACAATTATATAACTTACACAGAAAGCACGGCGTGTTTACAGAAACATATTGGGACTGCAGTGGCTTTGGGTATGAAATCGTTTATTGCAGAGGAGAAGTCACGTCCTCAACGCTGGCTGAGAGAACCTCCTCTTTCCATCTGCTCACCTGTGTGGGTTTAACTCGTGAAGCCCTTAAACGTGTGGTCACGGAAATAACAAGCCAATTTGACGTCAACAATGGCACTGTTGCAACGTGCCGTATAAATGAGAACAAAAGAGTAGGACAAGGATGAGTTATTTAGAATGTTGAACATTTATACAATCAATTATGTTGAGAATAACCAGTTGTTAAATTAGTTATTGAAACTAAAAAAATCGTACATTTTTCATTCACGAAATGTATCAAATATGTTTGTGTTAATCTAGATTTGAAGCTTTTGTGACTGCAAGGAATTCATACTCTTTGGTTCTTTATACCTACATGACTTTACCGAAAGAACCAAACAGTATGTTTGTGTTATTAAAATATATATAAATATTTGCATGAATGTATGTTGAACTTCTTCCGCACTGTACGTAGCCAATCGTGCTAATCGGAGGTGCGGGGGAAGGACAACAAACTAAACACAATAAGCCGTTCTGAAGAAATTCGTTTTCAATCTAGATTTAAAAGTGCATAGCTCCAGTGGCTTCCTAACATCGGAAGGAATTATCTTCGTGGGTTGACTGGGTGCAGTCTTAAACAAAGAGAAAGCACACGAGGTTACGGAGACAATGCTGTGTTTCTGAATTTCAGCTCACGGGTGAGAAAGCAACAAAAAATTAGTCATCTCTTTCACCGGAACACTAATGTGGCGCAAGGAGTCGTGAAATTGGTGTTTCCAACGATTCCGAGGGGCTGCGCTCTGAGGTTAAAAACAGCAACAGATTGCAGCGAGTGAATTGTGAATACGTCCATAACGGTGGGAGGGTTCATTAAGGGTACGTGGTTATGCCTTTTCTTTTTAAAACCATGATTCGTTCAAGAGATATTCCCAGCAATGAGACGAAGTTTTGACGAACAAAATATGTTTTCTTCTTGATCAACTCTTGCTTGGTATACACTTAAGAAAAAAATAAGAACTATGCCATACCTCTTCTTGGTTTTTTCGGTAAAGTCACGTAGAAGGGAAATAATAAAATTATAAAAATAAAACATTATAAAATAATTCTCACGACGTTTCGGCCACAAAGCAAGCAGCCGTCCTCAGGTGTCTTTCCGACAGACCTGTTCTTCACCTGAGGATGGCTGCTTGCTTTGTGGCCGAAACGTCGTGAAAATTCTTTTATTATGTTTTATTTTTATTATTTTATTATTTCCCTTCTACGGGACTTTACCGAAAGAACCAATAAGATTAATCCCTGCAGTCACGAAAGCTTTAAATCGAAATTTATGCCATACCTGTTAAAAACAAATCATATCTACACGTGCATATAATATATTCGTCGTCTGAACTTACGAATGGATTGGGGAATTGTGGAATTTGTTCATCATGCCCATTGCCATTGAAGCCACCACACCTGTACTTCTGTTTTACTCATTACGTTACAAAACCAACATCATAGCAAATATTCTACAAGTCAGGGAATTTGGAGCCAAAGTATATACGTTGTTCCTGCATAACAATTAATTCAATCATTATTTACATTAACAGCAGTGACTTTTAATGGAGAGCAAATGCCTTCTCCGACGACTTGCACCTTTGCAAGTAAAATGTTCCCTGCTTTGAAATCCGAACCAGCTCTGTCTTCTTTGACACGAACAACATGAAAAAAACACCGCTTTTCAATTGAGACATTCGTCTTGGTCATAGCCCCATGGGTATGTGAAACTATACAATGACATGCCATGAAAAAGCAGGCCATTTAGTTCCTGTTGGTGTCATGTCAAATTTTACTAACAAGCAGCATGCAATATCCCTTACACACTGTGCAAACCAGGAGTGGCTATTTACGCACACACACACTTTAGACACAAAATTACAGGGACGGGTTAATTTGTGGTGTAACGGTGCATTCCATTTATTTTGACTCTTCCACTAAAATACATGCACCTAACCGTGGGTTTAATCATTTATGTTTTTTCCATTCGTATACATGCTGCAAAGAGCTTTCGGTACCCCTCCAGCCACTAGAAGCTGCTGGATTCGCTCCAATGCAAAAATAAAATAATTTATTCCCAAATTAAATTGAGGGAGTGAATCGCAACAATTCATTGAATCGTCACAGTGGAGGCGAACCACGACTTCCCTCGTTTTAATGCAGTTAGAAAAAACAGTTAATGTGCTTTCACGTGAATAAACATTAAGGTACACTCGGGTATATAATGTTAAAAGCTATTGGCATGCTATAGCAAATAATTTTAAATAAATTAAAAATATATAATCAAATCTACAAGTAGATTTTTAATAGTCTTGTGTTTTGGTTTGTTACAGATACGTAAAAGTGAGTGATAGTAAACGGCTGCTTCCCTTGCAATGTTTCCATGCCCAAGGTGCCTTGGCTTCAGGGTAAGAGTGTCAGTTCTTGATAAATCAAAACCCAAGGTCCAGAGCAATGGTTCATCAGAAACTGTCATGTCGCAAAGAAACAACAGCGATATTTTATACACTGCTGCTGCTGCTTCAAGGACTACTGTGTTAGGTATTTTGCCTTCATGAATCTCACACAACCATTTTATACCTCCGTATGATCCATGCGTGGGCATCCCATCGGTTGCCACTCGTGTACGATGATAATTAACATAGCATTTGTATATATGACTGGATATAAACTACGGTATGTATAGTACTACACTGCATTTTGCTTATTATTCACAACACTGATGTGGGATCATCCAATACTGAAATTAGTAAATAAAAAGCACAATTTAATCGCACATACTGTAACGATGGCATAGACTTGTACATGTAACTTATCATGAGGGCTTGATTTTCTCAACATGTGAAAATACAATTGCATATTGAGTGGACTATGAAATACCTTTAAATATCGGGGTGTAACCAAGGAATGCCAACAGTAAATTGTGGAGAGAAATGTAAATAATGCCCATCCAATAAAACCAAAAGATTCGATTTTATTTGGAGGTATGTTTTCGTCCAATGGTATGACTGCATATCCAACAACAAACTCTAAATAAAGGATAAAGCAAAAATCCAAGTTTCATGAGCTAATTCGGAGAGAACCAATTTTTTTCCGTTTTACTGTTGTCAAAATTGTTCTTGATTCAAACATCAACAACGATCAATAAGAGCATTGTGGAAAGATCTTGTTAAGATAATTAAGGAGAGCAAGGTGTACACTGATGCAACCCTGGCATGTGATTAGGGGTACAAAATAAGCCTCGGCCATTTCACTGCCTGTAAAGAGATGCTGAAAGATATCCGCATTGGAAAATTTTTTTTGGAAAAATAAGGTTATAAACTGTAAGGGCAAGAGCTCGTGCAACAGCTAGCTTTGTGAGAGTACCAATGGCGTCAGGAGGACTGGTAAGTGGTGTATTGCTGCAGGGCTTTAGGGTTTGATTTGAAAGAGACAGTGACTGCTAAGAGGCAAGCAGGCATTCCCACACGCGTGCTTACGTAACCAGCAGTGTTGTCAGCACATGACCACAGAGGAGAGCTAAAGTGGCTTGCTCAACTGGCTCGGCATGTACTTATAAATATAGCCTTTTTTTAACGTGTCACAAATCAATCTAAAATCTTAACTCACAGCACGCAACCCTGCTTCTAGTGTGATGTAGATTTTTTTTCATATATATAACAAAGTAACAAGATAATACAGATAGATGTTAAAGTAATAACAACAAAATAAGCTAAAAATGCATTTACTTGAGCTCACTGAGAATAGAATGAAGATGATAATAATTATTTGGCCACCTGGCCTTCCTGAGGGAAATAAATGCGGTGTGTGTGTGTGATCATGATGATAGTGGTGTAGCGGTTAGCACTACGCTGCGCTACGAACCAGGCCACCCAACTTCGACTCCTACTAAGAGCCAACACCCAGTGACGATTCTCTGAACCGGTCCTGGGCTTCCCCTAGGTCGACTCAGCCTCAAATGAGTACCTGGTGCGGTGTGTAAACATCGCCACTGGGAAGACAAAGGCGGCCGGGCGTAGTGCTGGTCACCCACCCCCTCGTGTACCATGTCGGCTTTCATAGATGCTCGCTAACAGCACTTACCTTACCAGTCTGTTAAGGCGATGGGGTGATTCTTTGTCTTTTATTTGTGATCATCTAACAGTTTCTTTTCTGATGCACATACAAACAATGGAAATTTAATTTTACAATAAATACACTGTTTATGTATTTTTTATATGAAAAACACATAGTTTTATGCAGTGCAGAACTATATTAAAACTATACTGGCACTGTTTTTTAAAGTTTATGGTTTAAATATTTGTTCAAAAGCTTTTAAAAAACATACCTGTAAGAAAGAGTTTAGTACATTTCTGAATACAATTGTAATGTTGAAGGTGATTCGTGCGTTTTAAATGTCAATGCTCTGACGAAAGTCAGTTACAAGACCGAATATTTTAGCCAAGATACAGATCTATATGGCTTCAAAGAACCGACGTATGTGTGCTTCGATCACTGCACACACACAAATACAAAGTGTACAGCGCCCCAGACATTTGCATGATGTGTGTAGCCGAGGAATGCACAACTGTCCAGCGTCCCACTTTTATGATGTCCTATCAGACAAAACAGGAACCTCCTGTAAGCCGAATGGTGCAGTTATATATTTAATGCAACTTTGCTTTAGGAATTGTTTGTTTTTAGGAATAAACGATTTGTTTTAAGTTTCAATGCTCTGACTAAAGTCAAGTTACAAGACCAACATTTTTGAGCCAAGATACAGATCTGTAGGGTCACCGATAGCTTCGAAGAAACTCCGCACTTCGATCACTGCCCACACATGTATACAATGCTGCATTCATACGTTTGGCCAATTCCTTTGTAAATATTTGTTCGCATTAAAATCAGGAAAATATGCTTTCACCCATGCCAGGCCACACACTCTCATTTTTGAGAAAATTATCAATGTCCTGTTCACTTTAAATTTAATAATAATAAGCCATCACAACGGAACAATTAGTGCAGGCCAAAAAACATTTAATAACACACAGAGATGTGAATTGCACGTGTAGTGGCATAGCGCTGACTGTTGGACAGCAGCAGCAACTGCAGGTGGGCACTTGGCGCACACGCCGCTGAGCATATACGTGGTGTGTGTGCTGGCAGAGCGGAGGAACTGGGGCAAGGGTCACGGTAGACCTCGTGTGGAAGCCCCTGGAACCCTTTGGAGAGTTCGAGAAGGGAGGCGTGGCTAGGGCGGAGCCAAGCCGCCACTTTTTTCAAATTTTCTTGCTGTGGTTTTCACACCTGATGATGATTGCTTGTGTTGCAATCGAAACGTCGTGATAATTTTATTGTTTTATTTTTATTATTTTATTATTGCCCTTCTACGTGACTTTACCGAAAGAACCAAGAATATGAATCCCTACAGTCACGAAGTTTTGCCAGTAATTAGCTTCATCAGGCAACAGCCAGATTTGTGGAGAAGTCTTACTGTTTTGTTCCTTATATAGAGGCGTAGATGTGTAAACCACGCTTCTGCGTTCTTTGCGCCACGTGAGGAAATATACATTATCAGTTAGACTTCTCCACAAATCTGGCTGTCGTCTGATGAAGTTAGTTGTAATTACTGGCAAGCGTCGTACTCAGATTGAAAATGTTGTGGCTTGGCTCTCTAACACACCGGTGTACTGTACTAGTGACGAATTGGCATGTTCTGTTTACGTGACACCTCTTACTAATTGGCTGTGTCGGGTGGTGGGGTGTTTCAAAGACACGTTTATATATTTACGCGATCTAACCCAAAAAAACCTCTATTATGGATGATATTGGTCGCGAAAGTCTACGTGTTAAAATGTATACTTACTGTTGAACTCGTATTGTTCATAACCCTATTACCCATGGCTCTATCCACAGGAGCTAAAGGGTCCACACACACCCCAATTATCCATGCCCCTATTCACTCGGCAGATTCATCTTATTTCTGTTGGGTTATTCCTGGGTATTGACCGGTGATTTTTTCCTGGAATCCACTTCTACAAACTATGTCGTATTTTCTATGATCTGCACATTGTTTGAATGTAAGTGGAGTTATTTGTCAAAGCCGTCCTATTAACTGCAACTCTCCGTGATGTTTTGGTGAATAAGTGGAGTAAATTTGCACAGAGCATTGCTGATAATAGCATCGACAATATTTGTCTTTCACTTCAATTCGAATAGGAGTTCTACTGTATATCCTTTCCCTGGCAAGGTCGTCCCTGGCAGAATTCGTTCAATGGCCTTTTTGTTCTGTTTCTCTGCTTTGAGCCAACTGAACTTTCCAACTTGCAGTTGTAGACATATATGACTTTACCTTGCAAACGTTGAAAAAATAAAAACGATTCCAGTGGTTGAATTGAAGAAGCTACAGTGCTTTGTTAGCATTACAAGATAGAAAATAAAATGCTCTAGTTTCATTTGAAAACACGAAGGATTGTTTTGTAAGGGTCTTTTGGCTTCTCTTTGCATGCAACTTAACAAAATTAGACACTTCAAAGGAGACATTATTTACATAAAAAGAATGATATAACATTGGCAATAGCCTACCATGAATGCTATAATGTGTATTACACCAGTGTCGTCAATTGGTAGTTAGGACGACAGATTACAATTTAAAATGATAGGTTTAACACTTATTGAGTGCATTTCATGAATCATTCTGACGTCATTATGGAATTGGATTAGGCTGATGCACCTTTTAGACGGAGGATGTCATTGTATTTGGTGGCACCCGTCTTTGAGAAAATAATTTGTTTATTATGCCATAAAATTCAGCTCGGCTATGTATTTTCTGTTAACGTTATTTTGGAGTGGAATGAATATACTGTAAACTCATTTTACTGTGTGCGGCTAATTTACATAATGCTACCTCTGCCTCAAATAAGTCAACGATTGGAGCATTGCAATACATTATCAATCAGCGACTGATGGATATGGTCACTAGTCACCCACAGCAGTGTCAACATTAGTCAACGTCAAGTTTCGTACTTTAGATCTGAGAGCACAGAGCTGGGCCGGATGCCGAACGACACACTCAGTCTGTTCCAACATCAATTGTACCTCCCTGGAAGCAACATGAAGGAGACCTGTTTTATGTCATGAAATGCCACATATATCATTTTATTGCAGGTATTTACTTTGGCCAGAGCACACAGCACATAGCAGCTTACTCCTGCGACATATTGCACGAACCTCACAGTCCACAAAGCAAGTGAATAACCGACTCAACGATATTTTATCCCTAGGACATTCTTGTACAGATTGGGACAAACCTATCAAACAAACATATAAAACAAGCTAGATTAAAATTGGTTAAAGACAATACCGCTCAAAAAGAGAAAAATATAAATATATATGAGTGACGTTTTGGGCAATTTCGCTTCTTAACACATAGAGAGGCGAGAGGTAGAGTCCATGATTCTAAAGAGATCACTTTATAACACAATCCTATACGTTGAGACCTACATGAGGATTGCCATCTCTGAGGTACAAAACCATAACATTTAATGGAAAGAAGATATTCTTGGTTCTTTCGGTAAAGTCACGTAGAAGAGAAACAATAAAATAATAAAAATATAAAACAATAAAATTCTCACAACGTTTCGATTGCAACACAAACATTATCAGGTGTGAAACCCACAGCAAGAAACGTCGTAAGAATTTTATTGTTTTACATTATCTACGTGACTTTACCAAAAGAACCAAGAAAATGAATCCCTGCAGTCACGAAAGCTTTAAATCAAAGGGAAGAAGATAATTACATAATAACGTACAAGGTGAGATCAACATGTAAATAGATTGCCTTGAGTGGTGTACTGTATTATTCCACAATTGGGACTTTTAAGGTCCCCCGATTTAAACATTTCCCGGAACAGCTACATTAAAAAGAAGGCATCCTGGGAAAAGCAGGACAGCTTGCAATCATCCTAAAACAAAGCTACGGTCATCCTCGCATCGCGCACTTTCAGATGCGCTTCTGCGGCCGACCGGGAAAGTTTTTCCTTGCGATATTAGGAAACCACTGGAGCTATGCACTTTTAAATCATCAAGATTGAAAACTCATTTCTGTAGAACTGCTTTTTGTTCGCTTGTTGTCCTTTACCCGGACCTCCGATTAGCACGGTTGGCTACGTACAGTGCGAAAGAAGTTCAATATACATAGAAAACTGACCTTGTCAAGGGTATATCTTATTAACTATGCAAATTCAGCAGCATCCGGTAATGTTCAGTACGTAAACAATGTGAAAGCGCCTACGTTGAGCAATGTCACACAGCAGCCACTGTGCAGATTTTCTTCCACGAACTGTAAAATTCCAGTCAAACATTCCAGGCTACCCTCTGAAATTACCAGTGCCCTGTATGAAGCAGTCATAAGGGGACATCCATTTCGTACATACGCATGGAGGGGGGTTAACCCAAACGCGCACGCTTGCGTATGGGGGGTCTACTGACAATGTGCGTACGCATAAGAAACGGGGGGGGGGGGTGAGTATAGCCTCGATAATTTGTCTACATTGGCCTTCGAATAAGTTAGATAGTCCGGCGGTGAACTATCATTTTGCTTAAACACGTTCATATTATGAATCCTTGATCGTTTCTGCGTGGATTAAATATCGGCCGTTCTATAGGATTCGGGGGGGGGGGGGGCGTCAAGCGTACGTACGCAGATGGGGGGGGGTAAAGTTTTCACAGATTGTTTTGCGTACGTACTAAATGGATGGCCCCTATGCTGCACACATCTGTTGAGCGTTAAATACGGAAATATGTACAGCGAGGAGTTCCAATTCCCCAATTCAACAAAGCGCTGTAATAGTATAGACTATAAACAAATTAGAGAAATCATTAAATAATACGGTAAAGAGTAACAGTAAAATGTATACATAGTATTTGATTAAGCTTTTACATTTTTCTGTTTTAGAATAAAATGTCAAAGACGAAGTTCGATCAATTATTTGTATTGGTTAACTAATTTAACACACATACAGATGATGCCCCCAAGTGGCTAAATGGCAAATGGCATTTAGAACTGTAATAAAGTCATTTAGAGCTGGGATCATTTGATTGAGTTGATTCATCTGAGAAAGTGTAATTCATACCCTTATCAGTGCCTACCTTATTACAGACCAATCCAGACCTTATTGGTCACCCCGTGTCCTTATAAATCTCTACGTTCATCCTACAAAGTCCCATCACAAAGGAGAAACACAAACAAATAGACAAAAGTGGTTGCCCATATCGAAACGGATGTACGCCATATGGACCTGAAAACTCAATTTCCCTGTACAATACGGGTGAACCGTATGAGTTGATATGTATGGGGCCGTCCATAAATGACGTTACGCGATTTTGGACGATTTTTTGACCTCCCCCCCCCCCTCGTCACACGGCGTCACAAAAAGTCAGACCCCCCCCTCAAATATGACGTCACAAAGCTCTGCCCCCCCCCTCCCCCCAGAAAATAAAACATGCTTCAAATCGCTTTAAACTATTGTCAATGTAGTGCGTATTTAATGTATCGCTGCACTCTGATGTTGTAGGAGAAAACATTTATTTAAAAGTCTATTTAATTACGTAGAAGTGTTGTCTATATTTATTTAAAGTTGCGCATTTTTATGTGACGTCACATTTCTCAAACCTCCCCCCCTCATCACACATCGTCACAAATATCTGACCCCCCTAGGTGCGTGACGTCATTTATGGACGGCCCCTATGATAATACATTTATTTTAATGGTGGCCACCGGAAAACCCTGCCTCCCGAAGGCAGGAAACCCCCTGCAAGTCACCCCCAGTGTCACACGGCCGATGATGCCGATGGCAACACCAAGCAAAAGCATCTCCCGTCCAGCGGCACGCACGCGAAAACAAATGCGATACATATTCTTGGTTCTTTCGGTAAAGTCACGTAGAAGGGAAATAAAATAATAATAAAAAAATTACTACAATATTAATCCACGCAGTCACGAAAGCTTTAAATCGAAATGCGATACAGTTAGTCGAATAATTGAACCCATAATCGGTAGAGTACGCGATTATCAGATAGTCCAGCTCTAATTGGAAGAACTTTTGGCACAGAAAACCCATGTGCACTGCTATACTTGTATTGCTGACAACGCACCGTGCATGCTTTACTGTGGCCACACACGATGCATCAATTGGATTGGTTCCTTTAGATTGTTCTTTCTATTTAATTGAATGATTGATTTTTTTTACGCAGCTAAAATGTCAGTACAGTACAATTTTTTTCTTAAATTGATTTCACTGAATTCCCTGTGGTTCAAAGTATTGCGGTAATAAGATATTGAGAAACGTGCATTGAGAGCATTGGCTGCTCTACATGTCTACATGATACACCACATCGTTGAGCTATCATTTGTGGCCAGGTCGCTTCTGACAAAGAGCTATATAGTTCAGTGAGCCTTACTTGGTAACGTAAAAGAAATAAAAAAAGAAAATACATTGCATGAAAAACAGATATCGAGAATTATAACACGTTACCGTATGTATGCATTGTTATACAATTTATCATTATAACATATGCCATCTCGCATTCGATTCCTTCAATTCCACCTGGAACAATTCCTGCAGGAAGCAGGATTCTCATACTGTTTGGGCGATTCCCACGTTAACATCTCAATTCGTTTAAGGGGATTCTTCTCTGCCATGGAATATTCGTGCAATACAACGGTACTCTGTTGCAATTCGATTGTGAAGCTAGCATTGCATAGATTCGGCTAAGCATTGCCGATTGCAGTTAGCGAGAGTGGTGAATTTCAGGCGCAGTATCCAGAAATGACATTACAATGCATTGCTCATTGGCTTGAATGCCACACGGGGCTCTGCAGCCTGGCCCACCTACAACTCCACGTTTCCACCAATCCCGCGATCCTATTTAATAATTGCTAACAATTGATTGTGTGATTACAGATTAGCAATAGTGAGCAATGCCTAGAGCTAGTGCAATATGATCACCTAAGAAACGGGAGATATTGTCACAAGATATTTAATATTTTAATGGGCGGGGGGGGGGTGAAAAAGAGGGAATAGAGGCAGTATCACAGGGGAAAAATGGAAATAATAACAGCGAGACCGCTGCGATGGTGGAAAGAAATGTGGCACAGGGAGACATTATGTGATGGGATTGAAAAAAACGTTTTTCCCATATTACTGCGACTACCCCATTATATAATCCAAAACAAGGCGTACAAGTGAAATAACATGGGATACCATGACAATAACATAGGATACCCTAACACGGGTCACCTTAATGTGTTTAATCCATGGGTAAGTCTCCATTAACTATTCTTCTGCTTGTTTTTCTCTCACTGGGAAATTATAATGGACCTCATTGAAAGCCAGGCACTGAAAGCATTTTATTCAATAAATTATTACGTAATGAACCATTTTCTTAATAATTGCTGCACTGTGTATACGCCCATAATGAAGGCGACCCTTATTTAGCCGATTATTAGTCACATAATGTGCTTGCATAATGAATGCAAAAAATCAGGTTATCGATGTGTTGGTAGCTATTATGCCGACTCCATTTCCCAAAATATCACGAAAATATTCCCACGTGTTATTCATTATGCACGTGTTTATAGTTACAGTGGTGCTTAATATTCACACACTGTAACATGGAATACATTTATGCAAAAGGTTTTGGATTTCAAAATGCCAAGTAAATTTGGAATCTGTGTAAATCTACTTATGACGAATATTATTAATAGCCTTTTCAATTAGGAAAGCATCACTAAGTCCTAAACTTGGTTTTCAGGAGAGTCATGGTTGAAGACGTTTTTCGTAATGAATTGTTTTACTATTTTACACTGTTTTGCCATTTTCCCAATTACATTCCAATTGGGAAATTAGCAAGATGTGAGGAGATGAAGACATTTTCATTCGGAACTCTGCAGTTAGCAGTGCATCACCACGTGTTAAAAAACAGCTCCAGAAGATGATATCACAGAACTACTTCTAAGATCACCTTCAGTCGACCTCTTCCTCCACGCTAGCAACACACCTTGTATTTCCTTGCCAACGATTGTTGATTGTTAAACTGATTTATTATTTAAAAGTTGCTACAATTGAACCCAGTTTAATTATGGGTGGTTTGCTCAAATTTGAACCTAATCCATTCCAGGTGCCAGCTCTGTCCTCTGAACTCACCCAGCCACGTTGTAGTATTATACCAATTATTTTAAAGGCTTAAACATATACCAGGACAGCTAAAAGATCATCAAGCACTGTGAAATGAGGCCTGTGCTCACGTGACCTAATTGATTCCAAAAGGTCCTCTGATCAATTGTAATTGATGACGGTCTCACGTCTTTTTTCACACTGTCTTTCGTTTTCAGTGGGCCATTACAAGCCATTGAGTTCATGTTAAATGCATAAATCACTGGCAATCTATTGACACTCAAAATTTGGTAATTTACGTCACGGATCTCATCATTGTAATGTGAAAATTATGATGATGTCTTTCGTTATATGTAAGTCAGTGTGCAGTATTATGAAAACATGCATTTAGTGATGCACGGATATAGAGCATACATCTTAACATGGTTACATTTGCGTAATGTTACACAATTAAAGTAAATTAGCTTTGCATAATCTTCTGTAACCCTTGCTGAACAGTACACCATAGGTTTACAGAATAGAGGCACGCATCAAATAGCATGTGATTATTCATGATTAGTTTTTATGAAAAAATAGGTTGAAAATATTTAATCGGGAAATACTCCACTGTCCGCTAGGACAAGCTATTTGCTATTATTCTATATACTTGTGCGGTATTCTTATTAGTCTAGCAATGAACTGTTACTTTACATGCATCGCGATTGCCTATTAATGATTTAGTACACACCAGTCAATTGATGAAAAAAACATCAAGCCGATGTTTGCAACCCATACATTAAATATAAAACAGTGGTTATATTTATTCCTGCTTGATGGACAAAGCACAATCGATGTTAGCGACTTCGGAATGCCCTGTCAAAAGCATAAAGGTGCGGTCCTGCAATTGCTCACTCATGACACTGCTGGCAGAAGGGCATCCACTAGAGGCCGTTCAAGCGAGAACCTCTATACAATATTTGACCGACTCTACCAAGACTTGGATGTATGTGTAGTGTTGTAAGGACGGACTTCTAAACGTCTTTTATAGCACACACCGTTTATTATCTTAATAACACAGTCCCTATCACACTAAGTGGTATATGGTCCCCTCACCCGTTTCCCTCAGAAGGTACAAGCCTCCGGACCCTGCAGGCTATCTAATCTCCCTGCTCTCCCAGCGTCCTCTGGCTGGACCTAGGGGATCTCTCCCCGACCACTGGTTACTCTGAGCCCTAGCCCTGATAAGGGCTGGAGGGCTTGGTCCAGGGTCCTAGACGTCTTCGACCGACTTGGGTTTTCGTGTAGCAGAACCCCTCCATAGCTCTCAGCGCTCTGGCTTTTATACCTGTTCGTGGCCGGGTTGTCCAATCCCCGGCCACCTTGTGAGACCCTCTGATTGGTCCTTCCCAATCTGGGTTTGGATCCTACCTCACCCCATTTGACCCTGACCGTTTGATTGAGCGGGAAAACCTTGTTTACGATCTGCTGTCACAGTTTGCGAACAGCGAGTAGTTAACACCACTACATATGTACCCACACTTTATCCCACCACACGCGAACTGCCGACCGACGGTGTTGAACCTATAAACACATTGCTGGCCGGACAGAGGTTTGTGTGGTGTAAATTTAAGAAATGTGCTATTGCTTCAACTGCCGCGCCAGGTGAATGAAGCAGCGACGTCTGTATTGAAAGTCCAGCAGTGCTACATTACACCACGTCCGACATACCTGGAATAACAAAAAGCAGTTCTAAAGAAATTAGTTTTCAATCTAGATTTAAAAGTGCATCCCTCCAGTGGCTTCCTAATATCGGAAGGAAGAGCGTTCCAGACGGCCGCAGAAGGGCATCTGAAAGCGCGCGATGCCGAGACCGTCTTTGTTCGATGGTTAGCCAGCCAAAAGCCGGTGCTGCGAGATGTAATGGTTTATGTGGCCACAAGGTGGCAATGCGGCTGCACAGTGCAAAATCTTTCAAACGTTTGTGCTGTTATTGTGTTTACTTCTTGCGGCGTTACAACTCTCACACGCCTTACGATTCGACTCATAGTTGTGTTGCATTCAAGAATCCATCCCTTAAAAACATTGTCCTGAATGTGGTGACATCTACTGGCTTGAGGGGTCACGATAATCGATTAAATATCGTACAAAATAACATATAATACGGTATTCTTTCACGCGTGATTCGATGTATTTATAGTGAGCATGAGAATCGACATAAATCAATGAAACTCTGCATCATCACACCACTAATATCTATACTCCTGTGTTGTACATCAGCACTATTCCTGTGCTACAACCGAGAGCATTGATTTCAAGGATCCTCTGATTCAATCGCGAGCTTTATAACCCTTTCTCTTTAAAGCCCAACATCACGTATGATCTCTGCAGTGAAAAAGTGGCAGTAATAGTGCTAATCATACACTGATTGTTAATAAACCCTGCATACTATATATAGGGTAAGATAAATCAAGTATGCAAATTGAGTCATCGGGTCCAATAAGGTTATGTGAACGTGACTTTCAAGAGAGTCGGCTAAAATTTCACGCAAGATTATTTTAAAATCTAATTTTTCTCCCCCTCTCTCTCCTTGGTTGGTGTTTTCGATGTGGAAATTTTACATCCTATCTTGAAAACACATCAAAATTATGTATGTCAGTGCTATGTAAGTGAATGAACAATTACGTTTTCATATGGATTATATATCCATACATTACATGCATTTTTGAACACATCACTATGGTCTTAGATATAAAATGACAATTCGAAACAACTATTGTACTAAATAATCCCATTATATTCGATATTTTGTGTTTAGATGCCTCTCTTTAAGTTTACTTGCACAGTGGACAGATTCATGAATACCTATGCCTCACCATGTACTCCAAATACTCACATTGCACCGAGGAACGTTGCTATAAAAGCACAAACATGTGGTATATAAAATAATTTTAATATTCTGCTCCTTCCTTGTCTCCGTAAAAAAAGGATTTGCTGGGTAGGTTCCACTTTTTTTCGCCATTGGGCAAAATCAATTCCAGTCTCAACATAATCACCATGTTGATGATACCCACTGTGCCTTGCCATCGACTCGATTGATTGGGGAAGGGATATCTGATAAATGAAGTACACAACAACACTGTGGAGAGGTCAACCAATTTCCTATCCACGCATTCAAAGGAGGTTCACCTCCGATTAGCATGGTTGGCTACGTACGGTGCAAACGAAGTTCAACATGCATAAATACAAGGCACGCTACACAAGCCTCAGAGCCCCTGAAGTCGCAACGGAAGCTTAAAATACCATGATAAAACTGGTGTAGTGTACTTTATATTGATATTCATACGCCACGCGAAAGAAATTGTCCATGCTGACGGATGACCCTTCAACCTCTGCTTCTGACGTCACGAGTAACTTCTTCAGCAGCGATTCTCTCCCCCATTCTGTTAATAAATCTCCCTGTCCTCGCTCACCGTCACATTTATGGCTTTCCCCTTTGTGTTCAGCACCATGGATAGTATCACGTTTATGCTACATGTTATCATTGCCGACTGTATGGCATTTAAATACCACATGGCAGATTCAATTCATGCAGAAGATATAATTGAATTTATCTTCGCTTTGTGACAATCTCATTGGAATTGCAAACGACACATTGAGTTTTATGAGACATCTCCTTTACCAGTGGCAAAATATAGTAATAGGTTTTTACCCATTCAACTGGTACACAAACTGACACCTTTATACAAGGCATCATCTTGTTTGCAATAACCACAACACAAGCAGTCAAAATGCAAACAAAAAGAAACAACTCTGATAATGATAATGATATGCACTGTCCTGTAAGTTTATTGGTCCACACCCGAGACAGCTTTTCTTAGAGCCTAGTCTCCATTGGTGTTGGACCAGATGACGCCAAAAGGCGTACAACTCAAAGACAGCGCACTATCAGAGTATTGAGAGCTCGGGGTAAGCATTTACACTATGAGACATCTCCTTTACCAGTGGCAAAATATAGTAATAGGTCATCATGATGCCTTGTATAAAGGTGTCAGTTTTTGTACCAGTTGAAAGGGTAAAAACCTATTACGACACATTGATTTGTTTACGTTGGTGCTACCTTTGTCTAATGTGTAATGTAACATTGCAAAGAAGACTGTTAATTAATTACACTGTGTAACAAACATGTTTTTTTGTTCCTGGGTAGTAAGTGTTATTTCCTAATTGCTTATGCCTCAAAAGTACAGAAAATGGTTATCATTCCCCACAAACTTTGCTTTTGTGACCAGGACAGTGGTATTTTGAAATGTACCAATTTTCAGTGAGAAACCGTGTGCATTTGTGTCATTCCTTCAAAAGGTTTGTGGGGAATAATAGCCATTTTCTATATTTTTGAGGCATAAGCAATTAGAAAATAACACTTAGTTCCCAGGACCAAAAATCGTGTTACATAGTGTTATCTGAGAGAATATATCACGACAGTGTATTTATTCACTAAAACTAAAAGTGTTTTCAGAATACCTTCGGATTGTGTCAGTCAGTATATCTGCCAACCTGCCATCACAATGTTACTACGCACCTTTATCATGGGATGCATGTTCATTATTTCGAGTAGAATTTTTGCGTTACTACAGATGACTTTGCAACAGACATTCGAAGTGAAGTATCCAATGATAACAAGTTTTTTTATGATGCAGATAACTGCGTTAAATATTTTTTAATATGAAAATGTAATTCGAAATGTATAATAGCTTAATTCACTGACACTTTTACATGTCATGTTTTATTTAGTAATGCTATCATTGTGCTATTTATAATGCTGAACAGAAAATTGTAATTTGATATCAAAATTTCAAACGTATATTCGAATTAACTTTTCTACTTAGCATTATGAAAACCATAATTTTAGCGTAACAGGTTATTAATGACTTTTCAAAAATACATGCAGAGATAATTACCCATTTATGACAAGTTTGTTATATTTTAAGTTATTTTAATGTTACAATGTGCATCAAAGTCTTCAACGTAGTACAGTGTGGATATGAAGCGGTGGAAACGCTCACATCATTTGTATGCATGCGATACCCTGTGTTTTCATGCTAATATTATTGAGGTCTCTGTCATTGAATGGCAGAATTATCATTAGCGTCATTTAAAATAAAAATAAAACTGTAGACTGCCAAGAGGCCCTTCAGCCTATCGTATTTGTTCTACCATTGTTTAAATGACTGCCTTTAACACGTTAAATATTAAAATGCAGTATGTGGCAAGTCTAAAACCTAGTGCCCGTTGTGCCCGTTTCAGAAATGAAGGCATTAGTTTCACATATCGATGGGAGAGCTGATTTGTAAGAAAGGAAACGTGTACATATTCCATAATAGAGGGGTTTTTTTGTTAGATCGCATACATATATAAATGTACAAGTTCAAAGGGCTCGCATAATGCATAATGTACGTTGCCTCAGTAATCCCGCCACCCCCACATTGTGCAAAAGCGCAGAAGCGTGGTAAACACATCTACGCCTCTATATAAGGAACGAAACAAGTGGACTTCTCCACAAATCTGGCTGTCGCCTGATGAAGCTAGTTGTAATTACAGTACTGGCGAAGCGTCGTACTCAGATTGTAAATGTTGTGGCTTGGCTCTCCAACACACCGGTGTGCTGTACTAGTGACGAATTGGCATGTTCTGTTTATGTGACAACCCTTACGAGTTGGCTGTGTCGGGTGGTGGCGGGTTTTAATGAAACATTTATATATTTACGCGATCTAACCCAAAAAAAACCTCTATTATGGATGATATTGGTCGCGAAAGCCTACGTGTTAAAGTGTCTACATATTATATTCTTCGGGTATTTCGGTAAAGTCACGTAGATAGGTTCAAAGAAAATAAAAAGAAGAAAGAAAATAAAAATAAACCTATCTACGTGACTTTACCGAAAGACCCAAAGAATATGAATTCCTGCAGTCAGGAAAGCTTTAAGTCAAGATGTATACATATTGTTTTCATATCTGCTGGTTGAGTTATGTTTCCGCTACATCAAGCAAATACGGAGCAGTGCTGGATGGAGTTCTTAAATGTGCAATAGGTTTTGCAAAACAGTTAACATATTGTGCCTTCATGCCACGATGAAGGCTCATTGGGCGCCACAACATGAAAAAATCTGCTTTTCATCATTCGTTTTGCATCAACATAGCTCACGTGTTTGTGCCTGCTGCAACGAAAACTCTTTCCGAACTATAACCAAGCATGCGAATTAAGTAACAACTGACACGTTCAAATACTGGCAGATGCTATTCCAGTAGCGATGTATGGACCAGAAAATACAACAACACAAGTGCTTAATTAAATTGCAATGTAGTACAGTCCCGCAGGAATGCAATTGATATGCCTGCTTGATGTGCATTCGCTTCTCCTTTGTACTCGTAGTTTTGAGAACAACATGCAATCGTACCTTTACATTCAACGCAAACTTTTCCAGTAGTACCTAAATGCTTTGAAACGTCGTTTGTTTGAACCAAAGACATGAGCAAAATGTACACGCCATTGTAGAAAGTGTGGTTATTGAAGAGAATAATACAACAATTGGAGCCCTGCTAATTGCTTACTCCTGGTGGAGGGGCCTTCACTAGAGGGAGCTCCAGAGAAGCCATGAGTATTTGGCCTACTCTTCCACGTTGGTCAGATAACTCGGAAGAGGTTGGAGTACCCACATTTTACTCTATCCCACAAGATCTATTTGGAATTTAAAAAAAAAACCTTCTGTTCTCACGTGTGCTTCTGGGCGGGAGGTGATGGCCAGGTTTGGCGACATCATCTGGGTCATCGGTTACCCCCCTCCTGGCGGCTAGATGTGGGGCCAGACAGCATTTTTAAAGGGGCCTGCATAATTCCTGGCAACAAAAGAAAGTCGAATATAATTTAGGTGATTAATTCACTTAATTGCCTAATCGTACCTGCTAGAAGAATTTTTTTTTAAGACAAGTGGTTTGTCTCATATTTGACTTATACAATACCTCAAATGACACACAAGGGGGCGATATTACATGAGTGAAGACAGGCAATAGAAAACACATTCCTGCGGAGGGAGCTGGTAGGAACGTTGGGTTGCTCGGTCAATGGCCAGGGTCAACAGCGGCGTGGTGTATTCCGCAAATATGGCCGACTGTGAGGGCGGGCACAAGCCGGCGTGAGTAGGTTAAACGTTGAGTTTTATAAGGGCACGACGAGGTGACAAGCCCCTTCCCACCCAGCCCCACCCCTCCCACCCCCACCCAGCCCCACCCTCCCCACCCAGCCCTTCCCCACCCTCCCCTCTCCACCCAGGCCCACCCCTCCCATTTTTTGATGCACGATGGACGGACACAATAATCGCCTGTGGGCTGGTGGAACCAGGTGGTTCCTACCAGTATAACCACTCCTTTCATTTCTGACTGTGCAAGAAGCTCCATCACCTGCGGCACCGAACCTCCGCTATAAACATTAATTGCTACAATCTTAATTTGGAGCTTTCGTGACTGCAGGGATTACTCTTTGGTTCTTTCGGTAAAGTCACGTAGTATGCTATTATTTAATTTATTCTTTTATCTTTATACGTGACTTTACCGAAAGAACCAAAGATTAATTGCTACTGCTCACGTGACAGCATTATCTGTTGACGTATCACAATTATTTCATGTTAATCCAGTGACACATTAGGAATGGACCACTCTTTTAATTATTTGCTCGTGCAGCAGGGGAGTAAAGTGTCGTTTTGTGAAAGTCCTGATGTGCTGTGCAGTACATCAATGCACGTGTGTACACCAGCATGTGATGACTGAGTTGGGCCTGTAGGGGGCTGGCAGGGTTATTGATTAACCGCACTTGTACACCAGTCACTTGGCTAATGGCGACTCGGTTGAAGATTGCTGTGTGTGACACACGCGCTGTTGCATTTTACAGATTTACCACAATAAATGTATTTGCCCTCGATTTGGAGCACCTGCCCACGCCCTTCATTTCGAGAGTGCAACATATTCACTGTAGTAGTGTGCATGGAAATGATTTAAACTTAAACAAATAAGATAGATTCAAAATTCCTAAATACTTGAACATTTGATTTGGAGCTTTCGTAACTGCAAGAATTACTGTTTGGTTCTTTCGGTAAAGTCACGTAGAAAGAAAATAAAAAAATATCTTTGGGTAATTATTATTGCCAATTAGTATTTTATTTTGATATTATTTGATTTCTTAAAATATTTTTGTCACAATGCAGATGATTTAAAATTACTCAAATGTAATAAAATAATAACCCTTTGTCAATTCACTGCTGGATAGAATGTCTCCCTACGTTGTGTCAGTAAGAGGGCATGTTTGATCATATATCACCAGGCTGGTGAAGGGAGTGGGGAAGGGGTTGTGGTGCAGGACAGGTTCAGATATCCCTCGCCACTAACGTGAGTCGTGGATGGAAATCAAACTGAGGTGCACCAGCTTTCCATACCCTAAACCCATTAATAGCAAACATGTATTATTGCTCACGGAAAGTCTGACTAAATATGCAAACAGTTCCCAGTATAATAGTACATGTACAGTGCACTAAAGTAGGTATTGTTATATCAGGGTTAACGCAGCCTATCTTCCCTCCAGGCTCAATGCAATGAGCACTTGCTTGGTCAGAAACACTGGATGTAAAAGATACATCGGTTGAACTATTGAAAGACCTACTACAGTGCAGGCATAATCATTTTATTTTACTGTGCCAGGAGCACAAAAATGAGCACCGCCTAATTATCAAAAGAACAATGAGTCACTATTATTTAGTGGTGTCTTACATGATGCAATGTACACGTTGTTTTTGTTTTAATAGTAGCCAGCATTCTTTATATTAGACAGATTGCCAGATGACTTGAATACAAAATGCCACTTCATATTGTGAGACTGAATTTGTAATGTTACAAATGTATAATTATATCTGCATAGCATATTTAATCTTTTCCGCGGTTGGATATCCCCAAGCCCATAACAGACACGTCCAGCTTTGTCGGGAATGTATGTATATACAAGGCATGTAGCAAAGTGAGAGAAATTGTGTATTTACAAAGCTTTCCATGGGAATGTAACTCAACAATTGCCGATAAGCATATGATTTATATAAACACCGTTGAGGAATAACAAGCGCAGATCTGGGTGAGTGAGGGGTGCTGGGAAGATATGGATGGCAAATATGTATTTTTGCATTGTGTTACGCAGTGTAAATAGCCCACCAACTGGCAGATTACATTTAAGTGACCTTACCACTCACTGCTGCGACACAGCAACACGATAAACGCGAGCGTGTTTACATTTAACAGAAATGTGTTTACCAGACTTACATGAAAGTATACATTCACGTCATGTTAGAATTTAAAGGGGTACATTGAAAGGTATCATGAAAAAGGGTGGGGGAGCATTGGCACAGTGGTTAGTGCACTGATGCTGTGAACCTGGCGAGCTGATTTCATTCCCGGTCACGGCTAACATCAGCGGTGAGCGATATCTTGAAATGACCCTTGGTCCCTCATTCACCAACCCGAATTGACCAATGTGGTAAAGTAAGACCAACCAAGCCCCGTGACTGATACTGCATTGGACTACGCTTTATCCTCCAGTGGATTGACAACAGAGTGTACGCTACGGTGTCGTTACCACGGTGAAAATAATGATCGGTAGTTTACACTTCTAAAGCAGCCCGTCACCCGAAGATCGCAAGGCGCTGAGATGTCGCCGAGCAACACGTGATAAAACGAAGAACAACCCTTGTAAAGTGATTTAAATGAGCAAGTTGTGCAATTCAACAACTGCTGACAGGCAAGCGGCACAAATAGAAGCTGCCAGCCACGTGGTGCACATCCGCAAAAACCTACGCAGCTTAATAGAATCGCACTCGCTAATAATAAGATAAATAGATGTGCAAAAAAAAGGCCACACATACACAATATGTAAAACACAAATAAATAGAGGCAATAAATATCAATTTAAACACACGTTTCCATTTTGAATATATTTCGATACGCGCATTTATCTGCATTTAAAATGACAATCGAATGTGCTGCTTTAAATGAACAACTGCGGTGATTGTTTCCAGCATTCACATCGCTGTTAAGCCAGCGATATATATATTTTACGCGTCAAATGCCACAGCACACCATTCCATTTAGGTCATATTCAGACATCCTCATTCGGTCATGCGTCACCATTAATCAACATCACTTTTGTGCATGGAGCCCCCTTTTATTTCGTCAAAATCCTGCAGCCAATCACATTGCGATTTGGCCGTACACTCCACATGATTGCGGTGGTTCACAAACTGACCACAGTAGCCAACAAGGCTATGGGAAATGTTGAGTGCAACTGTTGCGGAAAGGATGGAATTATGATGAAGCACACTTTAAATACCGTATTCTACATTACAGAACATATTCTATAATTACGTGTTTTTCTTTTCTTCATATTGTAGTTTTGACATTTCTAATATATATCTTAGGACCCTAAAGACCATTTATGACGACATTCTCAAAATGAGAATATCATCAACTAATATCTTATTCAATGGGTGGTTTTTTTCTCCAAATTACACAAAAAATTCAAATCACAAATAGAAAATGTCATAAATTGTCACAAAACACAACGACTGTGCGGGACGATTCATGAACTTAAATGACACGTACACAACTGCACAATGTAAGAGGGAACATTAATTCGAGTGGGGGTTTTAATAACAGTAAGTATGCTACTGAAGGCTTTACAACGTGATTCATAAAACCTCAGATGTTAATAAATAAATAAATGTATGTGCTTACAAATAAAGTACTTATTTTATTACACAGACATCTTCACAACAGCACATGAGGTGCTATGCACAGAGAATAGTCTTTTGAGAGCATGTGCGTGATAGAGATATCTTCGCGTATGTAAAGATACATTGCAGCTTGAAAAGACGGAGCTTATTTTTCAATTATTATTTTTTTAAACGCATGCGAATGCTGGGATCTGACTCCTTTGTTGTGTGTACTGGTGTTATGTTTCATGTATACTTGTTTGTATATTTGTTTTGCAACGTGTTCAAGCTCTTGGAGAGACAATCATATTGTGCCGTCACGCCCTCAGAACAAAGGATACAGCCATATGTAGGACGCTTTCCGTTCTCAGTCCAGTCACTGATTATATGTTTTCGGATAATTTAAAATTTCACTTGAAGCTGCCTTACGCAGCTTTAAGAGTCGAACACATGGGAACAGTCAGAGTTGAACATAAATATAGTGCCATAGCGAAAGACAATTTTCTAAAGAATGGGCAAATGGAAGTCTGCCCCTTTCCCTGCTAAACAAACGATGTTACACATCCTTCTTCTCGTTCGGTGTGCACGTCTTGTATGGCGTCTTGAGATGTGGTGGCATTTGCACACTTTATCAATACAGTGTGTGTATATATATATTGCCACATTGTTCAATGCCACTGGAGTGTTTTGGTCAATGGCTACTTTCAGAAGTGTGCCATCCAACCAGGAGGTGTCCAAGAGGGAAAATAGTTGTACCTGGTACCACAATTTCAGACACTTTAAAGATGTGGATGCTCATAAGCGTAAATATGAAGTTGCTTTTTAAATTTCAAATTAGTATGTTACTAATCATGACTATAATTCATATATTGGAGAGAAATGCTCATAGCGGATCTCCGTGTGCAATGTACTAAGACAAACACATTTTTTATTTAACGCTCGAATGGTGATGGTGTATTCAGTTTCAATTATGTATTGAGCTTTTGACTTATTCCTTAAATAAGCGACATTTTCTGAAAATGTAGAAAAATTGCCTTCAAAATTACACATTGTGTGTATTATGAGGATGATTATGAAACATTGAATATGCATTTGCCTAATTTACGGAACTGCTCACTAGTAGCACAATTATGAAAAATAATACATTTTTCGTACAATCCTGGCCAGAGGTGCAATGGCAGAGATATGTCAGTGATGGGGGTCATGGGGGCAGGGCTGTCATAATGCTTCTCATCACTCGTTGGCAGGAATGCTAGCAAGCTCATGTGGTGGGAATTGTTCGATGATTTCAGGATGTCAACATTATGATAGTTTGAGTTGAGTGTTTGGAAATAACCACGTACGACATTTCTGCTTAAAATACAATACACTGCTCTTTAGCTTCAGTTTTTTTACAATCAAAATTTTTGCACTTGGCTTTAGCTGATATCAGTCTCATGATGCTGCAAATAGTTACATTGAAGTGTTAGTGCCCATAAGCAAGTGTATGTTGTTTATTAATATGTTTATATATACTTACTCATTTGTGTATATCATACAACACCGTGCATACTTCATATTAATTTACAGACATGAGAAAGGAAGGCAAAGACTTGAACTCTGAAACAAATTAACTCGATATTTAGACCACTGGGTAACACTGTAAATGTTGTAACTGTAAATGTTGTGGGTTTACTATCCAACACACCGGTGTGCTGAACTAGTAACGAATTGGCATGTTTTGTTAACGTGAAACCCTTACTAATTGGCTGTGTTTGGTGTTGGTGGGTCTAATGACACATTTATATCTACGCGATCTAACATATAATAAACGCTATTATGGATAATATTGGTCGCAAAAGCCCACGTGTTAAACCGAGTAACATTCCCCGAATGCATCGTGATATTAATACCACCCAGCAGTCAATTAAATATGAATAGAAACAGCAATTTGTTTGAGCAGACGATCAGCCCATGCAAAGGAATCTTTATAAATCATATAAGCCTCACCCTAGTCTGAACCACCCTTCTATGATTAAGGACATCAACATTCTAGAATAGGGTATACAACGCTACCTACTGGCGAAGCCAGTGGGGGTGGGGTGGCACGTGCCCCCACAATTATCCGATCCAAATCCCAAATTTCGATCGGATCATTGGTGTTTATTAGTAATAAATCGGCATTTTGCGACCCCCACTGCCACTGTGTAGCATATTATTATGTGCCAGGGACTCTATGAGATGATAGGACAATAGTCTCAGTCCATAATTGGCAATAGGTAACGGCAAATCAGTTATAAGTTACTCACAGAATTGTGCGCAGTTGCGTATACAGTAGACGACTTCCCTGAAGGCATTCACCTTCAGCGAGCGCGATGCCGATCACAACGCGGTTCGAATTCGACCCTCGATCGATGGCTGCGCCATCGCCGCACACGCGTCGAATAAAAAGCAAGGGACAAGTCCTCACTTACTAACAACTTCTCTATCATTTTTCATTGCTGGACGGGTTGCCCCCCCCCTACCTGAAAATCCTGGCTCTGCCATTGACGCTACCACCAATTTGTCTGTCCTCTTACCTATTATGGTGACCTCGTGTTTGGATTGCAAAAATTAAGCTCCTGCCACACCAGAAAATGTCTCCGGATAAACGAAAGCATGTCCGATATAATCTGCAATCCAAGTGAAAAGATATTTTTGCACTGATAGTATAATGAGCGCCAATTGGGTGGGACGCAGTCAATGTCACTGGATGTTGGTTTGGTGAGTGGTTAAGAAGGCCTGCACTATTATTGTAAGAGAGATGGCCTCAGACCGGGGTCGGCAACCAAAATAATAATAAGAGCCATATTTTTCGAATTGGATAAAAAAAAGCCCTCAATATTTCAAGAGCATGTGGTGAATACGAGACGGTAAGTCGTTAATAAATAACGTCATGAAGCAACCCTTAAAGAGCCGCATGCGGCTCTGGAGCCGAAGGTTGCTGACCCCTGGTCTAAGATATACCCAGCATTCTTGCTGGAAGCACGAACAGCAACACAAAGCATGTCAGCCTTCTGCGGGAGATTCTAAGCTCACAATTCATGTTATATGCTTTGTGTTACACTACCTGCAAGATTATTTATGAGTACGGACCACAGGGTGTCAGAGGTCATGACAAAAATCCCATATATTTGTATAAGCCCTTGCAAGGCTAGGTGTTAAATTTCTGCAAGTGTCCTTAACGTATTAAGTATACATATACACTGGCATCTCCCAGCATAATAAATCGGTTTTCATAGTAGCAATATTCAGTTGAGTCGAGAGAGCAGGACATGTTTTTGTATACAACATTTTCGGAACATAATTCGTCGAAAAAAATATACACAAGATTTCCACAAAGGCATCGTACATTATTTTAAAGGATTGCACGGTTCAAATGGTGGTATTATAAGTCTTAACCCAAAAAGTTTCAGTGATCTTTGACAGCAAATAGCAGAAACAAAGGAAATGAGCCGAGCCGAGATGTTGGTGAACACTTGGAACTCTCAAACATTTCGATTTAAAGCTTTCGTGACTGCAGGGATTCATCTTCTTGGTTCTTTCGGTAAAGTCACGTAGAAGGGAAGTAATAAAATAATAAAAATAAAACATAATAAAATAAAATAATTCTCATAATAATTCTTTTATTTTATTATGTTTTATATTTATTATTTTATTACTTCCCTTCTACGTGACTTTACCGAAAGAACCAAGAAGATCTCTCAAACATTGATACGGAGTCAGAATATCAGAATCAGAATATTTATACTGGAGGAATCCGATTAGCTATTCAACTATTTTTCCACAAAAGTCCAGTAAGACGGGTGTCATCAGCACCAGGGCGGACAGAATTAACGCGACTGCAAGATGTGCATTGCATGTGCAAAAGCTATCGACCTTTTGCAGACCACCAGCTCAAAAGAACCGCATGCGTGGCCACTTTGTCAGTAAAACTATGGCAGACATGTGGATGTTCAGAGGGATGAGACTCGTGCAGTCTTCAATCCGTCAATTGTTTGTGTGTTTTTATAGTTTTATTGATATTTCACAACATGTACGATTTAATAATGGATGATACCTTCATGGGCATGCTGTATACTGAATCAATTAATATGAACGTTGTACTAAAATGGGAATGTGTGCACGACTACATGAATTTCACTCTCCTCCCAATCTAAAATATAAAAGCCTTAAAATTAGTCGAGCGCTGTGTTGTTGAGCGTATAAAAAAATGAATTGTGTTATACAGTGTGCGATTTCCTGTCTCAGACTATGATGCCATGAATTCGACGGGAAACAGCAATCCCAGCGGCATTCACATCACATTCGCGAACATAAATGCGTGATGTGAGAACGCTGTATATTCTCAGTTCACAATGGTATATGAATTACTGATACGATTTAATTAAATTACAAACGAGTACTGTACTTGGTAAAATGGCACCATGGACGAATAGTTATAGTTTACAGCCCTTGGTCAATCCACTGCTGGATGGAGGCCTCCATGCATCATGTTGGTAGTCATGGGGGTTGTTTAACCAAGCTGGTGAGTGCAGGTTGGTGAAGGGGTGGGCCCAGGACTGGTTCAGATATTACTCGCGATTGATGTTAGCTGTAGCCGGACATACAACCTTGGTCGACAAATTAAGCGCACTGTGCGCTAAGCATTGTGCACTAAGCATTGTGCCGCCGCTCTATACAGACCAGTGGTAATATCTGATGCTATTCCAGTACGAATTCTAACATGGCTTTAAAGCAGTAATCAAAACTATATGACAGTACAAGAAAAACTATTTATAACATAAACATCAGTACGTTTTAAACGACGCACAAAACTGTGCACGAAATCACTCATCCTAGTGCATTATGCAAAAAACAATCAATATTCCCTGAATAACTTAATTGTGGTCCTCTTGTTGTCAGCAGCATTTACATGAGATTGGCATTGTAAATGCCCATGGCTAATTTAAACAAAACCTTGTCCATTCCCACAATGCTTCATCGTCATCGTCATAATAATGAACAAACATTGCTCTATTCACTTCTTGGATAAAGGCCTCTTCCATATTGTCACCATCCCTCACAGTCTTACATTACCATAATCCACATTGCTTCTGAGAAAAAGCCAATCTCATTATCTGCCGTTATTTCACCAATCTTGTCCATCGGCCAGAAGCCATTCTGGCAATGTGTGCCGCCCAACCCGAGCAAGAGTCAACGATGCCAATCATTTGCAACTCTTCTCTGATCTATGTGTTCCTCTTTTTAAATCCTATATAATAAGTTCGCTTGCTTGCTTGCGTGCTTGCTTGCTTGCTTACGACCGAAGCAATATCTTTCGGTCGTTTTTTAACCCACTTCCCGTGATCCAATCGAGCTTACATTTTCCACACAGACTCGTTGTGCGAAACAATTAATGTTCGTGAAAAAAAAATTCCCAAAATTGTACACTTTTTAGGCAAAAAAAATGATTTTACATATATTCAAATAGAACTCATTCATGGCTTTGGCTGAACGTAACAGTGTAAGAGCCCAGAGCGTAACCCCTCCACAGGCTGTGGCGGAGTAGCGCAGTTGGTAGCGCCCTTGCTTCCCATGCCAAAGGTCGCGGGATCGATCCCCGCGTCCTCCACAGGCAAATATATTTTTAAATCCTTTATATTAAGTTCGCTGCCACGCATATAAAGGATTTATAGTGAAATACTTTGTTTTTACGGGTTATACTTATTTTTCTTCAGTACATTCTCAGCATGCACCTCTGTCTATGCTTATTTGTGTAGTTTACACTTTATTTTTTTTTTGTCAATATCGGTGTGATTGATTAATATGTTATAGCCGGGCAAAATTCATAATTGGTCATGAGAAGCTTATCACCCACATCGGCCTCATAACATGAGGGCAGCTCCAAACTGTGGCAAGGTGAGATAATGAAACAAACAATAATCAAGCATCCACAGCAAGGCCGAAATTATAATATATATTTGGGGGGACACATCCCCCCCCCAATATTCAAATATGCTCATAATGTCCCCCCCCCAATATATTTATTTTTATTATTTTATTACTTCCCTTCTACGTGACTTTACCGAAAGAACCAAGAAGATGAATCCCTGCAGTCACGAAAGCTTTAAATCGAAAGTTATTGTTGTACTTTATTAATCCCTAATCTCTGCCATTACATACAATGAAACAAGAAAAGGTAAAAAAAGAACAAACAGAGCAATGTAATACAATACACGATTAGACATTATTGTAAAAAATCAATGAAAAGTCCATGCTATGTGTTAGTGATTAATTTTTTTATTTTATGCAGGAAATTCGTTTTATAATTTTTATTTTTTTTCTGGAGGAGACCCCCAGACCCCCTGGAAGATTTGGTGCCCCCCAACGTTGACTCCATGGCTACGGCCTTGATTCACTGAATATATGAACAGGCAAAAATGCGCATCATTAAGGGACACCAAATAGTAAGACACCACGTTGCTGGTAAGTAAGTACATTTTCAATTGCGACTGGAATGTGTCTAATGTATCAAGACAACGACTTCATTTATCTCTTTTGGAAAAACGGAACCATGTTCCCCCCCCCACTATCCACCCACGTGAAATCTGGACTCAATTTACACAAGGAGATTTAACACCGCCGTAGGGAGTAGCAGAACGACTGCAAAATGCACTCCGCACAACACTCATTTTTAACAAATGTTCAGAGTCCATTCACTTCCATCATCATCATCATCAGCCATGACCAATCCGCTGCTGGTTAAAGGGCTCCCCCCCCATCCGTCATCGTGTCTCACAGCCCTGCGATGCAACAAGCCACCTCGCACCTGCCCGTGGGCAGATTGCATCAGCTCCATCCATGGTAGTTGTCCTCTGAGGCATGTTCTCGCATTTGGCTGCCATTCCATCCTCTTCCATCGGCCATAATTCCTCCAAGCTTTGTGTCTTACCTAAGCAATCTTTAATAGATATTTTAAGTCAAAGTGGTTTCTGATAACTAAAAAATTAACATGGGGAAATGCTCATATAATGTTTAAAGTCATAGGAAAAATCCATATTGTCATCTGAGGCATGTTCTCTCATGGGGCAAGGCTCATATAATGTTTAAAGTCATGTTTATATCATTAGATAACTATTGTTGACCTCCATACAAAGTGATCTTAATTTAAATCAGACATTGTCTCAACCACAGATGCATTATGAGCTGAGTCAACCTTCGACCAACATTTGAACTCGCAACCTTATGATTGAATCACGCACTCTAATGTCGCACTTTCCAGCCAGATGGCTGTAATATCGATGTAATCCTCACTTCGTTTTAATTGACGTTTATAATACAATTTCATACATATGTAAATGTCACCCATAGCGACAAATGTAAATTGTGAAAAGATTCAGTTTCAGTTCAGTTTTTATTAGGTATAGCCCTGTGAGCCATGCGGCTCTTGAATCGGATGCAACCGCAACAAACAAAAACATGAACAAGAAACATCTTAAAGTGACTACGCGCATCAGAAAAATCCAGGAAAAAAACAGCAGTCTTCCAGAAAAAGCACCGTATATCAACACTGTGTGCAAAAATCCCAGTGGGATGCAAGTCATACAATAACAACCATAAAACAATTTAGATTAAAGTTATCAGTCTAACTCTGTACTATAACAAACAAATATGGCTAAACCATAACGTTTTCGAAATCACCAAAATAAATCTATAAAAACAATGTAACAGTGATCATAGGAACTGTGATTCCAATTTAACAATAAACGAGACACATAACATGTACGACCAAACTTTGCAGCCATAGCTGGCAGCATGAGTCACTCCATAACAGCAGGAGTATCAGTAGGAGTATCAAAAATGTTCAATGCACCTTTAAAGATCAGCACACTATAATCAAAACTCAAGATCATACTTCGCGGCGGTCATCCGGAGCGATACATTTAATTTCAGGCCACTAAATAACAGTGGCAGCTCGGGGTATAATACAACTCCTCTAGAGCAGTTTTGAGTGAAGATCTCACAGGTAGTAACCAACAAGAGGATCAGCTTTAGTATTTATAAGATATGAATGGCAGGCAAAACATTTTCGAGAATGAGATGTTAAATGTGACATTACCCTACATATAGCCTTACCTAAAGTATTGGACATTGTTTAAGGTAAAAGTGCAGCCCTACAATTGCCTGCTCAAGCCACTGCTGGCGGAAGGCCCTCCGCTAGAGAGAGCTCCAGAGAACCCCTCTAGAGGCCTACTAAACTAAAAACTAAACTAAACATTGTTTTTTTGTGTATTTATCAGATAAGGCCCACTGAGCTATATAGCACCTTTTCAGAAGCGACCTGTCCACAAAATTATAGCAGCCAAATACTCTAAACGCATGATTCTAAATGTGGAGGGAAAACCCGGAGGACACGGAGAAAATCCACGCGACCACAGGGTCAGGATCGAATCCACAGACTACTGCATACCAGGCGAGGGAATTCACATCTCGGTACTGTGGCACCCCTAGATGATCATATCTCTTGGAAGACGTGGGAGTACCCACGCTTTACCCCATCACACGCGCCGTGTTGATGGTGGCCGTCCATAAATGACGTCACGCACCTGGGGGGGGGGGTCAGACATTTGTGACGATGTGTGACGATAGAGAGGGGTTTGAGAAATGTGACGTCACATCAAAATGCGCAACTTTAAATAAATATAGACAACACGTTCTACTTAATTAAATAGACTTTTTAATAAATGTTTTCTCCTACAACATCAGAGTGCAGTGGCACATTAAATACGCACTACAATAACAATAGTTTAAAGCGATTTGAAGCATGTTTTATTTGGGGGGCGGGGGGGCAGAGCTTAGTGACGTCAGATTTGCCTTTTTGTGACGCCGTGTGACGAAGTGGGGGGGGGGGGTCAAAAATCGTCCAAAATCGCGTGACGACCCCATGTGCACAGGATTGCATTTTTACGATTTGATGGAGAGAGACGGGGGATTTAAGAAACATGCCCATTGTTGCAACTTCCACTCTGGAAGATTGAATTAAACCTCTTAACTGCAAGCCCAGTGTGGTACCCATTACACCAAAGCAGCATCGCATACATTATGTATGCTCTAATTAATATTCATGTATTTGTTCAGGAGTTTTATTCTCCCATTCTCAACTGGAAATTATACTTTGTCCAGAACAAAAGGTACGATGCAACACTTCTTTGACTATCATTCGACCTTAAACATAATAACAATGCAGTATTGGCAAGATGAGTTTTATGACTCCAAAAAGCATCACACCGTATAATAACATCCTGGATTTGATGCAGTGAACAAAGTTGAACACAAAGTTGAACACAAAAGCGAATTGGAATAATCTAACAACCTACCGAGTATCAGTGGATGCACCCTGCTATAATACAAATATCACTTTAAAAATAAGTATATCTGACAATTTTATTTTGTTACAGCCCTTTGCCAGTCCTCTGCTGGCTGTAGCAGAGGACTGGCCCCATACTTCATGATGCTGCTCAGTAGTGCTGGTTGGGGAAATGGTGACCACAGGGCCACTGATGTTGACTGTCGCCAGGAATGAAACTCGAGTTGATGAGTCATTCACAGTGCCGTGCGCCAGCCACTGTGTGCCGTGCCACTCCACCCACGTGTGAGTGTAGTTATTGCATTTCAGATTTGATGTCTTGTAATAATCCACAAATCGATTTGTGGACACATTCCCCCCCCCCTTTTTTTAGGTCACTTTATTGATTTGTACTGTTGTAAATAAACAGGATTTTTCTTGCCAGTGTAACATAGTAAGTGAAACTCTCTCTTTATTTCCATGAGAGGTGCTCTTAAAGTAATGAAGTCGGTGACTTAAAGGTCCTCTGCATAGTTTGTCTAACTGCACTTGCTGCCGGATCGGGCACTTTGCAAGAATAAGAAAGTAATTGCACATTTAGATGTCTTTCTTGAGTCATATCATGTTAACGTTGAGGCTTATAAGATCACATTTCGTGTCTGAAATACAAACTTGGAATTAAAAAATGTTGCAGTATAACTTATTTTTAATGGAGTGGCACAAATGTAAGAACTGTGGCCTTCGGTTGTTTTGTTGTGGGAAAAGAAAAGTACGCTTGCAAATTATATTTTGTACACAGTAGAGACCACCCGTTAAACACCTAATGATGGTCACTCACAAGCAACAGAGAATTGCGCAAATACTGGCAACACACATAACCTCGACAGATGCCGCCGCCGCCACCGCCGCCACCGCCGCCTGAAAAATAATATGCAATGCAATTTTACACGAATGTTCTTGCGCTGAATACGCTACACAGCAAGGCTCTAAATTATCCTCCAGGGAAAAACACGCACGAGCACTGCTAATGATGGCTATCAAAGCTGCTGGGTGCCTTTTTTAAGCTGCGGGCAACGGTGCAAGGAAAGTAAACATAAATAAATATTAATCAAACACACCCTATATGTAAAATTAAGTTTTAAAGTATATTATTTTTTTTGTCCTGAAAGTAGCAGTAGCAGACTACTTTAAGGTCCAATATTTTGCTTCGAAAATTCTCCAGTGTTAAGAAAGCAGGCGTTAGGTGCACCGTTGACAACAACCGGAGAACCATTTTGCAGAGCGCTGTGCTTGATGCTTCGTTCAGCGACAAAATGGAGCTGTGGAGAGGGTAGCAGACGTGGGAGCAAACGGGCAAACCGCGCACGAGGGCACGCGTGGGCGGGAGGTTCAAGCCCACAGCATCGTTCACCTCCTTCTCCAACGCCTTTACGATTACTCTAGCGCGTTTCCACCCGTGTCAAACAAAAAAAAAGCAATCAAGGCTTTCCCACGCATCTTTAAATGCCTCTCTTTGGTGAGCATGAAATGCACCGGGATACGGATGTACACTGACGTTGTGTTTAGCAAACCTGTCAACCCCTTGTCAGTGCGCTAACTTATTACAGACCAATTCAGACCTTATTGGTCACCCCGTGCTCTTATGAATCTCAAGTCCCATCAAAAGGGAGAAACACAAAAAATAGACACTTTTTTTTACTCAATTTCCCTGTACGAGAATACAGGTAAACCGTATGGGTTGACAGGTATGTGTTTGCATAAAATATCCCCGGCTGTGACAACGGTTACACAAGTAGACATCTGCCTTTGCATTCCAGGTATATAGCGATCGAGTTAAAGTCAAATCACTGTATTAGCAAAATACATTACCTATAAATTTGACGACCCATTCCATTAATTCGATTATGTTTATTTTTTGGCTTCATGAAAAACGTACCATAGTGCATTTGTATAATTAACGGAGAATGCATTGTATACGCATAATGTAGATGAATTCACAGAAATATATTGAGGTTATGTAGGCATAATTATATCAAGTAAATTATTAAGCCATTTAGAATTTTCGGGGCAACACTGTACTCGTGTTATTTTTGCATAATAAAGCTGTGTTTTATAACATTAAAAACATCCATATGTTGCTTCATTATTGGATTATAAACTCTCCCATCAGCCACTACGATTGGCTTTTTTGCTTGGTGTTGGTTGAAATGTTATAATTGACATAACTTTGGCATGATTACGTATTTCCATGACAGCGCTACCCCAGAGACACACACGTAGATGTGCGGAATGTGGTATGACATACAAAAGTCAGTCGTCATTAGATCCTGCACATTATGTATTTTCATAATGGCCAAAAAAACATTAAGATTCATGTATGCATACGTTTTAAGTCATATATGACATGTAACTAAACAGTGAAGAAAATAATTATGAGATAACAATCCACTTAAATTCATTTATGAATATATTTTTTGTATAATTAAAAGTGGCACTGTAATTAAATGAGCGATAGGTGCTAAAAGATTATATAGAGTGTATTAATATTGCAAGACTTCTGTTAATGTTAAACTAACAAGTGCTCGTTGATGAGACCGTGCAAGTTGTTTCTAAAGGCTGTCTCAATCAACCTCATCCCCAGCACAAAGCTCTCTTATAATTAATGTCTCATTAAAGTTATACATTACATTTCTAAACATTTGTTGCACAGTTGACAACGACTGAGCTGATATTCTGTTACTTTCTGTAATTATTTCAGATTTCACCCTTTCTAGGTGAAAAACATATATATATATACAACACTTTCATTACCATTACGTGAAGCTGTATTTTGTACTTGAGAGTTGATGACACAAACAGTGACACTAGCATGGTGCATTTCGTAATTATTAAAATCCACTTTATTAAACCTCTGAAAATATTAAATAAAAAGTTGTATGTTGGGGCTGCCTGTAGAGCTAATCAGCATCCCCGACGGCTGTCAGCCATGCAAAGCAGATTCAAGTGGTGCCATTTCTGTCATCTGTCAATGTAATATCATCCCACACAGCTGAAATTTAAACATGATTTTAGACATTTAAAAAAAACCTGGAAGTATAGCTGTATTAGTTTCCATGGAAATCCAATTAAAGTAGAATAGTTCAGAGCTCCTGATCATATGATCCATGCGCCAATGTAATGACCCAGCTTTAACATTCTAATGAGATCACCTACATATCTAGGAGGCTGATGTGGCTATAATTACAAAATCCACAGGCCAATATCAGCTTTAAAATCACTCTCTAACTTCCTGCAATTCTCCTCTTAAAGCGATCACATTATTTGGCTTTGCATGCAAAAATATCAACATGTAAAAAACTGATCAAAACGTTAAATATGTCACTCAGTACTCACACTTATATTTATACCAATCTACTACTGGATGTAGGCCTCCGCAAGACAAAGGCTTGGGGAGGCAGGATCGATGAAGATCCAGGATCGATTTGGATATCATGCAACACTGACATTAGATGTGGCCAGTAATCACATTCAGGATCTTGTGTTCGTAGAGCGGTGGGATATCCACTTTGATAATGCTTCACTCCAAATCACAACTTATGATAAACTTATGAGGTTTAACTTCATTGTGAATTATCTAAACACTGTTACCATTGACAATAATGGTACCATATATTAAGAAGCCAATTATAACTAGCAATCTCATCAAGCAACCTGGCCCATGTTCACTATTATGGTCGTGTGTATATATGTAGAGGTTTTATACTGGTAGGAACCTCCTGGTTACACCAGCCCACAGGGGATTATTGTGTCCGTCCGTCCGTTGTGCATCCAAAAATGGGAGGAGTCGGGCTGGGTGGAGAGGGGAAGGGTGGGGAGGGGCTGGGTGGGGACGGTGGGGAGGGGCTGGGTGGGGAGGGTGGGGCTGGGTGGGGGGTGGGAGGGGTGGGGCTGGGTGGGGAGGGGCTGGTTACCCCGTGGTGCCCTTATAAACTCAACGTTTAACCTACTCACGCCGGCTTGTGCCCGCCCTCACAGTCGGGCAAATTTGCGGAATACACTACGCCGCCGTTGACCCTGGCCATTGACCGAGCAACCCAACGTTCCTACCAGCTCCCTCCGCAGGAATGTGTTTGGGCGCGATGCGCATTCTCCAATACAGTTATTCGGTAGTACCGACCACGTGCCAATAGGGGGCAGAAGAGGGGCTGAGCCCCAGTGGTCCACGAGACCCAACGGAAGCCCCTAAGAAACGGCATGGCCAGTGGTGCAGACCACAGACCCCAAGAGTGGGCTGGGGGATGACATCACCCCCAGGTCCTGCTAGAAGGTTCCAGAAGGAAGCTGTGGCCGGGGTGGAGTGAGCCACGGCTCGGTATAAAAGCCGGACCTCTGAACGGTCCCGGCAGTCGTCGTTCGCCTGAAGATTGAAGAAGCCTCCTGAAGTGAAGAGCCCCAAGGGCAGAGCCGAACCCCTGGCTAGGGTCGGCTCAAGCTATACCAGTAATGACCCAAGCTTCATTCGTGAGGGGTGAACATATCCAGTGAGAGGCTTATTAGTCCGGAGGGGCTACCTCCTTAGCGTATCGGGTGTAAGGGGCCGTTACCCATTCGTGTTATTGTTAAAATAAACCATGTTGCCTCAAGGAACTCTCCTCCAGTCATTTACCCACTACATATATATGCATTGTTCTGAACACCACGATAGCTGGCTAAATCCCCTGAAGGGCTAGTTATTTGGTCTCAGCCACCTCATGCCTTATTCTTCCAATATCCTGACTTTGCTGGTATCCTCAAGGCAATGCATCATTGACACACAGGGTATAAAGGAAAGTGTTATATTTTAAAGGCTATCTTTCGGCGGCTCTCTAAGGCTCTATCCATTACACTGACACACATTGATAAATGTGACACCAAACATTGGGATTTGGGTGATCCTGAAGTGAAAAAAAATGTACAGGTCAGCATTGCACCAGATAGGACCTCACCACATTGATGGATGATAGGTCCCTGCCCAAGCTAAGACATAGCCACCTGGAAATAGTCTATGATAGGGAACAGTGGAAGTTGACATCCCTGCTAGAATGCCCTAACGCAATTGAAGGAATGCCCTCGAAAATGCATATAGGTGTGGTCAGTGGGGATACATCTCTCAGTGAAAACAGCTCTGCAGACGTTCTCCCCTATGTTACACGGAGCGTGAGCTGAACTTTAGAAATCTACATCTATCTTCGCTTTTACGGTGACGAAGATAGCTTCTCTTCCTGCCACCTCGTTATGTTAATGCAAAGGCATACACGCTCCACGTGATTACAGCTTCGTTGCCGGAGGCAATACGGTCACCGGAGGCGTATTCCTGGAAGTTAAATTCTATGTGTACTCCATTGAGAACATTAATGTTGATTGTTTTTCTGTTGTTCTCCAAGTTACACAAAATTAACCGAAATGTATTTGCATAGACAGCACCAGTCAGAAAACATTGCCCATGCTATTGGTGGAAAACTCACGACACAGTGGATTCTCGATTATCTGCGCGGACGGGGAGGACGGCCACAGATAATTAAAAATCGCGGATAACCCGAAAATATAACCAATTTCTGTGGAACTCTATGTCAAAAAACACTAATATAGGGAAACATGTTTAAGTTAAGAAAATTTAGTTAGTTAATGAACAAACGAAACATTTGCAGTAACGAATGTATTGATCTTGTTTTATTACAAAAGTCCATATAAAAACACACTCGTTCGATTTATGTGCATGCTCAGTGATAACACTTTCCTGCTTTCGCACAGAAGAGCCCACCTAAGTGGATAGCAGAGCCACGCCAATGAACATCAATCAACATCCGCCCACTGTTGTAACGATATGCAACTACTGTACTGTAGGGGCGATCAGGTGGATTTCCGATTAACTGGAGCAATACATTTGTTCGGTTTAAGCATCGTGTGACTTAAAATAAATATTTTCAAGAATAACAATGGAAAACTGTTTTTAGATTATCAATTTGGGCTCAAGGGGAAATCCGTGAGTTATTAATATATGTCAAAATCTCAGGTGCGTGGTTAATCCGCAAATCGGATAAACCGCACACAGATAATGGAGAGTCTACTGTATATCCAATTCATTTTAAGTTGGCCATAACTTCGGATTCCCAGGAATGCGTCTCTTTTTTTCTTCTTAAAAGCACCTGCATTTTTACATTTCCAGCACAGACCAAGACTATGTCGTGAATGGCACTTCCACGCAATAATCTTCCTCCTGATGATGCTGAGAAATTATTTTTAACAACATACCTCAATGGCTGCTTATCAACAAAATTAAGTAGATTGCATGTCTCTCCTTATCCGTGCACTACCACTACATCAATTGATATTGCTTCAGGCTGTTTCTGTCTTACATGGAGGGTATGAGACATTGTCCATGTATAGCTTATGTTTACTTAAATGTAAATTACGATGGGACATTTCATTTGCACTGGGCTCATCAGGCAATCGAAGAGTCAATTTAAAGACTGCACAGCAGATTTAAAAGCATACCTCCATGTTAACACGTGTACTTTTGGGAAAAATGGCATTATGGGCATACATTCATAATGTTCAGCTTAGGGCAATGTAATACTGTGTTTTTATAAAGATTCCGATTATGTAGCGGTACCTTTGTGATGGACATAAAGCTCATTTCTCGGCGGTCCATCATTTGGCACAGGGTTTCTTTTGAGTCCATTATAATAATCTTCCTAGCTGTAGGAAAGACAGGCCATAAAATATTCAACTGATGACAGAATTCCTGCAGTCGTTGCACAAGTGTCAATCCCAAAGCTGGGACGAGGAGGTGAATTACAGATTCACACGCAAGAAGTTCACTCGAATGAGGAGCAGATTGGATAAGTAGTGGGAATGGGTCCATCTCACACTAAATTCAATTAGCCAGACCTTTCTAAGATAAAGACTGATTATAGCATTAACATGTTACGTGTTACTTTTCTAATAAATTATCTGAATGATAGTGCTTAATACAATGTGTATTGTGTATATTGTGTGTACAGAATGTGCGGATATGGTTCCGACCATGAAAATGTATACAGTACACGTAGTTACCAAAAAACTGCATTCTTATTGAATAAAATAATGGTTAAAGCAATTAAGACATACATATGTATTCATATTGTTTTCCTTACGTTTATTATTAACATTTTGAAACATGTTTTTTTTACATTTTAATAACGTCGAAAAAATGTGTTTCCTCTGTTATGTAACGTGTGGTAATGCAGCACAGTTAATTAGCCATCTCCAGACTGTCTCCTCTCGGTTACACAGAGCGTGAGATTGACTTTGGAAATCTATATCTATCTTGACCGTCCAGTGACGAGATAGCATCGCTTGCTGCCACCTCATTATGCACATGCATACACACTCCACGTAATTACAGTTTTTAAACAAATATTGCGAACATCCGTGTTGATGCGAAGGAATCAGTAAATTGTCCGAAGTCACGGTGACACATTGAACGGAGCAGCTGTCTTCAAAGCCACTCCTCACAACGCCACCTCCCTAAACTTCTCCCAACGTCTCCCAATTACTGGGACATGCAAATTACATACAGTATCACTCACTCCATACGTCCACTGATACGTGGTCTGCATACAAATGCAAGATATCATCAAATGCGAAAATATTGTTAAGGAAGAAGTCACGGGGACTAGAGTTTATGAATCACTGCAGGACTCTCCTGCATACATTTCTCGAACACCCCAAGGCTTCCATTTGCACAGATTATATGCACCATAAAACTATTTCAAACTGGGCCTACTTGTTTATCAACGAGAAAAGCGATTAAGTGATCACTAAAACTTACGGTCACCAAAAAAGCACTTCATTGTATGGAGATCAGTTACATAATACAAAAAAAATAATTGGAAATACATTTTGCACGAACCGAGATGTCACCTATGATGCTAAGGTCAGAGTGAAGCAGGCCAGTGGATCATTTTAAAATCTGAACAACAACTTAAAGTCAAATACCACGTCAGCAAACCCAGCGAAACATCTTCCACAGCACCGTACTGTCCTGCTACGTGGATCAGAGGCATGAAATCCCAATAACGTGATGAAGCAAAACATCAATAGCTTTTCATATTCTTTGGGTCTTTGGGTAAAGTCACGTAGATAGAACAATAAAACAATAAAAATGAAAATAAAGTGAATACAAAAGAAGATAAAACATCACGACGTTTCGATCACAACACAAACAATCGTCATCAGGAGAAATAAGTATAACCCGTAAAAACAAAGTTTTTAACTATAAATCCTTTATATGCGTGGCAGCGAACTTAATATAAAGGATTTAAAAATATATTCGCCTGTGGAGGACGCGGGGATCGATCCCACGACCTTTGGCATGGGAAGCAAGGGCACTACCAACTGCGCTACTCCACCACGGCCTGTGGAGGAGTTACGCTCTGGGCTCTTACACTGTGACGTTCAGCCAAAGCCATGAATGAGTTCTATTTGAATATATGTAAAATGCAATTTTTTTACCTAAAAAGTGTAAAATTTTGGGAATTTTTTTTCACGAACATTAATTGTCTCGCACAACGAGTCTGTGTGGAAAATGTAAGCTCGGTTGGATCACGGGAAGTGGGTTAAAAAACGACCGAAAGATTTGCACGGTCGTAAGCAAGCAAGCAAGCACGCAAGCAAGCACGCAAGCAAGCAAGCGAACTTAATATAAAGGATTTAAAAAAGAGGGGGAAAGCTGCTGAGGCAGGCTGTTTTAAAGGTTAATTTCTCCAAGACGAAGGTACTATGCAAACCTACTGGCTATGAACAAAGATTCGTTCATGAAGCCATCCAGATATATAGACACAGACACAATTTCAACCGAGAAGATGGGTACAAACTGAGCAATCATTGGAAGGACGTTATGTTCTGCCTCACGGCAGGAGTTTTGCCTCACGGCAGATGGGGGGGGGGGGGGGCGTATGTACACAGGAATTTCCTGTTTTTGATGCTGGTTTTGGTGACGTGACCAGGAAGTTGCGAATTAAGATTCCCGCTTAACCACGCGGGCGTCGGCACTTACGCACATAATTCAAGATGGCGGCACACATCGCGTCCCAGTGAAGCCAGCCGCAGTTATCCATCGTGGGACTTTGAGAAGCATTGTCTGTAAGTTTGTTTATGTTCTTATAATATTGGCAATGCTGTTGTAATGTTGGAATGACCGTTATAGTGATGTAAATGCCTTTATAGTGCTGTTAAGTTGTTGTGGTAAATACGAGGCCTAGTTAGCAACGAAGCCTGCAACTTTCCTTATTGTGGATGTTACTTGTGATTTAGTAGGTCGAGTAAGACTTGTGCCCAGGTGGCTATGTTGCGACCCTGAGAGCAAAGATGACGAAGTATCTCATCCACAGTTTAGTGTTATGTGTAATGCTGTACATTTGGGGTGCAGTGTGATGAATACACGATGTGCCTTTATGCAATGCAGCGGCTTGTGCTCTTGTGTAGTTGTTCAGTGGTAGTGTGGGGGCCTGGTCCATCCAGGGTCTATTGCTGGGAAACATGTTATCTGGGACAATGTTCTGGTGCTGTGGTGTTCATTGTGTTGGTGTTTCCGGGTTATAACAGATGCTGTATCTGTGTTTTCTCACCAGTTTTAACTCGTTAAACTCAATAAATGACGTTTGGAGTCGGACGTTCATCCTGGCTCCGAGGGTTTATTGAACGCGAGGTTAACTACTCAGCTAGCGGTGCAACGCAGCGCACAGCGAGGCCGAGACATAACTGGCTGTTATGTTTCCATCCTACCTTCCGATGTTAGCAGTTATTTTCAACTCTCTGATTTTACATTAACAGGTTCACACTAATACAGCCGCCGTTTACATTGACATGCTAATCTCTTACATTGACATGCTAATCTCTTACATTGGCATGCTAATCTCTTCTTCATTTGTGACCCTTGGGCTACACCCATTCCAAACCTTTAATACAGCCTACCTCAGCAGCTTTCTCCTCTTTTTTCCTGATGACGATTGCTTGTGTTACGATAGAAACGTCGTGATATTTTATTATTATTTTTTATTCACTTTATTTTAATTTTTTTTATTTTATTGTTCTATCTACATAACTTTACCAAAATACCCAAAGAATATGAATTATTGCGGTCCAGAAAGCTTTAAGTCAAGATTAATAACTTTACTAACACGTGCATCAGAAGTATTATAAAAATCTCATGGTCAGACACGGTATTATTGAAGGAAAACTGAAATGCCACCAGCTGCTAGAGCAAAACAGTGCAGATGGCCTTCCTTGTGTCACGAACACTGCACGGCGAATGTCGGAATCCAAAAAGAAGCTTTCTGCTGAAAACTTGAGCGGTCCACGTGAGAGAGGTCAACCGAAAGGGACGACACTTCATCTCCCCATAATATCGGACACCAAAGCACTTTATATCGACATACGAGACCGACAACACCTTGCCCAGGATATATCAAAGTGGAAACGTCTCGGGTCTGCGTTATGTGTCCATCGGTATGACGAGACTCGTGCATCTTCACGCAACGTTATACGATTATGCAGGACTTTATAACACGGTATTGTTTTACAAACTAAATGTTTAACTAGTGGCAAATAAGCGATTGTTATATATGCAAATGTAAAAATAACTACGTTTTCGAATATGTACATTTATACAGAGAATTGTGGGGGGGGGGGGGGGGGGAGAATATGCCCAATATTCTAACCAAAAGGATGACCACCATGGACCATGGATACGGTAGGATGGGGATCAACTCACGTGCAGGAGCGAGATGGATCGTGGCCTCGCCGGACCCTGACAGATGGCAGCAACTGAAAAAAACTAAAATCAGAGCCGATGATTATTAGGCATATAATGATGCATCGTTTCATCGATCAAAATTGTATTCTAATGCTCACGACGCATGCATTCAATCGTGCATATGCATGCATGTGTTATGTGTAATTTATGCAATTTACAAGCAATTCTAATATATTTAAGCTAAAACGATAAACATCAATGGAAAAGCGGGACATACTATTGGGGGGGGGGGGGGGGGTGGTGGGACGAGACATTAGACATTATAATTGATACAATGTTGGTGGGGGGGATTAGTTATGACTGTACAAACGTATTACTATAATATAAAATAGATGAAACTTACATATTTAGATGTGTGAATGTTTTTTTTTTCAGACAATTAACTAAAATTTACAATTCAATGTAAACTGAGCAAGGGCATTTGCAAACAATAAATAATATAGCTGCAGAGGGTAATAGCACAAAATTGGGCATTTATGCTACAGTGGTCATTTCCCTTTAATTTAACACATTGTTGCATAATGCAGATGCAAACATTGATGTACCACTGGCAAGCATCATTCATAATGCATCTCTGCAAAAGCACTATTCAATCAGACAGAGCCTTTGTGGTGACATGAGCCTGAAATAACGGTGACTTACTGAAAACTCAGGGAACATCCTAATCCATGATTGGTGTTTTTCTTTTCTTCTGCAGCCCTTTAAATTATTCTAGGCATCAGTTATCAATCATTGCTTTAAATATATGACAATTGGGGTTAAATGATTAAAGCTTTTATTTACGGTCAACATGTACACAGTGTTTCAAACCATAAAAAATGTTTTTAAAAACCACTGCCTCTGGGCATTATGCAAAAAGGCAATCAACATTTCTTGAAGTGCATTGTGGTCCTCTTTTCTTTGGTCACCATCAAAATAAATGCGAGCGAATATTATCGACCCACAGCAGCCGTAATAGACAACTAGTTGCCTGTGTTATGTCGATGGGCTTTACTCATCATTTACAGATTTCATGTGCACAGCAACGCAAATCAAACGTGACGTAAAAAAAAACCTCGATAGAATCACATTTACCAAAGAAAAATCTGGTCCAGGTGTCGTGTGATCGCCCAATTAATTGAGCCCTAGCATGTTTTTCCTTTGCATGTTAATTTCTGTTTTAAATCAACCTTACTGAAATAAATAATGTTTCAGATAATGTAATTTAGGGTCACAAGACATCTGGATCACCTTGTAAGCTCAGCAGTTTGCTCTCTAGAGCTCATGGACCAGCCTCTCTACCCTATCCTTCTGTTTGCCTTCTACATTTAGACAGCGAATGTGCTATGAAATATACTGTACTGTACATTATCTAGGATAAGTCCAACACAATTTTAAACAATGGAGGGGATTTAAAGGGAAAATTATGTAATCTATATTCAGAATACTTGAAGTTATATTTGTCTGTACGTTATGTTAAGGGGTAAAATATTACAACTATATTAAGGTTTTAATTTCTTTTCTATAATCGCAAATGCAAAATTGACACTTCAAATTGCCCTTTTGGAAAATGTAATGAACAGAAACTTCGTTTCGCTTGGGATAATGGGAACATCTTAAACACTGTTTCTTGAAAACCAAAAAATGGATTACGCTGAGACATACAAATGGAGACTGCCTTTACTCTCCATCCGTTGCTTTAAATAATTCAGCAGCAGCAGCAATGCGGTACGAGACTCGTACAGTCGCCACATTTGGAAGAGTTCCACTTGGAAGGTTAACGCAGACAGCTTCCTATGAAGCGCATTATTATTCACAATTAATGTGTGCCCGTGCATTGTGTGGGTGTGTTTCTCTAAGGGCAAGCCCGTGTGAACAAACCATAATACAGCATCCATGAAACCTTTTTGATATATAATTTGGTGCTTTTGCACAAGACAAACGCAATGAAATGTGTGTAAATCCAATCAAAGCAAATATTCGATTGTATGTCAAGCAATGCATCCATTCGGAAACGGGGGGGGGGGGGGACACGTGGTTTCGACTACATTCCCATATTATAGACATAATTTTGTCTGTTAATAAAGTTAAGTGCGCTTGGGACAGGTCGCCTGAATAAATGATTGTGGATGGTCGATAATAGCGATGGAGTGACCGCCCTAGGGAGGGAAACGTGCCCAAGAGGACGCCTACCGTAGAGATGGAGCGATAGAATCAGCTCGTGTGGAGGTGCTGGGTTGATTGTTACATCACAGGGCCATGGCGGATAGCAGTGGCTTGGGGTGGGGACGTTCGTCAAAATATTAAAGTAATTTTTCTCCACTAGACAGGTTCATTTCTACCACAGTAAAAGTTAATAATTCAAATATAATATGACATTCTAAACACAATTGTAATATTTTATTTGAAATATGTGTATTTTATTTTAAAGGCAATACAGCACAGTGAATCACAGAGGAATGGTGACCCATATGGAGGAACTTTCATTCAGTAGTAGATGGACCATGGACAATGACGATTGTGATGATAGAAGTACAGTATATCGTTAACATGGATTAGGTTCATTGTTGAACAGAAACAATACCTTGTACAGAACAAAATAATCAACACTCGGAAATTGGTTTCAATTGTTCCACAAAAATCCTATTATCTGTTCCTCGATTTTTCCTATTATCCACACCTTTTCACGGATAAAGACAGGTTACATGGAGGTGGTGGTAAATGGATAATTGTTCAATTTATTCGTGGATGGGTCACTTGATAGTGGTTGTCCAGTCGAGGCAAATTCATATCATCTTTTGTGTGCATCCGTCGATAAGTGCATGAACATCAGGAGCTAGTTTCACGGATAGACACAAATAGCTGGGCTATCCGATTATTTAAGGTAATCATTTACAGTTTTACACAAACGATGAAACCTCTGTTTCCACGTGTGTCGCTGGATGGGAGGTGGTGATAACATCAGAATCATCACCCACCACACGCTGGGCATGGTTTCTAGGGGGGTTCCCACCTTCAAAAGACAGGATATGGGGGGGGGGTAGTCACCATTGCTAAAGGGACTCGATTTTTCGACCAGTTGAATGATCGACTTTAATCGATTAATCGTCCCGGCTCTCAGAGGGATCCACCAACAGCACACCATACGGAGGTGCATATGAGGCATTGAACTGTGATATAACATCAACATTATCATGTAAACATTTCAGACATTTGTTGGAGGGACAAAAATGGAAAATAGCCAGAGTATGTGCACCCATGGTAATGTAATGTCATGCACTGAAAAGCATACCTGGCATTTTTGGCAGATAATACTGTGTACTCTGACATCACCCACACATGCTCCTTCACCTGCTGTAAAGAAGCAATGCATTTTTGAGTTCACTTTGGAAAGGCACATGTTGAAATATTCAAACATTCAGAATAAGAATTTGCATTTATATTCGTACGCTCCACAACTGCAGAGAATGAGCATGTGATACTGCAAAAGATAAGGTTATGCATCTACATTGCAATATATTTCCAATGGAAGCACTGAATCACAATTGATTTACAACTTGTATGTAGACAGTGAATATTATAAACGATTGTGATAATATACTGTGCTTAATATGAACAAAAATAATCATCATACTCATATTGAACATTTTTAATGAATTAGACACATAAAACCCATATATTACGAATAATATGGAGTATAATTTAGTACGCACACTACATCCTAGGATAATGGTACATTAAATTGATATCGACAATTAATTGCATAAAAACGTAAATGCAAGGAAAACATCTAAAGAATTGTACTGCGGTAAGTGGCACATAATTAACAAATGCACAAAGGCCTCCATGCCAGGGACGGTTTCTTCATTAGGGCGATTGGGCGACGCACCACCAATCCCATTCAACCACAGAGTTACGCTAGCCGTTACTGTGCCTCTGGATATAGTCCAATCAGCGTCATGTCACGTTCTGTGGAGTACCGCCTCTTTTTGGGCGATTTCACTCTGGCTGAAAATCGCCCAGAGTGTTCCCATAGACTTACATTCAAAGATGTTTTTTTTTCGAACGGCGGGCGCTCCAATGCATTCTCTATGGCTTCCGGGAGGGCTCGCACTAACGTGCTTACGTCATCATACGTAAGCACGTTTCAGTCAACAATATTATTTGTCGCCACCTAGTGGAATCTTTAATAAAAGAAACTGAGTGGTTTGTAATAATAGTGAGTATAGAAACAAACAAGATGTATTGTAAGAGTCACTTTATTTTTCATTAATATTAAAGAAGTGAAGTTGCCTTTACATGCTCAAGCTGTTAATTTATCCATTGCATGGGTGGACCTTATCCTTATCAATCATCCAGACATTTGCCCCCCCTGAGAGATTTTGCAGGAGCCGCCACTGCTCCATGCCATACTGGAGAGGACAATGGAGCTACCAACAATCCAGTAATCAAACAGCCAACCCTCCATGGTATCATGAGTGGTTGTGGGGAAGGTGTTAGCTTCTACAGATGAGTCAATGTTTAAGGTCACCGAGTAGCCCATATCACTTCAGTGCAGCATACCGCTGCTGTGAGTGTGTGACCCTTGGCTGAACTCTCTGCGCAAAGCATTTGCCATTCATCTGAGGTCTTTTGTGAGCGTGCAGTGGCAGTTGCTTCTTGAAATAGTGAATGGAGTAGACTTTTTTTTTTATCTCACATACATTGACAAATTTTCCACACCGATATATTTCGTGAACATTAAACAGTGGAAAAATAGAAATGTACACCTCTCTGCAATCCACCGTTAAGGGAAGGCCTCCCCATGCCTTGTCGGTCATGGGGGTCGGTTGACCATACTTCACCATGCAGACCAGTGCGGGTTGGTGAATGGGGGTGCCCGGGACTGGTCCAGATATCGCTCATCATTGACAGCCACAAGTAGCTAGATTCGTAGCACAGTGTGCTAATCACTGCATCACTGCTCCGCCATAAATAGCGTAAAACTTGCTTTAATGTTTTTACCTACTGCTGTCAGTAACGAATCACAACTTTGCACGGATGTACATGTATTTGTATTCATTGTTGATATGCACTTGTTGGGATATTAGCTTTGCATTGTTTGCTAATATCAAAAAGGGTCCCATAGCTCCTGAAGCCTAATTAATCTCGATGCCAATACAGACTGTGGACTTGCAATATTAAAACTTGGTTGCTCTGCAGTTATTTTGTACGTAAAAAAAGATATGAGACCCCTGTCCATCGCAAAAACACACTTGAGTGTTGATGTGTGTGTGTGTGTCCATTTTTGTTAATCAGCAGGGCACTGTCATAAAATAATGATTTAAATAAACCAAGAGCCCAATAAGCATTGTTGCTTCTCACGTGATGTTCACAGCCTGCATGAAAACATGAGCTTTTATGAAATACAATTTCTGAATTCAATCGATTTTTTTACACATTCCATCGAACATCTGTCAAAAAATATATGAAGTGAACAAAAGCACACGTTTCAATGTCTGTGTCAAGGAAAATAATAATGCGAGTTTCAGTTGTGCCATTTGCAGTGGGTCTAAACAGGATTTCTTATGATGCCTCGAAGGCCACAATTGAAATATGTACCGGAGTAGTGTGTTAAAATTACGCTAAAAGAAACCAAGTAAACACAAAGGAAATGCAAAGCCATGTATAGTTATCGTGCGATTGAGGTTGGTGAATAAGCATGCGATGCAGTGGCTTAAAGTCTTGGACTGGTTAATTAAAGATGAAAAACAGTCGTGACAGCCTGCACAGTCATGCACAGAAACCCTACCCACAGCCACACACTGAGGTCTCAGTGGAATTTGCCATCATACATAATTTAAATGTAAAATGCGCAATTAAAATAAACTTTCATATTCCTCAAACTACTGACTAACTGGCTTTCTTAGACTGGTGTGGTTGGACTATTCTTCTTTTTGAGTGTTCTGAAGTTGTAGGTTATCTAATAAAGATGCTGAGGTGTTGTCTGTTCATTATATTTTGCTATTTCTCACTTAAGATTCATGTGATGTTTTTTTTGCTCGCTTTCCTGGTTATAAATTACGTCGGCTCCAACTGATTCAAAATGCCAGAGTTCTTACTTGCTCATGCCGTTCACAACACATTACGGTACTCCGCTTCTCAAATCACTGCACTGGCTTACTACTGTATTCCTTTTTTATTCTTCCTGCTTATAAGGCGCTTCATTGTCTTGAGCCTTCATATATAAGGGAACTGTTGACACCTTAAGTTCCTATCTGCACCTTGAGATCAGTGAATACTGAACTTCTTGTTCCTAGAAGTTGTTTAAATATCAACAGCCGTTAGATGTGATGCTTACATCTAGATGTGATGCTTACAAGAACGCAGACACCACTATTATTTTAAAAAAAAAAACGTTTTATAAATCAAGCCAAAGGCTTTATATTTTTATATTGCAAAGTGCCCAGGGGTCTGCTAACATGAAGAGTGATGTGGTTCAGAAACGTGGACACTGTAACAACACGTGGATCAAGAACAAACACAAATGGGAGACATGATATGACCATGATCTTCTCTTCTTCGTCGTGTCTCCTATCCAACCTCTATGGTCTTTCCCCAATATTCTGCACAGGCCCACCGCTTCTAGTGTTGGCATTGCCACATCTTGAGGAGTGCATTGTGGTGCTGCAGGGCATCTCAGGAGATGATCCATGGATCGCATCTCCCGACAGGCACCATTGTGCAGAAGCACCCCTTGATTTCACGAGAGAGTTGCACCTGCCGAACCTCACTCTCAGCCTGTTTAGGCTCCGCCATGTGAGCCATTTGGAATTGGAGCCAGGTGCGAGCTCCTCACTCGGGGTGATTCCTCACCGCCTCTATTCAGCAGCGTTGTCGCCTGACCGTGATGAAAAGTGGGCTGGGGCAGGAAACAGTGCAAGAAGGAATGGTGGCCCCGATGGTCAAGACTGAAGATGGAATCGACAGTCAAAGGAGGAAAGACATCTGGGAGGAAGATCATTGTAGGGATGGAGTGACAAAGTCGGTTAGCGTGCACAAGGGGAATGGGTTGCTGCATCGTGAGAGTGTAGAGGATGGCGACAACTTGTGGAGATCTTCATCCTTGCAGTGTACAGATCGTGGCTGATTATCCCTCGCACCGTACTTTTTACACATAATGTTTATATACACATAGCATTTTTATAAATATGATCAACTATTAAAAGCAGCTCATGGTAATTTGCACATCTTGTCTCTAATTGCTAATTCAATTCATTTTAATCCCTACACAAAGGTAGCGGGAACAAAGAGCATAAGAATCCATTAATCCTCATCAGCCAAAACTGCCTCATAACTGCATAGGCAGCGACAAGAGCTGAATGGCCCAATTCTTGAATATAAATCCCAATACTCACATGCACGTAATAAACGTCATGTTTTAGGATGTTAAAATACTTTTATTCAGGGGAAACATACAAAAAGTGGCCATGTAATTTTTTTAAAATTCAACAAATTATTTTTAATTACCCAGGAAAATTCTCTTTTTTTTCAGGAAGAGCCTACTGTCCAGATAGATTCAAGAACATATGTCTGTGCTACCATCTCCTGGTCACGTGACGAACAAGGCCTACAAGACGTGGCATTCCCAGGTAGTCTCCCATCCGAGTGTGCCCTTGACTCAAGTCTGCTCAGCTTCCACGATCCGGCAAGGTCAGGCACATTTAGGGTGATTTGGTTTGCGAAGACATGTCCACAGTGGCAAAGTAGCGCTGTAGATGTTGCTGATTAGACCAGTCGAGAAAGCAATGTTGCCAATTCGTTTTGTTCAACCAGGTGAGAACTCAGGACCCCATGATGAGTCTCATTTGCAAGACTGACTTCAGTCACCAAAATGATAAGAAAAAAGTAAACCGATAAAATAAAGTGAAGCTTCAAATCAAACAGAAATCAGTCACATGAGAAATCTAAAGCACTGCACAAAACACAATGCCAAACACTATTCAATGACTTGAAGCTTTCGTGACTGCAGGAATTCATATTCTTTGGGTATTTCAGTAAAGCCACATAGATAGAAAAAGAATAATAAAAAATTATCAAATATCACGACGTTTCGATTGCAACACAAGCAATCGTCGTCAGGTGAAAATATAGTGGGAGAGCTACTGAGGCAGGAAAAAGTCAGCATAGTTGTTTTTCTTGTCTCAGCAGCTCTCTCTAAATTGTGTCACCTGATGACGATTGCTTGTGTTGCGATCGAAACGTCGTGATATTTTATTATTTATTATGATTATTTTTCTATCTATGTGGCTTTATCGAAAGACCTCAAGAATATGAATACTATTCAATGAGTTTAACACGTAGGCCTTCCCGACACATTATCCATGAGAGGGTTTTATTTTGATCAGATCTCCTAACTGTCGTTAAACCTGCCACCACCCGACATACCCAATATGTAAAAAAACACGTGCCAATTCGTTACTAGTTCAGCACACCGGTGTGTTGGAGAGTAAACCCACATTTATGAATGGGATTCCAGTGGTTGAGGATGGTGAAATTAGCCTACTGTGGGAGGTAGGCAACCCAATTTTAATCGGAATATTCACTCTGCTTCCTTTAAATTCAGCATCAGCTGGCCATGAGTGCAGGATGTCCCCCCTCTACCCACCTCAAATCAGTGTCGGGCTGCTGTGAAGCTCAGCTCCGCTGCAGGCGGTACATTCAGACTTGGCGAGTCATCTTGTGTGGGTCAATCAGTTTCAAAGACAATGACGATATATTATCAGAGCATGTTCACCACAGGTACCGTGTGTGGGTAATGCAGACTTGATTCCTTGCAAAAGTTATCTATTTGGTGTTTGAACATCTTAACCCCTCCTGTTTTATTGACAGAATGGGTAAAACCTATTCTTATGTTTTCAGCCCTTGATACTGGCAAAAAGGTCCCATTATGTGGAGAGTGGTTATGGTCCAAAGCAGAACTGTTCATGTAGGATAGTAGTACTTGAGTGGCCTGCAAGCAGACGCACAAAAAGTCCTTGGAAAGAGAAAGCAACATTGACTGTTTCTGTGCATAGCCTCGTAAGGGTTGGGTGAGGGGGGGTGAAATACAAAATGTGATGCGGGGGTTGTGGGTGGGATTTAACTTGGCCGCAAAAGGATTGGGTTCCAGAAAGCTTGGTAAAGTGCTGGATGTGGGAGTCAACTTATTTGCTGCCCAACGGACCTGGGGCTCGTATCAGACAATCCCACAGCTTAGTGAGACATTTTGCAGCCAGATATGTCCAAGACAGCAACATTTTTCGACAAAATATCGCATCTTCTCCCTACGACAAGGTTACGACATGCGTTGGTTATGCTCATAGTAGAGCCTATAAAAAAAATGTTCAGTAGGGCACGGTCAGTAGGATGAGAAATGAGATCGTAGCCAGTAGTTGCAGCAGAACTCCTCTTAACCTGTGACGAAGTGGAGTAAGGAGAATCAATAACCACCGCAAACCGTTCTCGGGTAGCGGGATGCTCCCAACTTTCAAGGCGTGGGTGGCTGTTGTCGACGTGGGCAGCAAAGGGCAAGGTGCAGCAAAATCCATTGTTGTACGGGGGTGGTCCAGATGTCTTGTGGCTCACCCATTTAATTCTCTAAAACTTATTTTTTAAAAGGAAATGTTTATGCGAAACATAAATTAATATACACCGGGGAACAACAATTGGGGGTGAATTAATTGGGAGTCACAAGACATCTTTACCACCCTGGATTGTATGAACATTTTTTTACCAGGTAAGGCCCACTTAGCTCTTTAAAGCTTTTTTTCAGAAGCGACCTGGCCACAAATTATAGCTCAATTAAGTGGCTTATCACGTGAACATTTATAGCAGCCAAATACTCTAAACGCATGTTTCTAAATGTGGATAAAAAATCCGGAGGACCCGGAGAGAAAAATCCACGCGACCAGGGGGAGTACATGCAAACTCTAAATATACAGCAGGCGGCAGGGTCGGGATGAACTCTGCTATCTAGACACCCACCATATATCTTCCCCGCCTTCACGAACCTACTTTGACCAGCGTGGTGGAGTATAGTCGAATAACTCCCACGACCTGCATGGTGCAGGGAGGCCTTCATCCAGCAGTGGATTAACAAAAGGATTGCAACATGGGCTTTTTTGTTGTCCATTTAAATACTAAATGGAATGAGACGAGATGCTGCAAAATATAAACTCCACAAATGGTCGTGTGGAGCGATTCAAACGGTTATAGAGCAACTAAGGACGATTAAACGTGTGCACACAACTGTTCAGACAATGCACACTTATAATGCACTGCACGTGTGCAGTAATTGGAAACAAGTGTGAGGAAGCTAAATAATGTCAGGTCGCCCATTCGTACATGAAAAACAAGTTTTTGTCAAGCAAAGTGCTTACGCGAAAACAGCTTTCCTTTATTTGACAATTATTTTGATTGCTAATTAATTTCGGCAATTAATAACAATGTCAATTTGTAACGCTCACAGGATTCACTCGCGAAGAGGGAGAATGACCCGGAGGTATGAGAAACCAGACAATCGGCAGGACTGTCAACAATTTCCCAAGCTCTGCGGTCCTCTAAATATTAAGGCGTTATCGGCCAATCAACGTGTTTACATGCTGCAGGAAACTGGAGCACCCACGCGCGTGAGCAGGGGAACACGCTATCCCATACATATGGACCAAGCGGATTCAACATTTTTGCTGTATCGCACCTCGATGCCCACGTCGAAGGGAGCTTCACGGCAATTTGTGCGATGAGCCACCAACCCCGCACCTCCACAGCGCCGGATTTACAAGCGCGCATAGCCCACCACCATGCCCACGAATACTACCCAATGGCGCGCAGGTTTAGCACAGAGATATACGTGCATAGGTAAGCAAAGTTTCTTCCCTCTGGAAAAGTGCCACTTAATTTGGAAACACCGGTGGCATATAATGAGGGGGGTGGGGGGGGCAGAGGTGGAACGTGAAATCGCACGTCCCCGGGCCCACCCGCGTCCATTCTTTTCCCAAGACCCAAATCAAGCCGGCGAACACACGGCCCTATTTTTATAGTGCGGGTGTGATTGCCGACAGCAGACATACAGCACGTGTGCTTGTACCCACCAAATAGAGAGACCTTGATCCACGCGTTGGATTTCAAGAATGTGTAACCGACCCGAAATCAAGAGGGTCCCCTGGGGCGCGTGTTGTTCCACTCCAAAGTGATGGTAATGTACATCTGTTCTCATCTTTGCCTATTACCGGTTGCTTGTCTGGGAGCGTGACCTGTGCTTGACCCTATCTTGTCACATTCAGCCGGGCACTTGCTTCCGCCGTAGAGTAATGCAAAGGCCTCGAATATGCAGCAAATGCAAGGGGTAGAGAGGGGGTAGAGGAAAACGCGTTGATCGTAATGTTACAGCAACATTGCTGTGGATAATAGGAGATGGTAGAATAATACGATGGTGCTTAAGGACGTAGCACCTATCTCTTACGAATGTATAAACTACTGTGACTGCATTTAAATTTGAATGTATTACAGCTTGAGCAGGATACAAATTGTCATTGGTTTAGTGCTTTTACAACACTGAAAGCTTCATATAAAGCACTATTACTCATGTATTTACCTTCATATAAAAAAGGAAAAACATCACACTTTTAATTAATAAAACTGTTATTGTAAGCACCTGGCAATGACCAATTAAAACGGTAATGTGTGGTTATATAAACATTGCCTTTTTTCCGGTACGAATGTTGTTAAAACCTCACTTCAGACGACGCCAACTTCCCGAATGTCTCAGGTCATCAAGTTCACGTTCCCATTTCACGATTGTTTTATGACCACCAGTCAAGATTGACGATTGTTCTGGTGTGTCATTTACAACACTGCCAGGCCAAACTTGTGTTGGTGCCCATTCATTCCACTGCAATGCATCAATTTAAAACAGCTCCTATGAGCATTGGGGACACTATTCACTGCAAGTTATAGTTACAAATGAAAATAAATATTATCTTCCCTCAAAGCAAACACAATGACCCGTTTAGGCCAAATGTGTCAATTGTAAAGTATCATTCGGTTGCACGTGTTGTGTCTTTCGGTTGTCGGGGAGAGACGCACAGGCCACACATCTTGAACATGAAATCAATAAAGAATTTTATCTCTCAAAGTATGTCAAAGTGTATTTAGAAAAATACAGTTCTGATCCACTGTGCAGTACTTTCGTTTCCAATGCATTCTAAACCCAACTGAACACTTAAAAAGTTCAATCAAACCTTATATTATATTTTACGGTATGTTTAGAAGTCTTATTACTGAACGAATGAGGGCTGGGCCGGAAAGCCATGGTTGATTGCAAAGCTTTAAAGTTTCTTCTTTGTATTCCCACGAGGACAGGGAAAAGCATTTACCAGCAAGATGTTTTGAGAGCCTCGTTATCCCAGCTCGCAGATCACTGAATCTTCCGTAAAGTTGGCGCAACGTAAATTCCACTGACACCACACGCATGCCTAACCATTTCAACGCAAACATGCATTAAAAATGCACACGTGCTTAATGTGCAAGATCAAATATCACAATGTAGTTGTGGCCAAAGCCATTGATGCCCGCCACAACTCACCAACGCTTTCGATCCTCTGCCCAGTTGCCACAGCTGCTGCATGTACAATAGGTAGGTGACCTCCATGATCTGTCCTAACAGTATCACGTGGATTCTTCTCCGGGTCCTCCAATGTTTTCCCTCCACCTTTAGAAATACGAGATTAAGAGTGTTTGGGCTGCTATAAATGTTCACGTGATAAGCCACTTCGTTGAGCTATCATTTGTAGCCAGGTCACTTCAGAAAAAGAGCGATGTAGCTCAGTGGGCCTTACCTGGTAAAATACAAATGGTAAATAGTTTGTTTTATCCCACCATCTGCTCTTGGGTATTGGTCTGGGTCACCGGACTCGTGGAAACCACTCCATTGCCTGTCTTGGAAAGTTGCCCTCTCCTCCATCTTGCACACGTCCTACCCAACGCAATTTTTCTTGTATTTTTTTATGCACAGGCAGAGCTAATTGCAAGTTACAATTCAACAAGTAAATCACCAGAATAGAGGTGGGGGGGGGGGGGGTTCGATTGCATAAATATGTCGTTAAACCCGCCACCACCCGGCACAGCCAATTAGTAAGGTTTATCACATAAACAAAACATGCCAATTCGTTGCTGATTCAGCACACCGGTGTGTTATGGATAATTCAAGTACGACGTTTCATCAGTAATTATAAACAGCCTCATCAGATGACACCAGAAGACATCACAAAAAGTTGACGTATAACATTCGATAACACGGGCTATTTTTCACATGTACACCAATCCATTTGATTTTACTTTAAAAAAGCAAAGCTTATATTACTGTTTTACACTTTCGAAAAAAAAGTTAACATGCCTGGTAGCCAAGTAAATCAGAAGTCAGAGCAAAGCCAGAACTCGTAACTCAGAAGTCAAAGTTAGAGCTGAGATCAGGACTTCTGAGATTCTGGATTCTGAACTAAATCAGTTTCTTGAGTGCAGTGAATTGACTCAGCCTGGTCACTCGTGACTACACACACGGTGAAGTCATCGCATTGTGTATAGTTTAGAGGAATATTAATTTTGTTCAAGTCTCAGCCATATAGTTTGCCAGAATGCTCGACCGTCTCTTAAATTGTGCCTTATTCGGCAACTGTACCCTTTGCTAAATTAATTGTTCTTAATTGCTTTAGGCCTAAGCAGTGCCATTTAAATTACCAACAGACACATGAGGCCATAATGCTTGTTTACGCAAAGCAAATACACTTTCTGAGAGCAGTTTGTTTGCAATATATTTTTTATTAGAGATAAAATAAAATTAACAAAATATCCACTGTTTATTATACAAATAACATTCAATGCACGTTTACACATAACATTGGTACATAAAAACTAAATATTTATCTGGGTGCAGGAAGATTAAGGTGACAATTTTGTTAATGATCCTCCATAAATGAGAATAGGTTTTCCCCTTTTTTCTGGCAACAAAACAGGTGTTAAGATGTTAAAACACCAAACTGAAACCTTTTACAAGGAATAATATCTGCATTAACCACAATACTTGTGGCCAGAATGCAAAAAAAAACATACCCTGATGATATATGCATTGTCTTTGAAACGGATTGGTCCATACCAAGAGACAGCTTGGTATGGACCAGCTTTCTTTCGAGAGTATATTTTTGTTTGAATTCTGACCACAAGTATTGTGGTTAATGCAGACATGATTCCTTGTAAAAGGTTTCAGTTTGGTGTTTTAACATCTTACCACCTGTTTTGTTGCCAGAAAAAAGGGGAAAACCTATTCTCATATTTTGGTACTGGCAAAGCAGGTCCCATGATCCTCCATAAATCTTTTGAGAGAAAAAAATTACACTCCCATTGTAGGGCCGCAAACATTATGTTTCATGCCCCATAAAAAGTGGGCCCATAGGTGTTGCCCTACAGATTGATTAATCTCCATATACATCAATAGTCACGCAACTCTCGGGGGGCGGGGACGACGACGTTTAAAATGTTTAAGCCATTGTGTGTCCAACCCTGGGCACCGGAGGCAGCTATTGTTCCCCATTGCTAACTCGACACTGGGAAACTGGGACCTGGTTTTTGTGTTGCGACAAACCCCACCTCACCGACAGCTGAGGAATGGAGCTGCTGCAATAGCGAAGCTGCATCTCGTACAAAAGGTTTACACATTGAGGGTGCATTTTTTATTACTTCCAACATTCATTGTTTTGCCGAGGAATGTGAAGAATGCCATGCTCAGTAAAACACATCTAGCTGTATATCCCTCAAAGCTCGTGTTTGGTCATATCCCACCATCTCCGGCATTGTGGCCGTTATTTTTAAGATTAAATCTTAATTTATGTTTGTGCATAGTACTGTGCCGTTTGTTGGACCTAAATAACATAGTTCAACATTATGATGATTATTATTAGATCTGACCAATTACATATTGGAAAAGGGCATAGTTGTTGAAGGAAAGTGTAAAATCCCTCAGTACAACATGGACAGCAAAAAGCGCCAAGTCCGATTACAGACACTGAAAAGGTAAAGGTGCAGCCCTGCAGCTGCTGGCTCACGCCACAGATAGCAGAAGGGCCTCCACAAGCGAGAACTCCAGAAAGCCCTTCGATAAGGTAATTTGGCCTACTCTTCCATGCTGACCAGACATCTGACCCACACTTTACCCCCCACCACAAGTGACCTACCTACCGACTAACTCTGGTGTCCCCATGCGTACTGCTGGGTGGACAGGCACAGGCATGGGGAAAACATGATGTGAATTTATTCACAAACATGATCCAGAGTGAATTCACGACGTGACACCAGACAAGTCATGGGCACGATGCACAATGTTGACAACTCAGCTGCACTTGCTGTGTCGGGCACAAACCCACGATGACTTGTTGCGTTTTCAGCAGGTGCAATCAAAAGCGTCTGCTGCATTGTAAAACCACGTTTCACTTGAAGGCGAAGTGCTGAAATTCGCACACGGTTCACTGATGTTGTGTGTTGTGTGAGAGACAAGGTGAGCGGTTGCTATATTGTGCGCTCCACGTGGATCCTTTTGACAAAATAACCTCATCGGTGACTGCCTGCGCTGTGATAACCAAGCCTGCTCACATGTTGTTGAGTCATATTGTTGTATATATATCATATATGTTGTTGAGTCATGTTAACTTTCATAATCCAGCGCAGCGGCTGCATATCTGCATGGATGTGAGTTTTATTGCCATGACGCACAGCCCAGAGAAATCTGGAATGGTCAGATAAAGACATGCGTACACGCAGATGATTTAAAGAAAAAAGACAAACGTAAAAAAAACGCTGGGACCTCTCAATTGGTGAGTGACCATTCCGCTGACAGAGGCATGCGTCTGCATGTCAGCAGCACCACGGTGTATGCTACAATTGCTCACCTTTTCGCAAAACTTTGCAAAGATGATTGTCTCATTTATATTATAGTATGCATGCCTTCGTGAATTATATAAGTGTGTAGAACATGTCAGACTTTTTGCAAGGGCAGTTTTACAGATAAGCAAAAACCTATGGTTTTGGGGGAACTATACAGCGATAATGAAGGGCTCTAATTTGGCACAAAAAAGATTTTATATATATAAATCATTGTGAACGAGTTTTAAGAATACCTCACATTTAAAAATCTAATGCCAACATCGTGATATATTTTTTAGAAAAATTGGGTAGAAACCTCCAACCAAAACCGAGGCTGAAGTGGATCGATCTTAAAATGTTGAAAATGAGAAGCCTGTTAGTGTGTACTTTTATTCCGTGAATGTATTTCCAGGTTATTAGCTCTCCAGAGGTGCCTCTTTTGTATTGACTTTTCGGCTCAACCGCAGTCCACACACACACACACACGGGCCCCGTGTATCCGTGTGAGCTTCGGTGCGCGCACATTACATAAACACAACCTTGGCGTGTGATATATCTCGTGCAATCAAAACAGGTGTTGCAACGCTTTCATCGATTTGTTTTCACATTTAAATTAGCACGACATTGAACATTGCATATTATTATTACTACTACAGTTTTGCAATTACACCCCAACACAACATAAAAATAACCCTTCAAGTTGCATTCGGTTCCATGTGGGAGAAGGCCCCATTGGTATGCCTGACTGTACCTCCCGCTCATTGCCTGGGTGACTGTGGGCTCTTCCCCCGCGGTAACAGGGGGGGTGGTGTCCCTCCGGGCTGTGCACTCGCCGCTGCTGCTGCTGCTGGTGCCTCTCGGCCCCTGAAAAGAAGGGAACTCGTATAAACAAACAAGCAGCAGTGCGGCGATCACACAGCATGGAAATGACTGCAGTGGATGCTAGTAACTCATCGGCAAAGAACGTGTTTTATTCAAGACTGCATTGGCAAGGCATTCGCTTATTGCAGAGGCCAATTCTTTGCGCACGCAAGTCGCGTGTGGTGGCGTAGAGGGTGGGTACTCCCATCCCTTCCAAGATGTCTGGCCAGCGTGGAAGAGTAGGCCAAATACCCTCTAGCGGGGCTCTCTAGAGTTCCCTCAAGTGGAGGGCCTTCCGCCAGCATAGGCATGAGCAAGCAATTGCAGGGCCAAACCTTTACTTACCACAACAATATAAAATCACGTACTCTGTATATACAAGTACTCTTTTTGAGAAACTGTAATCGAGTAAATACATCCACTGTGTGCGTGTTATACATTTGGATATGACTAATTATATTCTAGGGTGGAGTGGTGGTGCAGTGATTTGCGTATTGCGCTATGAACCTGTCGAAATTAGTTCAATCACTGGCCACAGCTAACACCAGTGGTGAGTGATATATTAAACAGAGCAGGGCAACCCCTTCACCAACCCACACTGACCTGCATGCTGAAGTATGTTTAAACAATCGGCAAGATCAAAATGCATGGGGAGGCCTGCATCCAGCAGTAGATTTATAAACGTCTGTGCAATTCGTGCTAAAGAAGGGCAATGGATGCATGTACACTTTCAGGCATTGCATAATGTGCACAGGCAGCCGATGAAATATGCACTTTCAAGCGCTACACAATCTGCACAGACATCCTGTGCACTAATGTCCGAAAACAGCATCAGGAAAATTACGTTTCTACTGCGGCTGTCTTTTATCTGCAGTACGGCACAGTAAACGCGACAAGCCCTGCACGGATCTCCCGGGGTGTGCCTTGATTATAAATTGCACTGCCGGTGGCTGCTCTGGTATTTCACCGTGTCCTGAGGACAGCCACAAAAAAACAAGATTTTTCATCTTGAGTGTTATTCCTGGTAAGGTATTCCGATTATCAAAATAATAAGAATACATTACTTTAAAAAAGGGGGACAGCTTACGTGCTGTGACAAAAAAAAAACTGATGTCTTAATATAAATCGGTGACGTGCACTGTCGTGAACTCATTTCGCAGCATATTTCTTTGAGAAGACAGGCTCGAGCAAAATTCCATCAAGTGGGGTTTCTACAACACACCCTCCCTCTTCAATACATTCCAATGGGCGCTTTCTCGAAAGAGATTGAGACTCCCAGCCACCCTTAACGCCCCCCTCTCCACCCTTGACAACACAATCTTTGCCTCTCACTCCCAAGGCCCTTGCTCCCTCTCTCGAAACCCCCAATCTCAATCCCCTCGATGATATATGCTTAGTTTTAGCTCATTAATTCTGACGAACACAAGTTGTTGGCATCAAGCGAGGCTCGGAATTCCAAATTGAGGAGTGACCTATTGCGCCGAAATTTCCAATTGCCACCAGAGTCGACACACACCCACTTTCATATGAACACGTTTATTGTAAAGCTTGTTTACCACTTAATTTCATCCGGTGAGGCGGGCTTGCACTGCCCATTGTGATTCATCACGTCGATTGACGCTTGTTTATTATTATGAACTTTACAAATGTCAATAAAATAGGATCGCCAATTGACAATCGCTAAATTGCATTACGTGATTACATTAACTGGAATTAATAAAAAAAATATATAAATGGATTTATTATCATTATACAATTACACTATAACACAGATGTCACTCTCTTTTTTTGTCTGGACAAACACTCGAGTCACCCAGACACCTAATAGAACTTGAGATTACAAAAAAAATGTTATCCACTAGAGGGAGCTCTAGAGAGCCACTCAGAAGGACATTTTGGCATAATTTTCCACACTAGTCAGACGTGCTGGAAGGGGTGGGAGTATACATGCTTTACCCCAACATGCATGAGAGATTCGTTCATGAGGCTATTCACATATACAAACACAGAGACAATTTCAACCGAGAAGATGGATTCTGGCTTAGCAACCATTGGAAGGATTTGATAAACCATTTCGGGTCTTAATTAATTGTGTTCACGCTTACGGTGACTTTCAGACCGAATTCCATTCTCTTCCTCTTCCCCCTCCTCTTTTCCGAACATAGATGGACTCGTCCATCTGAACAACTGCCAAAATCGCTGTCCGTGGTGCTGACGTTAAGAAAAAAACGCCACTTTTTTCAAATTTTCTTGCCGTGTTTTTCACACCTGATGACGATTGCTTGTATTGCAGTCGAAACGTCGTGAGAATTTTATTGTTTTATATTTTTATTATTTTATTGTTTCCCTTCTACGTGACTTAACCGAAAGAACCAAGAATATGGTGCACCCGTTTAACACGCCGGCTTTCTCAACCAAAATTATCCGTAACACGCCGGTGTGCCGTACTAGTAACAAAGTGGCATGTTTTGTTTTCGTGACAAACATGACGAATTGGCTGTGTCGGGTGGTGGCAGGTTTAACGACACATACTTACGCAGTCTAACCTAAAAACCTCTATTATAGATATGGTGTCCCCACTTGTATGGCTGGTTTCTACTGCTTTTTTTTCTCAGTCGTCTGTAAGTCTTATGTCTGTATGAATTGATGTGACGTACCTGTCGTTAAGAAAATTAAATACTAGCCAGCTGACCACGTTCACCATTTAGGACACATATTAAATTAATGATAATAAATTATTTCTAACTTGATTGGAGGACAGATTAACGTAACAATAATGCTTCAAGTAGTCAGGACTGGGTTCTTAAAATCAACATTGTTTAAATTGAAATGCAACATCTATTATCTGTACAAACTGTGAGAAAAAATGATTATTTCCTGTAAGCTTACAGTCCAGCATGGACTTTGATAAGCTAACATTTAAACAAATGTGAAATGTGCTCCTGCATCTGCACAGGTGAACCTTGCCTGGTTGTGAGACTTTGTGCAGGTGATATCTACCTGGTTAGAGAGTATGTGCAGGTGATGTCTACCTGGTTGGAAGAGCGTGCGCAGGTGACACTTACTTGGCTGAGAGGGTGTGCGGAGGCCTGGGTGTGACAGGAGGGGCTTTATGCTGTATCTGCGGAGGTTGTAGTGTCATCGAGCCGGAGTGCGGACGTGGATAGCTGGGTGCGGTCGCAGTTGGGGATGTGGAGCTCATTTTTTTAGAACCCACAGGTAGAGGAGGAACACATTTCTTTTCCAACATTGGTAGCTCCGAGGTCCTCCGCTTTTCCTTCATAGTGTGCGGCATATCGCCCTCACCATCCTGAACACACACGAGCAGCAGATTTAGGCCCCACCAGGCCTCAACGAGCCCACCGACCACTCCATGACCTCAGGGATACAATACGAGGCAGCGGTTTGCCTCTCACACAATTTGCCTTAAAGGTCAAAAGGTAAACTAAACTCAACTTTTTACTTTGCCAGGTAAGGCCCAATGAGCTACAGTGAGGGAAAAAAGTATTTGATCCCCTGCTGATTTTGCACGTTTGCCCACTGACAAAGAAATGATCAGTCTATAATTTTAATGGTAGGTTTATTTGAACAGTGAGAGACAGAATAACAACAAAACAATCCAGAAAACGCATGTCAAAAATGTTATAAATTGATTTGCATTTTAATGAGGGAAATAAGTATTTGACCCCCTCTCAATCAGAGATTTCTGGCTCCCAGGTGCCTTTTATACAGGTAACGAACGAGCTGAGATTAGGAGCACAATCTTAAAGGGAGTGCTCCTAATCTCAGCTTGTTACCTGTATAAAAGACACCTGTTCACAGAAGCAATCAATCAATCAGATTCCAAACTCTCCACCATGGCCAAGACCAAAGAGCTCTCCAAGGATGTCAAGGACAAGATTGTAGACCTACACAAGGCTGGAATGGGCTACAAGACCATCGCCAAGGAGCTTGGTGAGAAGGTGACAACATTTGGTGCGATTATTCGCAAATGGAAGAAACACAAAATAACTGTCAATCTCCCTCGGCCTGGGGCTCCTTGCAAGATCTCACCTAGTGGAGTTGCAATGATCATGAGAACGGTGAGGAATCAGCCCAGAACTACACAGGAGAATATTGTCAATGATCTCAAGGCAGCTGGGACCATAGTCACCAAGAAAACAGTTGGTAACACACTATGCCGTGAAGGACTGAAATCCTGCAGCGACCGCAAGGTCCCCCTGCTCAAGAAAGCACATATACATGCCCGTCTGAAGTTTGCCCATGAACATCTGAATGATTCAGAGGACAAGTGGGTGAAAGTGTTGTGGTCCGATGAGACCAAAATGGAGCTCTTTGGCATCAACTCAACTCGCCGTGTTTGGAGGAGGAATGCTGCCTATGACCCCAAGAACACCATCCCCACCGTCAAACATGGAGGTGGAAACATTATGCTTTGGGGGTGTTTTTCTGCTAAGGGGACAGGACAACTTCACCGCATCAAAGGAACGATGGATGGGGCCATGTACCGTCAAATCTTGGGTGAGAACCTCCTTCCCTCAGTCAGGGCATTGAAAATGGGTAGTGGATGGGTATTCCAGCATGACAATGACCCAAAACACACGGCCAAGGCAACAAAGGAGTGGCTCAAGAAAAAGCACATTAAGGTCCTGGAGTGGCCTAGCCAGTCTCCAGACCTTAATCCCATAGAAAATATGTGGAGGGAGCTGAAGGTTCGAGTTTCCAAACGTCAGCCTCGAAACCTTAATGACTTGGAGAAGATCTGCAAAGAGGAGTGGGACAAAATCCCTCTTGAGATGTGTGCAAACCTGGTGGCCAACTACAAGAAACGTCTGACCTCTGTGATTGCCAACAAGGGTTTTGCCAACAAGTACTAAGTCATGTTTTGCAGAGGGGTCAAATACTTATTTCCCTCATTAAAATGCAAATCAATTTATAACAAATTTGACATGCGTTTTTCTGGATTTTGTTGTTGTTATTCTGTCTCTCACTGTTCAAATAAACCTACCATTAACATTTCTTTGTCAGTGGGCAAACGTACAAAATCAGCAGGGGATCAAATACTTTTTTCCCTCACTGTATATATCTCTTTTTCAGAAACAACCTGGCCACAAGTGATAACTCAACAAAGTGGCTTATCATGTGGACATTTAAACAGCCAAATACTCTAAACGCACGTTTCCAAATGTGGAGGGGGAAAACCGGAGGACTCTGGGAGAAAAATCTATGCGACCACGGGGAGAGCATGCAAACTCCAGATGTACAACAGGCGTCAGTGTCGGGATCGATCCCACGACCTCCTGCACACCAGGCGAGGTAGTTAACATCTCGCCACCGCGGCGTTAAAGGTGCAGCCCTGCAATTATTTCCTCACGCCACTGCTGCAAAAGGTCCTCCAATACAGGGAGCTCTGAAGAGCCACTCTAGTGGGTGTTTTTGGCCAACTCTTCATTGCTGGCGAGACATTTTGTGGAGAGGTGGGAGTAGCCACTCTTTGCCCGACCATACGCGGCTAACTGTGGGGAAGCCATTTATACCACTGGGTGGACAGAGGCAGCGGGATTTAAGAACCTTGCACCAATGTTTTCAACCTGCCACACTCAGAGAACGAATCGAATCAAACCGATGACCTCTGGATTGCAAGTCCAGTGTGCCAACCGTTACACAACGGAAGCAACCCCTTGCAAGGGTTATTTAACAATATAAGGGCTACCATCATTATCCTCTGGGGTCTTTTTGTTTCTGTTCACAATAGACAAAGGTGAAATGAAAATACAACCCAAAATGAACTTAATGTAAACAATACAAATCTATACAAAAAAACTATAAATTCTTCATACACAGAGAACCTAACTTTCTTGTTACATAATGCATCATTGGAATAAGCAACTTTTTTCATCAACACTCAAAGCAGGTGACTCACTTATTGCAATATTAATGTACTTCTAAGCGAAATAGATTTTTTGCACATCTACATCAGAAAGCCTCTGTAATTCACGTGCAAATTATGTGACTGCCTTGCTAAGTTCTCCCACAAAGCATTCGGCATTGAGATAACCAGGACCAGCAAGCTCTTGAGTAAACAGTGTGCTCAGGCCAGATTGGTTTCTGCATTCACCAGTCTCCACGTAGTGGTCTCTCTCTCTCTTTCTGAAAAAGGTAGATGTAGTATTTATACTTTTGCTCTTTTCTCCTAATTACATTTCAAGTGAACCTTTCCATTTGGAACTCTTTGAGTGTGCGGTGCATCACCCTGTGTCAGACAATGGCCAACCGATGAGCACGGTTGGCTACGTAGGGTGCGAAAGAGGTTCAACATACATACATTCCTTCCTCACACGTTCCAGAGGGTTCATTACAAATACAACTATTTTCTTCTTAAATTCCAGGCCGAAATACATCCAATTACTTTTTTAAAAACATATCTAATGCTTTGGTGTGTTTTTTGTGCAGTAACTGAGCTAAGTTCGACTTCTTGGTAAACTTGAGAACCCAGTTTAAGCATGAGTGGCTGACAAAGCAGAATTCAAACTCAAAAGTGCTGGCTCAAAACTGTGAGCTTCCCAGTCACCGGCGACGAAAACAAAACACACAATCAATTGGAAATACACAAGTCTCGGCCACTCCACCTCTCGTTCAAAGTTACACGGATGTTTTAATATTCATGTATTTCAAAGCATAGGTTGCCGCATTATTAGGTCTATGACACATCGTGAGTAACTTATCAGCGGATTCAACACCTGTAAGTTGCGGAGACCTAGTCTGACACTGGACTAACAGCTGTCATGCGATACTCTGGAATGTATGATTAGGGTACTATATTGCAGAGCCTATATTGTTTTCTTCCTGTCTTTGATCATCTGCATATTGCGTATTTATCTCTCTCTCATTTTCTTGATCTAAATGTATTTAATGCTCTCTTCCACTCTCTTTGTGCATAATTATCCTCTGTTTGAGAAGGTATGCTTTAAAAAGTTGCCATCACAGCTTCTGTACACATGTACAACAACACGTATGGATGCGAAACTGTCTTCCATGAATACTGTAACCAAACAGGTAACACTGACCCACAGTTGAGTTCAGTTAAACTACCAGCGATTGCAATGTTAGGCATGTTGAATGTAGATTCGAGTGTGTCATCATGCATCATGGTGAATGGAGACACTGAGTGATGTCGGTAGCAGTAGAATTTTTTTTACAAATATTTGTCAATAACACTGTGGCCTTAAATAAATATATATATGTAATTGGCACCGTTTTAGGCAATGGCTCTTCTTCGTAGCACAAGGACCACTGCTCGAAATGTAGCCGATCACAAACTTTTTTCTTTTAAAGCCACAGTGTTTTTGGCAAGTGTGTTGAGTCTTTTTGTTAAATGTGTTTGTGCATCACTGACAACACAGCAGCATGCCAAATCATTTGTTTAGCAGCAGCACTGGGGATGGCAACATTTTAAAACACCGCAATGCTTACCACAGCAACTGTGTAATTGTGCTCTCTGCAGACACAATTTAAATTGTGGTCCTGGACGGTTTTGTAAGGAATCAATCTAATTGGCAAAAGTACTGTCAATCAATTGAAACCCAGAGCCTTTGTTATGAATGCTGTTGTGAAATGTTTTCTCGGATTAAAACGGCAAAGTTGGCCGGTTGCTCTCTTCAACGGCACCGGCTGTGATTGTTCATAAATCGACTCTTACCCAACAAGACAACACAAGACAACACAGCTAACCATGGTGTGCGCTCAGTGCTCTGTCCCCTTACTCCCTCGGAGGCTTGGGAAGTGAGAATGTCAGTCACCTCGATGTCTGCCTCTGCGCCGCTGCTCAGGCTCTGCAAACTGCGAGTGCTTGAGCGGCTGCTGACGGAGCCTGTGGGCACAGGGCAACACAACACACACACGCGCGCGCGCGCTTTAGGACTCCACCTTGGGAGAAAGTAACACTCAGTGCTAGGAATCGTGAGAATTGTCTATCTCCATCCAACTCTGTAAGGACAAAAGGGCAACAAGTACTTTGAGGCGGTAAATGCATTCTTGGATGGGCAAACAAGACGAATCAATTTCTTTACCTCGGCTTGTGCTGAGATCCTAATCATATCGTGACTCGATTACTGAAACTCTGTTCTATGGGGTCAACCCCAAATCCATCTTATCCAAATCTCAAATGATTTAAAATTGATGCTGCCAGAATGCTCACCTGCATCCAAAAATGAGACCCACATCACCCTCCCACTGGCTCTCAATCCAGTCCTCAATCAACTTCAACATCATATCCACACCGTATTAAAATATTCTCCATCGACTTGCCCCGGCCTCTCATCTCACTCTACTCCACGCATTCTCAATTACCGCAATTAAGGCTTTCTGTCAAAAGCCCCCGGCCAATCTTAACTTTGAGCAGATGGTGGCTCATTATTCTCTGCTGCCCCATACTCGGAAACCCGCCTTACCCAGTCGTCTGTGCTGTTGACTCCCTGGAGCCTGTTCAAGCCCAATATCTTCTTTCTTATCTACCTATGTCTGACTGCCTGCCTGTAATAAAAAATGAAGTATTCCCATTATATCTGTCTAGAGTCTTGAAATGCATTTGCATTGTATAAATCAACATTATAGTAATTGTACAACAGTGGGTACGTAGCTACTGACATCCTCAGATGCCAGGCCCGCGTGTGTTTTAATATTGCATATACTTTTTTTCAATGACACATCACTTGAAATGTTTTATGTATATTTCATGTCTTATTTTAGAAAACATACGAGATGCAAATACGTGCGTTAAGGTGTGTCTGATTATCAAGCATCCTGATTTTGTAAAATAATGCTGAGTGTTATCGTAGAGGGTGGCTGATTGGCAACAAGTATAGCGTGCTTGCCTCTTAAGTCAAATGCATTTAATTTAAAGCTCTCATTTAATCACCATTGTGTGAGACCATCCTTGGTGAGGATGAGAAAGTACATGCACAAGTATAATCTATTGAATACCCTCATGGCATTGCCACATTTTTATGGAAAATCCACTCGTAATTACTCAATGCCCTCAACAGTTGAAGGGGTACAGGCAGCCTCGTCAAATTCCCCTTCCGCAGCTCAATACGGAGATTATATGGGGAAATGCTGCGGTGACCCCTTGCTGCAACGATGGAATTCAAAGCAGTACTGGATTTCTGTGCCAGAGAATATTAAGCGCCGGGTAAACCCAACCGTGTGCCAAAAATACGAGGCTCTCTCTCTATGGTTACTGGCCACGCCTTTATGCATGTGAAATAAGAGTCCCCTGAGCCAACACAGGTGTTAAGCAATGCACCATGGATAGTTCTATTTTGGTAACGGTTATTTAGTATTGAGCCTGCAGTTGGGCTCAGCAAGTGCCCAGAGTCCCATTAACAGCATGCACTGTAGTCTATGAGACACTCACTAAGCGCAGTGGGGTACTGAACCATTCGGATGCTTTCTGAGCTTGTGATGTTTGGGATTAATTGGATACAAAGTCATTCTGCAGCGAGATAATAGGGAGTTGCAATGCACATTTCACAACCTCACAATATTGGAAAAGTATTTTTTATTTTTGTTATACGTTCGTGTATTTATTAATGCATTTGGGTCTCATGAATTTTCTATTTCACTTTGCAATAATTGACAGGAATAGTCATAAAAAAACTAAATTGAGACAATATTCTGCTTTGTATATAAACCGTATCAATGTAATTTAATTGAAACACGAACAAAAAAGTAACGACACTCATCTTTTTAATAAACATAAATTATAATTTACATATATCGTATACATATATAAACCCATGATTTTATGAACATATTGTGACGTGAAGTTTTATTAATATGTGCCTTTAAAATTCAGTTCCTGGTTCTCAATATATTTTAGTTTTCTAATTATAAAGATACATCGCTGGGAAACTGGATAAATGATGGACACATTGGGTTAATTCAGGACTGAAAACTCTCTGAAGAAACCCTCTGTAAACATGCTCTAGTTTGTTGTAAAGAGCTCCTGGTTTTTCATGTCACATGTTTCAGACGACATTTTGCAATATTTATCTTGCTAATTGCAAATTATCTGTACGTAGGCCAGCTCTAATTGCTGCTTCGTCCACATGTGCGTGTCGATATCAACGCTTCAGAATGTCATTACCTCTCTGGTCACATATATTAGGAGACATGTAACTTGTGCAATATGCTCCGATGAAATAAAAAAAATTGGTTATACTGCATTGGCAGTGGTGTGAAAGCACAAATAACAAACAAAAATCCTCAACACATCCGTCAATAACACTGTGGCCTTAGAAGGACAAATAAAAGCAAGATGACATTTTGTTGAATGGTCCTTCAAAGCGCATAAATACGGAGGACCAGAGAAACAGAGCGGATAAGTTGGAGAATGCATTTTACACCAATGGGAACTGACACTAATTAAATTAATATGCCAATTTACAGTTACCAGGTAACTATTCATGTCAGTTTAAAAACTGTCCATCAGCAAACATAAAAAAATGTGATTCTTATTAGGTCCAATGGTGTAAAGGTGTGGCCTCCAACTCGTATCTCCTCTATCTCTCTGACCTCTGTATTTATGTACTTAAGGGCCATTGTTTGAGACGTTGCCTTTTAATGTTTTCTGATAAGATAGCTTTGTCAAGCTTTTAATAGTAAATTCATTTTTAGTATGTAGTGCTGTATGCCCATTCGGAATGCATTGTTATTATCACTGGAGGTGTATCATTTAAATGTATATATTTTGCTTATTCTGCTATAACGATATTATACAGTGATAGCAAAATCTTAATTGATCTCGAGCTTTTCTGCACTCACGGGGAATGGCTTCCTCCATGCCAAGTAAGTTGTATTGCTTGTTAAAATCAATCTCTTACCAATTCACATGCAGCACAACCACCCCTATCCATATTTTATAACCGCTTTGTCGATACAATGTCAACTTCTTTTGTGATGTCCCACAAATTCAGAACGGAGACGCACAATTTATAATGAGAACACGTGCAGCTATGGGTTAAAACAAATTGTTATCATTAAAATACAGTCGAACACTTTGCTAGAAAATGTGCATGTTGAACACATTCTAAAGACAAGTGGAATGCACAAATGACAAAATAAAACTCACATTCGTCAGTAACCCTGCCATAACGAGGGGGGGAAAGGTGATTGTTTTATTTTGCTCTTTCTCGCAGATGTTCTGACACGTGCTGAGGTTTTTGTTGGGCAACACTGCTAATGCAGTATCGCACGTTTTGTTTAATTGTAAAGCGGAACGAGTATTTTCATTTAAATAGATGAAAATGTATCCAAAACATCACAGAGACATAAGCTTGCTGTAGAACAGGTGGCTCATGTAGCAGCAGCCGCAAACACATGGTGGCGTCAAAGACAAAGATCCCCCGTGTAGCCGATAACAGACTGCAACGTAGGTCAAGTGCTGCATGGCAACGTCGAACAGCAGCAGCAGCGGACTGGTTTCAAAAGCCTTATCTGGAATCATATTCACCTGATCAGCTTCCCGTTCTACATGCAAGTGCTTGGTAGACAGCCACAATCGCTGAGCATTACAGCTCAACTCACCGGTAACAATTACCACCATGCTACATTCCCGCTCCGTCATTTGTTGTTTGCCTTTGTGGTCCACGGTAACTGGCTGGATGCAGGGCGATTTGACAATGAAGACAAATATCCCCCGTATATCCTTAACAAACTGTTGGGGCAAGTGTTGTTAGCGCACGAGGGGGTGGGTGGCCAGCACCACTTCCGACGACCTTTGTCTCCCCAGTGGCGATGTTTACACACTGCATCAGGTACTCATTTGAGGCTGAGTCGACCTAGGGGAGGCCCAAGACCGGTTCAAATAATCGTCACCGGTGTTTGCCATGAGCGGGAATCGAACTCGTTCGCTGGGTTCGTAGCACAGCACGCTAACCGCTACACTATCGCTCCCCACGTGAAGTTCCAACCCATCTGAAGTCACACACACAGTCATTTCTGAATAAAGGTCACAATTTCTTTTTAAAGTTATTACATCCTTCCGGTTGGCAAATTGTATTTTTAATATGTTTTAATAGCTCTTCCTTTAAGATGGTGTTTTAACCTTGGTCCCCCTTTCCGTGGGCAATTTAACATTTCAAATATATCCGGAAATCACTGGAAAAAAAAATTGCATATGATGTTTTAAAGCCAAACATTAAAGCGTTGCCAATGTCAGAATGCTGGCCCTGTATAAAACAATGTGAAAACGCTTGAGTTAAAATTTCTAAAGAAATAGGTGGTAGGTTAGGTATTTGTGAGGTTGATGGTGAATGTATGAATGTTGCTATTTCTTCCACACAAATATCAAAAGCTTAAAGAGGAATTTTTTGTTATCAATGAACACTCAGTTTCTGTCCCCATACATCATTTATACACAGATACACTAAACTAGAGGTCTAAATACATTTTTAAGTTGGGCCAATTAAAATTACATAAATGTGTCATATTGGAGATATGACTATAATTTTATTGCACAAAGGCTAGCTCATAAATGCTATGTACCACAGTGCTTGGTTATTACGTGCAGTGCTGTATATTGTACCACTATTATAAGAACATCGCAGGCTAGTGGCGATGCATCAGTTTTTGTGATTTATACGCGCAATAGAAGCACATTCTGCAATCTGGGGGTGAGCCATTCTGCATGGCCAGGAGTCCAGCAAGATAATGATATCATCGCGTTTACTAGTTTACGAGGATGCCCGTGGCTACTGGAGTACAAATATTAAATGATGACAATGATCAACATTACGTTATTTAAGTTATTATATATCATACTAAAACAAAGCAAACTAGTGCAGCCTGTGTAGTTATATCTTCATTGCTGCCTGATGGGATAGGAACATTTAAAAAAAATTTAGACTTGGTAGTCTAAACAATAATACGGGCACTCATTCAGCTCTCTTTTGAGCTGATGATCTAGACAAGGGTAAGAGCATCGTACATGTCATTTGAGTCACATGGCATGCAAGGCATGATGGGAGTCGTGCCTTCCTGCTGTTTGTGAGCAGCAGCACATCCTTGCGTGCTGATTTCTGCGTCTTTGCAGCCTGAATGAATTTTCCTGTTCCGTTGTTTTTTCTCATAATTTGCAGGTTTTTTATTTTATTTATCGTCTTTTTTAAGACATAACAAGCACGTGCACCTACATACATAAATGCTGTCAATGACTCCTCTTACAGTATCACCATAATCATCATCATCATTAATTGCTGTCTTCTAATTGAAGAATGTGTAATGTATAATTGTCTAATACATAGAAAATTTGGTTTTCGTCACAGCAGACCAAGCACACACATGTGGTTTAAGTTTGTGGTGTGAACCTTTATGTAGTGTTTAAACAGTCCACCCATGTCAAACAATCACCCTCTCTCAATACCTTCTACTCTTCTCCCTAAACCACTTATTCTCTCTTGCCCACACTTCCTTCTCTCCTTGCTGTCCTCTCCACTCATACGAACGCCTTTCCTGTTCCCAACTCCCCATGGTCACTCATCAGCAATCCACTCATCCCATTTCTATCTTCGTTTATTCCACGCATCGTCACCACCACCACCTCATTTTACACATATCCCATCCACTCATCTCCTTTCATCTAGCCAACCATCTTTTACTATTGTTAGTCCACTGTACAGTGCCTTGGTTAAGGCGCTATATAAATGTATGATAACATATGATGAGGCAATATGGGCACTCGGCAATAAGCCAAGTGAGTCACCGCTGTAGGTGGTGCAAAGATGCAAACATTGTCCCGACCCATCTGGTGAGCATGGGAGACCAGGCTGATTCATCCTCAGTGGATCATCCCTTGCATGTGAACGCGTCACAAAACGTACCACCGGAGGTGACGATAATGTTACAGTATTAAACGGCAAATGCATTCCACACGCTGCATCAATTCTAAACGAGTCTCACTTGTCGTGCTGGAGGTAGAGTCACGCATGGGACGGTGACGGAACGCCCCTTGGCTCGGAAAAGGAACCTCTTTTGACGGCAGAGATTCATACAGGCCGACAGGTATATCCTCTTTCAAATCTGTAAAGGACAACAAAAAATGGTGAGAAAATCCATTACAAAAGGATGCAGATGACCAAGTTCCAAAGAATTGCACGTGTGGTCGTTTGATTGTTTTAGACCACCGGCTACAAAAATGTAGAAAATGTGGCCAAGCAATAGGCGTTCAAAAAAGACAAATACAAATGTAGACTGTATTCTTTGGGTCTTTCGGTAAAGTCACGTAGATAGGTTCAAAGAAAATAACAAAAAACTACGACGTTTCGATCGCAACACAAGCGGTCGTCATTAGGAAAAGGGGGTTAGCTTCTGAAGGCAAACTGTTAATAAAGGTTTGAAATGGGCGTAGCCCAAATGTCAGCAGCATGGGCGGGCAGCTAATGTTAATGTAAGTGATGGGCAACGACCTTTAATTGGTGGAAAACCCACCATCGTCGCGGTCGCTGCCCACCACTTATTGTTGCATCTTAATTAATTAAATATATATATAAATACTTAGTAAAACATGACTTTTTATTTTCAAGGCAGTAAAAATTTAAAGTTTTTACATAAATCAACTTGTTTTTGTTTTATTGTCAGAACTTATCTTGAATACCATTTTGACATGTAAATCCACCATTTGTGGATTTACATGTCTGAAAAGTTTTCACGAATTACATATAATCCAGTTATTTTATAACTCCTCACATGGTAGAAACCAAAATATGTTATTTGTGCAGCAAATCCATTTCAGAGGGAATAATAGCCACACTGTGGAAGATACATAATGGCATCTCATTTTTTCAACCAAAGAGGCATTCATTCGAATGAATGAATGAATGACACACATAGACCGGGATTGCTAATGATGTTCGTATTTAAATGGCCAAATAGTCCACACATTGCATCATTATAAAAGTAACAAAGTAAATACATTACTGCACTGACATTTTTTTGTTGAATTGATTTCCAGAATAGCAGTTTAAAATTTTGACTTAAAACTTTCGTGAATGCAGGAATTCATATTCTTGGTTCTTTCGGTAAAATCACATAAATAGAAAACAAAAAAGCAAAAATAAAAGCAAAAAACCCACGACGTTTCGATCGCAACACAATCCGCCTGAGGAAGACCGCTTGTGTTGCGATCGAAACGTCGTGGTTTTTTGCTTTTATTTTTGTTTTTTGTTTTCTATTTACGTGACTTTACTGAAAGAACCAAGAATAAAGCAGTTTAAAATGTTCACAATTTTTTTTTATGTTGGTTACAAAAATAGAAACTATGAGTAAATCACTCTGCAAGCCTCTATTTCATTTTAACACGTAGACTTTCGCGACCAATATAATCCATAAGAGTTTTTTGTGTTATATATAAATATATAAAGGACAACATGATGTCAGCATTGTAACACCGATATCATGACGGGGCACAAATTTGCAAGCTGCACGTGGTAAAAAAAAAACTAATAACATTCCTTATCCTGAGTTTGTTTCCTGGCCATAGCTGACATCAGTGGTGAGTGCTGTCTGATGAATCCTAGGCTCCCCTTTCACCAACCCACACTGGCCAGCGTGGTGAAGTATGATCAAACAACCCCCAATGACCAGCGTGGTGAAGTATGGTCAAACAACCCCCAATAATCAGTGGTCAGTAATCAAAATTACAAGAGGCATTTTTTCTGTCTCAAATTTGGTAAAAGTAAATAAATCAATATTTCAAGAGCCACAATGCAATGTGAATAGCATCACAAAGCAGCCCTCAAAGACCCGTACGCGGTTCCGGAGCCCCAGGTTGCTGACCCCTGCCCGTGACCAACAAAAGTGTGTGAAGGACTTTATCCATAACGTCTCTTTAAAAAAAAAAGAGACATTATGTTCTGAGCAGAGACACCAAGGCAAGGGCTGTTCACACATTTCATTCACCCAACATTCCTGTGTTTGTGCAAATATATATAAAAGCCTATGAGGTGCACTCACCCATTAAAATAAACAGCCTGTATTTAATGTTCAGTTCACATGTGGAGCTAGCATGCCTCTCATCCAGGGTGTTTCCAGAAGGCCGAGTGAGGCATGCCCATAGCGGATAACAGCATTATACATCTCCATAGAATTTGCGTGAACCATGAAATCCCAACATTCATATTGGTGACTTGGAAAAATATGGTATCTTTTCATTCTGTTGTGTTCATTTGAATGACATTGCATACTTTGCACATGCACAAACGCAGTAGCAAACTTGCACTCACTGGGGCAATAAATTACACATGCAAAACGTTTTATAGGTTTAAATTACACAGCTCACCTTTGAGCTCAAGGGTAACTGGATGAATTGTAATTTCAGGATCTGTGCCATGTGCTTACGTCACTGCATGGGGCAGCATGCAGTGAACTGCATGGGACATTCATCTGGCTGCGCATCAAAGCCATATCCATGGCAAGCTGCCGCATGCTAGTAAATGGCCAAAAGACACCGTCTGTAATATCAAAGCTTACTTACACGTACACAAATATTTTTTTCCTTCAGATGTGGAAATAAATGGACTTATTTATTTTTACTCAACACCTCTCTCGAGTGGAATATATCCACGCGAGTTGTTTTTTTTAGCTATCGTGCCATACGGTGAAACTCGTGTTGCTTTTATTGATAACATACATGCTTGGAATTGATGTATGGCAGTTTCCTTCAGTGGAAGCAAGCTGTCACTGAGAACAATCGTACAGATTCAGCACCTGAGTGAGAATGTAAGCGAAAATCTAAGTTATAAAGAAACTGACAGATGTGTTTTCTATCTCAACATCACTTGCTCACAACTTTGCTATGGCATGTGATGGAATTCCAGTTTTTTTTTAAGGAGAGTGATTATACGTGACGTTCCATTTCTCTCTTCACCAACCCACAGTGACCAGCGTGGTTAAGCACGATTAAATAATGCTCATGACCCACATGGTTTGAAGACGTCCTCATCCAGCAGCGGATAGATAAATGAGCTGTATATGTACATTATGTTACAGAAATAAGTGATTAATACATTGAGATTAACTCACAAAAACTCGATTTTTTTCAGCACCATTTACACAAGACCTCCACAGCACTTTACATATAACCCAACCCTTAACAGATTCGATTGAATAAAACTAGAAAGGAGTAAGGCAATACAAAAGGCACGTAACCTACACAGACGTGTATGCAAGTGAAAACAAATGTTTTAAGACGCGACCTAAAAGACTCAACCCACTGACAGTCCCTTAAGTTATGGGGAGGAGCATTCCATGGATAAGGCACCTGGCAGCGACTCCATATACGGTTACATATGAGGAATGTACCACACAGAGTTTTTCGTATTCATCACAGTATATCTTCACGTCTCAAGAGTCTTTTTTTCATGAAAACATCCTGAGCAGTGGACCCACACGTTACCTGGTTGCCTTGGACTGGGTTCTTTTTTTCTCCGGGCGATGCTTTCCCGGATGCTTTTAAGATTTTCCTGGAGATATAAAAAAAAAACACGCCAACATAAACTTAGATCTGTGTCGAATTGTACACAATATTAAACAGCTTTATACAAATTAAGAACATTTAATTTTCTTAGGTTTTTTCGGTAAAGTCACGTAGGTAAAACATTAAAATTAATAAAAGTAAAATAAAATAAAAATCACGACGTTTCGGAGGCAACGCAAGCCTCCGTCTTCAGGTGGAACCGTCACAGCCACGACAGCTGTATCAAGTGATTGTTATTTTATTTTACTTTTATTAATTTTAATGTTTTACTTACGTGACTTCACCGAAAAAACCTAAGAATATGAATCCTTGCAGTCACGAAAGCTTCAAATCTAGAAACATTTTATTTGATGATAATTTACAAATGAGCGACGTTAACTATACTTTCCTGTTCGTCATCATGTTTCAATTCATAACGCAATTAATTCATCTCACTGGTCAGGGAAGAAATAATGAGTGTCTTTCATTACATATTATGTAATATTTATATAATAAATGAGCCAGAAGTATAATGTATTCTCCAATCACCTGTGTAAATGATACACTTGAGATTGAATCCATCAAACATGCTCATTACATGGATATACCACAATTGAACACGTTAGCAAAAGAAACAAAAATGTGATGAAATAGAATAGTCGTGTTTTAAATTTTTATTAGATCCAAACATAACTTCAGGAAATCTTTATTATTTTACTTATTACATTTGGCAAACATTTTTTGCATTCCATTATTTTGTGAATAAGTGAAAGAAAAAAAACCCATTGTGCAATCTAATTAAATCACGACAGAAGTGCGCAGGCCAAAAAGTTATTAAAGCACTTTCTATAAATTACGTGAATGACAGTCATTTAAAAAGAGCACAATTATCCATTATGTTACAAGTGACACAGTCAACCTCATACTCATTTTAAAAAATAACCCTAGACAGCTCCTCCTAAATAAATAATTTCCCGAGGCTTCATGCCACAAAACACGATACAAAACAAAACAGAACGAAATGACAGCTAGTTGATTGAAGTATTTCAAATTATGTAGACAAATGTGAGGTTAACATTTGGTTAAGCAATGCTCTTGAGTGTTACTTACACACACAGGCAAATAGTGAAAAAACATAATTTTAATAGATAAATGTTGGCATCATATAAAATACTTAAACGTGTAATTTTCTAGAAATCCACCATGGCCCAGCCATATGATGTTATAGGTCAAATTTTCATTACTTTAGTACATTTACAAATACGACCTTTCAACTGCTTTCTTGCTCCATTAGGATGAAAATATTCCCGATTTAAAAGGAGTCACCAGTGCTTTTTCAATTCAATTATCCAGAGAATAACAACACAATGACCAACTATTGGAGAGCAAGGTCGTAGGATATTTAAACCCAAAGGTCAACAGCTTGAACATGCCCTTACAAATGACACTTCACTTGTTCGACAGCGATCCTCACAGCATGTCGCTACGTACAGGGGGGGGCGGAGGGGGTGAGACAGACCTTGGAACTTAGGGCCCACAACTCCTAGCCGTGGACACAGAGACCAAGCGTGCGACACCACGAGGGCACCTCCTTCCGCTGAGTTACCACGCCGCGTTGCAACGCCGCTTACACACAAAGTGCTTGGTCACAAATTAACCAGTGTCTCGCCGCAGCAGCGTAACGAGCGTGGGGGCAGGGGGTGCCTCGCTCCCCCCCCCTTGGTGGCCAAAGCTACGAGTTGGGGCCCCCTTGACAACCACTGTGCGATATGTTTTCAACAAGTGTAAAAGAACAAAACGCTTATTTGAAATGCGGCTAAAACATTTCTATGAACATTTTTTCATTAACGTTCCACGTTTTATTTAAATTTAATTGGATCAGTAACGCAATATTGCAGAGAGGTACAGTAAAATAGTAAAATTTATTTTTAGTAAAATAGTTAAATTGCTGTACTTGATACAGTAAATCTAGCTGTGACGGTCCCAACTGATGACGGAAACTTGTGTTGCCTCCGAAACGTCGTGATTTATTATTTTATTTCTATTATTACTTTTACTAATTTTAATTTTATTTTTGACCTACGTGACTTTACCGAAGAAACCTAAGAGTATGAATCCTTGCAGTCACGAAAGCTTCAAATCTAGAATTGAAGAGAGGTACGACGGAGCTGTAGTGGCTGAATTTTGCGAAGATAGAGCGCCCCTACAACGTTAAATGTTCGAGACCGTGAGCGTAACGATGTGATTAGGCGAGGGGAGCCGCGATATACAATAGCCTAGGATGCGACCGTGCCGAGACAAATCAAATAATGGGGCTCCACCTGACCGATTACTACACCCCCTGAGCTGATAATGGAGTCACGTCACTGCCTTTGCTTATCTCATCAAGGAGCATAAACCATCATGCAAACTCCAGTCATTCTCGCAGCAGCAGCTTTTGGCTAGTCATTGAACAACGATGTTCACTGGCATTGTGCGCTTTCAGATGCTCTTCAGCGGTCATCTGGATGGCCCTTCCTTTCAATATTAGGAAGCCACTGGAGCTATGCAATTTTAAATTATCTGGTTTGAACACCCATTTCTTTAGAACTGTTTTTTGTGTTTAGTTTGTTGTTCTTTTCCTGCATGTGCAATTAGCACGGTTGACTATGTATGGTGTGAAAGAAGTTCAACATAGGTGCATGCACTGCATTGACAATGATGCACGTACCCAAGGTTGGATTACATTTGATGGGGGCCTAGGGTTTCGCATGTATTCAATACTTTAAAAACAAAGAACCTGGAGAAAAATCCATGCGACCACAGGAAGAACATGCAAACTCCAAATATACAACAGGTATCAGGGTCGGGATCAAACCCACGACCTCCTGCATACCAGGCAAGGAAGTTAACATCTCGCCACCATGGCACCCCTTATACATACATTGTGTTACATTATTGTATTCTTGGTTCTTTCGGTAAAGTCACGTAAGAACCAAGAATATGAATCCCTGCAGTCATGAAATCTTAAAATCAAAATTCTACATTATTATGTTTCAACCATTATAGTTAAGTGTATATTTTTTTTGTGGTGGATGGGGGGGGGTTGGGCACAAAATGTGAGGCCCCAGGCTGCACCCACTGAAGCCCCCTGTGTGAACGTGGCCATGCTCACACCTCATGGAACTTGAAAGAGGCCATGCGGCGCTTCTCGTCGATCTGATTCGCCTTGAAGCGAATGACCGCATCGTCGATGGAGATCAAGCCAGCCTTCACCTGCTCCTGCAACGTGATGAGCTGCTGCTGCCCGGGTGTCTTCATGCCCGCAAAGTGGTCGTGCGTTGGGTCCTGGTTGGCAGACGCATCTGCAAAACGCCGTGGTAAAAAGCACAAAGCAACACGTTACTAATGTGGAACAGTACAAGACACTTGCTGAAATTGTACACAGTACTATGTTTTACAGTCACCCTTTAGATTATGTTAATATAATTATCTATGGGGTTTTTTTTTTATCAGAGGCCCAAATTCCCAAAATGCCAAGAGACCAGTGACAAAACAAAATTATTGAAGGTAGAATTTAAGCATATGTAATTCCTTTGAACTATATTTAAAATTGGTCTGCAGTTATTGCGTATAATTAACACTATATCTAAAACTTCCTTCTTCAATCAATTAGTGTCATCTAATTTATCTTACTTTCATGCTGACCACTGTACTCCAGGGTTTTGATGGGGTGCTACTCTGTGCTCTATTTAAATAATTGTCACCCTAGTGGAGGGTCATTTAGTCTACTGGCTCATGGGTAGATGTTACAGATCTTGCTGAGTTTAATTGTTAAATGACTGCCTTATGCCCTAGTAAGCTCTAACAGTAAACATATCACATTGTACACTAAACAGTTACTTACAGTGACTTACACGTAACGTGTGGGAAAATTACGAGTGGAATACAATTTCCAAATGTGCAAGGAATCAACCTTCACCTGCCGTGTAATTTGTCAATGCCACGCTACGGAGGCGTACATTAATGGCCAATGAACATTGTACACCCAAGCAGGACTGTGCAAATCTGCACGGCAGCCAACAGGCGGGCAAGCATGGGTGACAGCCGACACTCAGTACGAGTGGGCGCCAACTGCAATGGGAGAGGGAGGTGGGGGGGCAAGCTGAAAACAGTGCTCATGGCTGGCATTCATTATCAGTCGTAATAGCGCTCGCTCAGGAGACCTCTGCACTGAACGTGTCCCCAGGTTGCCGTAGTCAAGGCACGGAATGCAAATGCAAAGTGGAGACCAGTGGGCGAATGGTAGCTTGCAAGCAATTTGTTGTGCCGTTTCCGATGAGTTATTGTTTTCTCTAAGTGTTCCGCAAATTCGTGGTTAGTTTTACGCTTGGAGCGAATAAACAAATGCCATACGTGGACGTAATGACACCTAAACATATGGTCCCGTTGCTGAAAAAAAAATCAATCATGCAGAACACTATCTTAAATATACATGCAATTGCTAAAATATACATCAGCCAAGCTTATAACATCCTGTAGCAGAACACACATGACATGCCGAGCATCCAATAGAATATATTTATATGTTAAAACCTCACAATTATTTCATGCAAATGCACTTCACATGCATTGTATGCCTCCATTCTATCTTGACGCATTTCTGATTTGAAAATAACAACATTTTTGCAGCAGAGAGAGGAATTAAAACAATGGAAGATTATTCACAGTACACAGAAAGGCAATTGTAAAATGACCACGATACAAAAACCATCACTGCTGTTTTACATAAGATCCTAATGTTATATCACACGCTCCCCGTAGTCTTATTCGAAGCCACTTGGTGCTAAACATGCCACTGCAGTGTTTATAATAAAGTTGTCCTTTCGGGGCATGCTCCGGGTTGCCGAGAGCCCCGTTTCCATGGTCTCCGACGGCACACGAGGGACCGATGACTCACGGTTTCGCTCAGCAAGCCGCACTCCCCCCCCCAGGCTGAGCACAGCGTTGGGTCCAACATTTCAGGCTGACTCAGGCAATGGAGAGCACCACCCTGCGTATATGAACCAATTTCAGGACTCGTTTCTGATTGTGGTTGTGAGCTGATGCTTTTGAGCGTGGGCTCGCCGAGTTCGCCGACAGCTCGCCCCCCCCTTGTGTCCCCGGGGGGTTTCATAACCCATTGCACCCGTTACCATTTTTAGCATTCAATTTGCCCTTTTTTCTGTAATTTCGTAACCGAAGATATAAAGAATAAAAAAAAACACGGCACAAAACCCTCGAAGCTGGACGCTTGAGGCGGGGGACTTGAGGTGGGTGAGGAGGGAGCCGTTGGTGAGAAAGCCACGAATGGATATTTATTTTGTCAACAACAAACTAGCTTTGGGTTGTTGTTGTTGTAGTGAGTTGTATTTTTTATGAGTATCGTTTGGCCTGCTAAGTGATATTTCATGAGTGTGGGATTATCGCAAGGATGTTTGAGGCCCTTTTTTTCGCCGGATTGAAATACCAGCGTCATTGTAACCTTACAACCCAGCTTGGCATGCACCTCTTGATGGCTTTGCTGCGAAAGATACGCGACAAGGTGATCTTTTCTCATCTAAAAAGTATCCTCCCGGACAAACTCTTCAATTACTTTTAAAGAAAACAATTGTGGGTTGATTACAGTGTGGATGAGAAATCAACATCGGTCATGGTGCCAACACGTCTATAATGTATGCGTTTGAAAATGGCAAACGCACTCATATACAAAGTTACAATATTTCAAACGTGTAGAGGTCATATAGGCTATCACCATGTTAAACTCAATATAATTTTAATAACTGAATGCATTTATAAAATTCTTATAGCGAATTAAAGAGATTTTAAACAAATATAAAAAAAAATCTACAATTTACTTACTCTTTGGTTCTTTCGGTAAAGTCACGTAGGTAACAAACACATCCTGTGTACGACTGATAATATGATTCATCTTCACGCTGCATATTTAAGCATCCTCAAAATATTACCAACAACTCTAGCATGCTTAAACATATGCCGGTGTATAATTAAATAAGAGAGAAATGATGCATGTCATGGTTAAGACATGATGTTAACTGTAGATGAGGGTTTTGCTATCAAGTCGGCAACCTCGGGAAATTCAACACTGTCAATGTTGTTGTACATGCCACCAACGAAGAATGCACACATTATGCTGTGTGCATGTGTGTGAATATATATATCTCTGTCTTTCATCCAAAAGATTAAAAAAATGGGAACATTCTCGCATACAATTTTTCAACAAAAGGTAAAATGAACTGAGTGATTCTCCTGTAATACCAGTGCACAGAGAATGGCATCGTCATCAGCCATTCCGTATTGACTGCTGGATGAAAACTTGCTCATGCCATCGCCATCACACATGGTCCTGTAATGCTGCAATCGATTCACTCCTGCAAATGAACTGATCTCATCGCTCCATGCTAGCCATCCTCGCAAACGTATATTCTGCTTAAGTTGCCATTCCATCTCCAGTCTCATCCATTGGGCATCATTCCTTTTGAACAATGTATCCTGCCAAAGCCCACTTAATTTCGGTGGTGAGACGTTATCTCTTTCCCCTGATATGCAGGTCATGGGTTCGATCCAGACTTTGACGAGACCTGTATATTTGGAGTCTGCGTGTTCTCTCTCCCTGTGGTCACGTGGGTTTTTCCCAGGATCCTCTAATTTTGCCCTCTACGTTTAGAAAACAAGCACTTATATTATTTGGCTGCTGCTATAAATTGCCACGCGTGATATAAGCCACTTCGATGAGCTATCATGTGTGGACAGGTCACATCTGTAAAAGGGCTAATAGCTCAGTCGGCTTTACATGGTAAAATAAAATGGATTTAGTTTAGCACTGAATATGATATCACTGTTTTTGTCAGTATCATTCAAATTTTACTTCGGGCATACAACTCTCCATCCCTTCTTTGTACGTTTCTTTTCAATTTTATTTGTTTGTGCCCGTGTTTCTCATTCGTGTCATATCTGTGATTATACAATTATTGAAAAGTTTCGTCTTCGTGCACAGTACTGGTATGGTAATTTTTATGATCAAAACATTTTCCTCCAAAAGTGATCAATCCTGCTCTTATATTCACCTCGATTTCATACTTTTCATCCCAATACACTTTAACAACTGCCCCAGCTGTAAATACTCTATTATTTTCTACTTGTGTCCCTGCAACGATTACTTTTATTTCTTTAGCAAACATCTTTTTGTTTTTGCTCATATTTGTCGAGTCCAAACTTGCAGCATTATTTGTTATGCCCTTCAATTATCTCTTTTGTTATGATTGATTTACATCAGCAAATCTGACGTGGCTAACAGTCTCTCCATTCGTGTGTCTGCCTTTAATTCTTCAAACCAGTTCTTATAAAATATCATATGTCTCTGAATATCCTTATTTCAATTATACAGCTCTCTTTATGCAATCTCATTGCAGTGCTTCCTTGTTTTTTTAAATTATTTGTAGAGTTCCTAAAAATATATTTTATTTGTAAGACCTTGGCTTGGATGACTCCTGCCGTATCCATTGCATCAAATGCTGATTCATATTTGGTAATAGCCAGGAATAAAGGTATGCAGTACTTATTTGTAGTTTCCAGAATCTGGTTAATAGTGTAGAGTAAATGGAAGACCATATACTAAAGCGAATGTACATGATATACTTCACTCACGAGCCTGCTATGTGAATTACAGGTCCCAATATTGCTCAGTTTATGATTTTGATCGTAGAATAAGTCAGTGTTTTACGTGATCTACACATAATTAAAACTGAAATTAAATGGTAATTACTAATATTAAAATATTTCCATTTTTGTATCTCATGCTAATGAAATGACCACGCCTATATATTGTTTATTTGTACATAGTACCTAAGCAAAACATCTGCATCTATTATGTTTACCAGTGACATGCCAGCAGTTTATTTCAAGTTAATGTACCATTGCATCCAACCAATTTCATAATTGTTTGTAGGACAATTATGGTACATTCTAATTGCTATGGATTGCTTGGTGTCAAGTAAAATTAGTTGAAGATGGGAGAGGTGGGGAATTATAATCAGGCGATCACAATGGGATGGTACACTGACACAATAATACAGCCAACACTGCTCAGCATCAGAGCATGCCATGCTACCACGTGCTATCCGTCTGCCTACAGCTAGACCAACAACCGCCAGGAAATAAATAGAATGTTAAAGCAGGAATTATTTTCTCCTTGGTACACATATATATTATTCAATGGGGCGGAGTAGTGGCACAGTGGTTGGCTCACTGCGCTATAAAGCAAGTGACCCGAGTTGGATTCTCAGCTGAGGTCAACGTCAGTGCTAAGTGATATCTGAACGGGGTCTGGGCACCATCCGAACTTCACAAACACGCACTAATCGGCATGGTGAAGGACGATCAAATCCCTCCCGTGGTCGACACGCCATGGCGAGGCCTTCGCTGAGCAGTGTATTGACAAGTTGACCGTAATTATTATATTATTTGCCAAGAAACTTGCATGCATGAGAATATGCTGTGCAAACTGTACATGATACGTAATATAGCGGTGGTTATTGCTTTAGGTTATTATGGATGCCGGTTTGGATTTTTGTTTCTGAACCATCCACGGATTATGTAAATTACCTCATCTTGTCCAATATATGAATTAAAAAATCTAGAAAGTGTGAAGCGAACTCGATGATGACAACAACGTAGGTTCTCACAAACTCTGGATTCCGAGTACCTAAATATGCGCGACTTCAATGAAATGATATTGCACCCATGAACATTTTATTGCTGCCTCTGCAATATTATTACAAATATTGTCATGTACATATCAAATTCATTCTAGACAAAGCATACATTTTGTGTATTAATTGCGTGTTGCAATACGTTAGACTTTAGGAAGTAATGCATACCTTGTGGTACAAATTAAATTAAGAGTGCATCCTTTCCTGTATTGTTTGTTATGCAGTCGAATTTCCACTCATTCACAAGACCCATGCAAAATATACGGCGTGATCCATGTATAGATACCCTACTAAAATAACAGGGAAAAGTTACAGCACAGAGAAAACTGCATTTTATGTCTACGCCTCTACATGCCAACAACCAATCTCAATGCATTCATTAAATCTTGTAACATTCTCCCTGGTAAGATACGGAGCCATCAATTTCACAATTCCTTTGTTGCCTCTTGAGAAGAAAGCAAAGAAGGTCATTATAAACCAATGGGTATCTACAAATGAATCGCCAGTATTATTTGTAACTAAAGAGCATCACAGCAACAAAATGCATTTACAGTAATGAAGCTGTACAAGGAATAGACATTCACCTTCAAAACCTTTCTCCGGCTGGTGCTGGGCAACAGCTGGTGGTGACCTTGCAGGCTTCAGAGAGGCTCTTTTCGGCAAATTTTGCTGCGACCTTTCTTCTGGAAGAAGAAGCGAGAGCACAGTCAATGCGGCAACCATCAGAGTTTTTTTTCCAACGTAACAAATGCCAAATACAATTGTGTTCCTTGCACACTTTGATTCAGTATGTGCTCTATTTTCTTTTTAAATAACAGTATTAATGAAGTACTACATGTACAATGGTATAAAGTACGAGCAAATCTGATTGTTTTATTTAAGTAGAGTGTTTAAAACTTGCGATAGGCTCGTATGTATTTATAAACAAGCACAAATGTGCTTTAACTATGTTAACGTGTTAATGCTTTTGCCTTTTCGCCTCTGGCGTGCTAATTTAAGGGTCGCATATATATTTAAAATGTTGTAAATGGGCCTTTAACAGACTTTTACATTTCAAACTGAGGTCAATGGGTTTCACGTCTTGACTCTGTGCTGTCCTTGAATGGTTTAAACCTGGCTTTGAGCAGATTAGCAAGAAACAATTTATAGTCAGCGGTTGTGCCGGCAGCCCGCCTGACACGACGTGGAGATCAATGCTCTGAAGGGGAGCAAACAGGTGAGTGCTTCTTCTTCTTGGTTCTTTCGGTAAAGTCACGTAGAAGGGAAATAATAAAATAATAAAAATAAAACATAATAAAATAATTCTCACGACGTTTCGGCCACAATGCAAGCAACCGTCCTCAGGTGAAGAACAGGTCTGTCGGGAAGGTGAAGAACAGGTCTGTCTTCCCTGAGAATTATTTTATTATGTTTAATTTTTATTATTTTATTATTTCCCTTCTACGTGACTTCACCAAAAGAACCAAGAAGATGAATCCCTGCAGTCACGAAAGCTTTAAATCGAAATTTAGGTGAGTGCTTCTTGACTCTGAAAGTGTTCATGGGAAAAAAACCCTATCCAGCGAGTGTAAGGATGTGCTTACTCAAGGATAGCTTAACATTAATGGGGAAATGTCATTTCCAGCTCCAAAAGATAATGATCCGCGCCACAAAATTTATAATTTCTTAATGTTCAACAAGGTAGTGATGAGCAACTTTCACCGTGTGAAAAACTGGTGGGAGACGCAACTTGAGCTTCAGTGTTCTGCATGTCACAAACAATTTACCTATTTCAACAGTGAGCACAGAATCACTTCAGGCTACATTGAATTAAATGGATTTGGCACAACACATGGATAAGCTGAGTTTCAATATACGTTAAACATTGTAAATGCTACCTATTCACACATTCAACATCTGGGAAGCTGATTACAGTCATCTTTGCGTGACATTAATGGCTGTTTATATGCCCGTACTGTTACAGTTATTAATATTCATTACTAACGTATTACACTTAAAAGAGGTCAATGAACAGTGGGGGAAAACATAGGATTCGTGCATTTGAGTTGTGCAATTTTTGGGAAATACAATACATTCCAAAACATATGAAATAAACGGAGCAATTATAGAGTGCACGCACGTATATTGTAAGGAACCCTAGGATGCTCTGCATGAGGAGCACAATATAAAAAAATTTTTATTGTATATGATGTAACTTTTTTTAAAGTCTGACGAATCATAACCGTGCAATTAACCTTGCAGAGAAACCCTCTTCTCTTGTGAGGTTGACGGTGCTCGTGGATATGCATCTCCAAAGGGCCAAATCGTGCCGCTCGCTCAATATCTTCACCCCGTTGTGATTGACAGCCAGTGCTGACAACCATCTCTACTTTCCGGTTACCTCCAACGCCTCATTTGACTTATGTGACTATCGCAAGAGAAAGTGTGCCATGCTGTCTGGCTGTCTATTGTTGCTTTATTCCCTGTTGAGTTAGTGGTTCTCAAACCCCTTTCCCTATCTGTGATTCATCATCACGCAACTTTAAGTTTCCCAGACCAAGTGTATAAAAAAGCAACCAAAGTCACCATGCACGTTCAATACACACAAATTGGTCTACATTGAAATGTAAAGATTTACACAATTTACAGGTAAACTGCTTTCGGTGAGAAAATTGCAACAACAAAAAAAGAAAATGGAACATGTTTACGGTAAAATGTTTCGCGTAAGATTGATCTTCCGAACATCATGATTTAATAAAATGTATATATATACAGTATTTAACAAAAAATCGTGTTTGTACTGGATTAGAGCCAATTCAACTCTGTGAGCTCATGGTCGGTGAGCAGAGCAGTGTGGAAATTGCTTGCTGGTCAAAAGCTGGGGCTACACTCTGGGGGAATGGTAAATGAAGAACATTAATCAGACAGTGGGAAAAACTCCTACAGCATCTCGATCCGGAGCCACTTGCAGCTTCGAGATGTTCTTGGTGCTATAACTGGGGGTCACCAATAAATCAAACCGGTTTGCCTCTGAACGTGGGTCTTTTCACACACGCCAAGTGTAATAATCAAATGAAAATCAAATGAGCATCACTGCAGCTATCTAGCCTACCTAGAAAAAGCAATATAAATGTATACATATTAGCCCTGGTATTCATATATATGTGTGTGTGTATATTATATATATCAGCACCTGCTCTGCTAATGTAGGGAACATGACTTAATGTAAATACTCTTCAGCAACATATTCCTTTTAGGAATGCACTTGTAATGCCATCTGGACTGCCTGGATGTCCTAGTGATTAAAATTATATTTTCTGAGCAGCAGATTGCAAGCGTCTGGCAGTTCAAATCTTCATTCTTGGAATGCTCGAGGACATTATCAAAGGACTCCAAGTGGTCTAAGGTGAACATGAAATACTGTGTGACATGATTTAGAAAATCAGCAGGTCAATGAGCCTATGTATCGACTTTTTTTATAAGTACAGTGAAACTTTCAGAAAACATTCTTGATGGGACAGAAAAACTTAACGTCACAGAGTACTTTCCTGCCATTAAAAAAAGAAACGGTTCTCATGCGTCTGTTTTTTCTAGACTCTGCCTTTTGTGCGCTCTCAATCGCATTGCCTCTTTGATTCTGCATATATTTTCTCTTCAAAGCTTATCTCAATCCATACCTCTCTCATGCTCTATCCACTGCTATTTCGAATACACATTTGCACTGGGTTTGACACCTTTTCCATAATCTAAGAGAGCAGTAAAACATATATGGGGACATATATGGTGGGGAAATAATTATATAATCGCATAACAATACTCTTTGGATCTTTCGGTAAAGTCACATAGATAGAAGATTAATAGATCACGACGTTTCGATCGCAACACAAGCAACCGTCATCAGGTGAGACAAACACAGCAGGAGAAAGAGCTGCTGCAACACGAGGTTATATAGGCTTGAGGTGGGCTCAACCCAAGGGTGAGTGGGCGGAGCTAGAGATCGAATTTGCATGTAAATGTAAGAGATTAGCATGTCAATGTGAGACGGCTCCAGCAACCAGGGGCTGTGCCAATGAGAAGATTAGCATCTTCTTGGTTCTTTCGGTAAAGTCACTTAGAAGGGAGATAATAAAATAATAAAAATAAAACAATAAAATAATACAATTCTCACGACGTTTCGGCCACAACGCAAGCAGCCGTCCTCAGGTGAAGAACAGGTCTGTTGGAAAGACAGCGTCTGAATGAGATTAGCATGTCGATGTCAGAGAACTGGGCAACAACAAAAAACCCGCAAGAGCAACTACGAGGAGAGACCAGCATGTCAACAAGAGCGACACATATGGAGAGAGACGCACACAGAGAGAGAGACACACAAAGAGACACACAGAGAGAGAGACACACACAGGAAGACAACCCCCACACAGAGAGAGACACACACATATAGAGAGACAGAGAGAGAGAGACACACACAGAGAGACACAAAGAGAGAGAGGCACACACATAGAGACACATACAGAGAGACAAACAAATAGAGAGAGACACACAGAGAGAGACACATACACAGAAACATCACAGCCAGTTATAGTCTGTTAGAAAAAAAAGAGCTCCCGCCACATCGAGGAAAAGGGACAACGGTAGCTGTGTTAGTGAGACACTTAGCCCGTTAATGTAAACAATAAAAGTGGGAAAAATATGCTTAAGGGAAACACATGGAGCAGGGAATTGTAAGATTGTGTAACTGTGATTTTTTTCTGATATAAATAACAACAATAATAGAGGATTATGCAGGGCTATATAAGGTACCGGAATGAAAATGCCGTTTCGTTGTATCTCTTCGAAGGGGTTGAACGACCCCTGTAAATGAGATGTTCAAATCTCTTGAGCAGATCTTTCCAACGGTGATAACGTTCAAAAGCGAGAAAGAAGATGCCCCGGAGCTGTTATATTAACACTATGATTGAATTGAAAGTAGCCTTAAACATCAAACAATAAATGAGATACCTGCTTTCAGGTCCTTGTTAGATCAACAACGTACTACGGTTTCCACGTGAAGGAATATTGCTTTTAGTGACCTTAACTAGGGTCGCAATAACATTGAGTGGTGGTCCACGGATACGTTACAATTTCTTTGCATCAATAAAAAATAAACCGAGCTTCTTCATTTCTATTGCAAAAAAAAGAGTGGTGCCATGTATTATGTACAAATTTTGTTCTCTGTTAAATGCATCATTGCCCTTTAAAATCAGTACACACCACACTGCTGCATGAATAAATAATCATTGTTTTAAATATTAAAATGCCCCAAAGGCATCCACTTGCAAAATGCAACGTAATGTCCCAGTGGCCGCAATAAGGTTTTCAAACCCATCAAGTCACAACAACAGGAACTTTGGCTTTAACATTTTGTGGGATTTTCTTTATGTAATTATTCGGACGGTGGCGTTCCAGCTTCCTAAACACAATTGGCTCTGGCTTTCTCATCTGAATATCACTCAAGGTTCAGATTCATATTCATATGTGATTGGACGACGACTTTTTCAATCTGTTGTTCTAAATAGCTAGTGTCAACAAAGGGTGATTCGCTCATTTCTTTAAGACCATACATTTGATTCACGGAGAATCGAATTTGTTTCAAGATGCCCTGGTTGCCTTTCTTATGTTGATGTATGAATGTCATGCTTTCTTGTGCACCAATTAGGCTATAATTTCACCTTGGTTTTGGCGAGGTCTGTGTAGTTTTCTTTTATAATTAAAGTGAATTTATGGATATAAAAGCTTTGTATTGAATAGCAGAGGCTTGAATTATCATTTTGTAATACTGTACACAGGCCAACTGTATCCTGTGATATGCAAAAAAGTAATTTGCCACTTGTAGCAACGTTATCATCATAACATTACTCACCTCAGTTGTCTGAATGGTTTGATGATATTTTAAATGGTGATATGTAAACAAATCTTTTTGAAAATAAAATGCTACTGACATAATAAAAAATAATAAAAATGTATTACTATTATTTTTGCGAATGCAGTGAGATTAAAATTTAAAATTAGTAAAGTTAGTTACATTACCAAATTTCTTCTTAAACTAACACCAAAATATCAATGGCAAAAACTTTCACACATTTTATGAAAATTTGAGTGGAAGAAGGTAAAGTGCCTACACTAAATGGGATATCAATATCAGCTCGGCGCAGGAAAACAAGAAACATGAGTGGAGCATCAATACGTTTATACATATTTGTCTGAAACAAATAGAGTTATAACCCAACTCTCTAGGGAAACCATACTCTAGGGAAATTCAAGACTTTTGTTATTAAAGTTTTTTTCCTTATTCAAAACTTACTTTGTTACGAAATATGTGAGGTAAAAAGAAACTAACTTAATTAAAAAAATACATAGCACTAAACAAATAGTTAACTTTGTGTTTTGTTTAGAGGAAGAAAACAATGTAATTGTGTTAATTATGTGGCTCTGCTTATAGGAAGTTCTTCACACGTTGCATGCATTCCAAAAGTGCAGAGAGACATAAGTGGTAAAATTGCAAACAGATAATTATTATTTTTACATGCTCTGTCTCAATATGTATGTCGAACTTCTTTTGCACTGTACCTAGCCTACCGTGATAATTGGAGGTGCGGGGGAAAGACGAAAGACAATAAACAGAAAAAGCAGTCCTCAAGAAATGAGTTTTCAATCGAGATGATTTAAAAGTGCATAGCTCCAATGGTTCCCTAATATCGGAAGGAAGAGCATTCCAGACGGCTGCACATGGCTCTCGTTCTGCTGGCAGTGTTCTTAGTTACAGCATTATCACCCATACATTTTAAAAACGGTTAAAATAAATTGTAATGACATATTTACGGAATAACAAACAAATGGCCAAAACATTTTGGAAAAAATAAATTCTATTCTTGATTTTCTGGGAAAGGAAACAGATATTTGGTGTGGGATGCACTGAGGTGTATTGTTAGAACAAAACATTTGTTTTCAACATATTTCACGTGAAGGAATCGTAGTGTGTCAGCATAAATATGAGAGTTCAGATTTAAGAACACATTAGAGATGTACATTGCAAGTACAAAAGCGCTCAGCCTTATGCTGATCACCAGCTCAAAATAACTGCATGTGTGGCCATGCTGTGGCCAACAATGCCAAGATGTGCATTGTACATTGAATCCGCATCTTTCTACGTTGAAGGGGCTTCTCATCATTCACATATTTGAACTGCGGAAAGTCTGGTAACAAAAGGAAAGTTTCATAAAATTAAGAACAGAAACGTAATGAATTTTAGTATTTGAACCTTATGGCGGGACCCCGGGGTCCAGAATAAACGGTAGTCCAAATCGTAATTAATTTATCCATTTTTGGCGACTCCGTCCCAACGCGCACACATAAACGCCGCGACCCACCGGAAATCAATCCTCTCGTTCTTCGTTGCCAAAATTTCCGTAGTCATAAACAAAACTTTGAAACTTTGATTAGCACATCGTGTAGAGCTCGTCGAGAGGAATAGATTGCTGTATCGTTCGCCTTCAACAGACATGACGTCGCAATGCAGTTTATGCGAGAGCCAGGAGTGTGTTTTGAGCAGCTAAGGAGTATGTTTTGTCCCATACACACATAGTCTTATTAACATAGCTACACTAACCAAATCTACCCTGAGACACAGACGAGGGTTGTGTGTTACATAAATAATGCTGTGTTTTTCATATTCAGTACCATTTCTTATCTGAATATAAGCTCATTTACGTAACAAGACACGTTGGCTAAACAAAACAGTTGTTTTGGACGGTGTGCTAATGGTGCGACACACAAAATTGCAGTAGGACAAAATCAGTTCATTGACAAATGTTCCAAGCCATGAATAAAGAAAAACACAATGAGCACATTCACTTTTGCCTTTACCAAACACTATGGTGCAGCCTCCCAGATGGCTTAACATTGCGTCCCAAACTCCCTTAGCTTGGCTATGCTTGTCCAAGGTATTTAGAGTGCCAGTTGAAAGAGCGTGTGCACGTGTGTGTGTGCTAAAATCTCAAGCTTCTGACCTGTATTTGCAGGCCGTGCCTTGGGCGGGCCCGACTGCATTTCTTCAGTCGTGCCCTCAAGGAGGTTACGAAGCGACGCGTCCGAGTGCGTGAGCCCGAACAAACCAAACGGGTCGGAAGGCAGAGGTACGCCACAACATGCTCTCTCTCTGCCAAGAGCACGGAGGCTTTGCTGCTTCGCTGCACCAACAAAACACACGTCCAACCGCATCCCCGGAAATATTTAAATTGGGTGGCACTATCTCAGCACCAGCAACTACTGATGCCACACCAGTGTATGTACAGACGAGCACAATGTGACTGCCATATATATGTCTGGTGAAATTACGGGACTAGATTTTGATTTTAAATGCATTTAACTTATCCATATGTAACAAGATAGGAGAGTGCATGCATACCTTGGCAGTAGATTTTATACAGTTCTGTATATACTACATTGCTGAATTTTTACTTTTAAAATTAACATCATATGATGTACACAAATCCTGGCCTAAGACTGCAATTAAATTTCCGGAATCACATAATTCCCGATGGGATTATGTGACATGCAGAATCGTGGAATCATGATGAAACCAGGCTGTGTGGAACCTCATGTAGCATGCGGGCAATAAGGCAGGGGCCAAGGAAATGGCCGACCTGGTAAGAATCACCATCAAACCTTTTTTACATAGGGAGTAGCCATAACAATGGAATCAACCCCGATTCCAGTTTTCCGTTACCCAGAATTACCATTCAAGTGTATTGCAAATATCTTGTGTGCAGACTTGGCCTAATTCCGGCCTGATTCCACCCTGATTCCAGCGTGGCATTCAGATAACATGCGAGGGTCTGTGGGACCTGGCCAGGCCTAGTGAAAAGTACCACTAAAACATACGCCTGATGCCTCTGCATTATATTTCAATGGTGATTCTGGTTGATACCCGTTGGCTGTCATCAGCATTGACCATTAGTTCCAGCATTGACATGGGCAAGGCTGTGTACTTAGAATGGCCCTCAAATGACCATTCAGTCCCTATGTTCCCTCCTTTCTAGAGTTGAGGTGGAATCAGAGCGTTTCTATGCTCTAGGCCCTAACAGTGTCTTTCAGTGTCAATTCGAGCCACCTGAAATCAGCCAGAATCGCCATTCTGGCCAGTTGGAATCAGCAATGCTTAGCGATGCCAAGCCCAAGTTTATTCAAGCAAGATTCACAATAGAAACCAATTCTATTAAATTGCAGAATTCCTGTTAGGATCCTATTAAGTTGCTTGGTGATTTTATATGGAATTCACCAAATGAAGAATCGTAACCCCTGTGCATGCGGGAATCTTCCAGGCTGGGATTGTATAAATTGAATGCAAAATCTTTAGGAATTTCTCATCTCTTACAACCTTCAAGTCCCACTCCAGATAATAAAACAGCAATTTACTCCTACCGTACTAATAGTACATCATTTATCTTGTAAACCGTAATGTGGGGGGACCAATATCACGGATCCTCTTATCCGCATCTTTACTTCATCCGAATATAAACCGTTGAGGATATTTGGAACGTGACTCCTCTTAACTTAAAAAATCACAGATAATAGGATGCCATTCCTCAAAGACTAGTGGAAAAAGTCGTGCATAATATCGGTTAATAGGAAGAATAGGGCCACATATAATAGGAGTTTCCGTGGGCCATATAGCTGCCGCAGATAATGGGAGTCGTGTATAAGAGCCGCGGATAAGAATGATCCTATATAGTGGTCGCGTGTACCTTACACTGATGTCAATGACTTGCGTAGGTTGACACGACTTTGTATTTACTTCAAGCACATAGTTAATCACTTCATGTATTACCCAACTGAAATGCAACTGTATTTAACTATTACAAAACTTTCCATGAAGGAGTTTGTTTTGTTATCCTGGCAACAAACGGCTCCAATTATACTCTTTATAAAACGCCCAATTATTAACTTAATGTTACGAGAGAGAGAGAAAGAGCATAGGTATTAACTGGAGACGGAAATCTTTCAGACATAAGTGAGACGAGGTCACATGCCGTGTGCGTTTCTCGGAGCCAAGTGAACGTATTCAGCAAAGGCACGGGCTGCCGGGCTGCCTGTACGCCAGACAACGTGAGTGAGTCAGATTCTTAGGTTTTTTCGGTAAAGTCACGTAGGTAAAAAATTTAAATTAATAAAAGTTAAATAAAAATAAAATAAAAATCACGACGTTTCGGAGGCAACACAAGCTTCCGTCTTCAGGTGGAACCGTCACAGCACGATAGCTGTATCAAGTAAGATAAATTCCAAGAAAACAGTCCTTGTATATATACTGCGTGACTTTACCGAAAAAACCTACGAATATGAATCCTTGCAGTCACGAAAGCTTCAAATCTAGAAGTGAGTGAGTCAAGCAGGGCATTCTGGAGCTGTCATCAGCAGGCACGCACATGCCTCTGTCATAATGCGTAATAAGCACTTCACGGTGAAAGCAAAGTTTCTCTCCGCTCTTTGTTTTGCCCCTCTGAATGTGTCTGGCTGTCAGCCACCTCGATAAGCGAGCACTCTGCACATCTGGCACTGAGGTGGCGGCAGTTGAGTGTGAATCATCAGCTGTCTAATGATTTGATAGACATCAGTCCAGGGTTTTATTTTAGTTAACAGATGTATATACATTGGTATAGGTCATGCAAATAAAAGTGTGCCTTCGAATTAGTAATAATAGTTGTATAATAATCAAGTATTAATTGTTCAGCAGCAACTATACATGTTATAGCTACAATAATAATTGAAAGTCATGTGCCTGAAAATGTTTCAATCTTTTCCTACATAAGCATATACAATACACACTAAAAGTGTTTTAGGTTAGATAACTTAAATATAAATTCTAGATTTGAAGCTTTCGTGACTGTAAGGATTCATACTCTTAGTTCTTTCGGTAAAGTCACGTAGGTAAAAAATGAAATTAAAATGAATAAAAATAAAAACAATAAAATCAGTGATTTTATTGTTTTTATTTTTATTCATTTTAATTTCATTTTTTAAATATAAATGTGTCGTTAACCCGCCACCACCCGACACATCCAATTAGTTACTACTTGCGCATACCGGTATGTTGGAGAATAAGCCCACAACATTTCAGCAAGACGTTCCGCTGGTGATTACAACCAGCTTCATCAGACGGTTTTCCAGAATTTTGGCAAACCCCAGAAAAAGCCTGCGTGTTAAACGGTGCACACCACAAGTGCGTGTGGTTAATGCAGACATGATTCCTTGTGTAATGGGTTCCAAAAAATTCGATTTAAAGCTTTCGTGACTGCAGGGATTCATCTTCTTGGTTCTTTCGGTAAACTCACGTAGAAGGGAAATAATAAAAATAAAACATAATAAAATAATTCTCACGACGTTTCGGCTACAACGCAAGCAGACGTCCTCAGGTGAAGAACAGTTCTGTCGTAAAGACAGCGTCTGAATGTCATTCCGAACCAAGAAGAGGGTTCCAAAAACTTGCAAAAGGTTTCTGTTTGGTGTTTGAACATCTTAACACCTCCTGTTTTATTGCCAGAAAGGGTAAAACTTATTCTTATTTTTTCATACTCTGATACTGCCAAAAAAGGTCCCATTCGGTACACACTGCATATTAAACATGTATCAAGCCATCTGTGCCCATCCGTGTGTCCAACCAACGTCCGTGAATGTTGACTCACCTGAACGGCGGCACTTGAAAACACCTCCGCTAAGTGATTTCGCTATTCTTAAACAACTTAAAATTTAAATAACAAATACAAGTAAAAAAAATATACACATAATTGCCTGCTGTCAAACAGCCTATTGCAAACCCTACACTTCTTCTATGGAGAAGAATCAACAGCACCATTATTGAACTATAGTTAATCCAACTGACAATTTGTATGCGTTATATGCAATGGGGTTCTCGTGACCTGTGCAGCCACTAGAGGACGCTGCATTCAACGCAGCGTTAACAAGATAATTGATTCTGGAATTGAATGGTGACCCTGAATCCCCACCATTCGTAAGGCAAGGGGAGTTAGGGGTGTTGGGGGGGGGATCGTTAAACCCTTAAAAACAAAATAACACTCACACTCTCACAAAAACAAAGATCCCCCGTATAGCTTAAACAGACTGTTGGGGCAAGTGCTGTTAGCGAACACTTATGAAGGTTGGAACGGTACACGAGGGGGTGGGTGGCCAGCACCACGCCCGACCGCCTTTGTCTCCCCAGTGGTGATGTTCACACACCACTCCAGGGGGGGGGGGGGGGCTCATGTGGAGTGACATCACGCGCGGGACACACACATTCTTGGATTATTATTTAAATAATATCTGCATTTATTCATTTACGTAAGCCTGCCTGCCCACACCTCCCAAACCTCACCTTTCCTTCCCTGGCTGCCTCTGGGCAGAATGACCAGGCGGCTGCAAAAGGTAGAGAATGTGGGAGAGAGCAGAAGGTCAGGGCTCGGTTCAAATGTTGTGTGCGTGGCGTGGCTGCATCTGTGTGTCTGCGTGTGTGGGGAGCGGTAGTGTAGCGGTTAACCGGCAACACCAGCGATGATTTATCTGAGCCGGACCTGGACCTCCGCTAGGTCGATTCAGCCTCAATTGAGCACCCAGTGTGATGTGTAAAAAACATTTCCACTAGGGAGACAAAGGCGGCCTGGCGTGGTGCTCGCCATTCCGAACTTCATAGGTGCTCACGAACAGCACTTGCCCCAACAGTCTGTTAAGGCTATACTGGGGGATCTTTGTTTTGTTTGGGGAGCAGTGGTGTAATGGTTTGGATACTTAACTAAAAACCCGGCGATGTCAGTTCAATTCCCGCTCCTGGCCAAAATCTTAACCGATCCTGGACCTCCCTGTGGTCGACTCATCCTTAAATGAGTACCTGGTGTGTGTAAACATCGTAAGCAAAGGCATTGGCGGGGGGGTGGACGACACTTCGTTGGGAAGGTGTGGTGCTGGCAAACACCACCCCCTCGAGCGCCGTGCCAGCCAGCCATCCGTTAGGTGCTGGCTAACACCACCTATCCAAACAGCTGGTTATATGCTATTCTATTGCCTTTGTGTGTGTGTGTGCAAGGTTTGCCGAGGTGCTGAATTCTGCCAATAGACTCCCTCTGAGTGTGTGGTGCAGGGGGGGGATTTCAACTCTAACATTTCACAAGGATCTTCACATTTTTACAAAAACTCATTGCACACGTATCTACGCAGTGCAGTGTGTTATATGGAACGTTGTTCCCTTCGACAACGGGTGGAATAAATGTGATATTTATTGTATCTCCAACCAGAAATCTGTCTATCTAAAGAGACATATCATATCAACTACACCTAAGTATCATTGTTAACAATTACTTACAGATGAGCAAATAATGTGTTTGTTTCACTAACAGCACAGAGTAAATATTGTATATGATTGCATTTTTAGGTTCATATATTATATATAATTCATGAACGAAGTTGGAGTTGGCATCACACCTGTAATGATGAAAATACGTAGACGCAGAGTGCTATTAAGTGTGATGTTTCAAATCAACATATCTTCACGGCATTAAAATTTAATCCTCTGCAAACTCGCAAATGGAATGCTCCAATGGGGGCAACTTTAACTCACTGCTGATTCTTAAGTTAAGCAGTGAAAGCTGCTCGATTGGAAGATTAACCAACGTGGCTTACACATTAAAAAAAACACTCACAGTACATAACCTCTGTTTCAGTCGCAATGCTACTTTACTTATAGGCAGTCTTCAACAAAAACGGTCTCAAACCACTTTGTACCAGTTTTACACAACTCATCATTGTTTGCATTATTTGCCATAAGGTTAACTCTCTTCGCCCCATTTGTCGTTTCCTCACATGACACGCAGTTCAAAAGGTCTTTTAAATATGTCTCATTAGAGCATGCTCTGATTTGGCTCCCCGAGCCTAGACATTTCCATAGAACCTGAAAAAAATCATGAAAACCTGCCACTGGGATCTTCCCTTGTGCTGTTAGGCTCATTTGAAACCATACTGTGAATATCATGTGAATATCATGTGAATATCATGTGAATATCATGTGAAGTGAATTTTCATGGCTTCAATCCCTCCTCCTGGAGGTGGATGGGTCTAAGCTGCCAAATAATTGGTAGTTACTTTTTTTTTACACAACAGTGTTGGCATGTACAACGAAGGTAATGCATAGTATATCAAAACTCGTCCTATTCATGACCCTATTTCCCATTATTCCTATTAATCACAGGAGCTCTAGGGTCATTAAACACTCTTATTATCCGTGGCCCTATTACTATTCTCCATAATTATCCACAATTTCTGTCAATACGTGCAGTCTTCTTCTTCTGCTTTCGAATGACGGGAAAAGCTTACAATGGCATGTCGAGTATGGCGATCCACTCAGTGACTTCCTGAGATGCTAAGTGGAGGAATGGAAGCGCCTCCCGCAATAGATCTGGGCAGGCCGACGCGATACGTTCCACGGTCTGGGACTCATGGTCGTTGTCGCACCAAAGGTCATCCCTCATCTTCCCCTTGTGAAGCAGGTGGCCGCATCGCCCATGTCCCCTGTGCAGAATCAGTTGAGTGCTGTCCACTGTCTGAGAGGGAGCTCCAAGCCAGGGACCTCTGCTGCTGGGTCAGTAATGAGGCGTTGGTTCTTTGTGTTTCATGCGTCCCACGACTCCGTACGTCTGAATAATGGGTTGGTGCAAGCTGCATAGACATTGGCTGCTGTTTCCCAGAATGGCCGGCGTAATATTAATGCCGAGGTATTTGTGGATTGGAAGGTCGAAGTTGCTTTAAATTGTTTCCATCTCACGTAGCATGGTGGCATCGTGGCGGATGGCAGGCGGGATAACGTGGGACAGCAACGGGGCCACTCTGTTGGCGCGGACTTGAGGGTCCATGACACCGTCCTCATTGCGGCGTTCAGTTGTACATCTACGATCGCTGAGCGGCAACTTTCGTGACTGCAGGAATTCATATTCTTTGGGTCTTTCGGTAAAGTCACGTAGATAGGTTCAAAGAAAAAGAGAAAAAACTACGACGTTTCGATCGCAACACAAGCGATCGTCATCAGGAAGACTTTACCGAACGACCCAAAGAATACAGGTTCAACCTCATCCAGAAACTCGCTGGAAAGTCATGGGGGAGCACGGCTAGAACAATGCAGTGCAACAGTGGCCCGTGTCCACTCTGCTGCAGGACACTGCTCTGCCTCATGGTCTAGCAGTTTTAAGTCAAGATTTAGATTCACCTTTGTTTTTACTTTTTTCCCGGTGTTGTATGTATTCATGTACGTTTAACTTCTTTCACACCATACGTAGCCAACCATGCCAATCGGAGGTGCGCGTGTTGGTGAGATAAGGGCGACATGCGAGAGTCCAGTTAAGGATGATGGCCAGGGGTTTTATGTGGGGTTCGTGGATAAGGCATTTTCCACAAAAGGAAATGTTGAGTTCTTTCCTGGTGGCCTAGTTTGTTCAGATGGAATGCCGATGACACAGCCGTCTTCTCTGGATTGGGGCGGAGGCGCCAGCTCTAGAAGTAGCATTCCAGCAGGTCCAAGTCGCTTGTGAGCATCCTACTTGCTTACTCTAATGTTTGTTTGCGTCAGCAGTACATTGTCATTGGCGTATACGAACTTCAGAGATTTGGTGCAGGGCAAGTCTCCCGTGTAGATGTTCAAAGAGGACTGGGGTGAGCACTGATCCCTGTGGCCGCCCGTTGGTGCGCGTCCATTTTAAACTGGTCTGGTCACCTAAGTGGATGCAGAGAACTTGTGGTTGCCCATTAAGGTGTTGATAAGGCTGAGAGTCTTGTAGCATTGGATGGGTTTTTGAAAGCTCAGGAGCAAACAATTCGTGCCAGACAGTGCCGTATGGCGATGACAAATCCATGAAAGCCGCTCCAGTCTTTAGCTGCTCTGGAAGCCTGTCTCAATGTTGGTAGAGAGTGTAAGGACCTGGTCAGAGCAGCTTCTTCCCTCCCTGAAGCCCGCTTGCAATAAGTTGAGTTTTAATAACATCACGAAGAGATAGGTTACGTGATGTCTGTCCGCTACACCGCCCCGTACAGCTACAGGTGTCTTCGTATATAAATTGCACAATTTGACTCATGTGGATAAAAGCAGTGTGATGGCCCAGAGGTAGCATGTTCTCCACATGTAGCAGAGGTTCACGGTTTGAACCCGGCGGCCACCCTGATTAATGCTGCGGTATATGCGCTGTCTGCATCACAGTGGAAGTTAAACATCCCGTTGTATACTCGTGTCATGATCCACATTTAAAAGAAAGACCTCCAAATTACTCAATTGGAATATATAGTTTTAGCAATCATCACCCCGGACTGCAAAAACTTGACAGGACTCCTCCTGGAAAATATTCATGAGACTCGGTGATGCTTTCTTTGGGTAAACAAGAGAAATCATGATTGATCTTTTTTTCTTCGAAAATGTGCTTATGTTTTAAATTAAATACGGCTCTCATATTAACCGTGCTTGAAAAGTTCCAACATAAGACAAACATCATAAGACCTCCTTTGCCAGTATTAACTTATGATAATAGGCTTTTCCCCTTTCTGGCAATAGAACAGGTGTTATGTCGTTAAAACACCAAACTGAAACCTTTGCAAGGAATCATGTCTGCATTAAGCACATATACTTGCAGTGAACATGCAAACAAAAAAAACATGCTCTGACAGTATGTGCATTGTCTTTTAAACTGAATGGTCCACACCAGAGACCATGTAGCTGCTCACCCCGAGCTCTTAATGCCCTGATAGTACATTGTCTTTTTGCTGTTCGTCTTTTGGCGTCCTCTGGTTTAACGCTGTTTGAGACTGGGCTCTAAAGAAAGCTGTCTCTGGTGTGGACCAATCAGTTTCAAAGACAATGCACATACCGTCAGAGCATGTTTTTATGTTTGCATGTTCACCGCAAGTATATGTGGATAATGCAGACATGATTCCTTGCAAAGGTTTCAGTTCGGTCTATTAACATCTTAACACCTGTTTTATTGCCAGAAAGGGGAAAACCCTATTATCATAATAAGACAAACAGTTGTAGTAAAGTAAAAGTTATTGTTGCAAATCACAAAATGTTTCAATCAACCTTAACTAATGAGCAATAATACAATAAATTGTCACCTTCATTAAATGTACGACACAAACCTAAAGCAACGAATATAACATCCGCGTGTAGTTAGGGCAAAAAAAAGACCTTTCCTCTAGTTTACTTATACATTTCAATAAATTACTGTGTTTATGTGAATGCTTTGATGTAGTTCCAGGATTGTTCCTCATAACTGTGGTATCTCAAGGACGCCAAATATATTGTTCTAGAACGATGACTCCCCAGACTACCCTTAGACATTTCCCTCCATTCTGAGTGAACCCACAAGCCACCCTTTAAAACAATCATAATAGGAATGATCAAAACACCATCCGTCAGCTTTGACGCGATTTACAACTGGAAAAACAACAAGCATCGTGGTTTTGTTCCAATTCAGGGTTTCATCGACAGTTGTCATTAAAGAATGTGCCACATAATGAGAAGATCACGCTTGCCAGCTGAGTGGCTAAAGACTCCATTATACTACAAATTTAAGTTGGTGATGCTGCTCTGATGGCAGTAGTGCCCCAGCACAAATAACACAAAAAATGAACAAGTTTGTCAATAACTCTGTGGCCTTAAAATGAGAAAATATATTAAAGGTGACATTTTAAGCAATGGCCCTTTTTCACGGCTTATGCGTGCGGTGTGTACCGATCAACCTTCAAAAAAACCTTTACTCAAGCCAAGAATATGAAGAAGTCAACAGCGAATGTTGTTTTCTCAACACATAAAGAGTTCTCATGCCAAGTGAATTCAATGCCTATCGATCGAGTCACCCGGCATGTTTATTTTTTAAACCGACTATGACAGACCAGATGCTGCCATTAATTGTAATGGTTAACACTGTACTAGTTCTAATGGTTAGCATTGGACTCGCAAGCCAGAGGCCGGGCGCTTCAATTCGATTAACCGTCTTGGCGTTTGAAACAATGCTGCAATTTCTTTTTTTATATCCTCCCCCTGCCTGTGTCCATCCAGGAGTATGAATGGCCACACCACAGTTAGTTGATTGACAGGTCACACGTGGTGAGGTGAAGTAGGGTAACTACCACCTCTTCCAAGACGTCTGGTCAGTGTGGAGGAGTAGGCCAAATAGCCTCTAGAGGGGCTCTCGAAAGCTCTCTGTTGGTGGAGTCCCTGTCAGCAGTAGCGGTGTGAGCTAGACAACATTTTACCTTTTACGTGTTACTAATGCAGAAAATGGTGTTCGTTCTTTATTCGCTAATGTTCAGCTGTGAAGAGCACACACACGGCGATGGAGAAATGGAAAGCTGCCTGCTGGCCCAGAGGGGATTCTCACACTTCAGCATTTGGTTTCAACAACAAAAAAAACACACAACCCATTGCATTTTTTTTCCACGCAGAGTCATTAAATTCCTTCTTAATCCTATCTGAGAATATTGACTGCCAAGTCCTGGGTAGGAAGTAATATGAGAGAAAACTTTATTGCTGTATTGTTGGTACACATTGGCTACATTAAGAGATAAATAACACAGAAGTGCATACAAAAAGAACCAAAAACACACAAATAGGAAAATGTTACAGTGAGTCATTCATAATGCTTGTATCAGCCTACCCATCTTTCACCCACTTTTTCGCGCCTACAGGGCCCATATTTGGCAGAAAACCTGTTGCATTGATTTGAACCAACCTCATAATCATCATCGTCATCATCACCACCGTCATCATCAAAAACACAGAAGCGGCCCAAAATATTGCAGCAGAACTGGGCAACAACAGGACGCGTTTGTGGTTCACCGCCGACGTGGTTGCTATGACGCTGTGTGACCTGGGAAGTCCCAAAAGAGGGTGAGCTCGAGTCAAAAATTTGTCTCGGGCTTTAAAAAATCTCCCCCAATGGGCATTTTTTTTGTTTTTACCCAGTGGGAATTTTCCATGGCTTGCGTTGGCTTCACCCCCGCTTCCGGACTTGAGAAAATTATGCACTTGCACAACCCTTGTGCTTAGACAACACGCGTGACACCACCCCCTACCAATTTCCTCTGCTCGTTACAAAATGACACGCCTAATGTCGCGCACATTAGCGCGACTGAAATTATCTCGGATTTCGACAGTTTCAGGTGGCTCTTATCTGAAAATGAACTCATTAATGCAACATTTTTCGTGCGAATTAAATGTAATCCTACGACTGTGGTTTACACAGGCAGTTTACATTAATTAAGGGGGCCTTCGTGATGCAAAGATGGCATATATATTACATGTATGTACATTTATGATGTTTCATTTTTTATTATATTACACATCACGTTTTAATACAAAGCAATTTTTTATGGCAATGCGTCTGAGTTAAAATTGGATTTTCACAGTATTCATAAAATATAATTTCAACAGATTTCTAATTCAGTAGGCAACTATTGTAATCCTCATCTAAACATGGACATGTCCTTGTCATTTAAAAATGTACTCTAGCAAAATGTGCTCTCTTGAAAAGTATTACTTTTGACCAATAATTTATACAATTGGTCGATCAATATTAACAGTTGCTTGCTATACCCGCTGATGGCTAACACTCTACAATTATTAAAATAAGCTGATATCTCTATTGAGTTGATCATTATAACCAGTGATCCACAGGGACTACGAAATTCAGTGAATTCATTTTAAATTCCTGCCACCAAAATGAGGATGTCTCCACATTGCATTAGTTAAAATAAAATAAACTTCCGTAAAAAAATCAACAATGGAATTTTAATGAGTGCCAGTCACATTTTAAGTTGCTTTTGTTCAATTAGATATGCATTTGATGTCCACAAACGAATGTTAACACATTGCATCCACGGGCCAGTGCTATCTATGTCCATACGGCAATGTAGAAAATGTGGACAATGATAATTATTAATAAAATCAAATTCCCTGTGTGTAAAAGGGACAGATGGGCCAAGGTAAAGTGGGAAAAGGTCTAGGATAACTTTTCATAATGTGAAAATATATGACCATGGGATGATTTTATGCCATAGGTCACATGCATCATAGTCCCTGTTATATATCATGAGGGTTTCTATTTAATTTCACTGTCGCAATATCCTCAATGTCAGATTGGCATATGGCATTGTGAGTGGTCTATGATAAAAAAAAAATGCCTATGACCAAATCACCCAGAATGTGTCCTACCTCGTCAGATCTCGGTATCTAAGCAGGCTTGAGCCTGGATAATATTTGCATGGGTGATCACCATGCATGCCAGGGTGTGATAGGCAGGCTGTGGGGCTGTGCTAAATGTCTGGGCAGCAGAGGACAATGCAACAAAAAACAGTGTTGTACTGTACTAATATACCACGTGTATGGTCCCCACCTTCAACAACCTGCACTGATCAGTAAGGATAAATATGATTAAATAACTCCAGCGACCTACACGGCATGCGGAAGTCTTTATCCAGCAGTGGATTGACAACAGGGCTGTAAATGTGTACGTTATAAAATGTACATTTTATCACGTACATTTTATAACGTACAAAAGAGCAATGGGGTGCCATGGTGGCGAGATGTTATCTCCCTCATCTGGTACACAGGCAGTCGTGGTATCCATTCCGACCCTAACGATGCCTGTTTGCGTGTTCCCTCTTCCCGTGGTAACGTGGGTTTTCTTCTGGGTCCTCCAGTTTTCCCCTCCACATTTATGAACATGCGTTTAGATTATTTGGCTGCAATTATAAATTCCCACAAGTGATATAAGCCTCATCGATGAACAATCATGTGTGGCCAGGTCGCCTCTGAAAAAGAGCTCAGTGGGCTTCACCTGGTAAATAAAATAGTTTAGTATAAAAGCATAATTGTTAATTTTATTCTACCATTGAAGCAAAGTGCAGAGCACACCATTTCATCCATGACAGCAGTACGATGTAATAAGTTGGAAACAAAATTCCTGCAATAATAAAATGTAATTCTGTAAAATAATAAATGAGTTTGGAGTCTTGCACCGACGATTTTTTTCGGTATAATGAGTCACTCAGCGATCAGAGTAGGAGACGCGTCTTATTAGCAGCGTGCAAGGTACCGGTGATGCCGGGGCCCATGGCGATGTATGGCTCCTCGTCTTCGGGCGCCGGGGTGGGAGGAACTCTGCTTGGAGTCATGGCCATGTACTCGCTCTCATTTTCATCGATTATCGCCTCCTGTTTTCAAACACACAACGTGCGACATCTGTTACTTACGGGAGTACTCTTCATATGTTTAACTGTCAACCAAACGTCAAGATTGTCTTTTTCACCCACGCAACTGTTGTTTTCTGATAATAGCGCGGCAGTTTGTAGGCTTTTTTCTTTCAGTGAAAGCTACGGTGCAAAGTACAACCTATTTTTTGTTATTGTTATAAGTTAAAAACAAATTATATCAACAATTCCTATTTTCAACAATGGGAAATGTCTTCATTCCAATCACATGGCTCAACAAGTACATCATTTATATTGTAGGAGCATATGCTACCAAGCATAAAGGAACTCCCTTTTATCACAATTTTCACAAATATGACAACAGTCGTGAACATACCTACACAATCCTGCAAGTCTCCTTACAAAATCGAGTTTGTCTTGCTACTTGGTTCTCAGCTATTTATCGAAAATAAGTACTGAAGATACGTGTGTCCAGCCTTTTTGTAAATCCACTGCTCGACAACAGCCTCCCCATGCCACGCAGGTCACGGTGGTGATTTTACCATATTTCACCTAACTCGTAGGTGCGGGTGCAGGCGGGCAGTTTAAATATTGGATCTTGGTACAGCACAACAGTGGATTTTGCTGCACACGTCCCACGGATGACAATGGAGCCTTGCAGCAGCCGACGACAGCTCTCTTATGCCCAATGGGCACCCATCTAAGCGCTATCCATGCCCGACCCAGATTTTGGCTTCCGCGATCTGATGAGATTGAGCGCGCATTCTCTGTGATTTGGTCTGACACTAAGATACATAATTTATGAATTTATGAATTAGTAAATGATGTATGGTCCTTCCTCAACTATTCACATGATTAGCAAAAAAATGTGCAAACTACTACAAAAATAGGAAAAATAAATGACTATACAGTACTCTAATTGACCACTGTCTAGTGGGCATGTGAGTACTTGGCTAAAATTTATACCACAGTTTCCAAGTCACCCTTCCACTGCCAACATTATTATTTTCTTTGCTGCTAAAGACCGATGAGAAATTGCTTTTTACCATTCACGGGAACAAATGAAGAGCCAGGCTTACTTGGAAATCTTCCCCTGAGAGCCAGGTGAACAGCCTCGATATGTTGCCCAGCAATTGTTTTGCTCGTGCCACTGCTGGGGGGGAAAAGCCTCCAATCGGGGACGGCTCTAGAGGATGCTGTTCCCGGTTCACTGGAGGGAGCTCAAGTGAACCTCTCTGGAGGGTGTTTTGGCCTCTCCCACACCGGCCAGACATCTTGGAAGAGGTGGAATTACCCACGCTTAATCTGTTGATTTACAGCCTGTGCGGTGTACTGCTAGCATGTATGTTGAACTTCTTTCGCACCACACATAGCCAACTGTGCTAATTGAAGGTGTGGGGGGAATGACAAAAAAAATTAAACACAAGAGGGATTTATGAAAAGTTATCATTGTTTCAATTGCTACGTCGTGGGATCAAACTGCCGACCTTTGGAAGTCCAGTATGCTAACCATTACACGACGACAGCTGCCCACCAAAAAATACATCGTATTAAAATGAAACTCTGCTTTCCTGTGAATCAATATGTTATGACCAACTGTGGATACATATCGCGTATTTACATCACAATGCAGCACCAACAGTTTATGGATCATTTCTTCATGTTTCACTTGCAGCATCATTAGTAAGGAGCCGGGGAATCAATATCGACTTCAGATTGCCTTTAAAAGAGTTCAGGAGTCATTTTCATGCGACAAAATGATTGAAAGCTACCCACAGGGCAAGTCGTCGTTTGTAAAATTGCATTGAATAAGAAAAAAAGTACGTAACTTTTGATGCTTTTCATATAAAAATGTAAAATAAAACCCCAGCTTTAAGGTCATTAATCACACCGTGATGCACTTGGCTAGAGGCTCAAAATGTATTGTTTGCACAAAACAAGTATACAGTTAATTATATATTGTTTATCGTCGAATCATATTCTGGAAATTCTCTAAAAAAACACCGTGGAGAGAGCGGCAGTGCAGTGATTTTCGCACTGTGCTATAAAATCCTTAAGTTTAATTCCCAGCCGTGGCTAACGTCAGTGATCCTGGTCCCCCTCGTTCATCAGTTCACACTGACCAGCATGGTGCATGGGAAGGGCCTTTACCCAGCAGTGGATTGAAAAAGGGATAAAAAGCACTAATTTAATTCACGAATTATTTTAATTGCCATATAAATTCTGGCCGCAGTGTTGAGTCAGCCCGCGGGGTCTTTGCAATTTTATATGGGTGCAATGTAACAGAAAATACATTTTCACAGTGACTTTTTCAAAATGTACGCAGCCTATATGGATGGATTCCAAGTCATAGAGACGAGTATCGTGCTGATATTATTTTCAAGATATAAACCCACTGACCAGAGTGGCCCGAAATTGTGCAAATTGTATTCTATCCAGAGAGGAACTAGGACTGGGGAGATTAACCCTGACGATGGGGAACACAGTGCGTTTGAATTGTCCCAGATTCCAAATGGGTTACGAACTTTGCGGCAATTTGTAAAAATGCTGCCAAACCCCACAAGCAGACCCCTCTTTCCACTTCCAAATGCATTTTCACCATTTCCACCAGCACCAACCTCTCATCCATCCTTTAATCCTACCCACACACACGCACGTCATCCTAACAACAGCTCCCTGGAGCATTATAGCCCGAGCCTTTACACTTTTGACCTTAGAAGCAATCCCAGGCAAGGTATTGTGATCCTGGGCCATTCCCGAAAATTTCGTCAAAAATGGTCAAAAGGTTCAAACGGTGTCATTGGCACAAACTAACATATGGGAATTACCGGCTTTCAGACGATCTGCGCGTACTATTTTAGCCTCTTGACATGGAACACAATCTAAGGTAAGATATTGTGGTCATAGATCATCCACAAATTTTCATCAGGACTGGCAAAACCGTAGAAGAGATAGCACGAGTACATATATATGAACAGAATGAAGTGCAGGGAGATGGGTCACATTGCCATCTGGAATGAGCAGAGATCAGTTCCATGAATACTTTGTTTAATGATATATCTAGTGACAGTGGGAAGTGATCAAATGAATAATTTTTTTTTTAATTTACATATATTATCTTACTCAATATTAAGCTCCATCAGTGAGTATATTGCAGATCATTTTTACCGGTAAGATTATCAAAGCTGCTTACGTGCTCTCACATTGTCAGGATATTCAATTGGAGCGGCTGTGTCCTGGATTTAAAATAAATAGGTCCAAAATGGTTCTACTCCTTTTGGTGATTTGATAAATACACAGAGGTCTTACTGTCAAAGATGATGTGCATCTCAATGGGCTCTTCTCTGATTAATAAAAAAAAAAAGCCTGCATTCTTGTGTTTGGAACAATATGGAAAGAATTAGAGCTTTTGAATCCCCATTACATTTTAATTAGTTAATTTATTCAAAAATAAATCATTACTAAGGGCAAAAGGCCCTGAAGGTAAATGCATGTACAACGAATACTCTTCTATTTTATTGATATATGTTTGCAGTTCAATATATAATTCATGAATTTTAAATATCACGTGCCATTTATATTAAAATTACTGCTATAAAATCAACGTCTAATAAAAGTTCTGGTTCTAATGGGGCAACCTTCAATTTTATACCATGTGTGGCTTTGAAATAACAAATCACAGCATAAAAATAGCGTTTTTACATTGCCACTGATGAAACACCACATTGGTTATGCCCTGTGTTATCTGATCAAGCTATTCAAAGATCAGTTAATACATTATTGTATCGCCTGGTATAACAATTCATTTTTAATCGTGAGTTCCAACCCACTGATTCCATCAACGTAACAACTTGCTCAACATAAAGTAGTAAAAACAACCATTATTCTAATTCAGCAGTGGATAGATAAAAGAGATGTATGGGGTGGGGTGATAGGCCTACATTGGTTTGGATGCCTTTAATGTCCTGGTGGCAACAGAAATTATGTTATCAGCCACCATACTCAGGTTGAGGTGCAGATTGCCACCTGCTTGAGGCACCTGCTGCTCGTGTTTTCAGCTCACCAAAGCTAACTGCTGCAAAGTTAGCCTTTGGAAGCAATATATGGCAGAGTTACTCTTTGGTTCTTTTGGTAAAGTCACGTATAAAGAGAAAATAATAAATTAAATACTAGCATACGACGTTTCCATTGCAACACAAGCAATCATCATCAGGTATAAATGAAATAGAAACACAAATCTAGTATACTTAGAAATGTAATGTAGTACAACAGAGAGTCGGATAACATAACAGTCAGCACCCTACCTGGTTGATTACGTTCTTCCTGAGAATGCTAAATTTGAGAGAGAGATAAAACACAGAAACAGAGACATATAGACAGACATATAAGTAGAGACAGATATCACAGAGATACATAGAGAGAGAGACATACATAGGCACTTTACCGAAAGAACCAAAGAGTAATTCCTGCAGTCACGAAAGCTCCAAATTAAATATGGCAGAGTTTTACTGCCACACTATGAGCCAACAATAATCAAATCTGCAACTGATGAGAGGACGGAACTAGTCCATCAAAGTTGTCCACCTCTGCATTGCTGCTGCTGCTTGGCAGTCAATCACATTTGCTCATGTTTCTTTCGATGGTGACCTGGGACAATGGGAGGAACACATTGGGGGACTCTTCAGAAGCTGCCGATGGGATTTTTTATCGTGACGACAAAGGCCGAGTGTTTTATTGGCACGCGTCTTTGTGTTGTTGTTTGAAACTTGTTGTTTTCCCGGCCTGCACTATGTTTCTGGTATGATGATGGGGTTTTTCTCGTCATTTAACTGATATGATTATCAGAATAAATCAGAGCATAAACAGGCCGATGCATGCATCTCCTTCATAAATGGTAATTTAAAGACAGGCCACAGCCGTGCGACTTTGGTCATGCAACCCAAATCATGGACCAAATAGTAAACCATTGCAGTCTGCACTCTTTGAATGAAGGAATGGAAGAAAAAAAACTCCCGCTCATCATGGCTTGCAGACTGGCATCTAACTCGTGAAAATATCGCCACACACCAGAATAGAATAGCAATTATTCTATGTGTTCATGCAAAAATTGCTTTCAATTTCTACAGTTCTCAGATCACATATATTCCACGAGTATATATATCTTTTCACACGTGCACGAGCATATTATTTCCAAATTTGAATCTGCAATGTTAAATGACATCAATGTTGTCTCAATGGAGCAAACAATATAATAAAAAAACATGATTTGTGCAATAATAAAAGTTGCATTGTAAACACGCCATGCCCACACATTTCTGCATTTTTGAAATGCAGGCGAGCACAAGCAGCCCATTCGAGCAATCGAAGAGAAAACAATACTACTTACACTTTGAAATGCCTTGCTATCACCAATTAATAAAATCTACATTCTCTTAACTCAATGCTAAAACTGCTAAATCCCTCTCCCCTACAAACGGTATAGCACTTGAACATGCACGAAGAGCGGGCGTGACGTTTTTTTTACAAACATTATTACAAGGCACTGGAGGTTCATTTCGAGCTCGTTTGCATGTTCCTGCACACATACGTTCACCGAATATACATATTCTATGCAAATTGTATCTGAAGCGGGGGATTATGTTAAAAGGGACACTCCACCAAAGACATACATGTAGCGGACACTTTGTGCACCTTGTATGCGTACGGTGTGAAAGAAGTTCAACTTGAATACATACATACATAGATGAATGGGTGGTGATACTGGGTTCACCGCGCCAAATAAAATGGGACATTTTATGAAAAACATTGAACGCATGGCTAACCTCATCCACCGTTGGAGAGCCCCACTCATCTAAGATGCCAAGTAGCGCTTGGTGTTGTCGAGTAGTTCATTCGGGTGAAACGTTTCCCAAAATATAACATCCCAGGAAGCTTTCTACAGGGACTCCTCTACTTACGAACCTTCGACTTAAGAACTTTCAGAGATCCGAACAAACTTGTTCAGACCAAGAGTCGTAAGTTTAATCACCGCGTAAAACATGGCAGTGGTTGTTCGATGTCATTACCCAGCATTCCCAGCATTTCTGCCTGGGCTGCCACCATTGTTGTTGTTACGTTGTCGCTGTGCAGGTTCACTACGACGTTTTGTCTGCTTTTCACGAACATTATCAACCCCCATCATGTCTCAGAAGCGTAAGTTTATTTATGAAGAGAAAAAGAGAGAGCAATTTTGCAGACATCGCTTGGTCAGTTTTTCAAGAGAGTAGAGAGGAAACACGAGCACGAAAGGGAATTAGCATCTACATCTGCAGAACATGATGAACCAGTGGCATCTACATCTGCAAAACATGATGAACCAGTGGCATCTACATCTGCAGAACATGAAGAACCAGTGGCATCTACTTCTTAAGAACATGAAGAACCAGTGTCATCTATATCTACAGAACATGAAGAACCAGTGGCATCTACATCTGCAGAACATTAAGAAACCAGTGGCATCTGCATCTGCAGAACATCATGAACCAGTGGCATCTACATCTGCAGAACATGATGAACCAGTGGTATCTGCATCTACAGAACATGACGAACCAGTGGCATCTACATATACAGGAGATTAGACAATTTTTAAAGCCATTCTCCGTGTTTAGTGTACATGTCGTACAACATGTTTGAAATCGACAGGAGTTAAGTTGGACTTATGAACAAATCGAGTGATGAACAGACCTCTGGAACCTAACTCGTTCGTAAGTAGAGGAGTTCCTGTAATCCTAGCTGAAAAGTAATGAATACAATAATCGTTGGCTGATCAGACAACGAGCTTTGTGAAACACTTCATATCCTTGACTGGTGAACACACTATTTTTGTGTTTAAAATATAATTTAACATGCTAAATGATCACCAATTCAGATGAATTCACAACTGGAAAAATGGCTTCTTTACTCAATAAAAAGACTTGAAAAATGCTTATTCTGTTTGTGACTGCAAATGCTTGAAATGCAACATGCCTATTAACTGGAATTCAATGTCTGTCGTAACAGCTTACATTAAATATTAAGTTATCTCACAAGTTCCACTTCATTAGGCCTGGATTCAGCTGCGACTTTTATTTCCATTCAAGCCAATGACAAAGAAGGATGGGAAAGATATATATATTTTTTTCTTCTTCTGGTTCCAGCAACCTAGCACGGCCAGTAAATCACAGTGAAGGTCTTGCTGGCTTTCATGTATTGGCCACGTGATAAAGTTCACTGAAAGACTGACAGATCACAAAAAAACTCCACAGGTTACACTGAGTGCCTGAGTGTGGAGAAAACGCCATGGAAGGTTTTTTTCTTCCGAGAAAGTCAAATTCATTGATGTCTCTTGATGCTGGAATGATGGAAAGAGAGCTGATGTGAAATACAACAGCTTCTGGGATGTGGTGTTACAAGTAAAATTACTGGCACTGAATACTCGTGCGCTACACGTACCCAACAATTCGCACTAAAATTAAAAGGAAAAAGACGAGTTATTCCCTGGACAAATTTGCCTTTAACCGAATCGTGGGGTATCTCTTGCGATGCACACACATTGGGCACACGTAGAAGATTTATTTTAGACCTTAGCGCCTTTAATTACATTATCGCCCCACAATATAAAAAATAATAAAAACATTCCCATAAAAAAATACCCATGAATGCAAAGATGCCTGTTAAATGCATGGAAGCAATAGGACTGCGCATGTGAACGATTACATTTTATAAAAAAATCTGTGGCAGACTGTTATTGCTCAGAGACCTCTATGCTGTATCCCGTTGTTTGTTTAAACACAGGCTCATTAAGCTTGGTAATTAAAGTGTTAAATGTTCCTTTATGTTCCTTGCTGGCCATCATTAACCCTCCACTGAGTAAGTTTACCCACCTCCTTAATGGTTATTTCAATATCTAAATGCCTTTGAGACGTTAAGCACTGGACACAGTCATACAAAATATTGTGATTATTCCCACTATTATTATTATTTATGTAAAAAACTATAACACTTGCCGGTCATCATTAACAATGTCGTTTGACAGGAAAATGTATGCAGTATGATAACGTTAAACAGCAAGAAACCTCCATGGGAGCCCATTACGTTCATCTGTAAGGCAGTGTTAATAACAACGGTGGAGAGGTTATTTGGTTTGTTGGGCTGTTATACCACTGCCAAAGCAGTTCCTTAATGTTTGTCATTTTATATATAAATAGTGTTTAGATTGATAGCACAGCTTTTAACCGGTGTTTAATTAATGTAAATTACTATTTTCTTATGCGATTTAGAATTGCATTATATTGTAGTCATACATATGCAAGGTGGATTGTTACATTGCATGAGATTGAGAGATGGTGACATATTGATTATGGCCGATGATGACGGTGATAATATATTAACAAACACACCTTTGCAAAATGATGTGCTTTAATTTGTAGAGTGGTATGCAACAACAACAAAATTGCACGAAAAAAAAATCACGTGGGACAGTGCACATCATGAGAACAGCTCACACGAGGACGAGAGATAACATTACATTTAAATTGGAGACTGACAGAAAAGAGTCAAGAGAGAAAGACAGTGGACGAGATGGCGAGATTAAATCAAACATTTCGGAGGGCACTGCTGGACAACTAAGGTAAGGAAGGAATGAAAGAAAGCGAGGGAGTCCTTTGGACAGCAGTGAGAAATTACAGGCTGACAGCAACATAACAAAATAGCATTTCTGCAATGCTTCTTATGTAAATGCTATCTCATAAATCGTCACCGTTATGCAAATGCATAAGCAGGGGAAATTCTAACGCTGCGATATATTTTCTTTTTTTTATTCTCCCAGGACTGAGAGCAACCTTCCAGCATGCAATTTGCTTAAGCCATTGGCCCTCGCTGCAGTAATCCCCACCACCACAACTGCTGCGTTGGGGACAAGTTCATCCCAATTACAGTTAACTAATATGTCAGTCACTGATTGCAGCTGTCAGCTGTGCCACATTCCACTGGGTGCTGTGTGTTCACCGCCAATGCTGAGGCCTCCTGGGTGTCTGACAGATGTGTACAGCACACACATCTCGAATGTTTGTTGAATGGCCACTGCATGAACTTATGACTTAGCTAATGGATTCGCTGGGATAATGGAAATGAGCTAATCAAGCAGCCAAAGTAATGCACTGCATGAAGCAGTAATACACAATGTTAATTTAATCCTCTATAACTCAAACTAAAATACTTTTATAATCACGCGTGTATATAATTACTTTCCCTCAGAAACCATTAACACACATGTGCCAAATGCAGCACACTCATTTATCATTATTTCAATTTAAATCAAAAATGTTCATTACAGTATTTAAAATCGTGCTAATATGATAGTAATTTAAATCAAACTTGTCGACTTTTCTGATAAAGACAATGTGAAGTCCATATTCTACCACAATATTTACACATACTGTACAGTGTATTGTATTTTAAGCTCCTATATTGCTGATCAATTATACAATTTAAAAAAATGTTATTGCTCTGATAATTTAGTGACTACATCGAAAGATGAAACTGATAATTTAAACATATATTTAACTTTCGATTTAAAGCTTTCGTGACTGCAGGGATTCATCTTCTTGGTTCTTTCGGTAAAGTCACGTAGAATGGAAGTAATAAAATAATTAAAATAAGACAGCCGTCTTTCCGACAGACCTGTTCTTCACCTGAGGATGGCTGCTTGCGTTGTGGCCGAAACGTCGTGAGAATAATTTTATTATGTTTTATTTGTATTATTTTATTATTTCCCTTCTACGTGACTTTACCGAAAGAACCAAGAAGACATATATTTAACATCACGTTCTCTGCTAAACTTCCAACATCCTTGTGCTCTCAAACAACCTTTGACAACAAAAACCTAGAAAAATTGTATCAATATATTTTATTTAACTGAATCACGACTGACCTGCCGATGTTCTCCTATAGGTATTTTACAACCCTATTAATTAAATTTGGGAATACAGAGCTCACTATGTAACACACCCATAACCTGTCCCCTTGGCCACGTGACCCTAGCTATAATTTGTATGTAAGATTACTTGTGTTTATTGTTCAATATGCAACTCATACTGTGAGCCTAGCAGTACAAACATAGGTGCTCGGGCTGGCAGGATCTGACACGCATAGCAATGATGTGATTAATACAGAGTCAGGCAGGAAGAGTCTGAAAAATCAATCAGCCTGCAGAACACGGCGACATAATGCCTCGAGCCTGCCACTCGGGCGAGGGCATTTCCCACCGTCTTTCCCGCCAGATAATACTACGGGCCTATGGATGCGCATGATTATCTTCGTTAAATTTCGATTTAAAGCTTTCGTGACTGCAGGGATTCATCTTCTTGGTTCTTTCGGTAAAGTCACATAGAAGGGAAATAATAAATTCTATTATTTTATTATATTATTATGTTTTACTTTTATTATTTTATTATTTCCCTTCTACGTGACTTTACCGAAAGAACCAAGAAGATATCTTCGTTAAGATCGTGCATGTAAAAGGTAACCAGACAAAAGTGTGACGGTTAAGATCATGCATTATATGCAAGGCCCATTCACACCCCCTTTGTTTGCAATCTACTTCTCGATGAGCATCTCCCTATGCCGAACGAGGTATGGGGGTTACTTGATCAATTTTCACCGGGGAGTATTGGTTGATGAAGGCAAAGATCATAGCAATGAGAGCATAGAAGCACAATACGATCGTGGATTTTGCTGCACTGCCCTCTGGTACTCGTAACTGCCCCACAGGGGCCCGTAACTACCTGCTCTATGCATGGTTGGTACCCATCCAAGTAATATCCAGGATAAACTCCTGCTTAGCTTTTGAAATATGACATCAGCCACCTTCCCGATGATTTGGTCGTAGACCTCTTGTATTCAATACAACGCAATATAATATTTATACATCGGCCTCTCAAACTGAAAAGGCTATGGTAAAATAGAATAATACGGCATAGCACCTGGGAAAAGAGTTCAGGCGTCAATGAAAGGGGTGCGCAATGAACCACACACGCAAACGTTTGTAATTACGGACGGGCTTCCAAACCATTTAGTTTCAGCATAAGAGACGCACTCTGCCCGCAGTTAAACAACACTTAATTTATTTAGGAAGCCCATGTCATCACACACACACGTGCATGCACGTAACCCTTCATTGAGCCCTATGACACTTACCTCAGTCTCATGGGCTTACGCTGCGCGACATAAACAGTGGTAGCATTAAAAAACAAGGATTCAACCTTTCTCGCAGAGCGTGAACAAATCAAAGCCCCTGCCTAAGCACGCCTCTCCACGTGGCTTATTCCACTGACCGGTTCCCATCGTCTAACAACGCCAAGAAACTATATTCGGACTGTTCGTGGTCCAGAAAATTCCAAGAAAGTGAACAAAGACTCATGTCAATGTTAGAACTGCATTGATCCCGTGCCTTGTGTCCTTCACAGCCAGGGTTACGTGGCCTGTTGTAAGGAGGCTGGAGTGATCAGCAGTCAAACACACGTCGGCTGGGCTTCTCATGCAGCACAGTGCTTTCGCTAAACGGGGACAACAACAGGGAGGGTAGTGTCGAACGGGTAAGGATGCAACCCTAAGACTAACAAGCATATGGCAATGACGCTCAAACACGACCTGCCAAACATGTAAAATGACCACTGAGCTATGCGCCTGCAGGTCTAAAGTGGTTGCCACGTGGCGGAGAGGGCACCATTCGCTCCTTCGCCGCCTTCCTAAATGCGGCACGACTCGGCAGGTCAGCGTGCTCCCTCGCTATTTGGTGAGTTCAAAAGGGGAGGCTGGGATCTGATTACCGTACCGTGGTCGTCACTCAAGAGACAAACATAGTGCACAAGAATAAAGAGTATTTATAATTTACAACCTTCGCGCAGACCAACAGCTTAAAACATTAATTCCCCCTTTACAAACAAAGTAATTGCCTTCATGAGGCACGCCATTTATGCATCCGCTTCTCACGCTGCATAATGTGTTTGACAATTGCCTTTAAGCGTCATGTTATTAAACATCGGCAGACAAATAGCAATGGTTTAATAGGGCTCAGAATTGCGATGCTGCTGCTAATTTGTCTTTGCCTCGTGTCTACCCCCTCAGTGCATCCATAAAAAAATCAAAATGTCAACTTAAATTGGGAACGATCTCTCCGAGTAACATATTTCATACACCTTGGCGAACTCGCAAACGTTTGTTATACAACTGTTGCAGCAAATGCTAAGTATGAACCGTAATTATTAAGATGCTACTGGTTTAATACAATTAGCCACAATGGTTGATCGTGCTCCAGGCTTATTTGGTTGTTATTTTTGAAGTGATGTATCATTAAATGCACCATAGTATCCTGCACAAATGATGTCCTAGAATGTGGGCTTAATCCTGTCACAGTCTGCATGTATGCATCATATGTTTACTCTTTTTCACGAAAAAGTATTTTGCAAATAATTGCTTATTTTAGCATACCAACTGAACAAAAATATATTTCAAGACTACACTTGGGATAGATCATGATATTTTGTGTGAGAGTAGGTCCTTTGGAAGATTCAAGATTATTGTACAATAAAGAAAACATGCAAAAAACTGGCAACATAAAGTAATGCTAGCACTGTAGTGAGTCAGCGCTATAGGCAAGGGAACACATAAGCTCAATTTATGATAATATTGTGTGCATTTTTGGAATGTGTCATCTAAGTGAACTTGCGTGATTGGCAGTTTCACTTTGTATAATTACAGGGACTGTGAATTATGTGTGTATTGCCTGAGTGTTTATTTATTTACAAAAGGCACTCTGTGATTTCAGGAAGTAATTGGGATTGCATTTTTTTTATTTTAGCAGTTGGGAGCACAATAAAAAAAACGTAATTGTATGCACAAGCATTAGCACCAGAATTTAATTAAAACACTCATTAGTTTTATAACTGTAATCTAACAAAATTAATATAAAGTGATTTGTGGACGTGAGATAAGTGACTGCTTCACCCAAACATCCACGAGTTTGTTGTGGCACTGGTATACCGCTCGCTAACACAGTGGCCATGATTCTAGATTTGAAGCTTTCGTGACTGCAAGGATTCATATTGTTAGGTTTTTTCGGTAAAGTCACGTAGGTAAAAAAATTTAAATTAATAAAAGTAAAATAAAACAAAATAAAAAATCACGACGTTTCGGAAGCAACACAAGCCTCCGTCTTCAGGTGGAACCGTCACAGCCACAACAGCTGTATCAAGTAAATGAGAGAACACAAGAAATACCACCCCGTATATATAATGGTTGAGGGGGGAAGGGCCAGGAACGGCACACTTTTTATTAATATGGTAAGGTGAGGCTTAAGACTAAGAATAGACTGTATAACAAAGGACTGAGCCTTTGTTATGGAGATTTAGTGGCCATGCCATGCCATGAAATGGCTGTTGCCGTCCAAGCAAATACAAAGAATATAAATAAACACCTATAACCATTTGCGTGTGCAGTTTGGCCATTGCATCTGTTTCCTTTCAATTCACGGGTATTTGCTCAAGTCTAGATTTGAAGCTTTCGTGACTGCAATGATTCACCACACAGAAACAACCACATGAAACTCTGACCAAAACTATCACGTTACCATACATAGCAGGCGTGACCAAAAAGATCTCCAAAATTCTAAACAAACATAAGATCCAAGTCCGATTCAGTACAGTGCATAAAATCCGTGATCTGATTCCATCTGTGAAGGATGTCGTTCCTGACTTACAGTATCCTGGAGTCTACAAATTGAGTTGCATTTGTGGTGATTGCTACATTGGAGAAACAAAACGTCATGTTGCTGATCGTGTCCGCGAGCACAAGTCAGATCTGAAACACGGCAGAACTGATTCTTCGGCCGTTGCCGATCATTGCTACAACTCGGCGGGCTCTCATGAAATTGTCTTTTCCGAGACCAAGGTTCTCTGCAAACCTCCGGGCTACCATCAAAGGTTTGTACACGAAGCCATACAAATATACAAACACAGACATAATTTCAACCGTGATGATGGGTACAAACTCAGTAATCACTGGAAAGATGTTATTAACCACGCAAAAAAGACTTAATTACACTTTTTGGACCATCTTATCTGACAGGCACTATTTTAATTTACTTCACCGAGTGTTAACATCCACAGTGTTTAACAGTAATCTCTTCATTGTTCTTTGATCACCGCTCGCCACGTTTCCATTCATTGTGTTGAGCACTACGTGATGTCTTTGATCACCGCTCGCCCTCCGTCCCGGCGCGTCTCCATTCATTGTGTTAAGCACTGCGTGCAGTCTTTGATCGCCGCTCGCCCTCCGTCCCGACACGTCTCCATTCATTGTGTTGAGCACTGCGTGCAGTCTTTGATCACCGCTCCTCCTCCCTCCCGATACGTTTCCATTCATTGGCTACCACAGCCTGATAAGCTCTCCCCCCTCTCCACCTCCCTTCAACTTGCTTATAAGGGATTACATCTTGAATCATTGCTTCACTTGATGCAGCTAATTCGGCTGTGACGGTCCCACCTGATGACGGAGACTTGTGTTGCCTCCGAAACGTCGTGAATTTTATTTTGTTTTGTTTTATTTTACTTTCATTAATTTTAATGTTTTTACCTACGTGACTTTACCGAAAAAACCTGAGAATTTGCTCAAGTATTTTCTCTTTGCTTTGTTTGACCGATCGGCAAAAATATGTCATTCTGTGTGGAGATGAATGCGAGTGCAAGCAATCTATCTCAAAAAAGGATCTGTAATCCATGACAGCATGAAGTTGTTGAGCGAATAAAGACTCAATTGAAAACGTCGCACCGGTATTTTACTGCCCGGCTTCATCGTTGCACACATGCAGATCGTATTTTATTCCCTGTGGAGAAAACTTCCCCAAAAAATGTAATAGTGCAACGCAGTAATTCCATTGATTTAAAGCAGGAATAAAATTTGTGGTGTGCATCTTTCAAATGAACGACCGCTCTCTATTACCTGGGGTACACAAACAACCGAGCAGATTTGAACTTTACACCTCCACACATTTTTCTTTGTTTTTTTCGGTAAAGTCACGTATAAAGATAAAATAATAAATTATTTAATTTATTATTCTTTGGTTTTTTTCGGTAAAGTCACGTATAAAGATAAAATAATAAAACATTTAATTTATTATTCTTTGGTTTTTTCGGTAAAGTCACGTATAAAGATGAAATAATAAATTAATTAATTTATTATTCTTTGGTTTTTTCGGTAAAGTCACGTATAAAGATAAAATAATAAGTCATTTAAAAAAATATTTAATTTATTATTTTATCTTTATACGTGACTTTACCGAAAAATAATAAATTATTAAATTTATTATTTTATCTTTATACGTGACTTTACCGAAAAAACCAAAGAATAATTTCTGCAGTCACGAAAGCTCCAAAATTAAGACCTCCACACATTGTTGGTGGAGTGCATATTTATTATTTACAACGCTTAAGAATGGTGTTTAGCATCTTGTTATACCACTGTATTTATTAAACAGATACGGAAGCATATACTGCACTGCATATTTCATTCCTGTACAAATGTGGTTATAACATTATCAATCTGTATTATTTAATTCAGGATATATATTTATTATTCCCACAATATAACAATTCAATTAGAAGCTAAATTTGATTTAGCAATGAGATTCCTCATTGGTATTTCATATATCACAACATTCAAGCTTATGCTGCATGCAGTACAACAATTCAGCAAAAGCATCTGATGTGGTTTACACTTATTGCGGTGTAAAATAGATTTTCTCATGATGATGGTGAACAAATGCACGGTACGATAAAAACCATGAGAGGTGGTAGTGCTGAAGAACAATACTGTTGGAAAATGTTAGTTTCAATAAAAAACAATTATTTTATTTGGCGAACCTGTTGGACCTGACCTTTAAACTTGTCCATATTTAGGTTGAGCCAAACTTCGCACCATTCTCTGTTGATTCCTTCAATTACTTGCTGAAATTAATTATCATAAAGCGTGCAACGTGTATGTGGAAGCAGCAAAAAATGTTGATTGATGATTGAACATTTTAATATGGAAACTCGCCATGCGTGTGGTTGATGTGATATGCGTAGCTTTGAATTATAAACAATGGGGCTCTATGGGACTGGAAAGAGTCCAATTACCGACAAGTGTTACTCCAGCTTGTTACACACGTTTACTATTTTGAATATTTCAAAGGCTAACCCACGTGTGTGTAATGCATTAATTTTGAGAGAAGGTGTTTGTGTATGCACCACTGTGAATAAAGTGTTTGTTTTGTACATACTGCAACCATTCATTGATATGTAAATGGTCAGCAGAGAGAATAATAAATAAAAACTCTGCATAAATGTGTGCAAATTCAGGGAAGTAAAAGTTGTACGCGTGTGTGTGTGTGCTAAATCAATACGCAAATTGCACCGTGCGAGGTTAAAGTTGTTAGATGTATTCCCGTTTATTGACTAATTGTCATGGTACGTGTCAATTTATTTAAACTATAACACACCTTCAGAAGGAATGCATGGGTGAGGTTAATGATTTTTGGGGTGGAGTGGTGGCTCGTTGGTTATTGAACTGCACAATGAGCCGGGCAAACTGAGTTAAATTCCCAGCCACAGATCACGTGAGTGGTGAGTGATATCGGAACCATTCTGGATTTCCCCTTCAACCAACACGCACTGACCAACGTGGTGAAGTATGGTCAGGCAACCGCCCCCCCCCCCCCCCCCCCATGACCGACACGGCATAGGAAGGCCCTCAATCCAGAATTGGACTGAAAAACGGGTGGAACAATTTGTTTACAATCATTTGTATCTAGGTTAATATGCAAGCGCAAGCTACCACCATACAGTGATACTCTTTTCATGAGAGTGTCACACCAACACAAGCGTTATCGTGCGACAGAAAATGTTTATTCGTTGTTATGTACACCTTAGAAATTGCATAACCAGGTATATAAAATGATACAGTGATGCAATCACACACAGCTGTGTTTTAACAGCTGGCACGTCAACATCTGTGACCGGGCTGGGGATAAAGGCAGCGTGCAATAAACCAGAGCATTGCACAGCAACATTTATCCACACATTAGTCATAACTTGGACAAAATACACCGGAAGACCTGGGTTTGATTCCCGGGCCAAGGCTAACATCGGCGGTGATTGCTACGCGAACTAGACCTGCCGCTTCACAAACCTGCAATGATCAGCATGGTGAAGTATGATCAAACAACCCCCATCGCCGACATGGTGTGGGGAGAGGCTTCACCAAGCAGCAGCTAGAAAGAATGGCTGTAAATATATTTACAATGCTACGTGTAAAGCTAGAATTGTGTAGAAACACACATTCTTGTACCATTGGATGCCACAGTTTTCTGTCTTTTACCCATAGGCGGAGTTTGACTTCTACATTTGGGGCGGGTGCAGAGGTTCGCTTTGTCCCTCACATTAGGAATCCCGGGTGCATATAATTGATTTATTTTTAATCAAAATTTAAACCACTGAAAATAAATGATTAAAAGTGTCCAGTTTGGGGTGGGGCGTTGCTCCCCCCACCCCAAACATCGAAAATGCTGGTAAAGTGCTGAATTAAAAATGTCTACAAGGAATGACAAAAATAAAGTCGTTCAAATCACCTTTTCCATCAATTAACATATCCACTGCAGTGCCTTCCTGGGTCTTCGAAAAGTAACAACAAGGAGAGGGCGCAGACATCTCCATGTCTAGTTCTACAATCATATTGGGGGTGCTAATTGCAGTGGTAAATTATCGTGGGCGAATCTGGACCCTTTAAAAACAGCAATACACTTTCTATTAAACGTGCGTCCTGTGAGTGTGTGGCTGTATAAAGGCAGAAACCGTTCTGGCAGGAGAATTGCCGTGTCATGGCTGCCAAAATTGTTATTTAAGCTGTTGTCCAAGTGGTGCTTGCAGAGTCTAAATGACCCTCACACCATCTCGTCTGATAAACAACGTTGCTTTGAGCGAGACAAATTCATCCGGTAACGCGTCTCCTCCTCTTCCTCCAAAACGCCCCCGGCATGTCACCCACACCCGACCGCATCCCCACCTCCAGACTCATTACTCGACGCTCTTGGCTCGTTTTGTACATGTCGCACCCGTGGCATTATATTTTGCAAATCGAAGAGCCATCGCGAAATCCCAGTGACGGGCCTGGTAATGCAATAATGGATCGGTCCTGCAACCTCCCGACACTTCCTTCAGCCCATGCAGCCACCCCCTTCAAGCTACGCCCAGATCAGATCATAAATTGCGCAGTGCGTGTCAGCTTGCTTGCACCCCCCCTCCATCCAACTCCCATCCAGACCGGTCAAGACACACGCCTCAGGCATGCCACCATCCGTGAATGTGGCTTGCCGCTTCATTCAACCGACCCCATCCCATTATGTGGGGTCTGCACACTTCATGTCTGCTGCGTGGTGTGGTTTTTTTAAACGTAAATATCTATATTTTCAAGCAAACCAAGCACAGCGCCCGTAACCGGACTGTGTTATTGACGCTTTCGTGCATGGTGGATCGGTCCTGTAGGTTGGCTGAAATGAGCACGTTCAATCTTTAGAGAGCGGTCTTCGTTTAATGAAGCAGTGTAAAGGTAAAAAAAGCAAATCAAATTACGTCTGATTAAGCGCTGGCATAGCAATGTCAGGAGCACCATTTGCAGGAGGTAAAGGTACAGCTCTGATTATGCCTAATTAGACAAATGAGAAGCATTGTTATGCACGCAATTGTTAAGGCTGGCTTTACCGTAACCCTATTATGTTTCCTCAAGTGTAAATGACTCCATTATACCACTGGTGTTCGTAGTTAATATACTGCAATTGTATGAGCTGTCATATGCCCTTTTGATCAAAATTAATATACACCACGCTGTATATTAAAGGCGATAATAGCATTGGCTGCACAGTTTTTACTTTGAATACAATTTTGAAACAATGACTTTCATGCAATGTGTTGCGGCCATATCATATAGGATATAAATATAATTAAAACATCTTTCGGTATAATCAACACTGCTGTATGTGTGAGTAACTGAATAACAACCGAAGAATACTGTGAATCCCAAGCAGAAACAGCAACAAACATTTGAAGGAGACTACGAGAGTGGTGCAGTGACTCACCAATTAAACTCCTCTGATGGCTGTTAAAAGCTCTTTATTCATCAGGAGCGGAGAAACCTACAGTCTGAAGTTAAAAGGTTGAACCTTTTTACTCTGGGGACTTAATCCCCCATGGCTGATTCTCCCAATTAAGCTAAACTTTCTTAGCTATAAAAATGTACATGCCATATGCAAAAGTGTGTGTGTCTGTGTTTAAGCGTGCATATTATGCGTGTGTCGTCATATCTTAACATAGATGTATTCTTAAATTCTGGCCTCTTAAATTGCATTTTTTTTTCAATTGTACAACTTGATTTTTGTGTTGTACAATAGGGGTTATCGGTGGCACTTGCGCCATGAATCTGCACTGACCAGCACGGTGAAGTATGGTCAAATGACCCCCCATGAAAGGCGTGATGGGTGTGATCTCATTCAACAATGGATTGATAAAGTGGCGTATGTTGTTATTCATTGCTTTGATAATGCTGAGAACGCATATTTCCTTTTGCCACTGCAAGAAATTAGTAAGCCTCATTTCTATCAATTCCCATTGGAAATGTATACGCCTTAATCATTCTAACATAAACAATTCCTCCATGGGTTGAGAAGCACCCTTCCGCACGCTTCTCTCCGCCCGTAGCAATCAACCTGTAAGAGTATTCGTGTACGCCAAATGTTACGAGTGGTTCCACCGAGGGTAATGTTTGCAAGAACTGAAACCAGTATATATACAAATACTGTGTTCTTGGAATTTATCTCACTTGATACAGCTATCGTGCTGTGACGGTTCCACCTGAAGACGGAAGCTTGTGTTGCCTCCGAAACGTCGTGATTTTTATTTTATTTTTATTTAACTTTAATTAATTTAAATTTTTTACCTACGTGACTTTACCGAAAAAACCTAAGAATATGAATCTTTGCAGTCACGAAAGCTTCAAATCTAGAACTGAAAGGAAGATCCTTTTAAAGAGTGAGATAGCAAACGTGAAGGAGAGTGGGGGGGGTGTAAAGCTATCTTCCTGGAAGCAATGCCATTGATTTTTTTCCTGCACCGCTGTAAGCCTACCACATCAATATACACCACACACGCTCGCAGCTACAGTGCTCTCTCGTGTTTGCTGAATACAAATGAAGGCAAGCTAAGGGTTGCATGCCAGATTACCCTACCGGTGCACTCAATCTCTCTCAAACAGACTACGCACCCTGCAATCCCCCTGCAAGTCCTGATGTGTCTAGCAATAAGCAACAGCGAGTGTAAGATGCCAAAACATTTTGATTTTGTGGAATCACTTTGTGTTATGAATATTGTCCAGGGTGCTGAGCACACAAACATCTAAAACTTAGAACGCGGACTACCAATGCACTTACACAACGACACGGATGCGCTGAGAATATTCATACTGTATGTGAAAATATATACATTATTTTTCAATAGTTTCAGTGGTTAAGCATCCCTAGTTTTAGTAAATGTTGACACAAGTGAATAATTATTCATGTATATACTGCTCGTCTTGAAGTCAAATGGATGTATTCATTATTTATGCATGTATGTATCTCAACCAAAGAATGCCTCACTGAGTCTCATGACTTTTTCAAGAGGGTCCTGCCATGTTTTATGAGGAGTAGGGGGGCGATGTTGCTCTGTACACTCCAAATTGAATATATTGCAGGTAATTATTCAGCGCTGAGCCGGCAATTGAACCCAGGACCTTCTTACTGTGAGGCAAGAGTGTTATCATTGTGCCACCCTGCCACCCAAAAAATGTAGTTATTATTACTGTATGACTGTATCATCAATAGAGACTAATCTAAAGGCAATCCGTCAGTTCAATTTAATATTTCAGATGCTTTGAGAAGCTTCAGAAATTAAAAGCCAAATAAATGCAAATCCTTATTCCATAGGCATTCATATTTCAGAATGTATTATTGATCTGAACACACTAGCCCATCCATGCCTACCAATAATATTTAAGACACTGCATATGTGGATCTCAAAACCTCACGAAGATCAGTCAGCTGAGATGCCAACGTGTTCCTGTCAGTGACAGTATATAAAGACCTGGTTATTATTTTTTATGAACCCACTAATGTACGATTAAGTTCACCGACGTAACAACTTGACAATTTTAATATTGTCAACGGTGAGCAAAAAAATAACACGGGGGTAAAAGGAAGCGATGAATATGGACGTGAAGATCCGCACATAAAAAAGAACAAAGCGTGTAAAGAAGAATGGAGAAATCCACGCTTCGAATTGTGAGAAACACAAAGGGGAACACATTCATTAGATACCATACACGGGTTAAATAAATCATTCTAGCTGTTAATAAAAGTAAGTGGGTTTGGGCAGGCGACGTCATTGGTCAAGAGTAATGACCGAGTGGCAGCAAAGGAATGGGACGTCGACTGAGGAGAAGGAGCGATGTAATTGTTTCATGTGCAGGTGCCAGGTGGATTGTTACATCGTATGAACCTGAGGCATAGTGGTGGCTTCGGTAGGATATCCAGCAGTCGATTAAACATAGCTGCTAATGATGATGCATTTTCAAAACTTAACATAAAATGCTCCTACATTTTCAAACCTGATTAGAAAAAAATGCAATACTTGCCACGATCATTACCATCACACCCAGCTCTTTTACGTCAAATGAGAGCAATTGGTGTTAGAGAATGCATTTAATTCGTTATTTACTCGTAGCCATACACTTTATCAATGTTTACAATTAATCCTCCTATGATTGTAATACAATTTTGAAATTTGTGTACACATGCGTTATATTTTCATCGTTGTTTTCATAGTAAGTTTGTATTTATATAGAACATTGCTGGCATGTATTGACAATCAGTAGCTACTGAACTAATTAAATTAAATACTCGATCTGCAACAAAGGAGCAATGTTTCCTTGCTTAATGACCACATTGGCTACATTCCACGAACAATAAATGCTCCTTAAGGTGTGTTTATTCACAGAATTGTAACGAACCCTGTGCAGTTTTATTCTCGAGTAGGAATAAAGAGGCAATCCAGTGTCCCCCATACCCCCGTGCATGTTACTCCGTGACAATAACTACTGGCTGTTGCACCTGACCTTCATTCACATTTCCCATCTCAAGTAAGTGGCAAGCTTTAATGTTGGACTGGCCCAAGCAAGCCCTCGCTTGTGCTTCCCATGCATCTTTTTTCTTTTGTTGACATTTATTGATTTCACAGGAAAGGAGAAGCACCGGCATTCTACCGCAGGAGTGACTAGGTAAGTACATGCAGTGGATGTTTCACTCTGCCACTCTGGCCTGTGTGATTTATGAGTATGTTTATACTAGTAGGAACCTCCTGGTTACACCAGCCCACAGGGGATTATTGTGTCCGTCCGTCCGTCGTGCAGGGAGGGGCTGCGTGGGGAGGGAGGGGCTGGTTGGGGAGGGGCTGGGTGGGGAGGGTGGGGCTGGGTGGGGGGTGGGAGGGGTGGGGCTAGGTGGGGAGGGGCTGTTCACCCCGTGGTGCCCTTATAAAACTCAACGTTGAACCTACTCACGCCGGCTTGTGCCCGCCCTCAGTCGGGCATATTTGCGGAATACACCACGCCGCCGTTGACCCTGGCCATTGACCGAGCAACCCAACGTTCCTACCAGCTCCCTCCGCAGGAATGTGTTTGTATCATCTAGGCATGGAATGCTTTATCTTTGCTTTAGAAAGCACTTTGTTTACATGAATGCAGTCGTTTTCATAAGGCTTTTTTTCTGATAGCCCAATTAATCGATTTTTATTCATCATTCCCGCTGCATTTCTAAAATGCGGGGTTACATTTCAACGTCTTCACAAAGTGTTGTATCGAAGTCATCACATGGCCATTTCTTTTGACATGTAGGGCCCGAATTATTCCAGCACTTTCTACTAGAAGGGATGGCCGTTTTCACATAAAATCCACCGTTTTCTGCATTTTACAATTTGCCTTAAGGCTGCTTCTGCACATACAACAACCTCCACCATGACACAGAATTGAAGTACTAAGCCAAAGATGGCTTAGTGCTATTTAAGCACAATGCTGATGGTGCCGAAGACTGTGCTTAAGATAACGGTGAATATGAAGATGAACACGGTGAGACAAGCGCACGTGTGTGTGCATGTTGTGTGTGTGTGATGTGTAGTGGAGTGTGATTGGTTGGCTCCATCAGCGGATTTAATTGTGCTATATGTCAGCACTCTCGGCCCCAATTTCCATCGGCACTGTCCCCGGCTAACGATTGCATGCGGGTTTTTTTTCCCGCCACAATGGGGCTCCACCCATTCGGCTGAGTGGATTGGGTGATAAAATTGCGCATGAGTGAGGTGCATTGGTTTTTGTGGAATTCTAGATTGGAATTCTAGATTGGAATTCCACAAAACCGTGAAAATCAACTCTACGTAAAACAGGCATGTCGTCTAATTTTGAATGTAGCTTGACAAAACGTCATTAATATGCTGTGGAACACATTTTATTTCTCGTTGGTTCTTTCGGTAAAGTCACGTAGAAATAAAATAAAATAAATAATAGAATACGACGTTTCGATTGCAACACAAGCAGTCGTCATCAGGTCGAAAACAAACCTAGTAAACTTCTAAATTTGACTTTACCGAAAGAATCAAAGAGTAATTCCTGCAGTCACGAAAGCTTCAAATCACATTTTATTTCACTTACTAATCATTAAAACCAAACTAACTAGCATGATGATGGAGATTTCATTCATTCATGTCTGATTATAAGGCAAATGGATAAGATGTCTGATAATACTGTTGCTATTATGCATGTCACAAGCACATTATTTAGCTATACCTCCACTTGGACTTTTACAAGTTTTATACATTTGTGCACATTCAGTATGAATCATAACTGTTGTCTCGAATGCAATTAAAAATACACTACTCTTAAGATGTTTAACTTGCCTTGCACCAGACTTTTAACATTGTGGATTTTATTATTTTTCAACATATACCTGTCAGGAATTAATTACTTTACATGTGCATTCTAATATGTTTAGCTTCACATGGCGGGATTGTGGTCTGGGATGTTACCTAATGGACTAGTTTATTTGTTGTGATAACTTTGTTTTTGTGCTTTTTGTTTTGGTGCAATTTCTTAATTTGTTTATTAAAAAAAATCGCTGGGTAGTAGTAGGGTTTTCATTTGCTTGGTGTGTGCGTGTTGGGCATCTTTCACGCCGTATGTAGACAATCGCGTATATGGGGTATGATCCTTATATATAATAATTCATGTACAGCGTTGTGAGATGCTGTTGGTATGAATGGCGCTATAATAACAATAATGCATTTTATTTATATAGCGCTTTTCCCACGCTCAAAGCACTGAACAGTAAAACATATTCAATATTACACAAACCAAATAAAAGTATTATTATTATTGTTACTACTGTGACACCTCAGATATTCTCTCAGGATATTGCAGTTGATCTCACCCATTAAATGTGTTGCTCAGACGTCCACCTCTCCTACCCTCTACATCACAGGGTCATGCTTTGGCGTCACGTGCTTATGTGCACACATCAAAGCACAGGGCCTGCAGAGGGTCACCCATATGGACCGTTTCCATTCCAGAGTCAATCATTGTATTTCACCTATTAAGTGTCAGAATATTTGCTCACATACACTTCTGTGTTGAGGCGGAAAACTCAACATCGGTGTGAAGTCAAACTATTCTCCTTCTGCTGGGAATGTTTAATTTTAATTATTTAAGTGCTTGCAGCACAACAATATCATCAAAACTTACATCGGAGCCTATTCTTGCTAAAATATATGTAATCGGTTTGATACTCATGTAATCTCTCTCAAGTTACATGCAAATCTCTTTTGATGACGTGAATTTGGCATGATAACAGGACCAACAAACCGCTACCTTGAATGCTAAGGATGTTCCAAATGTCATTGTAATCTGGGTCAACATAAGGAAAAAAATTGAATGTGCAAATACATAGTGTGTACATCGCTTTTCATGCCTCTATTCAACACTCTCCGATTCTCGCTGGAAAAGTCTGGATTCACGCTGGGCTACAGAAATAAATGCCCAGCTGGCTAGAGGATTTATTTTATTAATGCGATATTACCATAGCCTCTTTTAAACAACGTTTTAAGCAGCTGTGCTGAAGAGCTGTTTCTCAGGAAGTTAACTTGTACATTCTTAACTTTATATTAATTGCCTGGAGCTCCAAACTCTCCATTTGCATGAGGATCACGTAAAAATAAAAACAAGTTGCAGATTTTGTTCAATGCAATTTGGCAAAATGTTGTGCTTATACGAGAAATATCTTTAGACTACTGTATCTGTTTACCTATTTCAATGAACAGAAACTGGAATTACAATACAGAAGTTTAAGAGTATCGAGATAACTCAATATGTAGCTTCTCAAATGTCAAGACATTGAATGGCTTTTTCTCACATCTTATTCAATATAAACAAATCCATATCACAACTATAGTACAGACGAATGTGAAAGGAGTTGATATACCGTATTCTACTGTATGGGCTTTCACGGTCATGCTGTGTTTTCGGGTTGTACCACGTGTTGATTAGCATATGACATCAGGAACTTCAGGGTCTGAAGAAGCTCTCAGCATGTAAGTGGAGCGTAACGTTAGACACCGTGCCGAACAACACGCGATAGGATCCAAAAACACATCGGAGGGCTGAGATGATGAATTTTGCTTCAAGAGGAATACATTTTTCTTCGTGTTTATTGCAATGCTTGCTTTTTTTAAGTGTACGCTTCAATACGACAAATACAACGAAAATGAGAAGGGACAAGCAACCCTCAATTGTAGCAAAATTCCTACACTCGGGCTCCGCTTGGGAACGGTGCTCAATTACCACCTGAAGAATGGGAGAGTGAGGGCATGTGACGGGGCGGAGATGGAAAAAAGCTTTGATTGACTCAGTAGTAAACGGCACATTAATGTAAAATGCAATGAAAAACAAACAACTGACAGCTCACACAGATTTGCTCAAATTGAGCGCCTGATGATGTTGCTCGACTCTGAGAATGGACTATTCACTCCTTACCACTTTGCACTTGCAATGCTTTGTAAGCACACCGGGAGCCTACAGATTAAGAGACTTATGGATTGTTTTTATAATTAAGGAACAAATGAAAATATTAAGCCAAGCGTCTTGTTTTAAAAGTTGCACTGTAATGAAAGGCTTCCATACAATAACTACACACTGATCTCACAATGAGTTGTGGGATTTCAACAGTGCGTGTTATTTAATTAAAGTGATATTTTAAACACAGCGAGCAGTAAATATAATGCAATTAGTAACAGAAAGCACTGGCTTTTTTAAAGATTTAATTTACAATTTTACTTGATTCTGTATTATTATCTGCTGAAAACTCACTGTGTACCTTTTTGCCTTTTAATTAAATTAAGAGAACATTTATTTGTTATCACCAAAGCCTTTGTTAGGCTGATTGGAGGAGTGCTATTAGAAATCGTTTGATTAAATCCAGAGATAGAAGGTGACCAACGGCCGTGTTTAGTTGCTACTGGAGCCATATTAATTCAATAAGCAGGGCTGCAGGAGCTATTACAAGATGAATAGAAACAAGCCGAGTGATTTCCTGCTCATTTGAAGGCATTGACACGGTGCTCATCTCAGCCTTAAACCAGTGGTGGGAATTCCACATCCCTATGTCAGGGGCCAGTCTATCAATGGGTCAACACCAGAGGTCGCAACCGGGTACCCGATACCTGTACCCTACCCGATACCCGGCTGCCCGTACCCGGCCGGGTATGGGTATGGGTAGCCGTTTGTGACCCTGGTGCGGCCGGGTACGGGTACGGGTAGGCCGTGAGTCACTGGTGAGTAACCGTTTGTCACTCATTTCGGGTAGGGTACGGGTACGGGTAGTGAACGCGTACCCGTACCCGACCGGGTACGGGTACCCATTTGCGACCCTGGTGCGGCCGGGTACGGGTAAGGAATCAAAACCCGTTTGCGACCTCTGGTCAACACCCCAATTGACATCGCCACAAGACGGTACTCATGTTCATGGATGGACGATGGGCCGAGTCAACCCAACTCCAGATTTGAAATCGTAACCTTCTCATTGGGAGTCACTCGCTCTACCAATGAGCCACCTCCACCGAATTAATGCAATTTAGCAGCACCGTTCAGTGTGTTTTTAATTTGAGTAGAACAAGTGTGAGTATTTATTACAAATGAAAAATAACAAATCAACTTACGTCATCAAATTAGTTGCATAGCACCTGAGTTTAGTGTAGGATCTCCGCACTTGCATTGGTAGAAATTGCTGCTGCCACTGATAGTAAAACACGTATGCCTTACTCGTTCATAATTCTCAGTGTATTAGTTAAAGGTGCAACCCTGCAATTTCTTGCCCAAGCCACTGTTGGCAGAGAGGCCTCAACTATGGGGAGCTCTAGAGAGCCCCGTGAGGGTATTTTGGCCTTCTCTTCGATGCTGGCGAGACGTCTTGGACGAATTCAGAGTCCACCACATGTGGCCTGCCGATCAACTAATTGTTTCTCAGTGAACATTACTGCATTTGAAATAAAAGCTACCAAACTACGTCTTATTTAACCGTGTAAGCCCTTTTGTCAATTAATTGCTGTATGAGGGCCTCTCCACGCTGTGCAGGTCACACAGGGGTTATTCAACCAGACTTCACCATGCAGGTCAATGCAGATTGATGAATGTGTGGTGTACAGACGGGAGAGCATAGAAGTATAGTACAACAATTGAATTCGAAGCAAAAGCTCTCTGCTGCCCACAATAATGCCCCGGCAAAAGCCGAAAAGACCCGTTTGATGTACAGTGGTTGCTCATCCAAGCACTATATAGGCTCAACCCCGCTTAGCTGTTGAGATCTAATGAGATCAGGTGCATTCTGGGTGATGCGGTCTTATTAATAACTCTGTGCGGTTCATTTATAACATGGTTTTCTCGGGAGAAATAACTTTTGTTCGCACTATGTAAGGCTAAGCTTTTTCAAACACTGTTCTGAAATGGCAGGTTAAGGTCCACACATGCATACTGTCCTCTGCTTTTAGCAAGCTCTTTATTATGGCAGTCATGGGACATGAGGGGTCAAAAGACCAGCACTATGGGAAAACACCTTCATCCCCCTAGCCTTCATGCTATGCCAGAGTTACACTTTAGACCGAGTCAACCTAGGGATTTAAGGGTTTCAACTGAAATAGAATCCAATTATAAAGTGGAGCCGTGGGAGAATGGGACTTGAACTGAGGTCCTTGAAATTTTGGAAACCAAGAAATTAAATTTGGGAAGAGCTCTGCAATTTAAACGTTGTATGTTTGTACTCTGTTATTCATCAATAGTCGAAGCAAACTGCGTGCTCGGGTTTGTGTTTTTGCCCAATGCGGCACATGTAACACTGCTGTCCTACTGATTAATACGGGTTGCCTCATGCAAGTTAATATGCACTGAAGATCTAAGCCGATAAGCCTCTTTCATTAAAGCCAATCTAGCAACTTCATCGAATGTAATTGATTCCATTAATGCTTGGTTTTACATACGGAAAATAAAGCCAACAACTGCAGCATAAATGACGAATATATTTTCGAAAAATGTTTGATAGAATAAAGCTTTTGACATTTTTATATTGAACACTTAGACATTTACCACCTCAAAGGAAATACTTGCTTTGAAATGTACAATGAATAAACGCCGAATAGCAATTAAATGGAATATTCCACCCCTACAAATCCAGAAGTGTCATTGTTTATTTGTGATTGGTGAAAAATGGCAAAAATTATATTAATTTGCAAATGTTTCCAGACCTTTATCAGAACCCCACACTCTGCTGCATTACTGTAATGATCCAACACTGCCTTTTTCTGCATATAGTTTAAATACTATTTTATAGCAGCTGTGCCAATCCCCTTATAACAGAGTAACCAAAACAAAATTTAAGTTCTGTGATGCCATACAACATACTGTGATTCTCATTTCAGTCGATTAATATGTTATGACGTTCTAAGACAAATTCCCAACACCTTGCAATGCATCTGGTATTATATAAGGGTATACAGTATTTAATCTTAAGTGTGAAAAAAGAGAGACATGAAAACCAAGCACTGTAAAGATTTAAAAATAAAATTTACGAAAATATTTAATGAAAAAATTTGGCTTTTTTTACATTATGTTAATGTCATTGGATGCTATCTATTCAAATGGAAGCAGATGACGCCATATATACGATTTGTTAAAATTGTCAGATTTTTTTTTTACTTATCATACGTGACATTATCTTTCTGTGATAATTCAGTTTGAGAAATGTACATGCATTCAAGATAAGCACAGCGGTAGTTAAAATAAGCGAGACATGATGATACAAGTTTCTGATATCTCACGCAATATGTTTAGCTGCATGTCTTGTCTGTCCGTTAAATTACTAGCTGCAGGATGCATTTATGAATTGCAATGTAAACGGATTTAATATTACCGTACACTTCTAGTGCGTGGCAAAGATCTAAGTGATGGTATTAGTCATGCGATGAGACACTTAACAGGTGGGCCACCTGAAGGCCACTACCATCTCCCACCCAACTTTATCGTAAATTGCATTGAGTACCTTTAACAAAAGCACAAGTAATATTAAATTCAATGTTCAAAATCATAGTCGATAAGCAGCTTGGCTTTTGAGAGGGATTGCTTATGGCTCTGTCCCAATGCAGAAATAAATTGTACCAATGGCTGTATAATATTTATTCAACTGAGCAAATGCTGAAGTTGCCAGGCAGGAGTTATCAAACTTTGCTGCCATACAAAATTATCTCATTACCTTTGAACTGCTGCCTAATTGATGTTACTGTGAATCAACAGCATCGCATATTTGATCAGCATAATAGTTGATAGATAAAAAAGCCATAATGGTCTCTGAGATAAAAATCTGTCTCATGTCATGAGCACACACATCCTAAGATGCCCACAGCATTATCAATCAGGTTGCGCATCAGTTATAGAAGTCAATATAGTTATGTTGCTACAGTTAACGTATGTTAAAACATTTTAAACAAATACAGCATGTACAAAAGGAGGAGTCCGTCAGCGTGTGTGTGATATGGTGGGGAGCTGTGGTGAAGCGGTGAGCACGCTGCGCAAAAAACCTGGCAATCCTAGAGGTTTTTGGGTTATATAGCGTAAATATAGAAATGTGTCGTTAAAACCTGCCACCACCCTACACAACCAACTAGTAAAGGTTGTCACGTAAACAGAACATGCCAATTCGTCACTAGTACAGGTCGATGCCCGCTCACGGTCAAAATCAATGAACCACTGAATCACTGAACCATTCCTGGGCCTCCCCTAGGTCGACTCAGTCTCAAATGAGTACATGATTCGATGTGAAAACATCACCACGAGGGAGACAAAGGCGGCCGGGTGTGGTGCTGGGAACCCACCCCCTCGGGTGCCATGCAAGCCTTCATAGGTGTTCGCGAACAGCACTTGCCCCAAAAGGCTGTTAAGGACTATACCGGGATCTTATTATTTGTCTGGAAGTGGTGGTGCAGCAGTTCATGCTCTCCGAAATGAGCTCTGCAACTTGAGTTTGATTCCCGGCGCCTTGAACAAAGGCGCTCAATAAATAATGAGACGAGATAATATGCACATCATCAGTACCACATGGTATCCGAACTTTCTCGGGGCCTCCTTTTGGGTCGTCTCAATCTCAAATGAGCACCCGGTATGGTTTGTGAATAGAATATCAGCACTGGGAAGTTAATAGGTGGCTCGATACGGTTGCTGGCCACACTGGCGCTCACAGTACTTTTTAACAACCCTTGTTCCAACAGCTTTGCAAGAGTAAATAGGAGATCAATGGTTGTTTGTGTGGCTGTAATAGCTTGCACACTCTGCTTTGATTTTCGTGACCATGGTTCTTATCCAGGCCATGCAACAAAACCAGGTTCGCCTGAATCGGCATCTGGGCTGCCTCGTGCAGCCTCGGCCTGCAGTGCGTGAACGCATATACGCACGGGGGGAAACAAAGAGCAGCCTGCCTATGTGTTTGTGCGACCGGTCACACCACGTTGTGCTATGCCAACTATGTTAGATGCTTATCCAACAACATTGATTTCGATTTAAAGCTTTCGTGACTGCAGGGATTCATCTTCTTGGTTCTTTCGGTAAAGTCACGTAGAATGGAAATAATAAAATAATAAAAATAAAACAATAAAAATTCAGACTATGTCTGAAAACATTCAGACTCTGTCTCTTCGACAGACCTGTTCTCCACCTGAGGACGGCTGCTTGCGTTGTGGCCGAAACGTCGTGAGAATTATTGTATTATGTTTTATTTTTATTATTTTATTATTTCCATTCTACGTGACTTTACCGAAAGAACCAAGAAGAAGAACATTGATTTCAACACTGCAAATGACTACCAGTGGATACAAATTGTCCCAAAATAAATATACAGTGCATAAACACGTGCACGTGTGCTTTTACCTATACATCGTTTGGGCGAATACTATGCATTTATGTGAGTTGAATAGACGTTTCCATTGAGATGCTTATGATGTTGAATCCTCTTAGGCACCCTGAAGAGAGTTTTGGGGGTCAAGACTAATGGCACAGAGACAGCCAGAAAATTGAACATGCCGGAAAGCACATCCACTGTGGAGATGGAACAATGATGTCAGCTCGTGTGCAGGAGCTGGAAGATTGATGGCAGAGGAAGGCGTTCATCCACCAATGGATAGATCGTGGCTAATGATGATGAGGCATGATCACAAATAATTTGACCATTTCAAACAGAAGGCAATTATTAAGATCAGATATAAATATTTATGTTTTACAAAATAAAGCATAACATTTCCTCTCATTTAAATTCAGTAAAGCAGCCTTGTTAATGAAAATATGAATTCATTTGAAGCAAATTATTTTCTGGGAGACTTGTGCGTTTTGATCTTGAGTATCTAAGTCTTCATCCTGGTACATTATTTAAAGAAGTTTATTTGTTAAAGCCGTAAATATTCCACCACGATAAAATAATTACCATTCATCTAAATTTATGAGATAATATCCCTAGGTTAACTGAGCCTAAAATGAGTACTCGGTATGCACCATCAACAACATCACTTGAACACAAAATCAACTGGGTGTGAGACTTTTGCCCACCGGCTCCTGACGCACCGGGCTGGCGTTAACAGGTGCTCGCTAACAGCACTTGCTCCTCAGGCAATGTTGCCTGTTATTACTTCATGTATTAAATATGCTGAGGGCAGAGATATCCCTAATAATCTGAGGCTTAACCATGAGAATCGATTCAATTTTATTTTTTTAATTTCCCCATTTGGGCTTTTCTGCTCTATGCGGCTAAATGTGCAAGCAAGTAAATTACCCTATCAATTACACCCAACCCAGTGGCAGAAAATTCAATGGGCCGATTGACTTAGTCATACTACCACGTGGCTTTTCTCGGTTGTGCTGTTCAGCCCTTCCATGTAATTCCGGGTAGTACCGCGTGTTCTCCGGCAGAACGTCCGACGTTTCTATCCCCCGTCCTGTCCATTTCTCTATTTAAACAATGCTGCATTACAAAGCTGTTCAACTCGAGCTTTCAGCCCGGTATGGTCTTGCGCGGATCACGCCTCGATTGCTTGTGCCCGGCCGGTGAGCCTCACCACATAGTCGTCCATGAATTTACGCAGGTCCTGGAAGCCATGCTGCTCGGCCAGGTTGTTGGGGTACAGGCCACTGCGGTTGGCCACGCTGTACGCTTGCACGGCCCCGGGGCACTGGAAGAGCAGCGCTGTCAGGTTGCGCAGGCCGTGCTTGGCCGCAAAATGCATCAGCGTGGGCAGTTCCTCCTCTCGCTGGGCTGCATGGGGCAGAACACACAGCACAGGTGGCTCCCAATGTGGCTCTTTGACGTAATTTACTGCCATGGCTAAGGGCATAGCTGTGTGCTTTTAGCGACAGAGTACTTTAATGTTTCGTGATATGTGACCGTAAATTGAGTGGTCTTCGCCGGTTCACTCAATGTGGTTTTATCCGTTATCAATATAGTGTAAGTTACAACTTTTGACACAATGAAGGCTTAATGAAGGCTTGTCACTAAACATACTTTTTAACAAGGTATGAGAAGGGCAAATTTGAGTGTGATTAAGGCTTCCCGCTGCCATGGTGCAACGGTGCACGCATGCCACTTGCAATACAGAGGTCGTAGGTTCACTCTCCCGATGAGGCAATTGAAACAATGAGTACGTTTTTTAAAATCTTCCTGTGTCTGCCCACCGAGCATATGGATGCACCACAGCTTACCTGTCGGATAGCCCTGCTCTACCTGAGATACAAAGACGGTCGCCGCATCACGCGTGCTTTCAGATGCGCTTCTGCGGACGTCTGGAACGCTTTCCTTCGGATATTAGCAAGCCACTTTGAGCTATTCATTTTGAAACCCAAACTGAAAACGAATTTCTTGTGAAATGCTTTTGTGTTTAGTTTGTTATCCTTCTCCGGAACCTCCGATTTGCAGGGTTGGCTACGCATGGTGCAAAAGAAGTTCAATATACATACGTAGTAATAATAATAATGGAAGATTCAAATTATAGTACGTTTGTGGGTGTCTGGCACAGGGACAGAGCCCATGAGTACCTGACTTAACTGGAGTGTGTCGGTGACCACCATATAAATAAATGTGCATAGCGTCACAGGTTAGCCTATGACCAGAGCGCGTGCAGGTCTTGACAGATGTCGGAAGTTAAGCAGGGTTGAGCGGGCGTGGGTAGTGATTGGCCGTGTGACTACTCTGCATAACATGATGTGACTGGACTGTGGAGCTATGTGGTGGGCAGTCAAGTGAAACTAAATATATTACTGGACTTCACCAACCCTTCTTGACCAGTATGATGTATAGTTAAATAACCCTCATCACCTGCATGGCATAGGGAAGGCTGTACATGTACACTAGAGGACACACATTTAGTGCTAGAGGAGGAGACAGGAGCAAGTTAATTTGGCCAAAGTCTCGAACAAACCTTCCTTACGGAAGCAAAGCAGATAACCCAACCCTATGGATATTATTGTGTTTACATATCACACTGATTATTTCTGAAAACCCTCACTAAGTATCCAGTGCGTTTATAATGTGTGCAAATATAAATGTGTAATAAATGCAAGATGAGTTTTTACTTTAGGTTTAGCCTCTTTTTCAGAGCACACCTTTGAATTAAACAACGCCTCGTTTCCTGTTCAATGTTTAAGAAAAGGATCTTGCAGCTAACTTTCTATAGAGCACTGTTTCTAAAATGAGAAATGTGGCTAAAACTGGAGTCTGCCAAAACCAAACAATCTGGCAATGAAAAGCACCTCATTTATTGCCGTGTGCATCTGCTGCCTCATGAATTACACCACTTTTTTGTACTGTGTTGTTTCAAACTTTTGCTGACGTGGCATTCACTTATAACACACTAAGCTCAGGCTTGTCTGCCCTCAAGACTGTCCAATTTAAACTCCTTTGAGTGTTTCACAGTGGATGGATGTCTAAGCAAACTCAAGCGTTTGCCATTCGCCGCAAGAACAGACATTGTTTGAAATCTGTGTACAAATTGCAGTCCATTGAAATATGAGTCACCTGCGGCGAAGAAACTGGGCGCTTTTTTAAGTCAAAACTATCCACGTGTCGCGTGTTGTGCAACGTGTATGACGGCGAGCGGCAACAGGGGGATGAAGTCAGTTTCTTTGATGTTCCAGTGCTGCGATAGGGCCCACCTTTCGGTAATCCGGTCGATGTTATTCCATTGCATGTCGCAGTCTATTATTTAAGAATGCAGCGGAACGGTGGGGGTAGTGTGAAGGGGAAATGGGAAAGAATGGGTCTCTCCTCTCTCACGGTGACACCTTGTGTGATGAGGCCAAGGGCAGCTCCCGTTCACATCCTAACCCTGAGGTTACCCTATCGTGAGCCTAGAATAGTTTATCACAAATTCTCATAAAAATAAATAATCCACAGCTCTGCTTTCCATTAAATTTTGTTTAAAATAAAATATATATATAAAATACAGGTGTAATGTACATTAGCGTAGCATAGGAATATAAATCGCAAACTTTAAAGCTCTTTTCAAACATATGCATTGAATGTATCAATGCACATACCATATATATTGGAAAATCTATTTGTAGCCATTTTTATCGTTACATAATCACTGCAATATTATTAAACCTTTTCACGTCTTCATTATCAAGATTTAGCAATATAGTGTGTCCATACCGTCTTAAATTAAACATATGGCCAGCATTCACATGTGTAACTCCCATCATCATCAGTCACACTCTATCCACTACTGCAGGAACCCCTCTCCAAGGATTCACCATCCCTCGGCGGTCTGACGATGTAACGATCCACGCAGCAGCTGTCAAATGACTTTAGGCATATTCTCGCCTTCAGCTGTCATGGGATTGTTCGTCTCGACTATCAGGCCATGATTCCTTCCAGCGTTGCATCCTGCCCAATCCCACGCGCAGTAATATTTTAACACTCGGCATGACAATATCCCGAGCTGGTGTTTTTTTATCTGATCCACGTCTTCTTTGTATGTAAGTTGTGAACTTCTTTCGCACCGTGCGTAGCCAACCGTGATAATTAATCGGAGGTGCGATCTAAGTATAAATCTAAGAACGCTTCCCTCCACGTGTCTTTGTGCAAGTTTAGGCTTTTGTTCTATTTTATTTTTGGTTTCCATGTTTGCGATCCACTTGTCACAGCGAGTAATGTGCACCGATTCAAAACGTTCTTCTTCATGCACACTGGTGTGTTGCTCTTTATTATCAAGGTCAGTTTCCCATCCGACTTTTAGAAATTATTTTCTCGTATATGTTAAATGTAACTATTAAGTGAATAATTAACTAAAACAACACAAGAATGCAATACCATATTAATTCATTGAATGAGCAATGAAATTTTTTTAGCAAACACATTAGAACAAGAACAATTTAATACTTAAACACATGTAGACTGATGATACTTGACAATGTCAAAAAATTATCAACAAAATAATTATCTTAAAACTACACAAACAATATTCATAGGATGGCACGTGGACGTGTTAAATATATGCATCACGTATCAACTCACTATTATTATTGGAGAGCTGGTGATTTCCAAAAAGGTGCAAGTTGGAGGCAGGGAGGTTTTCCCGTAAGGAATCTGCGAGCAGCATGTCAAGCCTTTCCGGGTCATGTGGCTCAATCTTGAAGGCCTGCCGGGAATCAAAACAATCCAATACTGTCACACATTACAGCAACTCTACAGAAGCGGCCTGTGTCATGGCCGTATTAGTCATCATGCTCACCGAGGGATAGTTTCTCTGCTGGCATATTCAAGATGAAAATTAATAAGCCAGTGCAGTATCTAAAGTGTATTACTACTGTAATGAGCCAAGAATATCTGTGTGTGTGTAACGCGCGTGACGTCTCTCCACATGCCGCACGCCCCCCCCCCCCCTCATTAATTTTCATGAGTGGGTGGATTTTTACACTCATGCAGAAGGTCGAGCAGAAATTACAAAAATTCGCAAATTCGCTTCAACTTTGATGTTTTTTTATTGAAAGTGAATCTAATAAAAGTATATACGCAGCAACAAAGTGGATTTGGTGTCTTTATTTATTTCTTCAGCACTTGAGACAAAAGGCAAGTCTAATTTATGCTTCTACATTATGGTCAAATAGACATTTCTCGGTGATTTTCCAGATATTTTATCGAATTCCAATTTATTTCAACCCCAGCGACCAAAAGCAGAAGAGAATAAAGTATCAGAGCAGTGAATTAGAACAAATTGAAGGTCAGTTAAATACATTGCTCCAGTGACATGAAGTGAGGTGTTTTATGACATAGTTTGTGCCAGATTCACTGCCATTAATACAGTGTTACAGTGAAATGCAGTTAAGTGTTTGATGACATTCTTTCGTGCCAGATTCACTGCTATTAAATTTACACAAGATACGATTATACTCTGCTCAATTATTTCTTAAATATTACAGCTTCCGTCCTAGGACGGGCAAACAAGCTAGTAACTAAAAATAAGTGTATGGAAGTGTGACCTCTCCCAGTCCCTTACTGAATCATACAATGAAACGTTGGAGAGAATAAAGATTGTAAGAATATTCTGATTGTTATGCGAAGACTGAGAACATTTACAAGTGGTCTGTTAGAAGAAGAAAAAACATCTGTTTCTACAAAAATTACGTTCATGAAAGTACAATCCCTTTTCTTCATCTTGCAGGAAATGGTGGGTGAAAATACATTTTGGGGAGGAAACTGAACTGCTCAAGGCATACTTAATTTGGAGCTTTCGTGACTGCAGGAATTACTCTTTGGTTCTTTCGGTAAAGTCACGTATAAAGAGAAAATAACAAATTAAATACTAGCATACGACGTTTCGATTGCAACACAAGCAATCATCAGGTATAAATGAAATAGAAACACAAATCTGGTATACTTAGAAATTTAATGTAATACAACAGAGAGTCGGATAACATAATAGTCAACACCCTACCTGGTTGATTACGTTCTTCCTGAGAATGCTAAATTTGAGAGAGAGATAAAACACAGAACCAGAGACATATAGACAGACATATAAGTAGAAACAAATATCACAGAGATACATAGACACACAGAGAAACCACGCCTCTGTGTCGAGGCCTTAAATATAGAGAGGGGGCGGGGGCGGAGAGAGAGGGAGGGTTTAGAGAAATTAGCATGTCAATGAGTGGCACGCTGCAGAAATAGAGAGATGGGGCGGGGGCGGAGAGAGAGGGAGGGGTTAGAGAAATTAGCATGTCAATGAGTGGCACGCTGCAGAAGCTTGGAAAAATGAGGAGACAGGGAGAGAGACACACTGAATTAAATAACCTAGCTCAAGGCATAATGAACAGCAGACAAAATTAGAGAAGTTCAAGGTGAGTGTAAATTCATGACTAGGACCACAGCCGCTTGCCAACAATTATCAATCGTATGCTACTGTTTTCTTTCAAGTTTACAAAAGTCCCAGTACTTGCTTTGTTGCATCGGCCACATCCATACATATCATATATTGGCATTTAAAAGAAGAACAGGATCCCAGCGATCCATTTCCAGAGTTAAAACAAAAATTGACAGGGATGGAGAGTACTGTAGGTATTCTCATTAGCAGCTCTGTGTATGGCTGTGGGGAAAATCCTGCTAAAGCACATTTTCAGATGCGATTCCCAAAAGCGTGGGAAATTAACACTGCGAGTGTAATGCAAGACTGCAGATATATATTTATAAAAATAGAGGTCAGCCATGCCCATAATGTTCATGCTACTGTGGGAAACAGGGGGCCACGTTTGATTGAAAGGATATATAAATAATTCATCAAAGTATATTCTTTTCCCTCGAGGGTAGAATGGATAAAATGTGGATTTCAAAGAAGGTGCAACTTCAGTCAATATTCTGCCTTAATTAACAATAGTTTAGTAGCAATGAATTACAGTTCTGAATGGCAATGAAAGCGATTCTTACATGAAACCTTTGACAGTATTTGGAAATTAATGTTTTAGGATGATCACTGTACATCCACATAAACGATAACTATCAATTAAAAACAGTTCCAATTCTATCTGTTCCAGGAAGCACGAACTATACATAAATATTACGAACAATGCATATCACAGCAGAAAAATACTGTTTATATGCAATCTGTCAACACATCTCCTGCACATGAATCACAGAAACACCGCACAAAGCATGTTGAGCTTTGATAAGTTGATGCTGTCAAGCCGAGATCAGATGGAACGTACATTTCTCATATGCATCAATCACGGCACAGAGTGCCGGCAAATATCTTTATGGTGGTAGATACCACGGCGGTGCTTTAACTAATATTTGTTTAGCAATTCCCAACACTATTGATGCTCATAAAACAAGTCTTGTTAGGTGCTAAGATAAATGTACACATTGCGTGAAAACACCACGACCAAGGGCAACAGATCACCTGGAAAAATAAAGCAATTGACACATTTGTCAGCATTTAGCGCTCAAGGAAAATCATTCTGCACGTCAAATCCATGCGTCATCCCCTACCTTGTCATCTCAATGCTTACTCGTCTCCTCTCCCAGTTTGGGTTGAACACAACGAAAACGCAATGAGATTATCAATCAAGGGCAGTGGTGTACAAACACCAACACCGCACCTCCGATTAGCATGGTGGGCTATGTATGGTGCGAAGAAGTTCAACGTATATACAAGGAAGACATGGATCAGAGAACAAACACAAGTTAGAGACATCACCATGCTGACTTAAATTAGCACTGGGCAGGATACAACGCTGGAAGGAACCATGGCCGATGGTCGCGACTCATGATGGCATGACAGGTGAAGGAAAGGATACGCCTGAAAGGACGACCATGGTGGATATAGAGCGGTGAAGCCATTTTACAGGCGCTGCGTGGATCGTTACATCGTGAGACGGGAGGTGAATGTTGAATAATCAGAGAGGGGTTCATCCAGTAGTGGATAGGGTGCGGCTGATGATGATGATGATGGGAGTTAAACATGTGAATGCTGACCATATTACTCATTTAAGATGGTATGGGCACACGATATTGCTAAATTTTGATAATGTAAACACAAAAAACTTAAATAATATTCTAGTGAGTATGTGACGATAAGACATTTCCACACATAGCTTTTACAATATAAGTTTCTGCGTGTAAAAAAAAAACAGGCTGCAAGCGAATGACAATCTCATTATGACAGGTTTATTGGACAGGGGAGGAAAAAAATAACTTTTGGTGAACTACACGTCCAGTTTATGTACTCGAGATCTTCGGCGAACCTATTGCGATTCCAAGCCAGTCTCAACTGTGACATACATCTGCTGATTTAGTGCAATCCTCAGATGTCCACTAAATGTAATAAGTTAATGTGCTTTGCAACCATACATTAACCTTCTGCAAAAAGGGCACACGCATGCATTTTATTCTTGCTAAAAAAATTCCACAAAAAGGCAAAACGAGATTTAAAGGATGAGCTTTAATTGCATTGCATTTTGTTCTTCCACCACAATAACTGCAGTGATTTGCATATTAAGTGCACAATTGAAAGTGCACTGCCCTACGAGGGTTCTGACCAGTATGGTGTAGTATGGACAAAATACCCCCATAACTGACATGGTGTGCATCCAGCAGTGGATTGACAAAGGGCTACATTGCAGAGGAAATATTTTGGTCCACAGAGACACAATTTATGACTTATCTCGTTCATATCCCTCTTGAAATGTATTTATTTCCCTCACACTCTAAGCCAATTATTAAGCTAAAAAAACAAATGTGGTTGACAAAACATTTGCTATAAACACAAAAATACTGTGAGAAAATTTAAAGGTTTTTTTGCCTGCGAAATGTCACCAATATCCTTGATAGCTTGAAATCTCCCAAGAACACTCTCAATGCATTTTACATACGGTAGTATGAAACAATACCTCTGTTAAAAGAAATGCATAACTTTGTTGGATGTCACTAATCAAATTGGCTGCAATGCACAGTTGGCTTCGCTGGCTGGATACAGGACTTTGTAGCCTAGGATTACGACATATCATTTATGAAGAAGTGGTGCGCACATGTGACATAATATGAAGCAATTGTGCACTCTAGATGATGAAACATGACATTTCATAAATATACTGAATCAACTATATTACACATTTTCAGAAAGGAGGCCAAGCTCAATAGTCTTATTGTTAGCCTTCTTGGATTTAAAATGGCCAACATCCGTAATCCATATACCTAAAGCTTGTAATTTTAATTGACAGAGAGAACTTCTTTCAATGACCATATCCACATATATGGGGGCAAGGAAGCTTGAATATCACTATTTTATATGACCAATTATCTTGTATTTAAAGATGGCTGCCATGTGATGCAGATGATTGTTGATTGCAACCAATATTGACCCTACACATCTCTACCATGTAAATTATTGACCCCAGTGCATGAAATGTACATACATTTTAGATACGGGAGATGCTTGTTAATTGCTCTGCAAACCTGATACATGTTGTAAATAGTGGTGGTCGTTCTTAACCTGCTAATGATGGTGGCTTTATTAATGTAGTGGCTAAAATAATTAATCATCTGAGCACGCTAAGTGATAAGCACTTGTTGGTACAAAGACATCAGGTCATCCCAATACGACAGCCTCTCACATGCCATACATGATTTACCAATCTCAGGGTATTTTTTTTTTAATGGTGTGTAATGTATGGTTGAAATAAACATGGCCATAATCCAGGCAATCCACTAATGTGCTCTGCTCAGCATGCACAGAACGATGGGGCTGGTTATAAAACATTGACCAAGAACCGTATCCGTTTCAGTCGCCCAGGTTGTTTTTCTTTCAGTCTATCCAGGGTAGACGAAGGGGATGGTATTGAAAAAATGTTCATACAGAGGAGTGTGCTGGAGTATACCAGTTGTGCAGGTTGAACTACAGTAAATCCAACTCCAGAGAGCAAAGACACAGACACTATGGGGGTGGTTTTTGATAGCTTGAAGGAGTGTTGAAATATAGCCATGGGAGTGACGGGTACTCCCATCTTCCAACGCATTAACTGTGTCCAAATAGAAATCCTTGCCCACAAGGATATTTGGTATAGCATTGGTGACCATAATATGAATATTGTACAATATTTCAAAGTTACTTCCCGAAAACTTTTGTATATGTATCTAACATCAATGTCACCTGTAATGCTGTATCACAAAGTGCACGATTGTTTCACAAATTCGCCCAAATAATGGTTGAAAAACTCTGGGTATTTATAACCAATTTTGGTGGGAAATAGGTAACACAATCCCCCTCCAATTATAATAGCGTTTTAATTGCACCTGTGGATATTTAAGGGCCAACTGTCAATACAGTGTAGTAGTTAGAATATTTTTCCTAAGTTTCAAATCACATTTGAGCAAAGCTCACAGGTTATGAACCACAGTGGGAAATAAAACATAAATAATAGGGATCGTTATGCATAAGTAGCTGTTGGAGGAAAAGCTTTTTGATAACCCTAAACCCACAAACCATGTTTTTTTTATCCCACGCAATTTGCATTCTGACCGAACCAATACTGTCCACTATCAATCAGAGAGAAAGAGATGGATGAAGAGAATCCCCTAAAAAATAATCACCTGACCAGTGGTGATGAAACTTCCAGTAAGTTAAAAAGGTCCTTTGGTATAATTAAATGTCCCTGGCATGGCAATACTCACGTAAACAAATTGTAAAAGTTCCTAAATGAAAGCCTGCAATTTTATATCAATATAAACATATATATTGGATGCAATCACTCAGACAGTGTTGACTCCATATAAATAAATTGATAAAACACGTATTAAACACCTCATAGGCTTCATGAAACTGTACTCATAGCTATCAATCACCATTTCCGATCGCACCAATCAAAGGTACAAAGTTTAACTTCTCTTCTCTGAGCTAATTTATCACTTATAATTAGCTATTACTCTTGAAGTCTCCCAGAAGTGCATTTATACTTTTCTTTTTATTCAAGCCAAATGACATTTTCTAGCTGCACATTTAAAGAATGTGCCCACTTTATATTTTTATATACTTTTTACAATAATGTAAGTGGCTGTAAGAATAAAGTGAATTAAATATAAATACAGTACTGTATAGAGTTAAGTAGACTTAACATAAAGGAGCTTTTGTTAATCTGATTTAGAATTCGGCTGTGTCTCCTCTCCCCTAGAAACATTGAGCAGATCGTGAGTAATTTTCCAAAGTTGGGTGACATGTGAAATGTTAAAAGCACGTAGCTGCAGCAGGGCTATCCTCTTTCACATGTGTACTCGATGATGCTCTGATAACTCATCATCATGACGTGACAAATCATGGGCTCAATCAATAGGAACGGGTGACTAAGAAAGGATTAATGCTAATGCCTTAATCGATTTCAATTCTGGACATAAACTGATGGCATTGCTCCATCTCTGTGATCGTCGTCCTCAAAGGCATGTTCACTTCTGCGGCTGCCATTTGGTCACCAGCCGTGGCCATCATCCCTTCGAGGGATGTAGCCTTCCCAAGACCCACTTCCTTTCAGAAACATTCATTATGGTGAAACATTTACACTATGAGATCTCTTTTACCAGTGGCAAAATATAATGGTAGGTTTTTACCCTTTTAACTGGTGCATATTATTATCCTTATCAGAGTTGCTTCTTTTTGTTTGCTTTATTGACTACTTGTGTTGTGGTCATTGCAAACATGATGCCTTGAATAAAGGTGTCAGTTTTGTGCCAGTTAAAAGGGTAAAAACCTACCATTATATTTTGCCACTGGTAAAAGAGATCTCATAGTGTAAATGTTTCACCCGAACTCTCAATACTCTGATATTGCACTGTTTTTGAGTTGTACGCCTTCTGGTGTCATCTGGCCCTACACCAATGGGGACTAGGCTCTAAAGAAAGCCGTCTCGGGTGTGGGCCAATCAACTTCAAGGACAGTGCATATTATTATCCTTATCAGAGTTGCTTCTTTTTGTTTGCTTTATTGACTACTTGTGTTGTGGTCATTGCAAACATGATGCCTTGAATAAAGGTGTCAGTTTTGTGCCAGTTAAAAGGGTAAAAACCTACCATTATTCATTATGGTGTCTCTAATTTGCCCTTGTTCCATGATCCATGTGTTTGAATTAAATTTAAACATCCTCATTGGATTTGGATGGATTTAGCAGAAAGACATTAATTTAAAAAAAGCCGGTTTGGTAAAGGTGGTTCTTTTTCTTTCATGCAAAATAACTTACAAATGCTGTCCCACGTAATATTATATATTGTTTTCAAAGCGATAGACACCAGTAACATACCTCCTCAACCTATTGCTATGCAAAACAATAAGCTGTGTATATTGATGCAATCCGTAGGAATATCACACATTCCAAACATATATACAGGTACCTTTTTCACGTTTCGTTCTTTGTACGCAGATTTATAACAATAAAAAAACGGCCTGACAAGATATGATGGTGAGCTATCACACTGTTTCAGTGAAAGCTCAAGAAAAATTCGTCCAGTGTCAAAACAGTGAAGACAAATTGAGAGTGGCAGGGTTAATATACCGGTACATTAAGAATCCTGGCGATGGGAGGGATAGCCTGCTCCACGGTAGAGTAAATCAGAGCTCTGGGATAAACATCCTGACATTGTCGGCAACAAATGAGACTTCCCCGGTGATTAAACCCTGGCAATAAATTATCTTGTGGCAGGGCACGTGTGAAAATGCATTAAATATTCCCGCTCAAGCAGTCGAATGCTGAATTGTTGATGCTAAGCGCTGCGCCACTGTTATTAAACCAGCACGAAATTCCCCCCCCACACACAATCCACACACCCTCCCTCCCACTCTTCTGGGTCACCTGACCCACACAGTTAATTCATGATTTCAGCATGGTTGCTCAGTTTTCATGTATAACAACACAAAAAATAAATACGTTTCACTAAACATGTACTCGGCTTGTAAAAATCTTATTCGTAATCATCATATTCGTTTACCCACATGGCCTGACAGTTTAAATCAAAGTCTAGAGCGTAAAGCTTTAATTATATTTATCTTTGGAAGGTAGGATGTCACCTGTGACAGTGTACTGTGACACCTGCAATAGTTTACTATGAGAAGGTGATATTTATATTGTAGCCGATCTGTCACTCGTTTAACTAATTTAAGAATGAAATAGAACACATTGTTAATCATGAAAAACTTTACAAATGACGCAGACCTATCACGATGCAAGCCCACAGCCGACTCCTAAGTCTTCGCGTGCCGTGAACATGTCAGTTTTACATGAATATTACATATCAGGATCTTGTTCATTATGGAAATTAACTATGCAGCCCATAAATTAGATAATACGTGTAACTCGTAAACATAATACATCAATGTTTTTATTATTATAATACAATGTTGTATTCGTGTACATTCTGCAAATCTATTTATACATGTTTGAACTTAACGTAAAAACCTCTTACGCGTGAATCTGTAGCATTTTGATTCGCATTTGCAACACAAAGCGTTGTATTTTTGACGAAATTCATCACGTACGTTTCATTCTGATTTTCAAGACATACGCCCAGCGTACACTGCACTATTAGGTTATTACTTAAATGGTCTGCACATCGCTTTGCTAAACTGAACCTCCGAGCACAGATATTTGCGCAGCACACCGACATGCTCTACGGTAACCCACCGCAGTCAACACCTGAGGTTTATAAAGCCCTATGCGTGAGACTGATCGTCCTGCAGATTTATCTCTCATCCTGCTGTTGTTCTGCCCTCCAGCCAACACTATGGCCTACCTCATCCTTCCCCCTCTCGTCTTGCCCTCACAACAACTCCTCATCCCCTGTCAAGCCAAGGTTTTTCCAGCTCCTCCCATGCCTCCCAAACCTCCACGTCTGCAGAGTGAAGAAATAATGATCCTTATGGCGGTACCCCGGGGTACCGAATAATACAAAACGGCCGAGGCAATTAAATATTTTATTTCTGGACATTTTTTTTCCAGGGGTGTATTTAACTCCGTGACTGGGGTACCAATCAATCCGACATCGGTGCTACTCCACGATGTCGAAATGCAGCGAGGACGATTGCGCTGAAACCCTGAACGCTCGTACGCACCGTAGTGGTGCGTCGTGTACAGCTCGTCGAGATGAGTCGATTTCCGCATTGCCGACCATCAACAGACTAAAATTGACTGCATCACGGACATTATGCAAGAGCCGGGGTACTATGGTACCCCGGGGTACCGCAATAAGGTTCATATTAGTTCAGCCTGTCCCTCCCATCCACCTGCTTAGTCATACACAGCTAATGTGCCTAGACATTACTGTGCATTTTCCAAATTGGTGTCCAGCCTTTAACACCTGCAATTTTACAACTTCAAAAGCAAATTCCCCCATTAACATGTGTTGTGGTTCATGTACCTTTGCAAACTCTGCATAAAATTTGTGTACATTATGTACATGCAGTGTTTTTCAGTCATTTTATATGCTTAGTTATTCAAATAGTAAGACCATTAGGAAATAAACTCACAATCCACTGTTCTCTGAATATTTTTTCAAGCAAAAATAAATTGATACCATAGTGAAATGAAGTTCTTATTTTTTAGTTCTATATTCATATTGGAAAATACCTTTGAAATATTTAATTCCAATATGAAATTCTGATTGCAAACAGTTGTTTCCCTGCTCAATTAATTAAGGGGTGGTGTTCATCTCACGTTTACCGCCTTGAACCAGTGGTGGAAATTCCACATTCCTATGGTCGGGGTGAGTCATCACCTGAGGACCAACACTCGTGACCTCTCCAAAATACGGTACAGTTTAATCGACCCCCTTCCCCTCAGAGGGATGAAGAGCTGAGTCAATCGCCCTGGCCGGGATATGATCGAACAACCTTCCGACTTGCAGGCTGAACACTACCCCCTTTGCCACGTGCCCAAATTAATTAAAATAACATTGCAGCATTTATACACATTCTTTGGACGGTATTATACTCCCACATAAGAGTAAATGTATCGTAATGTATACGCAATGTGTCGCGGTTGTATTAGGATTCCTGCCACTGCTGTGGCACACCACAAGTAACACGAATGAATCTTCACTGCCAAATGTAAAGGTCTAATTCATCTGCAGTGGCCTAGGTAAAGGAGTACATGCGCAAAGTTCTGAGGTTTCCACTGGCTCACACTCTGACAACATGGTATTTGTCGTAGGATTGACGAATGTACATATTGTGTCACAAACTAACGTGCATCACAATTTAGGCCACACATGTGTACGTCTATGAGAAAGGATATGGCACAATGAGAGAGATTGAGAGAGATTGTTAATAATTTACAGAGCCTACCTATAAACAATGTTTCTTTTACCAGGAAAGTCCCACTGAGCTATGTAGCTCTTTTTGAAAAGCGACCTGGCCACAAATGATAGCCCAACGAAGTGGATTATCACGTGGAAATTTATACCAACCAAATACTCTAAACGCATGTTTCTAATTGTGGAGGAAAAAAATTGAAGGAGCCAGAGAAAAATCCACACAGCACAGGGAGAGACATGCCAACTTCAAATATACAACAGGCATCAGGGTCGGGATGGAACTCACGACCTCCTGTATACCAGGCGAGGTAGTTAACATCTCGCCAACGCGGCAAATATTCCATGAAATGCTTAACGACACTGGTTAGTGCGGAATGGTGAAGGGTGGGAAGGGCAGCACAGGTGCAGATGTCACTCAAATTATGTTAGCCCTGGCTGGAAATTGAACTTAGGTGGCCAGGTTAATAGGGCCACTGCCCCCCCACCTCCACCACTTATTACAGTATAGAGCAAATAAAACCCAGTGGTCAAGTATGCAAAAATTAAATTTATACTAATAATGATTTAGATGAAAAGAGATCCACAGCAGTTTTCTGTGTTGAAGTTATAATTTCAAAACAGGTTTCAAAATATATTCATAGCCTTTGATGTTAAGGTACAACAGTTAACATTTGTTTGTGATGATCTACAAAGAGCATTATTTATGCATTGCCTGACTTGAGCTAATTATTCAATGCAATATTTACGTGAGTGGTATCATTTGCATACTCTGAGAACATTTATCAAAAAGTTCTGATGTATTATCATCATTAATTCGGGGAGCAGTGGCAGAGTGCTTAGCGAACTGTGCTCGAACGTGGTGACCTTAGAATGATTCCCAGCTATGATTAAGATCTGAACCAGTTCTGGGTCCTGTCCACCGCGCCACCCCTGTACGAAACAAAATGACCGGGTGAAGTGCGGTCAACCTGTATGTATGTGTATGTATGTTGAACTTCTTTCGCACCGTATGTAGAAAACCATGCTAATCAGAGGTGCTGAGGAAGGATAACAAACTAAACACAAAAAGCAGCTCTAAAGAAATTAGCTTTCATCCAACAGTGGATTGGCAAAGGATTGTTAATTATTGATATTTGAAGACCTATCCAAAAAATGCATTAGTTTAAGTGAAAAGATCAATGAGTATACTGGACTATAACAAATACATTAAGTTGTTGTTTTTTTTAATACGGAATTTGATCAGACCTTTTTCGAATTAAAATGCTCCCTCAGTGGAATCGAATTTATGTTAGATTGCCAAGTGTGTGTGCAAAGAATGTATGCCATTATGGGTGCATTTGCAGATAATGCGGCAGGCACTGCCTCCATGCAATGTATTAAGTGCTTAAAAACAATGTAAATCTTTCCCTGTGTTTTACAAACAACTGGCAAAAAAACATCCTCGCTGTATGGAGCATAGATTGTCTTGCTTTGATGGTCATACTGTAAGCACTCAGTGCACTGATAAAGGTATCCAATTGACTGCATTTGTAATGATGTGGTTATTGAATTTCATGTACTTTATTGCATTTGGGCAAACAGTGATGAGTTTTAAAACACGTGTTCATATGTAATTTATATGTATAGGATTGAGTTAGGAAGTATACAGTTACTTGTATGAGCTGGGAGATACTCCTAACGATGGTCGCGTCAATAGTATACCATCACTTATCAATTTTATATACTCGATTTTAGCGAGTTAAGATACCACTATATGTTAGAAAAATAATGAGAAACATGACAGCGCTTTGCAGTGACCTTTTGCAAGAGTATGATGGAACGAGGGTCCTCATGAACCAGGTAACCTAAGTTCGATTCCCAGCCATTGCTAACATTAGTGGTAAATGACCAACCATTCATCAGTCTGCATTGACAAGCACGGGGAAGTACGGTGGAACTATTCCCACGATTGACACAGTGTGGGGATGTCTCTATCCATTAGCGATTGACAAAGGGCTGTGAATTATTGTTATTAATTAAGGAGCTCAAGAAATAATTACATGGCATCATCTGTCAGGGATATTCCCTGACATGGGTGTGTCTTTACATCATCCCCAGACTGGCAGCTGAGATCAAATTTGCTATGAAGCTCCTCAAATATATACAATTAATGTTTTAAACATATTTCAATGCATATAATTTAAATATAACTGTGAAAACACATCGTTGAATAAACATAATAATACAATAAAAATTGAGGAATATATGTTCATATAATGTATGAGTAAATAAATAACAAATTGTTGTATGCATAACGATTAATAAATTCGAATGCATTGACCAGCAGAGTCCCGTAGAATTATGTTTACAAATAAAACAATGTATCATCTATCGCACACAAAACACACGGGATAGTTCTACACACAGATCTTCCTATGGGAGAAGAGGATGCATGAGGGTGTACATTGCAAAGCCATGATGTACTATCTGCGCTGTTGCACTTACACAGCCAAGGAATTATTCTTCGCATATAAGGCGCAGCGCGGGTGGCTTTACCCTGTGCAACCGTCCATTTATAATATTTATTGCTTCATTACAAAGGTAGAAAAACTATCAATAGGCCTCATTACGTGACGCCATCATTTTTGACAAATTTGAGGCTGCTAAAGTAATTGGATGTGGAACGCACAGGGATAAATTTAATTGGCAACGTGCGTGCCCATTAAGCCAATTCTGTGTGTTCAAAATAAGATTGGTGCAGGACCTCTACATTCGTCAATGTGCGTAAACATCATGCATCATGCACTAATGTAGCCTGCAGACCAGCACCACGTCGTTTTTGTGTTTGAAATAGTGCAGATTATAATGGAAGCATTTCCGCAGTCAAATAATATTCTAATGTGCTGTTATTCCAAAGGGACTGTATTCCAGTTGGCTTTGCAAAGCAAGTCTATGCACGTTGTAATATGGCAGTACTTTCACACAGTTCTAAGCATGGCAGTTACAGATGGCGGTGGACCAGTTGACTTCTATTAGGGTGTTTTCTCACAAACGAAACAGCACTTAAGAGATTTCTTTAAATCCTTCCAGAGCGTAATTATCTGGCTCGAGTTGCTCCTTGGCATGGAGTGGTGATGCTAATCGAGTACACGTAGGAATGCTCATCATGGCAGAGTCCCTGGGTAAGAACTGGAACAAAGTCTGGAGCTCAGCAGAATACTTCTGCTGATGCATATAGTAGGGAGGCAACCAATCCATTACACAGCATAACATTTATCAGGTTATTTTACAATCAAAGCTGACTTGACAACACCTATTCTTAAATGGAGGAAAGTTGCAAGTAAATGGAAACATGAATTTACGTATTATCATTCTGCATACAAAAGCTACTATCAGGCATTATTAAAAACAATATTACAGCAAGCTTTACTCCTTGTCCATTACTCTGATCTCAGCGAAGGAACAGCCTGCGAGACTTTGAGTCCCACAAATCACATTTTTTTACTGCGATTTATTTATTTCAAGTTCAAAGTGATTTTACCCAGAGCCCTCGGTGAATTGAGTGTATGTATAAGCTTGGTAAATATTTTTTCATAGATTAATCCTATCACCGCCAATGATCAAATTATGCCGAATGTTCTCAATATTTTTTTTTTCGAAAGCTAAGCAAGTTTTTTGCCTGGATCGTCCGTGGATGGGTGACCACTGTGCATAACACAGGTGTTTACAGAGTCCACATGGGTTACATGGTGGGCAGCAGAGGACCGTGCAGCAAACTCTGCTGTTGCGCAGTCTGATAATCCCAAGTCTATACTTCATGCCTTCACTAAGCTACATTGATTAGCGTGGTGAATTAAGGTCAAATAAACCTCCACGATGCTCATGGTGGGGGAGCCCTCATCCAAAAAAAGGCTGAACATGACCATCCTATCACTAAATGGTCAAATCTGAGTGCATGACGTTCTCTGGTTTGAGTGTGTGTGTATGTGTGTGTATACTGGATAGGGGAGCGGTAGTGTAGCGGTTAAAGCGCTGCGCTACGAACCTGGCGACCCGGGTCTGATTCCCGCTCACGGCCGACAAAAGTGACGATTATCTGAACCGGTTCTGGGCACCACCTAGGTCGACTCAGCCTCAAATGAGTACCTGGTGCAATATGTAAACATCGCTACTACGCAGACAAAGGCGGCCGGGCATGGTGCTTGCCACCCACCCCCTCGTGTGCCGTGCTGGCCTTAATAGGTCAACGTGACACTTTTTTTGCTGATTGGCTGTGTCGAGTGGTGGAGGTTTACGACACATTTATAAATAACGCGATCTAACCCAAAAACGTTTATTATGATTAATAGGTGCTTGCTAACAGCACATGCCCCAAAAATCTGTTAAGGCTATGGGGGATCTTTGTCCTTGTTTTTCTGGATATAGTATATATTCAAATTAATTTAAATGCATAGACCTTGCAAAGGAATGTTTTATTAGCAGAGCATTAGCAGCAAAGAGACAGAAATGACAAGGCCCATAAATGTCCAGCTATTTCCACTTTATTCATTACAACAGCCAAAAGGGAAAATTAGATGTTCAAAGATCAGCATTTTTTTTTATTAATAGTGCTGTGCAATGAAATCCACATTGCCAGGCACTTATCCCCAAGGCTCCCAAAGTGATTAATTTATAAAGAATAAGAAAAGAAAAAACCTCGTGTCCAAAGTGCTATCTGAAAGGCATTCAAGACATGTGCTGCCGTGAAGATGTTTTTCTTGACCCAGAATAAAACAATGTAGGTGGTCAGTATTCCGCTCAGCAACCACATCGACTGTCAACATCAATATCATGTTTGCGTTTTAAAAATACCTGCAATCAGCATGAAATGCATTTCAGGTTTGAATATGCAGCAATACGGGACTGTGCCGTACATAATTTCTGACAGCCTCACACGATTCCACATTTGTTTTTGCCGCGCAGACACTGGCAGTTATGCTGTGCAGTGGGCGTCGATGTTTTCAGTTTTCAGTTTCATTTATTTGGAATAACCCTGTGAGCCATTCGGCTCTTGATTCGGGTGCAACCATAACAAACAATAAAATGACAAGACACATTTAAAATTTACTGTACGCAAATTGAAACATCCCCTACAAAAATAATAAAATCTTCCAGAAAAAGCACCATTTGTTTATGCTGCGTACAAAAATGTGCAAAAAAATCCCATTTTGATGTTAGATCACAATAACAATAATAATACAATATAGAATAACATTTTCAGTATAACTCTATACTATATCAAAAAATCAGGCTAAACTAAACCTTTCTAGAAATTACTAAAATAATGCTATAAAAACAATGTAACAGTGATCATAAGAAATGTGATTGAAAGTTTACAATAGCGACATACACAACATATATTACTAAACCTAGCATCCTTCGCTAGCTGCATGAGTCAATCCATAATAGCAGGAGTAACAAAAGTAGTAGCAGCACAATATAATCAAAATACGTGATAATTTCTCGCATTGGTCATCTATTAGAGTGCAGCAGGGGACAACAGCTGCAACCCGAAGTCCATGGCAGAAGGTTCCTGGCTACCACGTTGGGAAATTGCACAGACAGCGGTGGGAGCCCCACTTCATTCCCCGCACCACGTCCCACGACAATCACGCCACACCGCCGCACATCCTGGTTACAATAAAAGAAAACACTTCCAACGATTCGTAATAATGAGTTAAATTATGATGTGACCCTGCTGCTCTATTTAAGACCGGGAGCAAGTAAGGGTTTCACCATTCTGGCAAATTGCCCGATGATGCTGGATGTAATTACCAGCGAAACGTCGTACTCAAAAATTGTAAATGTTGTGGATTCACTCTTCAACACACCGGTGGGCTAAAGTAGTGAACTATTTGTCTTTTGTCAACGTGACACTTTTTTTTTACTGATTGGCCATGTCGGGTGGTGGAGGGTTACAACACATTTATAATTAACGTGATCTAACCCAAAAACGTTTATTATGATTAATATTGGTCGCAAAAGCCTACGTGTTAAACTGACTTCCAACGATGCTTTGCGCCAAGTAAGTTTGTAAGATGAGTCCTGAGCAGTGTTAGCATTACTAATTTAAAAGATTGTGAAATTACATTACAGCCAATCAAAAGTTTCTGTAGCTATTCAAATGACTTGAAATAAATTATTTTAAGAACAATGGAAAGAGACCAACACTGTCTAGCTGATAGAGTTGTAATGTTTTACATAAGCAAGAAAGATATATTTTTGTTGGATACTAAAATTATCCTTCCCAGGCCTCGCAAGCACAGCAGGCAGTGTGTGTTTGTCAAGGCAACATATGCAGAGACACTCACCAAATGCACTATAGCCAATTAAAGTCATATACACCACCTTTTCTTTGTTATTATTTTAGCAATTGTATTACTAAGGGGCATTAACGCGGCAGAATCCTCCACCTCAATTGATTTGAAGGCCCCCAAATCAATGCCAGTAGGGCCTTGGCTTAAATGGGCCTTTAAGTGAGGAATAATATGACATATGGCTTAGCCTCCCTAATGTAGAGCTGTTATTGTTTTCAATAGCCAAGACATGGGTGTGAAATATATTCCTCATGTCTGTGTCACGACTGTATTTTCCCACAATCTTCCCATTATACAAATGTAAATAAGATTATATATCTCTCAGGAGAATAATGTAAACACGATATTAAACGTCTTTTTTATTATATACATAGCTACTGCACATGCAAATTAACGGAATGGCCAGTATCACATGGAGCAACAATGGTATATAAATACAGAACTGCGTCAACGCATAGGTGGTAGGTAAAGGTGCAGCCCTGAATTTTCTTGTTCACGCCACTGCTGGCGGAAGGGCCTATGCTCCTGAGAGGGCTATAGAGAACCCTTAGAGAGCCCCCTCTGGAGTGTAATTTGGCTCTAATCTTCCACTCTGGCCAAACATCTTGGAAGAGGTGGGCATACCCACACTTTACCCCACCAAATGTGACCCGCGATTGACTCATTTTGTAAAATAACTGGATTTGGCAGAGACAGAGGGATTTAGGAAACTTGTATCATTGTTTCAACTGCCACGCCAGGCAGAATGAACCAGTGACATCTGGATTGCAAGTCCAGTGTGCTAACCATTATGCCATGGCAGAATTCCAGAGCTATTTAGTATCTAGACAAAAAAAACTACGGCAATACACATGAGGTACCATTAAATATGGTTGACCTGTGCTTACAAGGCAAGTATTTAATATTTTTATTCCATCAAATTATTCATTATAACGTATTAGAGTTCTCTAGCAGATACAAATATTATCAGCTTTTTTTTTAACAGCAATTAAGATAATGCTGGCTCTTATGCATTAAACTCACCAGAAGATGTGGAAGGTGGTTCAATACTAATTTGTGGCTCCATGAGGGCCTGCATTCACAGGTATGTGTTGAGGCGATATTTATTGAGGGCTCTTAATTATTTTTTTCTTTGTAGGTTCCATTTATTAAAAAATTCCCCAAATTTCACCCCCGACAATCTATTCATTTTAGTTGCTGATTGTAAGCCCGAAGTTAGAAAAAGAGCATTATGTGCACGTATACCATTGTTTTTAGCTTAGTTTAGATGTACAGGAGTGAGTTTATATTTTAATAACGACATTTATTTTCCTTCTCTGCATGAGGTATAGTAGTGAGCGGTGTGTGCATTGCGTTATGAATGCCATACACCTAAACGTTTGATTCCCAGCGGCAAGTGAATGGTGAACTTCTTTCACACCATACGTAGGAAACCGTGCTAATTGGAGGTGTGGGAGAAGGACAACAAACTAAACACAAAAATGCAGTTCTAAAGAAATGAGTTTTCAATCTAGACTTAAAAGTGCATAGCTCCAGTGACCGTCTTTGTTCGATGGCCAGCCAAAAGCTTATGCGAGGATGACCGGAGGATGACCTGAGTTCACGTGATGGTTTATGCTCCTTGATGAGATGAGCAAGATACTGTCAACTAGTCCACAGCTCTCACCTTCACTCGTCTATGTAAACGACCACGGCTACCACTTTCCCCAACCCATAATGATCAGCGTGGTCAAGTATGGTCAACCAATCCCCATGACTAACATGGAATGTTGAGGCTTTCATCCAGGATTGAATTGACAAAGTCCTGAAAATTACTACCTACGAGACTGAGAAATTACTGTGCACGTTAGAAGTTGAAATTATTATTACAGCCAATACCTCTAAAACTACCACAACTTGCTCATCACTTCGCCCTCTGCTCCTGCATCCATCTGTTGCAAAGTTAACACTCTACCAATAGCCATCTCATAAACCGGCTATTTGATGTAAAAATGTGTGGATTGCACATACATATACTCCCCAGTATTTAAAGGCATGAAAGGAAGGTAATGGTTTACGTAGGACGACCTCAGAGTGGGTTGGTGCTGTGCTCAGCAGTGCGGGGACATTTAATTAACGCGCTGATATAATCAAACGCATCAGGCAGGTCTAAAACGCAAAGCATAGGCCAACTGGCAGGGCGGTACCTGGCACATGAAGGCAATGGGGTTGTTGACGTCCCCCAAGATGTCCCCAACCTCCTGCAACGCCGTGTAGTACGTCAAGGAGGTACTTTCTCGGACGGCCCCAGCAGAGCACACGGCAACTTGCACAGTACCTGGGGGCAAGTCTGCAAACACAGGGCAGCATTAAATATGTATAAGTATATTACCTGAGAGGAACACGAAAAAGTGTGCACATTGTCTTGAAATGAAGTTGCCAAAAATGATTTGTTGGTCAACAGCAAAGTTCCCCAAAATACATAAGGAATAATTGAATAGCTGTTAATTCGAAAATACATTGTCATACGGCAGAAAGTGAAACCGCCTCTTATCTATCGCTTTCTGGCAATCAACGCAAGCCAGCATGAGTGGGTTTGTTGACATCAAAGGCTCCCTCTCAGGGAGGTATTCGACAGACCCAGGTTTTATGGGTTAACAGACAGATGTGAATCGCAGATGGACCATCTGCCCTCCCCAAGTGGCCTCGAAGAACATCTAGCCTTGCACAAGTACCACGGTGATTGAATTGCATTGTGGGTATCGTCATGTCTCGTGAAGAGAGTGCGAAGGAGACCTTACCGGGTGCTGTACAGCGAAGGGTGTATGGGTTTACACGCTGGGCAGGGACCTGCAGTGCAGGCTGATTCTTGTGCATGAATCTGCATGTGAGCGATGGTTGCTCTTCAAGCTCTTTGCCAAGTAGCACGTGCAGCTCCATTTGTTGCTGCACAGACATGTCCAACGTGCAACGCGGAACATTTAAAGAAAGTGACGTAACGCCACTGCAAGTGTATAGGTTAATGCGGACTGGATTACTTGCAAAATGTTTCTATTTGGTGTTTGAACATCTTAACACCTGTTTTATTGTCATAAAGGGTAAAACCTATTCTTATTTTCACAACTGTATCGGTGTTTGCGGGTGTGCCGTAATGCGGTCTCCGATGTGTTTACGGGTCGTGCCGCGTGTGTTGCTCCGCACGATGTCCCGACGTTTCGCTCCACACGCTGGGAGCATCTCCAGGAACCCAATCAGGCAGTGGAAAAATCTGACAAATAATGCCAGGCCTCATCGCAGCACGTGGAGTGAAACGACAGACATCGTGCCGAACAACATGCGGTGTAAGCCCGAAAACACGTCAGAGGGCGATGCAATATATACTGTGAGCACAATCTACACAAATAAGCAAGGGTCTGCAGTTACTGCAGTTACTGCAGTTACTGCAGTGTGCATCTTTATTTTCATGAAATTCGACTGAGAGATAACACAGGCGTGTTGATACACACTCTATCTGTATTACATTTCAGCATATTCATTCAATTTTTTCACAATGACTGCCAATCATACATTTGTTTGTGACCACCATTAATATATTATTAATAGCTTAAAGATTATTACAATACAGTATTATATGTATTTGAATTTCTTGTGCACCATGCGTAGCCAACCGTGCTAATCGGAGGTGTGGGGGAAGGACCACAAACTAAACACAAAAAGCAGTCGAACGAAATGAGTTTTCAATTTAGATTTAAAAGTGCATAGCTCCATTGGCTTCCTAATACCAGACTAAAATATATGAATATTGTGAGATTATTCCACTTACTGGAAAATACACATTAAAAAATTCCTTAACAATTAAAAAGTTCCATTTGACAAGCTCTTATGTGACTATTCAATTTAAAAGTGCCATTTGGCATATGCTGAGGTGAAATAATATTCGAAATCAGATTTATTTTTTTACTGCCAATGGCATTCAAAAATCTATCTCGTGAGTGAGCTGGATTACAGCATGTGTAATTCAGTGAGCGCTGAGTTTCCATCAAGTGTAGCGCACAATATTATTTCTCACCAGCTTGAGGGCACTATTTACCTGTGAGCCCAGCAATAAAAAAATGTTAGTTAGTCAGGCAACTTTAATATGCAATTACCAGTCTCCTTATTTAATCTGAGTTATGTTCAACTGTTTACAGAGGCAAGAGATATGCAACATTATTAACATGCCATCAAAGCCATCAAAGCTGCTTGACTATTCAAACAAATTCTAAGCTGCAAAATAATTAGACGTGAACATCTCATTACTATCACAACACGAATACAATTCTGGAAAGAAACCCAACAAACCGTCAGTGTTTCAGACAGGTTATAATGCTTTTCAGGTTAAATAGATTGATAAGTTTAATTCCTAACCAGGTGGCAGCCCATGAAAGTATACTTATGTTGACAGTATCAGCGCGGTCACTAATAATTGCAATAAAAAAGCAAATCGTGTAAAAATCTGTTTGACGCTTCCTTTGGGCTTCTCCAAATTCCCAGAGGGAACCAATCACTGAAACGCACAGGCAAGACCATGAAGTCTAGAGTCACTGGTATGTGCAAGCCCCAAGCAGCGGATCAAATACAACCTCTGCATGCTCATCACTAAACTGTTTGCACCAAACCAAGTGTTTGCGCAAATCATACCCGGGCTGAAGTGCGTTGCGTGCGGTGCCAGTGGCTGCTGATGCCACTCATCGTCGTCGACTACGGCTTGGCAGTGCACGGTGACCTGCTGGTCTCACGCACCGAGACATCGAGATACGGCCCCCCACGCTTTTGGAGTGTCTGATCCGGCGAGTGGAGCTCACTGCCCGTCGTCAAAACTCCCTTCTGGATTTGTGACTATCGATCAGTTTTGCAGTGGACGCAAGACGGACATGTACTCCGCAAAGTTTGCGAAGAACAAACGTAGCGCCTTCGTGATAGCCGATGTGCGATGAGAATGGTGAAAGTACCAAATTTGCTTATTATTGTTGTTTATTATAGACTCTGCGAGAATATCGAATTGGGTAAAAATCTCAGAATGTCACATGTGGGTCATTCTCTAATGTGACATGTGGCTGGTTTTGCTGTGGTTTCACTCTGTGCTTAATGATGGCATAATAGGCGTTTCACTGGTGAAACAGGGAGACAGAAGCAACACTTATTATAGAATTGTATACGTACTCTGTCACTGACTTAAAATTAAACCTGCTATGGCAGCAAATGCAGTATTAATTTAATTACAGCACTTGAAATGCCCATTTGTCAAGTCATTAAAGAATAAATCTAATTTGTTAATTTAAGACACTGACAGTTTACGTCTTAACTGTTTACTGTTTAAACCAGTGGCGGGGAACCTTTTTTCTGCCAATGGCCATTTGGATATTTATAACATCATTCGCGGGGCATACAAAATTATCAACTTAAAAATTAGCCTGTTATATTTGGTCAAACATTTAATTAACTCACCCGTAATGTGATGGCTGGAACTGCTTCTCTTTGGTGAGGCGTGTGATGCTAGCTGGTATTGATAATGTTGCTACTCGCAACTGCTTTTCCAGGTTTGCTCCTGAGATTTATTGAATTTAGAGTCCCGCCTGTGGTTGCTTTGGCAGGGCCAGACCCAAATGATTTCACGGGCCTTATACGGCCCGCGGGCCAGACGTTCCCCACCCCTGGTTTAAACAGAGCAGAGTAGTAATGATAATGCCTGGATGTTGGCCAGTGGTAACAATGAAGCTGGTTTTCTGTGTACCTTGAGAGCCTTAAGCCTGCAGGCTATCATTACCAATGTTACGATGGGGTTTGGGTCATATATCGTGAGTAGAATGTGTCTATTCTTTGGGTCTTTCGGTAAAGTCACGTAGATAGGTTCAAAGAAAATAACAATAAGACCCTTACCGAAAGACCCAAAGAATATTCATTCCTGCAGTCACGAAAGCTTTAAGTCGAAATAGAATGTGTGTCTTACACCCTCTTCCATGCAACACAGCCAATTAATAAGTACTCAGTGATACATATTCTGCAGTTGCTTTGAGGGGGTCTTTAGTATGGACTGACAGATATGATTGCATGAAGTACGTTACACTATTCAATTTATTTCTACCCAAATATATATTTATGAATATACGCATTTCTTTTTGTAAACAAGTAATGTCATTAAGTGAGCGAAAATGTCACCACATGGTTAATGCAGGTCGAATTCATACTTTAACGATTTAAGTGCTCAGCGATGCACTGTTAGCCTCCTGTTTCATGAAAACAATATTTGATATTTTTATATACGAGATAAAAACATAATCAAAACATCACTAACCTTAAATAGCATTACATGAAATTGACATCGTGAAGGTGGAGCGGTAGAGTCGTGGTGAGTACAATGAGCTATGAACCGGCCCACCTGAGTTAAATTCCCAGTGGGGGTTAATATCAGTGAAAGAGTTACATTTGAACTAGTCCAAAGTCCTCTTAGCTAACCCATATTGACAAGTAAGGTAAAGTATGGTCAAACCATTCTCACCACTGGCATGGCATCTGGCAGGGATTCGGTCAACGAGTGCAGATGATTTAGATACATTTTTAACAGCGTTGCCTATCTAAGATCCTTTGAATAAAACTGGAAAATACAATTAGGCAACAACATAATTGGAAAGAGAATGGGACAAGAGGCAGTCAGTATTACAATAAAGAAGAAACTACGTTGGCTTGTGCGTCTATTTAGGACCGATACCACAAACAGGTGACATTGAAAAAAGATGCAATTGAAACTGATATACGGCAGAACAAAGACAGACAGAGGAAGACCGAGGACCCGCTGGAGAGACAGAGTAGACAAGAGACTTGGCACGATGGGATCTAGAAATAATAACAGCAGAGAAGGGGGGCGAAAAATCTGAAGAATTGGCGGGAACTTGTGTAGTCGGCGCTTGCAAGAAACACACAATGCTACCACCTGAGGATGAGATATTTACAAAAATGTCACAAGTCTAACACAATGGAGGGTCACATTTAAGGGGTCATCTCATTGGCGCTGTGTAGTGGCCTAGGATTTAAATCGTTAATTGTGTAAATTAGACAGGTGTGGCACAATATAATGTCCTTAAAGTATGTTTATTATCATTATCAAAGGTTGTTATACCTAATCCTATACAAATTCCCAAGCAACACTGCAACACGGTAATGTATGGAGATGATGCATTAAAAAGTGCAACCCCCTGGTGATGCATCACAAAATCTTTGATGTTCCGCTGATGTTTCTCATCGTCAATGTTTTTGCCTCCTTTTTATTAGTTATGAAATAAATTCCATTCAAATTGATTGAATTCTTATTATTGCACAATGAAAATACTAGCCTCACTAAATGTAGAATATGTATTAAATGAAGTACATTTATTGGAGATTCAACTGATGTCACAATTAATTGTTAATGAAATCATTCATATAACTATAATAACAACAACGTATTCCAACATAAACATTGGCCATTCTATTTGTAGACGTGCAAAAGTAGGTCACTGAAAATCATTCAACTCGAATGTAGTTCGATATTTTGGTTACTTTACCGAATGTGGCAATTTCTGTAGTCAGTAATAGTTTAGCCCACTGACCTGCCGCATTGCCATATTTAATTTCCTTGGAACGCCGAGAGTGATCCAATTATTTTTCAGTTTCAGAAAAGTAAATACATTTAGTGGCATTACTGTTTGCTAAGTTCAAGAGTAAATTAGCACAGGGTGCTTTAAATAACACAGGTGTGCTGTACAAAAAAAAGTATCCTCCAATTTACAAGCTGCATTCTTAAATGTTCTACCTAATGGTATATCCACAGTCATTTACCATTCCTAACTTTCAAGATAACTTCCAATAACAATGCTGTGATGTCTATGCAATACGAGATGTATTGTATTTATTTTCAGCTGTCTTCTTTGGTTCTCTAAATTAGCTCCTACACTTCTTAGGTTTTCCTCCCCTTACACAATGCTGTATTTATTTAGATATTTTTGTGATTTATAGCGCTTTGAGTATTTTGTAGAAAGGTGTTTTATCATGTCATTTATAATTACATGTCTTCTATATGTTTTGCATTGTTTATGCAATTCCAAATTAAGCATATTTCTTTACACAATTGTATTATGAAACTATCTCCGACATATAGCAGACCATTATTTTGTAGCCACAGTGGTCCTTAAGTTAGCCACTGGTCTTGCACAATACACAAGTAATCATTGTGAAAGCGCAATATCATTATTAGTGCCGTGAATTTGCTTGTACTGAATCAATGCTGCTGAAATTATTAATTCCCAGATACATTAAGGAGACAAAGTCTGCTTATGTATCTCACTGCAAAACTATTGAATCAGTCACAACATAAATTAAGGTATAAAGTTGTTGCTGAAGGGAACTTACAGGTACAATTGTCAGTTGATTAAAATAAGATGTGTTTACCCATAAATAATAAAGTTTGGGATTTTGATTCATTACCACTTTTTTAGTCATATTTACGAACATTATAGGGGGAAAATACATAGAAAACAACATTCTTTGAATGCCTATGAAATTTAAATCTTATAAATCAGTCTCCTCTGTAAGATACGGAGCCATCTCTTCGACAATATCAATCAGCTGTTGACAGCAAGAGTGTCATTATAAATCGGTAGGCTATCTATAAATGGATCATACTCTGTACGTACTGGAGGCCAGTCATCCAAGAAGTCCAAATCTTTCTTTCCGTTCAGTGACAGCAAATAATAAATTAATGGACTCATTTATAAATGCATAGCTGGCTTCCACTCCCCGCAGACACGTACAGATATAAACAATTCCCTTTATTATTAAAAAGAACTGCTGCTGAACGAGTTAATATTTCATAAAACAGCTTCTGAGAGCACAGAAGGGCTGAGCGAGGCAGTAGATGTAAAAGCTTATGCATTACCCGCAATCAGGAAGCAAACACTCATTACTTAATAATCCTTCATTACTGCTTACACTCGCGAATGTGGGTGCAAGAACCAGAATGGCCAATAAAGCCAAGACAGCCGGGTACATTGTCATTTTATAACAGTACCCCCCCATGCGAGATACCCAGCTACGGATTGTTCACAGAATACCAGGTAATCATACTGTGCACTGTAAAATGCAATCGCAAGGTGAAAGAGCAAAAAAAGAGACAAACATATAACTTGGGATATATTTTTGACGAGACACGAAGCTATACAAATGCAGATAATGGCACACGCTAAGATGGAGAGAAATATGGAAATAAACATTTACAGATATGCGTAGATGTGAGAGAAGGTCATGGAACATTTTGCCAAACGATGCATATACAATGTTAAGTAAAGTGTAGTATGTAATGATCATTTAAAACCTTTTATCAAATCACTGCTGGATGAAGGCCACTCCATGCCATGTCAGTCCTTTGGGTTCTTTGACCATACTTCACCGTGGTGGTTGGGCGGGAATTGAATTCAGGCGACAGGGTGCAGAGCCTATTACGCTTACCAACGTACTGCCGATCCGACCTTTTAAAACTTTTTCTCGTCAAGGAGCATAAACCATCACACTAACTCCGGTCATCCTCGCAGCAGCTTGCAATCAAACAGCTTTTGGCTAGCCATCAAACAGTCACTGCATCGCGCGCTTACAGATGCGCTTCTGCGGCCATCTGGAACGCTCTTCCTTCTGATATTAGGAAGCCACTGGAGCTATGCACTTTTAAATCATCTAGATCAGGGGTCGGCAACCTACGGCTCCGGAGCCGCATGCGGCTCTTTACGGGCTGCTTCTTGACGATATGTACGTATGTACAGTATGTACATAGATGCATTGCGGCTCTTGAAATACTGAATTTTGTACCGAATTGGAAAGAAATGGCTCTTCTTGTTATTTTGGTTGCCGACCCCTGATCTAGATTGAAAACTAATTTCTTTATTACTGCTTTTTGTGTTTAGTCTGTTGTCATTCCGTTGTACCTCCGATTAGCATGGTTGGTTACGTACGGTGCAAAAGATGGTCAACATACATACAGCGTAAAATACAATATTTGAAATTCTAAAGTACTAAATGCTACACTACAGGAAAATAAACCAACATGTTTCTAGTTATACTGCGTTGTATAAAGGGTAGGAAGCAACAACATCACATTCACTTTAAATAGACTCTCCCATAGAGTAAGTGGCACTGTATCTTTTGAATGTAAGTGATGTGCACACAATTTCGTGACACAGAGAGAAGCGCAGTGGCGGAATTTCTATTCAGTAGTCGCCCGAATGCGAGGACACTCTAAACCGGAAGTTGTAAAAAATGTAACAGCTGAAGCCTTCGTATTGATTCCAATGACTGTTTGAGCGTGTCATGCCTCCCTCAAACCCCCACCTTTACATTCTCCTGCCTCATTCCTTGACTTTGAAGCACTGGGAGTAGAGGTTAACTTGGAGAGAACGTACATTTCCAGTGGTGTGCTTCTTAATGGAAGTACAGTTTTTTGTTTTACATTGAAATGGGAACAAAAATACTGCATGTATTGCAAAGATTTGTGTGACTACCTCATGCACTCCGTGGAATAATTTTACTTCCCGCCCTAGATGCTCACCTGCGGTTTGAAAACCACTCACCTCAGAATCAGAATGAGAACATGTATTTATCCTGGAGGAATCCGATGACCTATAAAGCTCTCTTTAAAAGTTGTCCGTAGGGACAGGTAAGGATGTTACAATAACAAACAATACAAAAACATGATAGGAGTCCAAAGTACAAGAAAGGTAAGCAATTCACCCAAACACTTACAGATACAACTAAACCATCCCCATCCTACCAGGCAAAGCCTACTTAGGTACACTATAAACTTATTTTTCAGAAGCGACCTGTCCACAAATGATAGCTCAACAAGGTGGCCCATCATTTGGGCATTTGAACCTTATAGCGGGACCCCGGGACCCCGAATAAACGGAAGTCAAAATCGGAATTCATTTTTTTTTGGCGACTCCGTCCCACCGCGCACATAAACGCCGTGACCCACCGGCTGAGAGGTTTAGCACTTTATATTGTTGAGATTATCCTATTTTTCAGACCGCCAATATTTTTAAAAAAGAGGTGGGTTTTATCACAGGCAGCATGTCCGCCTCAATGTTAGTCCTCCCAACACTAACCTATTGTGTGCCACTGCCATAAGCACACACAATAAATACTCAAAGCAGGCTTATGTAAACATTGCATGCTGGGGGAGTGACAGGATACAACTTAATGCCTCGTGCCACTGCCAGGAAGTATACATATTCTCGAAGTGAAGAATAGTATGACACCAATAATGATACTTCCTCAGCAGCTGTGTTCAATCCACTGCTGGATAAATGTTTCCCGAGCCATCACCATCCCTCACAGTGTTGTGATGCAACGATCCATCCAGCACCTGTTGCATCAGCTTATTGCATTGCTCCATCCATGCGGTGGATGGGATATCAGTTTTCACTGACAAAATATAATCCTTTTTAAAGTCTCTAATGTATTAACCTTTATATTATTGGTTCTTTTGGTAAAGTCACGTAGAAGGGAGAATTTTTTTTTTTATAATAATACAAAGAAAACAATAAAATTCTCACGACGTTTCGATTGAAACAAGCAATCATCATCAGGTGTGAAAACCACAGCAAGAAAATGTGTGTGGTTTTCACACCTGATGATGATTGCTTGTGTTGCAATCGAAATGTCGTGAGAATTTTATTGTTTTATATTTTTATGATTTTTTTTTCCCTTCTACGTGACTTTACCGAAAGAACCAAGAATATGAATCCCTGCAGTCACAAAAGCTTTAAATCGAAGTATGAAACTTTGTTTCTCAACTCCCATAAATACAAGCCTTTAACAAACTACCGTAAACCATGTAGAAACATGTTTACATAATGTATGTATGGAGAGTGGTTGCTACGGTAATAAAACGAGTACTTGAGTTACTTATCTACCAGAAAAATGCCTGTGAAGAGACGTTGGCCCTCATTGAAAAATAGGTGCGTTCATTTTACAGGACTTCTCCGTAGCTTTCAGGGCATCACCACCACCAGCCCGGGTTGTTAACCTCACTGCCTTGGTAGGTGAGATTATTTAGATTATATTGGTGCTATAAATTAACCTTATGGCGGGACACCGTGGTCTCATAAGCCCCCGGCTCTCGCATAAACTGCGTTGCGACGTCATTTTATGTCTGTTGAAGGCGAACAATACGGCAATTTATTCCTCTCGACGAGCTCTTCACGATGCGCTTATCAAAGTTTCAAAGTTCTGTTTCTTCTGCGCATTCGTCCTCGCTGCTGCGCAGTGCATGTAGAATTAAGTCGTATACTCTATGCGGAACATTGTATGGGATATGGGTAAAGCGTGCGACTTGTCATTGCAAGGATGGAAATGCAAATTCCAGCCAAGGGAGAACTCAGCGCTTTGTTCCTCCAGGGTAAACAAAATAGGGACCACTTTATGGCAAGAGTAGTTGTCCCATGGGGTAGACTGAGTCCTGCCATAGCAATGTGGAACTTCTCATACTTGCTCAGGGCTCCAGAGGGAACGAGAGTGACACTAATTTGGGCAGGAATACCCCTCTTTGATGTGAAATAATTCTAAACCTAAGTACAACTGTTTACCTATAACTGGGAATAATGAATGAATACAGATAGATGGGAAAATGCAATCTTTGTTACAAGTCCATTTTAAAATAAAACTACGACAGTACTATATTGCATATATATATAAGCACACACTTTACAAATACAAAACTATAATGACGTTTCTGTGGTAAGTGTGCCAGTCAGCGTGTGGGAACTAAATTCTGAACGATACATTGTGTGCCACGATGATGGATGAGCAAATAATTTAGTTATGGGCCTGAATTTCCTGTCTGTACATAGCTAGTTTTTTTATGGGTAGGAGATTTTTTTTTACCACTGCTATTGTGTCATTATAAACTTTACGTGAGGCTTACTGGAGGTATAAGCATTTCTCATTTGAATAAAACGTAAGTTAAGCCTTTGTACAGTACTTCATTGAGCAGAATAACGTGGTTATTAAAATTGACGTCACTTCTCTTAATTCCCTTGCTGTGACTAAATGGCCAGTAGCGAGGTGTGGCTTTTGTGTTAGCAAATACAGCAGAAACTTCATACTGGTAGGAACCTCCTGGTTACACCAGCCCACAGGGGATTATTGTGTCCATCGTGCAGGGAGGGGCTGGGTGGGGAGGGTGGGCCTGGGTGGGGAGGGGAGGGTGGGGAGCGGCTGGGTGGGGGGCTGGGTGGGGAGGGTGGGGCTGGGAGGGGAGGGTGGGGAGGGGCTGGGTGGGCAGGGTTGGGGTGGGAGGGGTGGGGCTGGGTGTGGAGGGGCTGGTCACCCCGTGGTGCCCTTATAAAGCTCAACGTTTAACCTACTCACGCCGGCTTGTGCCCGCCCTCACAGTCGGGCATATTTGCGGAATACACCACGCAGCCGTTGACCCTGGCCATTGACCGAGCAACCCAACGTTCCTACCAGCTCCCTCCGCAGGAATGTGTTACAGCATCCCACCCACTGAGCTAAACCGCGTTTGGGGGTTTATGTGACGCTTACATCTGCACTCATTCCATCCACCCCCAGCAACTACTTTAGCCCAAAAAAAGTGCCGCCATTCATCATAATATTGTGGCAGCAGTTATCTTGATGCAAAGAGAGACAGCACTTGTCACACTTATCCACCGTAAAACATAAATGCAGATGGGGAGTGTTTCACGGCAGCGGGAGGCGGAAATTTCGCTGACTCATCGCCACAACCGAATCTAATTTATTTTAAGTGACCTTACCATCGTCCATCCATCTAAACGGCTGATGGGCTACAGTTGAAACAAAGGACGAACGATTATACTCATTGCAGCAAATGAGGAATAGTGGCTAAGCAAGGATCTCGTGAAATGCTAAACAGTGGGTGTGGCATTCTTGGGTCTTTCGGTAAAGTCACGTAGATAGGTTCAAATAAAATAACAAAAAAATTACACAAAAATACGACGTTTCGATCACAACACAAGCGATCGTCATCACTTGTGTTGCCGTCGAAATTTCGTAGTTTTTTGTTGTTATTTTTTTTTATTTTCTTTGAACCTATCTACGTGACTTTACCGAAAGACCCAATAATATGAATTCCTGCAGTCACGAAAGCTTTAAGTCAAGTAGGTGTGGGTGTTGTGCAGCTAAATAAATAAATAACGGCTGCCCCTTTCGCTTTTCTCTAAATGCACATCTGATAGTCTCTGATTAATTAATGTGCTGTGGCTAAGTGGCCGTTAAAGAAATCGGGTCACAAATGTACTGCCGGGTCCAGTCTGGAAAACTGGGTTAACTAAGAAGCGTATTGATTTAGCATGACAAAAAAAATCCTCTAATTTGGTTATTTAAATTGAATCGAGCCACACGTTGCTTCGTGCTGTGTGTGTGGAAGGTCTAAAAAGGAAAAGTGTGGATTTATTTGAACCATATTGCTCTTTGCCTGGAGTACAACACTGTGCCCCTTGTTCAAATGTGTCTTTTGCTCGTAAATGTAGAGTGTGACACTTCTTCTTTCGTACGGCTGCTGATGTAGATGCAGAGTAACGACTACAATGCCACATTCAGGTGGTCAAGCCTAGATAACCGTGTCAAGAGCAGCGGAGTGTATCGCTGTATTGTCTCTTTCGTATTTGTGGATCGGGGGAATTGCGTTATATGTTGTATGGTCTGTTCTGGATGACCACAGTCGCATACTTTTTAATGAATACGTAATGGTCTCATCGATAAAACCAATATGTTTTTAAGGTTATACTAGTTGCTCGTTCTTCATCATAACAAACAACATGTTGGTAAAATCGATGTGTTGGTAAACCTCGGAAAAGATTGCCACAAGCATTGTTAATAATGTAAGTGAATATGGAACCCTACATTATAACTGTTGGCATAGTTTAATCAGCACGCCAACAACATCCTCAATGCTATTTAGAGCAATGTGGGATCTTAACAGCAACAATCAGCTCCGCCGACTTGACTTCCTCTCCCCCAAAAGGTAGCTGTTGAGAGTATAAGAGATTATTACTTTCGGCTTTAAAAAAAATAAAATTGCTGAGGCTCGTTATAAACACATTTTCTTTACATATTGTTGATTTTGTTTCACCATATTCTTACGGGAGAGCTGCCATGCTGATTCCTGTAATAATTTTACGGTGCGCAATGTTTTGTTCGTATTCAACACAAATACACTTGCACAGAATGCATTCGGGGAAGACAAGGCTGGAAAACTCTGCAGCAAAGCTGCAAGACAAATTGACCTACGCTCGGCGGTGTACATGCAATACCCACCCATTCACATCTCACGGTACAAATTGGCAATGTTGAGAAATATCTGACCAAATAAATAACTTCAGTGAAAAAAACACGACAGTATTTAAATACTGTACTATACTTAACCTAATAGCCAAATCACCCAAAATGTGCCTGATATCGTCATATATCGCAAGGTAAGCAGGTTTGAGGCTGGGAATGTGCTTAGATGGGTGGCCACAATGCACAACTGGTGTTTTAAACTGTGGGTTATATAATGGGGAGCAGGGGGCAGTGTAAAAATAAATCCATGATTGGACTGTACTTCTATACTGCCGCCCCTTCCCCATGGGTCAAGGAGTGTTCTCGTTAAATGTCGAAATGCTCATGAGAAGGAGGAGGTCACGTAATTTTATCCGCATCAGTGTCCGTAAAATAACAGGAATTCGTTCCGCAATACCGGATGGGGAAAAAACATGCAGATCGTCACGGATAATAGGAAGAATAGAGGTATAAATGATAGGCGTTTTCACGGACCCTTTAGGTGCTGTAGATAATAGCAGTTGGGGATGGTAACATGGCCACAGAATAAGAGTTCTCCTGTAATCTTAAATGCACATCTGTGCCTCAAAACCATCCCATTAAGATGATGTTAATGTCTTAGGTGAAACTGTAGTGGTCCGATGGCAATTTCTTCATGAACATTTTATTTGGCTATTTATTGTGCTAAATATACAATACAGATTTTCTTTAAAATAGGCATATCTATACATTATGTAGATTTTGGCATTACGAAGCCACTGTGTTTGAAAGAAGCCAAGAATAAAATTGAAACGCTTGGCCTACACGGACTAAATTACTCGCCATCAATCTACCACACTCAATTATTATTTGCAGATAGTTCCCGTGGAGTCAACACCTTTTTTAGTCAAGCATTTACCCACCACGTGACGGACTGCCGACGTCTATATATAAATGGCTGATCCAGGCAACGATAGGTATTGTGGATACACACATGCATGTTTGTCGACAGTGCGGAGGGGAGCAGGGGGTTGATGCAACACTCACCCCACACATGATGCGGGAGGGAAGCACGAGAGTGGCATTGCCTCGGGGCGAGGCGCTTGACTCCCCCGCGTCCCCCGCTGCCGTGTCCGTGTCGGTGTCCGTCTTCGAGTCCATCCCCGAGTCCAGCTCATCGGCAGTGCCACCTGAGGATTTACGGTCATCCCCCCCCCCCCCACATTTTTGTAAGACATCCCACACACCAAAGCCAATCGTCGTGAATCGTCGCAAAAGGTAATTTGCTCGCTCACGCTGCTGCTGGCAAAAAGCCCACCGCTACAGCAAGATTTGAGAGCACGTCTAGAGGGTATTTTGGCTTAATACTTCCAAGCCAATGCAGACTTGAAATAATCTAATGATCTGCAATTGCTCGCTCATGCCTTTGCTGGCGGAAGGCCTTTCACTAGAGGCCCTCCACTCTAGAGAGTGTCTGGCCTGCTCTTCCACACTAGTCAGACATCTTGGAAAGAGGTGGGAGTACCCACGCTTTGCCCCACCACAGGCAACCTGCCGGTCCACTTACCGTAGTGTGCCCATTGACACTGCTGGGTGGACAGAGGTGGGGTTTTTGTTTTGCCTGCCGCACCGGGAGATTGACCGGCGAGCAATGGATTGCAAGTTCAGTGTGCAAGGGGTTACACCATGGTAGCAGCATCCCCAATAATAATGATCAATTCTCAGTTTAGTGATGGGTGCTGGATTTGCCAGGCTGATGCCAGTCTCCATCTTTGCGTAACTATAATAATAATCATGTTATGCATAACAGGAACAAACACGCAAAGTAAACAATCTAGGTCTTTGCTATCCTGCAATGTTGTTTTCAAAACGATGCATCATAGAACCTGCCCCATATCTTGATGTAATCCAGGTTGCTCCTGAAAAAGAAGCAATGTTTCACGTGTCTCCTGGACATCTGTGAAACTACTGTACATCTGTGAAACTACAGTGAAAAGAGCTTTTTAGCTCATCGGGTTCCTCCAGTATAAATAAAGATTCTGATTCTGTCTCAATGGGTGTATTTCATCTGCTGGTTAAATGAAGGATATTTTCTTATCATGCATTCTGCTCTGTAGTACAGCATTCTGTGTAATTAAATTAATAAATTGGCTTCTGCCTTGTATTATCATGTAGCCATACACGTTATTCTCCACTTCACTGCATATTGAGTTTTGATACAATGGAGTTTGTTTTGTTTTCTAGGGCCGCTTTATTTAAAGGAAGTGCTCTCACTAATAACATTTGGTAAAATAGCATTAATTTGTTTAGCGAGGTTAAAATCTGTCGGTTTAATGAGGGAGATTCCCCCATCAGTTTCCCTCCCGGTAACAAACATGTGTTTGGAAGCCAGTGAGTGAGGAATAATCCAAAAACCCAGTCGACATTAGACCCTGACTCTCAGTGGCGTTAAGCCCAATTGGGTATAGTTCTCACGTAATGAAAATCGGTATTAAGATCTGGCAGTGCCAGTCCTGACGAGCTTTAGAATTAGGTAATATCATAACTTTGCCCCGTGGGAGCTTAGGGTACCCTAAAAAAGAAGATACCTTAGACTTGAGCTGCCTACAAAAGCAGTCTGTTATCTGAACTGGGATCGTCGGAGAAATCAACAGTAGTTACGGCAAAATATTCATCATTATGACATTAATGTGACTAATTCATGTAAGTGGAAATGAGTTCCAGGCAGGAGTCCTCTTGATTTCCATTAAGACTGATAAATATTGTTATAAATCTGTAAAGGTTTTTTAGTAATTCGAAACCAATTTATTTTACACCACATTCACCACAATAAGGGTCGTAAGTTGGGGTTAAGCTGAGGAGATAAAGGGGTCAGAGGTCTTTTATTCTGACTTATTCACACTATGTTTAATTATTTTACCAGGTAAGACTCACTGAGCTATATATAATGTTTTCAGAAGCTACCTGGCCACAAATGATAGCTGAAAGAAGTAGCTTATCACGTGTAAATTAACAGCAGCCAAATACTCTAAACGCATGTTTATAGATGTGGAAGGAAAAACCAGAGAGAAATCCACATGACCACAGGGAGATCATGCAAACTACAAATATATAGGTCTCAGGGTTGGGATTGAACCCACGACCTCCTGCATACCAGGTGAGGGCGTTAACATCTAGGCATCTCTGGCTCTGTAACTGCCATGAGGAGATCATCGATGTAGAGACATTAAGGCTAATTCCATGAATGTCTTCATTAGAGTGGAAGGTGATGGTCGGTGGCTCGCCTTACATCACATTTCTCAAATTTGCTTTATGTCAGAGTTCTTCGAATGGTACATGTTTTTGTTAATATTTCTGGAACTGAAGATTTCTTTTTGGATGATTTCGCAAATATTTGTCGAGTCTGGTTCCTCAAGAAGGTCATTTAGTCTACAATTTTGGATCCAACATGGAAGACCTCTGCCAGTCAGAGCGGTTATGTCATCCTCTAAATCTCCGGGTGGCCACCAAGGAGCCTTAAGTCAGCAATTGATCCAATCAAAGTTTCAATTTCCTGACCTCTCTTAGCATTACTTCACCGGATGTGTTTTGCATCACTCATGTATTCCCTGGAGTCCAGTTGCCATCGTGTCCATTGCCCATTCTCTTTTTTTGACTGTACCCCAATTGATTTAAACCTCCCCCTCAGGGGGGAGGGGGGCTTGAGAGTATCCCAAACAATATTCTGCGGAACTGGGGAATTTGAAGTCCGGGAGATCTCACAAAAATGTTTTAGGTTTCTTCCATAATGAGATCAAGTACCTCTGGCTTCTGCGGTGAACAGCAATCCAATTGGCACAATTGAAGCGGAAGAAATTCCGAATTCGGGAAGATATTTAATGCAATCTGTGCATGATATTTGTATTATTATTGATATTTGTATTAGTTTGAATAGGATTCTCAATCAGATTTAAGGGATCTGAAAATACCTATTCTGGAAACTGTTCTGTGGGCTCTGGAGAAGTGTGTGTGAAATCCATACTCGTTGGGATAAAGTGTTCTCAAGGGATATGTAATTGAATTTGCCGGGGAATTGTGTTAATTGATCTCTGAGCAAACATTCCATTGCTCTTTTTTGGCTTGGAATCTTGATTAAAATAATGGGGAAATGAACAAATTCCAGTCCCCTCCAATGATTAAGTTGTCTCGCGAGTGTTGATGGAGGAGGCGAGTGATTTCTTTTAGAATGGCAATGCCAACAGGAGAGGGGGCGGGTTGCAAATATTTACCAGAGAAAATTTGGAGCCATGCACGGGGCCTTCTATCAATATAAACCATCACTGACGATCTATGCATAAAGAGTCCATTTGAAATCAACTCGTCCATAGATGTGAGACTCCAAAATCATGGCTAGCTAGAGATGGATATATGGGAGATAGGGAGAGGGACAATGATAAGGCACTGATCTGAATATGGAAGCAGGTAATCTATAATGACGTGGGATGAAGGTGATGATTAGTCTGCAGACAGTGGCGGAGGGAGCACTGGAGAGAATATTCGGCCTGGATTGAGCAGAGCAGATGATCATTGTGGTAAGGGGATACAGCAATGACGGAGGGACGAGAGTTTTGAGGATATAACTAAAATGTCCAAGTTGTTTGTAGGATGAAGATCACACGTGTCTTTGTGGTGGCCATTGGAGCTAGTTTATGGTTTCATCAGGCATTCTGCAGTAATGTCGACTGTTCTAAAATTCTAAAATCTCAGCCACTGTGGAAATGGATCAGACTGTTAATCGTTTATAAAACGATCAGCATAACCTTACATCATCTGCTTTCTTTAAACCTCTTAACTGCAGCTTTCATAAAATGTGTTTGCATAATTGAAAACTATATATATTATATATTGTACCCAATGAAGCTTATATTTACATTATTGATTCCATCTAAGTCCACTGTACGCAGTTCACCCCACCGTACTAGGCAATTGGAAAATGGCCCTGTTCATGACTGCCTGGTGTTTCAATAGGGCCAACATCATCTTCTAAAGTAAGGTACACGCAAGGAAAATAGCAGACTGATAGTAGCATTTATCACTGGAAACAAAAACTTACTTTAGCGAAAATACCACCCCCACCCACTGAATTCACCCTAGAATACAAGAGGACATGCTGAAATATGTGCAAACAATGCGCTCATGAAATACGTGCACACACTGATGCGCGTGTTGCATATGTGCTCGCACACAGACACCCACACCACGATGGCATACGACCCATTGTGGCTCGTTGTTTTTTCATCACACTCTCTCCCCGTTAAAATTCTGGCGGCTGGGCCAAAGACTCACAGGGTCATTACTCAACATCCTCCTCTACTCCCACACACAACCCCACACGCCAAAGTCAAATTACGTCAACAAATGGCATTAAAGTGTGCGTGTGTGCGTTCTTCGCGTCTTTGTTTTACAACAATGCAACCTGATATCCACTTAATTGGTGTAATTGGCCAAAACACATTGCGATGCATGTCTTGGGTGCATTAATATATATTCTAGAAATAAATAACACATTGGAAAACGGCACCTCGAAATGTGTCATTGTGAATCTTATTTGTTTTGTTTTCCTGCAAAGTGCATTTCTCCACTGCATTGCAATGTTACATAATAATGAAATATAGAGGTGCAGACCTGCAATTGCTTGCTCACACCACTGCGGACGGAGAGGTGTTCACGCAAGCGGGCTCAAGAGAAGCCCTCGAGCAGGGATTTTAGCCCTCTCCTCCACACTGGCCAGATAGAAGTAGCCACGCTTCATCCCACCACACAAATATAACGTGGCATGTCAATTTATATTGCTAAGTGGACAGAGGTGGGAGGATTTTCGAAAAACAACTTTCACCATTGTTTCAACTGCAGTACTGAGAGAACAATCTGCGAACCTCTGGATTGTAAGTCCAGTCTGCTAATTATTACACCGGGGCAGCGTCCCTGAAATGAAGTATGCAACAATAAGTCAAGGCTTGTTTGTAAAATATAACTACAAATATGCACATTCTATAATAATTTATAGAATCTGAAAATTAAATGTATGTAATGCGGTACCCATTGACCTGTGCTATTTGATGGTGTAAATTATCCTAAACTGTTTAAAGGTGTGGTAAGTAAACTTAGACCTTCAACACGTAGGCTTTCGCGACCAATATCATCCATAATACAAGTTTTTTGGGTTAGATCGCGTACATATATAAATGTCTCATTAAACCCGCCACCACCCGACACAGCCAACTCGTAAGGGTTGTTACGTAAATGGAACATGCCAATTCATCACTAGTACAGCACACCGGTGTGTTGGAGAGCCAAGCCACAACATTTACAATCTGAGTACGACGTTTCTGCAGTAATTACAACTAGCTTCATCAGGCAACAGCCAGATTTGGAGAGAAGTCCACCTGTTTCGTTTCATGGTGGGGGGGGGGGGGATTAATTAATCAACGTACATTATGCATGTGCATTATGCAAGCCCTTTGATCTTGTCCTTCCTGTCTATTGTGTGTACTAAAATAGCCGTACCAATAGTAATTCCTATTGAAGTATGGTGACCTGTATAGGCATGCATTTAAACAATGTATTATTTGATGATTCGCTTCCAAGCAGCACTAAGTCGGTAGCTATCCGAACGGTTAAAATTATTTTTATTACTTTCAATTTCGATAGATTCTCTAATTACAGTTGGCCAGTAGGAACTTGTTTTGCACAGAACTTTAACATTATCAAAATCAATTGAGTGTCCTTGTTGGCATGCATGTTCTGCTACTGCTGACAGTTGTATTTGGGAGTATTTAATATTTCGTTGGTGTTATTTTAGTCTCGTGCTGACCATTCGTCCTATTTGCCCAACAAAGCATTTGCCACACGTGCAGTTAATCCTGTACGCACATTCTGTTGATAGCTTCGGTAATACATATTTTGTACCATATATTAATTTCTGTATTTTATGTACCGTGCCAAATCTGACTCGGATGTTTTGTTTTTCCAAGCATCTGGATAGTTTATCAGTTACTCCCGCAATGTACGGTATTCTGATCGTTTTAATTACTTGGGCAGTTTCAATGCTCGTGTTATTTGATTTGGTTTTGGCATTCAATGCCCTGTTGATTTGTAAATCATTGCCACCGTTCAATATCAACGCTTCTTTAACATGTTTAATTTAACTTCTCAGACGATCACCATCTGACACTTTCTTAGCCCGATAAATGAGCGTTTTGATGAGAGCGAATTTCTGTGCGGGGTGATGGTGTGACTCTGCATTCAGATAGGCATCAGTGTCCGTTTTCTTTAGGTAAACGCTGTGCGTCATTTTACCATCAAATAATACATTGTTTAAATGCACGCCTATACAGGCCACCATAGTTTAATAGGAATTACCGTTGGTACGGCTATTTCAGTACACACAATGGACAGGAAGTAAGTACAAGATCAATGAGCTCGCATAATCCACATGCATAATGTACGTTGCTTCATTAATCACCCCCCCCCCCAACTTTGAGCAAGAAGCGCGCACAAGTGTTGTCATCACATCTACGTCTCTATATAAGGAACGAAACAGGTGGACTTCTCCACAAATCTGGCTGTCGCCTGATGAAGCTAGTTGTAATTACTGGAGAAACGGCATACTCCAACTGTAAATGTTGTGGCTTGGCTCTCCAACACACCGGTGTGCTGTACTAGTGACGAATTGGCATGTTCTGTTTACGTGAACCTTACTAATTGGCTGTATCGGGTGGTGGCGGGTTTAACGACACATTTATATATTTATGCGATCTAACCCAAAAAAACCTGTATTATAAACTTAGACCTGTGTCAAATTCCATTACCATTTGTTATATGTGAGTCGAGTTGTATATTTAAGTAAATGCAGAAGTAACTCAAACATAGTTCTGCCTGCGCCTTCGATAAAATCAGCCCAGCTGGGGCATTGGGAAGTAGGGTGTGGTGGGTAAGGCTGCCACCTTTTCCACTAAACCCGCATATTTTTCAGTCGGCCTAGGTCAGGGGTCATAAAACTTGCGGCTCCAGAGCTGCATGCAGCTATTTTAGGGACTGCAGTGCGGCTCTTGAAATTCGGGAAAATTTTATTTTCTTGTTATTTTGGTTGCTGACCCCTGACCACGGAGGTCCAGTTCACCATGGAAGTCCGGTTCACAATGGAAGTCCAGATTACCATGGGCAGGGGTCAGCAACACGTGGCTCCGGAGCCGTGTGCGCCTCTTTAAGGACTGTTTTGTGACATTATTTACGAAGGACCGTCTCGTATTCACCGCATCTTGAAATATATATATATTTTTACCGAATTCGAAAGTAAATGGCTCTTCTTCTTGTTTTGTTGCCAACCCCTGGCCTAAGTCTATCACAACTATGCAGTAAACTGTAATCGAGTTCAACACAATACCACCACCAGATCTCGGTATAAATCAATTCCTGCCACCCAAGCACAGATGCCAACACCTGGACGGGACAACCCGAAGCGTAGAGTTATGATGCACTGACCCCCTGATAATACTTGCACCCCCCCTAAATAAATATGTTATCCCAGTTGAGAACCCCTGACTTGGATGTTGGCTCACTGGGTTGTAAAGTCAGCAATGAGTTTGGGTATTTGTAGATGTGTGTTTGTCAATCCACATTGTTCAAGTGTCAGTCTACACACACACACCCATCCCATATTGACCCTTAATTCACATGGTGTGAGAACATGTAGAGTACTGCACTGTAAATTAAAGTCCAGTTGAATGAGATAATTACCCATCTTGAACACCAAACTTGAAAGATTACTTTTAGGATAGACAGTGGGCCTCCTTCCTTTTTATGCCCCTCAAACATTAAAAATGTAAGTATTTTATATACATCCTCTCAACTACATGGCCTTCTGGCAGTGCATATCTCACGTTCAAAGATTTTTTTTTCCAAGTTCAAATGTATTTTGTTAAACCAGGTGACAGCTCAAGAGCGCAGGATAGTCTCAATTGCAAGAGTGACATATCACCGAAATAACAAAACCAATTAATTAAATGACACCTCTCGACGGCCTTAAACATTCAATGTCTCACCTGGCAGAGTCATGCTTGCTTGAACAAATGGTGAGGAACTGCCAGATATTTATATAGGCTCAAATGCCATGTGGCTAATGAAATGTGTATAAATATACGTAATTTTTAAATGTGGATGGACAGATGTGGGGCCGGAGACTTATTGTCTGCTTATTTATGTTGTCACTTATGTTCCCCATCATGACGCTAAATGATTGTTTTGTGTTACTGTTAGGGTGACCAGGAAAATATTTGAGAAGTGGATTTCCCAGATACCGTACAGTTCTGTGCAATAATGCTTTTATGCAATCGCTGATTCAGTTTACACGTGCCATTAGCCACCCGACACCATCTCACCCATAACAAGGAAACCACTTTGAATCACCCATCCGTGCGACCCACACACCCTACGCACTCATATTACAACCTCACCGCACACAACACTTAAACACGCCACCACAAGTAACGCATTAAAAAATGTGAACGTTGTTATCATTCACTTGGTACACAGTTTGGCCCAGACAAAATATTTCCAAACCGTGTATAGTAGTATTGCAGTGAACTTTGGCAAGTGCCAAGGAAAGGGAAATTGAGTAATTTAGGACAGTGATAGCAGGAAATTCTCCAAATTTGACCACACTGGCATCGCAAAATCGATTAATCGTGCTCACGATGTCACAGGATATTTTACTTGGCTCACACATTGCACGCCACTGCAATTGTACGGTGTTTATGTAGCACATTATCAGTGGGCTGTTGGGCGGATGAGAGCAGACAATGTCAGATCCAAGGGGAAATGCGACACACATTTCGGTGGCTACCTAGTCAGCTTTGAGGACTTTAATACAGTACATTCAGTGGCAGCAACTTCAAGTTAAGCACAACTGAAGATGCTGGAAAGCACTTCAATACGTTTTACGAAAAAAAAAAGTGCATTCACACAAAGCCATGAACATATATGGTTTATAGGTCACAGATATTAAATGGACACATCCAAAAAGCATTCTGAGAGGCAAACAACTTGTGTGTTACCATACAAAAGCAAGAAAAAGGGTAAGCACTATACTTTATGTACAGCCAAAATCGTGCCTTCATGCAGCTTGGGAAGAGCCAGGCTGTATGGGTCTACTAATGTAGTAGTATTATTAATAATAACTAACACTGCGTGGAATACAAGGCTGCGGTTGAGGCATCACGTCAGCACGCACGAACCCGGCTCAACGCTGTGGCATGCAGGTGACGTCACCACCGAGCACGTGCCCACCCACGTACCAGCCAGCCAGCAAAACTTTTTAAAATAACCAAGTACAATGACAATTTCTATAGCGCCATAACATGGCAAGTCATTACAAGTGCGTTGAAATAAATATGCCTGTGCTCGCCAGTCACAACACTCGTGCACACTCATCCATTTTCATTCTATACACCTCCGTACATAAAACCTTGGCTGAGAATCACACATTACTGGGAACACAATACACGGTGTGACCCAGCGAATGTAATGCAATATCACGCACACGTCAACAACGTGGCTCGTGTGGATCAAGTGCTGCAGAGGCTGCAACGAAAGGTGCATTGTGATCAAGCGGCAGATGCAATGAGTTCCCATAACAGTAAGTAATAAATACAAATATCTGGCTAGCAGGAAGTAATTACGAACATCAATACAGAAATCCTCGATAAGTATGATGTCATCGACATGCACAGTTTCCGAGGCCAGTCAAATGAACGTTGTATATGAGCAAATAAAGGCACGAAAGGACAAATGTTGGTTGTAAATATGCCTGAACGGTATTGTGCACTTTCGTCACAGCTGAAAAGCCATCCCTGCTGTAACTTCGATCGCATGATACATTTGTCCACTGCGAATTGGGTCCATGCCTTATAACACCTAGGCAGGTCTCTTTAAATGCACGGTAAAAGCTTAAGGACCGCAAGAGAGCAGAGGTTATTTAAAAAACTACCGCTTTTTGCAACAACGACTTTGGGCAAAAAATGAATAAGCAACGATAATTAAATTTAAAAACCCGAGGCAAGAGAGTCTACCAATATATCGGCACAGTGCACTATCTCAAACTGTACATGCAGGTCAGTGCTGGAAAAATAAGGTAAAAATGAAGAGCCTAAAAGGATTTCAAGTTATCAAAACATTTCGTGTTCAGCGGGTAAGTACAGTACCGTATGTGCACTAGTATTGATTTTTGGGACTTTTTTTGCACAGATCCGAAGACGTGAATGGAGTGACAACACCGCTTGCCGGCGAGCATGCCCTCATCGGCCCCGCACATGTCCGCTTGGCAGCTAGCGGGCAGCTAGCGGGCAGCTGTGGGAACACCGCCGCTCCATCCCCAGTTGAGGTTGCAGACGCCACTGGATGAGGATCGCAGGTGCGACACAGGCAAGGTGACGCAATGGACACTGATGTATCACGATGCTGCTGCTATAGGGGGTAGTGGTGAAGGTCTTTTAAAATAAAATATTGCACGTATCGAGAAAAATGTCACACTAACTTCCCGTTATTTTGTTACAGCACGGTACTGTATTTTGAAGGCCCTTATTTACTTATTATTCCTGTAATCTACGAAGACTTGGGCAGGAGCCCTGCTGAAGATTCATAAATGTGCACTCGAGGAGTTTTCTTCATAATATCCGCAAAAAAACAATCCTCTTATCCACAAATGGAATGAATTTGCCATGCCACAGTAATCATGGACAGGGGGTTACTTTATTGCAATGTACGGCATCATGCGTTGTATCTTGCATCTCCGGCAGCATCAGTGCTAACTGGAGATGACAGTGGATCTGACACCCTCGAGGGTGTCAAACATAGCCAAAGGGGCCGTCCATAAATGACATCACACACCTAGGGGGGGGGGGGGGTCAGTCATTTGTGACGATGTGTGACGAGGGGTTTGAGAAATTTGATGTCACATCAAAATGCGCAACTTTAAATAAATATAGACAACACGTTCTACTTAATTAAATAGACTTTTTAATAAATGTTTTCTCCTACAACATCAAAGTGCAGCGGCACATTAAATACGCACTACAATGACAATAGTTTAAAGCGATTTGAAGCATGTTTTTTTTGGGGGGGGGGGGGGGCAGAGCTTTGTGACGTCATATATGAGGGGGGGTCTGACTTTTGTGACGCCGTGTGACGAGGGGGGGGGGTCAAAAATCGTCAAAAATCGTGTGACGTCATTTATTGACGGCCCCAAACAGCATTAATTTCATCATCATTCATCATCATCAATGTCTTCATCATCATCCATTTTCTTCCATCACTGCCTTCATCACAATCATCATTGTCCCACAGCTGTTTGCGCAATCATCCTTGAATATATCCTCCCACCATGTGGGTACAGTACAGTTTACGACAGTGTTTATCTCCCACATAGTCACTGACCTATGGATGCCACTCCAATACTTATCTCACCCAATAAGCCATCTTAGCGGCAGTGACAGGCGGCAGTGACAGAGGATCATCGCTCCATCTTCGTCTTCTTCACCGTCATCTATCATTGATGGCCTGCCAATGGCGGCTGGGGACGGGTTATATTCGTGAATCGTCATTGTCATCTCGCACCTCCGGATTATCACGGTTGGCTACGTACGATGCGAAAGAAGTTCAACATACGTACATGTATCTCTCTGATTCATGGAAATATCACAGATACCTAGGTGAATTCAGCAAATGTTCATGGCCCTTCCGTACTCTTCATATTTTCCACAAAAAGGTGGATAATAGGAAGGCCGATCACAAAATAATGGGAAACATAGGATATCTGGCCAAATTCCACAAATAGTATGAGTCATAGAGATATTAAATTCATGGCTCATAAATGTCACTGTATAATGCTCTAATTACATTCACTTGGCATTTAATAATACATTAATTTGCAATGCCTAATATCTAGTTTAACATCTGATTGCCTATTCCACACTCATTTCTAGCATTTGAATCGCTGGCTCCACTATCCATTTCTTTGAATCACATCACGTTTCTCGGCGTCACTCTCGACTCCACCTTATCCTTCCGGCAGCAACACCAACCACATCATCAGATCTTGCAACGACCACCTCAGAGGGCTCTGTCATTTACGTTAGCCCATCACCACCGAGATCGCCAACACGCTGGCCTGCAGCATAGCGAGTCCTGCCTCGACTTCGGCAACTCCGTCCATGTTCGATTTTAATCGAATAATCTCAAGAAACTATCTCGCCCGCATCATCCTCGGTGCCTGTCATCCTCAGCTAGATTTCTCCACCTCACTCTACTCATCCACCACTGGCTTCCACATCGCCAGTAGGGTCTGCTGTAAGATCGCACCTCTACGTTTGGTCGTCCACCGAATCTTTCTTCACCCTGCACGACAGCTCATGGTAGAACTCTCTGCAGCGCAACTCACAATCTCCTCCTCTATGCGAAAAACCTGACCATCACTGTGAGGCGTCATTTCTCGTCGGCAGCCCCTGGCATCTGGAATGCCATCGCCCCTCTGCATATTCACAGCATTCAAACTACACTTACTTTTCAAGAGACACTTAAGGGCCCACTTCTTTCGCCGAACTTTTGAGTAACACTGAGCTTGGCTCAGTACCGTAGAGCCTTGACTTCATTCAACACATTCCTGCGGAGGGAGCCGGTAGGAACTTTTGAGTAACACTGAGCTTGGCTCAGTACCTTAGAGCCTTGACTTCATTCAACACATTCCTGCGGAGGGAGCTGGTAGGAACGTTGGGTTGCTCGGTCAATGGCCAGGGTCAACGGCGGCGTGGTGTATTCCGCAAATATGCCCGACTGTGAGGGCGGGCACAAGCCAGCGTGAGGAGGTTAAACGTTGAGTTTTATAAGGGCACCACGGGGTGACCAGCCCCTCCCCACCCAGCCCCACCACTCCCACCCCCCACCCAGCCCCTCCCCACCCTCCCCTCCCCACCCAGCCCCTCCCCACCCTCCCCTCTCCACCCAGCCCCACCCCTCCCATTTTTGGATGCACGACGGACGGACACAATAATCCCCTGTAGGCTGGTGTAACCAGGAGGTTCCTACCAGTATAATACAGTAATTATTATTGAGCAAGCCGGGCCAGGTGACACAGTGATTCTGACTTCCAGGATTGTTCCTCTGACTTTCTGGGTCTGGTCCTGATGATGTTTGCAATAGTTTCAACTGAAACATATATAATTGTTACACTCAAATGTGAGAATTTCAACTTACGGGTGAGCTAAAACGATAATAATTGTTGCATTGTTAAACGCTTGTACACCACGTGACAATTACTTTGTTTGGCTTTGTTGGGTGGTGGAGGGGTATTAATGACACATATTTGGTCAGATCATTAGGTGGCCTAACCAAAAAAATTATTATGAATCATTGATGGTGGGTTTACTTTTTAACTTTAAATAAATAATGGGTAATCAGTTCACGTAATTTAATGTCAGTGTAAAACTTTAATTACTGGTGTAAAAAACAAGATAGTATTTGTACGGAAATTCATTGAATGCACTATATTGTTTAGTGCAGCTTCAGCAGCAACATTTCCAATGATGCATTGTATACAGTATTTTTTTTGGTAAATCTTTACTTTTTTATTCATATCAGTTGCCAAGAATGAAATATATTAACGTGTTATTGTGAAGTACGTTATTCATATAAGGCATAAGAACATAAACCAAACTAAGCCATTTTAGAAAACAGTTATGAAATCAAATATTTTTGACGCTAAAGCTGATATTGAATTTTTCTTTTGCTTTTTAATATTTTTGCTCTTGAACACGGCACGAGCGACGGTGTAAACGATGCCGGAGAGAAGCAACTGACCAAGGGCAGTCTCGGTGGCTGCGCATTACGGGCGTGCAAAAGTGCACACTGCACGAAAACAGATTTAAATCGGTATTTAAAAATTGTGCACACTTAAGCAAATGCTTCACATTGTCAGCCAGAGTAACAGCAAGCGACTGTCCGTGTCGCCGCACACGAGGCTGTCACTGCAAGAAGGACGGGCAGAACAGTTTGTTAAAAGGAAGTGTGTGGTGCAGCGCTGAGAAAATGCCTCATCAACGTTGGTGTCGACTTATTTGAAAGCCTTCAATTACCGTAATTGAATCCTTACAAATAAGAAGTTTGCACCATGCAATTATGTTTTGCTACAGGACACATTGAATCTCAATGCTGAGTCGTAATAAGACCAGTGGAGTAATAAGTAATTGAACACGTGATCTTAACGTATCATTCTCAAAACATTTTGACCACCCATCGTACAGCTGAATGTAGCATAACAACAGACCATAGGGAATACCTAAAGAGAGATAAAGTACAGTAGTTGTATATATTCTGCAGGAGCGGACCTTGTTGAAGGTCGACTTTGCAAGAACAATTTTTTTTAACTATAACCCACCACCACTCGACATAGCCAATCACATCAAGTTGTCACATTGGAAAATATGACGTTATGATTCGGTTTTTGAGCAAACCGGGAATGTTGAAACGCGAGCACATTTCTGACAATTTCACACGAAAACGTTTCGTACGTGAATTATATCATGCGTACTTGAGCGAGCAACATGAAGTGAAATCGTTTGATAATCTGAGATGCAGGTAATTCTGGTAAATTGTTACGAATAATTGCTCAAGACCACCCACGTTGAGTTCATGTGGAGCTGTGTGAGATTCAAAAAGTCAATAACAATACGGCACCTGTGATCTTAAAAAAAAAGAGTTTAAATTACAATATTTTACTATCTAAACTGAAGGTAATCATGTATATACCATGTTTTAGTTCCACAATTTCATATTTTCACCAAACATTTCACCAAATATTGAGTCTACAAAAAAATGAAATAACATTTTCTTTCCTGTCATTTCATTTTTAAAAACTTTTACCGAGGTTTTCAAGTTGGTATTTGAAAGCATAGTCTCAGAAATGAAACGTTATTATAATTTAATAACTGGAAGTCACAAAAAATTGTGACTTTCTTTGCAAAGTGTCCCTCACTGCAAATATCACACATCACTCACACACAATTCCCCTACCAATCTCTATACAATGTCTAATTGTTCCTGGCCCTCTTTCAATAATTGCCCTAAGTATACATATTCTGAAGTGTTTAATAGTTAAATCTTGACTTAAAGCTTTCGTGACTGCAGGAATTCATATTCTTCGTCGTGATTTTGATTTTATTATTTTTTCTATCTACGTGGCTTTACCGAAAGACCCAAAGAATATGTTTAATAGTTGAGTACCTCCCAACAAATATATTTATTAGGCTTTGCGAACTTGTAGTATGTTGTTGAACTTCTTTCGCACCGCACGTAGGCAGCCAACCATGCTAATCGGAGGTGCTTTGCACAGAGCTGCTAACTGTATAGCGCAGCATAAACATGGGGCAGCTGCATGTGTAGCCTTGGTTATATAATTAGCTGGTCCATGCATCACAGCCGTGCATGGGTGCGGGTAATTACCGTATCCGGGCAGGCCTCTACTCGCCACACAGGCCCTGAGGGCCCTTCTTTCTCGTCTGAACTCCATGCCAGAGTTTAGATGGCATCGGCTATGCATTTCAAGGCAAATCTGCCTATTTGGAATCAGTAAGAATAGATTTTCTCACCATCTGAAATCGGCCATGCTTAGCTAAGCCAAGCATTGCCAAAGCTTAGCTAAGCTGGATTCACAATAGAATCCCATTGTAATGCATGAGTCTTCCAAAGTAGATTTCCTGCAGGAATCATGCAGGGTGGAATCATAGGCATCTTCCATCTCTAATGCTGGGTATATATCATGACATTGCAATCTACAGAATTTAAACAATCTCACAAATCAGCACATCTGTGCTATCCATTTTTTTACACATATCTGCTCTGATGCAAAACATGTGATTAGCAATATGCAAAAACATATTGTATGCATTTTTGTTGTGTTCTAGATGCTTGTTGCTGTAGTTTGTTTAGCACACAGGTGCTAAACAGATCGTGACCTCGTGTTTCGATCTAAAATGCCATCGAATTTGCACATGGGCTGCAAAGCGCCTGATTGATGTGAATTCACAAGAAGGAAGTCTGACACGGTTGCATGTTACTGGTAGGAACCACCTGGTTCCACCAGCCCACAGGGGATTATTGTGTCCGTCCGTCGTGCATCCAAAAATGGGAGGAGTCGGGCTGGGTGGAGAGGGGAGGGTGGGGAGGGGCTGGGTGAGGAGGGTGGGGAGGGGCTGGGTGGGGAGGGTGGGGCTGGGTGGGGGGTGGGGCTGGGTGGGGAGGGGCTGGTCACCCCGTGGTGCCCTTATCAAACTCAACGTTTAACCTACTCACGCCGGCTTGTGCCCGCCCTCACAGTCGGGCATATTTGCGGAATACACCACGCCGCCGTTGACCCTGGCCATTGACCGAGCAACCCAACGTTTCTACCAGCTCCCTCCGCAAGAATGTATTCTCAGTGTCAGTATGCCACGTACTCTAAAGAGAAATACACAGCACGAGCAGGCCTTAAATTGACCCCTCTTGTTCTTCTTTGTTTGGAAATGGGACATTGCAGCCAAGTTTAGCAAGACAGCACGTGAAGACCATCATTAAAGTTCTGAACTGTGAAGTATAACAACATATGTGCCGTTTTATTGAGGCACCGTGTGTTGTCTCAGTGTGGTCTGGGACTGCTTTTGTTGTTGTCTTTGTAGCCTTGTCAAAGTGTTGAATAATCTGCAGGAATGTATGTGCTTATGAAATTTGTACGTATATACTTTACGTATTAATATACTTTATATTCATATTTAAATTGTATACTTTATAGTAATATTTATATTAATTTATTTGTAGTGGCTTGTTTACCTTTTCTCTATTTTTGCACTCCGATCGTGTTTTTTGTATTGTTTGATGTTGTAACTTGCTGATCTGCCCGTGACTGGACATCTGTTGAAAAAGAGCTTCATAGCTCATCGGATTCCTCCTTCAGTTCTAAACAAGTGATTCTGATTTTGACATGCAGGGTACTGGAGATCCGTAAATCAGCATGTGTGCAATGGTGGGCGTTTTCATAAACCGCGGCAGCTGTACGTCACATCACGACCAGAGAAATACAACAACAGCTGCCACTCCCCCCAGTGACCGTCATGTCAACACAGCACTTGTCCACGGCTAGCAGCTTCCTCCCTCTTCTGTGACAGCCAGGGGGAGGGTACCCCGTCATGGATAAGCACATTCTTGGAAAAGAAAAGCGTTCATCCTATGACTCATGAAAATTATGCTAAGGCTCAAGACGATTTTTGGTTTATTTTACCAGGTAAGGCCCACTGAGCTATAGAGCCCTTTTTCAGAAGCGACCTGGCGACAAATGATAGCCCAACGAAGTGGCTTATCATCCGGCAATGTATAGCAGTAGCCAAATACTCTAAACGCACATTGATCCTAAATTTGGAGGGAAAAACCAGAGGACCCCGAGAAAGATCCACGAGACCACAGGGAGAACACGAAAACTCTAAATATGCAGGCATCAGGGTAGAGATTGAACCCACGACCTCCTGTATACCAGGCGAGGTAGTCAACATCTTGCCACCGTGGTGCCCTTATCCGCAATACACTTTGTGGTTAACCACGGAGAGTGGAATTCATTTTGCACGTAGCAAAGTGCTGCAACTGTAAATCTGCTATTTACCACAGGGTTCCACAAACCAAAGCCCTAAATATAAATAATGTAGTGTATATTAACATTTTTCTAAACCATTTTACAAAGAAGAAACTGCTACATTAATAATGGACGCAGAGTGCAGAAAGTAAATCTTAAGAGTCAGGCAAGAAAACACTCTCTCACCAAGGTTAATAGGATTACTACTGTGCGGCACAGTGTAGTGTAACGTATAAATGTGCAGAGGCCTGTATCTCATGGCTGAATGTAACATCGTCAAACATCCTCACGCAACATTGTCTTCCTTATCATCATTACCATCTTCTTCATCATCACTGCACTGTCGTCATCATCCTCTGCATCCACTTCATCGTATTTATCCATCATTGTCTTCCTATTCATCATCATTTTCATCCCCCCACCTACACCCCTCGTGTTTACTGTTGAATGTAGCACCCATGCACGACCCCTTCCTCTTATCCGCAACAACCGCAACGCAACAAAAGTGCAGGGCCCACAGAAAATGGGAAGGACCGTGGAATCGGTTGAGCTCCTTGTATCACACAACACGAGTGCGGTGGATAAGAGTGTTCATTCATCCATCACGCGTGACCTCTCGCTGAAACCCCGGTGCTGTCACGTTGTCCTTTCGTATTGCACGTTTGGGTCACCCAGTGCGACTTAAATTCGAGCGCCATACACAGTGTGTGCACGTGCAGTGGCCGCGTCGGCTGCCGGGTTTATTAATGGAGCGTGGAGGTCATGTGTAGCCACTGCACCTGTGTTGTGCAAGTGCTGACAATAGAATGCAGTGATGCATGTCCATGTTTTACGAACGAAGGCTGTGTTGTACGCTGCAATATTTACCGAAATCCTACATAATGTACGCTTGTGTGTATATGTATAGCACGGTATATGCATTAATTGGTGATGCTACGTTGGCGGTGATGCACAAGCATAATTAACAAAACTCCTCAACACATTCGTCGGTGACACATTGCCTCAAAAGAAATATAAATAAAATGTGCCACTTTCGGCATAAAGATGGGCCCTATAATAGGTTACGTTATGGGCAAAGGCCCTTCTTTATGTTCTATGAAAGAGAGCCATTGCCTGAAACGTCACCTATTGTTTCCTTTTAGGGCAGCGTTACAATGTGTTGATATATATAGAGGATACAGTTTACTACAAACTGTAAAGATATCAGTTGCGCGAATGATTTACATTTAAAGCGAGAGTTAATATCAAACAATTAACCAACCCATTGTCATTTCCTAGGCCACAAATTACTAAGGGAATCCATTTAGCAAAGTGCGCACAATATGCTTTCAAAGGCTTTCAAGTGTAATACATTTTGCATCACGTGTCCATTGGTGGACATAATCTCACGGCAGGAAGCCAGTTTGGAATGCAGGGGTTCTGCACCACACCATTTTGTGGGTGAAATAAAGTTCACGATCTATAGTCTCCGTAAGCACACTTCCTCATTTGGTTGCATGCAGGCAAAGATAGCCCGGCTCAACTCTGCGTCCAAAGTTCAACGAACTGCAAACCTAATTCCAGCCCCCCTGATAAATAATTTACCGTGAGATTTCGGTGAAGTGCCATCGTGCGTCTTTTTGTGCCGCTCATCTTGCGATAGGAAGGCACAACACTGCAGTTACACTATTTGATTAAAGTAACGACCCAAGAACACGATTTCCCAATAATAAGAAGGCTCTGTTTTTCCTCTCCAAAATGCGTATTATTACGCAGCAGTTTTCATGGAACAAAAAAAAGGCAGCCTTGGTAGAATGGTGTACAGTTTTCATGTTGCTTAAGTTCCACAATAACAAGGAAGTCTGTATGCAAATGTCCCACTGATCATTATTCAAGACCAATATCTTTCACATATACTGTACACCCATTGTTTCCCTCAGTTCACTACCACATGGTTCGCATTACAAGTGCATGTAGTGTGCACAAATATACTCTAAATACACTTTCAAGCCTTTAAAAAGGTCAAAGTGATTTCCCGCTCGAATGAGCATCGATGTGATGCTCACCTCCTGTTTGTAGATCTGGGCCAGTGGTGGAAATTCCACATTCCTATGGTGTAAGCAAGTCTCTATATAGGACAATCACCCTTGACTTGACCACAAATGAGTTCTCATTTTATTGACTCCGGAAGACCCGAGTCAAACCACAACCAGGATTTGAACTCGCAAACCTTTGGATGGCAAGCCGCTCGCTCAACCGCTGAGCTGGAGAAGAATGTCTTCGAATAATGATTTTAGAAACACACAAACGTTGAAAGTTTCATATTTGAAAGTGGCCGTTAGCGAGCACTTACGGCACACGAGTAGGTGATGTGGCAAGTACCACGCCCAGTCGTCTTGGTTTCTCCAGTGCCGATGTTTACACATCACACCAAGTACTCATTCGAAGCTGAGTCGACCTAGGGGAAGCCCGGTACCGGTTCCGATATTTATTACTGATGTTGGCTATGAGCAGGAATCTAATTCGGGTTGGTTCGCTGGATTTGTAGCGAAGCGAGCTAACCACTACACGACCACTTCCCACACATACAATATTACAACAGACCAAGTCAAACCCACATACACACTGAAATGTACATGACGTGGCTACAAGACTAAGCTACTGATTGGATGATGCATTGCCATCGCACACGATTGCAAAATTAAAAAATAATAAAAATCCAGCTCAATCCCGTGCGACAGTATGCAGTGGCATCATGACCATAATGACGCAACAGCGTATTGACATATTCTTGGTTCTTTCGGTAAAGTCACATAGAAGGGAAATAAAAAAATAATAAAAATAAAACAGGTGAAGAACATGGCTGTCGGGAAGACAGCGTCCTAAATGCGTCTTGACAGTGATGCAATAAATAGTCATCAGTTCGAGTGCACCCCAGTAATTACAAAAATATGGCATGGTGTACCTTGGCCTTAAACCATCCACACAACTGCTATAATAACATTCGCTACATTCATTATATTAGCCAAGCCATCGCCGCATACATAAGAGGAGTGCCTTCCGAAGTGTCAGAATATTCATCCCATTACCTGAATCCATTTGTGAAGACGAGTCCCCTGAAAGTGGTTTCCCAGAAGTGTTACAAGCCTCCCATTATTTGACCTTTGGTCAAATAAGAGGAGTGGCTTGAAAATGGTGGAAACTTCATCCTACTAAAACTATTAGTGTTGCCAACTCTGGCAACCAAATCAACTGGAACATATTGTGGCAAGAAGAAAGTGTCACAGCACCGAAAGAGGGGAACAGTACGCATAAATGCATTGATTTAAATGATGCATTTTTACGCAACTTACAAAATGGCTCGGCAAGAATTACAGTATCCCAGGAGAGCTGCCTTAAATAAAGAGGACAATCTTGGAAAAAGCCCAGATAGGTGGCAACCCTACCTCCTGTGTTTATCTTTGCTCTAACGCTCATATAAAATTAGCATATGCACGGATAAACCCAAATAATAGCACATTGCATGCACAGAGCAAATCAGTTAGGAGAATCACTGTGAAATAAAATACTAATGGCATGAATGTTGCATTCTTTTTTTAATATGGCCACTTTTTTATTCACTACTGAAATACTCAACTATTTTATGATCTTTTTTTAAGGTACCACTAATGAGAAAGTGGCAGATGGGTTTTTCCTTCATAGCGAAAACAAGCGGGCTTCCCACAAAGCATAAGTACTAGTTTTACCATCTGGAGAGAAGGCGGCCTCGTAATATTGCTCCTACAGATGGCTGAGAATGGATGTTCTTCATCAATGAAATGCAGTTTACATGCAAGCTGCATTTTGCAAGCTACGTAAATAATCGTGGCCACGCTCACTCCCAAGACAGATTTCCAAGAGTCTCGTTGCGTTGATACTTGCACGACTGTGTGTATTTTCATGCAATTTTAATTGTGTTAGAGTGCAGCTGAATTATTGTCCATCTGCTCAGGCGTGCAATCGTATCAAGAGAAAGTAGTGCATTACTGTACTATATAAGGTACCCACTAAAACACACAGTTTGCATTAAATGCAGCATTGGCTATTAAACACGGTGCAGTTTTATCAACGTGTTGCAGGCAGACCTTGTTATTTTTAGAGAATGACTAATTGTGCAGGAGGTGGTTAACTCTACGCTCACTGACACGCTAAGACGCACTCATGCGAAATGTGTCACGCGATCTTTAACATCCGCTTGACAGGACAGCTGGCCCAACATGCCCTAGATTTGATAGTGCACACGGCTTTACACTTCTAGCCGAAGTGAGCTGAGCAACCTTTTAGAGAATGTTTTTTTTAGCTGAAGCACCATGGATGCATTAAATGAAACACAGTGCAATGTTGCGAACGTGAACTTGTCAGGCCAAATTTATTCTGAACAACCATTATGTTTCACCGTGCGCATTGCTCCCGCAAATAAAGCATTGCATCAAACTCCCGTACGCACGGATGCAATTTCATGAAAAGAAAATGCCGTGAATAACTAGAGTTTGTTATTTAAGCATTTTTTTGTGAACTGAAAATATATTTTCTTTCACTGGTAATGAACGTCTTGGGGGAGCAGTAGGCACTGCGCTTTTGCATTGAACCGTGTCAAACTCAGATTCATTCCCAGCCATGGCGAATATGGGTGGCGAGTGGTGTCTGAATACAGTGGCATCGTGTGCAAACATAAATTCCACACACAAGGATCGACACGTGCATTTTAAACATCTCAAGTAGAGGTAGGCAAGAACTGATGATGTCATCATTATCACTTGCTGTCACCTCGTCACGCTGGGTGTGCACTCCAGTGAGTTTCCTGCATTTTGGAGGCCGATGATTGATGTCCTCTATTTCTGAAAGGATACCGAAGAATGGATTTAACGTGCCAATCCACTGCTGGATGTGGGTATCATTGCTGTGCAGGCCGTGCAGAGTCACTTGACCATATTTCACCACGCAGGTTGGTGAAGGTGGGGAGCATAGATAGGGGAACTTAGAAGTACATTACAACAGTGTATTTTAATGCACTGTCCTCTGCTACTCACCACAGAGCACTATAGCCTATAATCACATTACGTACATGGTGGTCGACCATTCAAGAAATTATCCAGGCCCAAAATCTGCTTAGCTGCCAAGATCTGACAAGATCGGGTGCATTACAGGTTATTTTTTTGAGTCGATGAAACGATTATTTTGAAAATATAAATGTTTATACAATTTATAAATCAAATCATCATTTAAGCACTTATGTCCACCAGTCGAACCAAACTGTTTCAAAAGCCACCAATACTGATCACATTGCACAAAGCAACACCCCCCTGGATTATTAACTGCCTGTGCCACATCTACGATATGCAAGATGCAGATGGCACGACAGTAACTGTCTTTCACCCCGTCAACATCAGAACAATGGTGTGTGTCTCAAATGTAAAATATAAACGTGGATAAATGTAAATGCAGTTTAATCATATTATATATATTTGTTTAATTATATTTCAGTAACCCAAATGGCACAGAGGAGCAGCTCATGTGTTAGTTAAAAAAAATCGTTATTTTCCCAAAACACTGAAATTGGTAGCTGAGATTGCGTTCGTCTGACCTACAATTGCAAGTCATTGCCACGTACCACGTGACCCGTGGTTTACTCAGGGAGTATGGGGAAACAACATTTTTCAAAGCAAACAGGAAACCTGCAAGGAGCTGAACCTCAACTCATTCACCTCCCTCCAACACCCCCAGGGAAATGCAAATGAATTAATCATAAATACTATCAAACATTTACGTGATTGCTATATTTACCTCGTGCTAAAGTGTGTGTTCATACGCATGCAGCGGGAGAAGATATAGAGGCTGGTTGAAATTGTGTTGCAGTACTGTATTGAAATATATGGGTTATTAAGTGCTGCAGTTAAGTTTGTTATGGATTTGGACAAAGCTTAATGCAATCGATTTTTTTAATATAAAATCCCTACACACACATTAATTTCATAACATTTATTTTATCATAAAATTAATAACTAGCACTGCCTGTGCATTTGCGCCAGATAAAATTTAAGTGAAGTCACCCTCTCGCTCAGAAACGTGTCTGCAACAGCACTGATTTGAAAGTGTACTGGGAATCTGCTTGGAACTAGTATTGTGGAGGTCCAACTCAGAGCTTTGAAGAATTCTGGTTATATTTGAAGTCTCCTACAAAATCTGGTTCAAATAGGCCAAAACATCTCTACAGGAAATGTTGTATGTTGTAGGATCTGATTTGGGAAATAGGTAAAAAAGATTATAGTACCATAGTGCCAAGCTTAGCAGTGTTCATTAGGACGCTGTCTTTCCGACAGCTCTGTTCTTCACCTGAGGCCGGCTGCTTGTGTTGTGGCCGAAACGTCGTGAGAATTTTATTTCATTATGTTTTATTTTTATTATTTTCCTCCTACGTGACTTACCGAAAAATCCAAGAATAAGATCATAGTACCTTTGTCATGTTCTCCGTTATTGAACGGAATGCATTACAGAATGGCATATTAAACCTGACATTGTATAGTGAAATCTGTAATAGATGTCAATGACACTCTCTGGGTACGTAACCATTGTTCATTGTTCATTGCACACGGTTTGAGCATTGAAGTGCAAGGTGCGTTCCAGTGCTATTATCATGTTCATATGGCAGGTTATTAGATGTACCAAGTTGTTTTTTGGAAAGTTTAGGGACAACATGTTGTCAGCTGAAAGTTTACAACTTCCTGGGAATACCCTTAATAAAATTTTTCCTCTGATGTACCATTTTGGAGATGCAGAGTGTGACAGACGGATGGGCACGTGCAATTTGCCATATAATGAAGATAATAATTTTCAGCCATTTGTCAACATATTGTTGGATGAAGGCCTTTAAATGTTATGTCAGTTATGGAAGTTTTTTGACAATATTTCGCCGTACTGGTCAGTATTTGTTGGTGAAGGTGGGCGGACCCAGGATAGATCCAGATATCATTGCTCGCCACTGATGTTAGCCGTGACCAGGAATCCAACTCAGTTCGCTGGGTTCATAGCGCAGTGCACTGCACAGCACCACCGCTCCTCCCGACTTTTAATTTACCGTATAGTAATTCACATTTAATTCCTAAGTAATTATTCGGACAGTTCTGCTTGTATATATGTTGAACTTCTTTCGTACTGTACATAGCCAACCATACGAATCAGAAGTGCGGGGAAAGGACAAAAACACTAAACACAAAAAGTGGTTCTAAAGAAATTAGTTTCAATGTAGATTTAAAAGTGCACAGCTTCAGTGGATTCCTAATATCCGAAGGAAAAGCGTTCCGGACGGCCGCAGAAGTGCACCTGAAAGCACAGGCTACAGTGACCATCTTTGTTTGATGGCAAGCCAAGGATGACCAGAGTTCACGTGATGGTTTATGCTCCTTTAGGAGATTAGCAAGGTATTGTGGTTAATTTGTGGCAAGCCCTTTGTGTGGAATGAGTGCAAATGTCTTCTACACAGAGCCTGTTGTTGGAAGCCACATGAGAAGCAGCTGTCATCCATGCAAAGTCCCTCTGTGCAACTTGGTTCATAAGATACTTTCAAAGCATGTTTACTTTTTAATGAATGTATGATTAAACAATTCCTTATAATGTAAATGACTAAAACATGTAAAAAATATATTGGAATCTAAAACAAAAAGTAAATTAACAAACCAACAATGATTGAAAAATTATAGTAGAGTACTGTGATAAATGAACAGTCGTTTAACAAATTATCAGAATAACAACATTATTTGCATATGCTGCTATGTAACACATTCCTGCGGAGGGAGCTGGTAGGAACGTTGGGTTGCTCGGTCAATGGCCAGGGCAACGGCGGCGTGGTGTATTCCGCAAATATGCCCGACTGTGAGGGCGGGCACAAGCCGGCGTGAGTGGGTTAAACGTTGAGTTTTATAAGGGCACCATGGGGTGACCAGCCCCTCCCCTCCCAACCCTCCCACCCCCCACCCAGCCCCACCCTCCCCAACCAGCCCCTCCCCACCCAGCCCCTCCCCACCCTCCCCACCCAGCCCCTCCCCACCCTGCCCTCCCCACCCAGCCCCTCCCCACCCTCCCATCCCCACCCAGCCCCTCCCTCCCCACCCAGCCCCTCCCTGCATGACGGACACAATAATCCCCTGTGGGCTGGTGTAACCAGGAGGTTCCTACCAGTATTAATTAGCGTGTAATAATTGCCTAACTTTGCACAAGACCACCCTCGAGTAATAGGTAGGGACATGCGCGTTGTATAGCTACACTGCACTGTGTTCACACTTTCATATGCAGTGGAACTTCTCTGATCTGTGACCAAAGAGGAGTAACCATGTCGGGCAGAAGCAAATGATTTATAATTATGATTTTTAAAAAATACTCTTATTCCCAATGCATTATCTGTGATACCATGGCTCTGGATAGCAGAATACATTCATTGGGTTACTCTTCTCAGAGGTATAAGTGCAGCCCTGCAATCGCCTGCTTAGACTACTGCTCGAAGGGTCTCCACCACAGGGAGCTCTTGGAAGATGTGAATACCCACGCTTTACCCCACCACATGCAAGCTTCCGACTGACTATAACTGTGGTGTATCCATTTATATTGCCCGGTGGAACTTGTCAATCGTTTAAAATGCCACGACAAGAGATCGATCCGGTGACCTTTAGTCCAAGACCACACACTATTACTGGCAAGTGCCGTTAATTTAAACAAATTCAACCATTAAAACAATGCATCGGTCCCAATAAATTAGACAATATAGGAAACTGCATCTGACCACAAGCATACACTGTAAAAAGACTATTATTGTATAATATTCGTGCTAATACATATCCCTATCTTTATTCATTGTAAATTATAAATTGAAAATGATTCAATCTTATTTTGTAGTCGGTTTCCTTGAAAATAATTGGAATGAATCTTATGGCTAATGGGAGGAGGCCAAAGCAGAGGATGGCAGCGAAAGAGATGGCGAGAGGAATAATTTTGGAGGGAATTACTGGACAGGAACAACTCAGAGAGAGGAAGGAATGGATGAAAACTTTTACTCAGTAGTGAGAAGTGAAGAAACCGTACGTAGCCAACTGCGCTAATCAGAGGTGCAGGGGAAGGACAACAAACTAAACACAAAAAGCGGCTCTATCGTACGTTTACCTGCCTGCAAAAGGTTTTTCACGAAATCAAATCATCAAATTGCGTGTGGGTGGGTGACAATCGGGGGCATAATCGTGAGAAGAGAGGGGTGGAGGGGGGGGAGGGCCCTTACCTTCGGTGACGATGTCGGTGATGGTGGCAACGAAGCTCTCTGGGGCGCTCTCGCAGGACAGTATCGTCCACCGGTGAGACACGTGCAGGGTGGCGAGCAGGCCTTGGGCGTCCTCTTCACTCACCCCGCACAGCAGCAGCAGCACGCTCTTGGGGGGCACCAGCAACTTGAGCAGGTCCCTGATGGGGACAGCAAAGGCATGGCGTCTCAGCACTCAAGGTCAGAATCTCATAATCTGTATTTATCTTTCCTGGGGGAATCCGATGAGTTCTAAAGCTCTTTGTCGCAGATGTCCAGTAGGGGTGAGTCAGAACGTTGCAACAACCAACGATACGAAAACACGATAGGAGTGTAAAGTATAGGAAAGGTAAACAAATCATTTAAAATATATATGCAGGAGCATGTTGGTTGACTAGTAATTAATTTGGGTTTACACCCTGATGCAAATGCATTCTTAACACCGTTAAGGAACGTGACTAACGGGGCTTAACTTAACAATGACATTTCTATGCTAAGTGGATTCCTCCACCCATGTTGAGGATTAGGTATCTCGTCAAAGAGCATAAACCATCACTGGCATCGCTTGCTATCAGATGCCCTTCTGCAGCCGTCTGGAATGCTCTTCCTACTGAGATTAGAAAACCACCGGAGCTATGTCCTTTTAAAGTTAGATTGAAAATGCATTTCTTTAGAACTGCTTTTTTGTGTTTAATTTGTTGTCCTTCCTCCGTACCATCGATTAGCATGGTTGGCTACGTATGCTGCAAAAACACATTCCTGCGGAGGGAGCTGGTAGGAACGTTGGGTTGCTCGGTCAATGGCCAGGGTCAACGGCGGCGTGGTGTATTCCACAAATATGGCCGACTGCGAGGGCGGGCACAAGCCGGCGTGAGTAGGTTAAACGTTGAGTTTTATAAGGGCACCACGGGGTGACCAGCCCCTCCCCTCCCCACCCAGCCCCACCCCTCCCACCCCCACCCTCCCCACCCAGCCCCTCCCCACCCAGCCCCACCTTCCCCACCCAGCCCCTCCCCACCCTACCCAGCCCCTCCCTACACGACTGACGGACACAATAATCCCCTGTGGGCTGGTGTAACCAGGAGGTTCCTACCAGTATAAGTTCGACATACATATCAGACTGACTTTATCATCTCAATAACTCTGTGTTCGATCACCATTATAGAGGTCAAAATGACTCCTCTTGATCGTTCTTTCCTCACACTGACCGAGTATGGAATTTCCTCCCATTGCCCCTTTTCCCCAGGCTCTTATAACCGTGCACAATTGGAGAAAATCATTCATTATTATCTCATGCACCTTCAACAAGTGATGTTTCTGGCTGACCTCTCGGCATGTTGGGCCTTTGGGCCTGAACTCATGGCAACAGTGACACAAAAAAACGCACGTTTACCTTCCACAATGCAGTTCTGCAGTTTGTCAATTTAGAAATATGTTTTAATTTAAATCAGCGTGTGTATCCGTCTTGGATTTTTGCTAATTTATTTGACACTTTCTCTTTAAAAAAACGCTCTTATTTCAGCTTCTTCAATTTGATTTAAGGCACAAGTCCGGTCATTTCTCCCGACACTCAGTTGACGTTGCTGCCATCTCTCTATGTTTCTATTCCGAACAATGGTCACTGTCTGTTTTCCTGTTCTAAGATAGATGAACTGAGTGCTGGGTTTTGGATTTATGTTCTCTATCTATTTTGCAGAAGGTCCATGACAAAGGGCCAACTCCTCTTTTTGAGTCCTGATTGTTGTCATTTATACAGAGGCTGGTAGCGTTTGGAGTGTTTTAACATTTGCTACATCAAGGTCATGTTTTGATCAAAGTGAGTGATAGGTGATCAGGCACACTGCAACATCCACTCCTCCCTTGAACGCTTCACAACATAAAACAGCTGTTGAAGAAACAAGATCAGCTGTGTTAACATTTCTACCGTGCAATATTTTTTTCAACCCAATTCCTTCTGGAAGAGGTTTTTCACCTCAAGGGTTGTTTTACCTGTAAAATAAAGGTGAAATAAATAAAGTATCTTGAATAACAACTTGGTGATTTTTTTGTTGCATCCAGACATTGATCAACAAATCAAAATGCGCCTTTCTAGGCTATGAAAATATTCACAGCTTCTGTAGTCATGAAGTGTATATGCTCTGAAATAATATCTTGTTGCCTAAGTGTAAATTATAAACTCAATTTCAGAAAGAAATAATGAAGGCATATATAATAGGGCAATTGAGTCACCTTTCATGAAATCCGAGAGGGGTGCCCACAGATAAATAAAAAGGCACAGCAAATGAAAAAAGTATACACAAAAAAATATTATATTTACTGCTTTTCGTTTGTTTTCAAGTTTTGCCATTTTTTTCTCAGACATCTCCAGTGCAGCGGTGTACACAACCAAACAACAACAGTGAATAAAAGGGGCAAACAAAAACAATCTGACTTGAGGTGAACATGACCGAATATAACCATGGCGTCTGACATGAACATCCCCTGCACTGAGCGTGTTGTTTGCATTCTTGTGTTTTCTGTGATGGTGATGTAAAGCTGAAGTCAGCACTCGTGCGATATGTTGTGCTGCCTAGACACAACGACAAATTAAACGCCAAGAAAATAACGGATTATTTACAAATGTATGCATTAAAAAGATATGGAAACAGAGTGCAACTCCTGCATAAGTTGCTATTGCAGTACTTCAAGCGACTTTATTTCTTTATAATCATGTGAATGTCCAATAAAACACGGTCAATATTCTGGTCAATGCACACAAGGAGCTGCTATTACAGTGTATAAGACCATTAATTTCTGCTAATTTTCACGTTTGATATTCAGGGTGTTGCATTTCCATACAGCAGTCCCACACCTTCAACGGATGTCACCAAGTCTTTAACTTCTGGTTTCGCAGCCCAACTTGTTCAAACTTTACCGTGGTGACAAGGCAGCCGTGGAACTTAAACCGGTGAACCCACAACAAACTGCCTCAGCGACGAATGCGGCGCTACCATTATGAGCATCGGTGATGAATCCACTGGTGGATAAAGGCCTTCCCCAAAACCATTGCCAATGTCTCGCAGTTCTGAAATGTATCAATACACCTACCACTTGCAACACAAGCCGTTTTCATCACTCCACTTCCTCATTGTGCTCTCAGACACGTTCCGTTCCTTGGCTAATTACTGTCGTCCATTAACCTTTCTAGTTGATGTGTCCTGCCGAGCCCACTTATTTTTCTCAACAATTTAAACTATATATTTAACCTGTGTATGTTCCCTAAACCGTGTGTTCCTCTTTCTGTGTCAGTGTAAATTCAAGCACGCATGTCGTACGCAGATTTCAAACGTTATTCTCAGGGCACATTTGTAAGTTACTTTTCATTAATTATCAAGTTCAACTCTATATAAAAGCACTCGGACGTGCTCTAAACCACCTCTTATATAAATGTCATTTTTATTCTGGTCCGCCTGAAATGGCCGTGCTAGGTACACGACCGTTTGGCTATAAATCGATTTAATTTACAGCATTGTCGTTATTTTCCTTAGCACAGTACAATTCTGCTAAGCTCCAACGATACATGCTCTTCTGGATACACCGTGGTCCTTCTAAAAGCAATATATTTGTTTTTATCTTGGCCATAGAGTTAGGAAAGCACTGTGTTTCCTGAACGAATTCATAAAACACGAAGGCAGAAGCACATTTAAACATTGTGCAATTATTAATGATAGTTAAAATTTGAAAGAGTAAAAATTGTATCAATAAAAGTACCCCTCAATGCACAACATAAGCGCTTCAACATACGCATGCCTCTCCAAAGGCCGTATCAACTTAATGGCAGGAAATATAAATGAGGAACTTTGTTGCCATATGGTAAGTGAAGCATGCAAATGTGTACATGTTAAGCACTGAAATTCAAAGGGGACAAGAAAAGAATTGGACGAGAAAAACTGTAATCCAAGACGGCGCACGAACTACGGCTGTATCGTGAAAGGCAAACAGGTGGCTGAAAATGCACTGCTGTCAGAAGAAGGGGGTGATAATCCCTGAATCTACGACTTGCAATCGAATACCAAGCCAAGAGAGTGAACAACGTCTGGAAGATGACCAAAAATCTAAGGGGAATGCAGCAACACAAAACCAGTTATGGTTTCAATATGTGGCCGCCTCCATCCACAATGGCCGGTAAATGAATGCCAATAAATGATCCGATGGTCGTGGCAGGCCACGTACACCGAATACCAAAAGGTTGAAAAGTACAGCAACTGATTTGTGATTTCATTTGACAAATGTAATTACGGTAACATTACAGTCCGTTGAGATACTGAAGGTCCTTCTACACTGGTGGAAAAATGAGATGAGTAATGTACTGTATATACCGGACTATATTTAAAATAAAATAAAAATGGAAATAATTAACTAATGCTACTCGATTCTTTTTTTTGAAGTGCACTGCAGAACCCTCTCAACCCTTCATAAAAAAAAACAACTGCGACTGGGAGATTAGCAGCTGCTCCCCTCCGCACCACCAGCAACACGAGTTAACCGGTTTAGATTATCACGCTTAAGGAAAACAATCTGCTCCTGTTTTTTTTTTGCTGTAAATGATTAAAGTGAATCGTAGAATAGGTTAAAGGAAGGCACGTTATTGCAACAAATGAAAAATACTGTACAGAACTAGAGAGGCCACCATCGACTAATTTTACAATAATCAAAATTGGAGGAGCATCTGAAATTATTTACACTTACAGATACAATCTTTAATGTTGTATCTCACTTTAACAGTGTTACCTTATGTGAACGGTGACACGCAAAAAAAACCTACTGAACGCTATGGCTTTTTTTTACAAACACATGGCTCAGATAGATTAGAACACCCACAATGGTGCCACTTTCAAGATATGAACCCAACCAATCGTGCTTAAACGGGTACCAGGCTTTAAATGGCATTGGCGATCATATCGAAAAGCCACAATGAAGTACACAAATATCAGTCACCATGAAAATGTGATTAAATGTGTGACGTGCATCTTACCAAAAAAACTATTTGAATAAAACAATCGCAATGGCCCTGTAAAGAATGACCATTGCCCAAAATGTGAGCCCATCGAATGTTACCGAATGTTTTCATTTGTGCACCAACACGATCCCTTAACGTTTTATTAATGTATTTTTAATACATTCCGTACCATGATTTTAGAGGAAAGTCAAAAGTTTTAAGTGACCAACAACTGAACCATGCGACTATAACCTCATTCCTACTGACCGGATAATCCCAAAACCACAAAGAGTTATCCTCACGTCTGGTTAGGCTTAACAAGGATACACAAAATCAACATTTACAATTTGAGTACGACGTTTCGCCAATAATTACAAGCAGCATCGTCAGGCTACAGCCAGAGTTGAGCAATCCTCCTGTTTTGGTTGTAAATAACACTCTTCTAATTTGAACAGCAAAATAAAAAAACAAGGGTGTTTTAATCTTGATTTAAAGCTTTCGTGACTGCAGGGATTCATATTCTTGGTTCTTTCGGTAAAGTCACGTAGAAGGGAAATAATAAAATAATATTAATATAAAACAAAAACAAATTATCACGACGTTTCGACTGCAACACAAGCAATCATCACACACGCTTTCGCGACCAATATTATCCATAAGACGTTTTTTTGGGTTAGATCCCGTAAATAGATAAATGTGTCAAACCCGCCACCACCGTTAAACCTGCCACCAACACAACTCTGGCTGTCACCTGATGATGCTGGTTCTAATTACTGGCGAAACGTCACCTTACTCAAATTGCAAATGTTGTGGGTTTACTCTCCAACACACCGGTGTGCTGTACTAGTGTAGTGCCGTAGGTAACGAATTGGCACGTTTTGTTTACGTGACAAACCTTACTAATTGGCTGTGTCGGGTGGTGGCGGGTTTAACGACACATTTATACTTACGCGATCTAACCCAAAAACCTCTATTATGGTGAGGGTGTTTAATATAACGTAGTAACTTCACAACAGGTAACTGAAAGTACACTTTGAATGTTGCATTGTTCAAAATTTCACATTTATTATATTAATCGTTTGGGCAGGAACATCTCATTGTATCATTATTTCCCATATCAAAGTATTTCAATTGTAAATGAAAATCAATGCAGAAAAGAGCCTCTGTCTGACAAAGCACCATTTCATCTCTCTTGGTTTCTGTAATCCTTTGTTACTACAATCAGCACTTTGTTAGTTAGTATCACAACATGATGGGAGTCTGTCATCCTATGAAAAATGTAATCTTAACACTGCACTGTGGTTGGCTAATGGTCACTGTCATTGCAGAGGATGGATTATAAAAGTGTGCTCAAGCACAGATCAGTGATATACGTTGTTGAAAATAGAAGCAATCTGGCAACGAGTGGAATTACTGATAAGCCAGTACATCAACAAATGACTGTACTGTATTCCAATACACATCAGTGAATAAAAATACATTTTATTTCCAGAAGCGTTTTAATTGAAATGTGATACAACATCAAATTCAATTCAGACCTCATTGTAAACACAATTAGTTTGTAATAACCGCAGTCAAATGATGTGTTTTGAGGGTATCATGAAAGCAACTGCTTTTAATGCAGATGGAGGAACACACAAGGCCTGATTCACGGTGCATTTTTACTTTAACGTTTTTTCCCTTCAGAATTCATAACATAAGGTGGAAATTTCGACATTCCGTCGGAATTTCCACATGCGTGTTCCCACATCATTCATTAAGTAGTTTTTGGCCCGATTCACACAGCTAATCAGTATCGGGGGCCGTATTGATGTCTGCATGTTCGCCTCACTAACGCGCCAGGAAAGCCAATCGTGCTCCCATCCTGATCCACCCATCCTTATCCTCCCAAGCGCACACCGCACCACGAACCATTTCGGAAGTTCAGATGGAGTATCCGTAGGAAGATGCTCAGTACTGTGCAGGCAACTACTGATTTTTGTCAGGGCCAGGAATCAAACAAACTTGGAGGTGACCAGGTTCGTACCACAGTGTAAGAGCCACTGCGCCACCATTCGCCACATATACAGAGATCAAAGGCACTGTCTTGATAAAGTGGTGTAAATTACATTTTCAATGATGAAAACGGACAGTAATAGAGCCTACAAGGACGGCACGCCTGGATAACAGAAATGCCTAAATCGATAGTCAACATACTGACAGCCAACGGCTGTTTACCCCTTTGGTCAAAGCAAAAACAACTCGAGGACAAATGTACAGCTTTGTTCCAAATCAACTGCTGGAAGAAAGCCTCCCTACACAATATAAATTGTGTGTATGTTGCTTGACCATACTTCGCCATGCTGACCAATGTGGGTTCGTAAAAGGGGAGGGGGTGTCAAAGGACAAGATCAGTTATCACTCACGACTTATGTAAACTGCATCTGGGAATCAAACTCAAGAGTGCCAGCTTCGAAGCATAGTTCTCCCCTCCTCGTCCCACCATCCAAGTCCACCACCTGTGGCTTATGTCTGTGAGGTTACACGGGGAACTGTTTGCGTGTGCGTGCATTGCATGTCTGAACCTGTCTAAGATTATACTCGTGCGTGTGTGCATGTATATGTGCACCTGTGCATGGGTGTAGAGGTGTTTGTGTGTGTAACGTGTGAGATCTAGTGGTTCGTACACCGCACTACGAATCCCACGACTTGGGTTTCACTGCCGGCCATTTTGAGCGCATTCAGAATCTGCTCTGAACATCTCCTAGGCCGACTCAGTCCTCATTGAGTCGCTGGTGCAGTGCTCCTTACAATCCCCTCATATTTTTGAGGAATGGGTTGGTGGATATTCTGGAGATGTATAAAACATCTCAACCCCCTGGGTTGCTGGATAGCCCGGGGGGAGGTAATTCTGCATACAAATGGATGCTTGAATGTATCTGTGCTTCCGAGTGTTGCTCCATTTTATGCCTGTTTTGTATTAGGGGTGTTCCGTGCTTCCTCCCACGTGCAAAAAACACACTTCACAAATTTGTCTTAGGACTCGGCGTGCCTGTTCCAGGAACACTACCTCTTTTGCATCATCTACATATTTTTCATCGTTGGGAGAAGCAAAATCAATATCAAGGACACGTTGTTTACAGTATCGTCGTCTTCATTTATCACCTTCATCAGCTATGTCATCATCGTCGTCATATGTGTATAAGCCATGATATCATGCTGGACTAGAGTGTGGAAGCCTAATTCGCATTAATTATCACGTTGGACAGAGGCCAAGTGACTAATGGACCGAGCACTGCACCTGCACACTAACTAGCCTCTGGAGATCATAGAAAAGCAAAACAACAACTATCACGTAATAAAAAAAAACCCAACTATCACGTTTCAAACTGTAAATATATAGGAAAAGAGCTAACAATTATGCAACCATTATTGCCGAGGGTCAAACACTAAAGGTCCGGGTTCGCGTTGGAGTGACATTTCCAGGAACTACGTTTTATTACCGCCGTGATTTCCGAGATCAGGGAAGTTCCAACGCGTCATGCCTGCAATCGTGTTGGCTTCTTCCCTGTCCACCATTTATCTTCTGTCGTGAACATTTCGAAATGTAAACTTTTAATTTCAGATCTTTATTTTGTAAATGTCAGTGATGAGTGCAACAATGCTATGTTTGTATGTATGTTGAACTTCTCTCGCACCGTATGTAGCCAACAGTGCTAAACAGATGTGTAGTTGTGGTGTCTGTGTATCGTGTAAGCGTAAAAACAGATGGCACAAGAAGTTTATTTCACAATGTGACACTGTAAATGAACATAAAGGCGACTTGACCGATATTTAAATCATTCCTCTTATTTAAATGAAAACAGAGGAAAACGCCCGATGTGGCTGCATTAGGGAGAAAATTAACAGCATTTGGTGACTAATACATCTTGTGTATGCTATCAGTAGCACAACAAAGTACGATAAAATACCTTCATCATAACACTTCCACCACCTAGTTCATGTACCGAACGTAATTCCATAATCAGACCTTCACATGCAAACGTATAATGTTATTGCATATAAGGTAAGCCAATTATTGAAAATTAGATTTTATTCTATTTTCATATTAAATGTGTGTATAAATCAGTCTGGTGGGAGCCTTGCGACTGCACAGTCTGTGTATGTGTGTTATTTCATGCGTGGTAGTGCAGCAGTTAGCGTGCTGCGCTACGAACCCGCTAACCTGGGTTCGATTCCTGCCCACAGTCAACACCATTGGCGATTATTTGAACCGCTCCTGGGCCTCCCCTAAATTGGGTTGACTCAGCCTCAAATGAGTACCTGGCGTAGTGTGTAAACATCGCAACTTGGGAGACAAAGGCTGGTGCTGACCACCCAGCTCCTCGTATGCCGCAGCGCCGGCCTTTATAGGTGCTCGCAAACAGCACTTGCTCTTACAGTCTGTTAAGGCTATATGGGAGATATTTGCCTTTGTATTTCATATGCACACCAGGCATGTATGGCAATACTGAACAGTTGTGTGCTGTAACCATGAGTGGATTATTTAAAAACGATGACAGTATTTCAATTTCAAATCTGAGCTTCCATTGTGGCAGAGAAAAACACATTCTTAGTAGTAAATAACTCAAAAGTGAAAGGATTCCATTTTATTGTAAAAAAAACGAATTTCCATTTAGTCCAGTCATTGATATATTTCCTGAAAATTTTAATCTGAAGTGCTCTTGTCCCAGTTACATTTGAAAGCCGATTTAAACTGCCTCTCACGCGAACATGACTCCTTCATGAAGGGTATCGTGCTGGTCAATTCTAACAAAAGAGCATTTTCAAGTGAGAGTGATGAAGTTAAAACTGGCAAACAGCTCTGATCGAAAGAGGACTAGAATAGTAGCTATGAGGAAGAAGGGATATTCTCAAGCGGTCAATCAAGGGTAAGGTAAAGCAATTAGATCTTCAGATGAACCAATTGCTTCAATTTAACACGTAGGCTTTCGCGACCAATATTGTTCATAATCAACGATTTTTGGGTTTAGATCGCGTTATTTATAAATGTGTCGTAACCCTCCACCACCCGACACGGCCAATCAGTAAAAAAAGTGTCACGTTGACAAAAGACAAATAGTTCACTGCTTTAGCCCACCGGTGTGTTGAAGCGTGAAACCACAACATTTACAATTTGAGTACGACGTTTCGCTGGTAATTGCATCCAGCATCATCGGGCAATTCGCCAGAATGGTGAGGCTCTGCTGTGTCTCCCGTTCTTATATAGAGCAGCAGCAGGGTGACGTCATCATTAACTCATTAACTCATCAGGTGCAAAGATTTGAGGGGGGGGGTTATTGTAATTATATACTTGATTAGTAATAAGGCTATTGTTACGATGCGAGTTGTAGATTAGTAATCATTTGGAATGTGTTCTATTGTGATTATGCTACATTAATAATCAGTTAGTGCTTGTTTCCCTTATAAGGAATTGTAATGCATCTTATTTAATAATACGCTTCCAGGCCGCACTAAGCCTGTAGCTGTCTGAGCGATTAAAGTTATTTCTGTTTCTCTCAATCTCAATGGATTCTCTAATTAGTCTTTGCCAGTAGTAACTAGTTTTACACAACACTTCAACGTTGTCAAAATCAATTGAGTGTCCCTGTTGACAAGCATGTTCTGCCACTGCCGACAGTTGTGTTTGCGATAGTTTAATATTTCTCTGGTGTTCTTTTAGTCTTACACTAACGTTACGCCCTGTCTGTCCAATATAGCATCTGCCACATACACAATTAATCCGATATACACCTTCTGTTGATAATTTAGGTAATTCGTCTTTAGTGCACGTTACTAATTGTTGAATTTTGTGTACTGTACCAAATCTTACTGTAATGTTTTGCTTTTGCAAAACACGGGCTAATTTGTCAGTTACTCCTGAGATAAATGGTATTTTTATTGTTTTAATAATCTGATCGCTTTCAGCAGTGTTGCTTTGAGCACTAAATGCCAAATCACGATCGCAAAGCAACACTGCTGAAAGCGATCAGATTATTAAAACAATAAAAATACCATTTATCTCAGGAGTAACTGACAAATTAGCCCGTGTTTTGCAAAAGCAAAACATTACAGTAAGATTTGGTACAGTACACAAAATTCAACAATTAGTAACGTGCACTAAAGACGAATTACCTAAATTATCAACAGAAGGTGTATATCGGATTAATTGTGTATGTGGCAGATGCTATATTGGACAGACAGGGCGTAACGTTAGTGTAAGACTAAAAGAACACCAGAGAAATATTAAACTATCGCAAACACAACTGTCGGCAGTGGCAGAACATGCTTGTCAACAGGGACACTCAATTGATTTTGACAACGTTGAAGTGTTGTGTAAAACTAGTTACTACTGGCAAAGACTAATTAGAGAATCCATTGAGATTGAGAGAAACAGAAATAACTTTAATCGCTCAGACAGCTACAGGCTTAGTGCGGCCTGGAAGCGTATTATTAAATAAGATGCATTACAATTCCTTATAAGGGAAACAAGCACTAACTGATTATTAATGTAGCATAATCACAATAGAACACATTCCAAATGATTACTAATCTACAACTCGCATCGTAACAATAGCCTTATTACTAATCAAGTATATAATTACAATAACCCCCCCCCTCAAATCTTTGCACCTGATGAGTTAATGAGTTAATGATGACGTCACCCTGCTGCTGCTCTATATAAGAACGGGAGACACAGCAGAGCCTCACCATTCTGGCGAATTGCCCGATGATGCTGGATGCAATTACCAGCGAAACGTCGTACTCAAATTGTAAATGTTGTGGTTTCACGCTTCAACACACCGGTGGGCTAAAGCAGTGAACTATTTGTCTTTTGTCAACGTGACACTTTTTTTACTGATTGGCCGTGTCGGGTGGTGGAGGGTTACGACACATTTATAAATAACGCGATCTAAACCCAAAAATCGTTGATTATGAACAATTGCTTCAAGCTTTACCTTGAGTTTATCAGTCTCAGACTGCACACATTCGTATATGTAACGCAGAATAACCTTATGCATCGTTGTGGGGAATATATGTAAGAATAAATAAGCAGACAATATGCCTTATTCGCATATATCTGGCCCTCCACGTGAAAATCCAATACTTTTTACACAAACCCATCAGCCACATAACCTTCTGGGAGTGCATCATTTCAATAATCTCAGCTACATTGGTTCAAGCAAGCTAGAGTCTGTTGATGAGACACTATGTCAAAGCCAGCCCAGTGTTTGATTGTGTTGAACCACTGTTGAAATTATGCACTCATGTGGAGAGACAGATATGCGAAGGAGCCGCATTGTCAGGCTTATGTATTTTGTTACACACATTGGAGATTATTGGTACAGTATAAGTGGAAACCTGAGTCATTGACTTCAAGGTAGCATCCCCAACCAGGTGGTGCTTAGATTCAACATATCTCTGCTAGGGAGCCCAGCTATGGTGCACATTACATTTTGCCTCCATATTCCACACATCAGTTAAACCACCTGTGGGTTGCACCTAGGCTTTTAAATTTAATAAAACATGAACGAATGAATTGTACTTCAAAGTCATAAATACACGTTTGGGACAATGGCGTCAATGTCTCGCAAGATATTTAAAGAGACAAGTCAAAACAATGCTGAGGAGAACCATCTGATATATTAACTGTCTATACTACAGTACTCTATTTATGTTGAACTTCTTTTGCACCGTACGTAGCCAACCATGCTAATCGGAGGTGCGGGGGTAGGGCAACAAACTTAACACAAAATGCAGCTCTCAAGAAATGAGTTTTCGATCTAGATTGAAAAGTGTATAGCTCCAGCAGATTCCTAATATCGGAATGAAGAGCATTCCAAAGGGCCGCAGAAGTGCATCTGAAAGCGCGTGATGCAGTGACCTTCTTTGTTCGATGGTTAGCCATACACGGGTGACAACCCTAGTTTCAGCTGAAACTGTTGGTTACATTTATAGCCAGGGCTGGGGCTAGGGGGTGCTTGGGTGGGCACTGCCAAACCAAATGTCCATTTGGCCCAGCCTCTCCTTAGCGGTATATCACTGCTCTGTTGGCCCACTCTGCCGCTCTACTGGTCCACCCCATCCGAGGGGAGCGCGAACCAGGTCTGCATGAAGCAACTGGCAACTTAGGCAATTACCACCACCGGGGACAAAATGGAGAACAATTGTACGTGACCAGAAGTTGATGGCACCAAAATAAGGAGAACATCAATCAGCGGCCGTCAGGGAAGAGGCAAAGGGAGAGATGCCGCAAACGGTAATGCCGTACCTGCTCATGGGCCAGTCTGTGAGGCCCTCCATCAGGCCGTCCGTGAGTATTAGCAGACGGCAGGAAGCGGTTCCGATGGCGGATGAGTCGCCGCGTGACAGCGGCGTGCCATCGAGCGATATTTTGCGGCAGCGAAGGCATGTTTCTTTCGCTTTTAATAACTGGACCATGTAGTCGCCCCACTGGTATCCATTCTCGTCAAACAGGATGACCACGGAAGAGCTGCCTGTCCCTGTCAACACGGAGACAGAAAAGAGAGACAACTTCCTGTAACTCAGATAAGCAGGATTTTATGGTGAATGCTTGAAGCAAACATAGTGTTTCCTTGGAGCTGCTCGGTGGACTGATATCTGCACTGAATATGTACTCGTTACATCTCTTTTTTTTGCTCGACAGTAATGCATAACCAGGTGATGTAACAATGTGTGTTTTGCAAATGTCGTTTACAGGGGCTGTTCGACCATACTTCACCACACAGGTCATTTTGAGTTGGTAAAGAGCAGGGTCAGAACCAGCTCTATGTCTGGGATTGGATGTTAGCCATGGCCAGGAATTGAACTCAGGTACCTGGTTCATTACACGAATCTGTGCCACGCCACCAGTCCTTTAGAACAGTGGTTCAACTCTTTGCTTCGTACCCCCTGCCCCCCATTACGAATCGGGATAAAACGATATATTATAGGCAATGTGTGTTTACGATTACTGCACAGTTTGATTTTTCACAATTTACTAAAAGAACGTGCTTACTTTTTACGTGTCGTTTACCCCCCATGACGATAGCGACACGTCCCCAAGGACACCTCGCGGGTGCCCCTCACACACGTGGCACACGCCGTGCATACCCCAGGGGCTATGCGAGACAATCACGGCGTGACGTGGGGTAGGCTCATGCAGTGCTACGCTAAATTGCATAATATTTAGTAAACCGTCATTACATTATAGTGTTAGACAAATGTCTTACGTGTTCAATACGTGGAATTAAGATGTACGTTTTTCACGAATTATTCAAAGTATATGCTGGTAGGGGTCAGTGGACAGTTAGGGCTGGTTGTGTTCTAAAGGATTTGATTGATTCATTAACGGCTGTTGCACCCCCTAAGTGACAGGCCATCTTCACACTACTGTTTTTGAGATCGAGTGATCTGCCATGGGCTGTCAATTTTCATTCTGGAGATTTCCACAGCAGACATATGTTGGTGTACATCAACGTATCACTTCTTCAATTACCTATATGAATCATACCTGAGAAGAAGAGCATCATACATCAATGACATATGGATAGTAAAATGGAAGTCTAGAGGTTGTACAAAAAAGTATATATATACCCCATGGGAAGTTGGAGACAAAAATGCTTCCTTCTTAAAATACAGTGCAGTATTTCCTCTATCTGCAGAAATAAAGTTGCCACCAAATGAAGGGTTCCTCTTGCTAATATTTTATTATCAGTACACAAACACCATGTGTTAAACGCTCCAATAATTTAATGCTGTGATCCATATCACAAATATACCTTACAATGTTTTCAAAAAATGTTTAGATTCCTGAGATAAACACAAATCTGCATTTCACTTCAAATTTAGTCAAGGACAGCATTATGGTAAAAAAGGACAGTTTCATATTTGCCAACATTTTGTGCGTCACGTTACATTTTTTGATTCCCGTTATATTCAATTAAATTACATTTGAAACAGTTGCACATTCTTAGAGGCGTGCCGTATCCCACAAATGTGCCAGCAGTGTGTCACTTAAAAAAAACGGAATGTCCTGTAAAAGCTTTGTTTTATTATGAATCTGCTGGAATAAAAAAAAATCACTGAGTATTCTACTGACAATAAAACATCCCATCATGTTGGTTGCCTAACAACAATATGGGCAATGGATGGACACATGCAGATCAGCACAGTGAGTTGAAACTCTACCAAAGGAAGCAACATTACAGCAGTACAACATATCTCTTGAGATTCTGTTTAGAAACATGGTCATTATTGACAAAAATGGAATTCTAAATGCAAATTGCCCAAAGAAGCGTGGAGACATGCATTCTTGGAATGCAATTGACAAGCAAGAAAGAGTAACGTGTACTGTATGACAAAACATATGCAGGTTATCAGCATCATGCAAACTGTTAATAAAAATAAGTGGACTTTGGCAGGACACAACGCTAGAAGGTATAATGACCGATGGTCAAGAATCATGATGTAGTGGCAGTCCGCTGTGGATATGGAGCGATAAATTCAGCACGTGTGCAGGTACTAGGTGGACTATTATATTACAAGATTGTGAAACATGGTGACAGTTCCGTCAAGCAGTGGATTGACCATGGCTGATTATAATGATCATTAATCTTACATTACTCAATTTCACTGTTAATCTATCCTCTTCATTGTGGAAACTTTTCACTTCTGATTATCCTAGACTTCACTGCTGATTCCAGCACCAGTGACCATTCCATCCCACTGGAGTGCCTCCAAAACATTGTAGCGATCTGCAGAACACTTCTCTCCTGGTTCTACTCCTGCCTCTCAAATCGCTTCGTCTATGTTTCCATATCTGGATTGTCATCTCAGAAACTCCTGTACTATGGTGTCCCACAAGCCTCCATTCTGAGCCCACTGCTCTTTTAAACATATAACCAATTGGAAAAATAACATCCACCTTTAACACAACATAATAGCCACCTTCAAAATGAACCACCGCTTAAAAAATTGATGATACTCAACTCTCCATATAAAAGTTGGCAAACCATAAGTACTCCTCATCAATCTTGATTGGAAGCTATCGTAACTGCAGGAATCCATACTCTTTGGTTCTTTCGGTAAAGTCACATCGGTAGAAAAATAAAACGAAAAATAATGTATCACGACGTTTCGATCGCAACACAAGCGGTCGTCCTGCTGGATCAGCTGGTTCAGCAATTCCACTGCTGGATAATTTTTTTTTATGACAATGACACAAATTCAAGTTTTATCATTGAAAATAGGTACATTTAAAAAATATCACTGTTCTGGTCACATGTAAAGTTTGTGGGAAATAATAACCATTTTCTGTACTAGGCATAAGCAATTAGAAAATAACACTTACTACCCAGGAACGAAAAAAAGATATGTTTTTGTTACACAGTGTAATGGATTGGCAATGGCCATGTGGACATTGGAATTTTCACTCGGTGCAACAGCACAAATCAATGCTCAAAAGAGCGTGGAGCCAGTAAACTTTGTTTTTTTAAGTATAGTAAGTGGCATTTTCTGACTGTGCTGTAATTGCCACCAGTAATTGGTGTTGCGTTATGAGTGGGCGAGATTTGAGCCTTCAAAAAAACCCTTACGACCTACCACCCCAAAGGTGAAAAATGTGGCAACTCAACCTCCAAAACAGATCAATACAAATGATGTGAGTGATGTACATTGTATCGCAGCGTAAAGGGGGAAAACCCATTGTTAACGATCGTGTTTTTTGGAATGCTAAAACACCAAGCAAACTTAGTTGACACCTATCACTTATGGTTTCATTAAAAAGGGCAGCACGCTTTGCATCACCACATTGACAAATGTTCCATTATACTTCGTACATCTGTAGATTCTACTCTGATGATAGATGGTTGCGTCTGATATTGATGGACAATGTTGTCTGCTGCTGTATGTATCGATCCGCATAGACGTAACATTACAAACTCTTAAGAGGGGAAAAAAACATTTTTTTTACGTTTCATACAATTACGTGCGAGTATTGGCAACACACGTCACAGAGTATCTCACTTTAAAGATAAGTTATTAACGAGTTCGCTTGAAATGCAGTCGTGCCTTGGCTATTACTGTAGACTGAAGCATCTTTACGTGACGTTTCCGTTTCAATACTTTTATTTTAACCTACAAGACCCCGGTGATTCATGCGAACCCTTTACACAAAATGTCAATACCGAACCATACTCTTAATTAATTACTTTCAATAATTAAAACATTCCATTTAGAAAGTCGCACACTCGATAAGACTGCAACCGGTACCTTCCATTCTCGCATTCGTCTGGTTGTTCCTGGTTCTTGTTGGTTCTTGCCGTAGTTATTTCTCAATCTCCCCCTTAATCTCTTGAAGTATTAAAACAAACACCACGGCGCTTAGATATGTGTACTCTGTAACCATGAGCTTAATTGTGTCATTAAGCGCAAACGTCGGGAAATTCCCCGCTCACGACGAGTTGGTTGGCAAGTTTTTAGCCAAGTGCATTGGTGGAATGCCAACTTCCTGGTTTTGGTCACATTTAAATGTAAAGTATAGGCCAACAAAAATGTGCAAAAAAAAATCACTGCTGTTTGCGGGAAAAAACCTCACGATCAAATTTGTAACTAAAACGAAAAAAAGAATTCCAACTCTATAATAAAACCCCAATATCTAACACTGCATTTCACGTTAAAATATAACCACGTTCATAATTTCCTTTCAGCAAAAAAAAACAAAAAGTCAAAGTGACCACTAGCAAACCACGTGTACTAAATCTGTGTAAGCGTGTACTCTTAAACGGGGGGGGCGGGGTGGGTGTGGGTGGGGGGCCCAGTCCCCCGTGTACTGCTTCGTTACACAACACGTGCGTGCACCCAGCGTGTCCACACCGCGCTGGCCCCTGCTGGCACGTGGGGGACACGGCGAGCGCGCTCGCTCCTTGACACCGCGGACAAGCTCCTCCTCCAACTCCACTCCGGCGAGCGAGCGTTCGAAGGTTTCTTTAACAATTACTAACACCCCTCGCAAAACTCGCGCCACATGGTAGGTGCCGACGGGCAGGCAACTGCATCGAACCCCATTCGTCAAGCCCCGCCCTCCTCCCCCCGTCAAGCCCCGCCCTCCTCCCCGGCAGACCACGCCCACAATTGCCCGCCCCCACCTGCAAAGAGGAGGTATTGGAAGGGGTTATGGGGAATTGATGGCTGGCATGGATGAAATCTGTAAATCAAAGCTGTGAACGACATGACAAACCCATCATATACGGTACTATAGGAGTGCAAAATAGTGTGCGAGTGGGGAGATGCTAACGCCCCCGTCTGGTATGCAGGAGGCCGTGGGTTATATTTCCATAATATGTAATTATACTGGAGGAATGTGATGAGCTATGAAGCTTTTTTTCACAGATGTCCCGACCTTGACGCCTGTATAGTTGGAGTTTGCATGTTCTCCCCGTAGTCGCGTGGATTTGTCTCCGTGTCCTCCGTTTTTCACTCCACATTTAAAATCAACGTGCGTTTAGAGACAATTTGGCTGCTAGAAATTTTCACGCAATAAGCCACTTCGTTAAGCTATCATTTATGGTCAGGTCGCTTCTGAAAAAGATTTGTATACCTCAGTCGGTCTTACCTGGTAAAACAAAAAAATGGGTTAGTTTACATATGATGTCCAGGGGCAAACTTTGCAGCAGTGACCATTCAATGTTGACTATACAAATATATGTGATGATATCTGCATTGCAAAGTGGTGTACAAGCATAATTAACAAAACAAACTTAACACATTCGTTCATGTATGCTGCGAAGGGCCATTATCAGAAAAGTTACCTATGAAATCTGTGTTAATGTTTGAGGCAGTGTTATTGGAGACGACTCTGTACTGATGAGTCCTAATAAGGACGAACGCGGTCAACAGTTGTCTGTCTCTCTATCACTGCAGCTGCTCTCGGTCGGTCACATTTGCTCAAACGCCACTGTAATGGTGACCCAAGACAAGAGATGATGATGCACTTAGGGAACTGACTGCTGACGTATGTTTGCCATAATGCACAAAGGTTGAGTGGGGAGCGGTGGCGCAGCGGTTAGCGCTACGAACCTGACGACCCAGGTTCGATTCCGGTCCTGGCCCTCCCCTAGGTCGTCTCAGCCTCAAATGACTACCTGGTGCGATGTGTAAACATCGCCACTTGGGAGACAAAGGCGGCCGGGCGTGGTGTTGACCACCCACCCCCTCGTGTGCTCGCTAACAGCACTTGCCCCTACAATATACTAAGGCTACACGGGGGATCTTCGTCTTTTTTGTTTGAAACGTACGGAGGATGGCTTCGGCAGCAACGTAACGAGCGTGGGGGCAGGGGGGGGGCCTTGGCTCCGCCTGGTGGCCAAAGGTACGAGTTGGGCCCCCCCCTGACAATCACCGTACAACGAAGCTGCAGTTGGATACATTTTGCTAAGATAGAGCCGCCTCTACAGCGCTAACTGTTCGAGACCGTGAGCGTAAAGATGTGATCAGGCGAGAGGAAGACGCGATATATATAATAGCCTAGGATGTGACCGTGCGAGATGAATAAAATATTAGGGGACAGCACCTGGGCGATTATTACCGCACCCCCTGAGCTGATAATGTAGTGTTCTACACCACTGGGCTTGGGTCAAGTCTCAATAAAAATCATCGTGATTTCACTTACTTCATCTCACCTGGTGGCCCCGACTCAGGGGGAGGAAATGCAACATTCCCATGGTAGGTGCTAGACCGTCCACATCACTTATTTTTGCGATACTGCGTTTGCAATTTTGCACGAGTACAAACAGCAAACTCAACACACGTGTCAAAAGGCAACGTTTCGGGAAATTACTCTTCTTCACTGGTGATTTCCCAGTGCTTAACCTTTATCACATGAAGTAGCACTTGTGCAGCGCCTTTAGATGGCGTTACATTTAGACGCTTTATAAATGCCGGATATTATTATACTGAGTGCCTCCTTTATGCCTTTGTAGCACGCGCACCGGACAAGCCGCTTCTTTAAGGGTGTCCAACTGTGGTTTGTGACTCTCAGAGTTTGTGTGTGACCTCACCACCCCCCTCTCCCCCCCACCACCACCCCATCCCCCCACCACCCCCTATCCCCCCCACCACCCCCTATCCCCCCCACCACCACCCTATCGACCCCCCACCACCCCTTATCCCCCCCACCACCCCCTATCTCCCCACCACCTTCATATCCCCCCCACCACCCCCCTATCCCCCCCACCACCCTCCTATCCCCCCCACCACCCCCCTATCCCCCCCACCACCCTCCTATCCCCCCACCACCCCTTATCCCCCCACCACCCCTATCTATCCCCCCCCACCACCCCCTACCCCCCCCACCACCCTTCCACACCACCCCCTATCCCCCCCCACCCACCCTATCCCCCCCCACCACCCCCTATCTATCTCCCCCCCGCGCCGCGTGTCGTGGTGGTACATCCCGCCGGCGCGTGACGTCACCGCGCGGCCGCGCACTGTGGTCGTCGCGTCGCCATTTTGAATTGGCGAGGCGGCGGCGGCGGCGTCGCTTTCGGAGAGCGGTGCGAAGCGGAGAGAATTGTTAAAGCGCAGAGCGCAACTTTCCTCCCCCACCCCACCCCTACATCATGTCCACCAAGGACGGCGGCAAGCTGTCCCCCACCGACCGGGTGGTGAAATGTGAGTGGCGGCGCCGTTATCGTCGTCGTCCGCGCGCGCTGTTTTTTTTCCCATCTTCGCCTTTTTCGCCTCGGGGTGAAAATCGTAGCGCGCACGGGGCGACGCGAGCCGTCTCGTCGCGCGTGATTGGCTGCGACGCCCGCGTGGCCGCCGCCCTCGGCCAATGGGGAGCGCCAACACGGAGCGAGGCGCCTATGCGCTACGCGGAATGTGGTCGGCGTCCCTGAGCCTCAGGGCGGACGGGAGCGGTGCCCACCGTTGTTTATGGAGCGCCGCGCGGTGTTTTGCTCGCCACCACCACCCCCTCCCTCGCTTTCCTTCGCGTTTTAATTGCCGTGATAGCGTCGAGGTCCTTCATACTCATTTGCTGCTCGACGTTTTGGCGTCCTTGGGTTTTCGTTGCTGACAACACAAAAAAGAGATGATGATGATGATGGTCGCGGTGGTGTTCGACTGCGCTCGCTCGTGCCCTGTTGTGTGTGCGTGCACCTTTTGCGGGGGCATTTGTTCGTTTGTGGTGGAAAGAAGGGGAGCTGTGGTGATATCCCGTCAGCTCGGTTTTTGAATTAGGATCCACGGATAGCCGTCAGTCGATGTTAGCAGAAAGACGTATTTAGACTCGTCTAGGTAGACTCGGCTGCAAATGAGTAAGTACCTCGCGTGGGGTATAAAACGTCAAACACTTGAGTATACAAATGCAGTCGGGCTGTGTGTGTGTTGCTGATCACACCACCGCCCTTGGTGTACAATGCTGCCCTTTAATATTCGCTCGCCCAGTAGCACTTGCCCCCTACAGTCTTTAGGGCCGACTGTGGGAATCGTGTGTGCGCAGCCCTCCTCGCCTGTCATTGTTGGTGTTGTGTTGCGGCACTCGGCCGCCTACGCCGTGTCCCCCGTCCCCCCCTTAATCCGTTTGCAGCCCGGAGCCTGGGGACAGCACGCGTGTCCCGCCCACGCCCGCACACTCTGTGTGTCTCCGTCTCTCGCTCGCTACAGACGGTGCTGCGTGTGGCTTGTGCTGCGTGTGGCTTGTGCTTCGTGTGGCTTGTGCTGCGTGTGGCTTGTGCTTCGTGTGGCTTGTGCTGCGTGTGGCTTGTGCTGCGTGTGGCGTGGATTGTCCTGCGTGGGTTAGTGAGCAAACGTAGCTCAGGAGGGTGGCCGTGCCGCATACCGTGTATAACGCCTGTCCGGTCACCTCCCCCCCGTCAGGGTCAACAACATAAACGCGTATGCGATATTGTATTTAAATAAAACGTACAGAAGGAAATGTTGCTTACACCATCTTTCATCATGGTTATGCGCGAGCCTGTCGTGGTCGACGCCAGTCGCCATCCTCGGAGCCCACCACCACTTGTCATCCACCCAACCAACCCATTCTGGTCATCATGCTCGCAACATTCATCCACCCACCACCATTCACGGATCACAATCACCATTCTGGCCTCCCATTAGGATCACAAAATTAAAAAAACCAGTCACCAGCTCGTCACTCACCAAACACATAATCGATCTTTGCCATTGACAACCAACATTCTTAACCACCTCCTGGCACCTATCACCTCTATACTCACACACTGCACTTAGAGCTCAACTCGGACAGATAACCCTTCATTATCACAAGCATGAATCATGTTAACTTGCAGTATACCCACCCCCTTCATTCCCTGATTACCAACACCTACACATCCTGATCACCCATCATGTCCACCCACTCCTTGGTTGTCATTTGCTATCTCAGCCACACACCCACTGAGGTCTTCTACCACCATCACATTCCCTTTTACCTCTACAGCTCTTGATAATAAAGTGGTTATGCGTCCGTTATACAATCAGGTGGTTGAATTGTGCATGTATATCTTCTTGGTCACCTTTGGGTACCACTTACGAAACGACGAACAACATTCTGTTAAGTACAGGAAAATGGTAGATGGAATGAAATGGACTGGCATGAACATATCTAACAGAAGGACCTCTAGTTATGATCTCGGACACAAAAGAAGAGCAAGATAAAGAAAAAGGGGAGAAAATGAAGGCTATGACGAGATGAAAAATGGGAAGGAAAGAGAATGGTTGATGGAAAGTACAGGAAGGAATTAGCAAGCCCTACAACAGAGCCCCAAGATGTTCAAGAGTGGATAGCACGTGCATCAGATTCAGCCAGTGCTCAAAAGCAAGTACTTCATGAGTATTCCATTTCTTCAATTGCAGGAGTCTTAAGGTCACTGAAGGGAATTCTCAGTTGAGTACCATGTGAGACTGAGATCGATGTGGGACAAATGCCCGTATGGGCTCGTATGGATAGACGAGAACGCATGTTCCTAACAAGTAATGTAGAAATTTGTTAATGTCCTCATACAAATTGTAGATGTTGAGGCATGACCCCAAATGGCATGAACTGAGTAGTTGGGTTCGATCAAGGCAATAAGGGCCAGCACCCTTGCTCTTATGCCTTGTACGTCACTGGTTGTCCAGTGTTGGTCACCGAGCCTGTGGATTGCACATGGTCCCTTAAACCTATGATGTCCTCTCCTCTACATCTCTTCACACGTCACTCAAAATCCGTGCGGTATTTGACTCGAGCTTTATCGGAAATGCCACGATCAGCCTTGTCCCTTCATGGGGGATTAGAGATTTGCATTGGTAATTGCAGTGTTCTGCCTGGATTTTCACCAAGTACCCACTATGGTGGGATGAAGGTAGTAACATTGTGATAGTGGTGGTGTACAAGGTGGTGCTGCTGATGTATTTCGAGACTTATGGATAGTCGTCAGTTTTAATGACCATCAGTGAGGTCCTAATTATATAACGGCCTCTTATAGATCAACCATTGTTTGGTCCCCCTTCAGCCTGATATGGAGATTTGCATGGTCGGTAATAATGACTGAAGCTGATGCAAATGTAGAACAACCACTTGTAATACATGGTACTGTGTGTCTCCAACATGTGCTCATGTCTTTGGTGTTTACCCATTGCTATTTATTTCAGCTCCGTTCATTTAATCTTATAATGTGTACACCGCCACTGACACAGTACTGCAAACAAGACATGTCATGTGAGATTTCTATTCAATAAACAAATTTTACGACTTGGGCAGCTGTATTGAATTAATTGCCTCTCGTATTTCCCAGTCTTTTAAACGGCCATTTGTTGTGTATTGTATTATAGTAGAGGTGAATTGCATCATTGATTAGTGGCACCTTTAATAAAGTTTTTTTAAATATAACTAATGATTAATCTTAGCAACAACTGTGCCATTTTTGAAATGATGCTGCCTCTTCATATAAATGGTGGCAACTTTTCATGTTCTCCATGAAAATAGTGCCAATACCTACAACTTAAAATTGATCTTTGGGCCCAATTGGCAAAACTATGAGTTGTTTTATAAAGGAACTCAACATTTTTAGAAGTCACATTGAGTTGGCATACATGATTACAGTTTATTTGTGCTTTGTTTATCAATTGTGTTGCGTCATAATGTTTTTACTTTAATTAAAATAAGCAGTGTATTACTGGATACTTTTTCATTTACTTAATTATAAAGTGAAAGTGCCTACAGCTTTTGGTGATTAACTGTAACTTTCTAAAATTGTATATTTTTTATTAAAGCAGTTAGACTTTGCTAAATAGACTAGCCTAGTTTTTAACCATTCCATTTCGTGTCCCCCAAGTTTAGTTTAGTCAGCTGTGACATGTTTATGAGTATTTTGATACCATGCGAGGTTTTTCATTTTATTTATTGGATATCTTTTACCGCTGTGAAATACAATATGTTCCATGACATTTATTTACACAGCAATATTTTACTGTTTAAAAGCATCACGTAATGTTTTTCACCCCTGGTATAATCCAGTTTTTGCATTACTCTGAAATGTGTATTCATTAAAAAAAAGCAAATTATACTTCGAACAATTGATGCTTGCTCATGCATATATAGAAGTACAATTTAATATTTTGAAAGGTGGTTTACAGGATTTTGGAAACATTCACCATTGTGTATTTACCAATTTCTTTAGCTGTGATTTCCAAAGTATTGTTTGTAAAGATGGCTCAATCGAATGTCTCTGAAACATTGTTGCTATATCCCACTGAATAATTTTTTTACACTGTGGCATATGCAAGCAAATTACTTGGCATTGTAGTTATCTTCAGAAACTATGGACAGTTATTGGCTTAGGTTTGCATTCTTCTAAATTTGTTGCCAAAATTATGAGTTAAAAGTTAAAATGGTTCAAAGTAGAATGGTTGAGTAACATTTTAATATTCTGCATATAATAAGTAACGTCATAACTTACCAAGTTAAATCTGTGCTTTTTACTTTGTTATATATTTCCACATTAAATATGAATAAGTTGTCAGGTTTTGTACTGCATTTTCTTTTGCACAATATGTAAATTAATCTGTACACTATTTTCATGACTTAATTGTAATCGTTCAAGCCGAAAATATGAATCCATTTATGAACAGCGATTGCAATATTAAATAACGTGTTTACATGGCAAAATGTCAATAAACATAAGGTATTCCTAAATGTAAATGCAACATTAAAAGCCATGAAAGATTTAGTATCCTTTCCCATTTCTTCAACTTTAGAATTCATATTTTATGCTGGACATGCGTTTAAGATTTGCTCAGTATATCGGTGCTTTTGGTTATTTATGCTTAATGGATCTATCACATGCGTGCCCAATTATTTCTAAAAACTTGTTATGGCCTTTGCTTACCAAATATTACGTAATTCACGTGTGGATTAGGTGTTTTATAAAATGATCACTAATTCACCAATTATTTTTATTACTTTCATTTTGACATCCATTACAAATTTTAAGCATGTCCCCTTGATTAGAAATGTTCTCTTCCATTACATCTACAAATCTCAATACAGTGCAATTTATCAGTACACGGGCTTGCTAGGTTCGGTTGTCTTTCTTTGGTTATTTTGAGGAAGTGCTTGTGTCTTTAAAACAAATTAATTCTTGCTTAGGTTTTCTGAAGGGTATTGTTAAGTTCATCGTCCATGCTATTAGTTTGACCTGACAGTGTTGACCTGAGAATACTTAACAACAAATGGCAAGACACTGTTGAAACATTTCATGTGGAGTCTTGTGGTAAAATGTTTCCCATATTTTGTACATAATGCTCATGATGTGAGTATACATTACCACTAAATACTGGGCACAGTGTGTAAACCATAAAGCTCCTGTATTCGGATTTCTCTTGATTAACTTGTTTTGGGCAGACTAAACCAGAATTCTGTAAATATGATTGGTAAATCCTGTATTATACAAGGGTATTTCCAAACCAAATATGTCTAATAGACAATGTTAAGATGCTACATCCTTCATAAATGTTCTGTATGGATATTGGACAATTGAATAATTTTATATGATATTTGAATGCAGGCACCAGGGCAGTGATGTTTTCTCACTCCTAAAATATCCTGAGATATTGATCATTGCAAATGGAACTACATCTAGAGTGTGCCACCTATAGCTTCTGTACCATATAGTTTTGGAATGAAATTCTGGAATTGAATTTCAGGTGACTCTTTATGCTTGCATACTGCAGGTGTCCTATTGCCATCGTCACAATTTGCTTGGATACTTGATTCCTGGGAGAGATGAATGCCTTGAAATGTAATAGTATGCCTTTTATGAATTAACTGTTTGAGAGCAGTGTTTGCAAACATTCTGAAATATGCATTTATGTGCTGATACATTCTGTGTTTAAAATGGTATAAAGTTCTCCTCAGCACCGTATTTATTAAATTGATCAGTTCCCTTTATTTGATTATGGCTGCATGTTTGGTTGATACTGGATTTATAAATATACCACTGTATTGTACTGCGTGTGCAGGCAGAGATATTTCTAGAGGCATGGTGGCTTTTTCTGAGGGTTCTTTCTACCAGTTTTAAGTGCAGCTATTTGTTTATTTTAGCCAGGGGACCCTTAGCTAACACTATCGGGTTATAACTTGGCTCACATTTTAAGCTCTCATTCAAGTTTTGCAGAAAGAGTAAAACATAAATGACTCATTTGGTAATATGTGTATTTATGCTTGCCCATGTGTGTCCAGGCAAAATTTAGTGTTGGTAATGTATAATATAAAGTTCAGAGTTCTACAATATGTTGTCTTCCATCTTTGTACACAAATGCAGTTAAACTTCCTGAATTAAGCCTTCCCAGTTTGTACATGAGTATAACACTGCAGAATTTATTTTCATTACGAAAATGATTGTACACGTTTGAATGCTCAATAACCTTTATATAAGTTACTGTACTGTGTAATGTAACATAGTGGCGCAGTGGTCACACTCGTGCCTCACAGCAAGGTGTGCCTGTGTTCTATAACCAACTCTTGCACCTTTCTGTGTTTTCCCCCTGATCTGCATGGGTTTCTCCTGGAATTTTTGTGGCAAGTCGTAGCCAAACGTGTAGTGAGCATGTGCGTGATGGCAGTGATACTTGTAATGTGTTTTTTTTGGTCGCACCAATAATTCCGAAAAGGGGATGTTATATAATCCCTTGGAAAAGTTAAGTTCCAACAGCAAATAACATATATAAGAAATATTCTATGAATAAAAAAAATGTCAACAACAATACTTTAGTCGATTAGCAGTTATTTGTGCAACTCTTTACATGCATTGTGCGATTGAATTAAAAAACATTTTATTGAGCTAGCTTATTATGTTTGTCATTACAAGCTATTAGCATTTTCATCAGTGCTTAATGTATAATTGGGGGACGTTTTTATTTAAATGTCAGCTTCATCCAGTTTGATTTAGAGAGACGCGCACCGCCTACGGAAGTTGTGGACCCATCAACCTTTTCAACCTTGCCTTAATGATATACAAATTAGGTTAATAGTCTAACAGGTGATAATGTACATTGATTAATGAATGCAGATATTATTCACTGGGGAAATATGCTGAAGTTACGTATTTGAAATTAAATGTTTAATGCTGAATAAAAGCACCATTTCACTTACTGCTCTGCCAATGGTATTTGACAATAAAAAAAAGGATATTCACATAATTAAACCAGGCAGTCCAGCAGGCAAGTTTCCAATGATATTCCAACCAATTTTACCTTATTTTGGATTCTCCAGTTTTGGACCCTGCCATCAAGACCTAATAATGAAAATGAAATGAACGCTGTTAGCTGTATATGGCTTGCTCATTAATATACTAGTCATGCACATACATGGCATAAATATTAATGAGCATGTGGGAGATGGTTTGTTTGATGTAAAAATGATGCACTTTCAAGCTCCGCCCCCTATATATGAACCGGTGCATGCTCATAAATAATACTGAACTCTCTACAAGATAATTGAATTCTGATTTAAAATGTTTGGTATTTCTGGTAATCACTTGAATAAAGGTGTTACCAGTTTACTGCACATGTCTTTCAATAAAAAAAATCAACCTTCCTGACTGAGATTCTAAGGATGCAATACCAGTTTGATTTGATCTCACGGCGCGGCAGTTGGAACATTGGGCAAGTTTCCTAAATCGCCCCCTCTTAACCGCCCAGCAGTGGAAATCAGTGCACCACAATCACAGTCTATCAGCAGGTCCCTTGTGGGGTGAAATGTGGACAACACCCTCCTCTTGCAAGGCATCTGGCCAGTGTGGAAGAGTCGGGCAAACTTCCTGCTAGGGTGTGAGCAAATAATTGCAGGGCAGCACCTTGATGATGGTAACTAAGATGTGCCAAGATTACCTTGATAGGCCTTCTAATTGCAGATCCTGTGGTATAGTGGTATAGATTAATAAATACATAAGTAAACTTGTGATCGAATGTAGTCTTGTGTGCGTGTCGGAGAAACTGAATTGTGAGTAAATTACATGACTAAAGTTCTTCTATTTGGGTAGCAGTGGGGCAAGTCACTTGTTGACTGGTTCTAAAGCTACAGCAATAAGCTGATGCTGACATTAAGAAAGGGCAATACTAACACCCTAGAGGCTGGTGAGATTATGTACCGTGCACGTGGCTGCCATGTACCCACAAATGCATGGTTGGCACGTCGGTGAAACTCACATTTTGATCAAAGCAATTCTTACTTTTTTCATATTCCTAGAATGTTGTTGGTACCAGGTTGGTAAAATTGTGCTTGGATCAGTCATGAGACGCAATTGTAATAAACCAAACAACTAACTTGTGTGTAATGGTGTCAGTTTGACAACATGCTCAGACCACAGCCAACTCTGGCCTTAAGTAGGGTCTTAAAATTGATAATCCATAATTCTTGTCATTTCTCCTGAATGATTTTACCACATCTACCCAGAATATGTTTTTTTTCTTTTGGCCACTGGCCCATTTTGCTTCTTTGTAATGGAAAACAGACACTTGATCCACTGAGCTTTGGATCAATTCACCAGGAGTAATGCTTGGTGGTTTTAAATGGCCTGGGAGGGAATTGACCATTTCTCCATTGTGCTAGTGCTTCGAATGCAATGTCTGACCTCTACAGTCTACATATCACATGTCTTATGTTACCATTAACATTGGTGAAAATGCAAGTGGCACGTGCAGCACAAATTTTTAATGCAACGAAAATTTCAATCAAAGGAAGCTTATCTATTATTTTCATTTACACTTTGAACTGGCACTCTCAAACTTGTCTACGTGTTATCACTCACCATTCCATTTAATGAGCTCTGTCCACCTGCAGACATTAAGAAAGGGCAATATCCGAGCAATTTGCTTATATAATACCCTATACAATCACCACAGGCATGTGACAAACCCAACAACATATGAATGACATAACAGGTATTTGTGGCTTAATCTAACTTAAAGTGGTACACATCATCTTCCTATAAGCGCCCCCCAGCAACGTGCAAAGATGGATTTGAACACCAACAGTCTCTCTGTGATCTCCAGTGAGTCCAGCTGGACTTGTGTATTTCTGAGAGTCCAAAAACAATCTTTCAGTTGCACGATACAAAGAAGGTGAATAATAGAATAAAGTAAATAACATTCTGCCCCAGAGATCACAGGCAGTGTCCTACACGTACCGTACATGCGGTAAGCAGTTGCAGGCTGTGCATCCATGTCGGAATGGTTCACTGCCTTCGAGGTGGCCTCGTGGTGTGAAGACAGCGAGAGGAAATACACTCGTGCGAGCTCGAGGGCGGCTGTATCTTTGCTGCGGACCAACAGCGACATGTGTCGATGCTATTGCTGCATGATCACATTCATTGCGTTTCCTCTTTAATTAATTGGATCATTAGCTAGTTTGTTTTTGTGGCTCGGTGGCACAATCATTGTTTGTGAATTAACGTTAATATTACAGCTGTTTGAATGGTTTGGTGGCGCCTTGTAGGGCAGCCCCAGGAGCAGCGGTGAATGTTAACCACATTTTATGGTTATTGATGGTTACATTTACAATGGTGGTTTTTAGTCATGTGGATGTGGAGTTGGGACTGCTTACCACAGCCGCTTGGTGGTTGTGCGAGCATTGTCGTTATGATTTCATGGGTAACGGAAAGAAGTAATCTTCATTGAATAGGTTAGGCTGGGCCGGAGAATCAATCCTTAATTAGTCTTGGAGATTGGATACCTGCTAGTAAAGTAATGGCATTCTCAGAAGTTGGCGTACGTTCCACCGGTCGACTCAGATGCTGGCCGAGGTGTTTTCCGGGCAGACCTCGCGTAGGTTATGCCCCAGCGGTGGCCCCGAGTCATGTCGAATATCACAGATAGCGATAGTAGAATTGCAAAGGAGGTGAAGACAATGGACAAGTTGTGGTGCGGCTCACTAAGATCACTGTATATGGAAGCCAAGTGCCTTCAGTGGGTGTTGCAGCAGCAGCGTTATGTGGAATCGGGACAGAAAAATATGAGATACTCAATTGAGGATGCGATGCGGGCAGTCAGAGGACTCAGGGCTAGAGGTTTTTCACACTGGCAGCCAAGAATTTGGCCATTTTTTATGTGCGTATCATACAAGGCGTTTAATTTTGCATTACGACCGCAGGTATTGTGGTCTATGTAAACATGATTCCTTGTAAAAAAGGTGTCAGTTTTGTTGCCAGATAGAAGGGTAAAAAACCAATTATCATATTTTTTACTGGCAAATGAGGTTCCAATGGTGTAAATGCTTATCCCAGAGCTCTCATACTCTGATGGTGCATTGTCTTTGAGTTGTGCGCCTTTTGGCGTCATCTGGTCCAACCCATGTGAGATTAGGCTCTAAGGAAAGCTGTCTCGGGTGTGGACCAATCAACTTCAAAGACAGTGCACATTATCAGAGTTATGTTTTTTGTTTGCATTATGACTGTAGGTATTGTGGTTTATGTAAACATGACTCCTTGTAAAAAAGGTGTCAGTTTTGTTGCCAGATAGAAGGGTAAAAAAACAATTATCAACGAGAAGATAGTGGTTATCATTTCTGTTAGTAGTTCTGGAGTTAGGCTTATATTTAAGCACGACTTTGTATTAGACACATGAATTATAGGAATAACACTTCAACTCTCTAGTTTCCACTTATGTTTCCATTCTTGAAGCAATTGTGAGCCAAATTGTTTCATTTTCAAGTATCGGAAGTCTATGCAAGTCATTATTCTGCCACTTGTCAACAGTGCAGTAGTGAAGATGGTAATGGTGAGGTTGCATTTGATGACAGAGCTCCGCAATGTTAGCAATTGTAATTTTTAAAATAGGTTCACAGAATTGGTACAATGTGACATGATTCTTTAGCCACAACTGGAATTGGAAAAATAAAGCATCAGGAGGAGACTAAACCATCTTTAGTCATTGCATTGGGGAGCTTTATCACCTTGTCCAACTACACCTGTCATTTTTCTGCAATAACTTAAAATCTATAATTGTCTGCCATTGTGTGACTCGTAGACCTGTTCACGTGGTGATATCAGGGAGCCTGACGTGTTGGAAAATGAAATTAATAATCAATTCCGTATTTTATTTTATAATGAAGGATTTTTTAACTACACTGATGCCCTCGTGTAAGAGTTTTGAAAAATAATGATAAATATAACATTGTTCTTGGTTCTTTCGGTAAAGTCACGTAGAAGGGAAGTAATAAAATAATAAAAATAAACATAATAAAATTATTCTCACGACGTTTCGGCCACAACGCAAGCAGCCGTCCTCAGGTGAAAACCAGGTCCGTCGAAGCTGGCGGACCTGGTTTTCACCTGAGGACGGCTGCTTGCGTTGTGGCCGAAACGTCGTGAGAATAATTTTATTGTTTTATTTTTATTATTTTATTATTTTATTACTTCCCTTCTACGTGACTTTACCGAAAGAACCAAGAAGATGAATCCCTGCAGTCACGAAAGCTTTAAATCAAAATTTATAACATTGTTACGCTATATTACTCTGTATCATACTTACTGACTTTATTGTTCATGCAATTTCAGGGATTTCCTGCTGAGATGATAGTGCAGAGAATTTGCTACTGAATTACATATCAGCTTTTTTCAAAGGGGGAAGGAATGTTAATGATTGCTTATTTTTTGTTTTTTTCTTCCTCTCAGCGGTACCATTCCCCCCGAGCCACCGGCTCACCATGAAGGAGGTGTTTGACAGCGACGGTAAGCCGCGTGTGGATGTCCTCAAAAATCATCTCGTCAAAGAGGGCCGTGTGGAGGAGGATGTGGCACTGAGGATCATCAATGATGGTGCTTCCATCCTACGCAGAGAGAAAACCATGATTGACATTGAAGCTCCTGTCACAGGTGTGTTCCGTTTTTTTTGCCTTTTGCTAAGAAATGTTTTTCTGTTTTATGAGGTGAGAATGGAAGAAAAAAAACCATGACAGTTGTGAAGTCCTTGCTCCAAGCAATACACGTAATAAATACCACCTCTTTGGCTGTGAGCCATATTAAATAATTCATTTGTTGAGTGAGTTATAGCTGAAGTACAGTGAGGGTGGATGAGTTATGGCCAGCAGGAGTGTTATGATACAATACAGTGGTAGCAGAGGAACAATAGTTATTCTTGTCAAGGTTTTAGTTGCAGCAATGGGTACTCGGTGAAGTTGAACGTAGGTGGAAGTTATACTAAGACATTGTACCAAGTCAACTTGTCTCGCCCAATATTTCAGAGCACTGAATGAAGCAGCAAACAACTTTTGCCCTCACACCTGTTGTTGTTTACCATATGCTTGTGGCCCAGTCTTGCCAATGGAAATGCAAGCTGAAGTATTTCACGATGACACTTCTTTCCTTCTGCGGTCATCCTGACTAGACCAAGGTCATCCAACGAGAGAACAGTTACAGATGAGGGCAACAGCATGAGTGTTTTTGTTACCAATCATTCCTGCTTATTCTGAGATTGTGGATGTTTTTTTGGCACAGCACCCTAAGTAAGTGGTTGACTTGATTATTAATTCTCTATAAATAAAAAAATAAAAAATTGCTTTTGGAGTATTACATGCAGCATAACCTTGGGTTTTATATGTTTTAACACATCTTTAAAAATAAATATTGCATAATCCAAAAGTGTGATGTATAATGACCTTCCTGCAAATTTACAATGTGTTATTAGTCAATATACAACTGGCAGTATCTTATCGGCATACATAGTTGCTCAAAAAGCACCTGAGAAATAGACATTATTACTCGGCAACCTGAAAAAGAATAACTTTAGCTGTTTGTTAAATATATATGTACTTGTAATTCCATACCAGTACATATACAGCCGTTTTTTGTCATTCCACTGCTAGATGAAAGCTTTCCCACACCCGCGTGGTCATGGTGTGTTTTTTTTTCCACCATGCTGGTCTGTGTGGGTTAGTGAAGGAACGGAGGAGCCACAGACATTGGGGAATACTGTCCAGTAAAACTATGGATTTTGTTGCACAGCCCTCTTTTGATGCATTATAGCACTACTCAAATACTAGTTTACTCCAGCAACATTTATTTTGCCTGCTCTTTGCACGTCCTTACAACATTTGTATTAAACATCCCGAAATGAAATACATTTCCTGGGGTGAAAATATTCACAATAAAGCTAGGTTGTGTCAACATGTTTATTTTAGAAAGATGGCAATGTAGCACACACTCAGAACTTCCGCACTAGTTATTTTCACTGATGTCCTAGAAATGTCTATTTATCTTTGTACACATGGATGTAGGCGTTAGTTGGGTAATATGTAGTATATGCAAAGGAGCTAGCACAATGGATTGTGATCTCAGGGACCCAGCTTGGAGTTCTCAATGGATAAACCTGCATGATGTAGCCACAGGCATTTGTGTCATAATCCGTCTCTAGACGTAAAATACAATTAATGTAATATACTTAGCACATTTCACGCCTAACATTCTACTTTGTATTTTAAGCTTAGAGGATTATACATCTTGAAAATTAATGTAAACAAATCACTGTGTCAATGTATGATGGTGCAGTTGTTCAAAATGTGTGTATTTGCACTAACATACAATTGTATACTTTTGCAAATTGAGGAGTTGTGTTTTTTATGTGGAGTAATGGTGGGGGGTGGCGTCGTCCCAGATTTACCAAATACGGATTAGACAATACAAAATAGGCTCTAAAATATGTTTTTTTTCTCATGTAGAATTGTAAAGATGTGTTTTTTCGCTTGTTGAAGTAATCGATAAATGAGTCAGTTAGTAGCAGCTAAAAATAGAACCATCAGGCTCAATTAGTGTGGAATACCATATTCACGATTTAAATTTATTTTACAATCATGGGTAATCCGTCCACGGATTGTTAAGAGTTAACTGCATAATCATAGCGATCAATTTACATTTTTATTAAGTTAACTTTAAGGCCACAGTGTCAAGCGTCAGTCACGTAAACTGTCTTAAGGTGGTAAATGTTTGTCAAACAGAACTATCTACAAAGTAAAATTCCCATCAGTCAACTTCTACTGCTGGAAAAAAGACCTCCCCAAGTCATTCCCATCCCATAGTCTGGATGCAACTATTCATCAAGCTTCCTGCACACGAGCTACATTTTCTCGCTTCTCTGTGGTGATCATCCTCTCTGGAGTGCCTATTCCAGTGGCTGCAGTTTCCTCGCCAGTCTCAACCTGCCTCCATCATCACTTAGTGACATGCCCTTCCCAAGCCCACATTTCTTCACAGTTAATTTCTAACTTGCATGTGTTCTATTATTTCTGCGGTCATCTTTCTATTCCTCGTAGTTTTTAGATGTAATAGAAAAAAATAGTGCATGTCATTGAGAGTAATATGCACATATAGAAATATTTTTTTTTACATTGTTATGTTGTGTTTCAATATTAAGTTCAGTTTTCTACTTACCTGCCTTTGTTTTACATATTTATGATCCCAATTAACCTACTCGGATATGTATTCCTGCTGTGTTCCTCTAGCAAACATCTGAATTTGTTTCCAAAATCAGGTTTGTTTTATCTGGAGCCCATATTGGTAGTCCTCCCTCCTGAGTTTTCAAACCGATTGTCGAATTCATTTCCATGCGTTGTGAAAATATGAATAACATTAATATTTTATAGTGTATGTTTTACTGTTATTTCCGCAATGCAATTTTCTGACAACATTTTCTAATGTCCCTCTTAATAACTTTGTTAAAAATATATCTCCTTGCCTGATTTGTCTTCTGATATATATTTTGTTCAGAGTGAAGCTTTTCATCTTAGTTTTTTTTCATTTGTATATTTTAAAAATGTTGGCCTTTGTTTTTTAGAGCTTGGATTATTGCATCATTTTACACCACTCCTCAAGCAACGTTTGTTCCACACATACAACCATAATTTTCCCAATTATGCCCCTTTACTAAGACACATTTTTTTGGCTGATAGTGTACACAAAACTACAAACAATATAGACAAAAATCAGAAACGGCACAAACAAGGCAGTACAAATTTGACAAATAAATACAATTTTAAATCACAATCCTAAATTGCTGGGGGGCAGTGAATTGTTACATGCTCACTGGATACCGACACACTTATCTGACTGAAATATTTGATTACATGAATTTTTAAATTAGATTTACTCCCCCAAACCCTTGAGGCAAGCCATGTGACCATTAAAATGAATGACCTGACAAGTGTGTCATCCATTATGAAGTCACTATTGTCACGCAGACGCATCCAGCAGTGTTTCATGTTTAGTAAATGTTTACAAATGGATTTATCGACGTGATTATATTTCACGCTGTAAATGTTGGTATGATTACCTAAATGTAGTCTAAAATGCCTGTTGTGTTTTTCTCATTGCATGGATGTATATATTTCTGTAAATTGTAACGTTTATCATCACAGCTGTTTGTAAGAAATGAACAACCCGTGGGTATTTTTTTTCAGTTAAACCATTCACTCAGGGTTTTTCTTTTTTTGGAAAATATAAGCATCATGGACTAGTTAATGCAAACTGAATGACAATAATTAACACGGTGGTCACCAACACGCTCCAGACAGACGCTAGAACACAACGTTTCCACAAATATGAACCTCAAACCAACAGAGATAACGGAGTTACTGACGTTTCCATTTCAGCTTCTATGTAGTCTTTTACCCATACCTTACATGGACACGCTGGAAATGTGCGCTGACCTTTTTTGCCCCGTAACAATGTTATGGGAACAGCCTGGAATTGACAACTTGATTAGAACCATAAAAATCTCTTTTAAACTTAAAAGGATCCATCAAATCCATTGTCACCTGTTGTGTGCCACACATGGAGGCTTCAGTTGCAAGGGCATCACAAAGCAAAGGGAATCGTTAATGTGTGGTGGTCGGACGTTGCAGCTTGGCGTCTCGTAGAGAAACAAAGGGAGCACGCCGACTCAAAAAAAAGGTCAGCTTGATGCATGAGATGAAAACGATGAGAATGAAAACGATGGCCAGGAAGGGAATTAGTGTGCCTGAAGGTAAATGGGTTAATATGAATGCAAGGAAGCGTGGAGGTAAGAGGAGAAAGGTAACAGCGTAGGACACTTGAAAGGCGAATTTGACCGTATTGATTTGGCTTTTTATCGGGCAGGTTTTAATTAGCGAAGATTAGATTTGTGACAAACCATCACTCGTATTAGCTTTGTTAAAAATAAGAACTGCGTTGATCCTCTCAAGTGACACAAGTGTAATGCTTTGCTTACAATGTGAGTGTAAAGTTTATAAACATTTTTATGAGAAAATATACTCGTAAGGTAATGTGTCAACTCACTTTAACATTGCAGCTTATATGTAGCCTATTAGCCATACCTTACTTGGGCATGCTGCTGGAACTTGTCGGGTGACATGTTTATACATTTTCATTACTTTGAACATTGTGACTGGCATACTTTAAACTATATTCATTGTTATATATTCTGTTGCACATTGATGTAATCCACTTGCCACCTCTTAAAGAGTTAGGATTGCAAAAAAATTACATATATGTAATGTAAATTATATGACAATGAATTTAGGAAGGTGTACATTTTGGTAAATCTGAAATAGTACAAAAATTGAGTAATATATTTAATTTAGCCATTATAAAGCAAAACACGAAACAACCAATATTCCTTTATACTACACTAACTTTACTACCCGGCTTCGCCTGTGACTTGGATTCTTGTCTTGGATTAATACATGGCTGCCGCATGCGGGTGACATCACAGATGTGATGTCACTGCTCATATCCATTATTGCGCCCCCTGCCCAAAATACAAAGTCTATTTTTATACTTTATGCATTGTGTACCATCTAGAAGCTACCCACATGCCAAATTTCAAGTTTGTTGCATGTCGGGAAGTATGCTAAACATTTCGAACAGACATTCACAAATTTCCCTTTTATATATATAGATCTTCATTCTCTTAAGAGATAAACACACGCCCCTTGAGACTCGGCAGCAATGTCCAGAAGTGTACTACATCTGCTTCATAGATCTCCTGCTTTTTGTTCAACTGCTGGCTTGCTGTTTATTCTGATTTTTTATCTACTCTCCATCGACTCTGGTCGAGGAGGGTCGAGCCCCATTGAGTCTTCGGCATCCAAAAGTTATAGGTATTTGTATTTTAAAAGGATATTTTACTACAAATGTGTATTTTAAGATAAGCATTTACAATGTCGAGTTTTGAGCAGGTAGTCGAGTTGAATGGATTGTTTTCCCGCTGTGCTTGGACATCAAACTCACCGTGTCTAAAACCTTTGTGTTATCTTTGATCCTAAGCTTTCATTTTCTCTTCACATCTCTCAACTCTGCAGGACCTGTACCTATGCAACGTCTCCCACATAGGTCACTTTTTGACCCCCTCTCGTGCTGAGATTTTCATTCATGTTTTTGTCATGTTCCACCCTGGCTATTGCAACTCTCTCTCTCCTTTATTCCCTCGCAGCAGAGTTCCACCACCAGATTTATCATTTGCACATGCATATTACCACAACTCCAATTTTCAAATCCCTTTGCTGGCTCAGTCTAACCGTTGAAGATGAAGGAGCCTTTCTGGAGTTTTATTTGACCATTGTGCTTCACATTTCAAGGTTTTGATTGAATACTGTATGTAGTTTTCTATATGTATTGTGAGCATTGCTCATAGGCTTTTTACATTGCGTGTTACATGTGGGATGAAAATTAAGATGAAAGCCGCGTATGTTGATAAATACCAATGTTGCCTGTGATGGCAATCTATTATAAGCATTAGTTAACTCCTTAATGCTCTAAATGCTGTCTTGTCGTTCTCTTTAGCCTTCAAGGACGATTATAATCATGACTCAACATTTTAAAGGCGTTAAAACCCATGGCCTCTTTGAGTGCAACATTGCCAGCGGCTGGATAACGGATTGCGATTTCTGGAAGCCGAGATTAAATTACAGTGCACATGAGCTGTGCACTGTAGCTGAATGCCATAAAAGCAATGTGCAATCCTGTAGACTGCTTCTATAGCTTTGCAGATTGATGAGGATGTCATGTGAACACCAATTAGAGACTGAACATGTCACAAGCATAAGATTCTCATTAGCAGTCAACCCAACCGCGAAGGACATTTTTGTGCCTCGCCTTAATCGCTTTTTAGATTCAACTGCTACAATCTATCTCATCTTGCTAAACTGTAGAAACATGTTGTAAGACTAATAAGATCTGTGCTGACGATATATCTTAAACTAAGCTTTCAACAGCTGCTTTCCTGCAATCACTTACAATCCTTAATTTTGCTTGTATATTCAATATCACAGGAAAGTCAGAGTATTAATAAAATGGAACACGGGAAATGCATTCATTTTTGCGTATGCTTTCATTTGATTTACACCTTTAGGCATAGGTGCTCCCCTCCTTATCCCCCTCCCCCTTAGCAATCTTACAAGCATTGGACCCTTGTTCTTGGTTAGACACCCTGAGGTGTGGGCCAGTAAGAAAGCAAGACCACAGGTTCCTGAGTATTTGGCTACTATAAGTTTCCACGTGATAAGCCGCTTTGTTGAGCTATCATTTGTGGCCAGGTCGCTTCTGAAAAAGCGCTATATAGCTCAGTGTGCCTTACCCGTTAGAATAAAAATGTTTAGTTTAATGTAGGGAGACCACTGGGAATTCCAGGTCTTACTGTTCAGTCTATGGACCTCCCCAAGGGTCTTCACAAATATTGTCATAGTAATAGTTGCCCACCTAACAGCCAGAGACAACCATGTGTATCCTTACCTAGATTACCTACTGATACGGACGGACTCAGAGAACGCACTAGTAAAGTGTCTCCGACGTGGTGCGAGTACGCCAGGAGCACGGCTTTGTGTTAAACGGCCAGAAACCTTGTCCCTTCTCAGAAGCGAGGCAGCATTGCTGGCATCAGGAAAAGGGAGGCCAAGCAAGCAGATGCCGGGTAATCCTAGGCCACATGGCTGCAATAGCTGAGTTAAACTGAGCTAGGTTACACATGCGGGCACTTCAGTGCTGCCTGTTAGACAACTGGGGGGTGGGGGGGCCTTACGAGGGGAAATGTTTCAATGGGTTCTGTTGTCCGGACCAGCCGGAACGGGATCTCCAGTGGTGGTTGAATTTGACCCAGCTGGAAAGCGGGGTCCCTCCTAGGATTCTTATGGGAACAGATTGTACTGGAGACAGATGCCAGCCTATGGGGCTGTCGAGCATGCTGCCAGAGGCAAACCCTACAAGGACAGTGGTGCCGAGCAGAAGAATGGGAGAGCATAAATCTCCTTGAACTCATGGCCATTGGGCTGGCACTTGAGCGGCTCAAGGGCCTAGTGTTCGGGAAAGATTATAATCTACTTGACAACATCACAGCATTCGCCATCGTAAACAGACAGGGATCGACAAGATTCAATAAATTGATACAGTAGGTCTTACACTACTGTATCAACTTGGAATCGACAACCAGACAGTGGACTGGCTGGGCCGGGAAAGGCTCGATCCCAGTGATTGGGCTCTGCATCCCTTGGAGATTCAGGAGGCTGGAGTTGGATTGGTTCTCCTCTGGGGTGGGGGGGGGAAATACCAAGCTGAAGTTGTTCGCGTCCAAATGCCGGCAGCAAGGTGCCCGAGTGACCAATGACCTATCGGGCAATTGGGCCGGCGGCCTCGGTTACCTACTCCCCCCTATTTCCCCTTGATTCCCAAGGTCCTATAAATGATCAGCAGTGAGGGAGCGCTCGGAAGTGCTCATCACCCCCAATTGGCCCCCGGAGGTCGTGTTTCCCAGACTTATTGGCGTTGCTCCAGAGCGAAGCCCCTGGTGTAACTCCCAATAAGACCAGCTGTTGAAAGGGCAAGGTTCACATCTTAGAGCTGGGCATAGAGATCCCAGGACCTGCTGTATTTGAAACTTTTAAAGCTACATTGGTTTAATTTTTTATTTTTATCTTTAAACAAACAACACTTATAAATGCTTTCTTTGACCTTTTCAACATCAGCAAATGGGTTGGAAAATTAAGACTTTAATACATTTTTGTATAGTGGCGAGTCCCAGGTCATCAAACTTGCAATAATTGGGAATCGTATATGAATCTAAGAAGGCAACACTGTTTTCTGTACCCACCATCAATGCTTGAACCCAGAACCACTGAGGTTAAAGCACTTTTCAAATCATTATCTCCAAAGCATGCAGCCATCCTATTTTGATTGAATTTTTAATTTTGTAACTATATTCACAAGGTCACATGCTATAAAAATGAGTTACTTGGGGTTTTCCTAGAGGGGAATGTTGTACCTGTGCAATACATTGAAATTAGTTGTTGATAGTTTCACATGAATATCCCATTAATTCTATTAGGCTTGCCAGACTAAATAAAATCTGGTTGACCCCATGTTTGTCCCACACTGTGGAATTTAATCTGAGCATGTAAATAGGAGTGCACATAATTCACGTGCCGTTCTCTAATTAAGCAAGGAGTAATGCGTACAATTTCAAAGTGTCCAGCGGTATAATTTTCATTGGCACTGTACCTGGACATAAGTAGCTTCATACTTTGCATTTTTATGACGTGTATTCGAGTTTAAGTTTTGTATTAACTTTAGCTGTGCTTTTGTTCCAGTGTGTGGAGACATTCACGGTCAGTTCTTTGACCTGATGAAGCTGTTTGAGGTTGGTGGTTCGCCTGCCAACACACGCTATCTCTTCCTGGGAGACTATGTCGACAGAGGATATTTTAGCATAGAGGTGAGTTTACTAATTTATTTATTTTAAATCTGTAGTAATATGAGTTACCTGATTAAAGCTTGACCGATGGTATATTGCTGATAATTTACAAATCCGTTTGCATGAAACTCGGAAATGTCTACTTCTGCAATTACAAACTATGAAAATTGTGGTAACATCATCCGTGGTGGTTTTGTGACATATATGCTTAAATATCCACACTGTGGGAGACTAAATTTTGATTTAAAGCTTTCGTGACTGCAGGGATTCATCTTCTTGGTTCTTTCGGTAAAGTCACGTAGAAGGGAAATAATAAAATAATAAAAATTAAACGTAATAAAATTATGTTTTATATAGTGAGAAGTGTATTTTATTATGTTTTACTTTGATTGTTTTATTATTTCTCTTCTACGTGACTTCACCGAAAGAACCAAGCAGATGTGGGAAACTAGTTCAGTCTGTGAACCTGGACACCAATTTCTCACATGCTTTTAAAGCAGTTAATAGCAATCGAAGGCTGGGGTATTCTAACTATCACTCTCATGGAAATTGTCATTCTGTAATACCTTAATCAACATAAATAAATGTACCAAAATAGGATTTTAAACAAGGCAGATGATCAGGCCGGTGGTGCACAATGTTTATACAGCTAATTTAACTTTTTTTTGGCTCCCACAAATCTTGGTTGCTGCCACCGAAACTTAAGGAAGTTGTATAGATGTTTGTTATGAATCCCATTTCATGTATATTAATGAATGTGTAGGCAGTGGCTTGCATGCTCCTACATCGGTCTCAAGCTCTGCTTCATAGGCATGAGTAGGCACACACATGTATGAATATTAATTTAGCTGACAGGTGGAGTAGGATAGTTAATGGTGCTGTCCCCGCCCATGAACCCATTCTCCATCCCTTTCAACCTTCTCTTCAATAAATAAATTCATAGCAGTGTCTCATTGAAGATGTAACATGATTTACTCGCCACAACTATCCTCATACCTACAAAAGTTAAGCATATTGAATTTCCAATTTCCACTAAAAAGTGCCAAACTTTTTTTAAAACTATGATTAATACTTAGCTGCATACTATCATGATTGTGTATCATATTGAAATGTACATGTAACTAGAAAAAATAAAATAACATGGTAAAGCAAGCATATTTAGTCATTTTAGCTCCATCTTAAAACCTTGTTCCTAATCTCAGAAATCTATAACAGTAATAATATAATCAACAATGGGTTGATGGAAACAATGGAATTTGCTGATGGACTGTCAGTCGCTCAAATGTTTTTTTTTATATTGACATCTAATATTGTTGGATTTTTCAAAGTGGATTATTCATGCTCTAGTCTGTTAATTGTGTTTTAAGATATGGCATGATTTTAATGAGTTTAAAATTTCATCAAAAGTGTTTTTCCACTGCAAGTTGCAAAAAATAAATTTATATAATTTACTTTTCAATAGGAAGGGTCCTTAGAGTCAAATGAATTCACTTTGCAACAAAACTTTCTTGACTTTCATAAGCTGAGCTCTCTCAGTAATGTTCCCAGCTGTCATAAATGCTTCAACTGCTAGCTTTGTAATATTCCTTTGGAAGTCAAAATGAAGTCACCATCATTTCTCGTGGTTTCAGACACAAGAAATGCATCGTGACCTCCGGCAAATTGTTTCACCTAACCCCCACTGGTGATTTCATAAGGAAAGGCCTGTGGAAGCACTTTTCTGTACATTTAAGAGCCACCATTACAAATTAGTGTACTCTTAGAATGAGATGCATGTCTGTAAAGATGCACACAAGGACAGCACTGAGTAAGGAGAACAAAATTCACTCACTGAAGATTTTCAGCGATTTAGTGTACATCACTTGCAGTCAAACAGGTCCTCTTTATTGGTATGTGTAAATGGTGTGACTCGTTGGCACTTAGCAAGACATTTTTTGGGGATTCATTTTTGAATAGTTGCTTGATCGATTAATTAAGTCCTGAATACATTTGTTTGAGTGAATTGCCACTTGAGGCAGCTATTGATGTCAACAGGTAATTCAGGCATTTTATATATACATAATTTCTCACATTTTGAACATTTAACATGGCACAGACTATGCCACAATCTATGGCACAATGAGACATGCTGTGTTGCCATGGGCGACAAGCATTGTAACCTTAGCCTCTGCCATAAGATGGGTTTGTGCAACCATGAATAATACTTATAACACTTATAATCCACACACGGCAACACTTACCTTAATCGAAGTAAAAAGCACCGCCACCTCATTTCCTATTTTAATCTCATGTGACAGTTTATCGCACTGCCCTGCAGGAACAAACCAACCAACCACAGCTCTCCATTAATCATCCAACGACTATCAATCGCTGTTACATGCATTTGGAAGGACTAGATAGGGAAACCACGCCATCGTTAAATGTTGCACAATGTTATTTAATTGGATTGGCCGTCTTCCTAGGGTTACAGATCCTTCTACATCAGAGGGTGAAAGGTCACTGCACATCCACTAATATTCTGTCCTTAGATATAGAATGATGTGCCCTCATGAAAATTACATTATGTTCTTCCAAATATTGTTTTATCTGTATAGTTGGATGGTTTCTGAAGGGCAGGACTCTTTCAGTCAGTAGCCAACTTAGGTTGAAAAAGATTAGGCCTTCAGTCTCAACATTTTGCTTCTCCAACACGAATGTGTTGTACGCATTGGTCACCGATGTCACATTTTTTGCATTTTATCTGACTGTTATTAGCGTTGTGTCATATTTTCAAACAAAATATTGGAAAGTCACTTTCTTGCATTGCAACGTGCTCCTTATATCTTTCTTGTGTCATTGAATATATCATGCACAGAAACACACTTCGTTAGAAAAATTATAACTTCAATTAGGGTCCTGAATAGAATATACATAAAAAAATCATTTTAACCAAATGCATACGTAAACAAATATCCTCTTCCATATTTGTTTTACACAAATTAGTTGCTTATAAGTTTGGACTATACTAGCTGCATGCTAATCTCAACCATTGATTATTTTAAAGCCATGGTACTCCCAGCAGGGCAATATAGCTCTAGAGTAATTTGTTGGAAAGAAGACAAATTGGATCAATTAGGCACAGCAACAATAAAGCAGCTAACAATCCATCATGCCCATCATCACAGGGCTTAGGGTCAAGGAATTGTCATCAAGATTTGCTATTAAAGTAGAATTGGTTTCCAAGAAACTGTAAATGCTTTGAGTGATTTCTGTTACTTTTCATCCGTGGTGGATTGTGTTTGGTTGTGCTGTACAAGTTGTCATACTCTGTGTGCTGCACAGTATAGTGCTCAGAATTGGCGTTGACAGTGTCCTGCAAAGAAAATACCACATAGATGTGCAAACAAAGTTGAAGTACTGTGGACTGTTGTTTTGTGATCCTAAAGCAACCTACGCTGTGGTATAAATGATTTACCTTCGATTCCTTTAGTGCACAACATGTTGAAATTTGTCTTCTTGGTTCTTTCGGTAAAGTCTTTCGGTTAAGTTACGTGACTTTACCGAAAGAACCAAAAAGATGAATCCCTGCAGTCATGAACGCTTTAAATCGAAATGTTGAAATTTGGTCACATTGACAATTTACCAACTCAAATTGCATTAGTTTTATTTCGCTTGAAAAAAACCCAAGGTAGTAATCAATTAAGATTGCTCTACTTTTTTCTTTGAATTTCATAACATAAAAAAATGTGACTTGAGACATTTAAATACGAGCAAAGAACATGATTATTGTTTTTACTTTATAAATCGCACTTAAGTCCAAACTAAGTCTTTACTGCTGCATTCTGTAATGTAATTTCTCTGAGTAGGTTACCTAATACATTCAGAGCCTCAGTACACACATCAGCGCATTGTGCGAAGAGAGTTAAAATGGAGTTGCAGATACTAAACAAATAGAAAAGGTTACTGAAATTGTTACTGTTTAAATAACTAAAGTGCTACATAATTAAGACCATTTTATGTTTCTGTACTTGTGGATTATACGCAAATATGTATTTAATAAAGGAATTAATAAAAATCTAAAATCATGGCAGGGGTGTTTTCTATTGTTTGACACTAGCTGCATATTTATGAATTAATGAAGTTTGATTCTTGGACCTACGCTCAATTCTCCAATGTCTTGATGTTTAATGGCATAATTCTACATCTTTGGTTATTTATCAAACACAATTTGAGTGGCATATAGCCACATTTAATCACACTTTTTAGTCGTGTATACTGTTTCTCAGTTTAACTTTCAACAGTTACCTAAAATGGACAAAAACATTTGCAATGTATATGCAGTTACAACGCCTCCCTAATTATGAATTAATTCAAGGTGGCTCGTGCTTATTTACTGCACCACTTAATAGGGGATGATCTATGATTTTAAATGACTGGTTATCAACACCCAGAGGTCATCATTTAACTAAATGTATTATACATGTTTTGCCTCGTTATTTATTGCTGTTGGATTCACATTTCATATTTATTGGCATAGACCTGACTATATTTATGCTAAATGTCATCCTTTTGCTCATTCCCATACATATTTAGAATTTATTTAATTCACGACTTGTCAATATATTAGATATCCCAATCTTGTTCAAGCACCCACATGAAGCTCTGTCTTATTTTAATCTAATGTCAAACATATTTAAACGAAAAAGCTCCCAGGCAATTACTTGGTCACCATCCCTTTGTAGGCTTCAAACATGACACGGTGCCAAAGGGGGTATCCGCATTCCACCTACAGTAGGATCTGCATCTCTGAAACGACAGAGAGCTCTGCGCACACTTGATGTGGCCAGAGTTCTACTTCTATCTTCAAAGAACCACCAGTTGGCATAATTCTAGGCAGCTGTTTCTGCTGTATAGCTGTATATAGTCAGGTCATGAGGGTCAACACTGCCTTTAAAGCGTGAATTTTAGTCTCTCAGAGATGTAAACTGCCTCACCTGGTATACAGGAGGTGGTGGGCTCAATCAGTGACGTGCGGTGAGATCAATGACTGGGGAGGCACTGGCGAGTGTGAGAGCCAGATTCACACACTGAGGGGGGCGTGTTCTCATGGAGGGGCGTGTCCTCACTGAGTGGGGCGTGTTAGACACGTCCCCCTCAGTGAGGCAGATGTGATGGCTGCCTCCCCTGGTGCTTTTTCATTGCAGTTTCATGACAAGACCAGCGAGCCTAAATATCTTTATACACATACGTGAAATAAGTTACCTGGAGTATGGAAGGCGAGGACATGAAATGAAGGGGTCTACAAACATTACATTGGTGAAATGCTGAGCTAGCAACAGACACGCGCTTATTGCCCGCGCTCCATCCAGTTACTGAGGGGTTGCGCAATCAGAGGGGGGGGAGGCTGACTTCGTCGCTGCCTCACCTCTCGTCTCTTCTTGTATTTTCAGCGGAGCTCCACAAATTTGGCGATTTTGACTATAAAAAATATTGTAATCGTACAGAAATGACATTTATAACACAGATCAGTGGAAAAATCTTTATATTTATTTGATTTGATTATTCTTTATTTTTTACTTTTTGTAACAGCTATTTTCATTGGAGTATGACAGGTGAGGCTTTGCCTCCCCTGACCGCACGTCCCTAGGTTAAATCCCAACCCTGACACTTGTTTATTTGGAGTTGGTACATTATCCCTGTGGTCACGTGGATTTTTCTATCTGGGTCCTCTATATTTTTACCTCCACATTTAGAATCAACATGCATTTAGAATCAACATGCATTTAGAGTATTTGGCTGCTATCAATTTCCATATGATAAGTCACTTCCTTGGGCTATCATTGGTGATCAGGTCGTGTCTGCAAAGGAGCTAAAAAGCTGAATGGGCCTTACCTAGTAAAATAAAAATAGTTTATTTTAGACTGCATTATCCAATGCATAGAAGGTCCCTCTTCAAAATCTTAGGACACATTCCAAACAGGGCAGTGGCAGCCTCCTTGGCAAGGGCTTCCAGCGTGCGGTTTGAGACCATTTACAAAGTGGCAACATCAAAGTAGTCTCATACATTTGTGAGATGTTATTTCTATACCCTGTCTTGGCAGGATGCCTCTTTGGGAGGGCAGTTGTGTCCGCAGCTGTCCCTATTCTGTGTTGTTATCGGTGATATATTTCCAAATGTACATAGTAAGGTTCTTGGATGGTGCCATTAACGTAGAAAAAATAGGTTTTGTACCTCCGTAAAAAACTTGTTATTTGAGTCAATGCGCCTTCCACTTGACTCCCACCCATCCATCCCTGTGACGGGAATCTAAATTTAAGGCGATTTTTTTCAAGGTTTCCTTCTTCAAATGTTTTTCAAGGGATATGCGTTATTTTTGTTCATGTCCATGTCATGTGTTTTTTTTTTCAACTCATTTTTTGGAAAAATTGGCACCGTTGCATTTGAGTTTCGGACATTCCCTTTTACTCTCCCCCTTCAGATTCCATTTTTGTTCTCGGGGGAGGAGCATTATTATTTCATGATTGTTTTTTCTTTGCTGAAATCTTGCTCCGCTAATGAGCAGTCAGGGATTGTGGTTAGAGAGTGGGGGGGGTATACCAGGTTGCAGGGGCAACATTTGGTGCCTGCCTCAAAAGCCTACTCTGCAAACGTTCTCATAGCCCTGTGGGATTATGCTAATGTGCATAATAAGTAGCCTCCTGTGGTGACAATGACTCAAATCAGGTTTTTTTTTACGGAGGTACAAAACTTAATTTAAATCTCCATTCACTTGATAAGAACAGCTTTTGTCGTCACAGTTTGAGTGCTGACATTGGTGTGTTGTCGTTTTGCTTTGTGTTCAGTGTGTCTTGTACCTCTGGGCCCTGAAGATTCTATACCCCACCACCTTGTTCCTGTTAAGAGGAAATCACGAATGCCGACACCTGACGGAGTACTTCACTTTCAAACAGGAGTGTAAGCGTACAAACATCAAGGTTACATGAGTCATCAATGTTAAAATATGTTCTAGAGGAAATAGTAGTTTAAATAATTATACATTCTGTATTTGAATGTAAATATAGTATATCTTACTTTAAATATAAACGATGTATTTCATGTGCAGAAAACATTTCATTTTGTCAGTGGCTATATGCATGCTTGTGTTTGTTTAGTGTGTCTGAGCACGTTTTTCATTGTGCTCAGAATTTTATTTTCCTAATACATTATAAAAAGTAGCCTATGTTAATGCCATACAATTAACTGTAATGTTTCATTTAAGGGCCCATAAATATATCTGCAGCAATAATGAAAGTATTTGGTTATAACAGCACTTGAAGCAATTTGTTAGTATGCTATAATTAGAACTATATCAAAGTATTGCATATTGTTTGTACTTGACATTGTGTGTTTGCAAAAGACGTTGCCTCATTATCCATGCAACTGCGTGGACAGGTTTCGTAACTGATGTGTGTGTCCCCTGTTCAGGCAAGATTAAATACACAGAGACCGTGTATGATGCCTGCATGGACGCCTTCGACTGCCTCCCCCTAGCAGCGCTCATGAACCAGCAGTTCCTGTGTGTGCATGGAGGCCTCTCTCCAGAAGTACACAACCTGGAAGATATCAGGAAGGTATATTTCCTGCTTTCTGTGTTTTTTGGCGGTTTTGAAGTAGTGAACCCCCTTTAAGTGCCAATACCAAGTTAATGTTAACACAAGCTTTCAAGTGTGACCTCGGCATGGAATTTATGGTATTTTTTTTACAATGGTGTGTGCCACTTTAACATGCATGCACTGATATTTACAGTCTGACAAGACATACTGCTGAGGGTTTATGTTTGCTGAAGATGCATCAAAAGTTCATTTTTAATAGGTTATGACTTGTTGAGCATTTTGTTTTGTTTTTCATCAAATAAATTTATAGTTTGCTTGTAAGGAAATGTACAGCTTCCTTGATGTGATGAACGTAAACTGTTTCAGTCTCTTGTGTATTGTTGCAGAATTGATCTAGCAATTTCTCTCTAGTTTGTTCTGCATAATGTGAATCATTAGATATACCCTTTCCTCCCCAATTAGCTCAAATTTTAATTTATTTAGAACACGTAATTTCTCTTTACTCGACTGGATGGAGTAATCTACAGCCTTAAAATAGTTTCACCTGGTGTGTGGCTACTTGTAAAAGCAAGTGTAAGCTCATTTATCTAATCGGGGTACCATTGAGGTTAATCGCAGGATTTGCAGGGTTGTCACAAGGGCAGTATACATCTTGACAGTTCAGAGTTTGCCAGTTACAAACCCAATCCCGTGGTAGACACAGTTACACTAAGCACGTCTGTCTGTCCTCTGGGAAACCTGTCATCTCCATTTACAGACACTGGAGAAGACCATTTATAGAGTAGGATACTGTGTGCTATATTCTAACAAAGTTAAGCTTCCACAATCATTCCTTGGAGGGTAGGAGGAGAGTGTAGCTAAGTAACTGGTTATGTTTTAACCTGCACAATATATAAACTGCAAGTTTGGAGTTGGCAATACATCTGGGATATGCAAGACACATGCCATGACCCTCAAACCACCTCACCATATGTAGAAAGCTTCTTATTATAAACAAGGATGGTACAATTAAATTTAGTCACGGTGTACAATTTATACATTTTTGCTTTGTAAATAAATATTGGAACTTCTACGTCATTGGCCTATTTCTCTAGGGTAGTAGGTCAAATTTAAAATGTAAGTCCGGATTACTATGTTTTGTGCTGTATATTATAGCATGTTAAGTGTTTTCGATTTGCTCGTGCTTATAAATCGATTTGGATTGGAAGCATTATACATACATTTTAAGGTCACCCGCTATATGAATCCAAAGGTCAATAGTAGTTTTCACATTGTTCTATTGAACCATTAATGGTAGGATAGAAGAATAAAAACAAATACATGGCAAAAATATAACTTTTGTATGTTATGTGTGTAGCCTTAAAATAAGACGGTGAAGCATGTCAAAGGAGTATTTATTAATAATGTAATGACTTAAACTCTCAGTGCTGTTTGAAGCTATTAAAATTGTTTGTTATATGTAGCTTTTAAAATCAACTTTGTGTTTATCTGTTACATTTTTTGGTGTTTAAAGTTTAGACAATTGGAAGCTGCAATTTATAAAAAAAAACAATTTGATACTGGCAGTGGTGCACAAGCATAAAGAATAAACAAATCAACACATTTGTCAATAACACTCAACACATTTGTTCAGAATGCTCCTCCATAATGGATATTGTTACATGGTTGCATAACATAAATGTACTTTTGGATGAGGCTCATGCATGTATTCTACGTTTTAGGCCCAACCAGTGCTTACATTGCTATGCCGGTGGCTTCACGTACTGGCTACACCTCATGGGCTCAATGATGAGTCAAATTGTCAATTACTGCTTTAGTTTGCAGTTCATAATTTGTTATGAACAATACTGTCTTAATAGGATTACATTTTTCTTGTTGATGTTAAATATGTTAATTGTAGCATGTTTTAAATACTTACTCGTGTACTTTTAAATAGTAACTGGATCCTTTATACTTCAACAGGTTCTTTGGAATAAATTTAAGATGTAGTCACTTGGTTCCATCCCATAGTTTTTTACATAGGTTTTTTGAGGATGTTCAATCCAAGTGTGTCCTCATATATTCGTTTACTCGTATACATTATAAAATATATACTGATATAATTGGATTGTACTTTGCCTTCCCAGTTGGATAGATTCAAGGAACCGCCTGCATTTGGCCCAATGTGTGACCTGCTGTGGTCAGACCCATCCGAGGACTTCGGCAATGAAAAGACCCAGGAGTACTTCTGCCACAACACCGTGCGAGGCTGCTCCTACTTCTACAGGTACGATCCTCAGGGCAAGTGTTTCATAATGTCGCATCGTTTTGGAGCTCGTTCAGCATAATGCGTATTGATCAATGAGGTGTTTCGTGCAAGCAGCTTGTGAAATCTTGAACTATTTATCTAAGTTTAAAGGGTTCATATTTTATGGATAGAGTTTATATATTTATTGCATTCCAATGTTCTAGCATAGTTTGACAAAAACTGTTGCAATGGACACCAAAAAGACCAGTCGCTTGACCATTACTTGCAAATTATTTAATTCTGTTCAGGTTAAAATTAATACAGTATGCATAACATATTTAATTTAGTTATTTGCAAGCACACTTACCAACCTAGATTATCTGTCCATGGATAATTGAGATCTAAACGCTGTGGTTTTCTTACATTTGGAAAAATAAAAAGATTTGATTTTTGAAGGTAGCATTATTCTAAGTGTAGAATATAGCTTGTGATAAAGTTGAATCATGATATGGGTTTCTTTAAAAGTAATGTTCAATGTGCATTTTAATATCTTTCAGCTATCCGGCAGTCTGCGATTTCCTGCAAAACAACAACTTGTTGTCAGTTATAAGAGCACATGAAGCACAAGATGCAGGGTAAGTTGTGATATATTACAGCACTATAAATTACTAGCTTTTTTGCCTGTCCAAGGATGGGTGTATATTGCAGTAAATCTGAAATATTCAATAGAAAAATTGTTCAGCTCATGATTATTAATAAGGGCGGGTTGCCCCATGTGAAGTGACGTCACCCACTAATGGTTATTGGGGAGGGGTGTGGCATGTGGAATGACGTCACCCGCTCATGATTATTAATGAGGGGAGGGGTGCGGCATGTGGAGTGCGCGACCTTCTTGTGCGTTGGTGTAAATTTCCACGCGGGCATGAATATTAATGAAGAGGGGTGGGGGGGGCCTCTTTTGCAGTGACGTCACGTACGAATGTAGCAGTGTGCTGCGTAGATGTATTTTTTACCGTCACTTTATGTAAAGAAACGTCATTTGAAGCGACTTTGCGTAATAAACGTCTTTACTTCAGCTCGACCTTCCTCTGCGTGAGTGTAAAAATCCACCCACTCATGAATAATAATGAGGGGGGTGGGCCTTATGTGGAGTGACGTCACGCAGGGGAGGTGCTCATGTGGAGTGACGTCACACGGGGCTAGCCTCATGTGGAGTGACGTCATGTGGGGGGTGGGCCTCGTGGAGTGACGTCATGCACAGGACACATACATTCTTGGCTCATAGTATGTAATAGTATTTGCAGCTGATAGAGGGGTAGTTATGTTATTCACACACTGCTGCGAGAAGCCATTCCCCGAGTGCTTGAACTGCCAAGGCACGGCCACATTTGTATATATAGAAGGAAAATATGGCAAGTACTTTAAAAAAAAAAATCAGCAAATTTGTACTTTTTGACGACAAAATGCACTTTTGTTTGAATGATTTTAGTTCTTTGGCAACAATGCACTTCTGAATTTATAAGGAGCTCAATATACTCCTTGCTTTTAAGGATTGGAATTTTTAGAAGCTTAGGCTTCGAAACCATGATCTGCATTTATGCATTTTGGTCACTTACCAGTCTTCAGTTACTGATTGTCTATATAATACTGAACTCGGTTAAGGAGTACCGTCCTAGTGGATTGGCTGTCGAGCAAGTGGCTCACAATAAAAAAAAAAATTGTGAATTCAAATTCTAGTTGGGGCTTGACCCATTATCGCTCTTGTCACTTGTCCCTGTGATAGCAATGTGGAAATTATACCACTGACTTAGGGCTAAAAACATGAGATGAGCACAGCTTGAATGCTCTTTAGAGTGGAAAGTAACCTTTTAAAGCCTTTTTGTGTTTTGTTTAAGATAACCAGTGAACTTCATGTATAATTGTAGGAGGTAATTATTTGGTATTCCACATCTAACATAAAAAAAAATTGTAATTGTGTTTTTATTACCGTGGTAAATGTTTATCAACAGGTATCGAATGTACAGGAAAAGCCAAACAACAGGATTTCCATCACTTATTACAATTTTCTCTGCACCAAACTACTTAGATGTTTACAATAACAAGGGTAAGTAGGGTTTCCCCCCCTAAATTTTGCATACACACATAAGTTTATACTAAGAGCATTATTTTCTGGCATCAACCTAAGAGCATTATTTTCTGGCACGAGCCAAGATATATATGCTGGATGCAGTGCATCCAGTATAATTCTAGGATTGAACTAGTTGTTTTTAATGCTATAAGCTGTATATAAAACTTACTTGCAAAGACTAAACTTACATCAACAGTTGTACAGATTTTAATTACAATGGGGTCACTGAAAAACACAACTTGTCACAATTACGGTTTTAACATCTTGGAATCATCAAGATGGCTTCATGCTACTGTTTGATCCGGCGAAGGTTCTTGTGTGATGGCTTTATTTTCATGCAATACACGTTCGCACTGTGCAAGCCTTTTGAACAGCGTTATACTTTCAGGATGACATCAGTGTCAGCCTTTCAATACCCAGCACAGCCAGTTCTGCGATGGATATAAACAGTTATCACATTTGTTATGAGTTGCTGCATTCTGCAGCAGTGCGCAGACATAATTTTACTAGCAGGCAGAAATGGATAGTAGCAACATTCGTTTTAGAAAGAAACAAAAATAGCATTTGAAATACACAGTGTCACGATTAATATTTCAAATTTTACATATTTAGATACCAATATTCTGTTTTCTGTTATGTCCACTGCTTGGTATGAAAATGGCAAGTGTCATTATCTCGTGTGGACAAAACATTCTACCATTTCATTATACCTGCTACCTGATATGAGAGAGACGCTGTAAAAGACTGGCATGACTATTCAGTATTCAGACCACAGGCTCCATTAGAGAATTTTCGTTGGTGGATTCCCAATAGAATAGAATTTCCAATGGAATGGGATTCCTCGAATAGGATTGTGTTCCAGAAAAATACAACACACTTCAATGTTTCAAATAAATCAAGTGTTCTGAAGCAGGTTGGCTGTTGTTGATATAATTTGTGATTTATTGTGCATGGCAAATTGCATATTTCCATGTTTCCAAACGTTATATTTGCAGCTTTTCTGTGTACACCAATGAAAACAATGCACTTACAACTGATTATAATACACAAAAAGGGCAATGTAAATTGGGAAATTTTGAAAATGTCATTATAGAAATTGATTTACATGAACATGTTTTTCCGCAAACAATTTCCTGTCAATAATTGTTGCACCAACAGCCTAAGAGAAAACAGCAGACCATCCAAGACAGTTTTTTTTTGTAAATTTAACTGGTCTATTTGTGGAGTTAATAAAAAAGATAATTTAAGAATGTTTCATTTTATTATTCTGAAAGATGGTATACATCTACAATGTAAATGGAATTGATGTGTTGCTAATTTTAATATCGGCTGAGTTTGTGATACTCTGAACATAACATGTGATGTTTACGTGTCCTAAATCCACAGCGGCGGTATTAAAATATGAAAACAACGTGATGAACATCCGGCAGTTTAACTGCTCCCCACACCCATACTGGCTGCCCAATTTCATGGATGTCTTCACGTGGTCTTTGCCATTTGTTGGGGAAAAAGGTATATTTTTCAAAATTTGTTGATGTATTAATTGCACTTCATATTGCATATCCTGAGTATAATAACTGGAGTAAAAAAACGGTTGTATCAGGGCTTTTTATATGTTCATTAATATTTTTCTATAACAGTCAACCTGAATGAAATCAAGACCATTTGAACTCAGAACCTTTCAATATAGGTATTATGTTATTGTAGTGCTTGTCTATTTGTATTTCTGTTTACGTATTAGGTACATGTAATGCAGTAATACCTACTTGTGTATTACTAGCGGGAAGTACCTGGCGTTGCCCAGGGGAAAATATATTTAAAAACTTCTCCTTAAAAACATAAAATTGACACAAATACTAAGCTATTGTGAAAGCCCGGCGTACCGTTTGTCCATTTGTCCGTCAACAAAATTATAAGAGGCTTGAAGAAGTCCAAAAAGTTATAGAAAGTGGGGGGTAAATAGTTGATCTCAAAGGTTTCTGAAAATTGATGACCCCCCCTTGAAAAAATGTTTTTACCCCCAAGTAGACATATATACCTAAACACCCTACATACAATAGAGTAGTATGTAGTGACTCTATCATAGTATCTGACTCTACAGTAGTATCTGGCTCTACAGTAGCATCTACTGACTCGAAAGCAGTATCTATTGACTCTATAGTAGTATCTAGTGACTGTAGTAGTATCTACGGAATCTATAGGCATCTATTGACCGTAGTAGTTTCTACTGACCCTACAGTAGAATCTACTGACTCTATTGTAGTAACTACTGACTCTACAGTAGTATCTGCTGACTCTATAGCAGTATCTGCTGACTATAGCAGTATCTACTGACTCTGTCGTCGTTACTACTGACACTGCAGCAGTATATACTGACTGTAGGGGAATCTACTGACTAGTATTATCTACTGACGAAAGTAGTATCTACCGACTCTATAGTCGTATCTACCGACTTTATAATAGTATATATCGACTCTATAATAGTATCTAGTAAGTTTACAAAGTACCGTTGTGAGGCCTAGTCCCGTGCAGAGCCCCCGGCCTCTCCTCGATTGCCCAGCCGGCCGAGGTGGCACCTTGGCAGGCTGGGGCTGGGCCGCTATTACCCCCCCACCATCCCCCCGCCCGCTCTACAGTCGTATCTACGGACTATAGTAGTCGCATCGACCAACTCTATAGTAGTAACTGCACACATTGGGGTTGTGGGGCGGAGAAGAGGACATCACAGTGTGAAAATTTAACCTCAGTCCTGTGTTTTTTTTGCATTTTGAACGCGAAAGAAAAATTACCCCCACCGATCGCGTGTGTGTTGCTAGGGCAACCACGGGTCAGCTCTCTCGCGCATGCGCAGATGCGTGCTTTGGCGCACGCTCAGCGTAGTAACATAATAATGAATAGAATTAAATTGTAAATGTACTACTTTAAAGTTGATGGATGTGAAATACAAATAGCGCTGGTTCACCCCGGGGTTTATGGCATGGTATCTAGGTACTTCTTTATAAACATAAACCCCACAGTTTGTGAGTTAAATCCGTCGCAAGTTGGCGTCCACACACAGACAGACAAACAATTACTTTTATAGGTAAGAGGGTTAATTAGAAGGTTATGTTTGGTTCCTTGCTTAATCCTAAATTGATCATAATAATTGTGAAGTCAAAATCTGAAGAGCTGAGCTCGCGCTTGCATGGCCATCCAGAGTAGATCCATATGCACTGCATGAAATACAAAATTAACAATTGGCAGGCACAGTGACTTGTATGGTAGAATCGTGTTTCTAATCAAGCTCTCAATTTGTTGACTCAGTGACAGAGATGCTGGTGAATGTTCTTAACATCTGTTCTGATGACGAACTCACGACGGAAGGTGAAGAAGCGTTTGATGGTAAGACAACTCCCTTTTTTTCTTCACCTTTTTGTGTCATCTGCATAAATGAATCTGATTGAAATATGCTTGAGTAGTTATAACATGAAGCAAGACTGTGGAAGCAAGACGGACTCTTGATGAGACACCGAATGCTGAACCAATGCTGCAATAAATTGTAGAATGTCTCTTAGGCCATGCAATTAATTCTTTTAAAGTTATTTCATATTTTGCATGAATCTATCAACTGACATTCTCCAAGTATAAGTGTGTGTGAGAGTGTGGATGCATTGTTTTACTTTACATGTTTTGACGTTGCTTTTATTAATTTATTGTTTTTTCATACTAACCAAATTTTCTTTACTGAAAAATATACTTTAATAAGGTATGATTTATGACTATATTAACACCAAACCCTTCTTAAAAGTCAGAGGCTTGAAAAATACTTGGAGCAGACAAGGAGACTTGATTATCAAGACACTTAGATTTTGATATTTGTGAACATCAGGAGCTTTCGTTGGCTTAGCTAGTGATGTTCTGAGAAGTAACCGCATGCTTATGTCAGGTGTGATGTAAACTTTATTTATAACCAAGTGAGAGTCACTGAGACAGACCCTGCTGTGAATTGCAGTGGCCTGAAGCCTCAACTTACAAATGAGTTTTGAGCCTTGAAAGTAAAGTATCTTTGTGTTGCTGCAAATACTTATTACAACCTCACGCCTGCAGCACAAGTTACATTTCTTCCCATTGCTTTTTATAAGTATCAGTTTTGTAAAGTGTTTTCTTGGACCAAATTAATGTGTTTCCATCCTGCTAACCAGTTAAGTCTTTGAGCAACACATTACTTTACAATGTGCAGTAACATAAGCATGAAGACTGGTTGTGCATGGAACTGCAGCAGTGTCTTTCTTTCTGAATGTGGTAATGGATGTTTTATTGTCATCGTAATATCACCATGCATTGTCATATTAACCACTAACCAACACCAGTTTCCCAGTAGGAACGACCTTGCTTTTTCTTCATAGGTTCTTGTGCTTATTTGTTATGGTTTCACAGATGTCATCTGTGGATTTTGGGCAGAATTTTTGGATTGTGACAAGAAGCAGAGGACCCCCCCCCCCAACATTAATCTATTTCTTGGATTCCTGTATTGTTTGGTGCCTTTTATTATAATGCAATTGTATGAGCTAAATAGAAGTGCAATGATGTCTTTTGAATATCTGGATTACCCCAGTCGCGTTTACTTGAAGAATGATTGCAGTATTTCAACATAAAAGCCTATGCAAACAGATTTGCTTTTTATTTGTTTTCAAATTTTGGTGAACTTAATCTTCTTGTGTCCCTTCAATAACTGATTGCATCTCCATTTTATTGCGTTCTTGGTGCTTGGCTTTTCCTGATTATTCAACATCCGTTTTTGCTTTTCGTGAACTGCACTTATTCTTTCCTGTGCTGTTTGGTTGGGTTCTTGAATTTTCGTCATGTCTTTCTGTGTGCTTGGTGAGAAGAAGTCCTTGATCTCATCTGTACAAAAGGTACATGTCAAGAGTGCCTCATGGGCTTGATTTTAACTGGAGATTTTCACTTTCGCTTTAAGTAGGCCTGCAGCCTTTTTTATTGAATGCACACGCAGTCCAGGCCTTCCTTATCTCTGTCCATGTTTCATTGAAGCAACAGTCTCTTAAAAGCTTGGTGGTTATAAGCCTTAACTATTTTTGGTTTTAACATGGGTTCTTAAACTACACCAAAACGTAACTGAAATGCATTCCTAAATGCAAGATTGTCACTTAAACAAGTAAGTAATATGTGAGACTATCATTTACATGTTCAGGAGAAGTAGTTGGCATGTATCCTTTCGTGAGTTTTTTCCTGCCAATCAAACATTTACACTGAGCATTGGGAATTTACTTACTATTCAAGATCATAATTTTTTTAATAAATGTTTGAACATGCCTGCACCACATCATTAATCTTAACATACACACAATGTTGCTGCCAATATCTATGTAATAGCAAGATTTTTATTTAATCTCATTTTCATAGTTATAAATCTTACAAATTCCACAAATATTTTAAATATGCAAATTACAGATATTTTTCGTTGCTTCATTTTAAATTCATCCATCACACGTTCTTGCATACATATAAATGCACGAATTGTCCCTAATTTATGTACACTTAATCTCTGGGCAGTAGTTTAAACAGTTGATTATTAACCTTGAGTTTTGTTGAGGTGAAGTTTGCATGTACTGCTGCTTTGGCAAGGTTAATCTTTTAAATTCAGGTTTTAGGGTTGTCCTGTAGTGTTCATTTAGACCCTTCATATATTCGATTTAAACTATGTTTTATATTTCCAGGTAAGGCCCATAGAGAGCTATGAGCTATTTTTTAGAGGCGCCCTGGCCACCCATATGATAGCTAATCGAAGTGGCTTTGTCATACGTAGGAATATTATAGTAGCCAAATAATGTAGAGGGAAAAAATCGTAGTTCCGGAGTAAAATCCACGTAACCATGGGGAGAACAGGCAAACTCGAAATATACATATGTCAGGGTCGGGATCGAACCCATGCCCTGCATACCAGGCGAGGAAGAAAACACCTCGCCACCATGGCATCAAAATGTTTTTCAGTTACCAATGCTGCTACTCCGCAGTTGTCCCCATTGAGCTGTAATACCCTGCAGTGATCTGGAGTCGTGTGCAGTGGAGGGCAGTCTGTTATCCACTGCGCTGAGCTTGGATGGAAGGATGTGTACAATGAATCACGTGGTTTCACACACGAAAATGGACGTTGATGCAATATTCCACGTGAGTTAAAGTAATGTGCACAGGGTTTTCACTCAGGTGATGTGCACCTTGTACAACCCTAAATGGAACGTAAACGAAGCGCCTTTGCATAAAAGTGGGTCACTGTATTTGGCAGTTTCCAGAATCACCATTTTCTGTTTGTTTCATATGTACATGGGCAACAGGGACCCTATATCATGTTTTGTATAACTAAAGTATGCGTGTAATAAACAATGAACATTAAACAAGTTCTAACTTAATCAGGTGACTGGGCCATAATTGTTTTTTTTCTGGTTGAATTAATACATAATGTAATTAAAAACAGCTTTCGTAAATATTGCACATTTTAAGATGGCAATGAATTTTAACATAGCCTTGCATCATTTGTGTCAAACGTTAATATTCCAAAGAGGACGTAAATTGAAAACACTGATTTTATATCAAAACATCCCTTTGCTCTAGTTTTCTTCACTAACCGCTTTTTACCCTTCTCTTAAATGGCTGTGTATGGCAAATTAGCTAACATCCTTGCGTGTTGCAGCTTCTGATGATTTAAACATTAGTAATTCATACACTGGAGGGGCAAATTTAATATAATGCTGTAATCATCATGTTGTTGGCCAAGGAGTTAACAGTTATGAAATATTCTTCACTTTTATTTCCTTAAAACATTTGTTTTTAATCTAAACTCCAAATTTTGTGCAGCAGTAAAATTATGTAAAAAAACATTTGGAAGGAAACTTATATTGTTATCAGGCACACATTATGTAGGATTGAATTCAGTTTAGAACCTTTATTACTTTTATGGAAGCAAGGAAACATCTGTCATTAACTCCACACTTTCACCTCTATCCCCCCCCCCAAAGAAAACGTAGGAAAGGAAAGAGATAATTTAAAAAGTGGAAGTGCCAAAATTAACTTAATTTGGTTGCCATTTCAGTTGTTTTTGCAAATGAGAAAACATCCATTCTATGAAGACTGCGAAATAAAATGTTTATGAAGCCATGGACAGAATTCTTATTACAATAATACCAAACATTATGTTCTACCTCAGTGTTCCAGCCACTCATTGGTTACAGTGGACAGAACTTTTTAGGAAGGCCAACGATTTGGCAACCAAGGGCCCCTTATGTGTTGGACAAGTGCGCAGGCTCAGCGCTGCCTGATTGCTGTGGCTCCGACAAACCACACACTACGCGTGTGTGTGTTTGATCTTGCGTGCTGGTTTAAGGTGCTGGCAGGAAGCTCATCTCCTCAGACTGGAATGGTGTGTGTAACTGCAGGCTGGTCAGACCGGCCAGACATTTACTGCCATATCATCATGGTAAGATGGGTGCCCTTTTGACACAGCAGCCAAGAAGACATCAAATGACTACCAACGGCAACCTGCATGTGCCAGACTTGGGCAGATCTAATCTGGCCCTCCTTCTCACAAAGGAACCTGCTTAATTTCAACGTTATATTTTAAAGGAATCGTATGTCCCGATATTCCTGTACTATCTTTCAATGACCATGATGGGTTTTTTTATTTTTAGAATTTCAACAGCATGGTATTAAGCAGTTTCTTCTGTAAAAAAATGTAAATAGAAATAATATATTTTAGTGAAAAGGTAACCTTTCAAATATAGAAAATATAAACCTCTGCATCTTTAAAAAAAAAATTGGAGCAATCAAGTTTTACACCGTTATAGTTAAGTAATGTAAAGTGAACCTGGAGATACAAATGGTAATTTTCGTGGGGGGTTTTTAACAATATAAATTAGCTGTACGAGAGGAACCCAGACTTTTTGGCTGCATTCACAGCTTTGTCTGGCTGAGTGACGCTTTTGATGCCTCTTTTTTTTCCCCCCAGCTAGCGCTGAATCTCTTGCCGCTGCTGTACGTTACAGGGCTAACCATCGCACACCATCATTCTTTGCACAGCTCTGGGCTGTCTCAAACTTGACTCACTTCTAACGTTTCCTATTTTATTTCCAGAATATCTCTGTCGACTCGGGAAAACAGTGCATGGTTTCAAAATGCAGCACCCCCTTCCTCCTTACACGTGGATTTTCAAGACAAGCCATAACCCATTGACTTATTTTGGCTTTGAAACATATGCTTAATTTTTTTACAGCTTTTCTCCATTTTAGGCTTCATGTTTATGTTTCCATCTAACCAATATAGCATGACATCTGTGCTTGAAAATGTATTACTAATGTGTGTGCTGGCTGTGTGTTTGGCGACCTCTGGATTACCCAATAGCTCTGCTGCCCTCACTGACAGGAGGCTGAAATGTCGTGCTGGTGACTGAAGCTCATACCGTCCACTAATCCAAACTCATCCCTTCACTTGAAAAGCGAGTTTGATGCACAACTTCTGAAATTCTTTCTCATTGTGTTTCTGTCGTTAAGCAACTGCAACCGCGGCACGCAAAGAGGTCATCAGGAACAAAATCCGCGCAATTGGAAAAATGGCAAAAATGTTTTCCGTTCTCCGGTAAGTTCTTATGCTATTGCTTTTGATGCGAGCCAAGTGTCTAGTTTTGTGGTGGAAGTTCGTACCTATGTACATTTTGCACAGGGTGGTTTCCCTCAAGTCCCATAAAGAGCATTTTGCATGGTTATACGATTTACCTTAGAAAACATGGTACTTTAGTTGACTATTATACGTGTATAAGATTTGGCACAATTATTTGAATGAAAATTTAGGGCACAATTTTTACACTTTTCAAAGAAATGCACCTTCTGAGTTTTATGGCAAATAGCCCTTGGAAAAACACCTCATAAGTACAAATTTTCACTCCGTTCCATATTGATTGATTGTCTACAATGTAAACGTTCCCAGCACTTACTGAGAATTGTCTTGATGTATCTCTTCACTCCACTTAAGCACATTTATTCGATGATATTCCTTGCAGTGTCTGTTAAGCCTTTGTTCCAGATAGGCTGAACATTTCACAGCACAATAACTAACAGTGTATAGACCGGCCTCTGTTAATTATAAACACCATAGGTGTCCCTTGTGTATGATGATATCCCTTATGCCTGTGCTGACCAGGCATAACAATACGTACATGTAACGATACATATCGACTTGTGGTATTTATGAGCTGCAAATACTTTTTTTTATAAAATCGTACCTGTCCTTGGGTATTCTTTTCTTCCCCTACAATGGACCCATTAAAATTATATTAAATTATCACTTAGTCCCAAGTTTTTAATATGTTGGCTTAGGCTCATGTTGATTCTTGTGCCTGCAGAGAGGAGAGCGAGAGCGTGTTGACCCTGAAAGGCTTGACCCCGACTGGCATGCTGCCCTCTGGAGTACTGGCTGGAGGACGCCAGACCTTGCAGAGCGGTACGTAAACTGATGCTTGTATCTTGTGTCAATTGCTCTCACACGACAAGTTTCACGATTGCCACCGTCCATTTCTGGAGTCAGAATGAGAACATCCTTTTCGACCATTGGACATGACTGCCACACTTGATTCTGAGCCATTCAAGCTACTCTGAGAACTCCGCTTCCTCTTGCCTTAACAAAATAATAATTGGCAAGTGCCTATGGTTTTGACTTTGTCTAACACATCTTTCTTTTGCATATTCCAGGCTGCTTTTTGCTACAGAACATGTCTAATGCATTCCTGTTAAATGTATTCATTGGAACCTGCTTTATATCACGTTTGTCTAAAACTGTATTATGAAATGAGCAGAATTCACTTCAAAGAGAACTGCAATCGATGAGCATTCTATACAGAGGGTGCCCTACAATATTTTTTGTTGCAATTGGTGATACAAACGAAGTTCAAACGAAGTAGTTTCCATTGTATATTGTGAGTGCAAAAAGCAGTCTTCAGGTGTCTTTAAATTCAAATAAATCATTTGAAAATACTACATCGAGTTTTATTTAGTTTTTACAACTCCCAAGCAATTGTTTTGAGGTAAAATATACCTGACGTGAAACTCAGTCTGTGAGAGCAGATGTTGTGCCCCCCCCCCCATGTGCCTTTGACGCCCTTTGCCACAATGAGCATCGCATGTGTTCCCAAGCCTTTTTGCTGCCTATGCACTGATAACAGCAACACCAGGACATGGCCCTATAAAGAGTGTTTATGATTACACTCGTTAAATCTGTTTGCAATAAAGTGTTGCTGTAGTTTGATTCATCCACTCCAACAAAAATGAGAGAATTCCTGTACGTGGAATAGTTTGGTATTTCGTGCTACTCATTGAATTTAACTGTTTACAGGTATGTTACTGTCACCTTATTTTAAAAAAATGTATTTTAATGCTTCACATACTGGCTGCCAAATAAGTGAACTAGGGTGTTGATACTAAATAGAACTGACTAGTGAACTAAATTTATTTCACTTAAGTTTAGAATTGAGAAACACACTTTTTATGCTGTCATACCTGGTGTAAACAAGTTGAACTTTTGTCTTTTTTCATAAATGCTCATGTTTAATCTTTTTTCACAAGTAGCTTGTCCAATATTTAAGTTTTGTATTTCAGCTGCATACTCTATGCTGTATCTGATTCTACCTTTCTTTCCCAGCTGATACTCTGACCTGTGTATGTCTATGTGGATTGTTTTTTAAATATATGCAAACATATATTATGTTTTTGTGCAGTTTAATGTGTAATTTAATTCCGATTTAAAATACAGTAGAGGCCTATAATAACTAACATGATAAGATCACATGACAGTTGTGTTATTTTCTAAGGAAAATAATACTTTACATGATTAGAATATGATATATTTTCTGTTTTTTACAGGTTTCTACTGTATTTTTTATTTCGAGCAAATTGCCTGTTTCTAAAAGTGTGGTAGATTTAAGTAAAAATTTGGAGCATAAGATACATCGCTGTGGGACAAAGTCTTATGTTCTCATTTGTAAATCCATTGAACGCCCTAAATTGCCACAAAATCTAAACTTATGAAGAATGCACATTTACAAAGTTTGGATAGCAGGGGTGGTGTTGCAGTTCCTTCACAGCAAGAAGGCCCTGGGCTCCATTCCCAACTCTGGACACCTTTCTGTGTGGAGTTTGTGTGTTCTCAGGTTTTCCAGTTTCCTCCCTCAGCTAATAAAAAACATACAATGTAACTGGTTTTGGCCAAACATCCGAATGTTAGAAAAATACCTAAAAATTACTGAATTTGGATTACACAGCAACTTTGCCCCCTCATACTGCAGAAACTTACCAGGACCCTCCTGAAAATAGTTCAAAAAATAAAATGAAAACAATTAAATCCCCCTCCCCCTTTTCCTCATGATTTATTTCAGCATGTTGTAAATGCTATTTTATTTCTGTATAAATTATTGTGTATTGTTTTGTATTTGACATATGCAGAGAGTATTTTAAGATATTTTCAGAATTATGCTGTAGGTTTTACCTCTGAAAGTCTTATTTCTTGGTCTTGGTCTGCATTTTCTACGCATCATACGTGTATGGTGTAATTTGTTGCTAAATTAATTGTCTCTCATTTACATTGCATGTGATCGCTGACTTCTCTTTAGCTGCCTTTGAGGCTGTTGAGGCTCACAAAGGTATGGGGGAGGTTTCACATTTGGGGGGGAGGGGGCGGGGGGTGTAGGCTTGGGGGAAGAGCGACATTTAATAAAATAATCGAGAGGGTGTTTTTGATATAAATTATTTGCTGTGACTCGATTGTTTTAACCCGTTTCCAGTTCTGTGTTATTGTTGGTGGTCTTACTTGTTTATTTTTTCATGAGATACTGGTTTTAAATGAACACTTCGAAATGCATAACATGTTTACCTATACATTCAGTCATTCAACCTTGTTGCATGGCCACTTTGTGCATGGCTGTGCACATATTGCATGTGTTAATATAGACGTTTTTGAGTATCTGAAAAATATTGCAAAACACGTTGCTTTTTTGTTTTAAAAATTGATCACTTTTTTAGAATTGTGTTGCATGTCATGCAGTAGTGTTTGCACGTATAGCATGTGTATTAGAACTTAATATAGTTTATACAATGCATGCTTGTTGCCTGCAGAATGCCTTGCTTGTAGACTGCTTTTTGATATTTAAATTATTTCAGGAAAGCAGAACAGCAAAATGTATGGATATATGCTGTATGCAGTGTATTTGGAAATATAATTGCATAAAGCCAACATTAATGCCATATATAGTTTCAAAAATGCATTCATCCAAGTTTAGTACGCCATCTATTTACATTACAAATTTTTTTTAAGTATAAGCAAATGTTGCAAAACTATGTTCTTGAAAACAATACATTCATATATTTAAGTATAGTATTTATTTCAAATATATTGAAATTACATTTCTTGCAAGATGTCTACAATAATAGCATTCACTTGCATTCGAAGTTGGGTACTTTTAATGAACATATATAGGCTGGCTGCATTCTTGGGACTTTTTGGTGTTCTGCTGTAATTTACAAGTGTTTACTCAAATATGTATTGTGATGACTGTTTTATCCACATGTAACATTTCAAAAAATGCCTATTGACATTTTGGTTTGGTGTCTCAAGGGCACCTATTTTTTGGTGATTGCGGCTATATATGTAAATTGCATCGACATTCAGCATAATATAAAATCTCGGCTTAGATGAACCCGGCAGCAGAATTTGGTGCACAGTGTTGTGCATGCCCATACCATACATGCATAAAGAGCTTTAATTTGGGCATTCACTCACCACTGGTTTAAACGGCATCATAATAATATATTTTCAAAAGATATCTCATTTGCGCATAAACTCTTATCACAAGAACAAATCTACATGCATATTCTAACATAAAAAATATATTTTCAGTAATGTATTGCCGTTTCCTATTTTATACACATCTATGGAACTGACAGCAATAGTCCTGTAATGCTGCTAGATTGTGGGTATTTGGTTCCAATGCGCAAACACCTTAATGTGGCAATAGTGCATTTCTTCATGAGAAAGTCACCGTTATTTACAAGGTTCAATGTAGCATGGGTGTTACCAAACGTTTGTGGCTATTGAGAATTTGTACATTAAATATCCAGGGTACTGTAACATTGAGGGGTCAAGTATAACCTGAAGCAGTTTTTTTTTAAGAAAAAAAATCTATCGAATGGAAGGTCCTGCTGCAAACTTTTCATCCAGACCATACCAGCCACCCCCACTGCCCTTGCTGAATTGATGCCAATAAAACAAATAAGTATTATAATCGTAAAATGTTTTCTCATAAGATTATTAGTCTAGCAGAGGGCATACAAGAATTTGTTTTGTATTCCTGTATATTACCCAAATCATAATTTTAAGAAAATTATTAGAATCTTGTTTCATGTCCAAAATTATCCACTGAAAATATGGTAAGGTCTGAGTTTCTACTGGACTCTTAAGAGCCATACCCTGGATATTTAGTAGACAGTGTGCCGTATTTCATTATAAAATGTTAATTACATATTTTGCCTTTGAAAAGTAATGATAAGTTGTATATTATATACATTGTAAACTGTAATCCAGTATATATTTTTACAATTTTACGTACATAATGAAATCCTTGAAATATGCTATTTTCATGCAAACGTAATTATTGGTGCATACTCAGTAGTCTTAAGTTTAGAAAAACTAATTTTATTAAACCAGGATATGTAAAACATTGCTCAGACTATTGAAAGTATTTTGCAATAGACAACTTGTTAAATGCTGTAGTAATGCTCTGTTTCTTGTTGGCTGTGCTTTGTGTTGGACAGCCATTAAAGGCTTTACGCCTCAGCAGAAGATCACCAGCTTTGCAGAGGCCAAGGGCTTGGACCGAATCAACGAGCGGATGCCGCCACGCAAGGATGGCGTGTCTCCCGACGGCAGCCCCAGCATTGTCAACAACAGCAGCATCACAGACGGCAACAGCACAGGCGGCCGCAATGGCCAGTGATGTCGCAGGGGGCTAATGTCAGACCGCTAAGCTCACTCAGCTCATTCACCCTCTGTATGTCAGGATTGTGCAGTTAGGCCTCTTTGATGGCACAGCTTTGCTATTCCCACCTCTGCCCCTTTATTCCTTACCTCTGCCCCTTTCCCTTATCCCACTCCAGCCGTCATCCCCTTTCTGCACTCTCCCCATTTAATGCCCTTCCGTTGCTGCTCTGTCTGAAAGTGCAGGAGCTGATCTGGGGCAGGCGGCCCCAGCTCAACAAAGGGCAACACCAGGAAATGTCAAAACAATGGGGCATTACGTATGTGGCACCTATGCTATGGGATTTTCCGGGGGAAACAAGTCTTCTATTTATACAAACTGCCTTTTACGAATGATGCTCAGTGCTAGTGTTCTGCATTGTTTCTACCATGTTCAGACAGAGCATGAGTTTCATATGTTGAGATACTACACTAACAAAAGGACATCCTGGGAAAGTAAGGTAATGTTATCAGGTTTTATATCTTGACTTAAAGCTTTCGTGACTGCAGGAATTCATATTCTTTGGGTCTTTCGGTGAAGCCACGTAGATAGAAAAAAAATATAAAAAATATCACGACGTTTCAATCGCAACACAAACAGTCGTCCTCACCTGAGGACGACTGTGTCGTGATATTTTTGTTTTATTTTTTCTATATACGTGGCTTTACCGAAAGAGCCAAAGAATACGTTTTATATCATTACATAATCTTGCTTATGAAATTAGTCCATTGAGTCAAAATTATCTTTCCAAAATATACTTCACACAGGTGGTTTGTATAATTAGGAAGTTGTCACTGATGATGGTTACTCTTTGTGCTCAGTAAAAGCGCAGATTTTGTTAGCTTTTGTCACCAAAACATTGTAATAGTAATGAACTAACCAGCTGGCAAACAGTGGATGTGCATGGACCTATACAATATAGGTATTACTGGAAGATATCATCCTATCCAGGATAGGCTGTTTATGAGTTAGCTGAAATGCCCACATTATTTATTCCCCTTTTTTTAATGTTAACCGAATGACTTCCCTTGATTTACTCCATGGTACCTCTTTTGGCTTCGTCCTGCCATATCTGAATCCAAATCCTGCCATTGGAGCCTTTGCTGCCCCATTTTCCATGTAAATCCCACTTTAGTGCCGACATCCTGGCTTTTTCTAAAATAGCATCAGTCGATAATTGCTTTTTAAGATCTTTGTAGCAAGTATATTACTTCAAACAAACAAGCCATATTTGCGTTAATCAGAAATAAACTATATTTCTCTAAATGTTGGCTAGGATGGGGGAATGTGTAAAGGGCTTTTTAACTAGCATGAGATGAATGGGATTTGAATTGGCATGGGATAAACGGAATGTATGGACGTATAGCAAAAATAACTCAAATGAAAGTCAATTCAATTAATCAAATTTGTATTAACTTGTTATGCTAGTGAGTGTTTGGTATATGCTGTAATTTTTGCTTCAAGTGCAGCTGTGGGAGGCACTTGCTGCCGCAGCCTGTGGAGATGTAGGAATGCAAGCTGTAGCTCTGAGCATCATCTTGAAGAGGAGGTGAGCATTGTACCACTAATATGGTGTCTGCACAAGGCACTTTTACCCATGGTCTTTTATTTCAGAATAAATATGCCAGTGTGTGTGATCGTGCAGGTTTTTATAAATGAAACAAAGTGCATTGTAAATGGAATGCAGAGTAATGCAAACGATGGGCGTTCTGCTGCTTTGCATTTTGGTTCAGGAAAAAAAATCCGTGTGATCTCGCACTCGCATGCAACCATCGACATGTCCCCGTCAAAGAGCCCTGTGGTTTACTCGTAAGTGAAGTGGACTGTAGGTCTCGGCATTCTTTTGGCTAGGAATATACCTGTATGGGAGTCCCCAGCCACCTTGGAAATGGTGCTAGACCACATTTATTTCTGTTTTTCAGGATCTCTGGCATAACATGTTGTGAACAGTACCCACCCTGGTGCATTGACACAAAGCGTATGGGGATAGATCATCTCGAGTCTGGACCAAACGTGTCCCAAAAGTGTCCCAAAACTGCTCCAAACACTCCAGTGTAGTAGGCAGAGTTCGGTCTGTGACATGTGTTTTTGTGCAATGCATTTTGGGTAAACAGCCAGTGCAGACTCATTACTTTAAATTTATGTTTACAATGTACTGTAGGCCCATTTGAAGACGGAAAAATTCTAGTCACAAAACATTCACGTACAGAATTTTTTTTTCTTTATTCAAACACCCACCACGTAAGGCATTTGTGTGAAATGCACTTACCATTGGTTGCATTTTTCTGTGCAATGCTATTTGAATAGAAAAACATCTTAACATCTAATTCAAAATAGTATAACTACTGTAATGTATAAACATTTTCTTCATACATAGTGCCCATTAAGCCTTCGGAGTGTATCAGGTGTAAAAAAGTAAACAAATATTAGAATGTTTAAATGATGCTGATATAAAATATCTAATTTAATGTTTTCATATGTTTATGGTGGCATCGCACTTTACATAAAATAAAAAAATATTGTCAAACTTTCAAATGCTAAATTATGCTTATTGTTCTTTGAGATGTTTAAGTTAATATATACAGTATATATATGAAACACTTTAAATGTATTGGCAGTTCTACAGTTGCTAATTAAATTTTAAAAGCAAACATTTCTAAACTGTAACATATCCATTTTTTTACACTTAAGATATAACAGACAATGGTAAATGTGATTTTTACTTCTTCACTAAAGAGCATACAGATTTACCAAAATAAAAGTTTTCAAACTTGGAATTTCCCATGAATAGAAAATGCTGTACCAACGTTCCTCATCCTATACGCATAGTGTTGATGGTATAGAAAAATGCAACTGAATTATTTACAGACCCTTTTAATGTGTTTTTTTCCCCCATATATTTTGTAATGCTTTATGCCATGTAGGTTTCAAATGGTCTTAAGTTTTTGTTTTAAAATGCCAAAATGGATTAAAAAAATCTGTTGTGTAAATGTATGCTCGCCTCAGGTGTATTATTGTAATTGGTTGTTGCCAAGTCTGTATTATAGTTGGTTTTCTTTTTGTTTATAATTTTATTGTGTAGAAACTTTTTTAAGGGTTTTGTGTAAAAAATAGAGGTCATATCTAATTTTGCTATTATGATTTCAAACACCTTCCCATTATTTTGTGGAATGATATACTTTATGCTTAGCAAATGAAATCCCATGTCCTACACAACCCAAGCATTTTATGTTTAAAGTTGCATTTTATATATGTTATGGAAAATGCAGGTATTTTTACCTGCCCTAAAAGTGAAAAAAAAAAGTTTAACTGCATGTCATTTTCAGATACACAAAGTGCTATGGGATATAGCTGAATGAATGCTATATATATACAAAAAGCCTTTGTTAACACTTTGTTGCTTTATGCTTCATAATGTTTATATTCGCTGAGTGCTGATGATGTACAGATGTATCTGGAATGTCAACATGTTGAGGAAAATGCAAATGCACACATGTAGATGAAGGCATGGCTGAAACAGTATTATGGACAGCTTCTCCAAATTTGTGAAGAATATTGCATGTCGATATAAAATTCAGTGTGAAACTGAATTTAAACTTCCATCAATGGTTTCAATTATTTTCTGTGGAATAGGCATGTTATATACGTTGAGGTGTAATGTGTCTTCTCCAGATGTATTTATAGAATACTAATTTTGTTGATGGTTGCTAAGAATCAATTTCATAAACGATATTCATCAAGGAAGATGACTTAATGGTCATTTATCATTTCCCCAAGTCTTGGAAAATTTGAACACCATCCAGCACTGCATGTACATAACTCTTGTTTTGTGTTTTAAATTGCATGGTATTTTGAACCGGCATTTTATAAACCGTATGAATAAATTTTTTGTGCATGGAATCTTGCTGTTCTTTGTGTTACGTTAGTTAAGGGAACCTACAATATTGGCAATCTTTTATATGAGAAATGCCAGAGGATGTGATTTGAATAATGCACACTTGCATTACATTTTTATAAAGGAGACCTTAAACATGCCAAAATTTCACGTGGGCAATAGTGCGCTATCATAATGGATAGTATTAGTCACGAAAGCCTACGTGTTAAACTGGTAATGGTATTATCACAACCAAAAACCTAATGTTATAGCATTTCACAGTAAAGCATTTTAGGCATTACCCTTGGAAGATGTTTTGCGTTTAGATGTGCGCATCGCTTCTTGAGCTCGCCACTGAATAGGCACCCACTGAGTGTTCCCCCTGTGTTCGAATGCAGCAACCTATGATTAAAACCGGATTCACAACTCAGTGAGTTTATGGTTAAATCTTGACTTAAAGCTTTCGTGACTACAGGAATTCATATTCTTTGGGTCTTTCGGTAAAGTCACGGAGATAGGTTCAAAGAAAATAACAAAACTGACGTTTCGATCGCAACAGAAGCGGTCGTCTTCAGGAAAAGGGCAATTATTACTTTAGTATTACTATAGTATAAATACATGTTAATTTTGATTCATGTGTTTTTTCTGACTGAACGAAAACACAAATTCGCTAGTTTTCTCATTGAAAAAAGGGGTACATTTCAAAATTTCACTGTTCTGGTCACAAAAGCAATCGTTCATATTCTATACTTTTTAGGCAGAAGCAATTACGAAATAACACTACCCAGGAACAAAAATCATGTTACATATTGTAATATATGCATTATATTTGCAACTGATTGGTCTAGACCAGAGACAGCCTTTTTTATCGTCTTGTCTCACCAGTGTCAGAACAGAAAACGCCAAAAGCGAACAATCCAAAGAAAATTAGTAATTGGCATATCGAACATTTTTGCGTTGAGACAAACGTGCTGTCCGTTGAGTAGCAGCACATCAAATGTACTGAATTTGAATTTCCGTTGAAGCATCTTGATTTCGTGTACACACTTGAAAGCTACAAATTCGGTACTACAGTGGCTTTACTTTGCAAAGCCGGTCAATTCAACCCAATATTCGGTTGTTCTGTTATACAGTACCTTGGAGGAAATTAAATGTGAACATCAGTTAAATGTTATTGCGAGAAGTGAGAGAGCCTTATACTTACTAATTTCCAAACGTATACGGTATTTCGCTTCCCTTGCAAATGCACTAAGCTCGCTAATTAAAGGACATCGATAATTGAAAATTTTAATTATTAAAAATAAACTTTCCATGAGGATTTCTTGAGTGTTCTCCGACCATAAGACTACTAGTATTACTGGTGTTAATACTTAATCCACGTACACCATGACCGGAAGGGAAAAAAATCGCATTTAAAAAAACAAGCCCCAATTACCCCCACGGGAGTTACGTAAGGGCCGCTTCTCAATCCGCATAATCATTCACCTGGGGGGTCATGTAGCACACGTGGGAATGAGGATTACCAAATCCAAGGGATACAAACCTTTTGGCTAATTGGCGAACTAGATTTTGTTAATCTCTAAATTTAGTGAACTCTACACTTAAACCAAACCAGCCTAGCAAACAAGGCGTTGTTGCCTCAAATATTTCCAGCTGGATATCTCGTCTTGAATAATCATTCGTGTCGTTGTGGAGAACATAAATAACAAAATAAATAAGCAGACAATAGGCCTCCACATACAAATTTCATTACTACACTATCCATCAACCCGCACGGCCCTCTGGGAGAACATACTTTCAGAAGCATTGTTTTTAAGGCAAGCAAAGGGAGATCCTCCAAAATCTGATTGCAAAACATGAAAAGTAAAAAAAAATCAGGAAGAGCGTGCATCAGTAAAATACAAATATATAACAATATAAAAATACATTTCAGCTATTATTGTTTGGCTTTGTTGCAAATCATGATATGCGACAGCCCGCACTGACCTACGTGCTGGAGTACGATATGATATGAAACAAAAACACGAATGTTAATGGAGAAAATATGAACCACGAGATTTATTAACCGTCTCAGATATGTTGATGGTAATGACGTCAATTGGAATTTACTGCAGGAAATTGTTTGAAGGAATTAATTTAAAAAAAGGCCGCAAGTTGGGCTCTGGATAAATATGAGCAATGCGAACGTCATGTACTGTATCACACATTCGGGAAACATTTATAGATATCTGTCGGAGGGATACAACTGCAAACAGCACAATATTTATACCTAACATATTGAAGGCGGATCAGAATGAAAATAATGAAAAAAGGGATAGCAGGTTCGAGTTCTTTAGAATAGATGAACTTGATAATGAAAGGAACAGCGATGTGCGTGAAGATCGATTTTTAATCAACTGCTGGAAATACTATTCCACACAATTTCAAAGGTTCAACAATTAAAATGCCATCCGACCACCATCTGACTACCTTCAATAAGTCAAAGATTAATTACATTTGCATTACGAATTCGGAAGAAAACAACACATGCATTCTTCCTAAATAAAGTTTTCATTTGCGCAATTAAATTGGACAGCATGTTCGAAATGGAAATACTGTTTGCGGCAGGCACGATATAATTCCACGTGCACCAAGGCATCCGTGGGCAATTGTACTATCTATAGATGGGAGCCCTCCTCCACACGCCATGCGGTTCGTGAGGGCCATGTCACCGTACAGGTGATGATTCATCACGCTGGTCAGTGCGGGTCGGTGAAAGTGAGCCACAGAGCAGTGCAGGATAATAGATTTTGCTCCACTGCCCTTGGCTGCCCCACCACATAGCTCCGGGAGGTTTGTAGCCTCTAAACATGTTGCGCATGTTAGCCGCTCATGCAGGCACTCACTTTCGATGCAAACGCTATTGGGGCGGTGACCTGGCCTCAGGGGGAGCAAAATTCGCCGCAAGCTGTAAACAATCCACGGCTCGACTCCAGCGGCTGCCCTGAGCCACATATATAAACAAACAACAACAATTAACTGCTAGGATTTGGCACCAACGATGGAAGCATTCCCAACAGCCTCGTATAGTGGCGTAGCCGGGGCTGGAGCAATAAATCATCATCACGTGAACTCCGGTCATCCTCACCAGCAGAGGCTTTTTGGCTTGCCATCAAACGAAGACGGTTCACTACATCGGGCGCTTTTGGATGCGCTTCTGCGGCCGTCTGGAACGCTCTCCCTTCCGATATTAGGTAGCCACAAACTCATATCTTGAGAACTTATTTTTTGTCTTGAGTTTGTTGTCCTTCTCCCGTGTCTCTGATTAGCATGGTTGGCTACGTACGGTGTGAAAGAGGTTCAACGCACAGTACGTAACATAGTGGACCACATACAGATCATGTAGGGACACTCACCCGAGAGGCTATGAGGCCAGCAAGAAAAATGCTAAGCCTGTAGATCGATGGCGTATCTGTGCAGATAAGGGGCCGTCCATAAATGACGTCACGCACCTAGGGGGGGGGGGGGTTCAGACATTTGTGACGATGTGTGATGAGGGGGGGGGGTTGAGAAATGTGACGTCACATCAAAATGCGCAACTTTAAATATATATAGACAACACGTTCTACTTAATTAACTAGACTTTTAACTAAATGTTTTCTCCTACAACATCAGCAGAGGCGTAGCTAGGGGGGGGGGCAGGGGGGTACATATGTCCCCGGGCGCCAAGGTAAAGGGGCGCCAAAATGAGGCTTACAATGTTACATTATAACTTATTGCGGCGGGCGCGGCAGCCTGAAACTACTGCACAAATCTACACCTCAACCCAAAAGTTTATATATCCCGCCACACACAGCCTACATGTCATGTAATTACATTTTGGTACGCGCGCCTATTAAGAACTTACATGGAAGAACGTCCCAAACAACAGACAGGTGCAGTCTTTCAGCCTTAGTCACTGGCCTGTTTTTTGGTGGCAGAAACTACGACGGCCTGAAACACACTGGAGTGCACGATCAGAAGCTGTTAAAGCTATCTATGAAGAACTGGATGAACTAGTAGGGCTGCTAGACAAATTATCGGAGGATATAACTATGACGCCTGAAACCAGAAGGGATGCAGAACAGTTACAGGCATGCATATTAAATTTTAACTTGATAGTTTTACTACATTTCTGGAACGTCATTCTTGGAAAAATGTATCGTGTTCAGAAGTGCTTACAGGATCCTACTATGAATTTCACGGAAGCAGCAACTGATCTTGAATCTTTGGAGCATGAATTTGTCAAGCTTCATGATGATTTGAGCCAAGTTGCTGTAGAAAACGCCAAAACAAGAAGCACAGCCTGGGGGATCGATGTGGACAGAAGAATTAGGCGACGTCGGAAGATGCTAGGAGAACTGGCAAGAGATGCAGGACTTTCAGCAGAAGAAGAAATTGTGCACGTTATGAAGAGCGTATTTTATCGACTTCAACAGGAGATGTCAACACGGTTTTTACGACTAAAAGACCTGAACACAAAATTTGGATTTCTGCTGGACGTCAAAACTCTTCTATCTGACACAGATGTCGTTGCAATTCGTCGAAATTGCACAGATTTTGTAAATTTCTATGACACCGACATCAATGACCACGAACTTTTCACAGAAATTGGAGATTGAAAAATGCTGCTCAGTAACCTGAATGAAGTTCTACCAGAAACTACTTTGGATCTTCTTGGTTTTATTGTGTTTTATGGAGACGACATATTTCCGAATTTCACTGCAATAGCAGTTTCAATTGCAAGCTGTGAGCGGTCGTTCAGCAAATTGAAACTTATTTTGTCGCATTTACGTGCTTCAATGGGACAAGATCGTCTCAGCGATCTTGCTCTTCTTAGCGTTGAAAGAGAAACATTGTAAAAAACTGATTTTGATTACGTGATTGACCAGTTTGCGACAGTGAAATCAAGAAAAATTAATCTTTTGTAGACTATGTCAACGAGTCTACGACAGTGACTGAGTGAGCCATGTAATATAATTTATATAAATTTGCTTCTTTAAATACAATGTTTCATTAAAATTTAAATTGTTATTCCTTATTCGATGTAATAGGAAAATGTGATAAAACGGGGGGGGGGGGGGGCGCCAATTTTATAGTTCGTCCCTGGGCGCAAAATATCCTAGCTATGCCTCTGAACATCAGAGTACAGCGGCACATTAAATACGCACTACAATGACAATAGTTTAAAGCGATTTTAAGCATGTTTTATTTGGGGGGGGGGGGGGGCAGAGCTTTGTGACGTCATATTTGAGAGGTGGTCTGACTTTTTGTGACGCCGTGTGATAATGGGGGGGGGTCAAAAATCGTCCAAAATCGCGCGACGTCATTTATGGACGGCCCCTAACACTGCATGTTTGCCTCGTTTAAACGAGTATAGTGACCGACAAATGACCCGAAACCAATATGCAGCCTAACGCCGATTTGAAAATAAACAAAAGGTCTCCGATTGGTAAAAAGAGGCATCCACGCTGATTGGTCAGGAGGTAGACTTTTAAAGGGATTTGAGGAATAAGGTTTTAACGAGAAATCAGAAAACAAAGAGTATTCTCTTCACTTAAAGCTTTCGTGACTGCAGGAATTCATATTCTTTGGGTATTTCGGTAAAGTCACGTAGATAGGTTAAAATTAATAAAAATAAAATAAACAAAAAACTTCAACGTTTCGATCACAACACAAGCGATCATCATCAGGAGGAAGATCGCTTGTGTTGTGATCTAAACGTCGTAGAGAGTATTCGTTAAGAGGGGAAGGACAGGGATTGGTTAAAGAAAAAAACAAGGACAAGAAGTCCATAATACAGTTTTGGGTTGACAGGTAGATCTGTATGGGTTGACAGGTAGACCTGTATGGGTTGACAGGTAGACTTGTGTGGGTTGACAGGTAGATCTGTGTTGGTTAACAGGCAGACCTGTATGGGATGACAGGTAGATCTGTGTGGGTTGACAGGTAGATCTGTGTGGGTTGACAGGTAAACCTGTACGGGATGACAGGTAGATCTGTGTGGGTTGACAGGTAGATCTGTGTGGGTTGACAGGTAGACCTGTATGGGTTGACAGGTAGACCTGTGTGGGTTGACAGGTAGGTGTTAGAGGTCAATTGATTGGGGGGGGGGGGGTGGTCACAACACATCTGGACCACCCTGCATGATTATGCTATTGCACATTATTAGCGCAAGTCACGCGCGCGCACGTGGGCGAGGCGTGATCACGACACTGTCGTAAAGGCGCGGGGGAGAGGCCTCCCCCAACCCCTGTTCGCTTTACGTCACCGGACACGGAAGAAGAAGAAGGAGGAGGAGGGAGTGAGACGAGACGTGGAGGAGGAGGAGGAGAAAGGGGACCCTGCAAGTGCCTAGGGTGAGCTTCAGTTTCGCCTTTGCTTTTGAGTCGCGTTAAGTCAGGGGCGGACAAACCACGATCGCTGGCAGCAGACGCTGCCGGCAACGACAACGAGGAGAGCGAACCCTGCAGGCTGGGACAGCGTGTGGGGCCCAGGTTCACTGGGGGGAGTTGTGGAAGGCCCCAGGCTGTGTTGTGATGCGGCGTTCGATGCGCTCTTGTCTCTCGCACTCTGCAACTCGCGGATGATGTCGATTGTTCGCGACAGTCGTGCCTGACTGCTTGCTTTAGAAACAAACTACGCTCGTTGCCGTTGTATCGTCACCATTGTTAGCTCTGAAGCATGATACCGACACAAGATGACGGGCGGATTTCCCCACAAATTTCGTTGTCCGCCTGGTGATGCCGGTTGTATTTGCTGGCGGAAGATCCGTACTCTTGATTGTAAATGTTGTGGGTTTGGTCTCCTGACACACCGGTGTTGCTGTACTAGTGACGAATTGGCACGTTCTGTTTACATGATAACACCTTACTAATTGGCTGTGTCGGGTGGTGGCGAGTTTAACGACACATTTATATGTTTACGCGATCTAACCCAAAACAAACTGTATTATGGATGATATTGGTCGCGAAAGCCGACTACGTGTTGAACTAACACAGGCTCTATTACTGCCGTTGTCACCATTTTGATTGAAACGTTAATTATACTGGCCTAGGAAGGGCCATTACTCGCTGTTGTTTATGTAGCTTTCCCTGTTTCAATGGCATCAACATCGAATGCGTTTTCGATGAACTAGAGACCCTGACATGGCAATATGGAATATTTCCATCCACAGAGACAAGCAGATCCTGTCATATGAATGTGGAAGTGTAAATTGAGTTTGAAGGGAGATCCCACGTATGTTTCAATGCCAGTCCACACTGACCAAGCCAGCCACACCACCCATCTACACTGTCAGCCCACACTGACCCAGCCAGCACACCACTCATCTACACTGCTAGCCCACACTCACCCAGCCAGCCACACCACCCATCTACACTGCCAGCCCACACTCACCCAGCTAGCCACACCACCCATCTACACTGTCAGCCCACACTCACCCAGCCAGCCACAGCTCCCATCTACACTGCCAGCCCACACTTACCCAGCCAGCCACACCTCCCATCTACACTTCCAGCCCACGCTCACCCACCCTGCCACACCACCCATCTACACTGCCAGCCCACACTTACCCAGCCAGCCACACCTCCCATCTACACTTCCAGCCCACACTCACCCACCCTGCCACACCACCCATCTACACTGCCAGCCCACACTTACCCAGCCAGCCACAGCTCCCATCTACACTGCCAGCCCACGCTCACCCAGTCAGCCACAACTCCCATCTACACTGTCAGCCCACACTCACCCAGTCAGCCACACCACCCATCTACACTGCCAGCCCACACTCACCCAGCCAGCCAGCCACACCACCCACCTACACTGCCAGCCCACACTCACCCAGACAGCCACACTACCCATCTACACTGCCAGTCCACACTCACCCAGCCAGCCACAGCTCCCATCTACACTTCCAGCCCACACTCACCCAGCCAGCCACACCACCCATCTACACTACCAGCCCAAACTCACCCAGCCAGCCACACCACCCATCTACACTGTCAGCCCACACTCACCCAGCCAGCCACACCACTCATCTACACTGCCAGCCCACACTCACCCACCCAGCCACACCACCCATCTACACTGCCAGCCCACACCCACCCAGCCACACCACTCATCTACACTGTCAGCCCTCACTCACCCATCCAGCCACACCACTCATCTACACTGTCAGCCCACACTCACTCACCCAGCCACACCACTAATCTACACTGCAAGTCCACACTGATTCGGCCGGCGCTCCTATCAGGTGAGGTTCTCCTTGCATCAAAAATAGATAATCAGCTTCTCCTTTTCACGTGGGCACATGTCTTTCTACTGTGTCAGTTGCAGCCATGCCGGTCCCAGGCAGTGAGTGGGAGCTGCCGCCCGAGTTATGCTGCCGCCCCATGACATTCGTGGCGCTCACGGGGCTGGACGTGGTCTACAACGCTATCCACCGCGCCATCTGGGACGCCTTCAGTGCGAACCGGCGTGGCGAACGTGTACCAATCTCCTTCAAGGTGCTGGCCGGAGATCATGAGTACCCCAAGTGCCGCAGCAAGGTTGGTGGTGGTGGCTTATCGGCCATCGAGCGCTGGTCAAAAAAGATCTCGCGCAAAATATTTATCTTGAATTTTGTATATACATCCAGACTGTGCGCATCTTGGGATTTCCGACATGAGTTTGAAGCTTTTATTTTAATTTGAGACATGCTTTAACATCGCAGTGAGGTGCTCCATTATAGTGCTCTTGGGATATCACTACTTTTGAGTAATAAAATATCTGGCGTGATATCACAAAGACGGCACGAGTTCTATATTGACTCGCTTGACAGTACATTTCAAGTGTTTTTTTTCTCTAATGAATCTTCAAACTTGTGCCTGACAGCCCAAAACACAACGACTATGTGTTTTAATTTATTTATGTGCAATGTCAGAGCTTTTTCTTGTTTGTATTGCATCATCCTAGGCAGTTCTGTGCTTCTCAACAGCATTTCTATTGACAAAGTAGTATGTGTGGTAGTCCCCTCGCCAATAACACTCGACCACAATATTCTCATTATTTCTCGGATCATATTCTCGTAAATGTCCTTTTGGCAATAAAAGTATGTAGCTCTATTTAAATTTGTTTTTGCGTAATTCTTAAATCTTTAATTTTTACTTAAATATTTTTTTATTATAAATTAAAAAAATGTTTACTAATAAAAACCTTTTTGCATAACATGTCCGGTCGAAGTAGAACTTCCTCTGCTTCCATCCACCTAATGCTGCTCTTGACACGGGGGGAAGGAAGTCATCGTGGAATTTTGTACAGTGTATGTTGGTGCATAGCTGTTTTGATTCGTAATAGATGTGTGAAGTAACAAATGGTTTTGTTCTTTTTTATTTACGGCTATATATCGTTGTTTTATTATTTCTGTGAATTTCAGTTTTTCATTGTTTTATTTTCATAAACGCTGCTAAAAAGTTAAATTGAAAAAATCTGGTACAATGAGATTTTTTTTTATAAATGAAAAATATTTATTTACGAATGCACACCTCATGTATTGTAATAACCAAGTTGTTGTCTCTGGTTGTTGGCAGCGCACTTCTTATGAGTGGTACATCCCAAAAGGCATTCTCAAAAGTGGCTGGATGCACAAACATTTGAACCTTGTGCCAGCTGTAACTGTCATCTTCTTTGAGCTCGACTGGGATGATGCTCAGTGGAAGGAGAAGCAGTCGGAGTGTGCCACCCGTGTGGAAATTGTCAGGTATGTTATTTTCTGTTAGAACAACTTTTGGGGGTTGAGTGGTGGCACAGTGGTTAGTGCACAGCGCTATGAATACGGCAGCCTAATTTGATTCCCAGCCATGGCTAATACCGGTGGTGAGTGATATCTGAACCGGTACTGGGAGCCTTCTTTACCAACTGGCATTGACCAGCCTGGTGAAGTATGGTCAAACAATCCCTTTCACTGAAATGCATTGGGAGGATTTAACTCACATTTAATCCAAAACGGTTTGAAATGTGTGTATTTTAATATATATGATACCTACGCAGTTTGTGTCATATATATCTCCCTTTTGGACATTTTCTACAAACCTTTTTTGTTTAGAGATGAAAATATTTCAGTCATTGAAAATATGGTGTTGGAGATAAAATATGTGGCCAATGAGGGACTTGGCTGAGATCAACAAGCTCACTACTTATAGGTATTCATCACTGCATGTGCTTCATGAGCACTCCTAAGGAAAACACCACTTTTGGCATTTATGATATTTTTTAATGTACATAATGGATTTATAAGTGGCTGAGTGTCTGGCTATGAGATATAACAAAAAAACAGTGTTGCTATAGGCCAAAATAAATAAAACATGCAAAAAGAGCAAGCCAATTTTATATATATATTCATATTAGGCTGTGATATTTAGGATGACTGGTAAAAAATAATATTGTACGTGTGCAACATTTCCAAAGCAGTATCTTAATTTTATTTTATATAATATTTATTGTATATGTAATGATTAGAACAGGTAACAGATTAAAGAAATTGAAATAAAATACGTCTTTCTTCAGCACTTATAATGTGCATTGTGCCATTTTGGTTTATTGCGTGCTTTCTCACACACTGAATCATTCATTGCACCGTTTTAAAATCATATATTTTTAAACACTACTAGACTTTTTAAGTGTAGAAAATTACATTACTGGCAATGTCATCCTGATGATGTGTTAAATGTATGATGTACATGGTCCATAAAGCACTTGCTACATCGTGATGAATAGGAAATAATTTGTGAACATATCTTTCTTCAATTTATATCCATCCAGGCCTTGGAGAATTATCGGAAAAATTGCTACTGTACACCCAGTAACAGCCATTGCAATCAAACTGTGACTGCTGCTGTGTGGGTGTAATTTATTTGGCTTAATGTTTCAAATTCATCTGTGGATTTTTAGCTTTGTAATATAGTGAGGTTACACGGGGGGTCAAAGTTATTAACGTTAAGTGAAATGTGGCGGCGCTGTGTTTAACACAGAACAAGTCTGCATGGAAGGAACACCAAGGTCGCGGTGGTTTTGATACAAAAGAAGGCACCTCTTCCTCCAGGTACTGAAGTGTTGTTATTCACTGGAGATTTTGTGTTCAATAAATCCCTGGACATTCAATTTAATGTTGCTATAGGTGTTCCACGAATCAAATGTAAATATTTCAGCATGTCATTTATATCATGATTTGCCTTTACTTGCGTAAGTTAATTTAGTAACTCTTCAAATGTGTTATTTCTTGTATATAAAAAAATTCTAAGTTAAATCACCGAAACATTATTCCCATTTTGTTTAAAATTATTATGAATCTTTGTTGATATGGCTTGGCTGATGAAATGAAGGATACTATTACAAGATACATGTTTACAAAGCCAACTGTTTTGCGTTTATTAAATGTACATTTTTTACAGTTATAGAAATGATCCTGTTGTTGTCGTGTTGTGGTGGACTGGACTTGCAATCCAAAGGTCACTGGTAGCAGTTGAAACTTTTTTAAACTACCAACTCTCCACCCAGCAATTAAATGGCTATACCACAGTTGGCTGATCAGCAAGTCCCACGTGGTGATTTAAAGTGTGGGAACTTCCACCTCTTCCAAGAACCTCTGGCCAGTGTGGAAGAAGAGGCAAAATATCTTCTAGAGGTGCCCTATTGAGTGTCCTCTAATGGAGACCCTTCTGCCAGCAGTGGCATGAGCAAGCCAAGACAGGGCTGCACCTATACCTTTGTATCACTAACATTGTTTTCATAGGGATTCTCTTATTCACTAGGTACAAGTAAGAACAACAATAAGACAAACCATGTTGATAGAATGTTGAGTCAATGGTGGTATGTTTGTTTCATTGTAAACTTTAGGGCATACTCAGTGTGGAGTGTAATAAAGAATGTGAGATTTATTTCTGTGTAAATCGATAACCCCTGATGTGATATAAAATGATAACAGCAGTGCTTTCCACTTCTATAATTCATAAAGGAAAGAGTGCATGATTGTAAATCACCGTAATGTTTCTATTAATATCTATGCTAACTCCCACATGCAGGAGGCAGCAGGGAACCAGTTGATAAAGTTATTTCCCATTCCATCGGCTGATTTTGCCTTCAAATATATTTTTTACAGTTAATGGCTTGGATGCAAAGTGTTTTGTCGGTGTCTTAATTACATTTATTGTTATTTTATGGTTCTTTATAATCCGTAGGTGTGGAGTTTATCATACTGTCTCATTAGAATTCTATGTAGTCACTTCACCCATTACTCATTGGTTTTCATACTCACTTCCTTTGCTCCCATGCCAGCAAAGTTTACATAATATCTTGACAATAATTCCCCTGTATTCGAATGCAAATTAGATAATTTGGGCTCAATGTATTCAGAGAGCATGGAAACTGCAACATTGATTAGTTGTGTACTGTACTCCGTATGTTCATTTATTTGATGGAATTATGTTCAGTGGACCACTGCACTTTGCACATGCGTTTTTCCATTTTCACAAAAATATTGGAAATTTTACTACGGATAATTTAATACAACTTCTTCATTGAGATCATTTTTATTGTATTTTTTAATTGGTGAGCAAATGTTTCATCCTAAATGACCAATAAATGGCAAAACAAAATCATTGCAAGCATTCATTGCTCTCAACTGAACTAAATAAATGTGAACTATAAATAAAATATTTAGCGTTAAAATATTGATTGAGTCAAAAAAACACCACGATCAGAAATTATAAGCCAAATACCTTTTTGTGTATTAAATAAAACAAACTGCTGGCTCACTGAGTGTAAAATGTTTTCAGCTACCACCTGTCACATGACCAGAAGTTTTTAAAGTTTGCACTCTTGGAAATATGGGGGGGGAAAGTGCAAGTCTATTGAACTATTTAGGCTTTTATAGTCGTGTTGTATCACTCTCCAATGTATTTTGTCTGACGTTTGTTTGATGTGCTCCACTTTCTAGAAGCTTGAAGAAATTTTGACTTAAATTTTGACTTAACTTTCGTGACTGCAGGAATTCATATTCTATGGTTCTTTTGGTAAAGTCACGTAGACAGAAAAAATAATAACAATAAAATAATAAAAATGAAAATAAAGTGATAAAAAATAATGAAAATATCACGACGGTTCGATCGCAACACAAGCGGTCGTCGTCAGGAACAGGGGAGGTTAGCCCCGTCCCATCTCAAAACCTTTATAAAACAGCTTGCCCTCAGAAGCTTGAAGAAACTACCAGGAGCTTGAAGAAGCTCCCAGCATGTATAGCAAAACATCCGGACATCGCGCTGATCAACATGCCGTACAACCATAAAACACATTGGAGAGATTTATTATATTTTGTTGCAGTACTCAAATGTTTTGTTGTTTTTGTAGTATTTATGATGTTTAAGGGTCACTGGCAATGGTGATGCCTACAAAGAGCTGTGTTTTCTCAGGGGAAGACCTGGTTGCAGCTGAGAGAGCTGCAGCCCTCTGCAATTCCTGTGAGCTCTCGGCCAAATCGCTGTTTGTGCTGCCACACACAGACCACCTGGTGGGATATATCATACGGTGAGGGAGGTTGGCCAGAGCATCCCAAGCACAGCCAGTGCCAGTGATGTTAAAGCATAGGGTGATATAATATTGCAGAATTTACTATGCGAAATAATTTCCACTGCTTTAATTATTAGTTTATATTATATAGATATAAAAAATACATTAATAAGCCACTATAAATAGTAATTCACTGCTCGATCGTGATGGTTGTCTGACCATACTTAACCTCGGTGGTCAGCATGGGTTGGTGAATTGGCTGGGAGGTCAAGAATCGGTTCAGATGTCATCACTGTTGTTAGCTGCAGCTGGGAATTGAATTCACATCACCAGATACATATCGCTGTGCTAACCACTGCCATCGCTCCACCTTTATATGTTCCAATTTATTTGAAAATAAATTTCGATTTAAAGCTTTCGTGACTGCAGGGATTCATCTTCTTGGTTCTTTTGGTAAAGTCATGTAGAAGGAAAATAATAAAATAATACAAATAAAACATAATAAAATAATTCTCACGACGTTTCGGCCACAACGCAAGCAGCCGTCCTCAGGTGAAGAACAGGTCTGTCGGAAAGACAGCGTCTGAATTGGCAATTATGGCAGTAGACAATTCGGTGTGTAGCTGTTTTCCTTGTACAAGTTAACATTATGATGCGCACACTCACCAGTAACATAATATCTGGTGTGTACCGTTTCGGTCTGTGGTACGAGAGACTTGCGTCTCATGAGGGAACATTGCGAAGCTCCAATCTTTCTTTATTGTACACAACTCCTTGTCTTGTACTGTCAATTATCCATTACAAGTGGAGTCGTTAAGCTTTGGCCATTCACTTTCGGTACTTGGAAACTTTATGCCAGGCTGCATATGAAATTAATTTATTACTATTGTGACATGCTGTAACCAAGCTGGACATTTTTAAACCACATAATGTGTAGCTTGATTTAGTTGTAGGGTTATTAAAGTTTTATATCGATCATCGTTGCGGTAATGTGCGGAATCTTTCCTTTATGTGCTATGCGGGTGTTAATATACTGAGTGTTGTGTGCTTGTTTTGTTGTTGAGAAAAGTCTGAGCATTGCAACACTAAATGTTGCTTTTGTTTTTCTTCCCACAGTTTGGAGAATGCTTTCTATGAGCTGTCTCTGAGTTATTACCACATGGAAGCGCGTCGAGTGAAGTCCCACAAGGAGTTCTTGAACAAGACAAACCACCAGGTGAGCCTTTACTGCTTGACTTGTGTGGATTATCTGGTGCATCTTCAGTTTTACTATTACATAGTAAGTTTTACTATTACATAGTAAAACAGCCAACAAGTAACTCCAGCTTCACAGTGGTTGAAATTAATATAAGGTGAACTGTTGATTCATTTGAAATAATAGTTGGAATATATTAACTTTTTTTTACCCAATTAATTGAAATAGTCAATCAGCAGATCATGTGGAGTGGGGTAAAGTGTGGATACTTTCACAGCCAACATGGAAGAGTCAGCCATATAACCTCTATAGGAGCTCTGTAGAATGCCCTCTCGTTGAGATACCTTTCTGCATGCAGCGGCATGAGCAAGCAAATCCAGGAATATGCACCATTATCTACTGTGAGAATTAAGCTTCCTACCCGTCACCCTATCCCTGTACCTGCATGTGTGTGAGAATGAGTCTGGAACATTTTGGCTTGCACAGTATTCCTAACACTGTTCGAGAGAGGTACCATGGCATAGTAAGTCCTATGTACTTTTTGGAACATTGTGCCAAAGGACATGCTTACCCTGATATGAGTGGTTTCAAATTATATTATTTTCAAGTGTGTACTGAACAGGACTCTAAATGAGCTATATGCATAGCAATTTATGTAATCTTCATGTTTTTTTCATATAAACAAACCAGCTTCCAGTGATGGGCTGTCATGTGAAACTTGTGTATGTATATATTTTTGGGTTTCAATAAGGAATTCGGGTTTAGAAGTGAACATGGATTTTGTTATTCTTGGTTCTTTCGCTGTCCATGGTGCTGACGTTGAGAAAAAAACGGCACTTTTTTCAAATTTTCTTGCCGTGGATTTCACACCTGATGATGATTGCTTGTGTTGCAGTTGAAACGTCGTGAGAATTTTATTGTTTTATATTTTTTTTATTTCCCTTTTACGTGACTTTACTGAAAGAACCAAGAATATGAATCCCTGCAGTCACGAAAGCTTTAAGTAAAAATTGATTTTGTTGTTGAAATTGCTTGATGGCAAATATGCACGTTACATAAAAGTCAATGATTTCCCACTCGAACGTGCGTAAAGCAGTGCTTACAATTTTTACAGCTTAGAGCCACCATTGGACATTTTTCATTCCTTTGGCAGGGACGAGCAATTGTACAATTCTTCCCCAAAAGTGGTACTCTTTTTTTTTATTAACCCAAGAAGGATAAATTGCTGACTGAACCCCCAATCGGAATGAGACTTTTGCAGCATTCCAAATGCAAACGGTGCACAATAACCACTGAGCAAGGCTCACTGCATTTATGATACTCGCATGTCACAACTGGAAAATGTCCAGGAATTAAAATGTGAACATGAACGCTTACTAATTTCAACGAAAATAGTTTAAGCAGGAGTACAAAAACTATGTGCGCGAAAAAAGTTGTTCTTATAATAATGAGGAATCTGCAAATTAAAAATCGGGTTGTTTGCCTTCTCCATTTTTGTATGTACATTACTAGAAACATTTAAGTTCAGAAATTCTCATTTCAGTGATTGAAAGTAGATTGCAGCTTCATGCATTGGCTTGTACTTAAGCTTTGTAAGGAATGAGATGTGGATAATTTAGTATTTTTTTTTTACCCCTGTAGAGTTGTGAGGAACAATATGTTCCCAACAAAGGTAGCTTAAGCTCCTTGATAATGAGCTAATAAGATTTGCCTAGCAGGAGTACCCGACGCTAACTTTTATGTTATGCACATTTATGTATCGCAAAAAATATACATCTCAAATGGAGTTCAAAGTCTAAATGTGTTTTTGTTTAAATTACGTTTTCCTATAATTGTTACCGGTTTTATTTGCAGCTTCTCTTTGTGAGACATCAGTTTAAGATCGGCTTCTTCAACGAACTGAAGCAGGACACGCAAACGGCTCTCAAGTACGTGATTTAAATGCAAATGTGTTTTAAATGGTAGCATGAACAAAGTTTTTGTTATTATATCAAAACAGCTGAATTTAAATGAGTTGAATTTAATTTGGAAAAACAGTCATACACATGCAACATCTGAATTTAAATTATGACCAAGCAACTTGAGCCAGTATTGTTAACTCGCATTTTGCCCGTCCAAGGACGGATGTATTTCAGTAAATCTGAAACTTGCAAGCGAAAAGCAGATGGCGACGTGATATTCATTGCATCAATTTGTAAGGCCGCGGTGACACAGACTTATTTCATTGAAAGGTTATAATCATTTCATCATGACGTCCTTTTTACTTCTTCTTGGTTCTTTCGGTAAAGTCACGTAGAAGGGAAGTAATAAAATAATAAAAATAAAACAGGTTTTCACCTGAGGACTGCTGCTTGCGTTGTGGCCGAAACGTCGTGAGAATAATTTTATTATGTTTTATTTTTATTATTTTATTACTTCCCTTCTACGTGACTTTACCGAAAGAACCAAGAAGATGAATCCCTGCAGTCACGAAAGCTTTAAATCGTCCTTTTTACTTGTATGTCTTAATAGCGTTACGGAGATCACGTGACGTGAGGGTTTTGTCTTTGTTGTGAGGGTTGTCAGTTGACGCCGAGGAGGGGGGAGTGACGTCACCCGCTAATTATGATTAATGGGGGGGGGGGGGGGTGTCCATTTCAAAGATGTAATCTCTTCATGATTATTAATGAGGGGGGCTGTTCGATGTGGAGTGATGTCATCTGCTCATGATTATTAATGAGGGGGGGATCCATGTGGAGGACGTCACCTGTTCATGATTATTCATGAGGGGGGCTGGCCGACGTCGAGTGACGTCACGTGCGGGACACACAGACATTCTTGGATTACTTTCATAGTAAATGCCATGAAAACATACTTCCCTATTGGTTATAACGTTGGATAAATGAATGATGGATAATAATGTTAAATAAAATAATTTAAAATAAATTATTAGTTGTGGTGGCATCACCATTTTCTTTTACTAATATCAGTTGTCTACATTTTGAAGCCAGTTTGATTTATTGACGTTCACTTTATCTTTAAAGACAAGAAAACATGAGTGATTGACTAATTTTTTGTATCTTTTTTCATGCAAATAAAATACAAGAAGTTTAGAGCGTAACAAGAGAGGTTATAAAGTTAGGCTGGAGATGAAATATGTGCAAAAAATATGAATGGAAAGTTTTCTTATCAGAACAAACAATCTTTTTGGAGGGATACAATTGGAAGGCAGGTTTAAATACACATTCTGAAATAGAGGTGAACTCGAGTAAATGGAGCACTTTTGGAAAAATATAATTTTGTGTTACCTGCTGTGATATGTAAGAAACATGGACACTGGCAAAGAAACTGTAACATTACTTGATATGAATGCAAGGAATCATTAAGAGATGCATGCTTGAAATTACAATCAAGAGATGGAGAAACACATGGATTTTGGTACAATTGCAGATCAGAGACATCACATTGACTCTTGATAAACGTAAGTGGAGTTTGGCAGGACACATTGCGAAAATGAATGGTGGCTGCCGGTCAAGAATGGTATTGGATGACGACCACAGAACTGGAGTGATGAGATCAGTTCGTGTATAATAGTGTTATGGAGTGTGTTATTGCATGGCAATGAGGAATGGTGAGAGCATGGCAAGGCCTTCATCCAGCACTAGACAGACCATGGCTATTTATGATGAATTGCAATGCCAAAAAAATCCTAACCTTAACTTCATCTCTCGCAATCTCATGAGACACTGCTATGGAGGCTGCCATATACAGACTTTGTAATGTGCCAAGAAAAAATATGGTTACCAAGTTCTCTCCGCAAATAACTATTTATTCCATGAAAATATTGTTTATTTTATGTTGTGTTCATACCCCTGGGATTAGATATGTGGAGCTCGTAAAAAAATACCATCTCTCTTTATGCGTGTCTCTGCTGATCTCATTCTTAGGTTTTTTCGGTAAAGTCACGTAGGTAAAAAATTAAAATTAAAATTAATAAAAGTAAAATAAAAATCACGACGTTTCGGAGGCAACACAAGCTTCCGTCTTCAGCACGATAGCTGTATCAAGTAGTTGATACAGCTATCGTGCTGTGACGGTTCCACCGTTCACCGTCACAGCACGATTGATACAGCTATCGTGCTGTGACGGTTCCACCTGAAGACAGAAGCTTGTGTTGCCTCCGAAACGTCGTGATTTTTATTTTATTTTTATTTTACTTTTATTAATTTACATTTTTTACCTACATGACTTTACCGAAAAAAACCTAAGAATATGAATCCTTGCAGTCACGAAAGCTTGAAATCTAGAATCTGCTGATCAAATTTATTGTTAACAAAAAGAGTGTTACTCCCAAGTCCGTTCTGTTTCAGTATAAATAAAAAAGACAAATTGTATTGTGTTCTTGACAGACATTACAGAGCAGCCTATGGCCATGTGCATGAACTGAGAGCGCATGATACGAATATGCTGGAAATAAAAACATTTGTCGGATTCATTAACTATAAGGTACTCTTATTTTTCCAAACACCACATAAATGATCCATACATTCTGATTCCATGTGTGAACCATGTTCTTGGAACATTTTACATTACCTGAAACCTATACTGTCTCTACACACACACGCCAATACATCTTAGACACCAATGACATGAATCAATTATACTTTGTCACACCGCCTCCTAAGAGGTGTCTTTTAAAGTTCATGCAATGTTGATCTGTTCTACGTAGTATTTTGTATACGTCTGTACCCCTAGCCTGTCACAATATACTGGTTGTTAAAATGAAATCTCACTGAATGGCATCTCAGATGCAACCTCCTTTTTTCATCTCGTGTTCGTTTAAAAAAATAGATTCTGCCTGATTTATATGCCGCATTTTCAATCCTGTTTATATGCATTGTTCAAACAGCTTCTATGTGCAGCATTTCTCAAGCATTCTGTGCTCTAATTCGTTGCGCTGTGGGACAGGCTCTGTGTTATCCCTGCATACAGTGGTACGGGGCATTTCTAATGGGGCATCTGTGATCTCCTGACATGCGTTATAAGGGTGCATGTATATTCTTGGTTCTTTCGGTAAAGTCACGTAGAAGGGAAATAATAAAATTATAAAAATATAAAACAATAAAATTCTCACGACGTTTCGACTGCAACACAAACAATCATCATCAGGTGTCGCAGTCGATGATTGCTTGTGTTGCAGTCGAAACGTCGTGAGAATTTTATAGTTTCATATTTTTATTATTTTATTATTTCTCTTCTACGTGACTTTACCGAAAGAACCAAGAATATGAATTCCTGCAGTCACGAAAGCTTTAAATAAAAATTTAAGAGTGCATGTGTATAGCTTTTGACTATCTGTAGAATTGAAAAAACTTACATCCTTGAATTCATTTCTAAATATAGGTCTATTATAATAATTCCTACAGGCACTGGACTTCAGAGCTGTGGTTTGGTAATAATTACACACAGTAAAGCAGAATCAACTTTCTTTTGTTTGAACTTTCATTGATTTAATCCGTCTTTGAACTCGGCACTACTGCTCACAAAGGATTGTCATTGACATGACATTCATTGCTTTAATTGAGGTTGTTGACTGTTAAATTTTGCACTGTCAATTCAAGAGTGAAAACTGTTGAAATGTACAAATTGGATTGTGCACATTTCATCCCACCGGATTTTTATCACACCTCCTAATGCTGCCTTGCACCACGACCCTTTCCTTGCAGATCTGCCGTCTCTCCTTCCAACACAACACACCCCTGGATGCCATCGCACAGTTTCGCAAGCATGTGGATCTGTGCAAGAAAAAAGTCGGTGCTTCTGAGTTGGCCTTCGAGCACTCTGCTTGGATGTCAAAGCAGTACGTACGCAGTTGCATTCTCAATACGTGTGCATCCAGTTGTCCATTAACACCTCTACAGTTATCCAAAGCTCAGAGATCATTGCTCATTGGTTTACTCCTACATGGACTTTGGTATCAGTTTCAGGTAGTAATTATCAACACCTAATAATCAGGTATTGAAATATATATTGCAGTCATTCATTTCCGGTTCAATTTGTGCTCATAAGTTGGTGATTTTGCAAAGGGCCATTAGCTGAAAAACGTTGCCTTTTCAGGCAGTTATTGGTGAATATGAGTATTATTATTTTTTATTCGTCTTCAGTAATTAAGTAATTCTAACCATTTTTAAAGCTTGCCCATTAATTTATGCATTTACTCATTCAATGCCGACACATTTTTTAGACTACATATTACACCAGTGTTAGACCACGGAATGCCAAAAGGCAAACCGTAAAAAGACTTTGCAAATACAAGAGCATTAATAGCTCTGAATGAAAAGTTATATCTATGGGACCTATTGGTGTTGGCTAATCAATTTCAAAGACAATGCATATATTATCCAAGCACGTTTGGATGTTTTGCCGTAAGTATGTGTGGTTAATGCAGGCTTTATGCCTTGAAATAGGTGTCTATTTAGTGTTTGAACATTTTAACGCCTGGGTTATTGCCGGAAAGGGTAATGACTTTTTTTCTTATATATTTCAATTGTTTGGAACTTATCTAGCAATGGAAAACAGAAAATTGTGCAGAATGTGTCAGGATTTTTGTAGTATTCTTACTGCTGCTCCTGCTAGTGCTCCTGTGCTACAGTAGCCATTTGGCAAATTTGAAAACAAATAACCTCATGTACACGAAGAACATTAACCGGAATGAAAATGTGATTCCTCTCTGTTGCGTGCTTCAGGTTTGAACAATAAATATACGAATAGCATTAGTGTTGGATCTATTTGTCGAGAAGTGGCCCAATGGCTCAAGAGTAAGACCAGAGCTGGCACCGTTGAGAACCAATTGGTCTCAGCACAGTTACCAATGAGTGCACAAAAAAACAATGCGTTAATATATTTTTTTACCCTATTTAGCAAAAACCACGGTGTTTTGGAAGGCATGCCGCTATTCAGATGATGATGGCGTTAGGGATCACAGTAATTTCGCAATATCTTCCTCCGTGGAATATTCTCCAACATGCATGGTTCCGAATGGATTCTTCGCCTCTTGACATAACATGAGTGGCACAATGTATTTGGGAAAAAGACACGATACATGAGAAAGTATCTGTATTTTGTCGCACTTTATAAGCTGTACCTGTGACAGATCACGATGTGAACATTAGTTGAGCTACTCTTCTGATATTAAGGTTGAACGCTTTTGAGCCCGATGTTCATGTAAAGTGCCTACTCCAATAAATAGGGTGGTGTGGTTACATTGTTAGTGTATTTCTCTAGATATTCTAAATCTATTCCTCTTTGACGCGAGTAGATCATTGTGTGCCTTATATAAGTAACAAACTTATTCCACAACATTTAATATATTTTAAATTGTTTCTAAGTGAACTCTTTCCATTTGCTCCCAACTCCTCCGAATGTGCAAGCTTTTGTGCAACAATGTTCTCAACGTGAATGTTCCTTTACCATTATTAGAATGTAAGGAATCATAAGTAGCTAGTTAGGTGTGAAAAAAACACTGTCTCGCCTTGCAGGTTTTCAGTGTTCGGAGATCTCTTTGATGAAGCCATCAAGCTGGGCCTCACAGCCATACAGACCCAGCACCCTGGTTTTTACTACCAGCAAGCAGCCTATCATGCCCTGGAGAGAAAGAATCTCGCAGCTGTGCTCTGCAACCATGCGGTACTACCCAACACGGGCTCCCAGGAACATTGCCCATCTGCCAGTGTGCCCAGAGATTGTGTGGGCTGCATGCCTGCATGTTTATCAACATTTTCAAATGTCTCTTTATAAGTGTTTTAACATTTATCGAGCATGCGTTATGCACGTTAGCTTTTTCCGTTGTTTGAGCTACCCATTAAGGCAATTCGATTCAGGTGTTTTTTTTATGATTGCACGGTTTTTTTAGTTTGTGGCACAGCATGCTTAATAGCTATCTACAGGTGTGCTTTTATTGCTCAAGGATTGTGACTCAAATATGTAAAACCAGTTGATGATTGTTCTTGTAGGATTGTTATGTAACTGGATTAATTTACGGACATGATAATGACAGTGGCTGCTTGAATTATTTTCTTTCATATTTATAACTCTTAATAAAATTAGTGTTTTATTCAAGTGAACAAATATATAATTGGTAGTAATTGATTATGTTATTGGTGAAGGAAAACCTGTTCGGAGGGTAATTGTTTACAAACTATAGTTTGTTAAAAAAGTTACATTTTGACATTTAAATCAATCTTGGTGTGTGTGTGTATGGTGGACATTCGGCTAGCATAATTTGTTTTGTTTGTGGTCTCTTTGGAAGGGTCAGCATGTTCAATGTGCTCTAATGTCCATAGTCGTATTCCTTGAACTCACAGTAATAATTTTTATACAGCAGGCATTAAGCGCAGGGTATGTATACAACATACATTCTTACTGCAGTACTGCGTAATCCTTTTTGTAAATTGATGGTATATGATGATAATGGTTGAATTAGTTGGGGAAAAAAGCGAGCATGCCTAGACTTCGCACATGAGTTAGTCAATGAGCACTTGGTGTAAAATGTTGATGCTTAACGGTGTGTGCCTTTTTTAATTAAAAGGCTAATATAATGTTCGTCTCAGATAAGACACATTTTAGTTCTTCATGTTGCATTGTTTTGCTGTCACAGACCACTTTGGCATACCCCAGCCCTGACCCATTGGAGACATCTAGTGGACAACTGGATTACTACGGCCAGCGACCATGGAGACAGGGGCAGCAGAGTAAGGTTTTATACTTGAATAGAGTAGAGATTTACTTTTATGTACAGCTGGGTTATACAATTATTTAAGTAATTGATTACTCTTTTTATTATTCGACTCATCGGATAACTGGAACCTTGGTGGGAGAAAGCTTCACCTCTGTTCCCATGTCTGCAGCCAGTTGCGAGGTGATTAGTGGTGCTTGATGGCATCAGTTATGAGTAGCTGCGTCATGCTAAGTGTGGCTTATAGAAGGGGCCTGAGTAATCGTTTACAAAATAGCTAGTTGATTAAATGTTCATCTCTAAATCAACCAAATATACTAATCCCAGCTCTGCTTTTCTGAGTCAATATTTCCCCCTACCTTGTTAGTGTGACTCTTTGCTGAATAACAGAAACACTGAATAATACTTCAAATGTAAGTTTATGATCCTTTGAAGATATCCGAGAAATATTCATTTCATACATATATACATTCTGAAAAGTTACAGGGTTTCCTCAAATAATTACAGAAAACTCATACTGACGCATTATCTTCAAATATATTTTAAGCTTGTATTAATTAATAGTGTTATTGATCATTAAGAGCATGATCATAAAGCAAACATGTGGTTGTCATTTGTGTCTAGGTGTTACATATGTAAACGATTTAGCGGTGTTACATGTGATTACATACTCCAAAGGTTTGGGACACCTAGACAATTTATGTTTTAAAATCATCCACCCGTCTTGTTTAACTTTTCCATAACTTCAAAGTAGTTTTTCTTGTCACTACTGCAGCATGGTTGACTATGCACGATGCGAAAGAAGTTCAACATACAAACATACTATAGGGCTTTATGCATTTGTAGTGGGTTCGATTTAGGCGCACGCAAGAACTGGCGGCAATGCGTTTATTAACTAACACAACAGGTTACTCTGAACGTTAACAGGATAACAACATAGGGTTGTAACCACCGCTCCTAACTTGGCTAACACACGGGGTATACTCTATTACCGGACCAGGACAGCTCAACACGCTGCCTCGTCCACTAGCAGAGACCAGAGACCGAGGATCGTAGATGGCGGCTTCATTCCCAGAGTTGACCCAGCAGAACAGCCCCGCTCCCTCCTGGGACTTGGCTTATAACTGCTCCGGCGTGGCCGGCTCCGCCCTTGGCCACGCCCCCTTCCAGATCCTTCGGGAGGGACCCTGGGTCCACATCACGTGGCCCTCACCCCCATCTGCGGGTCCCCTTGTCCAGTCATGTGCCCTCTCGGGTTCACCCAGGATATCATGTCCTGACCTGACCTCAGTGAGACCCGGACTCTGCCCTCTAGTGAGCCATTCCGTGCCATGCTCACTCTGGTGCCATAGAGCAGCACCACGTGTACAGTACCACTCTTCACTCGGTACTGTCGCTACACAGTGACACCATTTATGTCATTACACATTTAGAGTAAATAATTTGTCACTCGATGTCTTCAAAAATGTAATTGAAATATTAACAAAGCTTCTCACAATTAGTCTGAGATTTTATTGGAAAAATTGCCACAGTTTTGATTGTGTTAAATTGCTCAATGGATTTCAATTAATTGTATAAGAAAGATGACACATTCATCCTTCACACAGGCAAGCTGCATACACATTTTATTGTTTGGCAGAAGTAGCTTAGTATGTGATATTTTATTCTGATTATTTACTTTTACGCGTGTTCCTTTGAACATTGTAGAGCTCACACTTTAATAACAAGCTATTGATTTAATTTTGCAGTTGCTTAAATAAAATGGTAATGTGACAACTACACAATCTCCACGGGACTGTATGGTGCTGATCAAATTAAAACACTCCTCATTCTGCTTGTCTTTGAGAAACTATATATTGACCGTAGAAACAGATGGACTATTTATCCACAACAATAAACCTCGATAAATTTACAAACCATGCTGGTTCTGGAGAACGAATTCCCTCTTGTATGAGTTACCTTGATTATAGGACGCTTGCTTTGTTGGTCTTAATTTTTTTTCATGGGAAGATCAATGTGTGTTTCTCACGTATATTTTATTTTTGTAATGTTTGTATTTTGTTGAACCACACAGTGACACCTTGGCTTGAAATCCCACCATGTAGCTGAATTTGTGGCAGTGTGTTCAATTCACAATCGTAAGGTTTTGAATGTAGGTACCAGTACATAGTTTGACGTAGCCAATTTTCCTTTCGAGGTCGACATACAGTATCCCTGTGTGGTAAGTCATCAGTTGCTGTCTTATGGATAGACTACTCCATGCTGTAGTAATGTGTAAATCCTACTGCTGGAATAGGCCGATGACCAGCATCAATAAGCACTGCCCAAGGCTCATGAGAACACTTTGACTGTTCTATTTTCTCAAGCAAATTCATGTTTTTTAAAACGTTTATGGGGGTCTGGGAGTATTGTTACACAGCCTTAAGTGGAGTGGAGGGGACATGTGACTTGCCCTTGCCTTCACCTTTTAACAAATTAGTCCTACCTGCCAACATGAGATAGCTGCACAGTACATGTCTGGAAGTGACTCACGTCTGACCTTTTCCTTGTATATTCATGAATCTATGATTGGGGCCAGAGGAGGGGACACCGCGTGACACACTTTGATCATCTGTCCCATAGGCATTGACCCTCCAGACGCAGCGCGCGAGCGTGAAGGCATCCTGGCTCTTCAGCTCAGAGAGAAGAAAGTGGACCACAGCGTGAGTTTTCTCCGTCCACTGCATGCTTGCAATAGCGCAGGCTATATAGTTGGGATTGGTGAGTAGTGCAGTGGGTTAATGTACTGCGCTGCGAACCTGTTGAACTGTTAGATTTCCAGCCACGGTTAACAACCGCCGCGAGTGATACTGTAAACCAGTATTGGAGTCTTCATCCCTGTTTACCATGTTTGATGTCTGGTCAAACAATCCCCATCTAGGAGTAGATTGACAAAGGGCTGTGGATTTTTATGTTATACATATATAGAGACTGTTTTTATATATATATATGACATAGTTGAGAGATTTTTCTTGAGTTGATAAACCAAAATAGGTTATCTAAATAAGTAGGGTATAGATAGCAGAGCCCAGTTGAACTATAAGTCTCTCAGGGAAGACTCGGATATGGTGTTCCAATTACAATGTCTTGATTCCTTTTAGGTAATTTCATGACTTAGACCGGTATTATTTAACTCCTATTAAACATGTTATTTTAAAATGTATTCTATTTATGATAATTGGATGGCAACAACATCCCTCGTTTGAAATCCAGATTTGAATATGAAATATTGTACCTCCAAAAGTAAATACTATATTGCAATGCAATAAATAAATTATTTTCATGTAAAATTTTGTTAATCGAGGTGCCCTATCTCCATGCAGGGCCTTATCATCCCTCTGCTGAGCAGTGCAGTGGCACAATTCAAGAAATATAAGTGCCCTCGTATGAAAAGCTACCTCAGTAAGTCGATCGTCTTTGATGGTATATTCCAGTGTTCAACATTAAAAATAATGTATGGTGTGATGTCCCGTGTTCAGTTCATCTGCACGGTCTTAACCTTACATTTGTACTTTGAATGACTTTGACCCCTCGCAATAGGTCAATCAGAGTAAAATAAAGGTCACATTGGTCTCAGACCACATTTTATGGAATGCCTCATCAGATCTTGGAAGCTAAGCTTGGTTGAGCCAATATAGTGCTTTAAATGGAGACCTCCAATCTTCTTGGTTCTTTTGGTAAAGTCACGTAGAAGGGAAATAATAAAATAATAAAGATAAAACATAATAAAATAATTCTCACGACGTTTCGGCCACAACGCAAGCAGCCGTCCTCAGGTGAAGAACAGGTCTGTCGGACGCTGTCTTTCCGACAGACCTGTTCTTCACCTGAGGACGGCTGCTTGCGTTGTGGCCGAAACGTCGTGAGAATTATGTTTTATTTTTATTATTTTATTATTTCCCTTCTACGTGACTTTACCGAAAGAACCAAGAAGATGAATCCCTGCAGTCACGAAAGCTTTAAATGGAGACCTCCAATAATAAGAAATTACTGGCTGCAGGCCAGAGTTGTGGGCAGCAGAAGGCAGTGCTGCACAATCCAGTATTCTAGGGTCCAATGTGTATTCCCCCCTGCCTTTACTAACCCACACTGACAAGCATGGTTAAGCATGGTCAACTAAGCCCTATGACCTGTGTGGTGTGGGGAGGCCCTCAACCAAAAGTGGATTGGCAAAGACTGTACACGTGCACATGCACACGGGTACAGATCTGCAGCAGTGCAGGTTGCATTAATGTGTGTTGAGCTTCAGCACAAATTCTTCTTATGCTGTTTTGCAGTGGTACAGATGGGTGAGGAATACTACTGTGCAAGGGATTACAAGAAATCCCTCACGTAAGTTGTAATATGCAGTCCAAAGGGAATTAGCCTTGCAGATAACAGCCATTATTCATCTAGCTTTTGTGCATTGTACCCCAGTCACTTGTATTTAATGTTGGCATTTGATCCCATTCGGCAGAGCAGCAAATAATTAGAAATGTATAACCCTTGTCACATTGGAAATTACTTTTTTAATGAATCGGTGGAATGCCTGTGAACTTTTTTATGCATTTGCTCTTTATATTAACTGTATTTATTAACAGAGAATACATTACTTCTTGTATAAACCTGAATTATTTCAACACTAATAACAGTCGTAACTTTTGTTATTTTTAGTCCAAATGTTTTACTCAATTACATATGCAAATAGGTATTATTCTTTAATGCATGCGAAATTCAGTAAACTGGTGAATTATAGTAGTTTTCAAACACTGATAATTATAATTAGCATTTTACAATTGCATATTGTCTGCAAAATTCATAAATGCCTGCGAATAATCGTGCGTGTGTATGCGTCACAATTCCTATTGCATTTCTAATGTCAGCGGTCCTTTTTGGAAAGGGGATTTTATATCGACTAAATGGTTTGGTAGGCATCTAACAATGGATCCGTTTCATCTATTAAAATAAGTTTTTAAGCTCAACTATATGTGCATTGAATATTGCCGTAAAGAATATTATTTCGCACGATTTGTGCAATTTGTATGCGAATCGTATACTAATGTTATCTTTCGGCTAATGCAGTGAACAACGCTGTAAAAACTAGACGGGGGGAAAAAATGAAATGCAATGAAGATGGTAAATACGACACAAACATAATCCATTATTTCATAAGATCGCAAGGCCCCAATTGTCACTGGAGGAGGGCGAACCAGTAGACATCTAGCCTTCTGGTGTCAGAGATCGCTTACGACGATGATGATTCTTCTTCTTGGTTCTTTCGGTAAAGTCACGTAGAAGGGAAATAATAAAATAATACAAATAAAACATAATAAAATAATTCCCACGACGTTTCGGCCACAACGCAAGCAGCCGTCCTGTACTTCACCTGAGGACGGCTGCTTGCGTTGTGGCCGAAACGTCGTGAGAATAATTTTATAATGTTTTATTTTTATTATTTTATTATTTCCCTTCTACGTGACTTTACCGAAAGAACCAAGAAGACGAATCCCTGCAGTCACGAAAGCTTTAAATCGAAAGATGATGATTCTGTGAAAGATGGGGGTCGGTAAAATCGTTCTCGCGCACATGTCGCCTGGTTCAGCCTGCTCAGCTACGTGCTGTGGGAGTATCGGAGCGAGCGCTGGTGGAGCCTGCTGACCTCCATCCTCTCCACAGCGCTTAAGTGCGCCTACCTCATGGGCCAGAACCTGGAGTACATCACCTTCTGTCTTGAGCTGCTAGGCCGAGGTGAGGAATCGCGAAACTTCACGACCTGCGCACGTCCACTAAGTTTTGTGCAAGCACCCTGTGCTGCCACAAACGTTCGTGTTTTTATTAAACATATGCGAGGTGTCTTATAAAGATGGCATATGTTGCAATGGTATTAGATTGGTAAGGCTTTATAATTGTATATTTGTATTTTATTTCAGCATCAACATTGAGCCATGAAAAGAAGGCTTCTATTCAGAGAAATCTAATGAAAGTTCTTATGGTACGTTATTCATTTGAAAGCACGCGTGCACATGCAATGGAGACGCGATTCTATTATTTGTACACTTTTTTTCTCAACCTAAAATTATGGGCATCTTGCTTTTCACTTCTGCATTTAACATGTGTTCATGACGGTGCTGCGTGTATTTTCATGAATTTCCATTACATTCTTGTGCCTGCTTTGTATCCAACGTAAGATGGTGGGTGGTCAGGTGTGAACGATAACCCTGCGGTTTATCTTGACTAATTGTATTAGGTCTGGTGTGTTGTTCAACTAGTAATTGACCGTGTAATCACATAACGCCTACCTGTAAAAATATTATGATGTATTTAGACTTAAAACTTTCGTGACTGTAGGAATTCATATTCTTTGTTCTTTCGGTAAAGTGACGTATATAGAAAACAAAAATCTAAATTAAAAGCAAAAAACCCTCGACGTTTCGATCGCAACACAAGCGGTCTTCTTCAGGTGGAGAAGAAGACCACTTGTGTTGCGATCGAAACGTGGTGGCTTTTTTGCTTTTACTTTAGATTTTTGTTTTCTATCTACGTGACTTTACCAAAAGAACCAAGAATATTATGATGTATTATATATTTTTTTTACTTTGCATTATCATTTTTTCAGAACGGATCCCCAGACCCAGAGCCTGGTTGCATTGCCGAGTCTGTGAGAGCTGCTCAGAAGCTATGGGAAGATCGAATGTCCCTTAAAGGAAACAACTACTTCACTGTTGATGCCCAGAGCTATGTGCCCTTCGGTATGTCCAGCTGCAGACCAACATTATCGTGCTCCACATTTTATGTTTATATGTGTGGGGAGCGGTAGTGTAGCAGTTAGTGCGCTGCGATACAAGCCCGACGACCCGAGTTCAATTCCCGCTCACGACCAACACCTGTGACGATTATCTGAACCTGGTCCTGGGCCTCCTCCCCTAGGTAGGCAGTCTCAAATGAGTACCTGGTGCGTGTGTATAAACATCGTCACTGGGTAGACAAAGGCGGCCAGATTTTGTTCTGGCCTCCCACCCCCTTGTGTACTGTGCCGACCTTCATAGGTGCTTTCTAACAGCACTTTGCTCAACAGTCTGTTAAAGATATTTGTCTTGTGTGTGTATATATATATGAAGATCAACAGGGGCAACTACCATGTGCGCCAGGTTGTAAGAGGCGGCCGTGTGGGGTGTGCTACGTGGTGGGCAGTGCAGCAAAATAAATGGCTTGTCCCGTGCTTCTTTGTTCCCGCTTGTATGCTGCCCGTCTTCACCCACCCGCACTGGCCACGGGTGAAGTGAGGTGAAATATTTCCCATGACCAGTGGCGTGGGGAGGCCCTCATCCACCAGTGGATTGTCAAAAGGGCTGTAACCTATACATGTATACATATATGCAGTATATTATCAAATTTCCTACAACTTTTTTAACAATATTTATGGGAATATTTGTTGACTAAAAATTGCTCTAACTTGGTCACTAACGGTTGCGAATCATATTTAACATTGGTTACAATGGAAGCATTGTGAAATAATTCAAAATGCTTGGCCAATTTAATGAGTTCTCACTTTGCTGGAACAAATTGTGCTTTAAAAAAACTTGATGATACATGTCCCATCCAGTAAACATTTTCACTAAACTGTGATGCTTTGCAAAACGAAATTAAATTGGCCCTCCTGCAAATTTGTGCCAGCATTTGCTTTGTGTGTGTGTGCGGTAGGGCAGCGGTTAGCGTGCTGCACTACGAACCCGGCTACCCGAGATAGATTACCGCTCACGGCCAACACCAGTGACAATTTTCTGAACCAATCATGGGCCTCCCCTAGGTCGACTCGGACTCAATTGAGTACCTGGTGGGGTGTATAAACATCGCCACTGGGGAGACGAAGGTGGCCTGGCGTTGTGCTAGCCACCCAACCGCTTGTGTGCTGTGCCAGCTTTCATAAGTGCTCGCAAACACGACTTGCTCCTACAGTCTGTTAAGGCGTGATCTCTGTGTCTGTGTGTTTTGCAGTGGAATGCAAGGCGGTACTGACTGCGAACAGCTTTCCCGTGGACTCTCTCGTGGAGCTGCACGTGTACCTGAGGGCCAGCTGCCCCTTCCCTGTGCGCTACTCCTCGCTCTCTCTCACCTTCAACAACCCAGTGAGTTACTTCGCTGAGCTGCGGCTAAAACTCCTAATGGGGTAGACGGTTAAAAAATGCCAGCATCGCAAACCTTGATGTCCGGCCATTAATGTTGACGTTACAGCCACAGCCCTATTTTAATCCATTCCCTGTCAGTAACTGGGGTTGTTTAAAAATACTTCATGCTGGTCATTGCGGATTGGTGAAAGGGGGCGTCTGCCAGGATTGGTTGCGGTATCATTCAGCACTGATGTTCTCTGAGGCCAGGAATTTAATGAAAGTTACCAGGCTCGCAGTGCAAATGAGCTAAACACTGCAACACTGGTCATGCAAATTGTGTGCGTATATACATGACTAGCTCTAGTGATTACACTACCTACCTTTTTATATTAGTTAATGAAGAGTAAAAAATAACTCTGCCATATAGACTACATTTAAAACAACAAAATTTTGTTTGTGAATAAGAACTATCTCCATCAGTAATAATATGAAGTGGGATATATTGCTTGCTGCAAAATCACATTCGACTGACTTTACCCAAACTTCAAAGCACTCGTAACATTCAAGGCTATTTGCACTTGATTTTACAGCAGTGAGAAGGTTGTTTGAGAAAGAGGCTCTCATGCAGCACGTGCCATTTTGCTGCAAACAACCACCGACAGAGCTGGCTTATATGTGTGTGTGCGCATTGGCAGGTAGTGGCGTGTTAGCGGCTGTTTTGTTGTTGCAGGCCTACAATGAGTTCTGCACACTGACTGACACGAGCTCTGTCTCCTGGTCAATGGAACTGCCAGCGAGCGACCATGAAATGTGCCTCGTTCCTGAAAAGACCAAGCGGCACGTGTTCACCTTCGTGGGTCAAGCGGAGGACGTGGGGAAGAAGATTGAGGTGTGCGCATGTGATTGCTTCTGTTTTTTTATTTCATGAATTTTTTATTCGTATTTTTTTTATGCCGTTACTTTCGTGTGAACGAGCTTAACAATCATTAAGCACCTGGTCCCACGCCGAGCTGTAATTATTCAGCCCGGTCATTAATGATCTTTTCTCATTTACTTCTGGATGAAAGGACTGCCAATGCAGACACCAACATCTTCGGTCCTCAACATTGGCATTTTTTCCTCGCTCCCAACTGTGCTCCAATGCCAATGCTCCATTTCCCATTTACTTAATTTCCTCCTGCTTACACCTTGTTTCAGCTGCCTCTGCCAGTTGTCTAGTTTTGTCCACCCGATCTGCAGGATGAATCAATAATAATAATAATGGTGCAAGGTGTTAATCAGCCAAAATATTAATCTTTAGTCATTACGATACAACCACTTGATTGCATGTGCCATCTCAAATTTCCTCTTGATTTACGATGAGTGAATTTTCCATAATCGGGCCATGACGACCTTTAGAGCATACTTTAAAAAACATTTTATAATGTAATGTCACACAGAGTTTCACTGCTTTTAGTAAGAGCTTAGTGCATGCTGTGCTTGCTCTGCTTAACTTAATTCTAAAGAAGCATTAAGTGAGTTCTTACCATCATCGTAATTGGAATTAGCTTACAGATAACATGGTCTGGAGGGGAGCAACGTATAATTTTTGCTTTTAATGATCACAGTGCAGCCATTGCGTAACAAGTCTTGCTTATATAATATTTTTAACTGCTCTGTTGGGAAATAAGGGAAGAAGTGGAGTTTTACATAATAATATAAATCAAATCAACCATGGAATTTTATTATGGGAGTTGGTGAAAACAGTGTTTTTTAAATAAGTTGTTATGATCAAGGAAATTATGAGAGGAATATAGTCGTATGCACATGTGCTCCTTATGGCGGTACCCCGGGGTACCAAATAATATAAAATGGTCGAGGCAATTAAATATTGACTGGGGTACCAGTCAATCCGAAATCAGTGCTACTCCGTGATGTCGAAACGCAGCGAAGACGATTGCGCTGAAACCCTGAACGCTCGTACGCACTGTAGTGGTGCATCGTGTACAGCTCGTCGAGATGAGTCGATTGCCGCATCGCCGACCATCAACAGACTAAAACTGACTGCATCACGGACATTATGCAAGAGCCGGGGGACCGCCATAAGGTTCATGTGCATAATTAGGTGTAAAGCCTAGCAAACTGGATTTGCAGTTCAGGGGGATTAGGATTAGGTTATAAAAGGTGGATAAAACTAGGGGTGCACCAAATAGCTATTTTTTTTATATCTGGCCATATGCAAAATACCTAACAAGTTCTGTGGCTAGGCCTAAATTAAAATAGTAATGGAGAGTTTTCTATGTTATATAGCGTAATTGAAAAGCACAATACAATCCCCAGTGATACATGAGAGATGAGAGATACATTCAGTCAGATGAAAGATGACAAATGCAATATGCTATAGGTGAGAGGTACAGTAGGTTGCTACTAGAGAGATGCGAACAAGCGATAGGCATGTGGTGAGGTCGTAGAAGATTCGGACAAGAAATAGAGACATGCGAGACGGTTGCATTGTGATGAGGTGTGATGAGAAGTGTGAGCACCCCACCCCTATCTTCCCGGCATGGAAACGTAGCTCGACAGAGATTCCTCTCGAGGGTATTTGGCTCGCCCGCCAGCAGTGGCGTAGACCAAGGAGTTTCAGGGCTGCGCCTTTGACATTTTACACGACAAGTGCCGTGCGGCTGTCTCCTTGCAAAGGTGACGTCGGTGATTGCCGTGCTGGGCAGCGATTCCACGCGCAGAGTTCTCCTGCACTGGGCCAAGGGCGGCGGCGACGCCGCTTCGGCCCACGAGGCCACGCAGGTCCTGCGCTCGTTCCGGCGCCCGCCCGCCATGGCGGAGGGCGAGCAGGCCTGGGACGGAATCACTGTGCAGGCCTCCACACTGTGAGTCGCCGCACCGTAGGACTCAACTGTGGTCGTCGCTCACATCTTGCACTGCTATAGGTTCTCATGAGACGGGTCATATGAACTGGGGCGGTGGAGGGAAGGGGTTGCCGTTGCAATGTGGGTGCGCATATCTTAGACTCCATTGTAGATGTTTAGTGGGTGAAATTGGGCGTCTCTTCAAAAATGTTTTATTGTTGTAGGACACTCGTCTATGTGACAATATGAAGGCCATCTGCCTGCAGTTTAATTAAGCACTTCATTCAGGTCATAGTTTTACCCATTTTAAGTCACCAGAAAAAAACCTCAATGATTATAGCTGCTGTGATTGGATATGAATCCCCAGCCAGTAATGTTTGTTCAAGGAGAGGCCACTGCTGATACTATGCTATTGTCGTTACTTTCCTATTGATAACCAATGTCTTCTAATTACCTCGATGTGAATGCCCTTACCGCCTCCCTCCCAATTTTGGAACAGATGAAGGTGTAGTTCTACAACTTCTTGCTGGCAGATGGCCTCTACTTGGGATCACAGTGTTTTGAAATTCAGAAACGGACGTTTTCTAAACCCAAACTGTGTTTGTATTGCCTGCAGGCTCGCTCCACGAGCCCCAAAAATAGCGGTTCAGATGCAGCACGAGCCGCCTGCACTCACCAACGAGATGTTCTGCATCCGGGTGACAGTGCAGAGTCTGGAGGATGTCCCCGCGGCAAACGTCACCCTCTCTGTGGGCCTCAAGTCTGGTACTGGCTCCTTAGCCCGACACTGCTTGCTGCTCATTTTTATGTCCAGCAGCTCCCTCTTGTGGCGTCTAAAATAGCGGGGCAAAAGCTGGAGTGTTGTAATGTTAAGTACCTTGACCCGAGATTTTTGATGATTTATTTATATATGTATATTAAACATAAACGTTGTACCAAGAGCCTCCCGTTGGCCTCTGAACACAGCGGGATGTTGTTATTTTCAGGTCAGGATGCAAACCTGACACAGACAACGCACGTGACGCTTGACGGCTCCAAGATTTGCGACGAGTCCCACCCGTCGTTTCTGCACGACATACCCCTTGGAGACCTGCAGCCTGGGCAAACGGTAAGAGTCCCCGAGGTGCACGCATCCAAACTCCCTTCGGCTTCTCCCAATTCTGTAACATATAACTTGTATATGTGTATGTTGAGCTTATTTGGCATCGTACTTAGCCTACTCTGCTTATCGGAGGTGTTGGGGAAGGACAACAAACTAAACACAAAAAGCAGTTCGAGTGGAATGAGTTTTCAGTCTAGATTTAAAAGCGCATAGCTCCAGTGGCTTCCTAATATCGGAAGGGTGTTCCAGATAGCCGCAGGAGCGCATCTGAAAGTGTGCGATGCTGAATTGTTCCACGTGTGTGTGTAGCAGCGATGGTGAGCTCACATACACAGAAACCTTGGTTTGATTCCTCGTCGTATTCACTTGTTTTGTAATGATTTACCTCCTGGGCACCTCGTGATTTTTATGAATTGTCATGATGCAGGGTCACACTGAAATATAAAAGATATTCTCTCTCTCTTATTTTTGTACTATTTTCTGTCTGGTTCCTTCCATCTTGTTTATTCCATGAGCCTAAAGGTTAACATTCTATTCGTTGGATTTATCATGAATATTCAATTCTTCGATGAATGAATTGATTCATGTATCAAATTGATGATTGTCAGAATCTATTTTAAATGATGTTTGATATGTGAACATGTCATCGTACCTATTTTGGCTGCCTCAAATTAGTACCTCGTATAACCTGTTAGCGTAAACGTCATGTGTAATAATGGATATAATAGATGCTTGCTAAAAGGGGAATTGGTGTGTTCTCATGTGTGCATGTGTATATTTAGGTGGATAAGACGGTGTTCGTCAAATGTTCCATCGTCGGAACTCGTATTTTCTTGGTGTCTGTGGGTTACTCGGTGAACGCTTCTGTTGGGACCAGCGGCAAGGAGGTGACTTGTCGCTGTCACAAGGTGAGCCGATCGAAATAAGTGATGAACTACCCACACTAACAACAGGTTACCGGATCACTTGCACCTTTGGCAAATGCTCTATGTTGTTGGTCAATCGAGATGAACGATTAGCACAAGGATAAAAGAACACCAGAGGGATGGCAAATGCTCTCAAAGACATTCATTTAAATTTGATAATATTCTATACAAACGAATTACTATTGGCCAAGGCTAATTCGAGAATATATTAAAATTTAGAGAAATAAAAAAATAATTCAACAGTCGACCGCTATAGGCTGAGTGCGACTTGAACACATCGTTATTCATGTTACAAACTGAATAAAAAAGTGTATTTATGTTGATAGAAACTAACACAGCAATTTAACAATACTAAACATCTTCTTGGTTCTTTCGGTAAAGTCACGTAGAATGGAAATAATAAAATAATAAAAATCAAACATAATAAAATAATTCTCACGACGTTTCGGCCACAACGCAAGCAGCCGTCCTCAGGTGTAGAACAGGTCTGTCGAGAATTATTTTATTATGTTTTATTTTTATTATTTTATTATTTCCATTCTACGTGACTTTACCGAAAGAACCAAGAAGATGAATCCCTGCAGTCACGAAAGCTTTAAATCGAAATTCAATACTAAACACTTAATATAATTCACTATGATTAACCAGTATCACCACGTAAATGTGTACTTTATTAACATGTCACAAAATGTGTTATAATCTAACAATCGACAAGTACAATCAATTAACTTTGCCTAACTTGTTTCATTATGTAAACCTTTGTATTACCATAGCATGTATTGCAAACTAAAATAACATATTCTTAGGTGTTTTCGGTAAAGTCACGTAGGTAAAACATTAAAATTAATGAAAGTAAAATAAAATAAAAATCACGACGTTTCGGAGGCAACACAAGTCTCCGTCATCAGGTGGGACCGTCACAGCCAGATTTGCTGCATCAAGTGAGGCAATGATTCAAGATGTAATCCCTTAAAAGTAACTTGATTACATCTTGAATCATTGCCTCACTTGATGCAGCAAATCTGGCTGTGACGGTCCCACCTGATGACGGAGACTTGTGTTGCCTCCGAAACGTCGTGATTTTTATTTTATTTTACTTTCATTAATTTTAATGTTTTACCTACGTGACTTTACCGAAAAAACCTAAGAATATGAATCCTTGCAGTCACGAAAGCTTCAAATCTAGAATTAAAATAACATAATTTATGTGATTTATATTAACCTCTAGGTATCACTTCTGGCCACCTTCTGATCTTTTGTGGGCACGTATTGATGACATCATAGCACCTATTTTAAGTCCCAAGACTGGAGGACATTTGCTCAATTCTGCCAAATGTTTGATGATGGCTGTAACTGAGTAAACTGCCATACCCAATTGTTAAATGTTGTGGGATTGCTCTCCAACGCACGTGTGTGCTGAAGCAGTAATAAACTGGCACGTTAGTTCAGGTGATAACTTCATCAATTGGCTGTCGGGTGGAGGAGGGTTTTATGACACACTTTTTGCTCGCTTGATCTGATCCAAAAACGTGTCGACTGAATCGGCTTGGCTGTCGAGTGGTGGAGGGTCTTGAGGACAGGTTTAGTCAGATCATTATGTTGCTCAACGCACAAATCAATCATTGGCTGGGAAAAGCTACATGTTAAGTCAGGGTTATTTGTTAAAAAAAAGTTAACAAGTAACATTTAGATTTACTAGAAGGAAGGTTTATTGACGAAGATTTAAGTAAGAAAAATGCATTTAGAATACTGCATTTCTTTTGTAATGCACTCGGGTGAAAAGACATTTTGCAATGATTACAACCATGCTGTTTAAATATTTCCCCTTCCGTTTTCTTTCTTTGTGAGCAGGATGAGACGATTATCATAGAGACAGTGTTACCTTTCGACACTTCTGTGAAGTTGGTTTCTACAAAGGTACGTTTGTGTTTATTGGTGAAAACTGTGGATTTGTTTGGTAAATTATTCAAGAAGCGTTACATATGAAGTATTGGAAAATGACGGCAGGAAACTCCTTGACGGGAACACACTTCTTTTATTAAATCTTGACTTGTAACAATACAACGCGTGGCCTCTCTTCTTCACAATGCGCTTCTCTTGACTCTGGATTCTGTGCTGCTGGCTCTCTGTGCCTCGTGTAGACTCCGCGCCTCGGCTACACTCCTCTCTCGCCTCGTGTAGACTCTGCGCCTCTGCTACACTCTCCACTCGCCTCGTGTAGACTTTGCATCTCTCTCTCTGGCTACACCGTATGCATACTCGGCTCGTGTAGACCTTCCTCTCTCTCTGGCTACACCGTATGCATACTCGGCTCGTGTAGACCGTTCTCTCTCGCTGGCTACACACTATACATTACTCAGCTCGTGTAGACCGTTCTCTCTCGCTGGCTACACCGTATGCATACTCGGCTCGTGTAGACCGTTCTCTCTCGCTGGCTACACACTATACATTACTCAGCTCGTGTAGACCGTTCTCTCTCGCTGGCTACACACTATACATTACTCAGCTCGTGTAGACCGTTCTCTCTCGCTGGCTACACACTTATACCTTACTCTCCTCTACTCTCCATTACTCTCCATTACTCTCCATTACTCTCCTCTCCGGGCTCTATCTCTGCACCTTCGTCTTCATTCTTAGATGGTTCCACTTCTGCCCCTGCTCCTCTGTGCATCACCTTATATACCCCTTCTTCCCGGGAGACGGAGCGGATGCGGACCTCAACGTCGGCACCGCTCCTCAGTTACCCAATCCCCACGCGCTATCCCTACGATCCGGTTCCGCTCAGCGCGTGTTTCCACTCCCCGACCAATCACACCGCGCTGCTACCCGATCACTCCCTCTGGGCGCGTCACCGGCACACAGCCAATCAGCAGCACTACCCCCACCCGCGCACTGACGCCTGCTCCTCCCTGTCAGCGCGCGTCACCACACACACACCCGTACATACGCGCTGGCACACGACATATACACCCAGCGCGTATCACCACTACACATATATTGTTTTCACATTCTTGCAGCAATCATTGTACAATTATAATTTAATAGGGGAGAAAATATGCCTTACAACATATTCAACCTTTAATGTGGTCATATCAATTGGTGAATTGCAATGGCACTGAAATTGTTTTTAATATTTTAAACAATATTAATACACTGACCATCCACTCATTTCTATCATAGTCATCATCAATATTGGTTCATACAAAAATATTTTATATTAAGTTTGCAAAGCCCATTAGCATCAGATAATGATGTAGCATACAAGACAAAAACATTTAAGAATATTGATTAGTTAAGTGAACGGTGATTTGTTTTTTTGGATTTATAACTTTGAGTTCACTTACGCACCTATAACAAAACGCAATGCATTCGTTAATAGCACTGCCCTAGAAGGAGAACATTTATAATAGGTACCTTTTTGGGCAATGGCCCTTAGGGCAGCATTGGTGAAAGTGTTGGGTTTTTTGTTATTTGTGCCGTATGTACAACTGCCAATGCATTATCGCAAAAATGTAAATGTATGCACGTGCTGTATTTAAAGCATGTATTTTGTGTCCACATTTTCAGTTTGAAGCCATGGAGAGGGTGTATTCGGACGACCCCTTCGTTCTCCTCACAGAAGTTCTCAGCATGTCGCCCTGGGCTCTGACCATCACAGCCAGTCAGCTCCAGCTAACCTCGCCGATGGAACACACGGACCGTGACGTGAACTCGCAGTTGCAGCAGAGTGCGTGCACGCGCACACGCATGCGGCCTACGGGACCACATGCGCATTATTTGATGCCGCACGAATGATTGTCTACATTTCCCATGTGGGCCAAGCTCAAGGTTGAGTGGCAAGAATAGCTGATCACAAATTATAGTGGAATTTTATGGACATATTGATTGTATGCAAGTGTCCGTCTTTAGATATTTTTCATTCTACAATGCTTTTATGGATGGGTCATCGGTCATTTGTCCAGCTCCTTTATCAGAGATGACATTACCCCCAATAACAAGTGGATGGCTCACGGTTATTGACAAACGCGTCTATTCCAGTAAGATCTCTTACATGATATATTATACAATGTGACAATTTGAGCAATTGGTTAGTCATATCACCTCCAGTGGATAAATACTCGTTTGTTACTGAATTTAATTTTGTTAGAAATATTATGGACCTGCACCCCATCTCGTATGCATCACTGTCCATGTAGTGTTTCCAATTGGGAGAACCAATTCAGTTATTGATATAAATTGTGATAATTAGACATATTGCATGTGTCACAGTGTACGTGATTCTGCTGCCCTGCAAATCTCACGGAAGCTCATATCAGATAGGGAGTGTAATCTGAGTGGTGTGTGTGTTAGCCGGTTGTTGGTAGTGCACAATTGTAATCCAACACTGGAAGCGAGGGATAGTGGATCACTGCACATAAAGTTGCGAAACTCCCTCCCACCCATGGACATCAAGGTGTCCTAATACCCTGGCTTGCCAGGAGGCAGTACAGCAGCATCTCTCTTTGAGTCCCGTTCGATTGAATGGAGGTTTTGAAAAGAAAGTGAATTTCCCATAGAAGAAACTCGATCCCATTCGGAATTATGCAATATAAATTTATATAAATTGCCTGGCTCTGTATAAAGAACACACCCCGTGTATGCTAAACTGTACTTGGAAGTGTCACAATGCAGTTGAAAAAGGTGTCTTTTATTTGTAAAATTCCACCAATGTCGGTGTTTGTGATTATTGTTATGATGTGCTCTGGTACATCTGAATGCTGACTTAAGCTTCAACTTTGAATACCTGCAATATAAAACATTTCTCCTCGCTATACTAAGTGCTATATTACTCCCTGAAAGTCCAAAGGAAGACAATTCACTCGCTCACTGATACGCTTGACCAGAGTGGGGGGGGTCGTAGCTCCCTCCTCCACGTCGACCGATTCCGCCGCAGCCATCCAAGTGGCTTCAGTCGTGGCTTGAAAAAAAGCCACAGCCAGTCGCCTCTCAGCCGACTTTGGGAGACGTTTCCAGTTGCTTGCTCCAAAGTCTCGTGCCGTTTCAGGTTTGCAGTGCAGGTTCAGGTTTGCAGTGCAGGTTCAGATCGGCACGAGTTGGTTGGCGTGCCAACACAGCCACGTCTGGCACGTCCAAACAGAGCCAGGCATCTCGCAGATGTGAGGCGGACACCGAGAATGTGACTTTGGCATTTCATGGAGACAGATGGAGTGTTTAGAAGTGTTAAATTGTACAGCCAACATTTTACCGATTAAGGATTCTAAAATAGATCTAGAATTCAGTTTTCAGACTGTATTGTGACGAACTGTGATATAAATCACAATAGCTCTGTTATTCCAAAATTCTTTCTATACCGAGATGACTTATTTCTGGTGCATGATTTCCGGTATATGTCCGTCAGCAATATTAGAGAATACCAATTAGATTATGACATTGATGATGGTGTTATTAGTGACCTGTATTTGCATTGTATTTACAGTGGAGCTGCAGACAGGAGAGAGTGGTAGTGAGTGCTACTGCCTGCAGTGTCCTCCTATAGCCAATGGACAAAGTGGAATCGCACTGGGCACATACACCCTCATCTGGAAGAGGTTAGTCTCATATACTCTTACCTGGTTAAAGGTGAGCCCAGGGGTAATAACACTTGTACATCCGGACATACAATTCTCTTATACATGCCCAGACCTCCTGAGCTTGTGAGCTACTTACACTGTGGCCCATTCTTTCCCATACATAGGTCCCTCCACACATCTGCCCCATGCCCTGCATGCGAACCCTCGGCCCCTTCCACATCTCAGTCCAGCCTTACACACCATAATTTGTCTCCGAGAATAACAATGCCAGCATAGTCTGAGCCACAATGCAAGTTGTACATTCTTATTGTGCATGTTGTCATGATAAGCACTATAGTTTTGTTCATTCTTTCACCAGTCTGTTTTAAAATTCATACATCGTATGGAGCAGTGGCATAGTACTTGGCATATTGCTATGAACCTAGAAACATTAGTTCGATTCCTGCTCATGGCTAACATCATTGGCAAGTGATATCTGAACCGGCTGCGGATACCCCACACTGCTAAGCATGCTAAAGTAAATAAAAAACACTGACTTAGATTGCGCAGAGAAACCTTTGCCCATTAGTGACTTGCACCATCGGAGATGTCATGCTGTTCTACCTTCAGGAGCTCTGCAGGACCAGACACCCCACTGGTGAGCACAGTGGTGACGCTGCCTCACGTCATTGTGGAGACCATCCCGCTCTACGTGAAGACCGGTATGCATGGCACAGCATAGCATACAGCACAATTGCTGCAGAGGGCAAAGCGACACATGCTGCCGCACACACACACACACTAAGATGATGACCCGTGTTTGGTGTGCGCAGAGCTCCCAGCAAGTGGCTGTGTTCGTGAGATGCTGCCCGTGCAGTACACGCTGCACAACCGCACCGACATTGTGCAGGAGGTTGAGCTCACGGTGGATGCCAGTGAGGCCTTCATGTTCTCCGGAAACAAACAGGTGCCCATAAGAGAGGATGACCACCACCGAAAAGAGAGTTTGCAATGTGGATGTTCACGTAATTTTTGAATACCAATGACAAATCCGTCACATTTGATACTAGGCCTTCAACAGTGGTGCTCTGCACAGACTGACCCCCACCACAAGAGTGTTGGAATCTTCCACACTTAAACTCGGGTCAAAAAACAATGATGGGTGGTACCTTGTTGCTCATTTAAGGAGATAAACACTCACTTGATTATACTTTTACAATAATGAATATACAGTTTTTCGAAGGCCTTATTACTTTGAGCATATACTTGTGACCTAGCATTTGCAAGAATTCAACCAGAAAACCAACCCACAAATTTTGGACAATATTCCTGTTAGGTATTACAAGAAATATGCAATGCCATTTATAAGGAATTATAATTGACGAGTTGGCCTTATGTCACAATGTGGAATTTGATTATAACATCTCCAACTTAAGTGTACCCACATATACTCCAATACTATCCACATGTAAAAACATGTTTCATGCCAGAAAATCGCTCCATATATCGGTCTTATTTCAAAGCAACACGACATTAATTGATCAACACATCACTTAAAAATACTGGTGGGGGGGGAAGAAAATCCTAATGAACAATAATTTTTTTTGTAGGTGGCAGACTGTCTATCCCAAGCACCTCAATCGCTATAGTTTCATTATCATTGAATATACATATACACTGTACCTCCCACGCAGTACTTATCGAGGCGCCAGACAAAACGAGTATTTGAAATAATTACTTTGGAAGTGATTGCAGACTATATCCAATAAACAATACGGGCAATATACGTAAACTATATCAAATGATGACAATCATTTCCTCGAGTCTCATCTCGTTTTTTTCACTTCGTTTGAGCTGTTTGCTGCTCAAAAATGTCTTTCATTTGGTCTTAAATGTATTAAATGTCCGTGCCGGAAGCTGGTTCCACAACATTGGTGGCAAAAACGCCAATGTCCATTTTAATAATTTTTCAGATGTGTACGCCGTTCTTGAAATCAATAAAAAAAAAAGTCCTCCGCTGGTGTGCAGATCCGGTTAAGGATCCTGCCGGGCAGCCAGCAAGAGCTGCGGTACAACATGTACCCTCTCGTGGCCGGCTTCCAGCCGCTCCCGCGCCTGCACTTCAAACTGCTGCGCTTCCCAGGAGCCAGCGACGAACTCATACGCCGCCTCCTGCCAACGCATGTCTTTGTCAAGGTGTGTCCTGACCTGCACGGGTGGCATGTGTGTATGTATACTTTCCCACCTGATGATGGACGCTTGTGTTGCGCCCGAAACGTCGTGATTTATTTTATTTCATTTTATACCTACGTGACTTTACCGACAGAACCAAAGAGTATGCACCGTACGGAGCCAACTATGCTAATTGAAGGTGCAGGGGGGAAAAGATAAGCTAAACACAAAGCACTTATAAAGAAGTTAGTTTTCAATTTAGATTTAAAAGTGCATATCTCCAGTCACTTCCTAATATTGAAAGGAAGAGAGTTCCAGATGGTCACAGAAGTGCATCTGAAAGTGCGCAATGCACTTTGTGGAGCTTGATGTGCGTTTGTGCTGGAATTTTGTGGGCTTGCCAAGGGGTGTGCCACCTGAATGTACTTGCAGAAAGATGAATAAACTGAGGGAAGTTGGGAATATCAACAATAATAATAATAACAGGAATTTGCGGTGCATCAGCATTTTACTTGAAAGTGAGATACTCTAGCTCCAGTACGAAGATCATCAGTCTTCATCGATATGAAATTTCCCCACCATTGCTATCATTTAAAAGAGACAGGACCCATCGATAGAAAGGGGGTCAGTGGGGTGTAGATGGTTACGTATAAGCCCAGTTTCCAATCTGACCCAAGGACGGCACTGCGTTATTGGCACCTATCTGCAGTTACACTTGCAAATTAGCAAATGGAAAAGGAGATTCAGCCATACAGTCTTCACATCCATAATATAGTTTTTTTGGGTTGTATCACGTAAATATAAATGTGTCGTTAAACCCGCCACCACCTGACACAGCCAACTAGTAACGTTTGTCACGTAAACAGAATATGCCAGTTCGTTATTAGTACAGCACACCGGTGTGTTGGAGAGCAAATCCACAACATCTATATTGGTCGCGAAAGCCTACGCAGTATTCACATCTTGACACGTTAATGGGAGCACAGGCATCTAGCTTTGCATGCAGTTATGGATGACAGTTGCATTTTATGTATATACAACACAGGGTGCTCATAAGCACAGGCATGCTCATTCATGCTTGCACACAGTGGTCTTCATGTTTTGCGATCATCAATACGTTCCTGGTAATGAAACTTTTCAACCTTGTGGTGTTAATGTGTCTTTACCTGTTGTTTTGTTTAGCCCCAGGGAAGAGGACTGGAGAGCAACATGTCTGAGGCTGGATGAAAACGGGGAGGTTGGGTGTGAGCCATCCTTCAATTTCACCAGAAGAGTTAATGTAAAATAAGACATTTGGTTGCTGTCTGTAATTGGATTATATGAATATATTTTAATGGTAAGCATTGTAATGCACTACTTAAGTTTGCTGCAGAAAGATTCTTCATTTTACAGCATGGCCTGTGAATAGTTGCGAGAATAATAAAGTTTTAGATTATGTTGACCAAAACTTTGTTGTGTTCACGGAGTCTTGTTTGTGGATATTTTTTCCATCTCTTTCCCCAACCTTACCCATAAAGACTAGCAGGGAGGATAACCTTATATATGATCATATCTTTCTTCCCCTTTTTCTGCCAGAAAAAAGGGGGGAAACCTATTAACATATTTTGGAACCTTATATATATTTTATTGCAGAATACATGTAGGTTAAAGACAGACATAAAGGCATAATTTGGGAGAGGGGGTGGACTTTTGGCATGCTGCCCCAGGGCGATTCACAATAATGAGAGGGCCAATTGGCCCGTGTAAGTTATTTTTAAGTTTTGTTTGGGTAAATTCTCTCCCACCCCTTTCCTCGTATCGCCCTTCCATAAAAATGCCTAATTCCCGAACGTTGTCCCTACGTGAATAGGGCAGTTAGCCCAACCACCTTTCATTTTCCCTGCCCCGTGAGCACCTGGCCTCGGGCTTGTTGTCCGCCGGAATATCTGTACCCCACTCTCCCCGTCGCTTGTGCTTTGTACCAGGCTGGTCTTTAATAAAAAAAAATGTAACCTTGTGAAGAAAAAAAGTGGGCTTGGATGGGATGTGTCGCTAAAAGGGATAATGTCCGGTGGTCGAGACTCGCGATGGAGTGGCAAAGGAGGGAAAAACACTGAAGTGGATGTCCACTGTGGAGATGGTGAATAAGCTTGTGGATGGAAACACAGCAGAACCAAAACCTCTGCCGTAGCTGACCATTGTTATAACTCTGTGGGCTCGCGGGATATTGTTTCTGCAAACCTGGCTACTAGCAAAGTGTAATGTGAGGTTACACCTGGGTGATAATGATGGGCTCTGCCGGCCTCAGCCCGCAACCAATGGGGAGTCGAGCCAGGGGCGTGGCCTTGCAGCCGTACAGTAGCTTTGGGAACGTTCCAGAGGTGTGGCTGAGGATTGGCTGCGGGGCATCACGTGTGCCAGGAATGAAAAGGGACGGAGAAGGACAGCACGTGGTCAGTGTGCGGAGGAATGAAGGGGGAAGCCAAGCTGGTGCCGTGGTCCGGAGCCTGCCACGTGGCGAGCCGCGGCAGTCTCACGCTGTCAGCCAACAGGAACTGGAGGAACGAATGTGGTGGAAGCTGTGAACGAAACTGAATAAAGAATTCTCAATTCCTGACGTCGTCTCAACGGGGTTTATTACAAAAGGTTTGTTCATGAAGCCATCCAGATATATAAACATAGACATAACTTCAACCGAGAAGATGGATACAAATTGAACAATCATTGGAAGGATGTTATTAACCAGGTAATGCCTTAACTGGTTGTGGTTGTTTCCATCGTACCTTTTTTTTCTGTTTCTCCCCGTAGCCACACTCAGTTTCCCACTTCAAGCCCCGCCCACTTCCCCCCCAGCCTCACTTCCTCTTCCCCTAACGCTCACGCCCCCCCCCTCTCTCTCCCTTGCTCCTCCTCCCTTTCTTACCTATATAACCTCTTGCCACGGCAGCTCTCTCCACCTGATGAGGATTGCTTGTATTGTGATCGAAACGTGATTTATTGTATTTCTATCTACGTGATTTTACCGAAAGAACCAAAGAGGATAGATTGTTACATCATTTGACTGAGACTTCGGAATGGCTTGAGGGAAGCCTTGATTATTAAAACGAAGCTAATACTAATGTAACAACGCTAAGAAATTCAGGCATTCGTGTATTGTGTACAGATTCAAATTATTTATTTTGGCAGCCAATTTATTGAGTGCTAGAATTTTGTTAGGCAAATGGTTTCGATACGACGCAAATCCATCACCAATGGAAATTGCTCAATAGAAAGTCTTGCAAAAGTAAAAAAGAAATGTGGCAGAAATCCAATAAATCACAATTCCAATACTGTACACATGTCTCTGACTCGTGGAGGTCTTCGACAATGGCCACGACCACAGTCTCCACACGCAGAGGGCTCGGTATGGACGAGGCTCAATTGTGTCGAGCCAGTCATGTAGCCTCGCCAGTACAAGCTGCTGCACTATTTTTACTCTTCTTGGTTCTTTCGGTAAAGTCACGTAGAAGGGAAGTAATAATAATATTATTATAATAATAAAATTATTATGTTTTATTTTTATTATTTTATTACTTCCCTTCTACGTGACTTTACCGAAAGAACCAAGAAGATGAATCCCTGCAGTCACGAAAGCTTTAAATCGAAATTTATTTTTACTCTGTATGTAGATTGGAGATAGGCCGTTAATTTGCGACCTCGCACCTGTCAAGATTTTTCACTTCTGCCAAAAGAATGGGGAATTGTAATAAATGAAAGGTTCACACATTTGAAAACATCTACTTCTCCTTCGAGCATTTAAAAAAATAAAAATTACGCTGCCACTTTGCATGTTTTTGTTTTATCTTTCTTCAGTTGTGCCCTTGTAGTGTCCTGTTAATTTGAATGTTAAACAAAATATTGCATTGGGATATTTAGTTTAATTTCGACAGGTTTGAAAGCATAATGGACAAGTTCCTCTTTGCAGGCCTTCGGTCGCGTGATCGGAAATATATCAAGAGGAGAGAGGTCTTCATTGGCAGTCCTGTGGACGCGGGTGCGAATGTGCATAGCATCGGTGCTGTTTCAGATGGTAAGGCGCTGTAGGTAGGTCAGTGAGTCAATTGCAGTCAAAGTGTAGATGCTATCCACAACACGTTTCACTTTTATGGAAAGGAAATCGCGAAAGAACTGAGCAGTGATGTGCTGGTTTGGGGCAGCCTCATGTTAATGTTAACACGCCATTTTATCTGGTGCATTTGCTGCTACTGCCAAAGTCTCGTGATGATGGGCAGTACGAAACTTCCATGTAATGCTTGGCAGTTGCACAACACGATATCCTGTAAGCGAAGACGGTTAACGTCGGACTTTTTTGCTGTAATAGTCTACTTAAGTTTGCTTCGGGTTCTTATTTACGCAATGACTGGTGACAACTAGTGGTTTTCTTGCCAGCTTAAATTCTTCGTGGCTGTCTTAAGTTGGGGCAGAATCATCCAAGACCGAAGACAAGTATCATAATTGTCTCATGTAGGTATCAACGCGTGTTTACGTAGTTTCATATTTGGTGAATTTGCAAACTCCAAAGGGTAGCCACAAAGAGTGGATGATCTGATAACGTTATGAAATACACAATCATAAGGTGAACATCTTTACCATTTTCAGAGGAATGCGCTGCTTGTTACAGGCAAGATAACGAAATGCCAGTAAATTGTAGAGACCGGTACAAAGTGGAATGAGGCATAGCAAACCAATTTTAAAAGGGAAGTGCTGTGTATAGCTGCTTTTTAATGAAGACCCCCTCGAGGTTGCGAACATTGGCCGATTAAATTATTAATAACATTCATCATCAGCCATTGTCTACCCACTACTGATTGGATGTCTCCTCTCACTTGTCACCATTCCACAGTCAGGTGCCGCCATTCATCTCACTCCTGCACATCACTCCGTCTGCAACTGTGATTGGTCTGGATGCCTTCAGCAGTCCAATCAGTGAACCTTCACCAGAGACGGACAAACTTCCTGACCCGAAGAGCTGCATACCGAAAGACAAAATATGAACTTCTACAGAACGTGCTGAAATAACTCCACAGTGCTTTAGAAAAACATCAGTACATAACTTGAGGCGGTCACGTGGCCCAGGAGTACCCACCAGGGGCGAGTGTTTGTAATAATAAAAAGGTGTTTGTAACAATAAACAAGTTTCACTTTCCTGCTATACAACATTTGACGGCAATAGTGGCAACTTGGGTTTAAAGAAGAAGAAAAATAATAAGATTGTGAAATATTTTTTTAGCAATTAAACTTTCTCATTGTTCACATTTCCAAATTGGCTTGAACGTTCTGCATTTAATAACAGTGACAATCTGCGAAAAGACCAAATCAAGAATCGCCCTGCTACAGAAACCTATACAGAAACGCCCCGGGTCGTTTCAGCTGCTGTGATGTGGCCTGTCCCCCTTTTACTGATCTACTTCGTGGCATAGCCATTGTGCTCCAGCCTGATCCGGTAATTTCTACACAACACTGCTGATGAAACAACGCAGATGCCTATCGTAACCAGAGTATCTCAAACCCGACACCAATTCCCCCGGCTTCCGGTTATGGTGAGCGTTCTGTCACCAAATAGCCACAGAGGTATGCAAACTGCAAGGAAGTTTACACGTTTTATGGCCACGTATATATTTGTACCCACACATGTTTCTGATTGTATAGTGGTCCATGGCATAACTTTGATTTTTTTTTGGATGTGAAATTCAATGTCAGTTGGCAGCTCATTGCCAATACGAATGTATGGCTTGGATCTTAATTATTGTATCTGGTTAATGTGTTCATCTGGTGGAGCGGTGACACAGTGGTTGGCACACTATGCTTTACATTTCCAGTCGCTCACAAGAAGATAAGTGGCGAGTGATATCTAAACCTTTCCCAGTTATCCCCCTCCCCGCTTGCACTCAACAGCACTGATAAGCACAGTCAAATATGGTAAAAGAACTACCAAGACCTACATGGTGTGGGCAGGCTTCCATTACCAGTAAATTCCTGAAGAGCCGTCTCGTGTATATATATAAAATGAATCAGCTGGCATGTAGTATCAGAGTAAAACTATCCTTGAAGGACAAAGGCATTGAGTGTGGTACTACCTACAGCGAACGACAACCACTTACCCATCATCAACAACGACCTCAAACGTACCTCGCCACCAACTCAAGTCTAGATCCCCCCTTCTGGGATCGTGCTATGACCATCCTAGAAATCTCACCCAGATCCGGAAGAACGCTGGCAAAACATTGGGGCAATGTGGACGTCCTGAATAAACACTTCAATCGAGACCAAAAAATTGCACCCTCATGGCTTTGCCATTCGGAGCCGTTCTTTTTCAAAAAGTCCGGGGCTCTGCTGCCTACAAACTGGACTCCACACTGAGATATCAGCAGTAAACTCATTCCTGATGCCATTGTTGATATGATGCTTCTTCGGGCCTACTTTCAAAGTGTCCTCATTGCAATTTTTTTGGCGAACTTCTGTACGACACCCGGATGCACTGCGCTATCGGATGGCCCCTTGACTTTCCGCCGCCTTTTCCCATCTATTGGGGCTATCTTTATCGCCCCTAGCTGGCTGCTGGACTCCTTGAATATATGACTCTGGGTCACTACCCCTCGGCCCTACCACGCACCCGAGTCTACTTCAGCTGGCCCTGCACCTGCCCGACTCACAACGCACACCACCAACACGGGACAAGTCCAAACACGTTATTGAACAAACATCGATCGTGTACACTCAATCAAAGTCACTACCCTTAACACTAAACAACACCAACACTAGCTAACAAACAATACAATACTAACACCAACCTATTCGACCAACCCGAGCTAACTCCTATCAGCTTAACGCTGACCCATTGACACTAATTTACCCTCTAACTCGGCTAACATTAATGCATCCTTCAGCTAGGTAGGGGGAGTCACAGCCCTCCAGCCTGACCTCAGGCACACATGGTCCTGCAAACTATGCGTACATACTCAGCATACATACGTTGGAATTCTTTCGCCAACTTTTGCGTATCGGAGTTACGACTCGGGGTGGACAACTGAAGCCCCGATTCCTGCCCCTCGCCTCCTACCTCCTTCTGTGGTGCCTTTGGTCCCTCTGCCTTTGGGGGTCTCGGTGGGACTGGATCACCAGGGCATCTCCCTGGAAAATGGCTTGATGCATGGGGGGCAGGTGGGGAGGATGGTGAGGGCCGTTGAATGAAGGCTCTGGCACCACAGCAAATTCGTTCTGCCAGTGACGAATTGAGACGAGAGAATTGTTTTTGACAACACCTGAGTGAAGTCGAGCGCAACAATCAGCTCCAACACGCTATGTTTTAGCCACCATTGCTTTAATAATTGTCCTGCCAGGTTCTAAAAGGATTACTTGGCTTTGTGCTGTGCACTTGTCAGCAGATGTGCAGGAAAGATCAAATAGACCATTGATGGAATCTCTCAAGCGAATAGGTGTCATCTGCACTGTGTTCAGGGTTCGCAGCCATACACTAGCGTGCAAGTTGCCTGTTAGATCAAACATTTTGCATGGTCCGTAGCAGTCTCTTCGTGGACAATGCTGCAGAGGCTTGGGAGAGGCGATGTTGAGTCTCCTCATCTACAGTGACATTTTGATGAAGGTAGCTGCAAATATGAAGGATCGTTTCACAGGTAAATTTATTTTTTATTCATTGTGCAGGTGTAGGAGAGGAGCCGTGGGCTGGTTGTCAAATTACCCGGGTCTTGCGAACATTCATATCCAGTTCATACTGGTCATAGGCGTTGACAAAGAAATCCAATATTAACTGTAGGTCAGACCCTGCAAGAGCTGTAAAGACCGGTACAAACTGTAATAAAGCATAACAAAGGCATTTAAAAAGGGAAGTTCTGTTAATGGAAAATCACACGTCTACTGTTTGAAATGTATAGCTGATTTTTAGCGGAGAGCCCCTATAGGTTTAAAACATTGCAGATTACATTGTTGCCCACATTCGTCATTATCAGCCATTGTGTACCCAATGCTGATTGGAGTCCTCCTCACACTGTCACCATTCCACAGTCAAGTGCCGCCATCCATATCATTCCTGCACATCACGCTGTCTCCACTTGAATGTTCTATTGAATATATTCAACAATCCAATCAGTGAACACTCAATATTCACATTCACCAGGGATGGACAAAATTCATGACCCTAAGAACTACGTACCAACATCTTCATAAGCCACAAGACAATATTAACTTCTACAAAACGTGCTGAAATATATCCACAGTGCTCGAGAAAAACACGAGTAGATAACGTGAGGTGGTCACGTGGCCCAGGAGTACCCTTCCTGGAGTTCGCCACCAGGGGCCAGTGCACCTGGCTACTTCTGCTCCCATATCATATAAAGTTTTATTGAACATTTAAAAAATTAGTGGGTCTCTATCGAGCCCAACTTGAACTGTCTTGGAGCTACACATGACTCCCATGCTGCGGGTTGTCTCCTACACAAATACGGTCAGCCCTTGACGTTCGCGAGGGTTAAACTCTTGGAAATCCGCACGCAAGTTGAATCGCGAATGTAGATGCTATGTTTATATGGAAAAATAGGGTTAGGTTCCTGCGTCGGATTGAGCATACGAGACAACATTCATTTAGAAATACGGGTGTTAGCACAACTATTGGCATGAATAAAATAGCGTCAACGTGTAAATAAGCAACACTCGCAGCAAAATTGCGTCAATATCAAGGTTTCATTATTGCCATAACTGCGCATGTCACCACAACTCACCAATGCCTTATACCCTGGGCCATATCTTGCAGCGGCCGCACAGGAGGCATGCGATCTTCAAATATAGCCGAACAGTCGCCCATCAGCTTGTCTTGGATCTCCCTCTTGGTTGCCAAATTCATGGAGACCATTTTAATGCCTGTCTCAGTTAACTGACCTTCCTTCCTTTGTCTGTTACACGTCCCACCCATCGCAGCCAGTCTTTTTACTGATCATATCTACAAACGATAATCGGCGATTTTCTATTCCAGATGTCTGCATGGCTTATCTCGCCCTGCCACACAATATCGAGTGTGTCTCAAACATCGCTGCTAAAAGAGCCAACAACTTATTTTCAAGCTTCTTAGTTTAGATCATTGACCAATATGCTACCGTGATAATCATATTTATGTATTGTCTTTCTAAATACATAGTAATGCACAATATATCAACAACGTCGGAGTCAGCATTCAACATCGAGGTATACCCTTAAAACATTCTGATGTCTCACCCATTTATCCAAAGACACGAGGCCCATCGTACAAGTGTTATGGTCGTGTGAGGACGCCTTTAAGTAAGGGTCACATGAGGCCACTTTAAGCAAACGACGGCTGGGCGCACAGCCAGGTTGGAGGAAGCTTGAGGACTTGGGAGAGATTTGGTGGGAAATAGAAAAGAGGTGGAGAAAGAGAACAAAGGACAAGGTTGGCAGGAAAGGAAAATTAGATTGGGAAGAACCTCGTGGAAGGTTCTACAAGGGATGGGGAGGATATATAAAGGGGGTACAGCATTCTTGTGATGTGAAATCGCAATCATTTAAAAAAAATGTTTTTGTTCAAAATACTGGGGTATGCTTTTAATATGCACATCCTGCAATTGTTGAAATGCATTATGGTCATGCCACTGCTACTTCACACGAAATACTACATTATTGTATTTAAACGTTATTTACACGTAATTTATGAAGATAAAACATACGTGCATTTTACATGCACAACTTGAATTGCTCAATAACTGGTCACTCAGTTGGAATACATGTCGAGTGCATTGCACTTTTCATGATCCACTCGATGTTTCAACTTCCCCTTTGAGACCTTTTTCCCCCTTGCAGTTACTTTTCAGAACAGTTTCTACAAGTGGTATCCTTCTCATAGCTGTAGCAGAAATAGCATTAATAACCATCCTTCACATCCTGGTTTAACAATATACATTTAAGTACTTGTTTTTTTCCACTAGTAAGACAATAACACATTATTTCAATTGTTAAACATTCGATGCTCCTCTACTTAAGGTTGTGCCATGAATACACTGTGTAACAAATTTGTATTTATTATTTGTTCCTGGGTAGTAAGTGTTATTTCCTAATTGCTTATGCCTCAAAATACAGAAAATGGCTATTATTCCCCACAAACTTTGCTTTTGTGACCAGGACCGTAATATTTTGAAATGTACTATTTTCAATGAGAAAACGGGCGAATTTGTGTCTTTTCATTCACATAAAGTCAGAAAAAAACAACATGAATCAAGATTAACATGTATATATACTAAAGTAATACGAAAATGACTACAAAAGATGTTTACATCAAGGCGCACTACCACAGGCGGGACTGGCCATAGCGAACCGAGTTTTCTGTGGGGAGGAACAACGTCAAGTGGGAGCCACTGGTGGACCCCCGGAAGGTGCTGATGCCACCATTGCACATCAAATTGGGCCCTATTAAACAATTTGTCAAAGCTGTAGAAAAGGAGTTGGCAGCCTTCAAATACCTTCAGGACTTCTTTCCTAAGCTGTCTGAGGCAAAGGTCCAAGGCAGTGTCTTTGTCGGACCACAGATAAAGAAGATCCTGGAGTGCAATGAATTCCCCAAGAAGCTCACTAGTATGGAGAAAGCGGCTTGGAACAGCTTTGTCGCAGTGGTTCGTGGCTTTCTGGGTAATCACAAGGTCGAAAACTATGTGGAGCTGGTTGAAACTGGTGAACTACGGCACAATGGGCTATAGGATGTCCATCAAAGTCCATATCCTTAATGCTCATCTTGATACATTCTAGGAGAACATGGATGCGTACTCGGAGGAGCAAGGTGAGCACTTCCACCAGTATATACAGGACAGTATAACGAGAACATGATGAACAACAACATTTGGGGGCTGATTCGTGAAAATGATTTATAGTATAATCGTAAATCTCGAAAAACTACTCACTTCTAAATGTTTTGTAGTAATTTTTGTATTACTTTAGTATATATACATGTTAATTTTGATTCATATATTGTTTTTTCTGACTTTATGTTGTCACAAAAGCAACGTTTGTGGGGAATAATAGCCATTTTCTATACTTTTAGGCATAAGCAATTACGAAAAACACTTACTATCCAGGAACAAAAATTGTGTTACATAGTGAAATCAATTACAGGGTGTATATTTTAGAAGCATACCCATGCATATTGAACAGAACATTACTTGGAAATATGGTACTTTTAAAAGACATGCTGTATTGCACCAAAGTCGAGTAAAAAACTGCGAGAAAGCACTTTACGTGTTAATAGATTAACTTTAAAAGACTATAACTCCAGTGTTGGATATTTCTAGCTATGTTTATACTACGTTAAATGATCAAAACACTAAGTTGCACGTGAATTACTCTTCTTAAAGTGTTTGTAAAAATAAATAAAGTAAAACTTTCCTGCTAAACAACATTTGACTGCAATAGTGGCCGCTTAGTTTTATAGAAGAACAAAAATAATAAGATTGTGAAATGTTCTTTTTTTAGCAATTAAACTTTCTCATTGTTCACATTTCACAATTCCAAATTGGCTTGAACGTTCTGCATTTACTATCAGTGATAATCTGCGAAAAGACCAAATCAAGAATCGCCCTGCTACAGAAACTTACAGGAATGATCCGGGTCGTCTCAGCTGATGTGATGTGGCCTGTTCCCCTTTTACTGATCTACTCCGTGGCATAGTCATTGTGCTCCAGCCTGGTCTGGTAATTTCCACACAACACTGCTGATGAAACAACGCGGATGCGTATTATAACCAGAATATCTGCCACCAAATATCCACAGAGGCATGCAAACTGCAAGGAAGTTTACATGTTTTATTGCTAATGACAACCACCTACCATCATCAACCCAGACCTCAAACGTACCTCGTCGTCAACTCAAGTCCCGATCCCCCCATCTGGGATCGTGCTATGACCATCCTAGAATCTCACCCAGATCCGGAAGAACGCTGGCAAAACAGTGGGGCAATGTGGACGTCCTGAATAAACACTTCAATCGAGACCCAAAAATTGTACCTCCTGGCTTTGCCATTCAGAGCCGTTCTTTTTCAAAAAGCCCGGGACTCTGCTGCCTACAAACTGGACTCCACACTCAGATATCAGCAGTCAACTCATCCCAGGTGTCATTGTTGATATGACGTTTCTTCGGGCCTACTTTCAAAGTGTCCTCATTGCAATTTTTTTTGGGTGAACTGCAGTATGATACCTTGATGCACTGTGCTATCAGATGGCCCCTTGACTTTCCGTCACCTTTTCCCATCCATTGGGGCTATTTTTATCGTCCCTAGCCGGCTGCTGGACCCATTGAATGTGTAGTGAGTCCAACTGAGTCGCAGACGTTGTTCTTTAGAGGCAACACATCTATTGTAACATCAACACGTTAACACAAAGGGGTAACTGCCCCTTCACCAGATACAGCCTAGGGTGGTGACCACCCAGCTAACTACACTATACGTAGGAGTTACGGCTACGAAGGGTCGGACCCTAACTCGGGTCCCCGACCACGTTTTGATGCCTCTTAGGATGTAGAGCTTCCAGCTTGTAGACGTAGGGCTTCCAGCTGTCCCCCCTGGGGCCACTCCGCCCTTGGCCCCGCCCACCTTCTTGAGTGTTCTAGCTCCCCCTCGATCCCTCTCGGGAGCTCTCCCCGGACACGTGATCACCCCCTAGCTCCCCCACCTGGGGCCCTCTCTATGGACACTCCGGATCACGTGTCTATGGGGTCAACCAGAGTGTCATGGCCTGGGGCAACCCTGCCCCTGGGCTGACACTATCCCACTCCCCCTGGTGGGAGCCCGCAATACACGCTATCCGTGGTGGCCGTGCTATCCCAGCGCTCACCAAGCCCCGCTAGGGCGGGTACTACACCTGCCTACGGGGTGTACGCAATGACAGTGCATCACACACCACGGCCCTCCCGGGCCGGCATCATACAGTGACATCCCCGATGACGCGCGATACCTGAATCAATTGCAAGAGGGGTCGGCAGGGTTTCGACGGTGGCTTCTGCCGAGCGTACTGCACGCACCCTTCTGCGGACATGGCCGACCAATAGAAATCCCTATTCTTTAGTTCTTTCAGTAAAGTCATGTAGATAGAAAATAATAGATCACGACGTTTCGATCGCAAACACAAGCGACCGTCATCAGGCGAGACAATCACAGCAGGGAAACTGCTGAAACAATACAAATCCTGTTTGAGCATAACCAGCGTCTTCCGCACGCCTAGGTGCAAGAGACGCTCGTGCACCACCCAAACAACCTTGCCTCACAGGGCAGTGGGGACAACTATGGTATAACGGCGCAGCCCCCCATCCCAATGTAGGAGTAAGCCGCCCCACAGAACCACCGAGGTGATGCCCCATCGACCATCGCCCCCATTAGCTTCCCTCACACGACGCCGCAATTTGAGTAGTGAAGCGTCTTCCGCCTGAAGGCATCCCCATTCCACGTAATCCAGACCGAGGACTGCGTCTCGTGCGTCTGGACCTGCGCCTGTCCCGCCTGTCGCCACATCGGCAGATGCCGCAAGAGGGGGCGAGGCCATATCGGTCGGTTTACATCGTCCGGAACCCGAAAAACATCCACAATCTCTGGTCGTTGGCAATCGCGACAGGGCATCGGCGTTCGTATGGTGAGAACCTTTGCGGTACGTAACGTGGAATGAGAAGTCCTGCAGGATCTCCAGCCAGCATGATAATTAGCCTTATGGCTGATCCACACGCAGTGCAAATCGTAAACTACCATCGTGCTTCTTCACAAGCACAATCGGAGCTCCCCAGGGACTGGTGGATGGTAAGATGATGTCTGTGGCCAACATCTCATCAACCACCAGCTGAACATGTTCCTTCTCCGCCGGGCTCAGCCGGTAGGGATTCTGCCATATAGGGGCCGCGTTGCCCGTATCAATCTGGTAATTCAGGAGCGACGTGCATCTAATATCAAATTTACCCTTGCTAAAAATATCCGAAAACTCATGCAAGAGCATCCGTAGCTTCCCTATTTGGTCCGCGCACAAGGTAGCACTTTCTGCGCACAGTTTGTCAATCCAACGTTCATCCACATCACGGGATTGTTTGTATGTAAGGCTCAGCACCCACATTCCCGAGGACACCCCCTTCCGGGCATGCCGGTGACGCATGAGCCAACACCGTATCCTCCTGGATGACCGTGGTGTCCAACCCAGCATTAAGAACATGAATAAAAGGCTCCTGGTCGTTGGACACTATCGTTTGAACCACCACCAAAGTCAGTCCGTGACTGATCTTGTTGGAAGGACCCAAAACAATTCCATTCTCCGTAGCTCCAAAATCGAGCGGCTTCCTCAAGCGGAGGGGAACTAATATCTGCACGCCGGGAGAGATTATCACTGTTTGGCGCGTGAGCGCCTGCACTGTGACGTTGGCCATACACAATCGTGTGGGGGTAAGGCAAAAATGCCATACGATGGCCGGATGGCAGTTCCAGACAGCCATGGTCAATGTGGATTTTCAAAGGCATCCTGCCCAGGAAATCGGTTCCAAGTAAACATGGAACAGCCAGGGACGTGGAGATAAGAATGTGCCCTGACAATTTAACGTCAGCGATGCGCACCTCGGCCATTATTTGGCCAATAATACCCAATGATTCGCCTTTAGAGACGAAACATGGTGCATCAACAGGGTTTATAATCTGGCACTTGGGGGGCAAAATATTGTAAATCAACTCCGAGATGATAGTTGCCGACGCACCTGTGTCGACTAGCATTCCAATTTCCACACCCTCAATAAACCCAAGCACAGCAGATGAACCCGCGGCCACAGCTACCACTCAATGGGCCAGCTCCGACCACTGATCCAGTACACAAAATCCCTGATTTGATCCCATCTGTGAAGGATGTCATTCCTGACATGCAATACCTTGGTGTCTACAAACTAAGTTGTGTCTGTGGCAGCAGTTACATTGGGGAAACGAAACGATATGTCTCAGACCGTGTTCGCGAACACAATGTAGATTTGAAACATTGCAGAACCAATACCTCTGCCATGGCTGATCATTGTTATAATGCAGTGGGCTCGCACGATATTGTTTTTTTCCGAGACCAAGGTACTCTGCAAACCTTCGGGCTACCATCAAAGATTTGTCCATGAAGCCATCCAGATATATATACACAGAGACAATTTAACCGAGAAGATGGGTATAAGCTGAGCAATCATTGGAAGGACGTTATTTACCAAGCAAAGTCGTAACTTGCTGTGGTGCTTCCATTCTTCTATGCCGTTTGGCTGTTATCTCTGACACTCTGAGTTGCATTGCCCTGTTAGGTGCCTCTGCATCAACGGGCTGGGGTCTCACTAACATGGCCACCTCTGCTCCCTTAGCCTTGATGTATCGATGGTTCTGGCTGTGTGATGGGCTGTGTGTCTCACTAGCTCGACCACCGTTGCGGTGGTTCTCTTGCGTGGATGCGCTTGCCTCTTACAAAGCAGTTGGCAGTACCGCAGCTTGTGTTACACATAGATATGACATTAACTTGCTAATCTCCCTAATCTCTGCCTAATTTCTCCCATCAACATAGTGCTAATCTCACATTAACACTGCTGTTGTGTGCATATGCGAGGGCGATATACTTACGCGGCGACGGAAGCTCATTTCATGCTAATCTCTCTCCCTAATCTCCCCCATGAACACAACTGACGTGCTTGCGTGTGGGGATGGAATTCCTTTCAAGCTCAGACCCCGCCTGCTTGCCCTTCGCCATATATATAACCTCTTGTTGTAACAGCTCTCTCGATGTGTTTCTTCCTGGTTCAGCAGTTCCACTGCTGGATTATTTTTTCCGCCTGATGACGACCACTTGTGTTGTGATCGAAACATCATGAAAAAGTTATTTATTTATCAAAATTTGACTTTACCGAAAGAACCAAAGAGTATGATACTATGGACCCGGGACCAACAGCATCTGTCCGGGTCCACGTTCTGGAAGACTCGTAGGAGGGAGATCATAGATGAAGGGTTTATTTCCTGGGATGAACAACCTCTTGGGACTCGGCTTATATTTTCTGCGGCGTGGCTGGCTCCGCCCTTGGCCACGTCCCCCTTCTAGAACCATCGGGAAGGACCTGGGTCCCAATCACGTAACCCCCCTAGCCCCCTCTTGGGGGCCCCCCTGTCATCTTAGCCGGTCACGTGTCCGCCCGGGTCAACCAAAGTGCCATGCCCTCACACGACCTTCCCCTTAGGTCGGCACCCACACACCATGTCCTGTAGCACCGGCACTGCACTTACAGCATGGTGCCATCCAGAGATGTCGCTACATCACACACCGTGCCCCTCTAGGGCCGGTACTGCACCCACAGCATGGTGACATCCAGTGATGTCACTACAAATGTATTACTCTGGGTCACTACCCCTCGGCCCTACACACCCGAGTCTACTTCAGCTGGCCCTGCACCTGCCCGACTCACAACGCATACCACCAACACGGGACAAGTCCAAACACTTTATTGAACAAACATCAATCGTGTACACGCAATGCACGCAATTAAAGTCACTACCCTTAACACTAAACAACACCAACACTAGCTAACAAACAATACAATACTAACTCCAAGGGGCCGTCCATAAATGACGTGACACGATTTTGTACGATTTTTGACCCCCCCCCCATCCTTCGTCACACGTCGTCACAAAAAGGCAGACCCCCCCTCAAATATAACGTCACAAAGCTCTGCCCCCCCCCCCCCGGGAAAAAAATAAAATATGCTTCAAATGGCTTTAAACTATTGTCATTGTAGTGCGTATTTAATGTGGCACTGCACTCTGATGTTGTAGGAGAAAACATTTATTAAAACCTATATTTAATTAAGTAGAACGTGTTGTCTATATTTATTTAAAGTTGCGCATTTTGATTTGGCGTCACATTTCTCAAATCTCCCCCCCCCTCGTCACACATCGTCACAAATGTCTGACCCCCCCCCCCCTCCAGGTGCATGACGTCATTTATGGACGGCCCCCAACCTATTCGACCAACTCTAGCTAACTCCTATCAGCTTAACGCTCACCCATTGACACTAATTTACCTTCTAATTAGGTTAACATTAACGCATCCTTCAGCTAGATATGGGGACTCCCAGACCTCCAGACTCACCTCAGGCACCCATGGTCTTTCCAACTATACGTTCGAATTCTTTCACCAACATTTGCGTATCGTAGGTGCGACTCGAAGCCCCGATTCCTGCCCCTCGCCTCCTACCTCCTTCGGGAGCACCCTTGGTCCCTCTGCCATTCCTTTGGGGGTCTCGGTGGGACTGGGTCACCAAGGCGTCCCCCTGGCAAATGGCTCGCTGCATGGGGGGTGGGGGGGGTGGTGAGGGTCGTTGAATGAAGGCTCTGTGGCACCTCAGAAAAGTTGTTCTGCCAGTGGTGATTTGAGACGAGAGAATTGTTTTTCACAACCCCTGGGTAAAGTCGAGTGCAACAATCAGCCTCAACACGCTATGTTTTAGCCACCATTGCTTTAATAATTGTCCTGCCAGTTTCTAATAGGGTACTTGGCTTTGTTCTGTGCACTTGTCAGCAGATGTGCAGGAAAGATCAAAGAGACCATTGATGGAATTTCTCAAGGGGATAGGTGTCACTTGCATGGTATTCAGGGTTCGCAGCGATACACTAGCGTGGAAGTTGCCTGTTAGACAATTACTTTCGTATGGTCCGTATCACTTTCTCTTCGCGGACAATCCTGCAGAGGCTTGGGAGAGGCAATATTGAATCTCCTCATCTCCAGTGACATTTTGATGAAGGAAAAACTGACCGTTTCACAGGTAAATGTATTTTTATTCATCGTTGAGGTGTAGGGGAGGAGCCCTGGGCTGGTTTTAAAAGTACCTGGGTCTCACGAACATTCACATCCAATCCATACTGGTCATAGGCATTGATAAAGAAATCCAAAATTTACCGTAGGTCAAGCCCTGCAAAAGCTGTTATAGCCCAATCGTCACCATACGGAGTCTCAGTGATTTGTATTGTTACGACCTTTGATTTGGCCTGTCAACATCAAGGGTTGAAGGGCTTACCATCAGTATGGTACTCTCTATGCACACCACGTGCAAGGCAGGCATGGGTAAGGAAAGTAGCAAGATAGATGAAGAAACGTGTGGGTGGAAGGAAGCATTTCTCTGCCTCCTAGATCTGACAGTAAAGGATTCAGATTGTTTTCCACAGGAGAGGACTGCCACAAATATCAACATGGAACTATCTGATGATAGAAGTGATCCTCTATGGGCATCCATAGTTGACCTTCCATAGAGGTTCTTTTTTCACGTCGTAAAAGGTCGTGGTTAGGTCAATAAAAGCCATTCCTCATGTATCTCCTGAACAGAAAAGCATCGAGAGGTCCAAGACAAGAACCAGAAGGAAACAACAGCGAGAATATGAGGAAGCCCGACAAGAGCCATGAGTAGTGAGGGGATCAGGACAGCGTTATGGGAAAAGAACAAAATAAAACGTGGGAAAAAAACAAGTGACTAAATTAAACCATGGGGAGGTTGACATCGTGAAAAGTTGTATTCAACGGTAGCAACATTAAGCACCCAAGAGCCTTCACGAAAGCACTTACACAATTGTGAAAGTTGAAAGTCGTGTTCTTACGCAGTTTCATATTTGGTGAATTTGCTAACTCCAAAGGGTAACCAGAGAATAGATGATCTGATAACATTTGTTTCTGAAATACACAATCATATGGTGAACGTGTACCATTTTCAGAGGAATGTGCTGGTCGTTACAGGCAAGACCAGTACAAAGTGGAATACAGCATAGCAAAGTCAATTTAAACAGGGAAGTGCTGCGAGTGGAAAATAAGACATTTATGGTTTGAAATAAAGCAGCTTTTTAGTTGTGCGAAAATTAACAAAAGAAAACTTGGAAAAAAAACACGAAACTAAATTAAACCATGAGGTTGACAAAAGAGTTAGTGAAAGTTGTGTTTCACACTAGCAACATTCAGCAGTCGATGCAGCCACATTGTCCCGTAATTTCTAACGAAATTATGAAGCATTTACTTGTAGTTTCCCCCCTTCCAATATTGTGCGATGTGTTCTTCCCATTATACGCTTGGTATATTTGTTTCTCAGAGGTGACTATCCTACCAATGCTTGAGTATATCAATGAATACTAACTAAGTGTATCAAAGATTTGCTTTGTCATGTTAACTGTGGCATATGTTCAAACTACTGACCCATGAAAGATTTACGTAAGAAGCCCTTATGAAGAAAGCTCTTGAAAAACAAACAGGCATAACACATCATGGTAGAGACACTCACACGTAAGACTGTAAAAACTCCTCCCACACATTGGGTAAGGCTTGGGGAAATGTCAGCCACTGACAAAAAAACTGGCTCTGAGCCCGCCCACATGACATGGATGTACCTTTATAACTGCGAGCGAATTTGACCGTTTGGATCAGGCTCGACAAGACTCCCCTCAAAACATCTACTCGACAGAGCTTCTTCATCTGGTATCAGCTGTGTAACAGATGCCTCGCAACAAAATTGTTCAAATTCATCTAAATTGTTTAGCCAACTATACCAATAGGGTCTGTAAAAAGAAAAATAGATACTATCCATAAATTGAAGATGTTTTAAAAAAACTAGCTAAAGATATAAGGATAGTGTTTATATGCTGCATTTATTCAAGAGAGTCTGCGACATTACTCTTAATCACCTGCTTTTGAATATTTATAGTGTGCCAAATTGGCGAGATGTTAACTACCTCGCCTGGTATACACGAGGTCGTGGGTTCGATTCCGATCGCGATGTCTGTATATTTGGAGTTTGCATGTTTTCCCTATTGGCGCGTGGATTTTTCTCAGGCCCTCCAGTTTTTCACTCCATACTTAGAAGCATGCGTTTAGAGTATTTGGCTGCTATACATTTTCACGTCATGATAAGCCACTTCGTTGAGCTATCATATGTGGCAAGGTTGCTTGTGAAAAAGAGCTATAGAGCTCAGTGGGCTTCACCTGGTTAAATAAAAAATAATTAAATTTAGTTTTAGTTAATATGTGCATCGAGAAGTTTGTACCAGTAACCACGGATGGAAAGATAAGAGTCTTCGGGTTTGCCATTACTTAACTGTCAAAGTGTAAAACGGCAGTTTTAAAATGTGACGGTAATAAACATTTTTTCTGTTCAAAATCTACCGAAAGATTGATAAAAATACAGATTCTAAATATATTTTAAGGGACATAAAGTAAATTCATACGTAAATTATTGAAACACAATAACGACCAATACAATGGAGACCAAGTAGGATTGAGCCTGGGTAGTATTTGGATGGGTGACAATATGCGTACAACAAATATTAGACACTCATGTGGAGCCACATTGTGGGCAAGCAGAGGGCAGTGGAGCAAAATCAATTGTTGTACTATATTGTGCTCCCACGTCTATGATCCCTGGCTTCACCAACCTACACTGACCAGTGTGGTGAAGTATGGTCAAGCCACCTCCATGGCCTGCACGGCGTGGACCTCATCCAGCAGTAGATTGACAAAGGGCTCCACATGTCATTGTACAGTAATTTATTTCAATTTAAATGCATATTTGTCAAAACAGTGCACATGGTAACTTTCGTGAACTTTAGTGAGAAACTTTAAGTGGAAGACAGTATGACAGAATTTGGCTTTATTTACGTGTTGGTTGCATATTTTAATATTATACAGCCGTGCTAATTTGTCAGCATCACCTGTCTCACGGTTAACAGATGTAGGAGTTCTACCACTGGTAAATGTTCGAATGTTTTAACATTTTTGTGCTTTACTTTTTTTAAGGTGAGATAGCTTCAACAAAATCGAGTCATGAATATTGCAATGAGCACGCTGTTCCTGATGCTGTTTATCGTTCATGCACAAGGTGAGTTTCTCAGCTGGACGTGAATTCTGACAAAATGTGTTTTGTACTTGTTGCTTATGTATGTTGAACTTGTTTGTTGAACTTCTTCCGCACCGTACGTAGCCAACCTTGCTATTCGGAGGTGTAGAATATATATAGCACACGACCAACATAAATAACTTGGCTATTGCAGGAACATTTCAAGTCGAGCTTCTGAGTCGCAACTGGAAATTGTCTTGCCTTTTCATAAACATGTGCGAGTTATAAATAGTTGTATTATTTATATAGTATTGTTTTCCTACATTTATTCTTGAGTCACGATTTCAGTTGTAAACGTCAATTTGCGTGATCATTTGCCATAATCTATCCACTGCTAGATGAAAGCATCTCCAAGCTGTTGCCATCTCTTATAGCCTCATGATGTAACAATCCATGTAGATCCTGTACACGAGTTTATTGGATCCATCTCTGTCTTCATTGGCAATCCCCTTGAGTGTTGTCCCTCATTAGGCTGCCATTCCATCTTTAGTCCCATTCCTTCGAGTAATGTCTCCTGTCCTAGCCCATTTACTTCCTAAAAAGTGAATGTTCTCTTATCTGTGTGTTGTTGTTCCTTTTGCTTTCTCTAAGTGTAGCTGCAAGCATGCATCTCCCCATGCTACTTTGTACTATTCAGCCCTTGTTCTATTTTGTTTGTCAATGTCCTTGTTACACATCCATTTGTCATAGCAGATAATGTACACTGATTAAAAACGTGCTTCTTCAGCACAATGGTATGTTTTCCAAAAGCACTTCAACCTGTTCTCGTCCATTAGAGATGAGGCTGCTTACAAAAAAATCAACTGATTGTTAATTAAATGTTGAAAGAAGACTTCTCCCAACCAATATTAGTCAGAGGGTTTGTTTGACCATAATTCACCATGTTGGTCAGCACAGGATGGTAATGGTTGTGTGGGGGGTAGGGGGTGCAGAACTGGCTTATCTAGCTCCACCCTGCGTGTAATAATACATCAGTATAATGTGTGTGTCTGTGTTTTTATATTTTACAGCACAAGATTCAGACACGCCTCCGAAAAAAGAAAGAATATTTGGTATGAGTAATAATCGCACAATATTCTTAGGTTTTTTCGGTAAAGTCACGTAGGTAAAATATTAAAATTATTAAAAGTAAAATAAAATCAAAATAAAAAATCACGACGTTTCGGAGGCAACACAAGCTTCCGTCTTCAGGTGGAACCGTCACAGCCACGACAGCTGTATCAAGTAAATGAGAGATTACAAGAGCTACCACTCCGTATATATAATGGTTGAAGAGGGGAAGGGCCAAGTACGGCACACTTTTTATTAATATGGTAAGGTGAGGCTTAAGACTAAGAATAGACTGCATAACAAAGACTGAGCCTTTGTTATGGAGAGGTGCGGTTTGTGACTACGCATAGCCTACGTAACAAAAGTGTGAAAAAAAATAAAAAACTAAACCTGGTAAAACAAAACTGGCTGTCTATCAATAACCTGTAATACTTGTCTGTCAAATAAGATGGTCCAAATAAGTGTAGTTAAATCTTTTTTGCATGGTTAATCACATCTTTCCAATGATTACTCAGTTTGTAACCATCATCACGGTTGAAATTATGTCTGTGTTTGTATATTTGTATGGCTTCGTGTACAAACCTTTGATGGTAGCCAGGAGGTTTGCAGAGCACCTTGGTCTCGGAAAAGACAATTTCATGACAGCCCACAGAGTTGTAGCAATGATCGACAATGGCCGAAGAATCAGTTCTGTCGTGTTTCAGATCTGACTTGTGCTCGCAGACACGATCAGAAACATGACGTTTCGTTTCTCCAATGTAGCAATCACCACAACTGCAACTCGGTTTGTAGACTCCAGGATACTGTAAGTCAGGAACGACATCCTTCACAGATGGAATCAGATCACGGATTTTATGCACTGTACTGAATCGGACTTGGACCTTATGTTTGTTTAGAATTTTGGAGATCTTTTTGGTCACGCCTGCTATCTGGTAACGTGATAGTTTTGGTCGGAGTTTCATGTGGCTGTTTCTGTATGGTGGGAGAAACAGCTTGGCGGATGGTGCGGTCAGAGTATCCGTTCATCCTGAGGGCCCGATGTGGGAGAAACAGCTTGGCGGATGGTGCAGTCAGATTATCCGTTCATCCTGAGGGCCCGATGTACATCGGGCCCTCAGGATGAACGGATACAGAAACAGCCACATGAAACTCCGACCAAAACTATCACGTTACCATACATAGCAGGCGTGACCAAAAAGATCTCCAAAATTCTAAACAAACATAAGATCCAAGTCCGATTCAGTACAGTGCATAACATCCGTGATCTGATTCCATCTGTGAAGGATGTCGTTCCTGACTTACAGTATCCTGGAGTCTACAAACTGAGTTGCAGTTGTGGTGATTGCTACATTGGAGAAATAAAACGTCATGTTTCTGATCGTGTCCGTGAGCACAAGTCAGATCTGAAACACGGCAGAACTGATTCTTCGGCCGTTGCCGATCATTGCTACAACTCTGTGGGCTCTCATGAAATTGTCTTTTCCGAGACCAAGGTGCTCTGCAAAACTCCTGGCTACCATCAAAGGTTTGTACACGAAGCCATACAAATATACAAACACAGACATAATTTCAACCGTGATGATGGTTACAAACTGAGTAATCATTAGAAAGATGTGATTAACCATGCAAAAAAGATTTAACTACACTTATTTGGACCATCTTATTTGACAGACAACTATTACAGGTTATTGATAGACAGCCAGTTTTGTTTTACCAGGTTTAGTTTTTTCTTTTTTCACACTTTTGTTATGTAGGCTAGGCGTAGTCACAAACCGCACCTCTCCATAATAAAGGCTCAGTCTTTTGTTATGCAGTCTATTCTTAGTCTTAATCCTCACCTTACCATATTAATAAAAAGTGTGCCGTACTTGGCCCTTCCCCTCTTCAACCATTATATATACGGAGTGGTAGCTCTTGTAATCTCTCATTTACTTGATACAGCTGTCGTGGCTGTGACGGTTCCACCTGAAGACGGAAGCTTGTGTTGCGTCCGAAACGTCGTGATTTTTTTTACTTTTATTAATTTTAATTAAAAAATTTTACCTACGTGACTTTACCGAAAAAACCTAAGAATATGAATCCTTGCAGTCACGAAAGCTTCAAATCTAGAAATAGTCGCACAACTTGTGTTTTATTCTTGCCCCATTGCAAAAGGTTTGCCGTGATACGACTATAACGATATACAATCCACAATAATCGCACGGTATATTTTGTAAATTACAGTAATGATTATAAACAATTGGTTTTTCGATGCACACACTTTTATTTGCACTCAAAAGTATAAAATACATTATTTTGACCCCAGAATTAATCAAATTTGATGTGCTGAATAAAAGTTGGTGTTTCTTTTAGATGTGTTTAATTTGCTTTATGCAAGCCACCCACTTTTATTCAGCATATCAAATTTGATTAATTTTGTGTAGAGGAGCTCACAAATCCTTGAAAGATCTAGGCAAAGTCCCATCGGTGAGCTCCTTCGGCAGGCAAGGCTGCATTGGCTGGGTCATGTAGCCCGCATGCCCAGCCACCGCATGCCTAGACAGCTTTTGTTCGGCCGGATCGAGGGGGCTAAACGGGCGCGGCATGGGCTAGAGAAGAGATGGAGTGATGTGGTACAGGAGGACGTGGAGCTGAGTGGACTTGCCGATGACTGGTACCAGCGGTGTCAAGATCGGCCTTTATGGAGGCTCGTGAAGGACGCTACTGGGCAGTTGGAGGCAGTCGCCCTCCAGCAACAACAGAGGGCGGAGGAGCGACGCTCACAACAACGAGCGGAGCGCCGGGTGGCTAAAGCACAGCAAGTTAGCACAGTAGGGGGCACAGGTGGTGCATCAGACAGTCATCTCGGTCATCTCAGTAAGTCGACCCGTGGCACCTGGGTCTGTCCCGTGACCTCCTGCCAGCGGGCGTTCGACACTTCACGTGGCCTCAAGGTGCACGTGGCCTCAAGGTGCACATGGCCTAGCACAGGGGTCTGCAACCTTTAAGACATAAAGAGCCACTTGGACCCGTTTCCGAAGGAAAAAATAAACTGGGAGCCGCAAAACCATTGCAACTATTAAAACAAATATAACACTGCATATATTGTTTCTTACCTTATTGCTATATACAGGATCGTGCAGTCAGCTGTCAATCTGAATAAAAAAAGGACTTTTTCACTTAACAATGTAAAATATATTTTTGCAAATTAATAGCTAAATTACCTGGTTAATGGGATTTTTGCTCCTGAACCTCAGTGCACAGTGTCTGCACATCAGGGCTGTAAGACGTCACCTTCATTTTCACACAGGCTTGCAAGCTGTCATCTGTGAGGCGTGATCGATGTTTGTTTTTAATATAGTTTATGTTGGAGAAGACCTGCTCACATACATATGTGGAGCCGAAGATCGACAGGACTCCAAATGCATACTTTTTCATGTTTATATAAGTGTTGGGGATGGCATTCCATGTTTCGAATACAAGTTTGTCCTGTTTGGGAAGGTTTTCAATATCACTCCATTTATGATTCTGAGCCAGAATGGCCTTCTGACGGGCAACATCCTCAAGAGTAGCGGTCAAGCATTTGAACTTGGACACCCATATATCTTTGTCGGCTATATCGGCCAGTTCCATCTCAAGATCAGGTTGACTTACACCTGCAAATGCAGTCATATTCAATAGGGATGGATCGATCGCCAGGGGAGTGACAGGGAAGGATAATGTCGTTTTTTCCTCTCTGAACTCACAGAATCGTTTCCCAAACGAACTTTGCATTGTGGTGATTGCAGACTTGAAATATTCCAAATTTATCGTATCATGACTTTGTTTGAACTCTCTCAAAGAGGGAAAGTGAGACAGTGTACCTCTCTGTAAATCTTTGACAAACACTGTCAACTTGCGCTCAAATGCCAAAACCTCCTCCAGCATGTGCAGGGCTGTGCCTCCTTTCCCCTGAAGGGTTGTATTTAGCGTGTTTAGATGTGCTGTCATGTCTACCATAAAATGTAATTTTTCCAGCCACTCTGGCTGTTCCAGCTCAGCAAAGGTGAGCTCTTTGCTGCCCAGGAAGGTTTTTACTTCTTCCAAACATGTGACAAAGCAACGGCAACGTTATTGCCTGTCACCGGGCGGGCAGTGTGGAGCGGAGCGGCGACCTGTCAGCAGCGGCAACGCCAGAGCAGGTGTCACAGTGCGCCTCCTCCCCTCGCTAGCATCCGCCCCGGAGCCGCGGTCAAGGTTCAAAAGAGCCGCATGCGGCTCCGGAGCCGCAGGTTGCCGACCCCTGGCCTAGCACAAGCGTCGTGGTGACATCACCGCCACTTAGTGGTGAATGGCGGTTGTTGTTGTGTGTGTGTGTGCAAGTCGATGTGTGTGTGTGGGTCAATGTCTGTAAGTGTGTGTAAGTCGATGTGTGTGTCTTTTTCGCCCGGGCAACGCCGGGTACTTCCCGATAGTAGGTAAATAAATGTTATTTGAGTGGACGTCAGCCCAGAGAGCCGCTTTGCAGCCTCTTCCTCCAGCACGTGCAGGGCAATCAATCTGCCTGGCACTCCCTGACGCACTTCAGAGCCGATGACGACGGTGCGCCATGGACTTCTGGCTCCCTGCATTCACACAGTGGGCTTGCACGTAGGCCCCATCGATGTTCGGAAGCAGCACGCACTCCCTGATCACACCAGTAGTGGTTTAACTGTATGTTACAGTTCGTAAAGTGATTTACATTTTGTTTTTCAGGTACTATTGTAGACTTGATCATGCAATGTGTGGGATTGTTTTCTAATAAGGGTAAGTGACATCTTGATTTTACCAATCGCATTCCTAATTTAAGGTGCACACAAATATATTGGTGTATATATCAAATTAATATGAATCTATATCGCTGCTTGAATGTAATGACACACTGTTAGTGACAAATGTGTTTTTGTGAGTTAATTATTTGACATGACATTTAGGAAACAAGTTTAAACACTAGAAAATAAATGCCTACTGTTTATTAGAAAATCATCACCAAAGTAATTAAGTTGTAAATTAGGATTGTTTTTATTTTTTTCCAAAATGAAGTTCAGTATTGCGATCTGTTACATTAACATCATGACAAGTAAATATAGAGCATTCAACATAAATTACTAATCATGCAGTAACATATTAACTTGGTGAGGAATGGAATTTTAACAACTAGAATAATGTAACAGACAGTGAAGGTCAGAATCACTGTAGAAAGAAGTGAACCAAATCACAAACGAGTGATGAACCATGCCAGTGGTAGCATAGAGAGAAAACAGGAAAATCGCAAAAGGGTAAAGTGCACTTTGAGGCTCTATGTTGTCAAGAAGGAAGCCAGTCAGACTTGACATAGAAGAAGAGGAAAAGGTGGGACTAAGAAGCCAAGGTTCTTGTTATTCTATAAAGTTAAAGTCATCGCAGTAATCAAAGGCATGAAGCCAGCGACGGCAGCAGGGTTTGACGGAATGCCTTCAGAAATTATAAAGCGTTTATGTGAAGAACCAATGTGTGATTTGCCTAGATTGTGAACTATTGGTATGAGAGAAAAAAGTACCAACATATTTGAATGAATTAAATTTCCCAATTCTAAAGAAACCAAATGCAACTAACGTCTCAGAGTTAAAAGTAATTAATATCATACCAGATCGCAATGGTTCTGCTAAACATTATTTAATCAAGGATCAAAATCAAAGCAGAGGCATACATTGCAAAGGGCCAATTTATTATCGTATTGGGAACAAGCGAAACAATTCGAGTAATGAGAATGATCGAATAAAGGTGCTTCGAGTTTATCCGAGAAGTTTATGTTTGTTTACTTCAATCAGAATATATTGTTCAATGTACTCAATAAAATCAGAGTAGACTGGAAAGATAGACGGCTAAATGTGGGCTTGTACATGGGTCAAACATCAACAGTGCAAGTAGTAGTATCGTACGATGCGTCTTAAATATATGAAGTTTGAAATATTGTTTCGGTATTTATTATGATTTAGATATATTTTTTATTGACAATTAGTTATTTTAGTTTTAAAATTTTATAAAATTGATGCGATGCACCTTGTGATATGGAGGTCACTTAATGTCTCTTTTAAAAAATATCCTTTAGCAAAAGGGTTTACCTGTCAAGTGGGAATGGACGATGAGTTGAGTACAGTACGTTGTCTCCCTGAACAAGAATCCTGTGTCACTGCAAACGTAACTGTTGGTAAGGTGAACCTCACTGTTGTGCTGCCTTCATACGAAAAAATATTTTTTGTCTTCTCTATATATTGAAAAGTATATCACTTGTTCTGATTTTCTTAATATATTTTATTCTTTCATGTGTCTGTGATTTTAAACAGGGGGTTACACATTCATTTACAAGAGCTGTGCTTCGGACCTGGATTGTGTCTTTAAAGAACGCATTCGAAAAATGGTCCTCAACGATGTGGTAGATACGTATGAGGATACTCGTGGGTGCTTCCTAAATAGCTATGAATGCAACAGCGCCCCACATGGTGGTCCACCTTGTTCCTTGGCTCTGCTTATCCTCCCCATTATATCCCTCCTTGTATTTTCCAGCTAACTTTCTCGCAGGGCTAGGTACGCACAATAACCCTACCGTTGCTGTTAAGTGTGGGACTAATCTATTCAAAGAGCAGTTGCTCTCAACCTTTTCACAAGGGGTACTCATTTTATGTTTGTAATTAACAACCATGAATTAATGTGTATGCTAATGCTACGTTATTGCAATCACAATGAGTACTTTACTCGGTGTTTATAATAATACAAATTTATAATTTGCTTTTAATTGTAAAGAAAACCCCATAAACGTATGCCCATGATAAGCACTGAACAATAGTGCCACACGTTCCTTTCTACCTCTACCAAAGCGTCTCTCTACTCAGGAATGCTTTTGTTTTTACTTAATAGGAAGCAAATTTAAAAGCTCATAGTAAGAATGGATTGGTGCAGAATGGTGATGCAATAGCTGGCACACTGTATGATGAACCTAGAGACTTGGATCTGATTCCCGGCCATGGCTAACACCAGTGGCAAGTGAACCGGTCCTGGGCCCGCCTTCACCATTCCACACTGCCCACACGTGGTGAAGCATGAAACAACCGTGCACGACTGCAAAGGCATGGGGAGGTCTTTAGTGAGCAGTGGTGTTTATAAAGGAACGTTCATCAATTTAATAATGAAAAAACAAGTAAACGATCTATACTTTCATAAATTTGTAATGTACTTGAACAAATGTAGTTTATGCTGGAGTATATTAAAACTAAATTAGCTTTCACTTCCCGAGTGGAAGGATAAAGCCCTCTCCAGTTCGCCCGCTCTGCTCTTCCACGCCCGTGGTTGTTGCCACTCGCATTGTGCAGCTTCCTTGAACCAGCGATAAGCCCATTCATGAACTATGAGACAGCGTTATGGGTTATTATTGTTTTTCTATATTAAAGTGTGTAACAAGGTGTGGTTTTTTATGTTATCGCAGATTTGGAAAACTATGTTAAGAATTTTACGTAATTTAATCGTTTGGGAGAATAATGGTGGTTATGGACATGTGTTTCTTTTTTAAATGACGCGTGATATTGCTGGAAAATATATAATAAATGTTGCCTTTCAATATTGTGTGTAAACAGTGTTCATGTAGCTTGTAAGTCACCTTCAACCTATTTTTTAAAGCACCTACATTTCTCCCGCAAATATCGAAACACTTAAGAAACATTGGAACCAGCCGCGGTTCGTTCACTAGAGGTGTTGGGGCGCCGCCCCACCAAGCAGCTGAAGAGGAGAAGTTACATTTATAAAAAAAAAACTTTTCTGTAAATAGTATTTTTATGTTATAAAATAAATAACGATTATTTTAAATTAGCTTTCACTTCCCGAGCCGAATGAAAATCAAATGTTAAGTTCATATTAGAAACCGCTGCAACGCCACAGTCTGAGTTGTGCCCTCGGGGAGGTCTCGGCGCGGCTCTGAAGGCGTCCGAGTGAGAGATTTCCCTTCGTTCGTTGCGACGAGCTTCGCATTTTAGCCACGCCGTTTGAGACCCATTCAGGGCGGTGAAAAAAGGGTGCCCGTGGCTGCACTGAGACGATGTCACGACGCGAGGTTGCACCGTGCAAATATAGCAGCTCACACGGCCTGTGCGCTCAAGGAGGAAACAGCAGCCATGGCGATGGCTGCAGGCGCAGCAAACGAAGAATTGGCAACGGACACTGGAGTCACTCCTAAATATTCCATTTGGTCATGGGAACAGCATTCGAGTGCTTTACTGTTTGATGTCGTATCGTTTATAAATGCCTACCGTTGGTAAATAAGACAGTTATATCACTTTCACATCGTCAATAAAATGACGATGTTTTTGTTAATTAGAACACCATATTCTTTGAGTCTTTCGGTAAAGTCACGTAGATAGGTTCGTAGTTTTTTGTAATTTTTGTTATTTTCTTTGAACCTATCTATGTGACGTTACCGAAAAACCCAAAGAATATGAATTCCTGCAGTCACGAAAGCTTTAAGTCAAGATTTAGAACACCATATTTTCAGGTCACTCACAACAGCCCCACCTCGTGGAAATGTCACAAGCCGCCACTGATTGTAACACTCCTCGGCAGGTTTCTTTATTTTAAGGCCCCGCGGGACAACTGGCGGCCCCTGGTGGCCTTTAGTTGCGGGTGTGGGGGCTGATGCTCCCCCTTCTCCTCTCCCCCTTCCTCCTCTTCTCCTTCCCGCCCGGGTGCCGCCGATCGAGTGATCGGCCTCCCCGCATCTGCGTCCTCTCTGAGGGGCATGACTCGTGGCTGGCTCTCCACCACCTCGCGTTATCCTGCCTCCTTTCCCCGCGTAAACCACCACTCACGCTGCGGTGGTTGTGGGCACACGCACAACCGTACCTACTGCTCACCACGTGCACGCGCAGCCACCCGTACCTGCTGCGGTGGCTGCGTGCACGCGCGTGCCTCCTCAGGTTGCTTGCCCCGACTCGCGCTAGAAATAGCTGTATGAATATATCCGCGAAATCTGCTTCCCTCCGCCTTGGCGGCAAGAGCGTAGGTACACGCGCGAGCGCAAGTCCCGGGCATACAACCATCGAACCGATGGCAATATTCGCGCGTTGCACCGCTGAGCGTTAGCGTCGCTATGCGGACACACTGCGTAAAACGCGCTGAGTAAACCCACATGCGAGCGCAAGCATCGGGCACAACTACGATCGGATAGATGATAATATTCGCGCATTAATCCGCCGTGCAAAAAAGCACGGCGAGCGCAAGCATGCGGGTGCAGTTAATGAATTACTACCCACAGAACCGGCCCTAGACCTTTGGGGGCCCTAAGCAAAATTTGGTTGGAGGCCCCTTTGATGTATGATTCTTTTCACCCACTAGCTAGCAGTGACTCTAGGGGGCCTTCTGCTGGCCACGGGGCCCTTTGCAATTGCAAGGGTCGCTTAGTGGATGGGCCGGCTCTGACTACCCACACTGCCTCACACACACACACACACAGAAATCACACGGCGTCGTTGCCCTCTGCTAAAGTTTATTACTGGCTCACCCGAAGAAAAACCCTGCGTGACCCGGAGCAAAATACCCAGCGAGCAGCGTCCCACCTATCTCTATCCAAACCCTCGGGGAACCCTCGCGCTATTCCTGCCTGTGTTGAGTTGTAGCTGCACTCGCCAGCGTCTCTCGGACGCTCGAGCGGCTGGGAGTCCGACTGGGTAGCTGGCTGACTGGAGGAGAACTGACCAACGTTTCTCCTCTTCCCTCCTTTTATCTCTTCCCAATTCAAAAATCCCTGGCCAAGTTGTGTTGCCCTCCCAGGCAATCGGGTCCGACCTTCCCACCCGCGCAGGGCTGGGCAGTGAGCGATACCCTGCTGGCCAATCGGGCACCTACCTGGCGTGTGGCTCTCACTTGCTTCACAACCCGTTGTTCACGTGCCCGTCGTTTTCCTCCCACTTGCTTCCTAACCCATTGGTTACGTGTCCGTCCTCCCTCACGTACTCTTGGTTGAGGTTTTTAGCTTTAGCCAGCTCGCTAGTTGTTTTGCTCTCCCCACTGCCCTATTCTCCTGTGTTTGGCGTGTTCTCATTGCGGTTGCTCGGTGAGCTCGCCGTGGCCATACAATTTTAAGTTAATCCACGGGGCCGCAGTGCAATTCGTCCTGGGGGGGGGGGGTCGGCCAATCTCCTGGCACTGGGAAACCGTGGGACATCCCCACGAGAGGGCCCTCAGGTAAAAACTCAGGGTGCCAGGCGACCCCCCCCCCCCCCACGAGGCTTAAGCTGTGGAAGGGGCGGAGTGTATTTTTGGGTGTAGGGAGTTGGGAAGGATGTGCGAGTGATTTGTGACGATTGTGATGACGGCGTGAAGATGGGATTATACAGCAGGGAAAGATAGATAGGATGAGGGAAGCTAAGGGGCAAGGGCATTTGGCGGTTGTGGCAATGGGTGAGGGTGGTTTAAGCACGAGGTGGGTCGTTTGGAGCCCCAATCGCTCTTCGTGTGCACGTTAGCGCCGTGCGTGAGCACGTGTTACACAATGGCAGCGTCCGGACACTCGGGCATCACAATCCACCAATGTGCCAGTACCCCTCCATCATGATGCATTGCCAAATCACAAATAGTTTATAACACACTCAGCCTGTGTTTTAAAGCCAAAGTTGGGGCTGCAGATTAAAGTTGCGTGTCTGTGCGATACCTGATTTGTAATATATTATTGACACCGGGCACACATTTAGGGTGCGTCTTATATTCGAGAGCGTCGTAATCCTGAGAATACGGTATAGGCTGTGGCACCGCACCTAGTTGTTCTTCCGGTGCTTTGTTGAGATTATTGACCTGTTTTGGGAACCTGAATGAAGTCGAGCACAACAACCAGTCCAACACGCTGGGTTTAGTCACCATTGTTTAAATGTTTGTCTTGCCAGGTTCGAAAAGGTGACTTGGCTTTGTTCTGTTGACTTATCAGCAGATGTGCAGCATAGATCAAAGAGACCATTGATGGAATCTCTCAAGCTGATGGACGTGTCACCTGCATGGTGTCCAGGTTTTATAGCCATACACTAGTGTGTAAGTTGTCTGTTAGACAATTACTTTTGTATGGCCCGTATCAATCACTGTCTCGTCGTGGACAATGCTACAGAGGCTTGGGAGAGGTGACGTTGAATCTCCTCATCTACAGTGACATTTTGATGAAGGTCGCTGCCAAGATGAAGGAAAAGCTGACCGTTTCACAGGTAAATAGCTTTTTATTTATCGTGGAGGTGTAGGGGAGGAGCCATGGGCTGGTTTTACAAGTACCTGGGTCTTCAGAACATTCACATCCTGTCTATACTGGTCATAGGCATTAAAAAATCCAACAATGACGATAGGCCAGGCCTCGCAAGAGCTGGCAGAGCACAATCGTCACCTTACTGAGTTTCAGTGATAGGTATTGTTCTGACTTTTGATTTGGCCTGTAGACATCAAGGGTTGAAGGGCTTACCATCAGCATGGTACTCTCTATACAAATCATGTGCACATCAGGCCTGGGAAAGGAAAGCAGCAAGAAAGATGAAGAAATGTGTCGGTGGAAGAAAGCATTTCTCTTACTCTTAGTTCTGACAATAAATGATTCAGATTGTTATCCACATTCATCATGTATCTGCTGAAGAGAAAATCATATAGAGGTCCAAGACAAGAACCAGATGGAAACAACAGCGAGAATATGAGGAGGCCGTCAAGAGCCATGAGTAGTGAGGGGATCAGGACAGCGTTATGGGAAAATAACAAAATAAAACGTGGAAAAAAAACAGGTGACTAAATTAAACTATGGGGAGGTTGACAGAGTTAGTGAAAAGTTGTATTCGACAGCAGCAACATTAAGCACCTAGAAGCCTTCACGAAAGCACTTACACAATCTTGATTTGAAGCTTCCGTGACTGCAGGAATCCAAACTTTTTGGTTAGTTAGAAATAAAATAAAACAAATTATTTGACTTTACCGAAAGAACCAAAGATTAAACTTACACACTTGTAAAAGTCGAAAATCGTATTGTTACACAGTTTCATATTTTCCATAATAGAGTTTTTTTTGGTTATTGGTTGCGAAAGCCTCCATGTTAAATTGCATATTTGGTTAATTTACAAACTCCAAAGGGTAACCAAAAAATGGATGATCTGATAACATTTGTTTCTGAAATACACAATCATATGGTCAATGTGTTTAGCATTGTGAAAGGAATGTGCTGGTTGTTACAGGCAAGACCAATACAAAGTGGAAAAAAGCATACCGAAGTCATTCAAAAAATGGAGGTTTTGTGAATGAGAAGTAACAAAGTGAACACGTAGGCTCTCGTGACGAAGCTGGCTGTCTCCTGAAGAAGAGAGCTGAAATTACTGGCAAAACGTCGTACTCAGATTGGCAATGTTGTGGCTTGGCTCTCCATCACACCGGCGTGCTGTATTAGTAACGAATTGGCACGTTCTGTTTATGTGACAAAACGGTCTAATTGGCTTTGTCGGGTTGCGGCGGGTTTAATGACAATCTTAATTTTTGGAGCTTTTATATAGTCACGCGATCTAACCGAAAAAAATGTATAATGAAAAGTAACATGTTTATTGTTTGAAATATATAGTGACTTTTTAGTGTAAAACCCCACTAGGTTGCAACCATTCGCAGATTAAATAGTTGGTCACATTCGTTATTATTAGCTATTGTCTACCAAATGCTGATTGGAGCCCTCCTCACACTGTCACCATTCCACAGTCAAGTGCCACCTTCCATCTCACTTCTGCACATCACTCTGTCTCCACTCTAAATGTTATTTAGAATGTATTCAACAGTCCAATCAGTGAACACTCAATATTCACATTCACCAGAAATGGACAAAATTCCTGACCCATGTTTGGTGAATTTGCAAACTCCAAAGAGTAACCAGAGAATGGATGATCTGATAAGATTTGTGTCTGAAATACACAATCATATGGTGAACAACATGTTGACCATTTTTAGAGGAATGTGCTGGTTGTTACAGACAAGACCAGTACATAGTGGAATAAAGCATACCAAAGTCATTTTAAAAAGATAATTGCTGTGAATGGAAAGTAACACGTTTATTATTTGAAATAGAGCTGCTTTTTAGTTGTGGGAAATAACAAAAGAAAACGTGGGAAAAAACAAGAGACTAAATTAAACCAATGGGAGGTTGACAAAAGAGTTTGTGAAAAGTTGTGTTTGACATCACCAACATGCAGCAGTCGATGCAGCCACGTCGCCAAGTAAATACTATTCACAGCGAAATGATAAAGCACTTACTTGTAGTTTTCCCCTCATACAGTATTGTGCGATATGTTCTTCCATAATGCGCTTGGTATATTTGTTTCTCAGAGGTGACAATCTTACTAATACTTGAGTATATCAATGAATAATATGTATAAAAAGTGTATATAAAAAGTGTATAAAAAGATTTGCGTTAAATTTCGATTTAAAGCTTTTCGTGACTGCAGGAAATCATCTTCTTGGTTCTTTCGGTAAAGTCACGTAGAAGGGAAGTGATACAATAATAAAAATAAAACATAATAAAATAATTCTCACGACGTTTCGGCCACAACGCAAGCAGCCGTCCTCAGGTGAAAACCAGGTCTGTCGAGGCGACAGCGTCTGAATGAAACAGTTTATATATATGCTCCAAGCACGTGTGCTGTTTCATTCAGACGCTGTCGCCTCGACAGACCTGGTTTTCACCTGATGACGGCTGCTTGCGTTGTGGCCGAAACGTCGTGAGAATTATTTTATGTTTTATTTTTATCATTTTATTACTTCCCTTCTACGTGACTTTACCGAAAGAACCAAGAAGAAGATTTGCGTTGTCATGTTAACTGTGGCATATGTTCAAACTACTAACCCACAAAAGATTCACGTATGAAGCTTTTATAAAGAAAGCACTTGAAAAACAGTCATAACATGTCACGGTAGAGACACTCACACGTAAGACTGTAACACTCCTCCCACACATTGGGCAAGGCTTGGGGAAATGTCAGCCACTGACAAAAAAACTGGCCCTGAGCCTGCCCACAGGACATGGATGTACCTTTATAACTGTGAGTGAATTTGACCGTTTGGATCAGGCTCGACAAGACTCCCCTCAAAACATCTACTCGACAGAGCTCCTTCATCTGGTATCAGCTGTGTAACAGATGCCTCGCAACTAAATTGTTTAAATTCTTCTAAATTGTTTAGTCTACTATACCAAAAGGGTCTGTAAAAATCAAAATAGATAATATCCATATGTTGAAACTGTTTTGAAAAAACTAGCTAAAGTTATTAAGGATAGTGTTTATATGATACTTTTTATTTAAGAGAGTCTGCAAAATTACTCTTAATCGCCTGCTTTTGAATATTTTATAGTGTGCCAGTGGCGAGATGTTAACTACCTCGCTTGGTATACACGGGGTCGTGGGCTCGATCTCGACCGTGTTGTCTGTATATTTGGAGTTTGCATGTTTTCCCCATGGTCGTGTGGATTTTTCTCCAGGTCCTCAAGTTTTTCCCTCCACACTTAGAAGCATGCGTTTAGAGTATTTGGCTGCTATACATTTCCACGTCATGATAAGCCACTTCGTTGAGCTTTCATTTGTGGCAAGGTTGCTTCTGAAAAAGAGCTATATCGCTCAGTGGGCTTCACCTGGTTAAATAAAAAAGAGTTAGTTTTAGTTAATATGTGCATCGAAAAGTTTGTACCACTAACCACGAATGGAAAGATAAAGAGTCTTCGGGTTTGCCGTTACTTAACTGTAAAAGTGTAAAACGGCAGTGTTTAAAATGTGATGGTAATAAACATGTTTTTTTGCTCACAATCTACCGAAATGTTGATAAAAAATACAGATTCTAAATATATTTAAAGGGACATAAAGTACATTTGTACGTAAATAATCTAAACACAGCAACGACGAATAAAATGGAGACCAAAGAAAAAAGAATCTGGTATCGTCAAGAGAATTTTTTTTAAGTTACGACGGTTAAACCAAGATGACCAAATCAGATGGAATGTGCCTGATCTCCTCAGATCTGAGAAATAAAGGTTTGAGCCTGGGTAGTATTTGGATGGGTGACAATATGCGTACAGCAAATATTAGACACTCATGTGGGGCCACATTGTGGGCAAGCAGAGGGCAGTGGAGCAAAATCAATTGTTGTACTATATTGTGCTCCCACGTCTATGATCCCTGGCTTCACCAACCTACACTAACCAGCGTGGTGAAGTATGGTCAAGCCACCTCCATGGCCTGCACGGCGTGGCGAGGACCTTATCCAGCAGTAGATTAACAAAGTTCTGCACATGTCATTGTACAGTAATTTATTTAGTTTGAAAATGCATATTTGTCAAAACAGTGCACATGCTAACTTTTGTGAACTTTAGTGAGAAACTTTAGGTGGGAGACAAAATGACAGAATGTGGCTTTATCTACGTGTTGGTTCCATATTTTGATATTTTACAGCCGTGCTAATTTGTCAGCATCATGGTTAACAGATGTAGGTGTTCTACCACTGGTAAATTTTGGAATGTTTTAAAATTTTCGTGCTTTACTTTTTTTAAGGTGAGATAGCTTCAACAACATCGAGTCATGAATATTGCAATGAGCACGCTGTGCCTGATGCTGTTCATCGTTCACGCACAAGGTGAGTTTCTCAGCTGGACGTGAATTCTGACAAAATGTGTTTTGTACTTGTTGCTTATGTATGTTGAACTTGTTTGTTGAACTTCTTCCGCACCGTACGTAGCCAACCTTGCTATTCGGAGGTGTAGAATATATATAGCATACTACCAAAATAAATAACTTGGCTATTGCAAGAACATTTCAAGTCGAGCTTCTGAGTCGCAACTGGAAATTGTCTTATCTTTTCATAAACATGTGTGAGTTATAAATAGTTGTATTATTTATATAGTATTGTTTCCTACATTTATTCTTGAATCACGATTTCAGTTGTAAACATCAATATGCGTGATCATTAGCCATAATCTATCCACTGCTGGATGAAAGCATTTCCCAGCTGTTGCCATCTCTTATAGCCTCATGATGTAACAATCCATGTAGATTCTGTACACCAGTTTATTGGATCCATCTCTGTCTGTATTGGCAATCCCCTTGGGTGTTCTCCCTCATTAGGCTGCCATTCCATCTTAAGTCCCATTCCTTCGAGTAATGTCTCCAGTCCTAGCCCATTTACTTCCTAAAAAGTTAATGTTCTCTTATCTGTGTGTTGTTGTTCCTTTTACTTTCTCTAAGTGTAACTGCAAGCATGCATCTCCCGATGCTTCTTTGTACTTTTCAGCCCTTGTTCCATTTTGCTTGTCAATGTCCTTGTTACACATCCATTTGTCATAGCAGATAATGTACACTGATAAAAAACGTGCGTCTTCAGCACAGTGGTATGTTTTCCAAAAGCACTTTAACCTGTTCTCGTCCATTAGAGATGAGGCTGCTTACAAAAAAATCAACTGATTGTTAATTAAATGTTGAAAGAAGACTTCTCCAAACCAATATTAGTCAGAGGGTTTGTTTGACCACAATTCACCATGTTGGTCAGCACAGGATGGTAATGGTTGTGAGTGTGGGGGGTAGGCGGTGCAGAACTGGCTTATCTAGCTCCACCCTGCGTGTAATAATACATCAGTATAATGTGTGTGTCTGTGTTTTCATATTTTACAGCACAGGATTCAGACAAGCCTCCGCAAAAAGAAAGAATAATTGGTATGAGTAATAATCGCACAACTTGTGTTTTGTTATTCTTGCCCCATTGCAAAGGGAGTAGGAGTGGTTTGACTCAACGTAAAGCGTAGGTTTGCCGTGATACGACTATAACGATATACGATCCACAATAATCGCATGGTCTATTTTGTAAATTACAGTAATGATTATAAACATTTGGTTTTTCGATGCACACACTTTTATTTGCGCTCAAAAGTAGAAAATACATTATTTTGACCCCAGAATTAATCAAATTTGATGTGCTGAATAAAAGTTGGTGGTTTCTTTTAGATGTGTTTAATTTGCTTTATGCAAGCCACCCACTTTTATTCAGCATATCAAATTTGATTAATTTTGTGTAGAGGAGCTCACAAATCCTTGAAAGATCTGGGCAAAGTCCCATCGGTGAGCTCCTCCGGCAGGCAAGGCTGCGTTGGCTGGGTCACGTAGCCCGCATGCCCAGCCACCGCATGCCTAAACAGCTTTTGTTCAGCCGGATCGAGGGGGCTAAACGGGCGCGGCAGGGGCTAGAGAAGAGATGGAGTGATGTGGTACAGGAGGACGTGGAGCTGAGTGGACTTGCCGATGACTGGTACCAGCGGTGTCAAGATCGGCCTCTGTGGAGGAGGCTCGTGAAGGACGCTACTGGGCAGTTGGAGGCAGTCGCCCTCCAGCAACAACGGAGGGAGGAGGAACGACGCTCACAACGAGCAGAGCGCCGGGTGGCTAAAGCACAGCAAGTTGGCACAGTAGGGGGCACAGGTGGTGCATCAGACAGTCATCTCGGTCATCTCAGTCAGTCGACCCGTGGCACCTGGGTCTGCCCCGTGGCCTCCTGCCAGCGGGTGTTCGACACTTCACGTGGCCTCAAGGTGCACATGGCCTGGCACAAGCGTCGTGGTGACGTCACCGCCACTTAGTGGTGAATGGCGGTTGTTGTTGTGTGTGTGTGTGCAAGTATGTGTGTGGGTCAATGTCTGTAAGTGCGTGTAAGTCGATGTGTGTGTCTGTCTTTTTCGCCCGGGCAACGCCGGGTACTTCCCGCTAGTAGGTAAATAAATGTTATTTTAGTGGACATCAGCCCAGAGAGCCACTTTGCAGCCTCTTCCTCCAGCACGTTCAGGGTAACCAATCTGCCTGGCACTCCCAGACGCACTTCGCAACCGATGACGACGGTGCGCCATGGACTTCTGACTCCCTGCATTCAAACAGTGGGCTGTCACGTAGGCCCCATCGATGTTCGGAAGCAGCACACACTCCCTGATCACACCAGTAGCGGTTTAACTGTAACATACATAGAAAGCTCTTATCTCTGGCTTGTATATCTTGCTTATGTTATAGTTCGTAAAGTGATTTACATTTTGTTTTTCAGGTACTATTTTAGACTTCATCAAGCAATGTGTGGGATTTTTTTCGAATAAGGGTAAGTGATATCTTAATTTTACCAATCGCATTCCTAATTTAAGGTACACACATATATATTGGTGTATATATCAAATTAATATGAATCTATATCGCTGCTTGAATGTAATGACACACTGTTAGTGACAAATGTGTTTTTGTGAGTTAATTATTTGACATGACATTTAGGAAACAAGTTTAAACACTAGAAAATAAATGCCTACTGTTTATTAGAAAATCATCACAATATCCAATGTAATTAAGTTGTAAATTAGGACTGTTTAAATTTTTTTCCAAAATAAAGTTCAGTATTGCGATCTGTTATATTAACATCATGACAAATAAATATAGAGCATTCAACATAAATTACTAATCATGCAGTAACATATTAACTTGGTGAGGAATGGAATTTTAACAACTAGAATAATGTAACAGACAGTGAAGGTCAGAATCACTGTAGAAAGAAGTGAACCAAATCACAAACGAGTGATGAACCCTGCCAGTGGTAGCATACAGAGAAAACAGGAAAATCGCAGAAGGGTAAAGTGTACTTTGAGGCTCTATATTGTCAAGAAGGAAGCCAGTCAGATTTGACATAGAAGAAGAGGAAAAGGTGGGACTTAGAAGCCAAGGTTCCTGTTATTCTATAAAGTTAAAGTCATCGCAGTAATCAAAGGCATGAAGCCAGCGACGGCAGCAGGATTTGATGGAATGCCTTCAGAAATTATAAAGCGTTTTTGTGAAGAACCAATGTGTGATTTGCCTAGATTTTGTGAACTATTCATGAGAGAAAAAAAATACCAACATATTTAAATGAATTAAATTTCCCCAATTCTAAAGAAACCAAATGCAACTAACGTCTCAGAGTTAAAAATAATTAATATGATACCAGATGGCAATGGTTGTGCTAAACATTATTTAATCAAGGATCAAAATCAAAGCAGAGGCATACATTGCAAAGGGCCAATTTATTATCGTATTGGGAACAAGAGAAACAATTGCAGTAATGAGAATGATCGAATAAAGGTGCTTAGAGTTTATCCGAGGAGTTTATGTTTGTTTACTTCAATCAGAATATATTGTTCAATGTACTAAATAAAATCAGAGTAGACTGGAAAGATAGACGGCTAATTGTGGGCTGGTACATGGGTCAAACATCAACAGTGCAAGTAGTAGTATCGTACGATGCGTCTTAAATATATGAAGTTTGAAATATTGTTTCGGTATTTATTATGATTTACATATTTTTTTATTGACAATTAGTTATTTTAGTTTTAAAATTGTATAAAATTGATGCGATGCACCTTGTGATATGGAGGTCACTTAATGTCTCTTTAAAAAAAATATCCTTCAGCAAAAGGGTTTACCTGCCAAGTGGGAATGGAGGATGAGTTGAATACAGTACGTTGTCTCCCTGAACAAAAATCCTGTCTCACTGCAAAAGTAACTGTTGGTAAGGTGAACCTCACTGTTGTGCTGCCTTCATACAAAGCAATTTTTTCGTCTTCTCTGTTCATTGTTCTGATTTTCTTAATATATTTTATTCTTTCACGTGTCTGTGTTTTTAAACAGGGAATTACACATTCACTTACAAGAGCTGTGCTTCGGAACTGGATTGTGTCTTTAAAGAACGCATTCGAAAAATGGTCCTCAACGATGTGGTAGATGCGTATGAGGATACTCGTGGGTGCATCCTAAATAGCTATGAATGCAACAGCGCCCCACATGGTGGTGCACCTCGTTCCTTGGCTCTGCTTATCCTCCCCATTATATCCCTCTTTGTATTTTCCAGCTAACTTTCTCGCAGGGCTAGGTACGCACAATGACCCTACCGTTGCTGTTAAGTGTGGGGCTAATCTATTAAAAGAGCAGTTGCTCTTACATTGTTCACAAGGGGTACTCATTTTATGTACCTCATAAGTATAATGTAATGCGTCAACCTGCCAACTAGGATATCAACGCAAGATCTCTGTATTGTTCATCTGGATCTCCACCACACCATCTCCCGACTTTCAAATAGGAGTTATACTTTAAAATGGTATCAATTATTCATGAGGCAAAACAATCTGCTCTGTGCAATGCAATACATGGTTAAAGCAATTATGTAACAACAATGTACAATCGGGTTAGAGTATTCAGTCCACAGCTTAAAGCTTGTAATTTCAATAGCAGTCGGGGGAACGGCATATTCCAAAGTTTAAAAGTTTATGTTACGTTATTGCAATCACAATGAGTACTTTAATCGGTGTTTATAATAATCAAATATGCTTTTAATTGTACCCCCCCCCCCCATAAACTTATGACCATGATAAGCACTGAACAATAGTGCCACACGTTCCTTTCCGCCTCTACTACAGCCCCTCTCTACTGAGGAATGCTTTTGATTTTACTTAACAGGAAGTTAATTTAAAGCTCATAGTAAGATTGGATTGGTGTAGAATGGTAGTGCAATAGTTCACACACTGCATGATGAACCTAGAGACCTGGGTCTAATTCCCGTCCACGACTGCAAGGCACGTGGTGGTCTTTACTGAGCAGTGGATTTATAAAGGAACGTTTAACTGAATCATGAAAAAACAAGTAAACGATCTATACTTTTTCTTGGTTCTTTCGGTAAAGTCATGTAGTAGGGAAATAATAGAATAATAAAAATAAAACATAATAAAATAATTCTCACGACGTCTCGGCCACCACGCAAGCAGCCGTCCTAACGTGAAGAACATGTCTCTCGGAAAGACAGACCTGTTCTTATTTTATTGTTTGATTTGCATTATTTTATTATTTCCCTTCTACGTGAATTTACCAAAAGAACCAAGATGATGAATCCCTGCAGTCAGGAAAGCTTTAAATCGAGATCTCTACTTTCATAAATTTGTAATGCACTTGAACAAATGTACTACTATGGGAACCTCATTTGCCAGTAAAAATATGATAATTGGTTCTTTACCCTTCTATCTGGCAACAAAACTGACACCTTTTTACAAGGAGTCATGTTTGCATAGACCACAATACCTGCAATATGGGTTGGACCAACCCATATGAGACTAGGCTCTAAGGAAAGCTGTCTCGGGTGTGGACCAATCAACTTTAAGGACAGTGCACATTATCAGAGTTATGTTCTTTTGTTTGTATTATGACTGCAGGTATTGCGGTCTATGCAAACATGACTCCTTGTAAAAAGGTGTCAGTTTTGTTGCCAGATAGAAGGGTAAAGAACCAATTATCATTGAACAAATGTAGTTCATGCTGGAGTATATTACATCTAAATTAACTTCCACTTCCCGAGTGGAAGGATAAAGCCCTCTCCAGTTCGCCCGCTCTGCTCTTCCACGCCCGTGGTTGCTACCACTCGCATTGTGCAGCTTCCTTGAACCAGCGATACGCCCATTCATAAACTATGAGATGGCGTTATGGGTTTTTAAAAAAATATATTTTTTATATTAAAGTGTGTAACTAGGTGTGTATTTTTAATGTTATGGCAGATTGGGAAAACTATGTTAAGAAATTTCCGTAATTTAATCGTTTGGGAAAATAATGGTGGTATGAACATGTGTGATTTTTGTAATTACGTGATATTGCTGGAAAATATATAATAAATGTTGTCTTTCAATATTGTGCGAAAACAGTGTTTATGTAGCTTGTTTATAGCACCTTTAACCTTTTTTTAAAGCACATACATTTCTCCTGCAAATATCGAAACACTTAAGAAACATAGGTGTTGGGGCGCCGCCCCACCAAGAAGCTGCAGATGAGAAATTTAATAAAAAAAAGAATTAACCCGTAAAAACAAAGTTTTTCACTATAAATCCTTTATATGCTAGTCCTCTCGTCCTCTGGCTTGAGATGGCTGCCACCTATGGGTCAGATGATTGTCTGCCACCATTAAGCAATTGGTAAATAAATATTTTTAAAAAATTCCCTAAAAAGTGTAAAATTTAGCTAATTTTTTTTCACGAAAATTAATCGTCACGCACACCGAGTCTGTGTGGAAAATGTCAGCTCGATTGGATCACGGGAAGTGGGTTAAAAAACGACCGAAAAATTTGCACGGTCGTAAGCAAGCAAGCAAGCACGCAAGCAAGCAAGCAAGTGAACTTAATATAAAGGATTTAAAAATACGTTTCTGTAAATAGTTTTGTTGTGTTAAAAAATAAATAACGATTATTTAAATGTGAATTGCCGAATGAAAATCAAATGTAAAGTTAATATTATAAACTGCTGCAACATCACAGTCTGATTTGTGCCCTCGGGGAGGTCTCGGCGCGGCTGTGAAGGCGTCCGGGTGAGAGATTTCCCTTCATTCGTTGCGATGAGCTTCGCATTTTAGCCACGCCATTTGAGACCCATTCAGGGAAGTGAAAAGGGTTCCCGTGGCTGCAATGAGATGATGTAACAATGTGAGGTTGCACCGTGCAAATGTAGTGAGTTATATTCAGGTGCACACTGGAAGCTTGGAGGCAACACTATTTATTAGCTAACACAACAGGTAACACTTAACATTAACAGGATAACGACATAGGGTGGTAGCCACCGTTCCTAACTTAGTTAACACACGGGAATACTACATTACTCGACCAGGACAGCTCAACACGCTGCCTGGTCCACCAGAGGAGACCGGAGATCGTGGATGGCTGTTTCATTCCCACAGTTTTCACTTAAACCGAATTCTACTACTGGTAAACTATCTTTGTCTTTGACAATCACATTTGCACATCACTATTCGAATATTATTTTAATCCTAAGCTGTATGTCTATCTATACCACCCCGTTATATCGGTATCTAACACCCAATATATGTACTGTATGTGTACAGTATACGTACTGTATATCACAATTGTGCAGCTTACTACTTTACATGTGTTCTATTTTCAATAGCATTGCACGTAGTCATACTCTGGGTACATGGGCAGGGTTATAGACTAAACAGTATTAGAGTTAGAGAATTACAATGACAGTAGGTAATTACAGTGCGTCATCCCTTTACAATGCACAGTGCTAAAACACCCCTAATTGCATATAATCACAAACAAACAATTCAAAGCCAAGCTTAAAGTCTAGAACATTTATATAATGATCAAAAACAACCTTTGGGTCCTTTACCTGTAAAATGCACCAGCACATGTCACACACAGCTAGTCTTCCGAGCCGCCATTAACCATGTGACTGGTATATCCGCGCGGTCTTTCAATAACCCTGCCAGCCACCTACAGGCCCAACTCAGTCATCACATGCTGCTGTATTTATGCACTGCGCAGTACATCAGGACGTTCACAGAACCACACTTTACTCCCTTGCTGCACAAGGATATAATTAATAGAGTGATCCATTCCTAATGTGCCAAACAGAGAATAGTTGCGTGTCTGTGTGATACCAGATTTGTAATATATTATTGACACCGGGCACACATTTATTGTGCGTCTTATATTCCGGAGCATTGTAATCCGGAGAATACCGTATTGGCTGTGGCACCGCACCAAGTTGTTCTTCCGGTGCTTTATTGAGACTATTGACTTGTTTTGGGAACCTGAATGAAGTCGAGCACAACAACAAGTCCAACACGCTGGGTTTAGTCACCATTTTATAAATGATTGTCTTGTCAGGTTCGAAAAGGGTACTTGTCTTTGTTCTGTTCACTTGTCAGCAGATGTACATCATAGATCAAAGAGACCATTGATGAAATCTCTCAGATGATGGAGGTGTCACCTGCATGGTATTCAGGTTTTGCAGCCATACACGAGTGTGTAAGTTGCCTGTTAGACAATTACGTTTGTATGATCCGTACCAATCACTGTCTCGTCACGGACAATGCTGCAGAGGTTTGGGAGAGGTGACGTTGAATCTCCTCATCTGCAGTGACATTTTGATTAAGGTAGCTGCCAAGACGAAGGAAAAGCTGACCGTTTCATAGGCAAATAGCCTTTTTATTCATTGTGGAGGTGTAGGAGAGTAGCCATTGGCTGGTTTTAAAAGTACCTGGGTCTTATGAACATTCACATCCAGTCCATACTGGCCATAGGCGTTCACAAATTAATCCAATATTGACTATAGGTCAGGCCCTGTAAGAGCTGGCATAGCACAATCGTCACCTTACTGAGTTTCAGTGATTGGTATTGTTCTAACTTTTGATTTGACCTGCAGACATCAAGGGTTGAAGGGCTTACCATCAATATGGTACTCTCTATACACACCATGTGCCTGGGACATGAAAGCAGCAAGAAAGATGAAGAAACGTGTGTGTGGAAGGAAGCATTTCTCTTACTCTTAGTTCTGACAGTAAAGGATTCAGATTGTTATCCACATTCATCATGTATCTGCTGAACAGAAAATCACATAGAGGTCCAAGACAAGTACCAGAAGGAAACAATAGCGAGAATATGAGGAGGCCCGTCAAGAGCCATGAGTAGTGAGGGGATCAGGACAGTGTTATGGAAAAAGAACAAAATGAAAGTGGAAAAAAACAAGAAACTATAATAAACCATGGGGAGGTTGACAGAGTTAGTGAAACGTTGTGTTCGGCAGGAGCAATATTAAGCACCCAAGAGCCTTCACTAAAGGACTTACACTTTTGTGAAAGTCGAAAATCGCGTTGTAACGCAGTTTCATATTTTCCATGATACAGATTTTTTTGGGTTATTGGTCGCAAAAGCCTACATGTTAAGTTTCATATTTGGTGAATTTACAAATTCCAAAAGGTAACCAAAGAATAGATGATCTGATAACATTTATTTCCTAAATACACCAGCAGATGGTGAACGTTGTTTACCATTTTCAGAGGAATGTGCTGGTTGTTACAGGCAAGACCAGTACAAAGTGGAATAAACCATACCATAGTAATTCAAAGAAGGGAGGTGCTGTGAATGAAACGTAACACAGTTTAACACGTAGGCTGTCGTGACAAATCTGGCTGTCGCCTGATGAAGCTAGTTGTTATTATTGGCGAAACGTCGTACTCAAAATTGGAAATATTGTGGCTTGGCTCTTCATCACACCGGTGTGCTGTACTAGTAACTCATTGGCACGTTCTGTTTACATGACAAAACTTACTAATTGGCTGTGTCGTGTGGTGGCGGGTTTAACGTCACATTAATATAGTCAAGCGATCTAACCCAAGAAACCTGTATAATGGAAAGTAACACGTTTATTGTTTTAAATAAAAAGCGGCTTTTTAGTGGAAAACCCCACTAGATTGCAAACATTTGCAGATTAAATCGTTGGTCACATTCGTTATTATTAGCCATTGTCTACCAAATGTTGTGGGAAAATAACAAAATAAAACGTGTGAAAAAACAAGAGACTAAATTAAACCATCGGGAGGTTGACGAAAGGGTTCGTGAAAAGTTGTGTTTGACACCACCAACATTCAGCAGTCGATGCAGCCACATCGTCTCGTAAATACTATCGAAATTATAAAGCATTTACTTTAAGTTTTCCCCTCTTCCAATATTGTGCGATATGTTCTTCCCATTATACGCTTGGTATATTTGTTTCTCAGAGGTGACAATCCTCCCAATACTTGAGTATATCAATGAATAATAACTGAGTGTATCAAAGATTTGCTTTGTCATGTTAACTGTGGCATATGTTCAAACTACTGACCCACGAAATATTTACGTATGATGCCTTTATGAAGAAACTTTAAAAACAAACAGGCAAAACATATCATGGTAGAGTCACTCACACAAAATACTGTAAAACTCCTCCCACACATTGGGCAAGGCTTGGGGAAATGTCAACCACTGATAAAAAAAAACTGGCTCTGAGCCCGCCCACAGGACATGGATGTACCTTTATAACTGCGAGTGAATTTGACTGTTTGGATCAGGCTCGACAAGACTCCCCTAAAAACATCTACTCGACAGAGCTCCTTCATCTGGTATCAGCTGTGTAACAGATGCCTCGCAACTAAATTGTTTAAATTAATCTAAATTGTTTAGTCTACTATACCAATAGGGTCTGTAAAAAGCAAAATAGATCATATCCAAGGATAAATGATACATTTATTTTAGAGAGCCTGCAACATTACTCTTAATTACCTGCTTTTGAATGATTAATAGTGTGCCAAAGTAGCGAGATGTTAGCTACCTCGCCTGGTAAACACGAGGTCGTGGGTTCGAGTCTGATCGTGATGTCTGTATATTTGGAGTTTGCATGTTTTTCTCTGGTCGCGTGGATTTTTATCAAGGTCCTCTCGCTTTTTTTCACACTTAGAAGAATGCATTTAGAGCATTTGGCTGCTATACATTTCCACGTCATGATAAGCCACTTCGTTTAGCTATCATTTGTGGCAAGGTCGCTTCTGAAAAATAGCTATATAACTCAGTGAGTTTTACCTGGTTAAATAAAAAATAGTACATTTTAGTTTTACTTAATATGTGCATTGATAAGTTTGTACCAGTAACCACGGATGGAAAGATAAGAGTCTTCGGGTTTGCCATTACTTAACTGTCAAAGTGTAAAACGGCAGTTTTAAAATGTGATTATAATAAACAAAAAAAAGTTGCTCAAAATCTACCGAAAGTTTTATAAAAATGCAGATTCTAAATATATTTTAAGGGGCACAAGGTAAAGTCGTACGTCAATAATTTAAACACAATAACGACCAATACAATGGAGACCAAAGAGAACGATTCTGGTATCGTCAAGAGCATTTTTTTAAGTTATGACGTTAAAAAGACGATGACCAAATCAGGTGGGAATGTGCCTGATCTCCTCAGATCTGAGAAATAAAGTAGATTTGAGCGTGGGTAGTATTTGGATGGGTGACAACATGCGTACAGCAAATATTAGACACTCGTGTGGGGCCACATTGTGGGTAATCAGAGGGCAGTGGAGCAAAATCAATTGTTGTACTATATTGTGATCCCACGTCTATGATCCCTGTCTTCACCAACCTACAATGACCAGTGTGGTGAAGTATGGTCAAGCCACCTCCATGGCCTGCACGGTGTGGGGAGGATCTCATCCAGCAGTAGATTGACAAAGGGCTGCACATGTCATTGTACAGTAATTTATTTAGTTTTAAATGCATATTTGTCAAATCAGTGCACATGGTAACTTTCGTGAACTTTAGTGAGAAACTTTAAGTGGGAGACAGTATGACAGAATTTGGCTTTATCTATGTGTTGGTTGCATATTTTGATATTTTACAGCCGTGCTAATTTGTCAGCATCCTGGTTAACAGATGTAGGAGTTCTACCACTGGTAAATGTTGGAATGTTTACAAATTTTCGTGCTTTACTTTTTTTAAGGTGAGATAGCTTCAACAACATCGAGTCATGAATATTGCAATGAGCACGCTGTGTCTGATGCTGTTCATCGTTCACGCAAAAGGTGAGTGTCTCAGCTGGACGTGAAGTGTGACAAAATGGGTTTTGTACTTGTTGCTTATGTATGTTGAACTTGTTTGTTGAACTTCTTCCGCACCGTACGTAGCCAACCTTGTTAATTGGACGTGAGGGGGAAGCATATATATACGCTGTCGAATATATAGCACGCTGCCAAAATAAATAGCATGGCTATTGCAGGAACATTTCAAGTCGAGCTTCTGAGTCGCAACTGGAACATTTCTTGCCTTTTCATAAACATGTGCGTGTTATAAATAGTTGTATTATTTATATAGTATTGTTTTCCTACATTTATTCTTGAGTCACAATTTCAGTTGTAAACTTCAATTTGCGTGATCATTAGCCATAATCGATCCCCTGCTGGATGAAAGCATCTCCAATCTGTTGCCATCTCTTACGGCCTCATGATACAACAATTAATGTAGATCCTGTACACGAGTTTATTGGATCCATCTCTGTCTGCATTGGCAATGCCCTCGGGTGTTGTCCCTCATTAGGCTGCCATTTCATCTTTAGTCCCATTCTTTCGAGTAATGTCTCCTGTCCTAGCCCATTCACTTCCTAAAAAGTGAATGTTCTCTTATCTGTGTGTTGTTGTTCCTTTTACTTTCTCTACGTGTAACTGCAAGCATGCATCTCCCCATGCTTTTTTGCACTCTTCAGCCCTTGTTTCATTTTGTTTGTCAATGTCCATCTTACACAATCATTTGTCATAGCAGATAATGTACACTAAATAAAAAGTGCTTCTTTAGCACAATGGTATGGTTTCCAAAATCACTTCTACCTGTTCCACGTCCCTTATAGATGAGGCTGTTTCCAAAAAAATTCACTGATTGTTAATTCACTTTTCAAAGAAGGCTTCTCCCAACCAAAATTAGTCAGAGGGGTTGTTTGGCCATAATTCACCATGCTGGTCAGCACAGGGGTTGGGGGTGCAGAACTGGTTTATCTCTAGCTCCACCCTGCGTGCAATAATATATCAGTAACACATTCCTGCGGAGGGAGCTGGTAGGAACGTTGGTTTACTCGCTTAATGGCCAGGGTCAACGGCGGCGTGGTGTATTCCGCAAATATGCCCGACTGTGAGGGCGGGCACAAGCCGGCGTGAGTAGGTTAAACGTTGAGTTTTATAAGGGCACCACGGGGTTACCAGCCCCTCCCGACCCAGTCCCACCCCTCCCACCCCCCACCCAGCCCCACCCTCCCCACCCAGCCCCTCCCCACCATCCCCTCTCCACCCAGCCCCACCCAGCCCCTCTCCAACCCCCCCTCCCCACCCAGCCCCTCCCTCCCCAACCAGCCCCTCCCTGCACGACGGACGGACGGACACAATAATCCCCTGTGGGCTGGTGTAACCAGGAGGTTCCTACCAGTATAATGTGTGTGTCTGTGTTTTTATATTTTACAGCACAAGAGTCAGTCAAGCCTCCGCAAAAAGAAAGACTTGATCCGGGTAATAATCGCACAACTTGTGTTTTGTTATACTTGCCCCATTGCAAAGGGAGTAGGAGTGGTTTGACTCAACGTAAAGCGTAGGGTTTCCGTGATACGACTATAACGATATACGATCCACAATAATCGCAGGGTCTATTTTGTAAAGTACAGCAATGACATTTGGTAAAAGTTTTTCGATGCACACACTTATATTTGGACTCAAAAGTGGAAAATACATTATTTTGACCCCAGAATTAATCAAATTTGATGTGCTGAATAAAAGTTGGTGGTTTCCTTTCGATGTGTTTCATTTGCTTTATGCAAGCCACCCACTTTTATTCAGCATATAAAATGTGATTAATTTTGTGGTTAAAGATACATATTTTCTACTTTTGAGAGCAAATTAAAGTGTGTGCATTGAAAAACGTGTTTTTCACCAAGTTTTGTTGTTTTAGTCCCATTGTCATTAACTTAATTCAGACTTGAACGTAATTTCTGGTCACTTGCATACAATAAGCTGATCTAATGTTGAAGTCAGGCAAAAAAATGGAAGTAGCATGCGTCTCTCTGTTTATGCATGAGCAAAGTGTATATCAGATTTACATGAGGAGAACATGCAAACGCCAAATATGCAGGCGTGAGTGTTAGGACCTCCTGTATACCAGGCAAGGAGACATCTTGCCACTGCGAGTTGACGACGGGCGCCATGGACTTCTGGCTTCCCGCATTCACACAGTGGGCTGTCACGTAGGCCCCATCGATGTTCGGAAGCAGCACACACTCCCTGATCACACCAGCAGCGGGTAACTGTAACATACATAGAAAACTCTTAGCTCTGGCTTGTATGCATTGCTTATGTTACAGTTCGTAAAGTGATTTACATTTTGTTTTACAGATGCAATTTTAACCTTCCTGGAGAAGTGTGTGGCACTTTATAAGTCTGTAAAGGGTAAGTGAAATCTAAATTTTGTCCATGGTTTTCCTAATTTAAGGTGCACACAAATATGTTGGCGTATAAATCAAATTAATATAAATCCTATATTGCTGCTTGAATGTAATGACACACTGTTAGTGACAAATGCGTTTTTGTGAGTTCAGTATTTGACATGAAATTTAGGAAACAAGTATTAACACGAGAACATTAATTACTATTGTTAATTAGAAAATCATCACAATATCCAATATAATAAAGTTGTTGTAATTGAGGAATGTTTTTAGTTTTTTCCAAAATAAAGTTCAGTATTGCGATCTGTTATATTAACATCATGAAAAATAAATATAGAGCATTCTACATAAATTACTAATCATGCAGTAACAGATATATCTAATGCTTTTTGTTTTTCCCCTGCAGACTTCACGAACAGTAAGAACTTTGAGTGCACCTCACCTAGATTACTATGCAGTGGCCATGTGCCCCCCCTGAGTCAGTTTTTCCCACACCTCCGATGAGCACGGTTGGCTATGTATGGTGTGAAGAAGTTCAACGTATATACATACTGTACAGTAAAAAGGCTACAGCAAGTAGGGAAAGATAGTGCTAGGGCTGCAACCTGTTCTAGAGTTTATGTCTGCTTTTAATGTCCACGTGACAATCCACATTGTTGAGCTATCATTCGTGGCAAGGTCGCTTTTGAGAAAGAGAGATATAGCTCAGTGTACCTTACCTGGTGAAATAAAAAATAATGTAGGTTTTTGTTCTGGTTTTCCCAAGATTGTGCTCTTTTTGAGGTAACTGTCCTGGGAAATCTGTAATGATTTTCCGGAGTCATCGTTGAGATTTAGTAAACACAAAAACAAAGTGAAATAAAGCAAGAGACACACAAACTGGGTAAGGAAGAATCACAAGAAGGGAAAACAAGAAAACAAGAAACACGGAAAATTAAGTAAATAATTCCGGTTAGGAGAAGGAGTTAAAATCCCAGAGCTTTATAAAACTGACAAAGCAATATAAATTTGGTGAGGAATGGAATTTGAATAACTAGATGAATGGAACAGACAGTGAAGGTCAGAGTCACTGTAGAAAGATGCGAACCAAATCACAAACGAGTGATGAACCACACCAGTGGCCATGTGCATAGAGAGAAAACAGGAAAATCGCAGAAGGGTAAAGTGAATTTTGAGGCTCTATGTTGTCAAGAAGGAAGCCAGTCAGACTTGACATAGAAGAAGAGGAAAAGGTGGGACTTAGAAGCCAAGGTTCTTATTATTCTCAAAAGTGAAAGTCGTCGCAGTAATCAAAGGCATGAAGCCAGCGACGGCAGCAGGGTTTGACGGAATGCCTTCAGAAATTATAAAACGTTTAGGTGTGGAAACAACGTGTGATTTGACTAGATTTTGTGAACTATCCGTATAGGAGAAGAAAATTACCAACATATTTTAATGAGTTGAATTAATACTAATTCCAAAGAAACCAAATGCAACGAACTTCTCAAAGTTAAAACAATTAGTGTGATATCAGACGTCAATGGTTATGCTAAACATTATTCAATCAAGGATAAAAATCAAGGCAGAGGCATACATTGTAAAGGGCCGATTTGTATAGTATTGGGAACAAGTTAAGCAATTGGAGTGATGAGAATGATCTATAAAAGGTGCTTGGAGTTTATCCAAGAAGTTCATGTTCGTTTAATTCAATACAGAATATATTTTCCAACGTATTCAGTAAAATCAGAGTAGACTGGAAAGATAGACGGCTAAATGTGGGCTTGTACATGGGTCAAACAGCAACAGTGCAAATAGTAGTACGGTACGATGTGTCTTAAATACCTCAATTATATAATAAGTCGATTTGTGCCCGTTTGAAATATTGTTTCGGTATTTTATTATGATTTGTATATATATTTTTTTTTATTGTAAATTAGTTATTTTAGTTAAAAATAATTTTTTTGCAAAATTTATGCGATGCGCCTTGTGATATGGAGATAACTTAATGTGTCTTTTAAAATATCCTTCAACAAAAGGGTATACCTGCGAAGCGGGAATGGGGGAGAAGTTGAGTACAGTACGTTGCCCCCCTGGACAAGAATCCTGTGTCACTGCATCCGTAACTGTTGGTAAGGTGAACCTCATTGTTGTGCTGCATTCATACAAAGCAATTTTTTTGTCTTCTCTGTATATATCACTTGTTCTGAAGTCTTAAATGTATTTAATTCTTTCACGTATCTGTGTTTTTTAAACAGGGGTTAACACATTCACTTACAAGAGCTGTGCTTCGGACCTGGATTGTGTCTTTATAGAACGCATTCGAAAAATGGTCCTCAACGATGTGGTAGATGCGTATGAGGATGCTCGTGGGTGCATCTTAAATAGCGTTCAATGCAGCAGCGCCCCGCGTACTTAACACGTAGGCTTTCGCGACCAATATCATCCATAAAAAACATTTTTGGGTTAGATTGCGTAAATATATAAATGTGTCGTTAAAACCCGCCACCACCCGACACAGCAAATGAGTAAGATTTGTCACGTTAACAGAACATGCCAATTTATCACTAGTACAGCACACCGGTGTGTTGGAGAGCCACACATTTACAATCTGAGTACGACGTTTCGCCAGTAATTAGAACTAGCTTCATCAGGCGACAGCCAGATTTGTGTAGAAGTCCACCTGTTTCGTTCCTTATCTAGAGGTGTAGATGTGGTGACCACACTTCTGCGCTCTTGCGCAAAGTCGGGTCGGGAGGGGGATTAATGAGTGAACGTACATTATGCATGCACATTATGCGAGCCCATTGATCTTGTCCTTCCTCTCCATTGTGTGTATAAAATAACCGTACCGACGGTAATCCTTATTGAAGTATGATGGCCTGTATAGGTATGCATTTAAACAATGTATTATTTGATGATTCGCACTTGAACAAATGCAGTTTATGCTGGAGTATATTAAAACTAAATTAGCTTCCACTTCCCGAGTGGAAGGATAAAGCCCTCTCCAGTTCGCCCGCTCTGCTCTTCCACGCCCGTGGTTGTTGCCATTCGCATTGTGCAGCTTCCTTGAGCCAGCGATAAGCCCATTCATGAACTGTGAGACAGCGTTATGGGTTATTATTGTTTTTCTATATTAAAGTGTGTAACATGGTGTTTTTTTTCATGTTATCGCAGATTGGGAAAACTATGTTAAGAAATTGACGTAATTTAATCATTTGGGAAAATAATGATGGTTATGGACATGTATATATTTTTTTAAATGACGTGTGATATTGCTGGAAAATATATAATAAATGTTGCCTTTCAATATTGTGCGGAAACAGTGCTCATTTAGCTTGTAAGTCACCTTAAACTTTTTTTCAAAGCACCTACATATCTTCCGCAAATATCGAAACACTTAAGAAACATTGGAACCAGCTGCGGTTCGTTCACTAGGTGTTGGGGCGCCTCCCCACCAAGCAGCTGGAAATGAGAAATTATATTTCTAATGAAAAAAATACTTTTCTATAAATAGTTTTGTTGTGTCAAAAAATTTAATAACGATTATTTCAATGTGAATTGACGAATGAAAATCAAATGTTAAGTTCATATTAGAAACCGCTGCAACACCACAGTCTGAGTTGTGCCCTCGGGGAGGTCTCGGCGCGGCGGTGAAGGCGTCCGAGTGAGAGATTTCCCTTCATTCGTTGCGACGAGCTTCGCATTTTAGCCACGGCGTTTGAGACCCATTCAGGGCGGTGAAAAAGGTGCCCGTGGCTGCACTGAGACGATGTTACGACGCGAGTTTGCACCATGAAAATGTAGTGGGTTAAATTCAGGCGCACACTGGAACTTTGGAGGCAACACTATTTATTAGCTAAACACAACGAGTAACTCTTAACATTAACAGGATAGCGACATAGGCTAGGAACCACCGTTCCTAACTTGGCTAACGCACGGTGATACTACATTACTGGACCCGAGACCGAGGATCGTAGATGGTGGCTTCATCCCAGACTTGACCCAGCAGAACAGCGTCCACACCCCGCTTATAACCACTCCGGCGTGGCCGGCTCCGCCCCAGGCCACACCCCCCTTCTCGATCCTTCGGGAAGGCCCGAGCCCCCAACCACGTGACCTCCCTGGGGCACCTTGTACCCCTTTTTCCGGTCACGTGTCCTGTTGGGTTCACGCAGTGTCACAGCCTGACACGACCTCCGTGACACCTGCCTACAGCCCCCATACCGAGCCAACACAGTAGTGTCGTTCTACTACACTACAGAAACATAGCAGCTCACACACTCTGCGCACTCAAGGAGGAAACAGCAGCCATGGCGATGGCTGCAGGCGCAGCAAACGGACACTCCTAAATATTAAATTTGGTCATGGGAACAGTATTCGAGTGATAATAGTTTTTTTTAACCCTTTTATCTGGCAACAAAACTGACACCTTTTTTACAAGGAGTCATGTTTGCATTGACCTGCGGTCGGAATGCAAACAAAAACACAACTCTGATAATGTATGCACTGTTCTTGAAATTGATTGGTCCACACCCGAAACAGTTTTTCTTAGAGCCCAGTCTCACATGGTGTTAGACCAGATGACGCATTATGCGCCTTTTGGCGTCATCTGGTCCAACACCATGTGAGACTGGGCTCTAAGAAAAGCTGTCTCGGGTGTGGACCAATACATTTCAAGGACAGTGCATACAGTACATGATCAGAGTTGTGTTTTTGTTTGCATTCCGACCGCAGGTAACGTGGTCAATGCAAACATGACTCCTTGTAAAAAACGTGTCAGTTTTGTTGCCAGATAAAAGGATAAAACACCTATTATCATATTTTGCTACTGGTTTAGTGAGCGTAAGTAGCGCAGGAGACATCGATGGAGGCAACACTTATTTATTAACAAGAGCTACGATACAGCACGCAGCGAATCCTAACACTTGAAGGGGCCACAGCCCCTTCACCCGATTCTACTAGAGGATGTGTTCCTCAGCTAACGTTCCTCGTTAGCTCCTACTACACCCCTCTATCTCAGACCATCCCAAAGGAGGCTAACTGACCTGGCCCAGCTTCGGCTCAGGTCCGACTCTCAGCCACTCGAGTCTGGCCCTCACAGGAACCCAGACCTCACTCTCTGAGGTCGCCCCTGGCTTGCCCTGCTCGGCTCTTATAAGAACTGCGAGACAGGGTAGTCCCAGGGCAAGGCTAGTCGGTATTCAATCTTCACTGGCTCTTCATTCTCTTCTGGCTCCAACGACTGCCTCGAGCTCTCTCTCTCTCACCGCCTTATATACCCAACCCCCCGAGGGGCGGGGCTGTGTGGGATCCCAGCCACAGCCCCCCAGGGTGGTGACCGTTTGCGGACGTTGATGTAGACACCCCCAACGTAACAGCTCGCCACACCCCGTTACGTAATATCTCAACACTGTCAAAGGAGGTTCCAATGGTGTAAAAGCATTCAAGTGGTTTGCTGTTTGATGTCGTATCGTTTATAAGTGCCTACCATTGGAAAAATAAGACAGTTACATCACTTTCATGGAAAGGCTAATAAAATCACGATGTTTTTGTTAATTAGAACACCATATTTTCAGAGGTCACTCACAACAGCCCCGTCTAGTGGAAATGTCACGAGCCGCCACTGATTGTAACACTCCTCTGCAAGGCGTAAGGCAGGCTTCTTTATTGCAAGGCCCCACGGGGCCACTGTATTGTCGGGGGGCTGCCCTTGCGTGCGGCCCCCCGACAATACACAACACGTGAGAACACACCCTTTGCACTGATGATGTCTCACTGGCGAAAGTCGGCCCGTCTCGAAAAATTTGTGAAGAACACTGGTAAAGAGAGAGAGAGAGCCATTGCTTTCACAATACCGGACTATTCTGTCAGTGCCGGATTAAGCTGTAGATGGGTGGAGTGTGTTTTTGGGTGTAGGGAGATGGGAAGGATGTGTGAGTGATTTGTGTGACGATTGTGATGACGGCGTGAACATTGGATGATAAGCAGGGAAAGACAGATAGGATGGGGAAAGCTAAGGGGTAAGGGCATGTGGAGTGTGTGGCAATGGGTAAGGGTGGTTTAAGCACGAGGTGGGCCGTTTGGAGCCACAACCGCGCTTCGTGTGCACGTTACACAATGGCAACGTCCGCACACACGGGCATCACAATCTAGCAATGTGCAAGTACCGCTCCACCATGATGCCATGTTGCCAAATGACAAATAGTTTATAACACACTCAGCCTGTGTTTTAAAGCCAAAGTTGGGGTTGCAGATTATAGTTGCATGTCTGTGTGATACCAGATTTGTAATATATTATTGACACCGGGCACACATTTAGGATGCGTCTTATATTCCGCAGAGTTGCAATCCGGAGAATACGGTATTGGCTGTGGCACCGCACCTAGTTGTTCTACTGGTGGTTTATTGAGACTGTAGACTTGTTTTGGGAACCTGAATGAAGTCGAGCACAACAACCAGTCTAACACGCTGGGTTTTAGTCACCATTGTTTAAATGTTTGTCTTGCCAGGTTCGAAAAGGGTACTTGGCTTTACTCAATTCACTTGTCAGCAATTTGCAGAGGTGGGACAAAGTCATTGTTATGCAAGTCCAAGTCGAGTCGCAAGTCATCAAATTCATGACTCGAGTCTGACTCGAGTCCAAGTCACATGACTCGAGTCCACATCTCATAGGTGGGACAAAGTCATTGTTATGCAAGTCCAAGTCGAGTCGCAAGTCATCAAATTCATGACTCGAGTCTGACTCGAGTCCAAGTCACATGACTCGAGTCCACACCTCTGGCAATTTGTGCAGCATAGATCAAATAGATAATTGATGGAATCTCTCAAGCTGATTGGAGGTGTCACCTGCATGGTATTCAGGTTTCGCAGCCATCCACGAGTGTGTAAGTTGCCCGTTAGACAATTACTTTTGTATGGTTCATATCAATCACTGTCTTTTCGCGGACAATGCTGCAGAGGCTTGGGAGAGGTGACGTTATGAAGGTAGCTGCCAAGATGAAGGAAAAGCTTACCGTTTCATAGGTTAATTGCTTTTTATTTGTCGTGGAGGTGTAGGGGAGGAGCCACGGGCTGGTTTTAAAAGTACCTGGGTCTTAAGAACATTCACATCCGGTCCATACTGGTCATATGCGTTCACAAAGAAATCCAATAGGTCAGGCCCTGCAAGAGCTGGCATAGAACAATCGTCACGATACTGGCCTATAGACATCAAGGGTTGAAGGGCTTACCATCAGCATGGTACCCGCTATGCACTTCATGTGCAAGTCAGGCCTGGGATAGGAAATAAGCTAGAAATATGAAGAAACGTGTCGGTGGAAGGAAGCATTAAACTTACTCTTAGTTCTGACAGTAAAGGATTCAGATTGTTGTCCACATTCACAATGTATCTGCTGAACAGAAAATAAGATAGAGGTCCAAGACAAGAACCATAAGGAAACAATAGCGAGAATATGAGGAAGCCAGTCAAGAGCCATGAGTAGTAAGTGGATCAGGACAGAGTTTTGTAAAAAGAACTAAATAAAACGTGGACAAAAAAACAAGTGACTAAATAAAACATGAGGAGGTTGACAGAGTTAGTGAAAAGTTGTTTTCGACATCAGCAACATTAAGCACCCAAGAGCCTTCACTATAGGACTTACACTTTTGTGAATGTCGAAGATCATATTGTTACGCAGTTTCATATTTCCATAATAAAGGTTTGTTGCGTTATTGGTTGCGAAAGCCTCCATGTTAAGTTTCATATTTGGTGAATTTACAAACTCCTAAAGGTAACCAGAGAATGGATGATCTGATAACATTTGTTTCCGAAATACACCATCATATGGTGAACGTGTTGACCATTTTCAGAGGAATGTGCTGGTTGTTACAGCCAACACCAGTACAAAGTGGAATAAAGCATACCGAAGTAATTCAAAAAAGGGAGGTGCTGGGAATGCGAAGTGACACAGTATAACACGTAGGCTTTCGTACAAATCCTGCTGTCGCCTGATGAAGCTAGTTGAAATTACTGTTGAAACATCGCACTCAGATTGGAAATGTTGTGGCTTGGCTCTCCATCACACCGGTGTGCTGTACTAGTAACGAATTGGCACATTCTGTTTACGTGACAAAACTTACTAATTGGCTGTGTCAGGTGGTGGTGGGTTTAACGGCACATTAATATATTCACACGATCTCACCCAAAAACCTGTATGATGGAATGTACCACGTTTATTGTTGGAAATATATAGTGGCTTTTAGTGCAAAACCCCACTAGGTTGCAAACATTTGCAGATTAAATCGTTGGCCACATTCGTTATTATTAGCCATTGTCTTCCCTCCTGATACTGTCACCATTCCACAGCCAAGTGCCACCTCCCATCTCACTCCTGCACATCACTCTGTCTCCACTCTGAATGTTCTCTTGAATGTATTCAACAGTCCAATCAGTGAACACTGAATATTCACATTCACAAGGGATGGACAAAATTCCTGACCCTCATAGCTACGTGCAAAAATCTTCATATGGCCGAGCTACAAGGCAATCATGAACTTCTGCAGAACGTGCTGAAATATCTCCACTGTGCTAGAGAAAAACATTAGTAGATAACGTGAGGTGGTCACATGGCCCAGGAGTACTCATATCTGAGATCCACAAACAGGTGTGACTGGACCTGGCTACTTCCGCTTCCATTTCAAATAAAGTTGCATTGAATATTTAAAACATTAGCTGGATCTCTATCGAGGCACACTTGAACTGTCTAGGAGCTGCACATGACTTCCATGCTGCGGGTTGTCTTCTATACAAATACGGTCAAGCCTCGACATTTTCGAGAGTTAAGTTCTTGAAACTCTGCGAGAAAGTACAAGCGGGAAGTTCTTAGGAGGAAGATGACTGGGGGACTGGGAGTGGATTAGAGGCAGGGAAAGAAACTGGTGGAGGTGGAGGCAGTGGAAGAGAAAAGGCAATAGAAAAGAGAGAGGACCTGAGGGCAGAGCCAAATGAGGAAAGCGAGGGGGAGAGTCTAATGTGGAGAGAGAGTTTGTACCAGTGCAATGGGGCAGGATGAGAGAAATAATGAAAGCGAGACTGGGCACACAGAAGTGAAGGAACAGTGAAATAAAGGGAATATTGAGATCAGGAGGGGGCGTCAAGAGACGAATAAAGAAATGAGAGCAGAGTTGGGGCGGGGGCAAGGCCATGCAAAGCTTTGAATACTAGTGTAGAGGAGTATTGTGAGTCACCAATGAAGGGGCGAGCAGAGGGAGGTGCGAGTGGGTTGCCAATCAAGAATGATGTAATGTCACAGGTTACGGAACGGGCTTTGGAGAGCACCTTCGGGAACATGGCCGGAGCCGAGCTGGGGGGGAGGAACCACCCAAAGGGTTCTTGAGGGAGTCCCCGTGACAGAGGCGAGGTCGTTGTAGGGAGCCAGGGTAAGGATCGACTGCAGAGGGTCTTTCCCTCCTCGTCGCGGAGCAGTGTTGGCTGAACCCCTGCTCCGGCCAGACGAGTGGGAGAGCCAACATTTATTGTGCGTCTTATATTCGAGAGCGTCGTAATCCTGAGAATACGGTATAGGCTGTGGCACCGCACCAAGTTGTTCTTCCCGTGCTTTGTTGAGACTATTTACTTGTTTTGGGAACCTGAATGAAGTCGAGCACAACAACGAGTCCAACACGCTGGGTTTTAGTCACCATTGTTTAAATATTTGTCTTGCCAGGTTCGAAAAGGTTACTTGGCTTTGTTTTGTTGACTTGGCAGCAGACGTGCAGCATAGATCAAAGAGACCATTGATGGAATCTCTCAAGCTGATTGGAGGTGTCACTTGCACGTATTCAGGTTTCGCAGCCATACACTTGTGTGCAAGTTACCTGTTAGACATTTACTTTTGTATGGTCCGTATCAATCACTGTATCTTTGCTGACAATGCTGCAGAGGCTTGGGAGAGGTGACGTTGAATCTCCTCATCTACAATGACATTTTGATGAAGCCAGCTGCTAAGATGAAGGAAAAGCTGACCGTTTCACAGGTAAATAGCTTTTTATTTATCGTGGAGGTGTAGGGGAGGAGCCATGGGCTTGTTGCAAAGTACCTGGGTCTTACGAACATTCACATCCAGTCCATACTGGCATTGACAAAGACATACAAGATTAACTCTAGGTCACGCTGTCTTTCCAACAGCTCTGTTCTTCACCTGGGGATGGCTGCTTGCATTGTGGCTGAAACGTCGTGAGAATTGTATTATGTTTTATTTTTATTATCTTATTATTTCCCTTCTACGTGACTTTACCGAAAGAACCAATAATCTGCAAGAGCTGTTATAGCACAATCGTCACCATACTCAGTCTCAGTGATTGGTATTGTTCTGACGTTTGATTTGACCTGCAGACATCAAGGGTTGAAGGGCTTACCATCAGTATGGTATTCTCTATGCACACCATGTGCACGGCAGGCCTGGGAAAGGAAAGCAGTAAGAAAGATGAAGAAACATGTCGGTGGATGGAAGCAATTCTCTTACTCCTAGTTCTGACAGTAAAGGATTCAGATTGTTTTCCACACGAGAGGACAATGCCACAAACATCACCATGGAACTATCTGATGATAGAAGTGATCCTCTATGGGCAGCCATAGTGGTGTATGACCTTCCATAGAGGTTATTTGTTCACGTCATAAAAGGTCGTGGTGAGGTCAATAAAAGCCATTCCTTATGTATCTCCTGAACAGAAAATCATCGAGAGGTCCAAGACAAGTGCCGGAAAGCAACAGTAGTGAGGATATAAGAAGGAGGCCGGACAAGAGCCATGAATAGTGAGGGGATCAGGACAGTGTCATGAGAAAAGAACAAATGAAAACGTGTAAAAAAACAAGAGACTAAATTAAACCATGGAGAGGTTGACAGAGTTAGTGAAAAGTTGTATTCGAAAGCAGCAACATTAAGCTCCCAGTTGTGAAAGTCGAAAATCGTGTTGTTACACAGTTTCATATTTTGTGAATTCGCAATCTCCAAAGAGGAACCAGAGAATGGATGATCTGATAACATTTGTTTCTGAAATACACAATCATATGGTGAACATGTTAACAATTTTCAGAGGAATGTGCTGGTGGTTACAGACAAGACCAGTACAAAGTGGAATAAAGCATACCAAAGTAATTTTAAAAAGAGAAGTGCTGTGAATGGAAATCTTTTTTGTTGTGGGAAAATAACAAAAGAAAACGTGGAAAAAAACAAGAGACTAAATTCCACCATCAGGAGGTTGACAAAAAAGTTTGTGAAAAGTTGTGTTTGACACCACGAAGATTCAGCAGCCGATGCAGCCACATCATCTCGTAAATTTAATCAAAATGATAAAGCATTTACGTGTATTTTTCCCCTCATCTAATATTGTGCGATATGTTCTTCCATAATGCGCTTGGTATATTTGTTTCTCAGAGGTTACAATCTTACCAATATTTGAGAATATCAATGAATAATAACTAAGTGTATCAAAGATTTGCGTTGTCATGTTAACTGTGGCATATGATCAAACTACTGACCCACGAAATATTCACGTTTGAAGCTTTTATAAAGAAAGCACTTGAAAAACAGTCATAACATGTCACGGTAGAGACACTCAAACGTAAGGCTGTAAAACTCATTGGGCAAGGCTTGGGGAAATGTCAGCCACTGACAAAAAACTGTCTCTGAGCCCGCCCACAGGACATGGATGTACCTTTATAACTGCGAGTGAATTTGACCGTTTGGATCAGGCTCGACAAGACTCCCCTCAAAACATCTACTCGACGGAGCTCCTTCATCTGGTATCAGCAGTGTAACAGATGCCTCGCAACTAAATTGTTCAAATTCAAATTGTTTAGTCGACAATACCAATAGGGTCTGTAAAAATCAAAATAGATAATATCCATATGTTGAAGCTGTTTTGAAAAAACTAGCTAAAGTTATTAAGGATAGTGTTTATATGCTACATTTATTTAAGAGAGTCTGCAACATTACTCTTAATCGCCTGCTTTTGAATGTTTTATAGTGTGCCAACTTTAGTGAAAAATCTTAGGTGGGAGACACTATGCCAGAAGTTGGCTTTATTTACGTGTTGGTTCCATATTTTGATATTTTACAGCCGTGCTAATTTCTCAGCATCATGGTTAACAGATGTAGGAGTTCTACCACTGGTAAATGTTCGAATGTTTTCACATTTTTGTGCTTTACTTTTTACAAGGTGAGATAGCTTCAACAACATCGAGTCATGAATATTGCAATGAGCATGCTGTGCCTGATGCTGTTCATCGTTCACGCACAAGGTAAGTTTCTCAGCTGGACATGAATTGTGACAAAATGGGTTTTGTACTTGTTGCTTATGTATGTTGACCTTGTTAGTGGAACTTCTTCCGCACCGTACGTAGCCAACCTTGCTATTCGGAGGTGTAGAATATATATAGCACTCGACCAAAATAAATAACTTGGCTATTACAGGAACATTTCAAGTCGAGCTCCTGAGTCGCAACTGGAAATTGTTTTGCCTTTTCATTAACATGTGCGCGGTATAAATAGTTGTATTATTGAAAGAGTATTGTTTTCCTCCATGTATTCTTGAGTCACGATTTCCTTTGTAAACGTCAATTTGCGTGATCATTAGCCATAATCTATCCACTGCTGGATGAAAGCATTTCCCAGCTGTTGCCATCTCTTATGGCCTCATGATATAACAGTCCATGTAGATCCTGTACACGAGTTTATTGCATCCATCCATCGCTGTCTGCATTGGAAATCCTCTTGGGTGTTGTCTCTCATTAGGCTGCAATTCCATCTTTAGTCCCATTCCTTCGAGTAATGTCTCCTGTCCTAGCCCATTTACTTCCTAAAAAGTGAATGTTCTCTCATCTGTGTGTTGTTGTTACTTTTACTTTCTCTAAGTGTAACTGCAAGCATGCATCTCCCATGCTTCTTTGTACTTTTCAGCCCTTGTTCTATTTTGTTTGTCAATGTCTATGTTACACATTCATTTGTCATAGCAGCTAATGTACAATGATTAAAAACGTGCTTCTTGAGCACAATGGTATGGTTTCCAAAAGCACTTCAACCTGTTTTCGTCCATTATAGATTAGGCTGCTTACAAAAAAATCAACCGATTGTTAATTCACTGTTCAAATAAGTCTTCTCCCAACCAATATTAGTCAGAGGGGTTGTTTGACCATAATTCACCATGCTGGTCAGCACAGGGGTTGGGGGCGCAGAACTGGTTTATCTCTAGCTCCACCCTGCGTGTAATAATATATCAGTAACACATTCCTGTGGAGGGAGCTGGTAGGAACGTTGGGTTGCTCGGTCAATGGCCAGGGTCAACAGCGGCGTGGGATTTTCCGCAAATATGCCCGACTGTGAGGGCGGGCACAAGCCGGTGTGAGTAGGTTAAACGTTGAGTTTTATAAGGGCACCACGGGGTGACCAGCCCCTCCCCACCCAGCCCCACCCCTCCCACCTTCCCACCCAGCCCCACCCTCCCCACCGAGCCCCTCCCCACCCTCCCCACCCAGCCTCTCCCCACCCTCCCCACCCAGCCCCACCCAGCCCCTCTCCCTCCCCTCCCCACCCAGCCCCTCCCTCCCCACCCAGCTCCTCCCTCCACAATGGACGGACGGACACAATAATCCCCTGTGGGCTGGTGTAACCAGGAGGTTCCTACCAGTATAATGTGTGTGTCTGTGTTTTTATATTTTACAGCACAAGATTCAGACACGCCTCCGCCAAAAGAAAGAATTGATCCGAGTAATACTCGCACAGCTTGTGTTTTGTTATGCTTGCCCCATTGCAAAGGGAGTAGGAGTGGTTTGACTCAACGTAAAGCGTAGGGTTTTGCCGTGATACGACTATAACGATATACGATCCACAAGAATTTAACGGTATATTTTGTAAAGTACAGCAATGACCATACACATTTGGTAAAACGTTTGCGATGCACACACTTTCATTTGCACTCAAAAGTAGAAAATGCATTCTTTTGACCCCAGAATTAATCATTTGATGTGCTGAATAAAAGTTGGTGGTTCTTTCGATGTGCTTTATTTGCTTTATGCAAGCCACCCACTTTTATTCAGCATATCAAATTGTATTCATTTTGTGGTAAAAAAAAAATATTTTTCTACTTTTGATTGCAAATAAAAGTGTGTGCATTGAAAATTTTTGTTGTTTTAGTTCCATTGTCATTAACTTAATTCAGACTTGAATGTAATTTCTGGTCACTTGCATACAGTAAGCTGATCTAATGTTGAAGTCAAGCAAAGAAATGGAAGTAGCATGCGTCTCCCTATTTATGCATAAGCAAATTTTATATTAGATTTACAGGGGGAGAACATGCAAACGCCAAATATGCAGGCGTCAGGGTTAGGACCTCCTGTATACCAGGCAAGGTAGTTGACATCTCGCCTCTTCCTGACGCACTTCACAACCGAAGACCACGTTGTGCCATGGACTTCTGGCTTCCCGCATTCACACAGTGGGCTGTCACGTCGGCCCCATCGATGTTCAGAAGCAGCACATACTCCCTGATCACACCAGCAGCGGTATACCTTGCTTATGTTACAGTTCGTAAAGTGATCTATCTACATTTTGTTTTTCAGGTACTGTTATGACAATCGTCAAGGCATGTGTGGGAATTTATAACTTTTTCAAGGGTAAGTGAAATATTAATTTTACCAATCGTATTCCTAATTTAAGGTGCACACAAATATGTTGGCATATATATATCAAATTTATATCAATCTATATCGCTGCTTGAATGTAATGACACACTGTTAGTGACAAATGTGTTTTTGTGAGTTAATTATTTGACATGACCTTTAGGAAACAAGTATTAACACGAGAAAATAAATTACTTTTAATTAGAAAATCATTACAATATGCAATATCATAATAAAGTTGTAATTTTGGAATGTTTTTAAATAAAAATACAGTTCAATATTGCGATCTGTTACATTAACATCATGACAAATAAATATAGAGCATTATAGATAAATTACTAATTATACAGTAACAGATATATCTAATACTTTGTTTTTTTCCCTCGCAGACCTCACGAAAAGTAAGAACTTTGAGTGCACCTCACCTAGATTACGATGCAGTGGCCATGTGCCTCCCCTAAGTCAGTTTTTCCCACACCTTTGGTTGGCACGGTTGGCTATGTACGGTGCAAAAGAAGTTCAACATATATACATACTATACAGTAAAAAGACCACAGCAAAGTAGGGAAAGATAGTGATAGGGCTGCCACCTTTTCTAGAGTATGTGGTTGCTATACATAGCCACGTGACACGCCACTTTGTTGAGCTATTATTCGTGGCAAGGTCGCTTCTGAGAAAGAGCTATATAGCTCAGTTGGCCTTACCTGGTGAAATAAAATATAACACGGGTTTTTGTTTTAGTTTTCCAAAGATTGTCCTCTTTTTGAGGTAACTGTCCTGGGAAATCTGTAATGATTTGCCGTAGTCATCGTTGAGATTCAGTAAACACAAAAACAAAGTGAAATTATTCAAGAGACACACAAACTGAGTAAGGAAGACCCCCAAGAAGGGAATACAAGAAAACAAGAATCATGGAATATTAAGTAAACAGTTCCGGTTAGGAGGAGTTAAAATTCCAGAGCTTGATAAAACTGACAAAGCAAGATAAACTTGGTGAGGAATGGAATTTGAACAACAAGAAGAATGGAACAGACACTGAAGGTCAGAATCACTGTAGAGTGATGAACCATGCCAGTGGTAGCATAGAGAGAAAACAGGAAAATCGCAGAAGGGTAAGGTGTACTTTGAGGCTCTATGTTGTCAAGAAGGAAGCCAGTCAGACTTGACATAGAAGAAGAGGAAAAGGTGGGACTAAGAAGCCAAGGTTCTTGTTGTTCTCAAAAGTTAAAGACGTCACAGTAATTAAAGGCACGAATTGAATTCCAAAGAAACCAAATGCAACTAACGTCTCAAAGTTTAAAGCAATTAGTGTGATACCAGACGTCAATGGTTATGCTAAACACAATTCAATCATGGATCAAAATCAAGGCAGAGGCATACATTGCAAAGGGCCAATTTGTATAGGGAACAATAGAAGCAATTGGATTGATGAGAATGATCTATATAAGCTGCTTGGAGTTTATCCAAGAAGTTTATGTTTGTTTACTTCAATCAGAATATCTTTTTCAATGTAATCAGTAAAATCAGAGTAGACTGGAAAGATAGACGGCTAATTGTGGGCATGTACATGGGTCAAACAGCAAGTAGTAGTATGGTACGATGCGTCTTAAGTATATGAAGTCGAATTGTGCACGTTTGAAATATTGTTTCGTTATTAATTAGGATTTGCATATTTTTTTTGGCAATTAGTTATTTTAGTTTTTAAATTGATGAAAATTGATCTAATGCACCTTGTGAGATGGAGGTCACTTAATTTCTCTTTTTAAAATATCCTTCAGCAAAAGAGTTTACCTGTCAAGTGGGAATGGAGAGTGATTTGAGTACAGTACGTTGTCTCCCTCAACAAGAATCCTGTGTCACTGCAAACGTAACTGTTGGTAAGGTGAACCTCACTGTTGTGCTGCCTTCATACAAATCATTTTTTTCGTCTTCTCTGTTCATTGAAAGGGATATCACTTGTTCTGATTTCCTTAATGTATTTTTTTCTTTCACGTGTCTGTGTTTTTAAACAGGTATTTACACATTCATCTACAAGAACTGTGCTTCGGACCTGGATTGTGTCTTTAAAGAACGCATTCGAAAAATGGTACTCAACGATGTGGTAGATGCATTTGAGGATACTCGTGGGTGCATCCTAAATAGCTATGATTGCAACAGCGCCCCACATGGTGGTCCACCTCGTTTCCTGGCTCTGCTTATCCCTCCCATTATATCCCTCCTTGTATTTTCCAGCTAATTTTCTCGCAGGGCTAGGTACGCACAATAACCCTACAGTTGCAGTTAAGTGTGAGACTAATATATTCAAAGACAGTTGCTCTTAACTTTTTCACAAGGAGTACTCATTTTATGTTTGTAATTAACAACCATGAATGAATGTGTATGTTAATGTTACGTTATTGCAATCACAATGAGTATTGTACTCGGTGTGCATAATAATAATTTAAAATTTGCTTTTAATTGTAAGGAAAACCCCATAAACTTATGACCATGATAAGCACTGAACAATAGTGCCACACGTTCCTTTCTACCTCTACCAAAGCGTCTCTCTACTCAGGAATGCTTTTGTTTTTACTTAATAGGAAGTTAATTTAAAAGCTCATAGTAAGAATGTAAAATGGTGATGCAATAGTTGGCACACTGCATGATGAACCTAGAGACCTGGGTCTGATTCCCGGCCATGGCAAACACCAGTGGCAAGTGAATCGGTCCTGGGCCCGCCTTCACCATTCCACACTGCCCACACGTGGTGAAGCATGAAACAACCGTCCACGACTGCAATGTCATGGGGAGGTCTTTGGTGAACAGTGGAGTTTATAAAAGAACGTTCAACCATTGAATCATGAAAACACATGTAAACGATCTATACATTCATCAATTTGTAATTGGCTTGAACAAATGCAGTTCATGCTGGAGTAAACTATATTAGCTTCCACTTCCCGAGTGGAAGGATAAAGCCCTCTCCAGTTCACCCGCTCTGCTCTTCCACGCCCGTGGTTGCTGCCACTTGCATTGTGCAGCTTCCTTGAGCCAGCGATAAGCCCATTCATGAACGATGAGACAGCGTTATGGGTTATTTTTTTTTTATATCAAAGTGTGTAACAAGGTGTGTTTAATTATGTTATCACAGACTGGGAAAACTACATTAAAAATAGAAACTACGTAATTTAATCGTTCGGGAAAATAATGGTGGTTATGGACTTATTTTTTATGACATGTGATATTGCTGGAAAATATATAATAAATGTTGACTTTCAATATTGTGCGTAAACAGTGTTCATGTAGCTTGTAAGTCGCCTTCAACCTTTTTTCAAAGCACCTACATATCGAAACGCTTCCATAACATTGGAACCAGGCGCGGTTCGTTCACTAGAGGTGTTGGGGCACCGCCCCACCAAGCAGCTGGAGATGAGAAATTATATTTCTAATTAAAAAATGTTTCTATAAATAGTTTTATTATGTAAAAAAAAAAGAATATTTCAACGTGAATTGCCGAATGAAGATCAAATGTTAATTTCACATGAGAAACCGCTGCAACACCACAGTCTGATTTGTGCCCTCGGGGAGGTCTCGGGTCGGCTGTGAACGCGTCTGAGTGAGAGATTTCCTTTTGTTCGTTGCGACGAGTTTCACATTTGAGCTACAACGTTTGAGACCAATTCAGGTTGGTGAAAAAGGTGCTTGTGGCTGCAATGAGATGTTGTCACAACGCGAGGTTGCACCATGCAAATATATCAGATCACACGGCCTGCACGCTCAAGGAGGAAACAGCAGCCATGACGATGGCTGCAGGCGCAGCAAACGAAGAATTAGCAATGGACACTGGAGTCACTCCTAAATATTCAATTTGGTCATTGGAACAGCATTCGAGTGCTTTGATGTTTTATTTTGTATCGTTTATGAATGCCTACCTTTGGTAAATAAGACAGTTATATCACATTCACGGGAAGGCCAATAAAATGACGATGTCTTGGCCTCCTGTGTGCTGCGTTGCATAACTGTCCGAGTAGTTAACCTCGCATTCAATAAACTTTCAGAGCCAGGGTGAACATCCGACTCCAACGTATTTAATGAATAAAACGAGGTAAAACTGATGGAAAAACAACACAAAATACAGCATATGTTAATACTTGCAATATCAATACAGTAAAACCTTGGATTGCGAGTAACTTGGTCTGCGAGTGTTTTGCAAGACGAGCAAAATTTGTAAATAAATATGAATTTGATAAGCGAGCGAGGTCTTGCAATACGAGTAGTATGTATACGCTTTGTCTGCCGAGCGTCACGTGTTCACAACTGATATATGAGTAATTTGATATACGAGTGCTTTGGATTACAAATACCTTTCCGGAATGAATTATGCTCGCAATCCAAGGTTTTACTGTACCATGAATGAACACTGTAGCATCATAACATTGTTTTAGATAACATTAATCTCAATAATAGGTCCTGGATGGACCAGGCAGGTACATTAGTACTAAATAGCTATACAACAAGAGAATAAGCTACTGTGTTAAATAAGGTCACTTTGTGTAATCGCCATACTGCAGCCCAAATGTACAGTGCTGCACATAACACTGAACAGTGGGTGAGATACTTCTTCATCCTTGCTCTCAAGAACGCATTAAAGTTACATGTGCACAAGTCTGGTTTGACTTATCCAAGTGGCAGGCTTCATTGTTAACTAGGCCTCATATTTATCATAACCATTTTACAGCATTTGAAAGGCATTTACAGCATTATAACGGCAATCCTAACATTATAACAGCATTCCCAGTATTATAAGAACATAAAATAACAAACAGACAATGCTTCTTAAAGTCCCACAATGAACAGATGCACCCGTCTTCACTGAGACACTAATTGTGCCTCCATTTTGTAATCTTTGTAATGGCTGACACCCCTGCCTTGCTCTCGTGACTTCGAGATCCTTAACTCATAACTTTCTGGTCATGTGACCAAACTCAACACCATCATATCAGGAAGTAATTGTGTAAGCACACCCCAATATCTGCCGTGGGGCAGAACAAACGATGTTTTGTTGATTAGAACACCATATTTTCAGAGGTCACTTACAACAGCCCCACCTAGTGGAAATGTCACGAGCCACCACTGATTGGCGTAAGGCAAGTTTCTTCATTGCAAGGCCCCGCTGGGCCACTGGCGGCCCCTGGTGGCCTTTAGTTACGGGCCTTTGCGTGCGGCCATCCGACAATACACAACACGTGAGAACACACCCTTTGCAGGTGACGTGGAGGCGCTCAACGCTGATGATGTCTCACCGGGGAAAGTGGGCCACTCTTAGAAAATTAGCGAATAACACTGGTATAGAGAGGGAGAGAGCCATCGCTTTCACAATATTGCACTATTCTGTAGGTGCCGGATTAAGCTAGTGCGGGCCTGTAGCATATGTTATACAGGGGCCCTACATAAAAAATAAACACACAAATCTAAAAAAATAATTTTTAGTTGAATAGTAAAGCAATTGTATTTTTTCATTTGCGATACAGCCAGATAATACGACAAATCGCTAACCTGACGTTCATAAAAGTTGAAGGCAGTATAGTACTATAGTAATAAAGCAAGTGCAGAATCACTGAATTGAAAGCTTGAACGCATTTAGCGCGGGGCCCTTAAAAGTGCGGCGCCCGTAGCATACTCGGATAATCCGGCACTGTATTCTGTGCCCAATGACCCGTTGAGAAGGGAACGCGTGGTAGAGCCATGAAGGCTGGACATAGCGCTACTCTGTGGCCACATACAGAACAGCAAATTACCGAGTCATTGGAGTGGCAAACCCGCTTATGGACCGAGGGGATGACCTGAAGCCAGGCGGTGCTGGACTCCACTTGAATCCAGGTGTGGTAGCAATGGCGAGGTGCGGCAGTGTTACTGGCCTTGGCTGCGATGACAGTGAGTTTTAAATAACATCAATATTTAATTTGATAGTAACAAGATGTGCTTTGCTATGGACCACGTCATAGCCACCGAAGGGCGAAAGCAGCCCCTGCATTGCGACTGTAACCATCTAAGCCAAAGCAGGGAGTACATCGTTCAGCAGTGGCTGGCAGCATCTCAGTCATTCAAACCAACCCCTGTTAGCCCTAAGGGGGCGTCCATAAATGACGTCACGCGAATTGTGGCGATTTTTGACCCCCCCCCCTCGTCACATGGCGTCACAAAAAGGCAGATCCCCTCTCAAATATGACGTCAGAAAGCTCTGCCCCCCCCCCAAACCATATTTCTATTTTGAAAATAAAACATGCTTCAAATCGTTTAAAACTATTGTCATTGTAGTGCGTATTTAATGTGGCGCTGTACTCTGATGTTGTAGGAGAAACATTTATCAAAAATGAGGCGTTGGAAAGCTTAAATTTAGCATACATTCACTTGAAAATATTCAACGTCTAACTAAAACTGCAGATGTTCAGAATATTATATTGAAATTATCTTATAATTATAAAATATTAAAAGTAATTTTACTATTAAAAAATACTTGAAACTTTGTAGTAGAACGAAGCAAAATAGAGAGTACATTATAACAATCACATATTCACAAAATGAAAAGCCCTGGTAGAATCACTAGAATCAAAATGTTTAATAACAATCATTAAAAATGTTTCAAAATGTATGCTTCTCCATTCTCCCATGGAGAAGCAAAAGGCTCCTTCATGGAAAAAATATAAGGTGACCTTAGTAAATTGAAATAATCAAGTAGTTAATAATAAAAATTAATAAAAATTAGTGTTGTTATAACAATTCTATATTTAATTAAAGTTGCGCATTTTGATGTGACGTCACATTTCTCACACCCCCCCTCGTCACACATCGTCACAAATGTCTGACCACTCCCCCAGGTGCGTGACGTCATTTATGGACGGCCCCTAAGCTGGCTGATAAACGTCGACATCAACATCACATTGTTCAACACCCCGGCCACGCAAAAGAGAATACGAACTGGAGGTGTTACCATCGGTTTGGCTCACTTGTACTGGGCCGCACAGTTTTCCAAAGGGGGCTACTCGCCTTCATCCAGACACAGTCGTGAGAGTCAAACAAACTGCCACTGCAAGAGATCGAACCTTCAACATCTGGATTACCAGTAAAGTGGGCTAACCATTACGCCACAGCAAGAGTGAATACTGCCTCATTAACGATTATCAAATGCATTATAACAATGTACTAAAATAATCAGTACTTGCAAATCGACTTGTAAATAAGAACAGTGAGAATAGTATTTGAAATGTCGTGTTTTTGCCCATGTGGCCTGGACTGGCTACAAATGCATCCAAATAAAACAAACTTTCCATTTGAATAAAATGGACAACAGTGTGCGAGACAGGTGCAGTGGATATTGTGAGGGGCCTCTGATGTTCAATACAATTTAACTCCATGTAAAAGAAAGGGTAGCATACGCGAACCACTACAGATGCAATGAATAATGGATGATGTCTGTAAAATATTAATGACCTCGCTTGTCGGTACATTTGTGTAATTTGCTGCTGTAGTTTACCAGCACTTGTTAAGTGCAATTATTGTCTTTCATAAGGAAGTCATAAAATCCAGTTTAACCTCACCAAAGTACTGAATTTAAATAATAACAAGTAACTGGACCTCTGGACGAATCATACCAAATCATGTTTAACATGTGTAATGCTGCAAATTGACAAGGGTATATTAGTAACATGGTGGTTAGTTCACTGTGCTGTGAACCCAGTGACCTGAGTTATGTTCCTTGCCATGGCTAACATCAGGGGCATGTGATATCAGAAATGATCATAGCCCCCACCCCGGTTAGCATCACGCATTTCTTCTTCTTCCTATGGCTGATGTTCTTGTAGAGCAATCCAAATTTTTTTTTTTAATCCAAATGTTACACTGACGTGCTTGAGCCAGATCATTGCGTCAGCAGAAGTAGAGTGGTGTATCGCTGTGATGCCTCCGTATTTATGAGTCGGGTATTGAGCTGTTATCTGCTCCATGGTCTGTTCTGGGTGACCACAGTCGTGCACTGGAGAGTTCTTAATGTGTGCATAAAGAATCTGTATGCGGTTTAAGGCTGCCCCTAAGCTTCGTGGCAGATCGAAGCCCGGGATCTGCATCCTGTCTTTTGTGAGATGTGTATGACTTCTTGTGAACTCCATTGGGCTTTCCGAGCATCATCAGGGTTCAATTTGCATGTTGTTGATGGTATGCGCGTGAGTATACAAAGGGCTTGCGTGATTTCAAGCGGTGGTGAGAGACTTTTTTTTTAGATGCTGGTGCGTGAGGAGATGTACATTTTCCACGAATCTCTGGACTTCCCGGAAGGTTGCGGCATCGACTATAATGCCATCAACCTGGCGACCGGACCTCAATCAATGCTCTCTCAGTCCTTAGAGCAACATCTCAAGCACCATGCACTGACCAGAATGATGTTTGGGTTGTTTATGCATTGACCACGAAGGGCAAACAACCCTCACGAAACGGCTTGGTAAGTACATAAATACAATATCCAAGTGGCTGGAACAACTCTTGAAGAAATGGAGCTGATAGGTGATTTAGCGGTCATAACCCTTCATGGGCCATCGATACAAACATAATCACTTCCAGTAGACGTTTGCAAAAAGGTACAGAGGTATGCAGCATAATAAGCGACTGCCTTGTCAGGACAACAAAATAGGATAAATGTCTTTCTTAAGTTCGTGAAAATTTTCATGATTAAGGTTAACGTGTATTATTCCGTCAAAAACACGTTTAATTATTTACCACTGTGACACTACTGAAACAATTTTACTATGTAGAGTCTAATGCATTCATTGTCCTGTAGAGGTGCACATTCATTGTATAGGTGCACTTAAATGCCCTTTCATGTTAGCCCCGAGGGAGAACGTTTGACAGAGGAGTGTCTTACAAATACAAAGGTAAATATCCCCACATGTTGGTTAACATAAGTCTACGTAAGTAGAGGCGAGAGATATGAAACATTTCATGTGGAGATGCATAATAGAAGTCGTTTTTCATAACCCAAAAGCCACCACTTTCCACTGATCTTCTTAGCCATGTCGAGGAATTTAATTATGGTCGCTGGGTTCATAGTGCAATCTGCTAACCACCTCATCACCAATGGGATTCCCAGCTTTCCCCATGAACTTTTGCAGGGCACTTAAAAGGTAGCCGGGGTACTGAGATGCCAGCATAATTGAGCTTTTGAGTTCAAGTGCGAGTGCATCAAACATGACCACTGGTTTCTTACACTGCAATGGTTCTCGAGTGCTCCAAATGTCATCGCCCCATTGAATGAAATACGTAGTTGATGAGTATACTTTTAAAGAGTGTGAAGTATGTTGTGACCGCCATGTTTCTTGTGCTGTACTTGTTGAAAGACGAGGCGTACACATAGTTCCATTATTGGTATAAAGGAAGTTAGGTCGAGTCAAAAAATTATACCACAAGTTGCATGACAATGCACTAAGTTATTAAGTATTCAATACTTGAATGAAGCTTTGTAAATAATTTTCTCTCATGTGGTAGAGCCCACTTTTTTACACGAGAAGCAACATGTCTTTTTTGTAAGCGCTTCCACCTTTAGTTAGTTGTAGATGGCTAATTTTTCCATCCGTAAAAACGTATCAACCAAATCTGGCACGCTTTAAATGCATTACTGTATAGATTATTAAACATACAGCACGTTATATCACACAAAATTTACGTTTGTTATTTTCAAGGTCATGCCACTTTTCTCGTATTCACTTGCTTGTTCGACTGAAACACTGCACGTTCAAAGACAATCCCTCAATATCCACTGGTTGCTCAATGGAGTTGAAACATGCATCACATTCATTACACGGACTCACGTTGCAGAGAAATAAGACGGCGAGGGGATCGTCAGAAAGCTGAACATATGAACAGATGAGAATGAGATTTTTAGCAATTGACATTTGCTCAAACAGTAACAAATTGATCTGGTGCGATCCAAGAAAACTTAAATATTCACTTTCAGAATGAGTTACAAAATCGTGAAACTTGTCCACAATTTGCGAGCTTAAATAAATGACTGCTGACTAATATAAGTCCGGCAGTCCCCGTCATCCATTCCATATTAATATGGAGATAAGGGTTACAAGTAATTTTTTTGACTCAAATGCTTTCATTCCAAAGCACTGTTTGAAACGATAATTTCAGGAAATATTAAACAATTTCATAAATAATGGTTACTTATTATATAGCAAGTAAAATAAGCTTAAATAAATGGTATAGGTGATGTTAGATGTTTGTTTGGACACTTTTCTGTTAAAACAGTATTATTTCATCATTTGGCCTATGTGAGCATTTGTTTGTCTGAGGAAATATAAAAAAAAACTCATTCAAAGCGACTCAAGCAACTGCCTTGCGATGCTCTTACACATATTTCTAAAGCTGCTGTTCACAATCCAAAGATTAACAAAGTATTTCTGGAAAAAATAAAATCCACGTGCACATTTGACGATAACGGAGAGCCGTTGCTTTACAATGATTCAAATAATTTTACTAAAAAACAATTAGCGTTCATTTGTGGACTCAAGTAATTTTTCCATTGCATTCCTTTGAGTGGTCCCGCATTTATCATTAATTTGTTCAACGATTTTTCGGGCACGGTACAGTGTGTGCATACATACTTAAATTCGTTTATATCGTAATAGAAGTTCCGCAAGCCTCAATTAAATGAAACATTTCGAACCATTTTTAAACTCTGAGCGTTTTAAGGGATTTTGAGCCTGTGCGGTTCGTATTACTGTAATCAACCCTGCCAAAATATGTACACTGCCATCAAAGCCAGGGGCATGAACAAACACGCCTGGCTCTGCCCAGAAGTACGTTGAAGAGACGCGCGTCACTCGATCTACGACGGACAGGGTAACCCTGGAGGGACACAGCAGCAGCTGCATTCGAACAGGGCGCAACGCACGCGTGCTCTCACATCACGCTGCCGCGGTAAGGCGCAGTGCGTTACGAACGCAGCTCGAATTCGCTCGCCGATGCGCATCACACACATCGTGGGTTGCGTTAAGTGCGTTGTCACATTGGAGCTTCGTTTGAAATTTCGATTTAAAGCTTTCGTGACTGCAGGGATTCATCTTCTTGGTTCTTTCGGTAAAGTCATTATTTCCCTTCTACGTGACTTTACCGAAAGAACCAAGAAAATGAGCGTCGTTTTGTTTTTGCTTGTTTGTTATTAATAAAGACTAAACGTTGGAACAACAAGAGCTATGAAGCTCGATATAGTTTTGTAATCTAAACGCACATGTGAAACTGTGTAAATGAACGTGCTGGTGGGCTCCCTTCCATTCGACGAGGGAGAGTCGGTGTGCAGTTAAGTAGCGTGTTCACGTCTTGTCCTTTTTTTGGAGACCCTTTTTTTCAGACGACACGGAGAGAAGTCATCATGAGGTCCCACGCCACCGCCTTCCTTCTGATTCTCTTGGCAGGCCAAGTGTCCGGTGAGTGGGAAAGTGATGTCCCGTCACATCTTTCTTCAGCTTAACCGTGCATTTCGCCTTATTTCTTCGATGATATTCTTGCCCCTTATAATTTCTCAAAATTTTATCACGTATTTTGTCGATGTCTTGGATCGTATTACTATTATAGCCTTGGAAAGTGGAAGTTTATTTTGCTTATTAAAAACAAATGAAGGTTTTTTTCCCCTCCGCACTGTGTCGGTCATAGCCATGTTTCACCAAGCTCATCAGTGGGTTGGTGAAGGGTGTGGGGGGGATGCCCAGGACCGATACAGTTATCACTCGCCACTAATGTTAGCCACGGCAATGGAATTAATTTCGGGTGACCGGGTTCGTAAAGCAACGTGCCAATTGGCAGAAACACACTTTATCCACTTTTTGAATACCTCCCATGCTTATTCACAAAAGCTTTTTTCTGATAAATACTGAACTGTATTGTGTTCTTGTCACAATATATTTTTACCCGGCCGAAAATGTTCATATCCTACAGAGTTCAAAAAATCGTTCATGCAGGAATGCATATAGATTGTTCTTGCAAATAATCGTAGGATATTTTATTGCACAAACGTGTTAATAGTTTAACTTACCGTGGGAAGATCTAAAGGCAGTTCGCAGCGATAGCATTTCTCGAATGTTTATGGGCCACGCCCTAAAGCACACATACCCGTCTTTACAGCGGCACTTTGTTGAGTTTTATAGCATTAAACACCTCGAAATACGAATATATATTGTTTTACAATTATCCGTTTGTAATTGTATTTTGTTTAACTTGCAGTATATCTCAAAAACAAACGTCATCTTTAAACGTTTTAATGTACCTTGAAATAGAGTGCAGTGGTAAAGTAACGTTAAAAGCAGTCACCTGACGTACATTTTTATATCCTGTTGGAAAAATAAGAACTGGACCAATGAAGTGTGCTCTATTTTTTGTTTTGTTTACAGCAACTGACAAAAACGGTACAACCATTACGAACGTGCAAGATCTGTTTCGTAAGTGTTTTTTTTACCATCTTATATCCATGTGAAAGGCATCACCATTTATTTGTTTCCGTAAAACGCATATGCAGCATGAATTTCCACGTTGACCATTCTTTAATGTAAACCTTGGTGCTAATTTAAGCCAGCCGTTTTCCTCTACACTCACTGTGATCATCTCCACTCCTGCATACAGGGCCGGCCCGAGGCATAAGCGAACTAAGCGGCTGCTTGGGGCCCCCTGGCCACCAGGGGGCCCCCGAATCGTTTTTTTTTACAATTAAATAACTTAAACAAGTGATATAAATGAATTAATGAATGAATGAATAAATGATTCAAGACAAGAAAATTCTGTCTTCTATTTCTATTTTTGATTAGATTAATGTTTGTCTATTTTGGTTTTATTTAAAAGATTGCACATTTAATGCACATTTGCAAATAATTTATTTAATATGTTTTTTGTGACCGTTTGTATTCAGAAGTTTTAATAAAAGAGTGAAGTATTTTAAGTGTTGTTTTTATTTTTTATTAATACATAACCTCACTGTATTCGTTTATAATATTCGCTATAACATTATAGTGTGACATTTGTGTCAATAATCTTCTAGCACAGATGAGTCTGCGTGGTGGGAGGGGGGCCCCCAAATCAAATTCTGCTTAGGGCCCCCAAGAGGCTCGGGCCGGCACTGCCTGCATATACAGGAATGTGTTGCTTATTACAGTACCACGAACACAGTAGCCCCTTTAATGCATGCATATACGCATACATTGTTAATGTCGATGATAATTCATAAAACATTGCCAATCTATCCCTTTATGAATGCCGCCCTCTGCCGTGTCGGTCATGGGCGTTTGGTTGGTTGATCAAACTTCACGCTGGTCGGTGCGGTGTTGGTGAAATAGGGACGAAGGACTGGTTCAGTTTATCCCTCGACACTGATGCTGGCTGTTGATGGGCATTGAACCCAGGTCATTGTGAGTTTATGTACCACTGCCCAACAAAGACGGTTACCCCGTATCTTTGACCGTCTGGAACGCTCTTCCTTCCGATATTGGGAAGCCACTGGAGCTATGCACTTTAAATCATCTAGATTGAAAACTAATTTCTTTAGAATTGAAAGCTCATTTCTTTAGAAATGAGTTTTCTTTAGAAATGAGTTTTGTGTTACGTTTGTTGTCCTTCGCCGCACTCCGATTAGCACGGTTGGCTACGTACGGTGCAAACGTACGGTGCAAAATAAGTCATACATAAATACAATAGATATTACTTACAATTACAATGTTTTTGTTCCCCTTATAGATGCTGTTGAATCTGCATTTGGTAAGTATTTTACCAATACAAATGAGGCCTTCATGATCACAATTTGATACATAAGTCTTAAAAGTATTTGCTTCGTGTATGTTTCATGGACTGATGATACCTTGCATATAAAAAAGGATTGTACTTTAATTGTAATCCATTATTTCTTTTTTTACAGACAAACTTGGCAACACCATCTCAAGTTTTTTCGATAGTGAGTGTGCAAATATGTGTGTATTTGTGACTGCATATATAGAATAATCCCACCAAGCTCAGTTGGAGTAGCATGTCACTTTCCCACAGTATATGTCTCTGCATTGGGCAATTGTTGCCAATCATAGTTTAACTTTTGATTCCTCGGGGCTGACGTGTTATGCTATCACCAAGTCAAAGAGCTGCTTTGTCTCAGCATGTTCCGCCTTGCCTCATGACTGAACCTGTTGATGCAGAGTGTGTTGTGTATGCACAGTACTATTGCTAAATGCCTCGAGCAGGGGTTGCTCTTCTCAAGTTGTCACCGATGCTGTTATTCTCAATCCACTTAGCTCGTGGTAATGCCCCTGGCTGGTTGGGTTGTATGAGAGCATGACGTCAAATTGCCTTAAATACTGTGGCTTACCAGAGAGGTGCGCTGGTAAAGTGCCTTATTGTGTCATGTATCAGACTTACATTATAGCACGATTAGAATTAACGGCATCCATCTCCATAGGTTAAACCATTGTAGTCTGCGCTCCTTCAATGGAGAAATAGCTAAACTACAAAAACTCTCTCCTCAAGCCCTTTTGTTGTGAACAGACCTTTGACAATGGCATTTAGCTCTTGAACATATTACCATAAACGCAATAATCGAATAACACAATTTCATGTTTTGTTTGTGTGGAGCGAATTATGCAGTGTATTTACATATTGCATTTTATTTAGGCAAGACATTTTCATGCAGTTTTGGGATCTCCCCAAAATACTACAAGAAAAGTTGTGCTGATTCAGAAAAAGCCTGCCTGACTGCAAACATCACCATTGGTGAGTCTTTGCTGTGTAATTACCCGATAGATCACATTGCAACCAACACATAATTGAAGTGTGCAATGCAAATACGTGCTCGAGTTGAATCCAGGAGTATCACATTTATTTTAGATCACAAAGGAATACGACCCACTAAATAGGCTCCCATGTTTGTATTCCACTGGTGTTACCACCCATGTCACTCGTACAATTGAAATCCACAACGACTACTGTATTGAAATTGTGTGGAAGGATTACTCAACAGTGGATAAACATTTTAACTTTATGGCACAATGTTATAGTATTTATATGCTTGACATACGTGAAGAAAATGTGACTGGAAAAAAGTGTTTGAGCATATATGGCAGAGAAGGGATTTAACGAAAGAGAGAGCAAGAGTAGGGCTTGACTTACAAAGAGAATACAGAAACTCACAACTAGGTTAATTACCTTCAGACTGCAGAGAAAGCATAATCAATATAAGTCAATAACCTCTTGTTTTATGTATAATTTCACTTGCAAATAATGATGTGGGGCATCTATGTTCCATAGCTGTGATGATAATACACTACATTAACAAGTACCATTTCTATGTGTGAGCGTACACAATGGCGGAGCCAGGATTTTCAATTAGGGGGGACAACCGATCCAGCAATAAAAAAAATTATAGGAGTTGTTAGTAAGTAAGGACTTGTCCCTTGCTTTTTATTCAACGTGTGTGCGCGATGACGCAGCCATCGATCGAGGCTCGAATTCGAACCTTGTGTGATCGGCATCACGCTCGCTGAAGGTGAATGCCTTCAGGGAAGTCGTGTACTGTATACGCAACTGCGCACAATTCTGAGTCACTTATAACCGCTTTGCCGCTACATATTGCCAATTATGGACTCAGACTATTGTCCTATCATCTCATAGAGTCCCTGGCACGTAATAATATGCTGCACAGTGGCAGTGGGGGTCGCAAAATGCCGATTTATTACTAATAAGCCCAAATGATCCGATCGAAATTAAGGATTTCGATCGGATCATTGGAGGGGCACGTGCCACCCCCCCCCCCCCATTTGCTCCGCCAGTGAGCGTACACGTGTATGTGTGTGTGTGCGCGCGTGCAGGACAAGCCAGCATTCTGTTTAAGGACTGTGTCAAAGAGAACGTCTGCAACTCCACGGAGATTCTTACTGCCACCATAGCCAACATTTCCTCCTTCCAGATGTACAAAGATCAGAATCTGACCGTGAAAAGCTCTGAGTGTTGCAAGACCAGCCGCTGCAACGCTGCTCCTCATAGCAGACCTGGCCTGCCCTTGGCCTTGCTATTTGCCCCTGTCTTACCGCTCCTCATGCACTCTGGCTGATCCTCTGGCTAGGCATGATCGTTGCCACCAGGGGCCCAAGGGGTTACATGGCCTCCTTACTTTTTTCAAGTAGAGGGACCAGGATAGGATTTAGACTTGTTAACCTAATTCTGATGTTCCTTGCTCCAACTATCCTTTGCAATTCAAAATGTGTTTGAACCTGACAATGCGTGCCTCTGCATTTATCAAGAACTGAAGCTTAAAGTGTGCATGTGTGAACACTTGCATTATCAAGCAGAATTTGCGCATGAGCATGTAAATTATAAATGTTGGTGCACATTTGTGCTAAAGTGCGTGTGCATGTCTGTACTAAAAATTAAGTCTGCATAAATGTCCATGCGTGTATTAGGACGGTAGTGTGAGTGTTCAAATATGCACTCTCACTTTTACCGACTGAATGGATGCCGTATTGATAATTACAAATAAGACACGTTCCTGGGTTGAATCATGCGTATCGAGAATTCAATAAAGTTTTTAACATAGAATAGTTGAAAATCCCACTTAATTTCCATCCACACATTGCATATGCATCGGTTCTCGATGGCATTTTACAAATTAATTAACCAGTGATGTCCCTCCACACAGTGGCAACACTATCGGAGGCAGTACCAAAATGCTTGCGCAAATGCCTTGCAATCTTGTGCTTAAAATTCAGATATTTCAACATTGACATATTGTAGAGGGTGTTTATAAAAAATATCATCCATTATAATTGGCAGTTCGAATTTTTGAGCTTTGTACGTAAGTTGTTTCAAAATAGAAACGCTTTTTGTGAACCTCAGCAGATGACACAAGCGATCAACGCAATCACACTCCCGAGACGATTGAGAGCACCTGGGACTCTGTCGAATGTCAATACGAGGTGTGTTGCCAACACGATACGCGAGAGATGGTGAAACTCACATAACAAAAAAAGTCTTCACAACATTAAATGTGTATGCAGTTTAGATTTGAAGCTTTCGTGACTGCAGGAATCCATATTCTCTGGTTCTTTCGGTAAAAGTCACGTAGGTATAAAATAAAATAAAAATAAATTACGACGTTTCGATTGCAACACAAGCAATCATCATCAGGTGTGAAAACCACAGCTAATTCGGCTGTGACGGTCCCACCTGATGACGGAGACTTGTGTTGCCTCCGAAACGTCGTGATTTTTGTTTTTGTTTTTATTTTATTTTATTTTCATTCATTTTGATGTTTTACCTACGTGACTTTACCGAAAAAACCTAAGAATATAAAAATCGAAACGTCGGGATTTATTTGTATTTTATTTTATACCTACGTGACTTTACCGAAAGAACCAGAGAGTATGTGTGTGCATGCAGTTGTGTTGAACCGAACGCAAACTACTGTCTCGGCATTCTGTAATAACAGTTCATATCGTTATGGACACCCCGTATTCACATTTTGTGGATATGTCCACGCTTTATCCACTACTAGCTTGGGACCTTGAATGCTGTTGCATTATGTATGTATGTTGGCAAACACTATGGAATGCAGCTTTGGTATCGTTTGGGTAACTAGTTTAGTGGTTTTGGCTCAGCCTTCTGTTGTATTTAGCTACACTTGACTCTTTGTGAAAATAATTTTAGCAGGCTTTACGCTGTTTATACAATTTAAACAGTGGCTAGTACGTTAGTGGTAAGTGGGATATAAAGGTTGTCTACTTGATTAAAAAAAAGATTTTATTATTTTAATGAGGTTATATACTGTGTTAGTAATCGTGGTTTGGTGACGTGATAAACAAGGAAACAGTGGAACATTTTGCTTTAGTATTAAAGGGCATTAATCTGAGGTGATTATTTGTGATTTTTTTTATGTAAGGTGAAAATGATTTAAATTAGATAAGAATTTAATTAATATTTTACATTGCAGACTAACTCCGCGTTTGTAAACTGAGTCAGAAAATGTGAGATGCAGTACTAGTTGAAAATGCATGTGGGGAAAAAACCCTTAATTTCCTCAGGTCTAAAACTTTAACGTTCATTTGCCACAAAATAAATTCACTATAAAAGTTATTACTGTGTGAGGTCACATTGAGTGCATAAGCAAAGCGGCAGCAGATTAAACATGAATGTCCATGTGATGCAGCTACTTTTAAAATCCTTCATAGGTGTCAAAACTTCAAAGTTGGCCACTCATTCTATATGTGATGTGTTTGTCACAGGTTTATTTAAATCTTAAGCTGGGCTACAGCTATAATTATCCATTGGGTTTCAGTGACCTCCCAATTATGTCTTCCCGTGGTGTGAACATCACGTCATGGCAAAACAAATGGTAGTCTGGCAACAGTCTGAACCTCCGATCAGCATGGTTGGCTACGTACGGTGTGAAAGAAGTTCAACATACATAGATACAGCAGTTGACATTGTCCAATATTAGTTCAACAAGTCAGAAAAACGGGGTAACCGGCTTGTGTGGAATGTTAGGAATGAATTGAACACTGTTTTAACTATTATTTTGTTTTGCCCACTTAACTATATGTGACCCATGGGCTACACCCATATTAAACCTTTAAAACAGTCTGCCTCAACAGCTTTCCCCTCTATTTTTTTCCACCTGATGACGATCGCTTGTGTTGTGATCGAAACGTCATAGGTTTTTGTAATTTTTTTGTTGTTTTCTTTGAACCTATCTACGTGACTTTACCAAAAGACCCAAAGAATATGAGCAGCATAGCTCTTTTTCAGAAGCGATCTGGCCACAAATTATTGATGAACGAAGTGACTTATCATGTGGACATTTATAGCAGCCAAATACTCCAAACGCATGATTCTAAATGGAGGGGAAAACCAGAGGACTCGGAGAGAAACCCACGCTACCACGGGGAGAGAGACACGCGAACTCCAAATACACAGGCATCAGGGTCGGGATCGGGATCGAATCCATGACTTCCTGAAATTCGGAGCTTGTACGTGCGAGCGTGCAAACGGCACGTGCGTGCGACTCTGATCGGCGCCCACGGCCGGTCTCTAAGTCACCCGTGTGTCACGGTCATTTCTCAGTTGCAGGTGCAGCCCTGCAATTTGCTAGCTCACACCACTGGTGGTGGACAGGCATCCCACGAGAGAGAGAGAGAGCTCTAGAGAGGAATCTATTTTATCCTTGCACGCTCACCAGACGCGTTGGAAGAGGTGACCGTACCCACATTTTACCCCCCCCCCCACAGACGCAACCTACCAATCTACCAACCTATTACATTGCTTCATCTGCCACCCCGGGAGACTGCATCGAACCACTCCCTCTAGATCGCAAGTCCAGTCCGCATGCTTATAACTATTATTGTTAGACCATGGTAGCTCCCTTCGTTTCTCATATAAAAAGGTAAAAGTAAACTAGACATTTTTAGACGTGCGGTAAACCGGCAACCTGGCTTAAAAAAAAATCACCAGGTTACCAGAAATTCTAAAAACGACCATATCGCGACATTTGACATCGTTTGAAAGATACCCCATTAAGTGCTATCAATTGCATGCAATTAGAAGACCCAACGCAGAATATCCCTGGTTTTGATCTTCCACGAAGCTCATGGTCCACCCTAAACGGCGTTCTCACAAGCCACGTGGCAGATGCGGATACCGGATGCACAAATGAAACGTTAAAAACTCTTCGAGTGTGCGACTGCGGTCATCCAGAACAGACCGTACAACGTATAACGACGACGCGATGCCCGATCCACGAATACGAAAGAGACATCGCAGCGATGACACACTCCGCTGCTCCTGACGCGGTTGTCTGGCTTGGCCACGTGCATGTGAAATTGTCGTTGTTGCTCTGCAACCACCATCAGCCGTATGACAGAAGAAGAGCTTCAAGCATGGTCTCGTGTCAACCCATGTTCTCCGCATTCTGACATTCAAAGTGGGGGATGGAAATGTACAGCCCTTTCACCAATCCACTGCCTGATGAGTGCATCCTCATGCCACGTGGGTAATGGGTGTTATTTGACATACTTTACCATGCTGCTCCACATATATATGGGTTTGTGAATGTGAGTACCATATACATGGCGGGGGGGGGGGGGGTCATGGTACATTGTCATAAAATGTTCTGCACTGCTCTCTGCAGACCACGATGAAGCAACCTCGGCCTATACAAAAGCGACCTGCGTGTGTATGGTGGTCGCCCATGCAAGCACTATCGAAGCTTAACCTTGTTTAGCTGTCGAGATCTGACAAGGTCGGGTGCATTCTGGGCAATTTGGTCATCGGCCAGAGTGGGAAATATTGTTGTGCTCCTGCTTCATTACTGGATCGAAACGTCGTGATCTATTATTATTTTATACCTACGTGACTTTACCGACAGAACCAAAGAGTATTGATAGATTACCTGCATTCTAATGAGATACCACGAGGGGTCTACAAACCACAGGTATGAGAGCACTGCCGTCGGGTTCATTCCAGGGGCGTGCCATTGCATGATTCTCTCCAGCTCCACGTGTGTTGTTTTAGTACGTTAGTCTGCCAGGCAAATTGGGATGTTCAGGCTAACCCACGTGGCATTCCCCCTCCTCCACCCACTCACTGTTACCCCATTTCAAAGGTGAATACTTTATGCTACTGCAGGGCTTCATTTCAGCAGGAGCTTCCGGGGCATGGGGGGGGGGATAAGGACGTCAGAAAATATTCCATCAGAAATTAAGCCTTGATATTATGGTATATATCTGAGTATAAAGCAGTACCTTGTAAATGTTTAAATTATAGTTGCTGAATACAAGCCCAAAGATCCAAAATTCCAAGATGTAAGCAACAAACAGAACGAGTTGAGTGATCGAAAAGAATTCAACTAAATCCTATATGCCGCTACTCATCATGCGAAAGGAGTGTGCAGGATTTATTCGGTCCACGTAGAAACTAACACAAACCAGTGCTCCCTACCCTCAGCAACGGAGGCATTGGAACTGAATGTTAGAAGAGGTCACTTACACGTCTCAACAGTGTTTGGAAAAGGGCCACAGAGCCCAGTTCACCCTTCCTAGATGTATGGATGGATGAGACACGAGACAACACTGCGACCAGTGTTGGTTGCACCATTGAAAGCTTCAAATCGTCATTGTTCATGCGCATTCACAACATTACCATGTACAATGTTCTGTTTGGTGTGAAGCTGGAAACATCTGGTGCAGTGAATGGCACGAAAACTGTGCCTGTGTCATCCAAGAAAATGATTAACTCTCATCGATTATGCCTTCAATAGTGCGGTGTGTTGCTGAACGCTTGGAATTGTGGGCCTGCGCTCGACAAGCGTGGTCTAAATACAATGAAGTGGTAACGGAGAGTACTTTTGTAAATTATGGGCCAAGTTTGCGAGGTATACAACATGAAAGCTCGAGTCAACATTTGAAATAATATTCATTTTTCACAATTGAAATTTGCTTCTGAAAGGCTGTACTGCAGTGGAATAGTGACTAATGTACCAGCTACTTTCCCCCTTTTATATTTAACTTGTACGTTACACTGGAGCTATGCACTTTTAAATCCAGATTGAAAACGAATTTGTTTAGAACTGCTTTTGGTTTCGATTTAAAGCTTTCGTGACTGCAGGGATTCATCTTCTTGGTTCTTTCGGTAAAGTCACGTAGAAGGGAAGTAATAAAATAATTAAAATAAAACATAATAAAATAATTCTCACGACGTTTCGGCCACAACGCAAGCAGCCGTCCTCAGGTGAAGAAACAGGTCTGTCGAGAAGACAGCGTCTTCAGGTGAAGAAACAGGTCTGTCGAGAAGACCTGTCGAGGACGGCTGCTTGCGTTGTGGCCGAAACGTCGTGAGAATTATTTTATTATTTGTATTTTTATTATTTTATTACTTCCCTTCTACGTGACTTTACCGAAATAACCAAGAAGAACTGCTTTTGGTGTTAAGTTTGTTGTCCTTTCCCCACATGTACCGTCACGACCTCTACGATCCGCTAATTTACATCTGCTCCATGTGCCGAGAACTAGACTGCATCTGGGAGGACCGAGGCTCATGCATGCGCTGCGCCAAGACTATGGAACACCCTGCCACCTGTGGTCAGACAGGCGAGGTCACTCACCTTCCTTCTGTCTTCTCTAAAGACTCACCTGTTGCGCCCGGCCTACACTTCCGATGTATGACCAGTGGACTCTGCACTATTTATATTTCCTTACTTCGTGCATGGCGCACTGAGATCCTTGGATAAATTGCGCCTTACAAATGTCAATTATTATTATGAGCAGGGTTGGCTACGCTCGGTGCGAACGAAGTTCAACATACAATCAATACACGAGCCCTTGCAATGATCACCTCACTGCTTTACTATATTGAACCTGCAGGGGGCAACCTACACTACCGCAGCAGCTTAATCACAAAACGAGTCACGAGTCACCCTCTGGCGGTTCAATTATTGTCACGATTCAATTTGGTGAGCAACGACTCTGAAAACTGATGTTTGTTATTGATAGTTACAAGAGAAATTACATTGAATGTTTTATTTATTGACTTAAAGCTTTCGTGACTACAGGAATTCATACTCTTTGGGTCTTACGGTAAAGTCACGCAGATAAAAATAATAATAAAATAATAAACATCACGACGTTTCGATCGCAACACAAGCAATCGTCTTCAGGTGAAAAAAATACAACAGGCGGACTGCTGAGGCAGGAAGAAATATGAAGACGATTGCTTGTGTTGCGATCGAAACGTCGTGATAATTTTTTTATTTTTCTATCTACGTGACTTTACCGAAAGACCCAAAGACTATAGTTTTATTTATTGTTATTACCATGCAGGGCCCGAGTTGTTATCACTCGGCCTTAAGATTTGCATTTAACTGCCCATATAGGACTCACCACTGTGATCTCTACATTGGGTCAAACTTAACATCTCTTAATGTTCGACGGCTTGTGCACCAGATCTTATTTATTTACGATTTACTTACAAAAAAATCCACAGATTACCTGCCGGATCTCCTCTCTGTTTCAAAGAACAAATTTGACCTAAGGTCTTCGCTCATTTACCGCTTCACATTCCCTATTGCCGTACAAATACTGGAGAAAGGGCCTTTGCTATTGATACCCCCAGGGTCTGGAATGCTATTGCCAATAAACTGCAACTTGAATCACTACCTGTGAGATCGGCACTCAAAACTGCTCTAGAGGAGTTGTACACCCCTAGCTGCCACTGCTATTCAGTGGCCTAAAATAAAATAAAAGGTTTCGCTCCGGATGACCGCTGCAAAGTATGATCTGTGTTTTGATTTAGTGTGCTGACCTTAAAGGTGCATTGAAAATTTTTGATACTCCGACTGATGCTCCTGCTGTTGTGGAGTGCCTCATGCAGGCAGCTATGGCTGCAGGGTTTGGTGGTACATGTTGTTTATGTCGTTTATTTTGAAAATTCGGTCACAGTTCCTATGATCACTGTTACATTGCTTTTATGGCTTTATTTTGGTGATTTCGAAAACGTGTTTTGGTTTGGCCATGTTTGTTTGTTGTAATACGGAGTTAGATTGATGGCCTTAATCTAAGTTGTCTTGTTGTTGTTGTTTGACTTGCATCCCACTGGGTGCTTTTAATGCCATATTTTGCCGTCTTTTTCTTGGATTTTCTGTTTGCGCATAGTCACATAGTCACGTTAAGATGTTTTCTTGTTCATGTTTTAGTTTTTTATTTGTTGCGGTTGCACCCGATTCAAGAGCCGAATGGCTCACAGGGATATACCAATTTAAAGCTTTCGTGACTGCAGGGATTCATCTTCTTGGTTCTTTCGGTAAAGTCACGTAGGCGCTATTTTTCTGACAGACCTGTTCTTCACCTGAGGACGGCTGCTTGCGTTGTGGCCGAAACGTCGTGAGAATTATGTTTTTATGTTTTATTTTTAATATTTTATTATTTCCCTTCTACGTTACTTTACCGAAAGAACCAAGAAGATGGCTATACCAAATAAATAAATAAAACTGAAATGAAAAAACTGAACAGCTTGAAATGTCAGGACCGCTATCCCGCCTACCACCCTTGGGAAGTTTCTAAATTCGCCTCTTCACTCTGCTGGCTCAGTGAGGGGGGACATTTGCAGATATCAATTTCCACAGATGTTAGCCGTGGCCCCGAATCAAATTCAGGTCGCCGGGGTCATAGGGCAGTGTAAAAAAAAACACTCTTTTAAGTAATTTAAGCCCATTAGAGATACGCGATTACATGTTTAATTCCCAATCATCCACCATGGATAATTTCTGTAGGAATCACCATTGTTCTTTGAGTGATTGAGTGATTCCCATGTTAAAATCTGCATATCTGCATGCCTATACAGGAGTATCTCTGTGTGAGAGTGTGTGTGTATATAGATTGCGTACATTACAAATGTGAGTGTGTATGTTGAACTTCTCTCGGACCGCACAGAGCCAACCGTGCTAACTGGACAACGAGTGAGTGAGCAGTCATGTGATGGTCCTGCTCGTCCAAGTGCCAGTAATCATCACATCAACTCAAACTTTATTACTTATATAGCACAATTCGCGCAAATAATGCAATGCAATCAATGTACATAACAATAAGAATGATACATTAAAAAATTACACGCATTATAATGAACTAAAAGTATAATCAAGTGCATAATTAACACGTACTTAAAGCATCATAATTAAAAGCCAATCTAAAAGGTACGTTTAAAGATTTCGTTGATTGTTCTGGTGGTCCGAGTGGTAGTGGAGGTGTTCCTGGTGGTAATTTTGGTGACCTCCCAGTGGCAGGTCAGGTGATCCAGAATCGTTTCACCCTTGCCGTGGATTCTGGTGAAATCATTCCGCCAGTATCATGCATATACATTTTTCTATATCTACATGGTTACAACACAATATTATACAGTACAAACCAATATGCATGTAAAGCAGGATGTATTTTATGATAAAGTATCTACCATAAAAACAAAAGTAACAAGTTATGTTTCAAAACCCCACATTTTCTGATTGCTTGGCACGGCTTAAATACATTTGTATTGCAAGAGCATAGACACGACTTGAGTTAAGTTTTAGTGGCAATGTCCCTAATCAATTATGCATTCATTCAGCCCACTTTAGCACCATTAGTTTTACTGTGTATACTTCAACATAATGTGGGTATAAAGCATTATGAAAAAATGATGAGATTAGACAGAAACTTGAGTGCAGGCCGAAAACAAATGAGGGCACTAATAATACACACAAAATGTGATTTGTAGACAGCAAATGGCACGCTCGGATATTTTTCTTCTCGCGTATGGCAAGTATGTGTAAAGTATACGTCCAAGTTTTTTTTAGTTTGTGTGCCGTGTGTGATAAGCTTCGGGAATAGCGCGACCAATACCGTCCAGTCCGCCGGAGAGCGGCCGTTGGTTGAATGGTGCCGCTGTTTGCGATGTGGTCCCATCGTTTGGTGCGGGTTGGTCGCAGTGTCTGCGCGATGGATCGTCATCTTTAGTGTCACTCTTGTGGAAGAGGCGTGCACGGCGACCACGTTGCTCTTGCTGCTGGCTGTGAGATGGCAGTAACCTTCACGTGGCCCACCTGTTAAGTGTCTCTTCGCACGACGATTTCCGCCGCCGTCACCATCGATCCTCCCATTACGTTTTGTCAATTTGGTATATTACGCGGTGCAACTTTGCCAACATAATTGTTATGTAAAAGCGGTTGCACGCTGTATATATGATGCCTTATATTGTCAAGACTTTAACATATATCAGCACTCATTTTCATATTATTATACTTTTGTTTAAAACCAAACCAAATATTTTGTCCGTGTTCTCCCGTGGGTTACCACGTTTGTCTAGTTACTCCTTAGCTACTGCACTTCGTTTTTCTACATTTACCTGTGTGTGGAAATTCCAGTTCTCGTTGGCATTCCCATCCGGTGGAGAGCAAATGTATGAAGCCAGCTGAATCCCATAGAAGCAGGCAAGAGAGACTTTTCCCTCTCGTTCAAATGATCAGTATAAATAAATATCCTTATTCTGATCTACAAATTCCATTTTGTCTCAACACAGGACAGTCTTTTCACGAGCCGCTCAAACTTAAGTCTTCGCACAAGAGCCAATTTGGAAGACCAGGATGGTGTAAATTCTTCACGTCGATTCAAAATGTAACAGTCGATAAGGACTTTGTTTTATATGCTAAATAAACCTCATTGTTTCCTTTGTGGCACGTTGCAGAGCAACACTGGAGCAGGGAGCTCGACATGAAAGCGACAAGAGTCCACTTTGTAATGCAGAGCGTTGTCCTTTGTTTAAGAACCAGAATGTGGGATGGCACGCTCCTATCTGCGGCATCGCTTTCACCAACCACGACCATTAACGTTGCCACTCATTTACCAATGGCCTCCCAAAAAAGGCTCGTTTATGGAGACATTTTCAATATTTTCCCGTACACTCAGTTGCTTATCTTTCTGCTGCCGTCTTCTTCTTCTTCGTTCGTACGGCTGATGTAGATGCATTTCAACAACTCCAATTTCACATTCAGGTGGTCAAGCCCAGATAACCGCATCACGAGCAACGGAGTGTATCTCCTTCGTGTGATATCTCCTTCGTAGATGTCTCCTTCGCATCTGCTGCCGTGATGTAGTGGTTATTATTACACCGGACCTGCAAGCCAGAGATCACCAGTTCCATCTCCCCCTTGTCTCGATTCAACCAAGAACCAAAAATCGGTATACCGGTCTGTAGATTGGCAGGTCACGTTTGGTGGAGTAAAGTGTGTACGCCCACCTCTTCCAGGATGCCTCGCCAGCATGGAAGAGTAGGCCAAATATCATTCAAGATGGGCTCTCTATGGCTCCCTCTAGTGGAGGCTCTCCCTCCAGAAGTGGTGTGAGCAAGCGATTGCAGGGCTGCCTCTTTACCTTTTTTACAATTTCTGCAACACTTTTTCTGATACAGTTTACACTGTATACATGGTATGTTTACACTGTAACTGTCAATGGCCAAACCATCAAAAATGTGCCCAATCTTGTCAGATCTTGGAAGCTCAGTAGGTATTGAGCCTGGATAGTGCTTGGATAGGAGATCGCCATGCACGACTGGGGGTTACAGCCTGGGGGCTACATGCTGGGCAACAGAAGGCAATGCAGTAAATCCATTGCTGTAGTCTACGTTTAGTCTCCTTGTCAACGCTTCGTGCCTTCACGAGCTATCCCCTGACCAGCGTGGTGAAGTATGGTGAAATAACTCTCACGACGTGCACGGTGTAAGGAAGCCCTCCATCCAGCATAGTAGGATACATCTCATGACTTGTATAGCACATCGCACACATATATTTGTCATCTTGATAGGAATATATTATTTATTGTTGGTTAGAGTTGCTTTTACCGTGGCTGTTTAGCAATGCCATCCTCTTTTTGGAAATATGTTGTTGTTGTAGGGGCTTTAAATTAAAAACCCGTAGGTAGACAACACGACGCGCATAACATCGCGTGTGAAGGACAGCATGGAACGACACATACAGGGCACGGGTGTATAAAGGGAACATCAGTTGTCAATGGATAAGAAAAAAAAACACAGAGACAAAAACTCGAAAAAAGCATTAACTTTAGTCAATAAAGTTCTTGACAAATCCTTTGTATAAAATCATTAACACTTCCACTGTAGGTTTTCAGTTCAAGAAAAAAAAAGCCTTTGGTTTAAGTTAATGTTTGCTGTGGATTTCTATTGGACATTCGTGTGAACGACTCTCTGTTGGTATATGGTCCTTGCTGGAAGCAAGAGGGCCTGGCACCCCTTTTGTAGTCGCACATCAGCCAGCTGTTCCACTGTTCAATTTTGTTTCTGTTGGCCTTAATATGTCCTTACATCAGTCAGTCAGCGTGTTGTCTTTTTTACACACGCGTGTTCTGTTCTGTCACATCTTCAATTAGAGAACTGCTTAGGGGCCGTCCATAAATGACGTCACGCGATTTTGGAGATTTTTTACCCCCCCCCCCCTCCTCGTCACACGGCGTCACAAAAAGTCAGACCCCCCCTAAAATATGACGTCACAAAGCTCTACCCCCCCCCCCCCCCCCCCAATAAAACGTGCTTCAAATCGCTTTAACTATTGTCACTGTCGTGCGTATTTAATGTGCCGCTGCACTCTGATGTCGTAGGAGAAAACATTTATTATTAAGTCTATTTAATTAACTAGAACGTGTTGTCTATATTTATTTAAAGTTACGCATTTTGATGTGACGTCACATTTCTCCCCCCCCCCTCGTCACGAATGTCTGACCCCCCCCCCCCTAGGTGCGTGACGTCATTTATGGACGCCCCTTATGGCAAACTCAAGTTGGACAGTTTGTGAGTCTTCTTATCCTATCTTAACGGAGTGTGCACAAGCAAGGCGCTTGACAAAGAATTAACAACGGTAAAACGTGTGAAAGCAAAGGTGGAGGAGACGAGGTAAATGAAATAGATGCGAGGAGGCAAAAGGGGCGACTCTGTGACGACGACGCGTGAATTGGGTGAAAGCGAAATTGATGACAGTAAATGATGAAGAATGGATTGAATGAATGGGGTGAATGAGTGACAGCCATATGATGAGAATATGAAGAAGGCACAGGAACGGCGGAGGTTATGAGGGATGGAGATTAAGGGGGGTCGTCGGATGAGCTCGGGACAATTCGTGAGTTTTTAAGTGGTGTCTCCACGTGGTGGGGCAACAGTTTCTCCATACTCGGCCATGCTCTCGGCGTACAATAGCAGCACGTCCCATTGCTTCGCGTAGACAATTGCCTTGCGAAAGAAAATGTGCATCTAATGCAAACAAGCTTAAATTAAAACGAAGCACCGTGGCGCGCATTTACTCTGTGTGCTTGGCAGCGATAGAACACTTTGTTTTATATTCACACAATGGAGCTTACGTTGTCGGTAAGGGAACTTGGCGTTAATGACTTACCGAATAACGTCGCACTGGGGGGAGCGGTGGTGCAGTGGTTAGTGCAATGCACTATGAACATGTCAAACCCGAGTTCGATTCACATTCAGGGCGAACATCAGTGGTGAGTGACATCCGAAACTGCCCGGGACGTGAACCTTTCACAAAGCCGGACTGACCAGCACGGTGAAGTATAATCAAACAACCCTCTCGGCTGATACAACATGAAGAGGCCTTCATCCAGCAGTTGATTGAAAATGGCTTATATATTAGCATTCATTAAAAATTGCATTGTAAGCCTGCATATGTACTGCGGACCCAAGCTATCAAACAAAAGCATATGGCTGTGTGCCCACACTGCAATGCTAATAGAATGTTACACTAATAGAATGTAAAAAATAAATGCTGACAGTTTTCCTAGAACTCTCCAGGAACCTTGGAGAATTTACTCAATTTTGCAAACACTGCAGGTTATACATTTGACAATTTTGTTAATCAGATTTCGTTTTAAATGGGCAGACCACCGAGCGATTAGTTTACTTACCTCTGGGTTTAATAATATCAAGTTACAGTACACATGAACACCATCCACTTCTATACTCTCCATCTCCATTTTTATCTTACATTCACACTGACAGATTTTGTTTCGGCGTATGTATTTGCGTCTGTTTGCGTCTGTATCTGGTGCTAGGTGGATTAATTACATCGCAGTATCATGAGATATGTTGATGGCGCCTTGAATAAGCCTTCACCCTGCAGTGGAATGACCGTGACTGATGATGGTAAACCACTATGAATTAATCAGGCACCTATCCCCATGTTGATTTTAAATTACCATTTGGTATGTCCTCAAATTTTATGAACTTCCATTGAATCCAGTAGCGTCTTTATGCCTGTGCAAAATTTGTAAGTGCTCTTCGAACAGCACTTGCCCCAACAGTGTGTTAAGTTTATATGGGGGATCTTTGTCTTTGTGTACAAGGGCCCACATTTCTTATGGAACCTCAGCACCGTCTCTCCCTGCCTATCCCGAACCTCCGATTAGCGCGGTTGGCTATTGACGGTACGAAAGAAGAAGTTCAACATGCATAGAGACACAATGTGTCTCTTTCCGTGTCTCTCACTGTTCGTCTGGCTTCACCGTGCCTCCGTGCGTGTTCGCGTGTCTCTGTTTCTCGCTGCGATTATCTCTGACTGTGTATATCTTCCTCGGTCGTCTACAGCCCCAGCTAGGGGTCTCCATCTGCCCGTCCGTGCAGAACTCCGTTCGTGCAGAGTGGCGCAGACGATTGCTTTACTTTAAGGAAAATACTGGCGGTAATACAGGGTGACCCAAAAAAAACGGGCCCCAACTCTAATTAGGCCCCGTTTCTTAGTGTTTTGTCCGAATGAAATGAAACTTTGGTCATAACTAGTTTATTATATTCAAAACATCAAATCAAAACACTAGGGTCTTTGGCCTTTTTTTCTCCGTTCTACAGCATGTGCTCTAGATGGCCTCCATTTAGCTCCGTGCATTTCTTGAGGCGCAGCACGAAGTTGTCCATGACGTTCTTACAGACTGAATTGGTAATGGCTCTCATCTCCTCCCTGATGGTTTCCTTGAGTTCCGTGATGGTTCTGGGTTTCCCTGCGTAGACTCTGTCCTTAAGATAGCCCCAAAGAAAAAAATCTGGGGGGCTTAGGTCCGGGCTATGGGGTGCCCACTCAAAATCAGTCTTGAGACTGATCACTCGGCCTCCGAAGTTCTCTTTCAGCCAATCTCGGGACAGGTTTGAGGTGTGAGAACTTGCTCCGTCTTGCTGGAACCAGAACTTGCTCATGAGCGACGGGTAGAGGGTCTGGAGCTCACTCTTGAAGGTTTTGAGGACCTCCACATACCGCTCCTTGGTGACTGTCACTGCTGCGCCAGATTCTTCGATGAAGATTGGTCCGATGATGCCTCTGGCCGAGATTGCAGCCCACACCGTGCACTTAGGAGAGTGCAAGGGCTTGGTGGCTACTTCATTGGGTCTGGAGGACCCCCAGAAGACATTTGTCTTGGAGTTCGCCTTTCCGTCAAGATGGAAGTGGGCTTCATCTGAGGTCCAAAGGAGGTTAAGGAAACTTGGTGTCTCCTCGATCTTCTCGAGCATCTTGACTGCCATAGCGCTCCTCTGCTTCTTGTCTGAGGCTGTAAGGGTCTGCAGCGTCTGTATTTTGTATGGGTAAGCCCTGATATCGTTCACCAGCACTCTCCTGCAAGTCTCACGGGACATACCGAGGGACTGACTTCGCTTACGCACAGAGCGTTTCGGACTCTGCTGGAGAGACTCTCTCACACTTTCGACCAGCTCGGCTGTTCGCTTCTTGGGACGTCCCGAGTGGCTTGGACGGTTCTCACTGGCAGCGTTGAGGTTCTCCACGGTCCCATACTTCTCGAAGTGGGCCACCCAGTTCTGAATTCTGCTTTTGGATGGAGCCTTTTCACATTCGAACTGACGCATGAAACTGTCCTGGGTTTTCTTAAACGAGCCTGTCTTGTAGTAAAATTTAACACAGTGTATTCTTTGTCCCAGCTCCCACTGGGGTCTTGGTGTACTCACGGTCGTTGATTCTGCCATGTCCTGTAAAATAAGGGCAATCGGTGAATAAATAAAGGAGATATCACATAAAGTGTACACGGGGCCCGTTTTTTTTGGGTCACCCTGTATATTGCTGCCTAATAGTATATTGCATAAGTATGATGCAGCACGTGTGCTGTGATCTCTGGAATATTTAGCCTTTCTCTGGTAATTTAGTATTTCAGTCACAGAGACCACCTGTGTAAGTCCAGGCTTGCCATTAATCTGTTACATATCCACACATAAATGGTACGCAGCCGAACTACGTGAGTTACCCTATGTAAGTGGACCTCGTTTTTTGTATCCAAGGCATAGCCCCGGCTTAATGTATCGTCATTAAAAAAAAAATGGGCTACCACAACAGTATTGTGGCATGCAGTAAAGGCACAGGTGGAGGTATTTGCAATGGCTGTTATATCGTAAATCTGGAATGTTTCTACTTGATAATCTTAGAAGTCTGTGTGTCTCTATACACGCATATATGCCAGCCATATGATGACATTTAAATTGCCCTTCAGAAAAGACACTTAAGATCAAATAACCCTCATTTCCTAAAAAAAAAAGTTAGATTGTCTTACAGCAGTGTGGGATAATATATCCCATCTGTTGAATATAGCTCCACCGCCCATACTCTAAGACTGGTTTATTGAATATTGTATTGGGTATATGTCTAAAGGTCGTACCTAGATCGTTCATTTATTGATGGAAAAAAGTTAAACGCTAATAATATGTATAAAGTATGTCTAGACTTAACGCCAGTACTTATTTGAAGTTGTATACATATTCTAGACTGTCTCACAGTTGCACAACCGTGATGCTTATTTGAGCTTACTTTGTAAAAGCTTCCCAATGAGAATGTCGCGTTGCAGAACTAAATTAAAGAATACAAAAATAAGCAGATAGATGATAGCTGGTTTATTTCCCTCCTCCCCACTCCCCAAAATAACTACTCGCTGTCAAGCATTACCAATAGAAATAAACCTTCATTGAAGGGTGGCAAATGCTGCCGCAGATTTCTGGTGACCCAAGAAATGTTCCCTTCTCAGATGTCATTAGAGAAATCGGAGCTTTGGTATGAATACTTCAGCATCCAGACAAGTGTAATGGCAAGGCCCATAATTTCCCACCATCTATTAGCCACTTCCACGATAACTTTTTATCATTCAACCACATTGCTGTTGCCACTGTGGTGTTACAGGGTAACCCTCGTTGTCTCCTATGTTCGGGTATTATGCAAACAATTATCAAACCTTACAACATGGCTCTTGATCCACAATGACCTCGCTATTGCCCAAATGTGTTTTGCGTCGGTGACGAAATTAAAATAATGTGCTGCACATAGGAAAGTCACAAACCCAATGCGATGTTTTCTCCATTCTCTATAAGCGCAGTCTGCAAATCCCAATTGTTAAGGTAAAAAAATCCCAGCTGATTCCCAGACATTCCTTTCAGATTGACATCTTTTAGCAGTACAAATTATCCCAGAAGTTCAGTTCCAGCCCGAATTCCTTGAAACAGTAATATTTTGTTTGCGTAATTATATGATATGCTTGCTGTAACGCTATATCGCATTGAAATGACAAGAGTTGGTGTAATTGCTATCATTATCGGCCATTAACTTGTTTTTCGCAGTCTTGATATATGGTTACACGTGTAAATGGCTTTAAATGATTAATGAGCACTGCTGGTGTGCATATCCTTGTAATGGTCTCAGTCAGGGAAGGGCACACTGCATTAGAAACCAATGAAAATTGGTGGCACATCCCACGTTCTGGAAACAAGGTACGGCTGTAAAACAAAGGCAAGAGCAACTCTATCAAGATAAACCCACGGGTAAAATAAAAAAACTTCAAAGAAATGTTAAACTACAAAAGGAAGCTAGTTATACTACTTCATTTCTACATTTCTCAATAAAGCATTTCTATGAAAGGTCACAATTTATATTTTAAAAATGCTTCTTTCGGAGTCAGGCAATGCTTCTTATAATAATGCCTGTCGTATATACATATGTGTACAGTATTATTTTTTCGTGTATTTTCAGTAACACAGTAGACATGGGTTATTATTTCTGTTGTAACCATACATCGGTTAATAAAGTCAATTCTTTAAAATATATATATATAAATTGTTGCATAAAAAGAGGAAAAACTTTATTTTGGAGTTCATGAGAAAGAGCAACTGACTAAAAACATTTATTCTTTCCTTTATAATTCAAGTGCAGCTCGGTTTCACCTCTCCCACCACACACACATTTATAATGTCCACTTCATTCCATATTTTTCTACAATAACTTACAGCCCTTTGTTTTATCCACGGCTGGTGATATCGGTCATGGTGATATCTCAACCTGCCCTGGGCCCCCTTTACCAACCCACACAATATAATGGTACCTTCGTTAAAATGTATAATTGAATCAAAAAAACACGATACTGAAACTATATGTTATTAATAAGCCATTACAGTGTTAGGTGGAGTTTTTTTTTAGTATTTTGGTTTACTCTATTACGCTGACCAGACATCTTGGAAGAGGTGGTAGTACCCACACTTTACCGCACCACACACAATCTGCTGATCGACTAAGGTGTACCCATTTATATAAAGACACAAATCCCCCGTATAACCTTAACAGACTTTTGTGGCAAGTACTGTTAGCGAGCACCTACGAAGGCCGACACGACACACGAGGGAGTGGGTGGCCAGCACCACGCTCGGTCGCCTTTGTCTCCCCAGTGGCGATATTTACACACTGCACCAGGAACTATTTTAAGGCTGATTCGACCTCGGGGAGGCCCAGGACCGGTTCAGATAATTATCACAGGTGTTGACCATGAGCGGGAATCAAACTCTGGTCGCCTGTTTCGTAGTGCAGAGTGCTGACCGTTGCACCACCGCTCCCCACATTTATATCATTTATACGGCTGGGTGGACAGAGGCAACGGGGCAATTTAATAAACTTGCCCATATTTCAACTGCAGTTGAAACAGTGGCCTAGTGTGCTACTCATTCCACCAAGTCAGCATTACAGTGGTAAGTAACCAAGCTTTGCGTTTTAACAATGAATGGGTAGACTGGGTAGAATGGGTAATCTTAGTTGTTGGCAAATTTTCAGAGACCACCTGGGAGGCTTAAGTGTCACTCTTGTATCAGCACACATCACCCGTGTCTCATACGTTGTCACGAGGACAAAACCTTGCCATCTCAAGAGTGATCCATATACATTTCATAAGTATGCCATTTTTTGCATGTTATGCAAGCAAGTAATATCTAAGTCACAAGCTGCATATTGTATTCGTCTTTCTGACAACTATTTTGCTTTGTTATACATTAGATCAAAACATTATAGTTGGTTTTGCTTTATTTTTTTCACTCGTTGCTTTTTATTCTGAAAACATTATGTTGCTCACTCTGTGAACATGAAAACACAACATTCCTTTGCTGTCTTACGTGTATACAATGTTACATGTGAATTAGCTCCAAGTGATTTTGTTTAGCCTGGATCAACACGATCCTGAAATTTGAGCTGTTAAAGCCTCAAGCACCTGAGAAAATAAATGGTAATAATAGGCCAGGGTATATTTCACGTGTTATTTTTCCGCATATTTTTTGCTCCTTAAACGTTGAACGCTTTAAATTCTCATAAGGAAATGTGAAAATAAGTGCCAGTATATTCATTTTCAGAGAACGACACCTGAGGAATTGCATGAAATATTTTTGTTCAGTTTATGTAATCAGTCCTGACATTGCCTGGGTCAAGCATTTGCAAAAAATAACATTCTTATTTATTTTGATTTGTTATTTTAAATTAGAAGCTATTTTATGTTCACGTATTTATTGAAGACTCTATTGGCAATATGTGGGGTGAAACATTTGACAAGCATACTGTTAAATGTAATTACAATTAGATATGCAGTACAGTATACCGTTTATACGCTTTGCAAAAGAACACTATCCTTGTTTTTTATTTTGTTTTATTTTTATTTTATTTCTAACTACGTGACTTTACCGAAAGAACCAAAGAGTATACTATCCTTACAGTCGTTTTTTTATTTTAAATCACGAGTGAACATTTCCATATCTTCAACACAAGGTCAGATTTATTTAAATACATAAATATCCAAAGGCACCTATTGTACAATGTAAAAAAACTCCAAAGCAGCGTAGACAGTGAGCACGACTGTCGATTCAATGGACCACAGGCGCATGATCCTCACATGGTACACAGCGCATGTTTTTATAGACCGCGTTCTGTCCCAGCTATTGGAAGCCTGCCGTCAAAGCATTTTACGGTGGCAGTAGAGTGAGAACAGAGTGCAAAGGGTGACTTACATGGAACATAACATACCTGCGAAGAAGGTGATTGAGAGTCGAATCAATGGCTCATGAAAAGTCATTTATTGGGTTAGTGTGGGTTGTACAACGGTACAGTGTAAAAAAATGGAAGAATAGAAAAAAATGTGTCAACGAGATGAGTATGCAATGCCCCTATACAGTCTTGGGATGGTTCTTGCAGTGATAAGAATTGGGTGATTGCTTCCCAAAACGGTGTCCTGTGTGTATGCACTGTGAAGTACGTGCACATTTAAATACCGATTGCTAGTGAACCCTGTATTCAAAGTGTCCACACCTTTCTGTCCATCCCACCCATTGTTACAAAAGGATGCTCCAACAAGTTTCACTCGTTGCGAATTTCACGTAGAACACGATGGCACACAAATTAATACTCTGGACTCGGACCGTCCGCCCTGCCTCCCAACCCAAAAACGTATCATTGCCACCGTCTCCCAAGCCTCCCAGGTTAATTTACAGCAGTTTATTCAACGAGAAAATCATAATTGTACTTACCCGGCATACTTTTTGCCGTACCTTTGTGATTTTGTTGTTGTTGTTACTGTTGTCTTCTTTGTTTCAAGGCCGTTAATTATTATAGAAAAAAAAATTAAGATGTTTCTTGTTTTTGTTTTGTTGCAGTTGCACCTGAGTCAAGAGCCGCATGGCTCACAGGGTTATACCTAATTAATGAAACTGAAAAAAACTGAAAAAAGCGTAGTTCTCCACGAAAACCATTCGGCACATCTTCGAGTGTGCTTGAGAGGAGTGGGTCAGCTTTAGGCCCGGGGGGGGTGGTAGGGGTGGTAATTTAATTGCCTCGGCATTGTTCGCGTGTTTTAATATGCTAATGAAGGGGCCCTGATAAATACCGCCAACGCGAGGAGCTGAAGTGCTTGTTTAGAGAGAGAAAACAAACTGCAGAACTGGCCTAAACCGGCAAGGAATAGGGAGCACACACTTCCTTCCACCGTACCCATTCAGCTCATTCCGTCGGCTGAATGCCTTGCGTAACATACGAAGTGAGCATTCACATGCTGCTTGCACCGGCGTGTTACTTCCAAGTCATTAACACGACTGTATTATTTTTTGTACTGGTATGAACGCGTTTGAAGACGATGCATACATACTCTTAGGTAAAACATTATAAAAATAATAATAATAATAATAATAATAAATGAAAATCAATCAATTAAATCACGACGTTTCGGAGGCAATACAAGTCTCCGTCTTCAGGTGGGACCGTTGATTTATTTATTTTCATTTATTATTATTTAATTTTTTATTATTTTTTACCTACGTGACTTTACCGAAAAAACCTAAGTGTATGAATCCTTGCAGTCACGAAAGCTTCAAATCTAAAACGATGCATGCACATTTAGACTTCACCACACCACAAGCGACCTGCTTACTTTTCTGTGTCCATGTGTACAATTTACAAGACGTCTGAGCAGCGTGGGAGATATAGGAAAATGTCCCCGAGAGGGGGTTTTCTAGAGCTCCCTCCAGTGGAGGCCTATCCACCAGCAGTGATCTGAGCCATTGTACATGTGTTCATCTACCTTTTACATACACTACTCACAATATGTACATAACGTGCACACATGAAAGCATAGCTGTTTATAAACTACACCAAACTGCAATATTGTATATTTTTAAGCCCCCTTTTCTCTAAGTCTATGACACACAACGATCGTATGAAAATGAAGGAAGGAATGCCAGCTGCCTGTCCCCTGCTGATCAATTAAGTGCGGTATACGAACAATGCATGTGGGCTGGGGTGGAATGAGGAAGAGGGTTTAAATCAAAACACGCAGACAAAAGATTCCCATCCATAATAGAGGTGTTTTGGGTTAGGTCGCGTAAATATATGAATGTGTCGTTAAAACCCGCCACCACCCGACACAGCCAACTCGTAAGGGTTGTCACAACTAGCTTCATCAAGTAATTAATTACTGGCGAAACGTCGTACTCTGTAAATGTCGTGGCTTGGCTCTCCAACACACCGGTTAGTGCTGTACTAGTGACGGATTAGCACGTTCTGTTGACGTGACAAGCCTTACGAGTTGGCTGTGTCGGGTGGTGGCGGGTTTTAACGACACATTTATATATTTACGCGATCTAACCCAAAAAAACCTCTTATGGATGATATTGATCGCGAAAGCCTACTACGTGTAAAAAATATTCCCACTGTATCAACTGCCATGCCGCGAGATGAAAACGACCTCTGGATTGCAAGTCCACCGTTGATAATATAATCGATACACCACGGCGACATTCCTGTATACGCTGGGTTGTAACAAAAAAAAGACCCCCAAAATCAATAAGACATTAGCGAAGAGACGCGTGCAGCAACCGAACGAAGCGCTGTTGTGCACTTCGTGGCCGTGGCGCATCGCGAGGTGGCAGACGAGAGGTGCCAGTGGGGGGAGCCGCAACGTCAACTGGCGGGCAGTGGAGGGCAGACCCCACGCAGACTATTTAAAGGGCGGGCGAGGCGTTCTCTCGCCCATTCATTCGCCAGAATCGTCATCGGCGCGCAATCTTCGTCCGCCCTCCCCGCAGAGAGCGCTCGCTCGCTCGCTCGCACGCGCGTTATTATGTAGCGCGTGTGTTTTTGTGCGTGTAGTTCTGGCTTTGTCCATTTGTGGTAGTTTTGAAGATCAATATTCCGCCAAGGTGTGTTCTTTACTCGAGTTTTCTTAACGTCGATTTTCTTTTTTTACAATTTTCTTTTCAATCAACAATTTCGACGATAAAAGTCCGATTCGTCTCTTTAAACGGTGTAGGCAGCTGCTTGCGCTTTTAAGCGCATGGACGCCTTCATTGCAGGGGGTGTTCCACAGTCAGCTGAGCCAACCTGATGCCAGAGAGAAACACACAAGCAGCCATCGCACACATACACACACACACTCCAGCCGGACACACGCATGTACACACACACACCCAGGGACATTCGCTAAAGCCGGTGCATAACGCACTGCGCTCCGATAGGAGAATAAGACGAATTAGCGGAGGCGCACGCTTCAAGAATACGATACCAATTCTGTGCATTCTTACCCGAGCGAGACAGCCGCGCTGTTAACGCAAGGCACGACAACAGAGAGCTTTGCGCATGGCTTCCCAAAAAGCGCGCAAGACGGAGCGCTTCCTGCAGCTCGCCCCGCAATGCGTGGCCATGGTGCTGAGCCGGGAGCGGGCAAGCGCCGCGCAGCCCCAGGGGTCCGGTTCAAGCCCGGACCCGGGCGCTGAGCCTCGGCGCTCGGGATACGCGGAGCTCTTCGCCGAATTCAAGGCGGAGAACACGGCTCGCTTCTGGGACGGGCGGCTGTCGGAGAGGCTCCGGGGGCTCTACCTGCTGGGCTGGCTGCACGGCGGGGTGCTGCTGCTGCGGGGAGAGCCCGCGGAGCTGGGCGCCCTGCGGGACGCGTGGAGCCGCAGGGCGCTGCGACCGCCGCGCGGATACACCATCGACTACCTGGGTGAGGAGGAGGAGGAGGCACGCGTGATGCACGCCGCTCCCTGCGGCGCATCGACTGTTGCACTCACGCGTACGACGTGCCCTATGCGTTGCACGATGCATAGTCGGGGATTTATTTCTCACTCGAGATGGGGTTTTTTTTAGGAACGCTGGTAGGCCTGGCTTGGAGTAGAGATAATCGGCGTAAGGCACTGACACTAGAGTAACATGTACGCATATTCATGAGAATAATGCTGCAAATTATTTGGTGATGTTGCGTTGGCAGTGGGGCACAATCACAATTAACAAAAACAACTCAACACACTGGACAGCAACACTGCCTTAAAATAAACGATATAATCGGCGACGTTTCGGACAATGGCCCTTCTTCAGAGTACTGTATTGATGAAACTGTTTTAGAGTGGGCGAGTGCACGGAATTTACATGCTACTCCAAACACGCACTCACACACCTGAGTATACCCGTGTTGTGTAGAACACGTGGGTTCCTTTCCCTGCATACACGCTACTAAAAATAAATTAAGATCCCCCGTCCTTGACCAGACTGTTAGTCCGGCACGGATCGAGGTAGTGTGGCCAACCCCGCGCCCGACCGCCTTTGTCGTCTCCACAGTGCTGATATGTACACATCGCGCACCAGGTACTCGGGGTTGAGTCAACCTATGGGGAGGCCTAGAACCGGTTCGGATATCACTCGCCACTCATGTTAGCCGTGGCGGGGAATCCGACTTGGAAATCCAGGTTCGGAGCGCAGTGCGCTGACCATCATTATACCACCGCTCTCCGCTGTGCAAGGCATACACACAGCTGGAAAACCCGTCCTGTATTATGTAAAACGCATGGATGAGTGAACTGCATACACACATACAAACACACACATGGGGACACCCGTGTTATTTGGAGCGCATGGGCGAATGCTCGGTGTTTGCCTGCCTTATGTGAATCACGTAGATGAGTACGTTCACACCTGTGTGAACTTGTGTAGGTATGGCATATGGGTAAGCACGCTTAATACACTACTCTACAGACAACATATGTGGAGCCTGTGTGTGCGTGTCTAGAGCAAACGAGTGGGAAATCTTTGCACACAATAATTTGTTCACATGTAATAGCATATGTACTTTGGCACCTGTGTGTTCCTATTTAGGCAGTGGTTGCATTGGTATATCACACGGGTTAACATAACGCATACACAATTTAACATGCATACAGCCCTGATAGACACAACGCTTCTGAGCACATTGCATATAATATACATAACGACACGTGTGCACATTACCAGGGGCTTCATTTTCAACCTGAGCTATCCAGGGCTGAGCTCCTCCGTAAAAAAATATGCATACGCCCCGGAAAGTACGAATTCTATGAGAAATTAAATTGCTGTTTGTTTGATTAATGACGAAATATATATACTATGTACCCTCGATGCGTAGAGAGCATCCTATTGAGTGCGCAGCAAAGTATGTACGCTAATAAAGGTGTACCATCTATTGAGCATGAGTGAGTGCACACTGACGCATGTAGGAAGGTGTATTATTACCACAACATCTAGAGGAACTGATCCGTGTTTACACTCCAACGAAGTCCCTAACATCTTCGGATCGCATTCTCCTAAGTTCTCCGAGGTCAAGGCTCATTTCCTGGGGTGATCGGCCTTTTTTTTCCAGTGCAGCTCCCAGACTAAGGAACAACGCGTTTTTGCCTTTGGTAATAAGACAATCGGGGTCATTGGAGCTATTTAAGTCTGCCTTGAAAACTCACCTCTTTAAATTGGCCTTTAACCCCCGGTTAGATCTGGCCGTTTACCCTGCATGGTTCTGTTTATTTCCCGACTTCCATACACGGTGCCGCATTGCGAATGCGCCTTACAAATGTAAGCTCTCACACTGTAACTCACTTTGTGCAAAATACCGATCGCTGGGTTCCACTGTGCCATTGCTCTCCCACAAATGCCCATTCACTACTGCGGTAATCTAAACATATCTAGTACCACGTATACGTTATACCTGTGTTCCACAGAGCACCTAGATGAGCTTCGCTACTTACACTACCACTACTACAATACGCATGGATTGCGTGTGCCTCGAGATATATACAGAACTCCAATTTAGCACGGTTGACTACGTACGGTGCGAAAGAAGTTCAACATACATACTTGGGCCACCTGCATGAGCAACACGTCACTGGGATGTTTACATCACATTGTTGCTCATTCCTGAGCGTCCAACAGTGTATCCAACTATTGTCCCATCTGTTAACCCCTTCTCGCTCCGAGGGTGTCATGGTGATGTGTGTAAACTTAATGCGTGTACAAGGCAAAAAAAAACCTTCCCCACTGATGTGTTCATTCCCGAGTTGCCGTTGGGCTATTCATTGTTCTTGTCGTGAGCGCTGCATCCTTCCGACTCATTGTTATTCATCATCACACCTTTTCACGCGCGGGGAATAGAAAAGTGGATTGTGCGAAGCAGAATTGTGTTTTGTGTTTGCTGTAAGGGGGCGCCCAGATGTTTTCATCGCCTTGTATTTTGTCGCTCCACAGTGCTGTGCACACATCGTGTTTCCCATGACACCTTTGTATAGGGGGTGACATACTCGTCTCATGAATCTCTCTCGCCTGGTTTCAATAAAGCTTCTGAATGAACTCCTTTATAAATCAGTAGACACTTGCACTTTATGTTTGAACTCCGAGTATTGTGCACGTTTATGCACACAGCATACAAGACAAGGACAAAGATCCCCGTATAACCTGTACAGACTGTTGGGGCAAGGGCTGTTAGCGAGCACCTATAAAAGCCGGAACGGGACACGAAGGTGTGGGTGGCCAGCACCACGCCTGGGACTGCCTTTGTCTCCCTAGTGGCGATGTTTACACACCGCACCAGGTACTCATTCAAGGCTGAGTCTACATGGGAGGCCCATGACCGGTTCAGATAATTGTCACTGGTGTTGGTCGTGAGCGGGAATCGAACTCAGGCAGACGGGTTCGTAGCGCAGAACCCTACCCGCTACACTACCGCTCCCCACAGCATACGCACACACACCTGTACATTAATTGAGGGCCATTTAATACAGGAACGAGCTCATAGCATTAATGCGCAAAGTAGGCACAGACTGACGAATGAGGATGACGCGTTACGACGACGCACGTGCTACCGCAGGACACTTAAGACGTCGGTAAAAGGCACTCGTTTAGAATTCAAGATCGTAGTTCCATTGTCGGTATATTTAGTGTCATTGGGTGACATGTACTGGACGTACGTACGTACGCTGAACTTTTTTCGGACCGTACGCAGTCAAACCGCGCTGATCGGAGGTGCTGGGCTGGGACAACAGGACACGCAAACAGCAGTTCTCACGGGATGGGGGTGCGAATAACGTAACGTGTGTCGAGTCCATCTTCCCTCGGACATCATCTGCAGCTGCCCGCACGCGGCGGCTGCCCATATGCTGCGCATCGATATGGAAGACGGTGGTTTTAGAGTTCTAGCTTTAGTGTGTGGGCGGGGGAGGGGTTAGAAACGTGGACTGTTCGTGATGCACCGAATGGTTGATGTTTTATTTACTGAGCAGTAACTAACGGGTAACGTAAACCTCGCTGACAGCCAGAGTTTGAGAAATTATGGTCTAAAGCTTGTCACGTCCCAGGTCGCAGCTGACCCTTCTCTGGCTCATAATATCCATAAAGAGTATGAGCTTGTTTGCCGGTCCTAGGACGGAAGCTGTAATATTTACGAAAAAAAATGAGCAGAGTATAATTGAATCTTGTGTAATTTTAATGCCAGTGAATCTTGCACAAGTATGTCATCAAACACTTCACTGCATTTCACTGTAGCACTGTATTAATGGCAGTGAATCTGGCACAAAACGAAGTCATCAAACTCTTCACTGCAGTTCACTGTAGCACTGTATATAACGGACCTTCAATTTGTTCAAGTTCACTGCTCTGATACGTTATTCTATTCTGCTTTCGGTCGCTGGGGTTGAAATATGCTGGAAAATCACCGAGAAATGTCTATTTTCCAAAATGTTAAAGCCTAAATTAGACTTACCTTTCGTCTCAAGTGCTGAAGAAATAAATAAAGACACCAAATCCACTTTGTTGCTGCGTATAATTATTTTTTAGATTCACTTTTCATTAAAGAAACGTCAAACTTAAAGCGAATTTGCGAAAAAAATATTTCCGCTCAACCTGCGCGAGAGTAAAAATCCACCAGCTCATGAATATTAATGGAGGGGGGGGCGGCATGTGGAGTGACGTCACGCGCGTTACACACACAGACATTCTTGGCTCATTATAGTAGTAATACCCACCATATATCACGTGTGTTTATAATGAATGGTTATGTCCTTTAAAAAGACAAACGGGGGTATTTGTGTACGCGGTGTATTCTCTATAAGGAAAGTGATGGTAGGTGGCTCTGTGGCTCTGGAGGTGAAGACCATATTGGAGCACCGTGCTGGCACTGCTGAGACCCTGGTGTCAAACCTGGGCAACCAAACGTGATTAAACTGGGTTGTCTACTGCAGTGAACTCCATCTCAGCACGTTCGCCAAGAACTGCACCCAGAAAAAAATCTAACAATTCAATTTCGTTCCCCGCTTAATTTGGCAGATTGCAGCAGTGAAAAACAAATGGGTTTGTGAAATCATCATCTTGGGTCGTTTTCCAAAATAATGGCAATAATTTTATTATTTATCCAGGAAGCCACGTTGAGTCGTCAGACTCATTTTCAGGAGGGGTCCTGCTGCATCAAGTTTTTTAAAATTATATTTTACGATGTTTTTGACCAATTAGTGAGTGTTTATACAAGCGGAAGGAAGCCGGAGAAACCCACGAGCGTGAGGGGACAACACTCTTTCACCGTACAGATGGAAACCGATGGCAATTAGTCCACTTACTGCACTTCCACCTGCTTGGTGAGCCAGGGTATGGCACCTCGAAGCCCACGGGAATGGAGTTTCACACCGTGTGTGCGGTGATCCACCAACCTTTGCCTCCGCAGTGCTGGATTACAGGCGTGCTCCATCGCTGCTTGATAGTGCACTGCTCACTGTTACGAGTTATGAACGAAAACGTATTTGACTTACGTCACCGATAGCCTATTTAGGTAAACAGTAATTTGGAGAGAGAGAAAAAAATACAGGGGAGTGAGAAGGTGAGGGGTGGGACGATACCGCAGCCAAGCATGTTGTTGCGTGAGTGCAATGGGTAGGTTTAGCTTTCATGGAAAATTGTACTGCTTCATGCTGTCCTGGAAAGCATGTCATTAAAGCCATGGTTTTTTCATTTGCTGGATCATTTTTCACTTGTACTGCCAGAAAAATACGTATGGAACGTTTACATATAAAATGCACGTATTAATTATATTGTAAAATATGTACGTGTGTTACTATTGTTCTAAACAATCGATGCTTTACATACAATTATTGTGTACATTATACATATATTAATGAATACCAACTATCTTGGTTTTCAAGGTGGAGCAGTAGTGCAGTGGCTGGCGCACTAAACCAGGCGACCTGTGTTTGATTTCCTGCCACAGTCAACGTCAGTGGTGAGCGATAACAAAGTTGGTCCTGCATGTTGTTGGAGGCGGGGTCCTTTGCCAGCGTGCACTGAATTCTAGTGAAATAATCTAGATTTGAAGTTTTCGTGACTGCAGGAATCCATACTCTTTGGTTCTTTTGGTAAAGTCACGTAGGTACAAAATAAATTAAATCACGACGTTTCAGGCGCAACACAGTGAAATAACCTCCCTGACCGACGGTGCAGGGAGGCCTTTGCCCAACAGTGGACTGACAAACGGCTATACGTTATCAGTTAACGTATTATTATACAGGTTATCTACAGTATGTGTTGTCTTGAGCCACGATTGTTTGCTTTGACGCATCGTGGAGGTTGCTTTGGCCATGGTGCCCTCTGTGCCATGAACGGTTACGTGCGTTACTTGACCTCTGAAACAATGAAGGAATCTTCATTTGTTTGTGCTTGGTTATTGTGTGACTATACTTGCATGCTCAATGCACCCTGCGTTTTTTTGCACCAGATTGCATACACGGTATCTCAACAACACTCATTAACATTCACCCAATGCGATGATGAAGGTGCGTGTCATTTCTGGAGTAGCGAACGTAATTCTGATCATTTGTGCACAATGCTTAAGAGTTGTACGTGGTTGAACTATTATATTGTTTGAGCACTAGATTGAGCAAGATTGGCAACGACTTGTGGTTTACAATTAAGTCTGTAGCAGGTGAGAAGATTCCACAAGACAGGTGTGTTATTGCAGTTTCACACTTGTAATTCTTTATACTCAGCTTGCAGTGAGATTCACATAGAAATAATTCTAGAACTTAATTTTACTATGATTGTTTTTTTGTCTAGTGATTGTATTGCTTCATATTGACGAATAATATCTGTTTCGTAGTGCTTAATTATTGTGCCACTTGATGCATGCATTCACACAGAAGGGACAGCCAAATGTTTTGTGGAAGGAAGTTTTAAGTCTAAGCGCATGCGTAGATGTTGGGTCTGGATCAAATCCAAATGCAACTCCTGTCAGAGGTGCTGTGTTTCTAAGATGTTAACTCCCTCACCTGGCATGCAGGAGGTCGTGGGTTCCATCCAAATCCTGACACCTGTATATTTGGAGTTTGCATGTTTGCGTGGATTTTATTTTTCTCCGAGTCCTCCGGTTTCCCCCCCCCACATTGAGAAACATGCGTTTTAGATGATTTGGCTCCTACAATTGTCCACATGATGAGCCACTTGTCGCTTCTAAAAAAGAGCCTTACTAGATAGAATAAAAAATAGTTTAGTTTTTCAATATATCGATGTTCGAGTGTTACTAAAGTTAGAATAGGTGGGACACGTTCACTGGTTACCCCGGCTGTCCCTGAGGCTCAGTAGTGGTGCTGGGCCCCAGGTTCTTCATACTGGGCTGTACCTCCGCAATGTTTTCCCAGCTCTCCTCTTCTCTTCTGAGTTTCTCTGCCTGGACCACTCCATCCATACCCAATCCACCCTCGTGTCAGAATTTTTTTAAATCAAGCACCTTGAGATGAAATGTTTGTACTTGGCTGTACCGAAAATCTACAGTAAAATTGTTTAGTAGTGTATCTTATCTTATTCTCGAAACCTTTAACTATAGCCTTACTTTTAAACATGTATACACTGTCGCCAAAATTTTAACAATAGGCCATAACGTTGAATACAGGAACTGGATACCCCTCTTAATATTTTATAAAGTCTTTAACAAAAAATATGAATTTTATGTTCGTGCATATGGCTTCCCTGCATTAGTATTAATTTCAGATGGTGATTCAGAATGTGATTAAAGCAGCCTATGCGGTCACGTCTGCAACGATTTTCAAAATAATTCCAACAGGTTCTGCATTAATATAATTTTCTGTACGTATTACATTTTGGCATCGCCTATGTTTAATGTTATTCCCATTGCAAATGTTGGCTTTAAGATCATGATTCTGTCTGCCTTACAACACCGTTAAGATTTGCATGTTGAAAAAAAAACTACAAAAGCATTTTATCTTCACTTTATATTACCTGCATGCCTTGCAATATTCTGTATCGTCATTGCCCTGTCCACTACTGGATGAAGGCCTTCCCGTGCCAGACGTCCCCTCCTGATCCAGTGCTGTTACTGTACCATCCATCTCACTCCTGCACCTGAATTGATTCGCTCATCTGGATGGCGGCCGACCTCGTGAACGTTACCTCTCTCTCTCTTCCTTGCTTGCCACCCCCTCACTGCTCCGTCTCACTTCATCCTTCGGACCATAATCTTGCCGAGCGACATGTCATGCCCAAGCCCCCAATTACAGCAATTTTCTCTTTATTAAAATAATAAACTATATATATTATTTTACCACAGTTAAGGCCCACTGAGCTATATAGATTTCTTTTCAGAAGCAACCTGGCCGCAAATGATAGCTCAACGAAAGTGGCTTCATCATGTGGATAATTAAAGCAGCCAAATACTTTAAGCGCATGTTTCTCAATGTGAAGGAAAAAAACCAGAGGACCCAGAGAAAAATCCATGCAACCACGGGAGAACGTGCAAACTCCAGAAATGCAGGCGTCAGGGTCAGGATCGAACCCATGACCTCCTGCATGCCAGGCGAGGGAGTTAACATCTGTCCACTGTGGCACCCTCTCAAACAGCATATTATTGTCAATGTGTTGTTTTTGATTTGTGTTAAAGCCGTAATCGGTGTTCATCTCACCTATCAGTCTAAGCATGCATTTCTCCTTGCTTCTTTGTGCACCATTCAGCTTCTATTCCACTTCGTTAGTGTCCATGTTTATTTATTCACATGCATATAGCTGGCAGTATGTACTCGTTGAAAACTCTTCCCCTCACATACATTGGTATGTTTCTACTTTTGGTTATGTTCAAATTTCCAAAGGCACTCCAAATTGCTCTCATTTTGATGTCAGTCTGACAAAAAAAAATACAATTTCCAAAATGTTCCATAAACTGTTTTTGCCTTTTTTATATATCGTAATTTTATCCATATTGATGTTTTCTTGTTTATTTCTGCGTGCTGGCATCAATCACTGTAGTGCAGTAGAATATTTGCTTTGACATTCAGCTGTGAAATCGGCACAATGGGTGACCATTGTGATGGGTGTCATTGAATCTTATTTATCTACAGTCTAAATAAACAGGCAGGTTAACATACTGTGGTCTATTCTGTCACGGGGCTGCAGTATTATTACAGTGTTGGGTTCAGTCCTATTGAATCCCTTAAGGATTGAGATGCGTGCTACCCATAAAGCCGCTGGCAGCCCAACAATGTATAAATTGTACAATCCGTATTTTGACCACCTCTGTTTCATGTAACAACGTAGATGATTGTATTATTTGGGGCCAGTAAAAGAACATCGTTTGATTCCATTGAGCTCCGTTAGGCACAATTCTGGCACAACAGCTTAAAAATATAATCCTTTGCCATTCCCTTTGTAATCTGAAACAACTACATTGCAGTTACTCTTTGCCGCGAATTATTTATTCATATTTTTCGTATGTGGTATTATTGTGTTGGCATAAGGGTCATTCATTATGGCACACCAGCTGAACAAGGGGCTTCTGTTCAACAATGGAGATACAGTATAAATGTAGAACATTATACACCAACTGCAGTTTTAGTGGCCAATAGACGGTTATATACCAGGCTATGTTTATTGCTTTTTTTGTAAGAGATAAGCGAAGGTTGAAAAGGGGAGTGAAAACGAGTTCACGGATACCACATCGCGGAGTTAAAAAGTAGTAACGCGTTGTGGCAGCACGACATCTTTGTCTTGGTTTGTGCACCGTGATCCGTATTTGTGCTTTGGGTGATGTCACGTTGTGCTTTTATGCCAAAAAATATTGTTGCTTCCGAGTTTTTCCTGCAGCTCCCCTGCCGCAGCTCTACGTTATACCCCTGCCCACTCCTACGAGTCGCCATTCGCAGTCCGCGAAGACTTTGAAATCCGCCGCGGATTACGGAGTCGTAATTTGCCAATCATTTATGGATTATTGGAGTGTGGATTATTGGAGTTCTGCTGTCTTAAGAGTGATATGCTGCACGTGCGTTGTGTTACATACATGTGTAGCTGTCACTGCAAAACTGCGTAAAATAAAACTTCGACTGCCAGATTTGTTTCGAATGAGGGAAGCAATCCTCCGTGTCATCTGTATGACTTGAGCGGTTGTATCGGAATGTTGAGGTCGAAAGCTATTGCGTTCGATTCAACCACAGGGTAACATACACCCCTGTAAATGTTACACCCAGATATCTGTGAGAGACATCACGTCAACTGAGAAATACATGCAGCAGGTTCTTCGCCTGTTCATAAGAGTTCAAATCTGTGACGGCAGAACGACGAAAACATCCGTACACAGTGCAATTTACACTGTACAGTATTTGCTCAGGCTAGGCATTACTTGTATTCTGTACCCACCTTTTTGGGGGATTTTTTTGTTCTTAAAAGACACAGGAAATAGTGTCTGGCTTGGAACAATAAAGTGATCCGGATAGTGTGGGGGAGGCCGGGTGAGACGGGGTGGGGGGGTGTGTTTGTTGTGAGGGTTGCGGAGGAATGGGGGTGGTGATGGTAAGAGTGGTAATTGTCAACGGACTCCAGCAGAGAAGGTAGCCTTTGAGATTCCGCCAGAAAGGAATGGGCTCGTGGCATTAACTTTTTAATGATGAAAACGGGGAAGCCGCCATATCTCACTAGAGCACAAATACTGAAACGAATTCATTAGGTATAGGATTGTGCTTTGTTAGGTTGAATATAACAGTGTTGAGTTTCTCACAAAAATATAACCTTTTCATTTGCAAATCTAGTGAGAGAGAGAAAAAAACGTGTATTCATTCTTGAACAAGGGATACAAGACTTCAATGCACATGGTCGGTGTGTTTGAACACATTACTTATTACATCTGAATATTTCTGATAATTGTTTTCCCTTTTTTACAGATAACTTTACCTCGATCGTGCATTGCACGCACATTCAACCCCCAAATAATTTCTTGCCCACTCGGCCTTCTCTTGAACCCTACACACGCACTTAGTTGTGGTGCTTATCGTGAGTTTGAGGACTATACGAACCTAAGAGTGCGTGTGTGCGAGGCAGAGAGTTTGGGTTTGCGCTTGAGCGTTTGTGTTGTGGCTACAATGCGCGCTAAGTAACAGGCTTGTAAACGAAGCTTTTTTTATGCCACTGAGATTACTCTTTCATGGTAGGAGCAACCACCCTGGAATACAAATAAACCCCTGTGTTATTTATGCAACGTCATGTAAACTGACTCAGGCGAGGTACCTGCGGCTGTTTGGAAATTTCAAAGCCATTTTATACACTCATGTAGACAATGACTTACATTGGAATTGGGGGCCACGGTGGCTAGATGTTGAATACCTCGCTTGATATATAGGATGTCGTGGATTAGATCTGGATCCCGAAGCTGACGTCTCTATATTTGGAGTTTGCATGTTCTCCCCGTGGTTGCGTGGATTTTTCTCCAGGTCCTCCGGTTTTTCCCACCACATTTAGAATGATGCCTTTAGAATATTTGGCTGCTATAAATGTCCACGTGATAAGCCACTCCGTTGAGCAATCATTTGTGGCCAGGTCGCTTCCCTGGTAAAATAAAAAATATTTTTGTAATCAAATCCACGGAAGCGCTTATCATTCTGTTGCCGTGGTATCAGATATTGGCTCGTGGGCTTATTTTTGATTAAAATAACATTTCAATAAAATAATAAAGCTGCATCCCTGCAATGGCTTGCTCACGCTCCTGCTGGCAGGAGAGCCTCCATGAGAGGGACATATTGAAAGCCCCATTCTCTAACAGTTATTTGCCAACTCGTCCATGCTGACAAGACACTTTTTTTTTTAAAGATGTGTAAATTACCTACACATTATTCCATCCCACACGTGACCTGCTGATTGACTGTGCTGTACCCAGTCATAACTGCTGGGTACACATAGGGCCGGATTAAGGCGTGGGGGCTTTAGGGGCTTGCAGCCCAGAGGCCTCCGCCAGCTGGAGGGCCTCTAGAGATTAAGTGAAAAGTTATTTCATTTGTGAATGCTGAATTTTGTTGTTGTTAGCCTTGTAAAAAATACATTTTATTCAACTTTGTTTTCCTTTTGAAAATATTCATGGGGGCCTCACAGTACCTGTAGCCCAGGGGCCTACACAATCTCAATCCGGCCCTGGGTACAACAGAGACGGATGCCGTTGGAGGGCAATTCAAGAAACTTGCAACCGCTGTTTCAACTGGCGGCATAGCATAGATAAATTAACAGAAAGAGGAGACTTTTGATATTGAGACGGAACAATGTTTAAACGGTTACATACGCATGCACATGGAAAGAAGGCTGAGAACTCTGCCACACTTAGATAGCCCCACTGATTTTCACACGTACACCCCCCCCCCCCCCGGTTAAGTTTGTTTGCTCCGTGGCAGCTGCGGGCATACAGTGCCTCCCCGGTAACCCTTGTGCCAAAGACCCCCCCCACACCCCCCATTGCCCCTAAACAAAGGTAACGGGGATGGAGAATCTTCCTCTCTGCTGGGCAGGAGGGGGCTAGTAGTGCCGCTATAAAGTCTGCAAATAGAGTGGGGTTGTGTGGGGGGGGGGGCGAGAGTGATTGAGTTGTAGATCAAGTCTCCAAGGAAACAGTTCCTCTTGATTTTGTGTGGAATTTTTGTGTGTGTGTGTGTGAAACCTTCTTTTAATTTCCAACATCTGTAAGTGTCACAACTCCTCCCCTCTTTTGTCGGCTCAGGGCATCGATTGGGCGTGCACGGCTGTGTACAGACGACTGCACTCGCTTGTACAACAACGACATAGAACACGGGGTTTTATGTCTGACTTAGACCGACACGGTTGGTCTGCCCTGGACAAAACAGGCGGCGCATCGGCCAGTCATCTCAGACACCTGGGTCTGTGCCGTGACCTCCTGCCAGCGGGCATTCGACACTTCACGTGGCCTCAACGTGCACAGCGCCTGGCACAGGCGCCGTGGTGACGTCACCGCCACCTGGTGGCGAATGGCGGTTGTTGTTGTTGTACATCACAGTGAGTGAACAATTATAGGCTGCCAGTACACTCACTACAGCCTACATTAGTGTTTTTTTATATTTAAATTAGATTTCTATTATTTTTATTCACTTCATTTGTATTATTATTTTTCTATCTACGTGACTTTACCGGAAGAACCAAGAATACGTGGAAATTTTGTTTTATTATTGCCAACACTCCACAACGAAAACTTTTCGAGGAATTGTGAAATACAAGTCCGTAGAGTTTTGCTTTATCTGTGCATCGAGCTCCAGATGCTTGTAATAGCGTCAGTAAGCACATATCTAAATGTTGCGCAATGTTTATGGGTTAGGCATTGTTTGTCCCTCTGTTTTTGGAGGAAAAGAGGTGAAGTGAAAAAAAAAGATTAGATCATATATCAGTAACGGACTCACGATCTCCACACTCTGATTTGTTTAAATAGAAGTACAGCAAGGTTATGTTTGGTCCATTTGATTATGTCTGCAGATGTTGACGGGGTCAGCAATGACCCACTTTGTAAAAAAAAAAACTGTATGAGTGTGTGGCATTTGCCTTAGCCATGATGCAGGGGTTGGGGACATTTTCTTTACCGATTGCTGAATAAGACTTTAAAATTCTAGATTTGAAGTTTCCGTGACTGCAAGGATACATACTCTTTGGTTTTTTCGGTAAAGTCACGTAGGTGAATTTTTTTAAATAAATTAAATCACGACGTTTCGGAGGCAACACAAGCTTCCGTCTTCAGGTGGAACCGTCACAGCAAAATTACTGTATCAAGTCATGACTTAATTTATTTAAATTTTTTACCTACGTGACTTTACCGAAAAAACCAAAGAGTAAGACTTTCAAATACCTTTGGCGAGCCAAAAACCAACATACACCTCCTTCTGGCCCGTAAAGAGGTCATTTGCCAGCGACAAGTGACTGCGTCTGCTAAAATTAGAAGCACGCAGTAGGTCGAAAATGTTTCTCCCTAAGATGCTTTGCGGTTACGGATTCATTTCGCTTGCGGGCTATTTCGAATTGGTAAGGCCCTGTGTGGCCACGGGCCGTACAAAACGAAGTCACGGGTCATATACAGTGCACGGGCCGTAGGTTGCATGCCCCTTGCTGTAAGGTAAGCTTGCATGGCAATGTGCCCATAAATCTCCCTTGACAAAGCGGCAGCATACTTTCCCCCGTATGTGTGCCTGCCAGCTTCGAATTTAAAGTACATTGGGACACCTTGGGTGCATCATCCACGCTGCAACAATAATCCTGCGACATTTATTTAAATTACAAAAAAAGAATAAAAAAAGGTTGAACGTTATGAGCGCGTGATGGAATGAGTGTGTCTTATTTTAGCCACTTCAGAGAGCCCAGCTTTACCCACCAGCAAGGATACATTATTTAGGATGAGCTTGTTCTAATCCAGCATTTGCTGGCATTGTTAATTCCACAATGCTCTTTGAACATGCTGGGCCATTGTCGTAGTGTCCGGGAAAACTGACCCCGACCCCACGGCCCACCCACCCACCCTCCCTCCCTCCACAACCCTTCACCCTCCAAACATTACTGCACAGAAATCCCTTATTCCCTTTGGGGTTTCCAGGCCAGGATATGAAGACGATTGTACAGGCGCTCTACACAGCCCGCAAAAATTACCCGAGCACTTCCACGCAGCAGAAAGCGTACAAGACACAAAGCAGTTTGGAAATACACAGAGGCTAATTTCACGCATACCTTTACTTGATTTATTAGTCGTGCTTTGGGAGGGGGGCAGGGAAGAGAATAGAGAAAGAAAAGGTATTAATTCTTTAACATTTATACTTTTCGTTCATGCATTCAGAGCGGCTGAGAACATTTAACAAGCTGGGTCGGGTTTCATCGACCTGTTTATGTGATTGCCGTCCGCGGCTGTTGTTACGCAACACCCATGTTCGATGTGAATTAGAACGGGGCTAGGGTTAGGGCTGCACCTGAAAAGGATTAATGTGGATTCTAGAGTATGGGCGTAATAAATGCCGCTTCTAGCTCTGTGACGACTGTTTACCTGTGCATACACGACGTCCAAAAATCACCCCAGGTTAGCGTTAAAGAGGAATGTGTGTGTTTTGGTAAGAGGTGGAGGTAATAGGAGGATCAAAGTGCAACTTTGGCAGGCTAAATATTAGCCGTTCACTGTAAAAGAGATTGATTTAAATGGTTGGTGGGTAATAATTACAGCCGCGTTTTGTGGACCAGCCTGTAATTTATCATTGCATGCTCCTGCCGCACCATAATTGGCCATTAATTGTTTTCATGGCTAATTGTGCATGGCCATATAATCTTCAGTGTAATGAATGTGAGGCCTTGTACAGATTGAGTTTTGCAAAACAACAGTTTGGTGAGTGCTAATTTAGCAAACTTTCTTACCACTGGTTAGGAAATTTGCGCTTTGATTTCAAGTGTTTTTGGACCATATTTTTTAACAGCAAAATGTTGTTTTGTTGTTGTTGTTGCATATACTGTATTGTAACAGTAGGTTATAACTGGACTTGCAATCCAGAGGGTTGCCAGTTTGATCTTCCGGCGCAGCAGTTAAATCAATGGGCAAGATTGTCGAAAAACCCACAATCTATGTCCACCGAGCAGTATAATTGTGTGCACCACCACATAACTTGATGAACTCTAATTGGCCCCCATTAGGGGGAGAATAATCACCCAAAAGGTGCCGCTCCCGATTACACGTTTCTTCGCACGCAAGTCTGCTTACCCCCTGCGATGCTCGCGGCTGCGGTAAAAAAAACCATGCTGTTTTAATGCGTACACAACTGTTAGTCGATTGACAGATTGCGTGTAGTGGGGTAAAGTGTGGATACTCTCACCTGTGGCCATCATGGAATAGAAGAACAATGATTTGTTATCGAGGGTCTCTCTTGAGCTCTCTGTAGTGGAGATCCTTCCTCTGGCAGTGGCACAAGTAAGCAATTGCATGGCTGCATTTTTCTCATGGTAAAAAAATCATTATCATACCCCTCGTAATAAAAAAAATACATTCCATGCAAATGCGGAAATGAATTTCTTTCCAGTTCAGCACGTGCTACTGCGGTAGTTGATATTGTTGCAATACGGTGGCACAATTCTGTCTGCATGTGCGGCCAGGTGGCAGACGTGTGGTGTCAGATTTGTTTGTTTGCCCACTGCCGTACCCGCCGCAGAGAGGAGTGTTTGTTATTTTTGGCAATGACCTGCGTCAGCCTAAACACATGCGCAAACAAGGACTACCTATCTTCTTGGTTCTTTCGGTAAAATCACGTAGAAGGGAAATAATAAAATAATAAAAATAAAACATCATAATATATTTGATTATGTTTTATTTTTGTGACTTTACCGAAAGAACCAAGAAGATGAATCCCTGCAGTCACGAAAGCTTTAAATCGAAAAGGACCTACCTACTTGAAGCGTCCTTCCCTCTGGGGGCACCTGGGACTGAGGTGGACATGCAGCACAATGCACGCCAATCTCCAAACGGCACAGGGTAGCAGTCGGGCCTTTTGGTTCACTTGAGACACCCCAGATGCCACGATGTTTACCACAAGAGCTAAAAGTTATTGTGTTCCACTTGGGGTATGTTGTGTGCTCAAATATTTAGCACTCGATGCCAGAATGCAAGTGTGCTCAAGCAGGGGGGGACATTGGAAAGACAGTACAGTAAATACTCTGGAAGTAACCTAAGGGTATGGAGGGCTTCGTGTTGTTATTAATAAAAGTAGAACTGCTGGTAGATGACTGTGAAATATCAGACATTTTCTGTTATGGTTATTTGGCATTAAAATAACATGAACATGAAAGGTATAATAGCAGAAATTCTGTAGGTAATTAGAGATGAGGAGAATGGAATCTTCAGCCTTCAAGACACAACCACCCCGAGTTCACCCAAGAACAAAATAAGGTTGCGGAAATCTCCTGCAAATATCAAGCTCGCTCTTCATAAATCAAAAGCATGTGCGATGTTGAGGCAGTTTATCACCCTTGTCAAAATATAGCGGCACAGGCTCCGATGCAACGCCAACACGACTGCTCCCACACCATTCGTAATACATGAGGAATGTTACGTGGCCCGATGTATTGGCCTCAGAGGACTCTTAACGCTTATGGGAATGGGTTAAATATGAGACCACACAGGGCAGTGTGATCGCTCAAATGGCAGCATCTCACTGCAGAAGTGGTTACATTTTTTGGTCTAAAACAACAGGCCTCCACTGAAGAAGAGGATGACCCCTCATACCTGTGAGAAGGTAAAAAGTGTCGAATTGTGATAGCAGTGACACCAGTTATTTAATTCCTTTAATAATTGTCACCCTTGTCAATGCCCAAAACGTATTCAGTCGAGCCCTCACCAAGGTAGGGCCTTACCTGGTCATTATAAAAGCACAACATATGGCAGAGACCACCCTCTGTGGTGATATGTGTACAGTCTTAATTGGGTACTGACGACCAACTATGACAGTTGTTGTCATGGCAACGGTTTCAATCATTTCCAAATCTTATGGAAAATCATACGGTTTACCACCGACTCCCTTTGCTTAATTGCACAGCTCAATGTGGGCTTCGTGGGAAAACAGCAAAAAATCCCGAGGCAGTTTATTGACGTAATCCTGAAAGAGTTCTTGCCAATTTTTCACGAGTCAGATAAAATTGCCCCACGTAACCAACCATCCTTAATGGCAAACAACTGAGATCGCGAGGATTAAGGCGGCTAAGCTTCCATCATACCACAGTTCGCACCCAGTCTTAAGTCGAGCTATCGCCAAGGTGCTTATTATGCAATAACCCAAGTGTAAGAAAAAACTGGTGATCCCTCATTGGTAATAAGTGTAGTTTTTAAATCCTTCAATCAATTGCCACTTTGAATGGTTTAACTTCTGTAAAATATGACATGTATACATAATGAGCTGGCTAACACTTTTGCATAATTCTAAAATAAATGCCATTTGTATCGTTTTTCTTAGTTACCATTTGCTGATCCCCGCCACTCAGTCACTTAAACTGTAACTTGTTCCTCAGAATTGAAATTGGGATTACAATGGGCACTCAAAAAATTAGAAATCAAGATGCAGAATATTCTAGAAATCTAATTAGAACCACAGAGCCATAATAAAACAGAATACAGCAAATCGCATCCGTGCCGTGGGTTACAAACAATGTGTGGTGAGTCCTTGACTACATTGGCACTGTCCTTTAAAAATGATTTGCTCAACAATAAGCATTTTTTTTAAAGCAGAAAAAAACAATTGCCGTGTCATTCCGACTACGCTGTGCAAAAACAATCTCGGGAGGGGACGCGCAAGAAACATTGGAGATGGCCCTCGAGTAACAAGGTCACAATGACAAACAAATCCCATCAATTATCTGATGAAACAGAACTTGTAACTGATAAACTGTCGCTTAAACAATACCTTGCTCTAGTTTACCAATCCGTCTCTCGAAAACGTTCATGCACAGACTGGCCATACCATCTCAAACTTATGTAACGCCTCCCTAATGGATTATCCAGAGCCGCCGCCGTAAACAACTCACAAAACCATGTCTCTAGGGCTCTTTCTTGTCTTTGCATTCTTTCAATATCACCAGTTCTCAAACCTTTCGGCCAGCCTTGTGTGAGCATCCTTGACCACAAGCTTCATGACCACACAGTGGTCACTGTTGCCTTGATGTCCCCTTCAATAGCTGTTTATGTTTGTAAAATTAAAGGGGGGGTTGCAACTGTAAGGAGCCCGTGATTTGGTAACAAACGGTGGATTGTGTCTGACTCAATAGCCTAAAGCCCAGCCAACTTGGCCGAAGGATATTAACATGAAGCTAAGACTGTCAGTGTAATATTCGAGTCGGGTGAATGTGCCTTCCATGAAGGATTTATTGCACAAAATTGCATTGTTGAGAGCTCTGATAAAATTAGCACACGAGGAGGCACATGAACTGCAACCATGACAAAAGGATGGTACAGTTGTGATGTGTCTCTGTAAAGCAGGTGGTCACCCAATCCTTACAAAAGATGATATTAGCATGTATTCTATGGGTAAATTTAAGGGCGTTGTCTGTGCACTGCTAATAACATTTTTTTTGGTCCGCATAAAACATATGTCTGCCTATTTAAAGTCATCATCAGTCTTTAGCTACTGATGCATAAAGGTTTTGACATGTTATTGCCATCTCTCACGGTCCTCTGATGCCATAACCCATCTGATGTTGTCTTCTCAAACATTTGCCTGCCACTGCACATCATCAGTCTTTTTCTACCGGCCATAATCTCCGATGCGGCCTGTTCAATCCCACTTGAAATAAAAAGTCCAGATGATGCCTCTGATTTTCACTTATTTCCCTAATCCATGGGTGTATCTTTCTGTCTCCATGTGATTTATAGCATGCATACAGTATCTTCATGCGCATTAATGTACTTTTCAGCCTTGGTTACCATTGTTTTGTATATGTGCATGTTGCTTACCCATGTCATAGCTGGCAATATGCACTGATTCAAAACACACTTCTTCGGTCATCCTGGTATTCTGCTTTCCAAAATAAAGCTTGGGTTTCCAAAGTCCATCCATCATGTTCTTGTTCTTCCTTTAGTTAATAATTTGAGTAAATGATCTCGGTAAAACAACTGATTGTATTGTGTTTGGAAAATTATGCTTATAAAGTTCAAGCACATTTTAATATATTAAGCATTAAAATGTGTCCACTGATTTTATTCTTAACTAGTGTAAATAGAGAGCATGAATCGATTTAGGACATTAAAATGTCGCAGAGTACCTTCCGATGGAATGGAGTCACATCGATGGCAGTGCATGGTGTGGGTGCCTTACATAAGTGTCAATATAACAGCACGGGCACCAACTGCACTTGACCCGTTTGCTCTCCCCTCTACACCTTTCCATATGACCCGCACGCTTGTGCTGTGTCAACTCTTCACCCAAGCTCCCACAGCCCTCTTTGTGCAGCTTGTAACGGAGCTTCTCACAACATCACGTGATGTTCTCTCCACTCTCTCTCTAAAGCGTGGTTTATAAATAACTTTACAATTCAATGTATTCTGGGTCCATATATATATTTTTTTAAGTTGGTGTGTGCAGGCTGAAGCCGATTTAATAACACGGATTAGATAATGCAGTATTTTGCCGTGGATGGCAGCTGTAGTGGATGAGAGGTATTGATTGAATCCTCTAATTAGTGACATGATGATGATGATCTTCGAGTGTGTAGCAGACCTATTGTGATTGGTATTTCTAGAACAGTATACATTTTTTTAGAGGTTTGTATTTGTTTTAGTTTCTGCTTGTCTATCCTAACATGTTGGAGGTTCATAGGCATTAAAAATTTGGGTATGTTTCAGCAATGACGATGGTATTGCTTGACACTATTGAGGAAACTCGTAGTTTTACTCCTGCAGTTCACGATTTATACGTCTCTGCTCAATTCGGTTTGATGCCTCCCTGCCTTTCAACACAGATCCCTAATTACATTCTCATTTACATTGCAAAGGGAGGCCCCATGCTGTGCCTTCGTGATTTATCTGTGCAACTCCAATAAGTCCCAGTCTCGGCTCCAGCTTTTTGCATCTACGCTTCAGTGTTGGGACTTGCATGTTAAAACATGCCGTATAATTTAAACCATTTCATAAAATATAACCGTTGCACATCTATAAAATTCAGTTTTATATTTGTAGGCCACCTGCTGTGACCGATAATTTATTTTATTCATGTTAACTCGCCTTGTGGTGTTTTTTTTTGTGGAGGTGGGAAAGTAAAGACTTGTATAGCACTAGATGGTGGGGGGGGGGGTGCAGTGGTTTGCGCACTGTGCTACCAAACCTGTGACCTGAGTTTGATTCCTAGCTTCGGTTAGAATCGGTGTCCAGAGTGATGGTCTGAACCAGTCCTGGGCACCTTTCTCCAGCCACACTGACCAGCGTGATAATGATGTTGTACGGTCTAACAACCCCCCCCATGACTGGCATTATGCAGTGGTTTGACAAAGGGCTATGTATTATAATTAATATTTAATATACTATAATTAAGATCTGTATATTACTTTTCTTGTAATAACTATAATGGGCAATTTATTACAGAGAAGTTATTCCGTGTGGCCAACTGCAGCATGGATTATAGTGAATATCAACCAAGTCACCATAGAAGCGAAGTAAATTAATTTAACGTTAATTAAAATAAATGAACGGATGTTAATTGCCAACATTCAGACATTTAGCATAGTGTTTTATCATTCATTCTTGCCTGATGATGGCTGCTTGTGTTGCAACCAAAACGTAGTATTTAATTATGAATTGATTTGATTTTCTACGTGACTTTACCGAAAGAACCAAAGAGTAATGTAGTTTAGTGATATATAACTTAAATTATAGCTTTGTTAAATCTATTAATTTTTATCTACGGTTTATATAACTTGGGCATTTCCACCTAAGTGTTTATATTTTAATATGTATTAAAATTGTCTCTTGACATAGAGTCTCACGTGCCGTTCTTTGGAGGCAACACTGTGGTCCTGATGCGAGTGGATGCAAGCTCACACTATAGGTATTAACCACTATGTGTCAGCAACATGGCCATAGTAATTGTTTCTCACTAAACATGCCTTGTTGAAATAAGATGAATAATTAGTGTGTGTGTTTTGTATTCATGTTTTCGTTGTTGTTGGGACATATGGTCTAAGAAAGAATGGATGCAGTGCAGCCTTGAAAATACACACGGCAAACGAATTGAACTTCATGCGCGAGCCACAAACAGGGGTAGAAAATATTCTTAGGTTTTTTTCGGTAAAGTCACGTAGGTAAAAAATTAAAATTAATAAAAGTAAAATAAAAATAAAATAAAAATCACGACATCTCGGAAGCAACACAAGCCTCCGTCTTCAGGTGGAACAGTCACATCACGTAAATAAAAATAAAATAAAAATCACGACGTTTTGGAAGCAACACAAGCCTCCGTCTTCAGGTGGAACAGTCACAGCACGTAAATAAAAATACGTGACTTTACCGAAAAAACCTAAGAATATGAATCCTTGCAGTCACGAAAGCCTCAAATCTAGAAGGGGTAGAAAATACCCACTGCTGTCAACATAGTGGTGAGGACAATTGACACCCCTGGATTAGAGCCTGGCATGAACTCTGCGTGCAAATCCGTGCTGGTTGCTCGCTTTCTACTGTGCAGGAATGTGGGTTTATTGAATTTGAAAACAAAAGGGTGAGGTCATGGTGTTGTTGTCCCGAGTGAGACGTGAGATGGCCAGGCTTAACTGCACTGGCCTAATGGGCATACACTTGCACACACACACACGCGCGTCCACAAATAATGTTGAGGTTCATTTTTCCAGACTTGAGCTTTCTAAGATGTATGGAAAGGTGTATTGAAGTTATTTGGTTTTGATCTATTTACTTTAACTTTAACAGTGATAAATTGTGTCGTTTAAAATTATTATTTAAGTGGCAAATTAAAACATTTGTGAATACAAATTTGCACATTTAAAACTAAGTTCAACTATCCGCAGGTGTGAAAAAATTACGTGTGCTTGTAAAATCCGCACATTAATAATGCACAATGTTTATGCTCTATATGACTTAACAGACAGTAATACATACTAAAATGAAATACAGCATCATTTCCCCAGTCCAATAAGCATTTGAATGCATGTAAGTCCCTCGATCAAATTGTACATTATGCAAGCCATTTCTCGACATGAGGATTTCGAAATACTGAATATAATAATAATTCCTCCTGTTTTTCTGCTTACATTAAAATTTGTTTAAGTGTGTATACTTAATAACTGTGGCTGGTCGTTTTTTTTTTACGAAGGGTTATTTTTAAAAGTTTGATCAACGTGTTTGAGGCAATTGTAGAATGCCCTCTGTCAAGTCAAGGGCAATTCACCTATAACTCTTACAATCAATTGGAAACCAATGCATTTAACCATTTTAACCACTACAGTTGTAACTGATTCAGATTACATTGTGTTTTTGTTGTTTTATATTATGTACTTTATATATTACATAGCATGCATCGTTCCACGCTCCTTTGTGCATTCAATATTCGCATTGCCTTCTTAAAGTGAACGTTACGATGCATTAGTGGCGAGTTACATACGGTACCTCTGAATTTATCCTTGATGCCTGTTTCAACCAGCCCTGACCAGTGCGGCATATATATTGTATGTCGAATGATATACAGCACCATCTTTAATTAGCACCCAAAGCCAATCTGATATTCCATGTACACTAATGAGAAGGAAGTCCATGAAATATTTACTTTATCGGGTGTAATTATAGCAAACGTAACGTCTGCACACTTTGGCAGTTGTACGCACCACATCATGCAAGCAAAGATTGTGGTACACTACAGGTTAATGATATGCAGTGGAAATCTATGTGTATACAGTATGTTGAACTTCTTTCGCACGATTACGTAGTCCCATTTAACCATGCCACCGAGTATCCATTTCAAGTTTCAAGTTTCATTTATTAGGTAAAGCCCTGTGAGACATGCGGCTCTTAAGTCGGGTGCAACCGCAACAAACAAAATATGAACAGAGAACATCTTAAAGCGACGACGCGCAACAGAAACATCCTGGATAAACCAGCAAATCTTCTAGAAAAAAACACCGTTTTACAACGCTGTGTGCAAAAATCCCAGTGTGATGCAAGTCAAACAATAACAACCATAAGACAATTTTGATTAAAGTTATCAGGCCAACTCCGCACTTCCGCAAGAAACATGGCTTAACCATATGTTTTCGAAATCACCAAAATAAAGCGAAAGAATAAACATCATTTACACTGTAGATGGTCTGACTATTTTCTTAAGAGGAAGGCCCTGGAAATGACGGCAAATTCATCTTCTTATCCGCGGATATCCACGTTGATAACGAGAGGTTTTTGTTGTTGCAGATATGCGACAGATAATATAATTCACAAATTGCGCCTTCAATAAGAGGTGGTGTTCAATCTACGTGACATACAATAATGTGTATTGTTGCTCAAGAATTCCGTCATTACAAATCGTTTTTATTTTCATGGACAGTCATTGCAGTCAATATTGTTGGTAACTGCCATATTTAGATCACCAAGTAACAATCTGGAACTGCAGCGAATACTGAAATTATGCTCGCTCTGTTCAAAACTATTGAAGCTCCATCATTTATTTCGCCCCATTTTGGTTGAGCAGTTATTCAAGCGGAAGTTGCTGCAAAATACCACTTTGAAAGTGTTTACTTTAAATGCCGTAGTTTGTTGAGCAACCCCTCCACCAGCTGTGGATAGTCATTGTGCAACGTGGCATAGTAAATACAACTGCAGTTCATCAAGTTGACAGCTATGCCTGCGATACAGGAGGACGTGGGTTCGATCCCGACCAATGACGCCTATAAATTTGGAGTTTGCATGTTCTCCCCGTGGTTGCGTGGATTTTTCTCCGGATCATCCAGGTTTTTCCCTCCACATTTAGAAAACATGCATTTAGAGCATTTGCCTGTTATATATTTCCAAACGAAAAGCCACTTCGTTGAGCGACTTTTTGTGGCCAGGTCGCTTCTGAAAAAGAACTAAACAGTTAAGTTGGCCTTACCTGGTAAAAAGTTTAATTTATAACGTGGAGTTTGTATTTTAATTCCCATTATTGGTTGTCATATTCTGTATACAGTAAATATGATACCGTACATAGAACCACTTTCTTGCAGTTTGAACCCCATCACAGAGATGTCTTTGTCTGAGACGCTGTCCTATGTGAACAGGAGCTGAGCCAGGCTTAGTGCTCCATTGACTGCTGTGTATGTGACACAACCACTACCCAGGGCACAAAATATGAATCTCTGTCTTTCTGGGTATATATATACACGTGCGTGTGTGTGTGACCATATCATGTATGCCATGGAATTGCAGTGTTTTTCACTCTGCAACCATGTACGTTGAACTTCCTTCGCACCGTACATAGCCAGCCGTGCTAAGAAGAGGTGCGAGGGAAGGACAACAAGCCAAACACAAAAATCAGTCATAAAGAAATGAGTTTTCGATTTAGATGTAAAAGTCATCGCTCCAGTGGCTTCCTAATATTGGAAGAAAGAGCGTTCCAGATGGCACAAAAGTACATCTGACAGCGTGCGATGCGGTGACTGTCTTTGTTCGATGGCTAGCCAAGCGCTGCTGCAAGGATGACCACAGTTTGCGTGATGGTCTATGCTTCTTGACGAGATCAGCAAGGTATTGTTCTTCATTTGTGGCAAGCATTTTGTGTGTACTCTAATGAGGGTGACCTCACAATGCATTCGTTTGGCAATCGAGAGCCAAAGAAGCTCAGCGAGCATGGGACGGACACAGTCATGTCATGCACAAAAGCGATGTCTGCTATCAGGTCCATCGTGTACATGTCAGCATACGCGTGTGTGTGTTGACAACAGCATGGTGGGTTGTGTGCAATTCGTGTACACTTGGCATGGGAGGGAACCCGCCAGAGAAGACATGACTGCAGAGATGGACCAATGACTTCAGCTCGTTTGCAGGTGCTGGGTGGATGGACTGTTGCATCGCAGGTCTTGAGGAATTGCAAATGTTACGGGAGACCTCATCCAGCAGTGAATTAATTAAGGCTGATGATGTATTAATACCCTCTGACATTTGTAGCATGCGTCTCTCGCTAAGTATGATTTTTTTTAATGCACGTTTGCTTCAACGCGTGTGTGTCAGAGGAATAGTGGAGCAGCACACTCCGCTATGATCCCGGCGACCCATCTACGATTCCCGCTCATGGCCACCAACACCAGCGACGATTATCTGAACCCGTCCTGGGCCTCTCCTAGGTCGACTCGGCCTCAAATGAGTGTGGTGTGTGAGCAACACAACTCGGGAGACAAAGGCGGCTGGGCGTGGTGTTGGCTACCCACCCTCTCGTGTGCCATGCCAACCTTCATAGGTGCTCACGAACAGCATTGCCCGACCAGTCTGGTAAAGGCTATATGGGGGATCTTTGTGTTTATATGTGTCTTTAGGTCTGTGTGTGTGCATGCACAGGTGAGCAGTTTTGCATGTGTTCACCAGTTTGAGACCGTCTGGCGCAAAGCCATGTTGTCAAATGCACTAGCGTGCGTGTTTTGTGCATAAAGCCTGAGATGTCGGAAATAATAGGCATGTAATTCAGGCACTGCCTTACAGCAGTTCCCGCTATTCTGTCCAGGCTCCATGAATAGAGCCGTTATGTGCAGAGATTATTCATACTGTTTTCTTTAATAGTGCCCAGCTGTGCTTAATGTGATGAAATTGCAGTGCACAAGTGAATATGCGAGCGTGCATGTGGTGGTGTGCGGGGAGTGGTGAGTGTGTGTGTGTGTATGGTAGAGTTGTGAGCGGTGGTGTAGCAGTTAACGCGCTGCACTACGAATCCGACAGAGACCTGAGTTTGATTCCCGCACACGGCCAACACCCGTGACGATTATTTGAACCGGTCCTGGTCCTCCCCTAGGTAGTCTCAAATGAGTACCTGGTGCGGTGTGTAAACATCACTGGGGAGACAAAGGCGGTCAGGCCTGGTTTTGGCCACCCACCCCATCGTGTACCGTGCCGGCCTTCATAGGTGCTCACTAACAACACTTGCCCCAAAAGACTGTTAAGGCTATACGAGGGATAATTGTCTTTGTAGAGGAGCGTGGGGAACAGTGAGTGTAAGTGGTGGAGGTGTGTATGTAGTTGCCATAAAGTACAATGACTTCTGCGACTCGGGGTTTATCATTGGCTACACTAAACCTCTTTTCTGAGGCCCTATTAGCTGATGTTACTACGGGGTTTTTCAGGGTTGTGTTGTCATTTTATGGTTGTACCACATGCTTTTTCGGGCATGATATCCGACGTTTCGCTCCACATGCTGGCAGCTTCTTCCAGACATGGATAATTGATACTGTATTCCTATTATTCACACCGTCACTCAGTGCACACAAAATTCAATTAGCTGTGCATCGATCGATCCTTCCTATGATCAACGCTTATCTGTGGATAAGAGGAGTGCGGTAGGTTGTGTGTACTACCACCTCTTCCAAGATGTCTGGCCAGCGTTGAAGAGTAGGCCAAATATACCCTCCAGTAAATTATCTCTCCTCCAATGGCGTGACAAGCAATTTCCATTGCTGCGCCCTTCAACCTTTTATATGCCATTTGTCTGAAGTTGTTTTTGAGAAGATGAGCACACAGAAAATGACCATGCTCAAGAGAGTGTCCTAAATGGCCACGCATAATGCTATTTGCACTTCCCAATGAAACATCGGCCGTATTTTATAGTGTTAGAGAAGTACGGTTATTTGATTATGAATATTGCCAAGGCTGTACTCTCAATCGGGTTGTTTCTCAATGTTAAGCACAATATGTTTCCTTGCCCTTGAGACTGAAGATGTCAGCTGTGAAAAATTACGAGAGGAACGTCTGAAATAAACATCACTACGCAGTCTGATAAGTCATGCTGTCCAAATGTGGAAAACACACATGGCATCTGCACCATTCTTCAGCCTCTGCATGTCTCTTCTCAATCCAACCACCAGCTGCAAACCACCAGGACATTACAGCCATCATGAAACGTGTAGGAAATTAGACAATTTACCGACCGTTTATGAGATATGTCCCATTTTGAGTTCTACCACGGCAATGTAGCCAGTCACTTGCCGCTTCTGTTATATGTGTAGTTCTTAAAAAATATTCTGTTGAATATGTTGACACCCTTTGGCTCTAAATCAGTCGTACAAGCCATTTTTATGTGGATCACCATTCAAAATACAGAGTTCGTGGCTCAATGGGCCTTTACCAGAAATAAACTGACTAAATGCGGTGTTTTCATAAACAAAAAAAATAATGGCTGTTGTGTAATTACAGAATTCTCATTATGGAAGAGAGATCGTGAATTTTAGCGTAGTTCCCCCCTCCCCCCGCCACTTCGTATCGAGCGGCCGGCTATGTAATTGGTCTGTACATGTGTGTTGGCAGCTGATGGAACACAGTCCTGTCACCAATGAAAATCTGTCAACCTCAATTAATGCAAAATAACTTTGAAATCAGCCTGCACCCTTGCATGGGAAGATTTTCGAGTTTCAAAATTAAATGAATAGATATTTTGTTTACGGTCGCATGAACACAGTGGTTGTTGTTAAAATTGTTTTAGAAGTGGGTTAGGTACAGGCGGTAGAGTGGCCCACGGATTTCCCATTTTGCTTGCCCATGTAAATAAAAATTAGCTCATGAATGTGTATATTCTACAAACAATATACTTTAATCTCGAACCAGGTCTGTTTTAGATTTTTTTTAAATCTTATTTTACATTGCATTTAAGGTAGTTGAATTTCCTTCACTTTTCCAAACTAAGAATCCTCCTGTCAAGGATTTGAGGAAAACACTTGTATTCGGAAGGCCCGTGAATCAATTTTGCCCGTTCATTAGCAGTGCCATTTGTCACATCATCAGACGGTACACTTGAAAAAAGAGGACGAGACCGGCACATCCAGGATGATAAGGGAGTGCATTCAAATTCGGTACTGTAGTAGATGCTCAGGGTTGACTAGTTCTGGCGATGAAGCATGACTGTGGCTGCTGGCCTCTGGGACTACACATCACATGGAGTGAGTGTGACTTGTCTTTTTTTTCCAGGCTGGCTGGTTGGCTCAGCCCGTGCTATGTGTGAAGGCGAGATACGTCGTGGGCAGATGCTCCTGTTGCTATTGTGGATGATTACTATTCAATGTGCGTTCTTTTTAAAATGCTTGGGCTGCCTCGCTCGTTTGCTTTCCTTGTCTTCCGTGTCTACTGTATACATTTTATTAAACTATCCCTGCGGAGTATTGAATTCTCTACGATATATGAACAACGATTCTGCAGGCCTTCACAAATCTACTGTTGGATGAGGGCCACCCCTACACTGTGGTGGAAATGGTGGGTTGTTTCACCATAGTTCATCACATTGGTCAGTGTACGCTGGTGTTAGGGGGGCCTAGGACCAGCTCCAATATCCCTCGCCACTGATGTAATCCGTGACTAAATCGAACTTGGGTCACTTGGTTGAAAATGCAGTGTGCCAACTACTGCAACAGCACTCCTGCTATATAATACTTTATACCCAACTACCATTTTAATTCCGCTTGTTTACCCATGAAAGCCTAATTGAGTCTCGTCACTTTCTTTTAGAAGAGGCCTGCCAAGTCTTGCAGTAGGATGGTGATGATTGCAGTTTTCATTCCGATTGAGAAATTCATGAGAATATATTTTTCAAATTTTCGACCATGACGCCAGCACACAATGGCCTACTCTTGCAAGTGACATCACGCGACCTTTAATGTTCACTGTTAAGCAGACAGCGCGTACTTGTACAGTAAATACATCGGAAGTATTCATCAGGGTGGCCCGTTGGATTTGACCGCGAACCTCTGCAACAAGCGGCGCTACAGCGCTATCGCTAGGCCATGTCAACAGCCGAAATAAAATGTACAACGTATGATATATATTGGATACACATGGCCAACAGTGGCATATTTAAATAAGACATGGATTCAACTTCAAACAGATCGTATAGGGATAGCAGATACATGTTTAGAATCAGGGGATAGATCCTTGAGATGCGGTATTATTTTTTCAAGGGAGGCTAGAAGGTTAAATATTTAAAACAATTAAGATTCCTTTCATCAAGTCATAATGGTAGAAAAAGTTTTTTTCTCTCAATCTTAAGATAACCACTCTGAAACGTGCTTTATCCAATATTCCACAGCAAGGTGTGTCGATTACTACACTTCTCTACCCAACAAGTGGAGGCAGATGCTGTATTCTCATGATTGCACCGTTTATATTGACTGTGGCAGCAACACACGGCTTGAGTCATCAAACGGATATTTTTGTGGCCTTGTTTTGCGGATTGCGTGAGGGGTTCATTAACGGAGCCCGTGACCGTCAAGGTGTAAATAACACCGTCCGTTGCTACGCTGTGTCGTGTTCAGCAGCACAATGGATAAATTGGCAGCGCAGTTTGCTACCACGGAGCGTTGCCACACACACACACAGTGCTGGATTATCCTCGTAGCAAAAGTAGCTGCATATGCTATGGGCCCCGCACTTTCAAGGGCCCCGCGCTAAATGCTTTCAAGCTATCAATTCTGGTTCAGTGATTCTGCACTTGCTCTATTACTATAGTACTATACCGCCTTCAACATTTATGAACGACTGGGTGTTTAAGGTTAGCGATTTGTCGTACTATCTGGCTGTATAGCAAATGAAAAAATACAATTACTTTACAATGCAAGTAAAAAAATGCGTTTTAATATTCATGTGTTTTTTTTTATTTAGGGCCCCTTTATAACATATGCTACAGGCCCTGCACTAGCTTAATCCGGCACTGCATACACGCAACTTCTGAATACTTCTGCAGTCGAGTTAAACCGAATTGGGTGGCATTAGCCTTGTGACAATGCTCACGAAATTGATGCCATTTACTGGCTTCCGCTTAACTATACGGTAATTTCACATTTTAGAAGAGCTGGCGACTGAATGAATGTCGAAGGGTCTTCCGTGTGTGCTTTTTTTATATGTAAAAAAATGCTTCCATTGGAGAAGGCCCTTTGTGAATGATCGCAGCGTTCGCTCCAATGAGAGAAGTACGCATATGTTTGGAGTTAGAAGCGCAACAGCGTGGGCCCACAATGTGTATGTGTGGGGGGGGGGCGTTGACTAGCCCCAGAGTGTGTCCCCGAGTGCTAAATAAAACATTTCCCTGTGGAAATATAATACTGTATACATCACACCCCATTATTCAAAAGTGACCGAGTATACTGTGTGTATATAGTACGTGAGGTTCTGCTTTGAAGTTTAAAGGGGTCCGTGCAGGGAAGTCTGGTAGGGGGAAAAAAACACAAAAGCATGGATGCAGTATTAGTGTAATGCAGTCACTTTAGCAGATGTGGGCTCATGCATTACTTTTAACATGTTTTGCAGAAAGTGTATGCGCAATCTCGGGGGGTATTTAAACAACTCGTGTGTTTCCGTGTGCTCGGGTTTGTTGGTAATGGGACCTCCCACTGGGCTCTGAGCTTGCCCTGTGATTAACCTGTTTGGAAAGTATTGTTTTTCCGAATGAAAGGAGGCCGAGTACGGGTGTGGACATCGTGATTCGGGTGGTGATGGGATACGGATGCTGAATCGCTGTCTAGTTCTTGCGGGGGGGGGGGGTGTACACTCTTTATTTTTTTCAATTTCACCTCAAAACAAAACTCCTGTTCCTCCATTCCTCCTCACCCACTGGGGCATTCGTGCCCAGCGCCGACACCTGCCACTCCTGCATTCCCGACCAGCCGAGGGGCGGCTGGATGCACGTGAACGTTTGCGTCGCGCGCGAGCGTGTCGAGATTGTCACATCGAATGGCTAGATGCACGCGGACAATACGTGTGAACATTTCCCCTGTGCGCCTTGAGATTTCGGATATGATGCCAAAAGCACAGTTTCAATTACTTAGGGGGGGGGATGAAACATAAGAAGTACTTTATGTAGTCGGCCTATAACCAAATAATATAAATGCTCCCACTTTCTTCGGATCTCAGAAGTTCAGCAGGATGGCACATGGCTTGTATGGGTAAAACGGGTGTTATAATCGGCTGCTGCGAGGCCACATTGCAGGCAGCAAATGACAGTTCAGAAAAATCCCTTGCTGTAGAGCACTACGCTCCCACGTCTATAATCTCCCCACTTTTCACCGACGCACGCTAACAAGAGTGGTGAAGTATGGCAAAGTAACTCCCCTTTATTCAGCGGTGCGATTGACGAAAGGGGCTGTACGTGCGCATCAAGTAGTGCCATTAAACCACTGTCCTTGTTGATCGCATCACACGGTCGTTGTCATGAGCATCACACCTGTCCCCGGGGAGGCTTTAACGTGTAAGATTTAAACGCACATCGCACACCACCTGGACTGCTCGAATCACCGGGCCCCAGACATGCAGCGAGCCAGCCAAAGATAAACCCCAGGCGCACTCGAACTCGTGGATTCATACCGCGCTTTGGACACCAAATATTCCAGGGATCTCAGCCCACTTCAGCCCTTCGGCTGCAATTTCCTGAATACAGCGGCAAAATTGTATTCCGATGTGGCGGTGGTAGCAGAGTATCGCGCCGCAGCCACGGGGTCGCTGAGCGTTGGACTGTATGGCGCATACGTTTCAGCCCCAACAGTTGGGGTTCATTTTGAGGACAACGTGGGGTTGGGGAAGGGTTTGCGGCGGTGTCTTTTGGGGATTAAGGGCTAAGGGAGTGCATATTCGAGAACTGTGGAACTGGTAGAGGCAAGTGTTGCTAACGAGCAAGTGAAAGCTTGTTTCTTGGCCTCCAACACAAAAGGCTTGAGGTCGCGCAATGCCGTTTGACTCGGGGATCTCCCCGAAGCCACAGTGCCAATTACATCGCGTTGAGACAACCCGATGACAGCCTTAAACATTTGTCTGTGGAGACGCAGTTGTGTGCAGACCATATAGCAAGTTGCTTCGAGTCTGGGTCCTAAATTCTTGAAAGAATCTGATATCAACCGGCAAGATACAGTATTATGGATTGTGTTTGTCTACTGTAGAGTAAAATGGAAAATATATTGCTCACACCACTGCTGACAGAAGGGCCTCAACTAAGTTAAGTAAATGGAGATCTGGAGAGCCCCTCTGGAGGGTATGCTGGCCTCTTGTTCCACTCCGCCTAGACGGCATTCCATTTAAACTGCTGAGGTGACAGAGGAAGGGGGATTTCGGAATCTTGCATCTTGGTTCTTTTGGGAGGTGGAACTTGCGACCGCTGGATTGCAAGGCGAGTGCTGTAGCCGTCACCCCCACGCCAGCATTCATAGTGTATATTGTGTCATTATTATTTTGGTAAAGTCACGTAGAATGGAAATAATAAAATAATAAAAATAAAACATAATATTCCAGGGATCTCCAGACATGGTCGTACTGTTATATTATATTATTTTATATTATTATATGAGTTTATTATATAATTATATTATTATTTTATTATGTTTCCTTTTTATTATTTTATTATTTCTATTCTACGTGACTTTACCGAAAGAACGAAGAAGATGAATCCCTGCAGTGACGAAAGCTTTAAATAGAAACATTATTATTTTGTTTGTTTACTCAATATTTTGTACAAATCTCAAGCAAGGAGCCGCAGTGGGGCATATTAGGCATAAAAACAGCCTGTTTTTTTTCTATATCTCCACACATATACAAATTTAATTGCAGCCTATCAGCTTATTCTGGCCTTCCAGACTTATAATAACCAGTACCATTTGTTAAGCACACAACTCTGGACCGGATTTGTCCTTCCAGGGCTTATTGGGAGTTGGGCTTGTTAAACAAATACTGCTGGTTTCTCAGATGTTGTTGGTGAGTGTTCTTTCTCTACACCAGAGGCCACCTGGACATAAAGCATAATTGTGCGGTAACAGTACGAACATGTCTGGTAGACCATTAGCCTAATGTACAATGTATATTTGTGTGGATCTCGAGCAATGAATGGCTTGTTTTCCACATACCTCACACACAACGAATTCACTTTAAAAGGCCTGGTTAACAAGCTCCATGTTTGTTTAGAACATGATGATGTATTTATCTATTCACCACCGCACCACCTTCCTTGATGTTTTGTGGGGACGTCCAGGGGGTTAGAGGGGGGGGGGGTCTCATCCGCCTCCTAAGTGGGGCTCCATCATCGGCGTCGCTCCTGCTGTCAGAGCCTATTGAAAATAAACGTCTGGTCACTTGCAAATGCCGCTCCGGTCTGCCGAGTAGAGGTGTCCCTGCCTCTGACGGAGTGGAAACCTTTTCGCCTCTCGTCCGTCCAGTGCGCATGTCTGCGTTGTTCTAAGCTGACGGCATGCCCAGCGCAGTGGCACAAGTGTCTGCAGGTGCACAGAGCGGTGTGCCAATGAATCTGCAGGATTTTCTTAACAACCTCATTAGAGAAAGAGAGAGGGGGGGGGGGTCCATTTTCACATTAACTCCTCTTGTGAGCCACGCTTATCCCACTGGAATTGCAACCCAGACGTGCAAACACATTGGGCAAGTTTTTTTTAATCGCCCCATAATCTTTGTTCACCCAGCAGTGCACATATGTGATGAGTACACCACAGTTAGTTGGCGGCTTGTGTGTGGTGGAGAAAAGCGTGTGTTCTGCCACCTCTTCCAAAGCATCTGGACAGCATGGAGGAGTAGGCCAAAAAAATACCTTTGAGGCGCTCTCTAGAGCTCCCTCTATTGGAGGCCCTTCTGCCAGCAGTAGCGTGAGCAAGCAATTACCTCTACTATTGCGATGCCACGTTTACAGCACCCACGTATTATTGCAGACAGTTGTTGAGAGAAGTGGAAGGGTAGTTATAGAGTGTAAGGTGCCATTGTGTATACGGTATGTGAGCATTGGATGGGATGTCCGTAAGTGGATGCGGACTATTTTTGGGTGCCAGCTTGTTACGAATTCCCTGGGTGAGTGGGTTTAGGTTCGGGTCAGGATGCCCGTGCATCATATTTCAGGCTTTTAAAAAAAATGCACACGTCACACATTGGAAGTGCTGTACAAGCATAGTTTTAAATATTACACAACTATTATTTTTTATTTATAGCACAGTGCTAATGACAATAAAATCATATTTGTTTTTTCAATATCGAACAATTGAATAAACAAATCCCTCGGTTGTCTGAGCATCCACTTTGGAATGAAAGGCATATAAGATATAATAATCAAACCTCTTTGTATGAAATGGGGGGGGGGGGGCAGGGAGCGGGGGGGGGCTGTACGTGTGAAACTCCTTCGCTGGCTAATTCCATTGGGGCGCTGTTTTTCCACTGTTGAATGGAGTAGGGAGCACATTTAGCTCCGCTCTTGTGTACTTAAATTCATTTTCCCCATCTCCCCGGCTCTGCTGGCAATTTGCCACGCTGGAAAATTGGCCTGGAGGGGGGCACAGCCGCGCGCTTCAAAAGCAAGACGCTGGAATCTCCATCGTCTGGCAACAGGTGCCACAAGACAACCACGTGGGCACACCGTATTATCGCCATCATCGGACAAGCACTGCTGCCCCCTTCCATGTTGAGTGATTTGTGATCTTACAACCCCTTCGTAATTGGCTGCAGCTCTGAAGGGTTCATGGGTGTGCGAGGAACTCATTGTCAGGACTGGGTGCCTTTCTGTGATGAACTGAGGCAGGTGCGAGCATGGCAAAGTGCTGCAAGGAAGTACAAGTACATTATTGTACAGGTGAATGTGTTGCGGCGCAAGGTACGACTCAGAGGCAGGTTCTGTTAGGGGCTCACGCCGAGTTTATTAAGGGCTTACGCCTAACCAAACCACCCTAGCCGAAAACTCCCCAGGGGGACAGGGTACTGTGATCCCTACAACCCCAGCTAACTCGGCTCTCCTCCCTGCCCCGGTCCGGGACTACCCCAACCACGGCCGGTCGGGCGGAGTAGCCTCCCCTAGCTTCGTGTGAGGATCACCTACCCCGAGTCCCTACTCCTACCCCCGACGAACCCCGGTTTCATCCCGGGTCTCCCTTTAAATACCCCCCCCCCCCCGGGGGCATGACGTCACCGCCCTCCAATGTCCGCCTGACGTCACGTTCTGCGACGCCACTCTCTCCGAGGGCGAGCGTGACGTGACGTCACCCACTACTCCTCTACAAATGTATAATTTCCTACTGTTGTGGTGTGCACGCCATTCTGCGGTGGCTTACAGTGTCTCTTTGGGTAAATGTGGATTTTAATTATAAAAGTGTTTCACATGGTGACATTGGCCATGCACATATACCATGTGCCCAAGGCCTAATTTCATATTAAATATTTCCCAGAGCACCCAACCCTACACCCCATGACTCCCCCCTCCTACTGCCTGCCCTGCCACCCCACTCCCAACAGCAGCTTGGTGGTGGTGGGGAGAGGCAAGGAAATATTAAATGAATGAATCACTGGGAGACGTACTCTGCTGGACAATGATATAGTGGGAGGAATGGAATCAAAAACAGAACCATGATCCAGAGTCTAGGCCAGTGGTTCTTAAGCTTCACTTCAGCCTTGGTACCCCTTTGATTCCACTATGTAACATCATTTTTGTTGCTGGGTAGTAAGTGTTATTTCGTAATTGCTTATGCCTAAAAAGTATAGAAAATGGCTATTATTCCCCATAAACTTTGCTTTTGTGACCAGGACAGTGATATTTTGAATTTTACCTATTTTCAATGAGAAAATGGGCGAATTTGTGTCTTTTCGTTCACATAAAGTCAGAAAAAAAATACATATGAATCAAAATTTACTTTTATTTATACTAAAGTAATAAAAAATGACTTAAACATTTAGAAGTGAGTAGTTTTTCGAGATTTACGATTATACTGTAAATGACTTTCACGAATCAGCCCCCAAATGTAGTCTCCCATCATGTTCTCGTTATACTGTCTGTGGTAGCGGTGTTCAAAGAGCAGTATATCCTGGTGGAAGCGCTCGCCTTGCTCCTCCGAGTACGCTCCCATGTTCTCCTTGAATTTATGCTCAATTCCACCCTTCATCAAACCTCTGTGGCCAGTGACTGGTGGTTTGGAAAGTTTAGTGATCTTTAAAAGAAAATGTAGTCTTACACGTGCCAAGTACGTTGTAAGCGTACGTTATATTCGGATATGTTGGGTTAACAACTCGTGTGTTATCCGAATGTCCACCATGTATTTTAAATCCCAAATACAGTCGGGAAGTTACATCAAGCTCGTGAGTGACACCAATGTGTGCATGCCTTGGTTCCATGTTGACTGCTTCTGGGGTTGGCCCGGCTCTAAGTGCATACTTCTGTTTGCGAAGGGAGCCCATGGGCCAGTGTGTTCTGGGATTAAACTGCAACTGTGCTCTTGGAACCAGAGCAGGGCTCAGATTAATGTGCAGGTGCTTCTGGGGCTACAGCCTGGGGACCTTCGATTTGAAATGGAGCTGCCAGAAATAGTACTGCTTTTTTTAAAATAATGGTTGAAATGCAATGCTATAGCACTGTGATAAATCGTAAAGGTAATTTGGTTTGTAAAGCCATTTAATCACTATGTTTATTGCTACCAGTTGTGGACCAACATTTGTATATTGTTGTTCCTTTTAGCTTTGATTCAGATTTATAATTGTATATCACATTTTAAAAGCGAGACATAATATGACCAGAGTAAATACCAGTGGGGTGATTGGCATCAGGTATGGGGGTGCCACAGTGGTGAGATGTTAACTCCCTGCCAAGGTATACAGGAGGTCGTGGAATCGATCCTGGCGCTGACATCTGTATATTAGGAGTTTTGCATGTTCCCCCCCACTGCGTTGAGTAGTTGGCTACTATAAATTCGGCATAAGTCACTTCGTTGAGCTATATGATTTGTGGCCAACTCGCTTCTGAAAAAAAGAGCTAATAGCTCAGTGGGCCCTGATAGTAGTAGTGGTGGTAAAATAGTAAAAGTAAGCAATTGAATATGCCATATAAAGGGCCGCCCAACACCATAACAGGCCTCGGCCGTCATCAAACTTAATCCAGTCCTGGATGCCAGAGCACCCTGTCAGCACGGTTCCTGTTGGCCACGGAAACGCAGCGAGAGTGAAATGTCTGCCAAGTCTTGCCTGGCTGTTACATTTTTGTTCATCCATAACACTCAAGGTTTCTAGGTGTGGCATCCTTGCACACACACAGTTTCAAGTGCTTCGGTCAACTAAGACAGCAGGGTAATGCACGTGGAACATCAACAATTTAACATGTATTCCATACCAATTATATAAAGTGAACTTATGCATTAGCCTTTAACATGAATGCAGTGATGTGATTCTTTGAATACTATGTCAGTGAGGTTTCACCTTCTCTTGTGTAACGAATGATTCATAACAGTAAATAGGTTATACATATCTCTGTGACGTTCACTAATTGGCAAATTTTTTCATAGGTGAATTGATAATGGTAAAAAATAACGGTTTCATTTTCCAACCTTTTAGATTCATTAGACTTCAACCACAGGTGAAACGAAGAGCTTCATTTTCTCATTTCAAAGTAGACCTGTATTATTTAATGTTATCTCAGCCAATAGGTTGATGCACTGTAATATATATGGAGACATAATCAAATTATGATATATTAAATATTTTTACTCATAGGGCTCCACAATAATGCACAATATTTTGTATACCCTATTGCTTTGTTGTGTTGAACAGGGCCCCATAGTTTGGATTGCTCTTGCCAATACAATTTTGTATCTCAAGGAGGATGTTTTTACATAAGCTTAATGCTGTTATTGATATCCAGAATGTAGAGGTTGCTTGCTTGAACAAATACGGATACACAAAAATGTTTTGGAAAACAAATTGGCCAACAGACAAAAAAATATATACATTTAATTTGTACGTGAAGACACAGAAGAGAGTTCTGCTTACAAATGCTCTCACTGATTTTGCCTTTGTCAATTACAACAAATGTAAACGTCTCTCTGAGAAGCTGAAAAGAATCAGGTTTTGTTATGCACGCAATTTATGTAACCAGGAGATCTGTGCGGTTTTAAAAAACACTTGATGCGGAGTTGAATCCGTCAGCGGGAGGACAGCTGTGAGGCCTGGCGTTGAGCAACTCCCTCGGACACGTAGCCAGGTTCTGCAGTAATGACGACAAATTTAAAAACGAAAAAAATTGGGGGATTTACTCTGAGCAGCTTGCAAGCACCATCACATCCTCGGGAGGCGGGGGGGATTAGCTCATCCCTCCTCGTCTGTGAGAGGAAAACGATTGGGTTTGCAGTCCCTCGCCATAGACTGTGCAACTACTGAAAGTGTAGAATTTGAAGATGTAGACAGACGGTATAAAAACAAACGCAGGAGAATTTTTAAGTGGTTCTCGGTGGACGAAAGCACACGTTGTTCAGTTAATTGGTCGTCGTTGTGCACGGCACGCCTGAGGCAGAATCGAACACGTTAGTTATTACACCCCGTCTTGTCACCCTTTGCTATTCAGGTTTAGCCTCTTTGAGGGGGGGTGGCTGGAGTGGTGGGAATTCTGATTACGCTAATTAGCGCTGGAAAATCTTGAGCCGGTCAACCATCACCTCGGCGCTTTAAATGCTCAGATATGCTTGCCGAAAATGAGTGTCACGTCTTAAGCCTAATAATACATCACCCTGTGCTCTGCGCTGTGTGATTTACATTTGGGAAACTGTACACGTGACACGATGGGAGATTTCCCCTGAGTTTTTTTAATCACATGAACTACTGTAGAGGTGATCATTCGAGTTCAGGATCGCTACGATATCTGAAACATTCCATTCATCGTCATTCTTATTTAATAGGCAAGTAATAATTGTGCATCAGTTTAATATGCAAGTAATAATTCTGCATCAGTTTGACCGTGAACGATCTCATCTTATTCTCGGGATGCGTGCATTGAATAGTATGTGTCAGAGTAAATTATTCACAATGCGTGCAAATTATTTGCAAGGGAACATTTATTAAACGAAATTGTACAAATGAGACAGAAAGGAAAAGAGTGATATAATACAGAGATGACGGTAAATGCTCTACGAAAATATGAGTTGATTCTTGAATTTAAACGTGGCGCTGGCTTGACAAATCATCAAATTGCTCGGGGTTAATTAGTTACATGCCCAAGTAATAAATGCCAATATTTTTTGGGGAATTCGAACATGTTTATAAAATAATGAAAGAATAAAGTATAAATAAGGACCTCAATATGTCGATATATGTAATACGGAACTGTGTTTTATAACCTCAGTCCCGACAACCATAACACTACATCCCATTTGATTTGCCAGTTTGCTTCTCTGCCACCTCCTTTTGACAGCTCTCAACCTCCCATTCTGCTTTTAAAGCGGCCAGTGGTTTGCACGTAATTATAAACAGGTGCTTAAATTAAGCTAAATGAATTTGTAACCAACAGCATTGGCTTGGTATTTGTTCTCATGGGCAACAATATGGCCTGTTAAACAGGTAATTAAACAACTGAAAGAATCGGTACAAAATTCGCTGTTGCTACTTGTAACCACAGCTGCAGAATCATGGTCATACAGAAAGTGAATATATTGGAAGTATAAAACACCTTTATGTACCCATGTTCCTCCTCGACAGAGCTTAATAGGATCATTTACAAAATGGGTTATCCTCCTGAATGTGTCCCACAGCTCTCAGGGAGGGCTCTTGCTGATAACAATATCAGCGTGCGTGTAACAGACTCGATTGTTTAACGGACTCGACTTCGTGCAACGATGGGACCTTTGGCTTAGAATAAGTAGAGGAGGAGCTTCAATGCTTCTCAGGCTGAATAAGTATAACCCGTAAAAACAAAGTTTTTCACTATAAATCCTTTATATGCGTGGCAGCGAACTTAATATAAAGGATTTAAAAATATATTCGCCTGTGGAGGACGCGGGGATCGATCCCGCGACCTTTGGCATGGGAAGCGAGGGCGCTACCAACTGCGCTACTCCGCCACAGCCTGTGGAGGGGTTACGCTCTGGGCTCTTACACCGTGACGTTCAGCCAAAGCCATGAATGAGTTATATTTGAATATATGTAAAATCAATTTTTGTTTGCCTAAAAAGTGTAAAATTTTGGGAATTTTTTTTCACGAACATTAATTGTCTCGCACAACGAGTCTGTGTGGAAAATGTCAGCTCGATTGGATCACGGGAAGTGGGTTAAAAAACGACCGAAAGATTTGCACGGTCGTAAGCAAGCAAGCAAGCACGCAAGCACGCAAGCAAGCCAGCAAGTGAACTTAATATAAAGGATTTAATAAAGGATTTAAAAAGACAAAGCTGGGCCCAGAGTTTGCCGCCTTGAACTAATGTTGCCGAAAGACATTCGTCCAGAAGGGCCCATAGGCTGATGGAATGCATTAAATGCAGCATTTGTTTTTTTTCTGTAGAAAGATATGTTTGATAAAATTAGTTATTTATTTAATACTTAGAGAATCCCACTTCTGATTCCAGGCTACGGTTGTCAACTTTGAGCAATTTCCTCAGTCCGTCTAATAAGTGTAATGTTTACGCTGCTTGCGAGTTGTTGGCTGGGACGATTGTATGTGTGGACAAAGCGTAGGTGCCCGACACCTATTTAAACAAAACCTCAGAAATGTGGAAGACAAGGGCCGCTGCAACAAACAAAGGATGAAAGCCGCGTCCACCTGTAGCTCGTGGAATTGTGTTGGGCTGTGATTTACTGGCGCAGGGTGTGTATAGCAATCACCATTGCTACTGGTCGCTTGGCAAAAAATAATCACATATTGTACGGGAGGCACAAGTGTAGGAGAGTGGATGGGGATTTTGATAGCGGAAGACGTGTGGGTATCCCCATTACAGAAGTTAACTTTCGGTGTGTCATAGTTCCTTTGATATGCTTTAACGATTCTGTTTGATTTCTGTTGTGCAATTGACTTTTGGTCTGCCTGAGAGGATGGCAAACATGGAGATGGAGCAATGACTTCAGCTCGTGTGCAAGAACTCGATGGATTGTGGCATCATTGCGGGGACCATGGCGAATGGTCAAGATGTTGGGGAGACATTATTTCAGCAGTACAGTGGATATATCATGATCGATGATTATTTTAGTTTGTTTTTGCTTATTTAAATTAAACCTGGTTTTATGCTACGTTGGTTGTCACTGGTTTACTCCTGAAAATAAGACAGTCTAACAGGGCTACTATCTGGTAAAATATAGTCCATCAATCACTAGGTATTGTATCGCATTTTGCCTTTAATTCAAATTGAGAGCGTACTTTATATGCGTATTTCTTGCCAAATGTAGATTTCACCAAAGCCTCATCTTGTTCAAGGCACATTAGAGCATGACCTTGAGACATTTTGTAGTATTACAAAATCGAATTAATATATTGCAATGCCTTTAATGTGAGTGAAAGTCGAAGCTGCCAGATAATTTAAACTATATTTATTTTACCAGGTGAGGCCCACTGAGTTCTATAGCTGACTTTTTAGAAGCGAGCTGGCCATAAATAATTGATATCTTCATGAAGTGGCTTATCATGCAGACATTTATAGCAGCCAAATACTCTAAACGCATGATTCTAAATGTGAAGGTAAAAACCGGAGGACCCGAAGAAAAATCCACGTGACCACAGAGAGAACTTGCAAACTCCAAATATACAGACGTCAGGGTCGCGTTCGAACCCACGACCTCCTGTATACCATGCAAGGGAGTTAACATCTTACTGCCGTGGCATACGTTTTTTTGTATTTCCCATTTTTTTTGTATTTCCCATGGTTATTAATTTTTTCAAAATATATATCTTTATAATATATGAATTTTTTTATATTGGTTTTCCAATGTACTTGGTTCCAGGTCAGTTTGAATGGGTTTGTACAGTACTTGACTATGATAAAATCATCTGGAATGTACCCAATTACATCAGATCTTGGAAGCTAACCAAGTTCGAGCAGGGGTTAGTGCTTGGTTGGGTGACCACCGTGCATAAAACAGGTGTCATAGGCTGCTGTGGGGCTACATTGTAGCCATCAAAAGTGCAGTGAAGCATTATACATTGTTGTATTGTACTACACTCTCACATATATGCTCCCCACCTTCACCAAACTGCACTGGCGAGCATGGTGAAGTAGGGTCAAAGAGTACCCATGACCCCAACGGCGTGGTGAGGCCCTCATCCTGCAGTGGATTGACAAAGGGATGTACATGTAAAATACTTGATGGGAGTGCCTAACGTAAGTGAACCGTTCACTCCTTTGTGCCCCGTGTCCTAGTATGGTTGTCACTCTGAGGCACAACAAATCAAGACAAATCATGGGATGAAAAAATATCTCACAACACTTGGAGAGGGGAGAGCTGCATGTAAATGCATTTTGTGGTGTATTATTACACGATTGACAAAAATAGAGACTTTTATTACCCCGGGAAGACAGATATTCTCAATAACAGCTGCCTCAAAAGAGGACTATCCTGCAAAAACCAAACAAAAGCAGAGCCAGGATCCCAGGATGTTTGTCCGGCAGTGCGAAATATGCTATGTGCAGAATGAAAACAGAAGTGTCAAGAGTCCACATTCTGTGTACACTGGGTTTAATTTATGGTGCACGTGTGAGTTACAATGTTGTGCCAAGCCGCGGTATGCAGGAGGAAAATAAATAAAATGTGTAATTATTCTTTAAAATGTGTTTTTAGAGGATAAACACTCTTCACAGACGAACAATTATTGCACATTTTTCTCCATATAATGAACCAACCCAAATGTAGTTTTCTATTAAAGCTTGCAGCATACGCATCCTTTGGACGTTACCCACCCTCCCACTTTTTGCTCTTGTAATATTGCACGAGATTATGATAGCACTGCCCGCGCAATTGCGCGAGATACACGGCCAGGGCGGATGGTGGGCGTGGAGGGAAAGGCGTGACTCAGAAAACCGGCTGGGCGCTGTGGGAATGCGAGCGACGGACGCACGCGCGCGCGCTTGCCTGGGAATCCAGCCAGCGTTAAACGTTGCTCTCAAATGGCATGATCTAAAAGTTGATCTGGATAATCCCTTTGAGATGGAACATCTCGTTTGCATGTCTCCGACGTGTCAAGTGGCACGTACGCAGCAAATATGTAACGAAGCCTGCACACCTATAACACGTGCAGTATACGTTTATACAATGTCAAGTCCATTCATGCAGCATTGAGAACGGGGAACAATATTCTTATGGTTTTTTCGGTAAAGTCACGTAGGTAAAAAAATAAAATTAACGTTTCGGAGGCAACACAAGCTTCCGTTGGAAGCTTGTGTTGCCTCCGAAACGTCGTGATTTTTATTTTATTTTTTATTTTACTTTTATTAATTTAATTTTTTTACCTACGTGACTTTACCGAAAAAACCTAAGAATATGAATCCTTGCAGTCACGAAAGCTTCAACGGGGAACAAACCAGCCAAAATGCACCACAATCGAACACGTAAATGGACGGTGCACACCGCGAAGTTTGTACGACACGTTCTCTCTCCAAGCTGTAACGGTTGCATTTAATTTACACAATTGTTATGCTATCTTGACGATGATGTGAGAGTGGCAATGAGATCGGAGTCGGGGCGGAGCAGTGAAGCTTGGCACGCGGCTATTGCCGTCTAGCTGAAAGGCAATTTGTGGCTTTAGGATAATGAATACAGTAATACATTGGGGGGGGGGGGGGGAGAAACACGTGTTAAGCCATTTTGTGGGCTTTACTGAATTGGGTTTGAAACACCTATTGTGCCGTGGCCCATAGCAATCATAATTACGGAATTGTAATTTTAACAAGTGCGTAATTGGTATGGTTTGTTAAACAATTATTGTAATTTTAGCGGTGCACCATTGGTACTCCAAAAATGAGTCCTTTTGAAAAGGAAAATGAACGTGCTTCCACTGAAACTGCACTCGCATGATTAGTCTTGCAACTTAAACACATTCCTGCGGAGGGAGCTGGTAGAAACGTTGGGTTGCTCGGTCAATGGCCAGGGTCAACGGCGGCGTGGTGTATTCCGCAAATATGCCTGACTGTGAGGGTGGGCACAAGCCGGCATGAGTAGGTTAAACGTTGAGTTTTATAAGGGCACCACGGGGTGACCAGCCCCTCCCCACCCAGCCCCACCCCTCCCACCCCCCACCCAGCCCCACCCTCCCCACCCAGCCCTCCCCACCCTCCCCTCCCCACCCAGCCCCTCCCCACCCTCCCCTCTCCACCCAGCCCCACCCCTCCCATTTTTGGATGCACGACGGACGGACACAATAATCCCCTGTGGGCTGGTGTAACCAGGAGGTTCCTACCAGTATGCAATGTACCCAAGCAAGGTTACGAATCTTAGCGAACTGCGTGCCGTATTGCTTTACTGTGCTGTACCGTACTCAATGTGTGCGCCATTTAATTTGTATTAAATGTTAATCGCATCGTCTATTTTTACAAGGCGATCGAGCGTGACCGTGCCAGGACTGTTATTCTTTTAGAAGCTTTACGTGAGCGCTCGTTAAGGTGCAACAACTATTTTCACAGAGGAGTCGAGCAGCACAGCCCAGGACTGTTATTATTTAATAGTTTTTCGTGGGAAATCATTAGACTTGGGGATTTGTGCTTGACATTGGCAACCTATGGGCCCCCTCTATTGTTCAGCGTTTATGTAAACGAGGTGACCAGGATGTCAAGGGGACTCATACCATGCCGGGGTAAAGAAGGCAACGCCGCTGTGTACACGGAGCTCGAAACCGGGGTTCGACAAACAATGTTGAGAACGGGCACGTGGTGCGAAACGTCACACAGCACGCAGAGAAACGTGCGGCACGACCCAAAAAAAACGCAACCGAGATTTACCACCCGCAGTGCTCACAGACAGCCACGGGAATCAAAACATCGACCCTGCGTCGACTTGCTGCTGGGGAAAACGTGCACCAACCACTCGGCTACGCCAGCAGCTTCTAGTGTTTAAACGCAGCTCTCTGTGTTGAAAATGTTTAGCGATTTGTAATGTGAAACTAATTGGTATCCTGCCTCGCACGACGAGACAGCAAGAGTGCAGCAAGTCTCAGCTTGCGTTATCAGCGGGTGATAAATGAACTGCGTTTGTACCGTTTGCTCGCGGTGTGTTTGAACAATAGTAAAAACAAACTCTAAACGTGGCTTAATTCCATGAAAGAGATCTTATTTACTTGCACACCATCGGAGCCATTGTGCATTTCCATCATCGCATCATTGTGGCCACAATTGGCACAAGTGCGCATTTTCGTTCATAAATCGGTCATAAAATCAGGTTGTGCTACTGTTCGGCAGTACTGTCATAATAATACCTGTCATCAGAAATGGGCCCGATTTTATCTAAGTAAGGTTGAGTGGGGATAATCCATGGAAGGGTTTATATAATTACCGTTTTACAGTGCACGTGCTATAGGGTATTATGGAGAGCGGTAGTGTAGCAGTTAGCGCGCTGCGCTATGAATCTGGCGACCCGAGTTAGATTCCCGCTCACGGCCAACACCAGTGGCGATAATCTGAACTGGTCCTGAGCCTTCCCTAGATCGACTCAGCCTAAAATGAGTACTCGGTGTGGTGTGTAAACATCGCGACTGTGGAGACAAAGGCGGTCGGGCATGGTGCTGGCCACCCACCCCCTCGTGTCCTGTGCCGGCCTTCATAAGTGCTCTCTAACAGCACTTGTCCCAACAGTCTATTAAAGGCTATACGGGGGATCTTTGTTCTTGTTTGTGGGGTTACGTTGTGGGGAGCGGTAGTGTAGTGGTTAGCGCGTTGCGCTTAGAACCCAGAAACCCGAGTTCGATTCCCGCTTACGGCCAACACCAGTGACGATAATCTTAACTGGTCCTGAGCCTCCCCTAGATCGACTCAGCCTAAAATGAGTACTCGGTGTGGTGTGGAGACAAAGGCGGTCGGGCGTGGTACTGGTCACCCACCCCCTCTTGTACCGTGCCAGTACAAGAGGGAGGGCCGAATTAAGGTTATTGTAGGTCCTAGGCACTTCTGTTTCGTAAGCCGTCAGTGATAACTTTCTAGTTGGAACTGCTGTCCTATGCTACTATCGCCGCTGTCACTCCGCTTGTTTCACGCGTTACTTTGTCCAGCCACTGGACAGATGTCTTTACTGACACGTTTATTTAGTCTGTGCTCTAATTCGATGAGAACGCGCCGTGTGCCGCAGATGAGCAGATTTAATTTGAAATTATTACAAAAAGAAACAAGGTAAGCCTGAAACTATTATAAGCGAACATTTCATAAAATTTGTTTTACTATGATGATCATCATTTCGTACAACGCAGCTTTAAAAGGATGGCGTTAATTTTAATCGATAACAAATTCAATGTTCTGACATGACGACCGCATGGCAAGCGCCCGTGTGTCTTTACTTTCATGTAAGCTTAAATATTTGTTTGACTGTTATTTTAGGTGCAATAAGCCTCACAACGAGTCACGGCTTGCTACCACTGCAAATAAATTGCAACGAGCGGCCATATAAATATACGTATTCAAGAAAATATCTTGGTTACATTTTTGTTTATCATATAAACAAAAACAAACACGGTCAAAGTTTGTTTTTCGTAGGCCCTTTAGTTTTCGAAAACAGTTCCTACTGCGCCTATTGGATAATACGTCCCTGACAAGAGGGGGTGTATGTGGGGGGAAGAGTTGATATTATTTACCGCACGTTGGCACAATGATTGGGGCGTGCAACAACTCATTTAGCCAGAGAGTAGCACTGGTGCGTAGCTCATGTGGGAAAGCAGCTTTCCCAGGAGTTGGTTGTTGCCACAGGTGCTAATGGTTAATCTGCGTGAGCCAAACTGGACTGACAAAACAGACGTGAACGAACCCGTGGAATGAATGCGACGCTTGGCTGCGCAGCGCGGGGGATGGACCCCATGCTGTTAATTATTAATGGGCCTTCCAGGGTGCCATCCCGTGCAGTATTGAACTGTGGCTCACCGGACATCACACGAGCAGGAGTGGGGGGCATTGACTGGTGTCGGGACGGCCTCAGGAGGCATCTGAACTAAAAACGAAACTATTATTTAAACTAAACTATTTGTTTTTATATTACCAGGTAAGGCCCACTGAGCTATGCAGCTCTTTTTCAGAAGCGACTTGGCCACAAATGATTGCTCAACGAAGTGGCTTATCACGTGGATATTTATAGCAGCCAAATACTTTACACGCGTGTTGATTCTACATGTGGAGGGGGAAACCCAGAGGACACGGATAAAAGTCCACACGACCACGGGGACAACATGAAAACTCCAAATATAGAGGGATCGAACCCACGACCTCTTGTATACCATGCGAAGGAGTTAACATCTGGCTTAATCAAACACACATGTTGGAAACGTGGAGGGCAAAACCAGAGGACCCAGACAAAAATCCACGCGACCACGGGGAGAGAATGTGCAAACTCCAAATATGCAACAGGCGTTGGGGTCGGGTCCGGTTTCGAACCTACGGCCTCCTATATTCCAGGCGAAGTAGTTAGCAACTCACTACTGTGACGCCCATCTAGCTGGCTTTTGCAGGGGTCGTTTTTGCGTTGGTTGTGTCTTCATTTCCCAGCGTACACCCAGCAGCAGTGTGAATGGGTACACCACGGACAGTGGATATGTAGGTGACGTGCGATGGGGTAAATTATGGGTGCTCCCATGTTTCCCAAGACAATTGGCCAGCATGGAAGAGGACGCCAAACGCAACTCTTGCAGGGCTGCACCGTTACCTTTTTTGTTGCCTCACAACCTCGTATAATTGTACAAGATGCTATATTGGGCACGGCTTATCTCGTAATATTGATTCAGTGCGGCCACAATGAGTAATCTAATGGGGTTTTAATCGCCAATATGGGATGTGGTCAATCGAGCTTATAAAGAACATATTAAATAATGCGTCCATTGAATTGCGTGCACATTTTTTGACCACAGTTCCTTTTTCTTCCACGTACACGGGCATGGTCCAGATGTTTCATGACCCCCAATTAATTGATCCCTAACATGGTTTTTCCTTCGCATATTCACTCTGTTCAAAATAAAACCCATACACAAAAAAAATATTAAGCGTCATATAACTGAACGGGGGATCACAAGACATCTGGACCACCCTGTACAGGACATTAGCGTATTTGATTGCCATTTATATATGCAGAGGGTCTCCTTTGTGAGAAAGCAGATTTGTTTAGTCGAATGAGTCCTACCTGATTTTAAATAAGAGGTCTGTTTGAAATAATTTCACCGCGTGAATAAGTTATTTTGCAAAGGGCTGCTATAATTCTAAAAACATCGAAATAAAAAAAGAGTCTATCAGTGTGTGAAAAACACACACACCTTTCATAAGGAAGGACGCCGTGACTTTTCAAAACGACTATAAATACGCACCGTAAATGTTTATCAGCATCTCCTGAGCAACATCGCTCTGGCCTGTGCCGCTGGGGGGTTGATTAATTATTGGCCGTGCAGGATAAACAAAAGCGTCAGCAGAGTCGTCGTGTGCACAGCCGTGGAGAGCCGACAACGCAGCAAGGGCGTGGGTCCATTGTGCAGTTTTTTTCCTTCCCAACTTGACGACTTCTTCTTCGTCTTCTCTCTGTTCTGCCCGTGCACGTGGTCCTTATCTGTGTTTCACCTGATTGTGCCAAAAAGTTATTCCCGCTAAGGTGAAGTGTAACAATGGCATTTTTGTTTTATCCACAATTATCAAAGGCATCTAATCGCGCAAAGAAACATGGGCAGATGCACGCTTGCAATTGGTTTGTGAGACACAACGAGGACTATTATACATACACTAAACTATTATATTCACCACTAGGCCATTAGCTATTTTTCAGAGCTACTCTGGCCCCACGTTACAGCTCATCGAAGTGGCTTGTATCATGACATGTGGGAATTTACAGTCACCGCCAAATAATCGAAACGCAATGTTTGTAAATGTCGAAGGCCCAGATAAAAATCCACGCGGCCACGGGGGGAGGGGGGGGGGAGAACGTACAAACTCCAAATATACAGCAGCAGGCGTCAGGGTTGGGGTCAAAACCACGACCTCGTGCATACAAGGCGGGGGAGATAAACCTGCACCATGGCGCCTTATGGATTAAAGAACAAATTAGAGACATTAAATGTAAAAGAAAATAAACAGATTGGTGCGCTTGGGCAGGATACGTCGCCTGTTCGGGATGATGACCAGTGGTCGAGACGAAGACCAGATTGGCAGTTAAAGGAGGGAACACGTGTTAGAGTGTGTCCACCATGGAGACGGAGCGATGAACTCGGCTCGTGAAGGTGTGAGGTGGATTGTTATATAACAGGACACAATTCTTTCCTTCCATGTTGCTCTGTCTTCCATTGCTCTCTTGATATATTTTTAAACCAGGTAATAACCCTAAAACGTGTACCCGTATTCTCCAAGGAGACTGTTTTTTGTCCTGCTGCACGTTTTTCCCTGGGTTTATGTAAGCAGCTGAGCGAGCGCTCTTGACTGTGACTGGCCTGGAGTCTTGGCGGTGAAGCTACTTCCACCAGATCAGCATTTGCCCGAGAAGTTTTTTTTTGCTGAAAATAGCTCCTTGTGAAATTGCTTACATTGCAAGGAATCTATTTTTACTGCAGAGTTAAAAATAGACCTTGCCACTTACAGCGAATTTTCACTCGACAAAGAGTGCTTTTTTGTGCCGTTGCAATGCGGTGTCCTAAAATTTTCCTTTGCAGAAAGCCGCATTACGTGCATATCCCCTAGCTGCTTGTACCTTCCGCTTAATATTTTCAAATTGAGTTGTATGACTCACACTCATCGGAATTGATGTGCTGTGCAGTAGACTCATAATTTAAATATCTACAGTTTCCTCTCTTTCCCAGAGACTGATCATCTATACCGTATTCTTATTATTTTGCTCACTTTAAAATATTAAATTTGCGTGTGACCGTTCAGCCCAATCTCATAATGTGGGTGTATTTCACTATGACATATGAATAACTGTGACCCCAATTTTTTTTGTTATTTTCTTTCACGATTTGAAAGTTTATTCGCGCCTAACATGTATTTCCCCCCTCTGAAATGTATAATAATTGCATGAGTGGAAATGCTCTGTGATCATAAATCCAAACTGATCGGTACAAGTGCCCTTCCATGCCACCTTTTGTTCCTCGCTGTGTTCACACGTGCACAGCGCAGCATATGGTAAATTGCCGTGAAACCATTTTGGCACGATGCTGTAAAGCACAACTCCTTCATATTGCCTACCGGCGAGCACACAAAAGTATACAGTGTCCAACACCCAGTCGGCGTCTTCTAAGTGCACACAGATGCTCGGAAATTGAGCAGTAATTGAGACGGCAGATGGCGGGAGCTTTAAAGTTACGATGCATAGTATTCCCTCGGTGTCCTGCTGCATCCGTGTCCTCTGCATCTCAACACAAATCCATCTCCGCGATGCCTCCCCAAATATTGCGAAATTGTCGCCACCCCTCCTTTGCATATAAACGGGCACCTTCACTCCAGGTCGCCAACAAATCTGTCTTCGTTTTTTTAATTAGCGGTTTGCGATAGATCAATACAAGTATGTGCTCTCACATTTGGTGTTGTGAAGATGTTATTACATGAGTTTTACCCCTCTAAACCATGGCCATCCCTCTGCTGTGGTGTTGGCATCATGCTTTGAGACAGTCCCAAGCGAATGCCATCATCTCAGGCGTGGTCGTTTCGAATGCTACTGTAATGTGCTATTGTAAGGTCACACAAGATTTTCAGATTAAAAGTACATACACAAAATATATTGCCAACATTTCAACAGTGCAACTCTTGTCTAATTATGATTCTTTATGATTGAATGATACCTATAAGGACACCCTCTCTAAATATAGTCCAGCTATTCCCTACTTTACATGACAGTAACTTTTCATCTGGCTTCAGATTCAGTAGGCTACAAATTCCGTCCTAGGTTTTCCAATCTTAGTTGCCGTGTGCAGGAGGATTCAGACTCAAGCTTTATTTTAGCCGATAAGGCAATGCTAAGCAGCGGTTTTACTCAGACGTTCATTGAGTAGTGGTTTCATCATCAGCACACATTTGTCAGTTTATAAATATTCTACAGGTGCCTTCTTACTAATCTGCCACCTTATAAGCCCACGTTGCAATGTGTGCTAATGTCGAGCCATTGGTTTACGTGATCTCTGCAGGTGAGGTGGGCCCTATCCTGATGTCGCCCGACAGCCAGTCGCAGTTCATCCCGCTCAGCGACGTGCTGTGTGCCGCCATCAGCCACCTCAACTCCAAGCAGCAGGCGGTCACTCAAGACTCGCTGCTCAAGCACCTAGCCCACAAGTTTCCAGGTAATGATGACCAGATGCCTCAACAGCCGGGAGATCCACGGAAAAGGGCAAATGTGTACGTACTTGTGGAAACCAGCCGATGGCTTGCACACATTTATTTCGAATAATTTTCTGCCAGTATCTATGTATGTTGAACTTCTTTCACACAGTCCGTGTGTATGTTGAACTTCGTTTACACCATACGCAGCCAACCGTGCTAATCAGAGGTATGTGGGAAGGACGACAAAATAAACACACGCAAAAAAAAACCCAACGTATAATCTTAGCAACTGGCATTTCGGTTGACATTTCTTTGTGCATTTCAGGCGTTCCAGTTCCGAGCAGGGAGATCCTACACAACATGCTGAGCAGCTTGATCAAGGAGCGCAAGATCTACCATACGGGGGAAGGCTACTTCATCGTGACGCCACAGACCTACTACATCACGCCCTCGCTCATCCGTGACGAAAACAAGTGGGTGAGGCCGGAGGGAGACAACCAAGCCACCCCATTTCCAGAGGTGACTGTGTGCCACGACCTGCCGGAGAAAGACGCGCAGCCATCACGGGCTCACTGCCGCTCGTGCCAGTGCTTCCTGGAAAGTGGGTACGTCGTGGAAAGGTCTCGCTGCGACAAACAGGAAGGCGGCCATGCTCATGATCCCAAAGATGCAAAGCCGCCCCAACTGCTGCGCGTCGTGTCCGCGAATTCTGGCAAGAGCAAGAAGAATGACAAGAGCGCTGCCCATGCCAACAAAGACTCAAAGCAGCAGCACTCCGCCGCTGTCAATCATGCCGAGTCCGGTAGAAAGGTTGACGGCAGATCTGCGCTCGAAAAGGACCCGAAAGTTTCCCACCAGAGTGTTCACGTCACCTTCTGTAACGATAAGGGCAAAAAGTTGGAAAAGGGAGTGCAAAATGATTGCAAAGATGTGAAAGGTGTGCCAGTCGCAGTGGTGGCAGTCCCTTGCACAGAAAAGATGAAGTTGCCAGAGGTAACTGTGGGACGACCAGAGAAGGAAAAGGATGGAGAAAAGCTGATGAAGAAAATCAGCCTGAGACTGTTTCGGAGGAGCTCCCAGCGGAAAGAGAAGGTCCTGCAAAAGGAACTCGTGACATTCTCCGCCCAGTTCCCGCCGGAGGAATGGCCGGTCCGGGACGAAGACTCTGCAGAGAACCTCCCGAGAGACGTGGAGCACCAGATAATCCGGCGCATCAACCCCGATCTGACGGTGCAGAACCTGATGGTGCACACGGCGCTCATGCAGCGCGTGCCAACGGACGGGCAGCAGGCAATGCGCAGCACGGGCACCTGCACCGAGCTTCCGCAGTCACGCTCGAGGGTCAAGGTTCGCAGCCACTCGAAGAGGGTGCACACGAGCTCGCGGGCGTACAGCAAGGGGGGACACCTGCCTCGCAGGCGGCTGAAGGCTTCGTCGAGAAGCAGCCTTGACGAGGCAAATCAGCAGAACGGGAAGAGAGCCACGAGAAGGCGGCACTCGCAAGCGCCCGGAGAGAAGGCCACCTTGAGGAACGGCAACAATGAGGGCCCGTCAGAAGCGTGGCAGGCAGTGGAGGAGGTCAAGCAGACTGCCGCTGCTTGTCAGCACGAAGAGTTTGCGGGGGTTAATCAAGGGGACCTGAGAACGTTTGATGCGAAAGAACAATTGGAGAGGAGCGATCCCTCCAAAGTTATTGGCAGTGAGCAGAATGTGATCACGTGGCCTAAGAATGCGAACGCATGCCAACCGGAAAGGTTAAAGTTTAGGTGGAGGGCTGTGGAACACACGAAATCCACTGGGAGCTCGAGCACGGATCCGCATTCCCCGCAGGTTCCAAGCGAGCAAGCATCCCTGCATCGCCGCGGCCGGCACAGGGAGCAGGATAGCGACCTCTTTAAGAGCGTCTCCAGAATGCCGACCATACTGAGCCCCAGGCTGGAGCCTGCCAGGGTCAGGACTGAGGACCAGGCGTTGACACAAAACCCACGACTGTCAGATCCGGTTTACATGCAGGAATTCGGACAGCCGCAGCAGCCCGCCGGCCAGGAGCTGATGCGCGCGGGTCGAGCGCACTGCCGGGTCACTTCCGACCGGCACACGCTGGATGGCAGCTGCGATTCTGCGAATGGGGCTTTTCACTCTCAGTCGGTATCATTGTCAGCCTTTCCGCAGAGCAGGGATTGCCCCTACGGTGATCACCCACGTGGCATGAGCACAGCGGATTACTTCAACTACAACGAGTCGCGGGAGACCGTCCTGTGCGCGCCGGCGGCAGCGTCGGGAAGGGCGTTCGCGGACTGCAACTCGAATCGCCTGAAGCACGAGAAGCCCGAGAGGGAGTGCGGCAAACAGAGGAGGCAGCCGGAGAAACTCCCGGCGCAAAACCCGCACTCGAGTGGAGCCCTCGACAGAGCCAAGGCCGAATTCGAGGTGCCGCTGCCGAAGAGCGACGTCTGCGCCGGGAAGTCGGCGAGGCCCGAGCAGAGGGAGAGGGCGAAGCAGCAAGATGCTCACTTCCTCACCCAGGACCTGCGCTCGATGAGCGAGAGCGAAGGCATGACCGATGACGACTACTTGCTCTACACGCAGGAGGTGCCGGACGACAGCGAGGGCAGCTCGCTCTGCATCAACGACGAGGACGAGGACGATGGGGATCTGAGCCGCCTGAGCATCCCGCCGTTCAGTTGCGGCCCGGCGAGTGAGCAGTTCCCACCCCTGGATAACAGCGTCAATGGCGCCAACGGCGTCCCTCCTGACGCATACGCCCACAGTATGCAGTACGGGCTCTTCCGCTATAACTACAACCAGAAGAACCAGCGGAGTTCCAGTGAGGAAGCGTGGAATGGAAACAGCAAGGGCAGCACTCAAACCCTGGAGGTGGGAATTGACAGCATTGATCCACAGCAACGTCCCGGCAGCGGGAGCAAGGGGGGCGCAGGCACTTCCAAACAACGCTTGCTTGAAGACAGCAGCCTGAGCGCCGACTGGGACAACAACGAGAAGGGGAATTGGAAGCAGATACAGCAACAGCAGCAGCACCAGCAACATCAGCAGGGCTCCATCCCCTACTCGCACGCGGTGGACGAATCGACCACGATGCTGGAGGACGGCACCGGCGCAGTAGAGGGGAGCATCTTCGACTACAGTCCGGGTTCGGAGGGTGACTCGTGCGGAGAGGCGGCGCACGACGAGGAGATCTCGGGCATCTTCGCCTGGCGCGGGGTCGGCGGCGCTGGCGGTGGCGGTGGTGGCGGCGGCGGCGGGTGGCGGCGTCCGGGACCCGGAGCGGGGCCTCCCTCACAAGTTTGCACGTGGCGTGGATAGCGCGCTGGAGGAAGAGGCCGCAGAGGCAGAGCTGCAGCAGCGGTTCGAGGGCGCCCTGACCATCGCGAGCCCGGACCCGAGCGTGACGAGCACGGCGGACAGCGGCGTGCCGCCCAGCCGCCTCGACCACACGGACATGAGCAGCGTGACGGGCGACAGCGGCTTCAACTCGCCCAGGTAGGGGGGGGGAGGCCCGCTGCCCCACGGGGCCAGTTAGGTCTCGAGAGACACAGAGAGACAGAGAGTCGGACCTCTCACGTGGCTCCCATTAAAATCTTCGGTCTCCTAAAGAGCCACTGCAGGACAGTAGAACAGAGGGCGGGGAAGGCGGTAACATTTCCCAAAGGGTATTGGAGGCAGTTGGTGTGGAGTAGTGATGCGGGAGTCGACGCACCGGGCTATGAGTCAAGCGGCCTGAGTTTGATTCCTGGCCACGGCTAAGATTAGTGGTGAGTGATATTTGAACCGGTCCTGCTCCCTCTCCCACCCCACTTCACGAACTGGCATTGAACACCGTGGTGGAGTATGGGAAAATAACTCCCATGACCGACATATACGTTTGTATTATGTTGAAATTCTTTCACGCTGTACATAGCCAACCGTGCTGATTGGAGGTGCGGGGGAAGGACAACAAACTAAACACATAAAGCAGTTCATGACTAGTGGAGGTCTCCACTTGTCAGTGGATTGACAAAGGATGCGAAGGAGCTGGAAATGTTTTGACACGCACGCTTCCCAGTCATAACCAGCCTGTGCTTTGTCATACAAAATTAACTTAACCTATCAAACGCTCACATAGGGTATGGCGGCTGATTTATTAATTCGTTCGTTTCTGAATCCGCTTTTCCTGGTGAGGGTCGTGGTGGCAGCATGTTGAGTCGTGCAGTCCAGACTTCCCTTTCCTTGGCGACAGACTCTAGCTCTTCCTAGGGAATTGCCATTTGTTCCCAGGCCAGCCGAGTGACATAGTCCCGCCAGTGTGTCCTGGGCCGGCCCCGGGGTCTTCGCCCAGTGGGACGTGCTGCCCGGTAGAGTTCCAGGGGGAGTCTATCGGGGGGGGCATCCTTACCAGGTACCCGAATCACCTCAACTGGCTCCTGTCAATCCGGAGGAGCATTGGCTCGACTTTGATGCTCTCCCGGATTACCGAGCTCCTCACCCGATCACGGACAGTGAGCCCGGCAACCCTGTGGAGAAACGTCATTTCAGCCGCTTGTTCCCGCAATCTCATCCTTTCGGTCGTTACCCAAAGCTCATGGCCATAGGTGAGGGTGGGAACGTAGCTCGACATGTAAACCGAGAGCTTTGTTCGAGAACTCAGTTTCCGTTTCACTACCACGGAACGGTACAGCACCCGCATCACTGCAGACGCCGCACCGATCCGCCGGCCGATCTTCTGCTCCCACTTACCATCACTTGCGGAAGAGACCCTGAGGTACTTAAACTCCTCCACTAAGGGCAGCTGTTCTCCCCCCTGACCTCGTATTTTCCTTCACTGTGCTCGACAACCAGTCCACACCACATTTTTATAAAAGCAAACCATTTCCTACAAGGTTAATAATTTTCTACGTGCCTTATATATATAAAAGTTGATGTTAAAATATGTATCTTATCGGCATGCTTAGACAAAAGAAACGTTCCCCTGGATATGTGTTAATTTAAACGTTACTTATATATGTATATTTCTGGTGGCTTAAACTTTACACGTACAATATACACATGCGGGGTGGTCACGAATATGTAACGGCTATTAAGAGTGCGTGCACTTTAGCATATTATATATATTTTTAAACTATCAATACAAACAACAATTAATCTATTCTAGCAGTGCAGAAAAATGGGATTTGAAAATACGTGAGAATTATAGCCAATGTGAGTTTTTGGATAACCTAAAATCATTGTAACGTCTCATGTACATGATACATGAAACACGAGTATACTATTGTTCCAAATTGTATGAATTCACTGGTCAATATTTTTTACGTGAATGTTAAACGTGAGCGCCTTGAACGTGGTGTAATGAATATGGGCACGAACCATGAGCATCGCAATCTCTGATGTTGCTCGTCAATAAATGGGTCTGCTTGCCATTGCAGGACCCGAGAGAGCTTGGCATCCAACACCTCAAGCCTGGCCGATGGTGTGAAGCGGCATGGGCAGCTGGGCCTGTCAGATGGCAGGAACGGCGTTACGCTGGCCGAGCAGCAGCAGCATAAAACCGCGAGGTTGCAACCAACGAACCCCATGCAGCACAGCTCCGCGCTTCCTCCCGCAGCGAGGACGAGTCACTTCAGCGGCCTCGTCGCCACGAACGCCAAGTTCGGCTGCGGCCAGGCGCTGCAAAACGTGCCTGGCGATATGAGTCACAGCGACTGCGCGAGCCTGCCGCGGCACACGCCTGGCAAAACGAGCGCGGACGAAATGCACGCCGCGCAGAAAATCAAGCAGAACGTACGCGGCCCCCCGGTCACTCAGCAAGGCAGGCACCCTCCTTTTCCGGTCTCCTCCTCGGAAACGGACCGCTCGAATTCCTTCTCCAGCCTCGCTGCAGCCGAAGCCTCGCGCTCCGTGCAATTCGCAGAGGTGGCGAGGTCCGGGGCGGATCGGTGCACTTACTCGGCCGCGTACAAGGGACAGGCCCCATTCGGCGACAAGGACGCTGATGGCGAGAGCCGAGACAGGCCACTGTTTCCGCTCACTCCTGCAATAAACGTGTGATTTGACCGCTGAAGCCCAGTGGCAATCGAAGCTGCCTGTTGGTGCAGCAATATCGGGCCGGTTGGCAATGGCTTTGTGGTGCATGCAGGCAGTTTTGTTTCCAAATGTCCACGTGGGACATCAAGACTGGCCTTCCTTTAAACAGTGAGCTTTGGGTTGTTTTTTTTTACGCGGGTCTTTTCCTGATTTTAGAATAAATTCATTCGCAGGTAGTCAACATGTGGACCTGTATAGTTAATTCTCAATATTTATTTTTTGTAACCCCTCCTGCTATGCGTGTGGCTTTCCAAGGAAACTCGTGCGTGAGCGTAGTTGTGCTTTGTGTTTTGCCTGCGCGGTGTGTGTATGCGTGTGCACGTGTGAATGAGTACGTGCGTGACGTTGAATCGAGTTTAATGTGTGCATTCGCTTCGGTGGAAATGTACTCATTGCTACCATTGCCCAATTAAAATACGGTGACATTTATTGTAAAATTGCACTCTTGGCTCTTATTCTGGATTTGCATGTTCCTTGCAAAGAAACAAAAAAAGTTCCAATTCTCAATACCCCACGGGACGTGTGTGGAACAAAATCCCAAGCGCTGTGCATTTACTGAGCTTGCGCATATATTCCAAGTTCGTGCGAAAAGTATTTCCTAAGCATACACACGTTGTTAATGTCATAACTGAACGATCATTACATTAAATAGTGTTTGGCATATTACTTGTACATACTATTTACGCTTGTTAATCATGGTTAGATATTGTTGCCATTGTTCCCCAACTCATCTGTCCATGATGAGATACCTCCACCCCACATCCGTTTTTACCTGCTTCTATCGATTATTAAAATATAGGTACTCTTCCTAGTGCCTATCGATTATTAAAATATAGGTACTCTTTCTAGTGCCACTGTCTCCGGAGGTAAGAGCCAAGGGATAGTTGGACAAGTATAGCTCCAATTGTGCATGTGTGTAAGACCAGTGCAGTGGCAAATCAACAGCTGCCAAATATACAATGTTGCAAAATAAGTAATGATGTCAAGTAGCCTTACGGTACCGTCGTAATTTTGAGCTTGAAATAGGCTGTGTCATAACTGCGTGCAAGCTGCGGGATACGTAAAAGAAGAACGGAAAAATAATGTTTCAAGGAACGCGTAGAGCGAACAGCAACGAAGCGACCAGGCACAGACGCCGTCCTGTTCACAACCACCTCCGTCGTCTAAAAAGACCACTCACTGGGCGGGATTGATCCGTGTACTGTGCACGGTGGATTAACTTGAAACAAAATGGAACGCTTTGCGGCGTGGGCGAAACACGCAACACGCTAGAGCCACCGTCCTGAGCAACAATGTGGCGCTGAAGAAAAGTTCAATCGGAACCGGCTCGCAGGAGACAAACCTGCGAATTGGACTACCTCCGGCCCCACTTAAAATCAATGCCGACGTAAATGGTGCATAACAATGAAGGATATGTGTTGGCTACGTGCGTTGTTATATTTGGCGTGGGTTTTTTTTTATTTCTCTATAAGCAAAATCAGCACGTGAGACATTTGTGTTACATTTTTGCAACGATTATTTTGTTTCAACTGATAAGTCTGTGGATTATTATTTTATGTTAGTACAGTACATTGCTTTCAGAGTTGTATTAGCTTGACCTTATTTTATGAGACTAAATGTAAAGCTGTAATGGATGTGTACCATATTTATCTGCTCATCACTCTTTTGTAATAAAGTTAATGGCTTATACCTGACAACAGTTCGTTGATATTTCCATCGCCGTTGAATCTTACGTTGGGGCTTTCCACTACTCGCAGCAGTCGTGAACGGCTGGCTGCATAAGTTGAACACATTCCTGCGGAGAGAGCTGGTAGGAACGTTGGGTTGCTCGGTCAATGGCCAGGGTCAACGGCGGCGTGGTGTATTCCGCAAATATGCCCGACTGTGAGGGCGGGCACAAGCCGGCGTGAGTAGGTTAAACGTTGACTTTTATAAGGGCACCACGGGGTGACCAGCCCCTCCCCACCCAGCCCCACCCTCCCCACCCAGCCCCTCCCCACCCTCTCCACCCAGCCCCTCCCCACCCAGCCCCTCCCCACCCTCCCCTCCACAACCAGCTACTCCCTGCACGACGGACGGACACAATAACCCCCTGTGGGCTGGTGGAATCAGTGGGTTCCTATCAGTAAAACCCTTCTCTATATCAACACAGATTGAAGGAGGGATTCCAAGATTTCCCGACGAGAGACGCAGCATGTTTGTTCCTAGCATCGCTGGCAAACAACAGGCACCATATCTCTCGCTCCCTTACACCCGTTTCCCCAGCCCAAGGTACTCGAAAGGAATTCACAGCAAAGGAAAATTGGTCCCACCTGCGATTAATTAATGTTCAAAATCTCAATTTCTACTTTTGAGTGATCAACTTTCAAAGACGGCTAATAACATAATCTTAACCAGCTGGCCACTACAAACCGTACTCTCTGGATTATTAAGATGCAACATTTTTTTCCACATCTTTAAAAGCAAAAGTTGGGAGGGCGTCTTACAATCCAGTATGCACGTGGTTGTGACTTGATGTGTAGAACTTTATTATCACCGAGAACAGGTTTTGGGATGAGGCATAAGCAATTAGGACATAACACTTAGTACCCAGGAACAAAAAAAAGTGTTTTTGGTTACACAGTGAATTATCTAGAGAATACGGTACCCCACCCCCTCCCCGCCTCCCCCCAAAGTCATCCATCCACCTTCCCCCATAACCTTCCCGTCACGATACCTTTCCCCAAAAAAAGCAAGAATTGCCATCAATTAAAAGCTAAACTCGCAACCTTTTTTTCACATGCCTGCAAAAGTTGTGCAGAGTAACGTGCCAAAACTTTAAAGCTTGCAAATGGAGAGCAGATTTGTACTCCTCTGCCCAGGCCCCCGTGGTTATGCACTTAGACCAATTGTCAACACGTCTGCCGAGGGCGGTTCCTTGCATGAGCCGCGAACCCAGCGACACTCTTAGGCGTGTGTCTGTGTGCCTATTGCAGGGCGGCACCGCTGCTCAAATGTGGGGCAGCAGACCCCTGATTATCTAAAACCCGCAGACAAAACCGTTAAACACATTCCTGCGGAGGGAGCTGGTAGGAACGTTGGGTTGCTCGGTCAATGGCCAGGGTCAACGGCGGCGTGGTGTATTCCGCAAATATGCCCGACTGTGAGGGCGGGCACATGCCGGCGTCAGTAGTTTAAACGTTGAGTTTTATAAGGGCACCACGGGGTGACCAGCCCCTCTCCACCCAGCCCCACCCCTCCCCACCCAGCCCCTCCCCACCCTCCCCTCCCCACCCAGCCCCTCCCTCCACACCCAGCCCCTCCCTCCACACCCAGCCCCTCCCTGCACGACGGACACAATAATCCCCTGTGGGCTGGGGTAACCAGGAGGTTCCTACCAGTAAAATATATATCTGTGTAATTTGAGTCTCGGTGAAATAACCTTCATATAAGAGTATACTGTGTGTATATATATCATATACACTGAAGTGAATCGTGCCATTGCATACTCCTGTTTACTGTATTAAATATCAAATTGGGCAAATTGTAGATAAAGTATTAAGACACGTCGAGGACCTGTTTCAATATATCACAAACAGTTTAGTAATGCAAGAACACATCTATCATGCATCTTATTTGTTTTACACTAACATTTTCAAGTTTAAATACAATGTTTGCAACTCCTATATATAAATGTATAATAATAAAAAATATGAATATTTACATCCCTTTGTCAATTCATGCTGGATGAAGGCCTATTCCACACTATTGGTCATGGGGAGTTGTTTTGACCATACTTCACTGTGCCGGTCAGTGCCAGTTGGTCAAGTGGAGGCAACCAGGACCGATTTGCGGATATCACTTGCTACTCATGCTGGCCATGGCCAGGTATCTCTGGGTTCAAGGCACAGTGCGCTTACCACTGCACCTCCACTCCCCCGTATGACAACACTTTGATAGTACTGCCATATAAAATAACTTGCATAATTTAAACTTTGCAGCACCAATGTGTTGAGTACATTTAGTTTATAATTTGGCTTTTGATGGCAGAATCACCACTGTTATAACCACAAAACACTCATAGCAAGCGACCCCACAAAGACTTTGGAGTGTTGATGCAGGCAGCCTTTGCCAACACTGAATGGCAGGGTCCTAAAATAGGATCATATGAACACAAACCCGGATTCTTTTCAGTGCTATTCACAACACTGGGGCACTTCAGCCTCCACGAGAAGTCTAAAAATATAATATTCTTAGCCCGTCCTCCCTTGTTTGAAATAACAGGCATCAAATGTTTCTGAAAGTGCCTGCGCTTACCTTGCTTGCATCCTAGGATACGGCAGGCCGGGAAAGGGCCCAACCAAACACAGCTGTTTGTCCCATTAAGTCTCAAGATAAGTAAGTAAAGGTCAAAGTTTGCGGTGGGGTGGGGGGAGATTTTAGTGCTCCGTCTGGCCAAAAATATTTACTCAAGCAAAGTTACCATCATCATTCTCCGATTACTGCACGTACATGTGTGTTTACAACCTCACGTAATGCGTTTTTCGTCAGACCACTTCTGGATGAGCACGTCACCACCAAATGCGGGTTGTGGAGAGTTATTTGACCATACTTCACCATACTGGTCAGTGTAGGGCGGTCAATGCAGGGAGCACAACAGACGTGGCAGCATCGACGATCGATGCAACAATAGATTTAACTTTTTACTACACTGCCCACTGTGTTAGCACAACAGCCTGAAACGTCTGTTGTGCATGGTGGTCACCCATCCAAGCACGATCTTCTGAGATCTGATGATATCGGGCATATTCTTGATTTGGTCACAGGCTCGTTGCTGAAATCTTCTAGTCACAGTATCGCCAGTAACGTTAGACGGACGTTTGATTTTAAACCGGAAGAATCCGTTAAGCGATGAAGGTCACTTTCACAGGTGTCCTGCATGTGTGTATGATTCTCCATTACCTGTTAGCACAATTATCTGGCTTGCATCGCTGTTCATCTGTCTGTTAGCCCTTTTAAAATGTCCATCATTTCAAACACCTTGCGACTACTAAAATAACTTGAAAGAGGCACTGGGTCCATAAATAAATGATTGGTCAGCTGCGAGTAAAACGTCTCAATCTTTGACAAACGTCACAAGACTGTATATGTTCGTATGCCGTTCAACAGTGCTGTCATACCTTTGCCCTTATCTTGGGGTCATGTGAAAGGTCTTTGTTAGACTACTGAATACCCTCTGAGCACATTGGCTGAAATCTACTGAATAGCGCTCGCAAGCGCCCGCTGGCAGAAGGCTGAACTGTCATGGTACAGCTCGCCAGATGCTTTAAACAATGGCCTGTGGTTTTAAATGTTTGTATAGAATTTCAGTTTTAATGCCTTCATTGTACTTTTACAAAGTGTAGCAGTTTTTCATTTCAAAAGTAGGAGACACGGGGGAATTTCTCACCGCTCCATACACTGGTGCTTAAACATAAACAACTGGATATAAAAAAAAATATTTCTGTAAATCCTAAAACTTTGTTTCTCTTGGCAGTGTGATACCGTAAACACATTTTATACATGTCTAAGAGCTTCAGACAGACCTTTTGATGGTACGGTATTTATATACCCTCTTATTTTAAGTAACTAAAATTATAAATTCTCTTTGACTCCTTGCGTGCAGACAACAGTAGGCCATTTTAATCACATTGTGGGTTCCTCAAATAAAAATAAATGGTACGTTAAATAAATATATATATATTTTTAACCAGTGGAAGTAAATTTACCCAGCCATGTCGCCAAATTACTTCCTGAAACCTGCTGTGGAATCTCAGCAGAAATTTTAGGATTTTGTAGCATGGTAGTTTCATGCAATTACGTTAATCTCAAACGTCACAATTCCACTATGCACTCCAATGGTTTCCTTTGGGCTTGGTGTGCGATGTTGACTGCACATGCTCAGCACTTTAGGGACCCAGGCACCACAAATGGCCATTAAAGAAGCAAAACAAAACTGGAACCATCACAGGTAAGTAAGCATTGTTTCATCCCAGGCGTGTTTTTCTGCAGTATACCTAAAGACAAAAGAAACTAACGCGTAAGCTGAAGCTGTTCTGTGGCCATAGCTTAGGTTTCTTAACAGCATATCGCGTCTCTTCACGAGTCTTAATAATGCAGCGGCTGGTGTGAACTCAGCAGTCGCGTACGTATGTACAGTATGTATGTACAGTATGTGTGCACAGGCCTTTTGTCAATCCACTGCTGGACGAGGACCCTCTCCATGCCATTCGGGTCAATTTTCTTTTTCTAACCATACATGAATTGGTCAATGTGGATTGATGAAGGCAGGGAGCATAGATATGGGAACATAGTACAGAGCAAGGTTGGATGTTTCTGTATTGCCCTCTACTGCCCACATAGCCCCACAGTAGCCTATACCACCTGTTGTCTGCACGGTGGTTACCCATCCAAGCACTCTACAGGCTCAATCCTGCTTCGCTTCTGACGTCTGATGAGACCAGGTGTGCTCGGGGGTTATAAGGTCACAGGTAGGTCCACTTCAACAATGTTGGTTCATTGTGGCACTTTTAACAATAGCGCTCTTGCACAGGTGCTCGATGTAATGTTAACATCACAGAACCATGAGATATGTCATTGTCTTGGTGAGCCCTTCATTCAACGGCGGACTGATCATGGCTGATGATTATGTTACTTTACTCATGTATATGTTGTAAAGCAAAGGCTAAAACAGCTTCAACAGATGCTTAACTCACTTTAAAATTTGCTTAAGGAATTACAAAAACACAATAAGTCCTGGGTCAGAGATTTTATGGTTTGTTCTCAGACTTTTAAGGCACTTGACAAAACACACCTTTCAGACTCACCATGATAACAATGATGCTGTACATCTAGGGGGTCGTATTTCTGACGCTGCTGCGACGTGAATTAATTCCTTTGACAAATATCAAGGAAATCAGACCTGGGCCTACCTCCGTGCCCATTATTGCAGTGTGTCTCTCAATATGCCACCATTGTGTTGCTGGCTGTTCCTGCCCTCCCTGTATCACAGCAACTTGTGCCGTCCGTGCTCTCTTGAGCTTGCGGCGGCTTGTAACTAGAGAGCCAAAGGTGCATTAATGTGTGCGCTCAAGCCTGTCATCAATATACATTTCTTGCCCACTCGCTGAAGTGACCTTTGTTTGATTCGGGTTGCCAGCTTGACTCCCATCTCAATGTGGGAAAAAAAAAAATTCTTTTTTTTTTAAGAATGCCCCTGATATGGTACAGTATTGTCAGTATGTAAAATGTCGGGGTTTTTTTTTCTCTCTCTCTCTTTGCCGTTTAATGTGCTTTTGAGATCCACTGTATGTTGTTCGGAATGGAATTAATTTCCTGCAGAAGCTCTTATCACGTGGCGTGAAACATCAGACATCATTCCGTATTCAAAATACGCGGTACTCCTGGAAAGCGCAGCGGAGAGAGCGAGCTATGCTTGCAAAACCTGCGCAGTGTGTGTTTTTTGTCTGTTTGAAGATATCCTTTTTCTAAGACAATTCTATCTTAGAAAAAGGATATCAATTGTGATGGGATTGTCCGTGGTGGAGGCACGTTTATGAGCCCATGGATAATTGTAAATCCCAACCCTTAACTTCCTGCAACGAAACCGCTAATGCGGGGTTTAGTGTAAGGTGTAACGTGGTGTTAATCTACCAGCATCCCTTACGACGATCCATAGTCTGCATTTGTAGGTTTCATAGTGTGGACTTCCGTCAAATATGACACTGTACTGTACTTGGGGTTAAACTAACAAACGGTGGCATTGAACTATTTTGCATGGGATTTGATAATACATTCCACCGAAAATCTGGTGATTCTATAGGGAGTCTTTCTCACGAAGTTGGGCAGTCCTGCTAAAGAGCTGGTGAGCTCTCATAACCTCATGCAGCGTTGCTATCACATTATCGTCAGCCATGACCAATCCACCGCTGGACGAGGGCCTCCCCCCACGCTGTCGGAATTTTCTCACGATCCTGCGCCGTGACAAACAATCCATCTAGCACCTGCGCACGAGCTACGTAGTAATCCCGTCGTCCTCTCGAATGCAATTCTCTCCCCTTGAAGCGCGCCAGTATTTTAAGCCGACGGCTAGACGCCGGGCCAGCCAAAACCGCCGGCCTCACCGCACTGGTTTGTGCTGATTCGAAAATGTCACCGATCCGAGTTCCACTGAACTAAACCGCGCCTCAATGTTCATGGAGAAGGTCGCACCGTCTTGGATTGGGGATTGCTAACGGCCCATACTCATTGCGGGACTGGCGCAGCCCTCGGGGCTGATATTTGGATTCCATCCCTCGTTAGTTCGACGCGCTGAAATTACACGCACGAAAACACTGGTCTGATTATCGCCAGGTGCAAGCGGATTGCTCTGGCTGGCAACTCCCATGTCTGCTGGGAATGCTGTGTGTGTTTTTTTGTATTGCCTTTCCTTTTGCTGTTCCCACAGCCTCATAAATCCAGACCATTCCAAGTAAAACATTGGACTTCCCCTTTAAACTTCCTCGTCATATTTACCTTCAGAGTGATCCAAATTCAACACATTACACATGTGCGAATTATGTATGCGCTTTATTAAAATGAACCCAATTTTATTTTCTTCGAACCAACGAAGGGAGAGCCGGTGTCATTGTTTATGCTGAAAATTATTAAGAAAAATGTTGCTGGTTATGTGTTTTTTTTATTTGATCACAACACGAAAACAGCCAACTTCAGTGGATCTCTGTCTAGACCCGGATAAACTAGCAGGGACATTTTCCAATGAAATTTCAAGTAAAAATTCTACCCGAATATATAAATGTTAAACTGTAATACTTCTTCTTGGTTCTTTCGGTAAAGTCACGTAGAAGGGAAATAATAAAAAATAAAAATAAAACATAATAAAATAATTCTCACGACGTGAAACCCCCCGCCCACCTCCTACGCATTCCCCATAAATATGCTAAATTCCTCTTGATATGCAAATTATTTTGTCAAGGCGCTCTTCTTCCCCTTCCAACCCAGCTTAAATATACGCTCCAAGCTTGGTGATGTTTCATTCTTCACCTGAGGACGGCTGCTTGCGTTGTGGCCGAAACGTCGTGAGAATTATTTTATTATGTTTTATTATTATTATTTATTATTATTTCCCTTCTACGTGACTTTACCGAAAGAACCAAGAAGATGAATCCCTGCAGTCATGAAAGCTTTAAATCGAAATTTAAACTGTAATACATTACGTGAATGCAGAAAGCACCATCGGTTGTGCTCACCGAACTTAAAGTGACCCAAGCTTCATGCGCGACGCAGTACGTTGTTCCTGGAATTCCAGCCCGGCGAGCCCTTTGAAAGGTGCCGTTTAATTCTTGCAAAGTCTCTTTTCATTACGTCGTTGAAGTTGTTGTAAAAGATGAAAAAAGTGCGAAATAAATTGACTTCAAATACCAAGAAATCGTTCTGTCATGCAATGCTTCAATGGTGACACAGGCCATCACTGCTCACTTGAGCATTTATTTTCATTGGCTGTTTTAATGTGTCCAAGTTTGAAATGATATCATAAGGCAAGTAAAGCATAAGTGACGCATGCATCATTAATAGGTTAACACAACACAGAGAAATGGTGTCAAGATAAATTCAATCCCATGCAAAGCAATCTGCACTATGTCTTTACATGTTTACCTTGTTCAGTGAGGAAAAGCCTTTAATCAAACTATGCTGTTATTATAAATAAGAAATGCCGCTCCTAAAATGGATAAGGATAATTTTGAGAACCTTTTTTTAAATACCCCAATTTCATCCCATTGGGCTATCGGCATCATGTCATGAGACCAAGTATCTCTTCTGATCTCTCAGAGCCATACACTCCTTCGTGTTTGTGTCTAGCCCGTGGAAGTAGATATCGCAGAACTACTGAGATCCGTTCAAGGGACCCTGCAGCCCGCACAGTAGTGGAGGCGGTGGTTGCGAATGCCCCGCTATTCAGCACTGCGCAGGCGAAGGTTGGTGGATCACAGAAATGTTGCAAAACTCTGACCCAGTGGGCGTCCAGGGGCCATAACCCTGCCTTGCAAGAAGCTGGTAGATCGAACGTGGACTGCATTTGTTGGTTCTGTACGGGATAGAATGTTACCCCCCTTTGCACAGGTGGGTTTTCTCCGGGTACTTCCATTTTCCCCCGGGGACATGTAAACACTCATGATTGATTGATCGATAACACTTTTATATGTAGAGGACCGCAGAGCGTGGTAGGGGGGAGGGATTTGGCGCTGGATTACCGCCTGGTTGCCTTTCGTGCTTGTCTAAGATTCCTCACGTCTGTGAGCGAATATTGTGCGCGTTACCAGAGTAGAAATTATTTTTGATTGTGAAGGGGCAGCAGCTTTTCCCACGCTCTGCCACTGAGAGCAATATTTGTCACATGGCAGTCAAAACCGATATTCTATCTTCTCTGAGCTGGAATGTAGCCAAATTTATGTGCACAAGCACATTTTATGTGATGGGGGGGGGGGGAGTAGTTTGGTGAAGTCATTGATGGCTGGGCTGAGACCATTGAGAACCCATTTGAGAATCCGGTTTAACCACAAGTCGCTGCCTGGATTCAAACCCAGGATCTCAGCAGAGTGAGCTTAGTGCTCTGACCTCTTGAGCCACCCAGCGACCTCACCGTTGTAAGCCGATTGCGTCAATAGGGCCCCAAAAAGGGTCTAATGTGGAAGATAGATTGGCTTATGTAGATAAACCATGAGCATATTTCATTTGATTGTTATTATTATCGCTACATGTGTTTATCCATTGATAACATAAAACACTTTGAGTGGCAAACAGATGAGAAGGAAATGTCACTAAAGTACCACATCGGTAAAACTATAGGATCGCTACAAATTACCTTTGGGAATGCTCCACTGGTTACTAGAGATGCACCTTTGGCTTGGTTTGTAATTGGATCGACCTGATTTACTCACGCAAAAAATAAAAATAGTTGGCGAATTAGACCCGCAGAGCTTGTGCCCGAATGTGACACGATTGCACCCCATCCTAATCTAGAAATAAACAAGTAGTAAAATTCAAAACATATTCATGGATATTGTGTAACACATTCCAATATGAGTTTGTCCTCGGAAGTATTAACAGAGAGATATAATGCAGATTTGATAGAAGCTCTGCAGCGGAGAGTGTGGGCTAGTACGTCTCTAATAGCGGCACAACTTCACACTGAAGTTTCGTTGAGTTTGAAGTATCTTTACGCAAGTTATCATACCCCCTCCCACCTCATTGCAGACAGATGCATAGAGCTGCTGCATGAAGGCTTTCAACCTCAGCTGGAAAGTGTTAAAAAAAAGGTTGCAGGAATAATTATTCCTTTCCCTAAGTTGATTCTTGTTAACCATGGACGGTACTGTATTTACCATTGCAATTTGTAGCAGTTTGCCAAAGTCACGGATCAAATCACAAGTCGTTTGTTATTTGTACTGTTTAGTGTTAGAATCAAGAGATATTGCTACATTAAGATATATAATAGATTTTAATGCTGTATTATGGAGCTGTAGTTACACAACTGCGAAGTGAGAACTTTGGAGACGTGGGTTGCTGGAGCGATCGCGTAGAGATTTGTGAATTTACCCATAAACCGGCGCAGCTGTGAGGTAGCTAGACAATTGCCAATGGGCCCTCCCTCTCAAAGCTTGCGTGCGTTATCCCCCTCGAGAACGGTCGGTTTCCTCCTCCCACGTGAAGCAAAATATGCATCGTTTTGATGGTAATAGGCAAATAATCCAATGCAGAATTTTCTCTTGAAAAAAAGTATTCAGACTCTACAAGACTTTTTAGTTTTTATAAATAAAGGAATGTTTGGTAATTGACAGCAACAAAATAACTTCACGTAATTTTGTGTATGCTATTTAATTGTGAACATATTATAACATGTATTGTTATGCAATACATGTAAATCCTGTTCCAATTGATCCAGGATCCGATCGAAGGACCAATCCAGATCATATCCAGGTAAAAACGTGGATTCATTTGGATGGGTTCACAATGGGATCATGGCCCAGATCCTCAATCCAAACACGTGGTTGTGATGAATTACAGTGGACTGGAACCATGCACTCTCAGTACACAACATTCAGGCATCTAACGATGCGTTTTTTTATATTAGGACATTAAACATATCACAACGTACGTGGAAAATGTTGTCTTAACTGATGCTAGAAGTGGGTCTTGTTGCACCAACACAGGACAGCTCATTTGTTATCAGCATTAATCTGTAAGCATTTACTTCTCGTTCAACTGATATCCGTATGGTCATGCTGGTGGTGGTTTGGTATGGTCAACATACACACAACTGTACAATATCTTAAAATAAATAAAATGAATGGGCAGCATACGAAGTGCAGTCATGCTCGGAAATTATTGCACCAAAATTCCTCGTCAACCTTTTGGGGCCTGGAGTTGGCAACAACTGTTTTTGTGCGGCATCTTGCGATGCATTTGTTTAGATGTTGTACGAATCCAAAATTGATTAAGTAATTGTATCGTCCGTGCCTTTATGCTTTATGCAGACACAGTCAGTTGTGAAATAAGGTACTGAAAAAGCTACCGGAATATGCACTCTGTTGGACACGGTCAAATTTTCTGTCTCGAATCAGAACACAATGGTATTATTATGATGCTTGAAACGATCTAAGAAATCGAGATGCAGATGCATGCTTGCATATTCGTGTATGTTTACACCTGTGTACCTTCTTGCCTGTGTGAACTTTGCATGTGGATGGAGCCATTCTTTGACATGCACAGTACGTAACTTGGTGTATATGCTCTCTGCTGGACGTGTGATAAAATAGAATGCATTACGTTTCAATAATAAAGCTTATTCGAAGGCAATTGCATTAAACGTTATTTCAGGGTACGTTCCGTGGCATATGGCTGTCATTTCAGTGACGTGGAGGTGGGATAGGTGGATCATGCAACAGGATGGCAACGATGGGTGTGCGTGACACCAGAATGGAGGGCAATGGGGGGGGGGAGGGGGGCTTTACACGCGAGGCAGCACAGCGAGTGCGTTTTTTGGCCTGACATGTTTGTGTTTCCCTCTACACGTGTGCGTTTTGCCTGCGCCATTCGGTTTACTCTCTCTCTCTTCTTCTGTGCAAAAAAATAAAATTCCAGTCGTCCCAAGTAGGGGCCCCCGTGTAAATCAAAGGGTTGATGATGTCGTGTGGATCTACTGTGTACATGCACTTAAAATACAAATGATGTTGATGAAGCGCTGTGAAGAGGCAATTTTATTTGTAAAATTAGGTGTAAGAGTAATTGTATTCTCTTTTTGCTTCCACATGCGAAACATTCCCTAAAAAGGAATTAGCATATACCCAAAACGCAGGCCCCCTTCTGAAAAGGTCTTGATACACAGGCTTTCCTGGATTATGAAAACACATTAATATAATTAACTATTTCACAGAGATTAAGGAATTCAATGCAGTGGAACTCCTCTTATTCACGTATATATGTTTATTGAACTTCTTTCGCACCGTTTGTTGCCGACCGTGCTAATCCACGGTGATGTAGGGAATGGACATCGTGGGATCCTGTTATCCGCGATGTTATCCGTGAATTTAGCCACTTACAATCACAGATAATAGCATTCATTTGCCGATGAGCTCCACTTATCCATGAAAATGTGTGGCTAATAGGAATCCATTCCTCAACGCAGGATGGGGAAAAAAAAACCCAGGGTGATTGTGACGAACAGGAACAACCGAGGCACGGACAATACACGAGTTTTCCCAGGTCCTAGGGATCTCACGGATAACAGGAGTCACAGGTGCAATAAGGCCACGCATAAGAGGAGTTCTAATGTTCAGTGATGAGTCTCACTCAACACAAGACGATTGGTAGCTGACCCATTGACAATGTATTGATTCCGTTCGGACTTGACAGCACCCTACTGGGTTGTTGCCCACACATGATCCGTGGTGGCCACAGCGGAGGAAATGGTATTTTCGGTGGTGCACACTTCCACGCTCTTCCCCTGTGGACGCATTCTCTGCGTCAGCTGGAATTTTTCCAGCTCCCGTACCGCTTCCTCGGCTTTAGACTCCACAATCTGTGGTGGCACACAACGGTGGTGGTGGGGGAGGGGGGAATGCCGTGAGCCCGCGTTTCCCGTCGCCAAATTTGTTACCGAAATCGGCGATGAAAATATTTCGTCCAATTAAGTTTTCTTTTGTTCAGTCAACGACGACCAGGACTGGAACACAATCATCATGTGTGGCAATGGCTACAGCTATGGCGACCCACAATAACCTCAATATGACTGACCGATGATGAGATTAAATTAACTATTCTGAATGAACATGAACTATAAGACAATTTAGCGATGTTCTATAAGAGACAGTGGTTGTACCGAGAAATACTAACAATGATAATTTACTCTTTCCCAAGTAACACCTTTCTTGCCGCTTTCACACTCGTGTTGTTCATTGCGAGATCTTCAATAATTTTCTTTTCCGAATGGATTTAGGATTTTCGTGGTTTCAGAGAGATTGTTATCTGCTCTTTTTACCCCCCCCCCCACCCCCAGACATTCAATAATGTACTGTCCATGACGATTTTAGTTACCACTTTACAAGAACTGTACGAAAATATACTGAAATAAAATCATTGCTATTTCTACAGGAGAGCTGTTTTGGGCTTGAACACCATCTCACCTGGCATACAAACACGAGGGTACACACGCATGCATGCATTCATACGCACACACTATACAGTATCCGGAATTACTTTAGTTGATGCTACACACAACACCAACCTACACTAAACACGCCCGTGCAAAATATTGCAAAAATTCCAAGACGGCAGGCTTGAAAGCAAAACAGGCTGATTGCTCGCTTGATGATAACAAGGCCATGCCATTTATATGTAATACACAGCCATCACTCATGCTCTGTCATTCTTGGGATTATGCCCACTGTACCTGGCTACTGTCAATGCTGAGCTTGCTCCTCATGATTTCATCCATGTAGTCAAAGTCTGGTAGAGGCATGTGGAACCCAAACTTGCCGTTCAGCCAGTACGTCAGCTGGCTACCTTTCCCCTGGGACACGCCACACGGTGAGCATGGCACACTAATCACAAGTGTGTCGATGCGCAAAATGAGCACTCAGGTTGTGGTCATTGCTGCTGGTGTTTCTGCGATGTAAATTCCACATTCCTATGGTAGGGAATATATGCATGGTGTGCAAATACCTTTCATAAATGCTGTGACAGCGGTCAATCACACTTTTTCTCAGATTGCTCAATATTTGACACGTGTTCATAACATGTTAAATCCAAAATGCAGAGAATGAGGCTTTGCAATACGCTTATACTTTACGGTAAGGAATTTGTAACTCTTCTGTTTTCAACCCTTTTTCAATATCAAATAGATGCGTGTATGTAGTGCATCCGTGCGTGTGCGTATGTAATAATAATACTACTACAAAGGGGATTAAAACAAGTGATAATGTTTAAAGTATCTGATTTCTCGAAGCTAATACGATCACTTGAACAAGCGATCAAAGCAAAATGATCTCAAGGAAATACACTGATATGCACAGGGCATCTTTTAACAATGGTCACTCACAGCAAGCTCCATTACACTGGGTGAATGAGTGCTCTTAGGTTGAGGTGTATGAAAGGTTTGTGTGCATCGTTTTGCTTATTGAAAACCCAAATCAGATGTGATGCCTGGTTGCCCCAGATTAAGCGCATTCACTCTGCAAGGGAAGTATGCTCTTATAATATCTGGCTCACGCTCCATGAAAACATTGGACCACCCAGGCAGGAGAGACCACGGCTTGCTTGCATGGTGTGTTTATAGCATAGCATTGTCCGTGCACGTCATGAACTTTTGTATCGCCAGGGAATTCTAATCTAAGGGTGGCGATCAAGATACATATTTCTTTATTTTTAAACATGTGCAGAGAAGTATTATTTACACAAGGGGTTTCTTGTCTTGCCAGATTCTTGCACGTTATATTACATTAGCAACCTGCATTTTTGTTCAGCTGTAAGCCATACCAGGCAATATGAAATTCAATGAACAGCAATGTGAACCCTGATCTGTTCAATCTCCAGTCTACCTCATCTTCCCAGTTCATCTGGCCCTTTGAGAAAGTTTGGAAAATAGTCGGAGACAAGTTATGTCTCGAGAAGGAAATGCATGCTTTCAGATTCAGCGGGTGTGGGTTTCCCAAGACTTTGTTTTATCACCATCAACCACCGAGGCCGCATGTTCTTCGAGCACGACCCACTTTTTTTACGGGCATCACCATTGCTATAATTTCTTAGTGAGAGTAATGGACCTATAGAAAACTTTATGGAATACCACTGGATGTTGACATTTATAGCTGATAAATCAATGATAAATGTGTGTTTTTAACTTAGGCAGCCTTATGGCCTTAGAAAAAACGCAGTGGCCACATTTTAAGTGGTAATTTAGTGGCCCCATTTTACTCTTGAGGCCATACAACTTTCTGAGAAACGAACGTTAGGCAATATCCACATCCATGCACATACCTTCAGTTGGATTGCTCCCCTCTCAACCAGTTCGTAACCTCCAATCGATTTCAAGAGAACCGCGGTTGATTCAGAAACGTGGATGCGCAGAGCTGTCACAGTGTTTAAAGGACAAATAAGAGTTAGCGTACCATCTGTGAACTGTGTGCGCACATACTTCAATGTGTCTCCGCTAATGTTTTTTCCCCCCCGCCAAACCGCCCTGTTTAAAATAAAAAAGAATGAATCACAACAAAAAATAAAAATAGTTTTTTGTTTTCTAATAAGCCACTTGGCATACATCGGTACACCAATGTCTTATTTGGGGCACGTTGCGGTGTTAAAAAAACAATTTCCATAAAGCGTGCGCATATTTTGTAAATCCCTCACTGGGCTCACTGCCTCTTCTCATCTAAGGCGAATGCTAATAGGTATCAGGGTTTGTGTTTACATTTCAACGGCAAAATAATCAGCCCAATGTAAAGTGTTCCTCTATTTTCTCACATTCCTATCCAGTCAGCACGAACTTATAAACAAGGAATTTGGAGTTAAAGGAGCAAAACTTAATTGCAATTCCAGACCGAGTACAAAGCACGGTTCACAAATATACATACGGTATACGTATACGTGTGTGCTGCCCGCACTTGTCTTTCCATTCATAATGGGGGGGGGGGTATTTTATGTAGCCCAGGACAAAAATGTTCAAAAATGTTTGTGTTGGCTGTAATGCATACTGTTATAAAGTCAGATTTTAGTGTGTGGCTTTAGCTTGCTCCATGTTCATTTGCCTCATCAGGGTTATGTTACAAAATTGGCTTCACGGACCCTCGGCTCTATTAATTACTAACTTCCCGAGTGCCTCGGCTTAATTCCTACAATCAAGGCTCTGTTTCTGGTGATTCCAAGTCAGGGTTCCGTAATTACAGGGCTGTGACAAGGAGGACACATAATATGCAATGGAGAGCAGGACTTCTCCATTGCCTTGTCAATGTACCGTAAATTAATTACTTCATTAGAGTAACAAACACTTTATTATAAACATTTACCATCAAACCCAAGAGCTATTCATGAAGACAGCAGTGGCTTCTATTAGAATGTTAACTTATGTACGGTGTTTGCTCACTCTGGAAGACAGAGATCAACTCATAGGCGCGCGGAGGAACCACAGACGAGTGGAAAGGTGGCAGTGAGCCGGCAAAAAACATTTGCCCAGGCTCTGCAGTCCTCTATATATTAAGATGTGTTCAGCCAATTAATTCGTGTTTTTTACATGTGGGGGGAAACTGGAGCACCCAAGGGTAAACACATACATGTTGAAGGGACAACACTCTATCCCGCACAGATGGAGCAGATGGAGTTAAGTCAACATTTCCCTGTACCGCCTTCTCCTGGAAAGCCAGGGCATGGCAGCTCTGTAGATGCCCAAAGGAAGGGAGTTTCACAGCATTTGCGTGATCCACCAACCCTCTCCACCACCAACGTCTGTGTGAGTCTAAAACCGTACCTTATTAACATGGGTATATTGTGTCTGTGAAAAGCTGCGTTTACAAAGAAGTCTGGAGGATATTTTTCTCACTCGATATTCCTCGGGAGGCTTCATACGAGTGCCGTTTACATTGTTCACAGAGCTCTGTGAAGTTAGCACACACATATATTGTTTTCCCCGCAGCTCTGAGAGGGCCTAAAAAATGCTCAACAGCGAGTGCCTGCTGCAAGAATGCAGCCACTAATGTCATGGAGCCATGAACACTCAAGCAGCCCAGCCACGAAGTGCACGCACACTGCCAAGTTGAGAATTGATGCTGCAGTTCGGTCAATGCTTTCTTTGTGCTGCAAATTATCGTCGGACCTGGCTGCAAGAGATTCTTTACCAAAGCATCAAAGTGGAAATTAATTAAAGTTGAATTTGAACCGGAGGCTCAGAGATGCCAACACGGTTGTCTGACTGAGGGGATGCACAAACCACCCAGATGCACTTTTAATTACTCTCTTGAAATAAAATTGTTTTTTTGCGTGTCCGTGTAAAATAAATGTGATATTTTGTGTGAAATTTACATTGTTAAATTATTCCATTTTGTCAGTGACTTGCAGTGATTGTACGTAACCCTAACACAAAGGTGAGTTATGTATCTGTTGTATTTCACAGTTATAGACCTTGCAATTTTGAGATGATAGAATTTGACCACCTGCCACTCGACCTATCGGCATAAACAATTGTTACGAATAAACCCACTTGTTAATAATTTATATTTTCCTATAAATATTATCTGGCCTGAAGTCATTCAAGGATCACTTAATTTCAATGACAAAAAAAATATTAATGATCTCACAAATAATGCATCGATGTATAAATTATAATTGCTTCTTATGCTTACGATCAATACGTGCATCGAAATGCATGCAAAAGACCTGACGTATTTCGACTTTTTATTTGCTGCATTTAATGGGTTTTTTGTCACCCCTGCAGCCAGTAGAGGCGTTACCATTCACGCCTGTGTTAAACAAGAATGTTGAATTGAATCGTGACCCTGAATCACGACGGTTCACCGTATCGCCGCGGTGATTCTGTAAATTATGCGACATGGGAAAATCTAAACGGTGTAAATGTTGACGAATGGAAACGGCTGCTACGACATTGGTTGTGCTCTGCTCACGGTAACCGGTGCTCTCCATGCGTGAGGCCACGTTGACGGTGTCTCCGAAGAGGCAGTACCTGGGCATGGTGTTCCCCACCACTCCTGCCACCACCGAACCTGACGGCATTAAAACGACAAGGTACACACATCGCACTCAAGTTTAGCACTTCGCGGCACACTATCCGCCGTGGGAAATCCCACATTTTGTTGAAGTGATGGGAAGTTGTTTTGTCCCAGGTGCGATAAGTTACAATGCATGCTAAAGCCAGTGAGGATGCATCATTGCATCCACTCTTAACACTCCTATATTGGTCCCAATTAGTGAGTGGTGTAGCTATCAAGTGTGCAGGAAGTGCAACTGCACTGAGACCCACAAGTCGAAGGGGGCCCGGGTGCTGAGCTACGAACAGGAGCTCAGGCAAACGGGGGGGAGGGCCCTGTTTCATTAATTTCACCAGGGCCCATGCCAACCATGTTACGCCACTGGCTCATGCTCTTGGGATGGACCTCAATGGAGACTCATTCTCATTACCCATAGTGCCGTCTCTCTGGGGTGAGCTTTCAAGTTGCACTGTATGTTCCTTCGTCAGACGTAATGCCGGACAACATGCGACACAACCCGAAAACAAATCGGAGAGTTGGTCAGCAAAGGTGACTCGTGACTGCTAATGGGAGGCCGGGCATTACCATTGCCTCCTTCTCCTCCTCCTTGCTATAATCAGCTCAATTACCGCTGTTGACGCCGATGCGAATTTTGAGCTGTTCCTTGGGAAGGTGGCGGATGCGGAAGTTTATGATGGAGCTCAGAAAGTGCAGGGACATGATGGAGATCTCCTCCACGTGCCGCACGCCGTTGCGCACAGGGAGGCCGCTCGCCACCATGTACGCGTCCCCGATGGTCTCCACCTGCGGTGGTGGGGGGGAGAAAATCCGATTGAGGTCGGTTCACCGGCCGGTGCCCGATGAGCGGGAGGGCAGCGCAACATGTTTTGACTGCGTTTTAGGCGGAGGGGTTGTGCGGTGGCCAAGAGGTTTAGAGTGCAGCAATGGCCTCACTTCACAAACGATTGGTCAAATATTCCACGCTGTAGGACCTTCACGAAAAAGAGCCTTGTGATTCAGGGGTCCTATCCTTGGCCGAACAAAGGGCGTTATTGTCCCTTTTGTATCAATAGTAATAATATGTCCACCCACAATACTTAGTGGGAGTCTGAGGAGACCTTGTTCCTGGCCAACGCTGACACTTCGTGGCGAGTGATATCAGAAGCGGTCCGGGGTCTCCCCTAAGTTTACTCGGTCTAAAAATGAGTGTAGTGTGTAAACATTAGCACTGGGGAAATGAGGGTGGGTGGGGATGGTGCTGGCACACCCTCGCGTGCCATCTCAACCTTGACAGTTCTTCTTCAGCAGCACGTGCTTTTCACAGTCTGCAAAGCTTATATGGGAGATCTTTGTGTGTGTGTGTGTGTGTCTGTTATAATGATTCCCGGACAATGAAGGAGACCTTGTAGACATCGTATTCCCTGATGATGTCATCGAGGAGGTTGTAGAGGTCGTTGAGGAGGGTGATGACCTCCAGTGGGCTGCTGATGGCGCTCATGGCCGTGAAGCCCACGATGTCGCAGAAGAATATGGTCACCTGTTCAAAGTGCTCGGGCTGCACGGTCTTGCCGGCCTTCAGCTGTTCCACAACAACACTGGCGCAAAGGGAGGGACCCCACAACACTGTGAGCCATGGGCAGCGCCAACCTGCTTACCACTTACGTCGTCATCGTCGTCGTCGCCGTAAGTCATCGTCATGAGTCATAGTCAATCCAGCGCTCGATGAAGGTTTTCCCAAATTGCCGTCACCTCTCGCTATCTTGCCGTGTGATGTTGTATACTTTACGAGGGGTCTAAGTGACCCCTTGGCAGATGGGGAAAGGAGGTCATTAGGACAGCAGGCCTAGGGCTGAGGCGATCCCGTATGTTTCCCAGTAGATCTTAAGTTGGGGAAAAATAACCACCGTTTGTGTGGAGATGTTGTAGACGCAGGGACCAGAACACGAGGCAGCGTCCTTCAGCAAACAGAAGGCAAGGGTTTGCATCCCCGGCTCTGATTACCCTGCTGGGTTTTTTTTTATCCAACGCACTTAGCTGCAGCATCCGTCCACTGAGCAATGCCATTTGTTACCTAAATAATGCACAGTAAGCGGTGTAGCGGTGACACGGTGGTTGGTACACTGCGCTATGAACCTGAATTTGAGTGACAGCCACGGCTAACTACAGCAGTGAGTGATACCTGAACTAGCTCTGTGCTGTCCCTTCACTAACTTGCACCGGCCAGCAGCGCAGTGATGTATAGAACAAAAACCCCAGTGACCAGCACGCTATGTGGAGATTAGAATCCAAATATTTAGGCTTGAGGCATCCGATGAGCTATGAAGCCCTTTTTCACAGATGTGCAGTAGGGGCCGCTGAGAAAGTTCCAAGAACAAACAATACAAAAAACCCTTCATCCAGCAGTGGACTGAGAACGGGTTATATTATTATTTAATATACAATACCTTTTATTTTAACAGACTATAGCCAAGCGGAGGGTGGGGCGGGGGGGGTAACATAACCCTTATTTCCCTACCCCCACAAAGCAAGGATGCCACCTATGCTGAGTGAATAATGGGAAACAGATGCCAGCACTGTGAGACTTGAAAAGTGTGAAAAGCAATTTCACAAAATATGTACATTTACACGCAAGTGTGCTCAGCCACCTTCCACTGAAAATGTGCATGTCTGACAGTAACCTACAAAACGTTACATGAAAAACAAACTGAAGTATTACTGGCATATTGTCCAGCCACCATATGTAAATGTGAGATATTTGGCGTTCGGTTTGAGAAGGTTGATTTTATCTTTAACAGACTCCCAAAAGCTTTCTGCTCAAACGCTTTGTAAATATACACTGCGTCTCATAAAATGGTAAGTGTTGCCGATAACCAATTGAATTTGGCGCTGTTTTAAGACTGCCAGTTATAGTTTTTTTACACGTCTCAAAATGTTAAGCATTTTTTTTTTGTTTATGAAAGTTCGCGACAGCTAAAATCTACCGTACTCCTTTTTCATTGTCATCAGCCGTATTCTATTCACCGCTGGACGAAGGCCTCCCAATGCCATTGCCACAACTCATCTCACTCCCACACGTGAGTTAATCTCGACACTCCCATCAACCATTGTAGTGACATGTCAACCATTCTAGCGACGTGTCCAGCCCCAGCTATGTGATCTGTATTTTATTTTGTCCTCTGATGCATGCATTCCTCTTACTCTCTCTCTCTCACTAAAGTTCGCAGGATGCTTCTGGATGTACTTTTTGAGATTGCATTAAAGATTATTTGTCAGTTTCCAATCCCTCTATATCATCGTAGGAAATGTGAACTAATTGTAAACAAACGTTCTTCTTCAGGCAAACTGTTCGGTCACTTTTCCCGCTCAAATTCCATTTTCCAAAAGGAGTTCAACCTGCTCTAACTTGCTTCTTGGTTTCACCATTTAGATCCTGATCCACCATAACTAACTGGCCGAGATCGACTTCTTCTGTCGTGTTTCCCAGTTGCGTCCCTCCAATAATTATATTGCTCGGAAAACTCATTGTACATGACTTTTGTTCTGGCCATAATTAACTTTTGCCTAACTTTGCACCCTTATTGATGAGGAATTTTCATGATTTCAAGAGTGCATTTGCATTAGTTGTTACGATAACGATGTGATCAACAAATCTGATATGTTAAGGCTATCTCAATTTATTTAGATGCCTTTAATTCTCCAATGTAATATTTGTAAAATATATTTTAATTCACCGTGAATAGCCTTGGTAAGAGTATTCATCCGTGCCTGACCCGTCTTTTAAACTGTAGTTTGTTACTTTCTTCATGAAATCTCACTGTCGGTGGTTCATCATTCCAAATGTCTGTTAATACGTTCTATACATTTGTTCATGAGGAAGCTGGGTCAGTTGTTGCATCAATGTTACAAGACCTATGCATCATGGAATTGTATCTCCATCATTCCTATCATTTACAAGGGGGCGATAGCGCTGATTTGAAGAATTGCAGGCTCATCAGTCTGCCATCACACATGCCGTTAATAACTTGTTTTATGAAGCTCATAGACAACCAATTAATGCACTATTTCTAGGCGAACCAACAACGACTGCAGCCTGGATTTAGGATAGGTATCGTATACCATGAAACGCACACACACAGTACTTCATTCCTATCATTTACAAGGGGGCGATAGCGCTGATTTGAAGAATTGCAGGCTCATCAGTCTGCCATCACACATGCCGTTAATAACTTGTTTTATGAAGCTCATAGACAACCAATTAATGCACTATTTCTAGGCGAACCAACAACGACTGCAGCCTGGATTTAGGATAGGTATCGTATACCATGAAACGCACACACACAGTACTATGAGTCTGATTCTCAAAAAGAGAAAACATGTTAAATATAATTTTTGCGGTCTAAAGATTGGGCAAAGCGTCTAAATCCCACCTCCACCCCCGTCTCTGTCCATCCAGCAGTATCGATCGATATATCATAGGTTGCCTATCAGCACGTGGTGTGTGACGGGGTAAAGTGTGGGGCATTTCGACCTCTTCCAAGACTTATGGACAGCATGGTGGACAGAGTAGGATAAAATATCGTTTACAAAATTAACCCGTAAAAACAAAGTTTTTCACTATAAATCCTTTATATGCGAGGCGGCTAGAGTCCTCTCGTCCTCTGGCTTGAGATGGCTGCCACCTATGGGTCAGATGATTGCCTGCCACCATTAAGCAATTGGTAATTAAATATAAAACAATTTTCCTAAAAAGTGTAACATTTTTGAAAAAAAAATTTCACGAAAATAAATTGTCACGCCCAACGAGTCTGTGTGCAAAATGTCAGCTCGATTGGATCACGGGAAGTGGGTTAAAAAACGACCGAAAGATTTGCACGGTCGTAAGCGTGCAAGCAAGCAAGCAAGTGAACTTAATATAAAGGATTTAAAAAGGGCTCTCTAGAGCTCCCTCTAGTTTAAGGGCCGTCCATAAATGACGTCACGCGATTTTTGGATGATTTATGACCCCTCCCCCCCTTCGTCACACTGCGTCACAAAAAGTCAGACCCACCCCCCTCAAATATGATGTCACAAAGCTTTGCCCCCCCCCCAAAAAAATATAAAACATGCTTCAAATCGCTTTAAACTATTGTCATTGTAGTGCGTATTTAATGTGGCGCTGCACTCTGATGTTGTAGGAGAAAACATTTATTAAAACGTCTATTTAGTTAAGTAGAACGTGTTGTCTATATTTATTTAAAATTGCGCATTTTGATATGACGTCACATTCATCAACCCCCCCCCCCCCCTCGTCACACATCGTCACAAATATCTGACCCCCCCCCCCCTAGGTGCGTGACGTCATTTATGGACGGCCCCTTAGATCTTTCCGCCGAAAGTGGCATGAACAAGTAGTTGCAGGTCTGCACCTTTACCTTTGACAATTATGCACAGCTTATATACCATGAAAGTGCATTTGATTCAGTGGCAACTTTCCGTTTTACGACATCATTTCTGCTATGACCTGCAAAGCGTGCACCTTTTATGTACCATGCACCATGCACGTATATTGAACTTCTCTCGCACTACACGTAGCCAGTCGTGTGAATCGGAGGTGCTCGTGTGAAAGAGAACGAACTATAGCCGGTACATCTTCTTGGTTCTTTCGGTAAAGTCACGTAGAAGGAAAATAATAAAATAATAAAATAATTCTCACGACGTTTCGGCCACAACGCAAGCAGCCGTCTTCAGGTGGAGAACAGGTCTGTCGAGAAGGCAGACCTGTCGAGAAGGCAGACCTGTTCTCCACCTGAAGACGGCTGCTTGCGTTGTGGCCGAAACGTCGTGAGAATTATTTGATTATGTTTTATTATTTTATTATTTTCCTTCTACGTGACTTTACCAAAAGAACCAAGAAGATGAATCCCTGCAGTCACGAAAGCTTTAAATCGAACTATAGCCGGTACCTCGGCAGCAGGCTGGACAGCAGACGGTCCGTCTTCTTCTTCTCACTCTCCAGCTGGGCCGTGCGGTCTTCCACCACCTCCTCCAGGTGGTTGGCGTATTTCTCCAATTTTGAAACCATGTTGTCCAAAATGCTCCTGTGTCTACCACGCCCCAGCATCAAGTATCCAGTACGTAAAAGATGCACAGGATAACTTTTAGACTTGGATACAGACGTCGTTACGATGCACGTACATATGTTGAACTTCTTTCGCACCGCACGTGGCCAACCGCGCTTATCGGAGGTGCGAGTTAAGGACAACAAACTAAACACAAAAAGCAGTTATAAGGAAATGCGTTTTCATTCTAGATTTAAAAGTGCATAGCTCCAGTGGATTCTTCCTACACACAACCTGAGACGCACCATATAATTTCTGTGTACGATGCTGAGAGCGCATATTAGATTTGGAGAACATTCCTTCACGATGCTTCATGAACCTCAAACAATATAATTCCTCTTTCACATTGAACGACTATGGCGTTTCAATTTGATGTCGATGAATACAAATGCTTTTAAATCGTCGCCTCCTACCTCATCTACTATCAATCTTGTGTATATTTACCGATTTATATAATTAATGTAAACAGTTTAAATTATCTCACATCTAACTCATGGGGTTATTTGCTGTGTTGTTAGTTGCTTCTGTTTTTTTTTAATAAACTTTTGCAACCAATGTCTCCTTTGAAAAAGATACTCGGTCTTAATGGGCCATCCCCTGGTTATCAATAAAGTTTTTTTTTTTTACGATTAAAAGTACTAAGCACAACATCTCACCGCACAATCCTATCCATCTCAACTGAAATCACAGAAAAGGTGGGGGAACACAAACCGCCGTTGACAATAGTGAATGAAACTGCAGTGGCTTGGACATGTGACACAAAGAGGGCGACAGCCCAACACTATCTTAGAGGGCCTGGTAAAAGAATATAAAAGGAGAGGATGACGCAACATCAAGTGGATGACAAATGTGATAACATGGACAGGTAAACCGGCACAACACCTCACAACAAAGGCTGCGGTGGACAAAAGACTGCAGAGAGTTGTTGACAGCCAAGGCATCGGCGGCGCAGCTGCCACGATTGTGGTTCAGCGAGAGACGACGATGACGGTGAGAGATTACGATGAAGAGAGCCACTACTGGGAGTGCTGTGGAGCCTGGGCTGTTGGAGAATCAATGTCAAATCAAGATTAATGCCAATACCCTTCGGGGCTAGCGGAGCGCAGCATGCGTGCGATGGAGTGGAAGTCGGGCCGGCGGTCGGGAGATTCGTCCCAGCAACGCTGGATCAGGGCCTGAATGCGCGGCTCGCAGCGCTCCGTGAGCAGAGGCCGCAGAGGAGGCGAGCATTTCCCCTCCCGCACCTGGTCGATTATTTCTGGAGCGCCGTCACGTCGAGCCATGAGCGACCACGGAGAGTCAGACACAATGAGTTGGACAGTGAGCATAATCTTTTCCCATTCTCAGAACCCAGGAGTGCTGAGTTCAGACTTTGGTTTGTAGAATTGCTGTACCCCCCCCCCCACACACGGTTCGTGCCTTTTACCAAGCTCGTGTCAAATAAAAAAAAAAATCTCCCGCGTAACCGACGAAGACTTTTTGGAAAAGATTGTTATGAGCGAGCACACATCTTGGCTGGTCAACGAACAGAGACGGTCATGGCATCACGGCAATTTCAGACGCGCTTCTGCGGCCGTCTGGAACGCTCTTCCTTCCGATATTAGGAAGCCACTGGAGCAATGCACTTTTAAATCATTTAGACTGAAAACTAATTTCTTTAGAACTGCTTTTTGTGTTTAGTTTGTTGTCCTTCCCCCGCACCTCCGATCAGCACGCTTGGCTATGGCAGGCTCAGGATTGGTTCACATATAATTTGCCGCTGATGTTACCTGTGGCCGGGAATCAAACCCAGATTCGTATCGCAATGTGCTGGCCACTATGGGAATTCACTGTTGAACCCAAAATAACTCTGTATTGAGCTTAACCATGCCGAAGTGGTTAAAGAAAAGAACTACTAAGTGCATACCGTATTCATAAACGTCTTTGCATAATTTATTGTTTTGAGTGCAATGAGCACACTGCACGGTGTTGAGCGGCGCACAAATGCACCTACATCCTTGTCGTGTACCCTGCAAGTACACGGCCATGTGAACCATTGTCTGGGGAAACGAAAGCTGCAACGAGCTGACCGAATCGTCATGATCCCGGCCAACACGTGACTAAAGTTATACCTCCTTTATGGGCCTCGGACTCCGGGGCTGTGGAGCCAGCACTCCGTGTTCTTTCAGCTCAATATGGAAGGACCAACTGCGTCTAGGTGTGATATAATTCATGAATTGTCCACTGCACGCAATGTAGACGTCCTCTGTTGACAGGAGACCCATATTTCAGATGGCCGCGCAGGGTGTTTCCAGGTAGCCGGATTATGACCTTGTCCGTTACTCACGTCACCCAAAAAAATGTTTCTTGTGTATGTGGCGCTCTGCGCGAAAGCAATTCGCTAAACGAACGGTGTGCGTCGAGCACCTTTGGGCTCCATCTCGACGCCGATGTAGGGCCCCTCGTCCTCGTGGTAGATCATCTCGCGCATGAGCACGCCGAAGCTGAACACGTCCCCCTTGGGGGTGCCGTTCACCGGGAAGATCTCCATGCGGAGCAGCTCCGGTGATGTCCAGAACAGCTCTGCGAGCACAACCACAAGTGGGGGCAGTCGCTTCGTCGTGTGTTTGAGTTCAGTAATGGGTGGGGGGGGGGTCTGGTTGTTGTTGCAAGATAGGGTGACGATTGCATTGCAGTGGTGTATTACAAAGGGGGGAAGGAAGGTTTAGCACCTCCGATTAGCACGGTTGAGTTACATACGATGGGGAAGGTCAACATGCATGCATACATAATGTTCATGGCGATGAAAGAAGGAAACATTTTTGGGACTTGTAATTAGACAAGAAGGACCTGGTCAGTACGGTTTTGTGAAGGCAGGCAGGACATATGCAGGAGCACACAAGCACAGTACAATGACAGATTTAGTTTTAAGGCTCACGACGTATCCACACAGCCTGTGACAACTGTTATTTATGGTGGTCGCCCATTCAAGCACTATTCAGGCTCCAATATGCTGAGCTTCTAAGATCTGATGAGATCATACGCATTCTGGGTGATTTAAGTCTTACACAATCCAACGTAAATTGACTTTAAACAAGTATTGCTTATTACATTCTGTATCTGTCCTTGTCTGAAGTGTTAAGTATGGCGTTACAAGTTTGTCTAGAGCCCCCTCTGGAGGGTATTGGGCCTCCTCTGTTGCCAGATGTCCTGGAAGAGATGCGAGTATCGACACTTTACCCCACGCAGTGCCGGACTAAGCTAGTGCGGGGAATGTTGCATATGTTATAAAGGGGCCCTACATTAAAAAAGAACACGTAAATATTAAAACACATATGTTTAACTTGCATAGTAAAGTAATTGTATTTTTTTCATTTGCTATACAGCCAGATAATGCGACAAATCGCTAACCTTAAACACCCAGTCGTTCATAAAAGTTGAAGGGCGGTATGGTACTATAGCAATAGAGCAAGTGCAGAATCACTGAACCGGAATTGATAGCTTGAAAGAATTTCGCGTGGGGCCCTTGAAAGTGCGGGGCCTGTAGCATTCGCAACTTTTGCTACTAGGATAATCCGGCACTGACTCCACGGCATTCCAGCTGCCGATTGACTAACCGCGGTGTCACCCATTTCCACTGCTGTGTAGACACGCGACAGCGGAGCTTTGTAAGACAGCGGGACAGCAAGTCTCACTCTCTTGATTGTTGATGTCCATGATCTTCCCCTTCTTCCCGTGGCGGAATTCCCAGATGCCAAAGCCGGTGAGCTTGATCTGCAGGCGGCTGTCCAGCAGGCAGGTGGACGGCTTGAGGTTCCCGTGGGATTTTATGGGACTCTTGTGCAGGAATATCATGCCCTGAGAGCAAATTGGCAGGTACGCACCGCACCGCACACACACGCGCACACACACGAGCTTGAGGGATGAGTCAAAGTCATCGTTGCCATGTGATTTGCTCCAACCGATGTAAGTCGAATGTAGAACTGTTTATACAAGCGAATCAATTGCCCTCCATGTTACAATAATTACGTTGCATGTTGCAGTAATTATTAAGTCATTCCCTCGATTATAATCAAGGGAATTACTTTCGAGTGTTATTGATTACGTAGCTCTGTGACACTAATTATACACGCTCAAATGGATAACTGTGATGTAGGATCTTCAGCAGTGAATTGAAGTTCACAATGTACGCAGACTACGTTGATGTGACAATAATTCAAAATGAGAGCAGGTTTGGGTTTTAGTTTGGACTTTATTCGATTTGTTACACGATTGGTCCCATTTAGTTATGTTTTCTGGCTATTTAACAAAGGTAAATCGGTGGTGCGTGAGCACAGCAGCAATCGTTTTGCTACGAACGAAGAAAACGCCGCAGCGTTATCTGAAGCCTCATCCTTTAGTCTGTATTCAGATGCATGTATGAGTAATGACATCTGGAAAAAATACGTTTCCGCACTCAGACTTCTTACGTTCACAATGTCATAAGCAAAGGAGGTCTTGAACATCAAGTCCAGCTCAAAATCAGAAGTCTTCAGCACATCCTGAACACAGGGACATTGTCAACAATTATCAACACTGGATATCTGAAATTCTGCATTAATGGTTGCCACCCTTTCTAAAACAAACCCAAACAATTTGTTTACAGTCAACCTGGGTCTGTCAAAAACTGTGCAGTGCAGGAACATTGCAATAACGTTCAAGATAATAGCACCAGATCTCGGCACCAATTCAATTCCTGCCAAACCCGGGACAGGTGGCAACCCTCGCTCTTTGTTAAAGTAACTTATTAATTACGTCTTTGCTTTCCTGCATTAACTTGAGCCATCGAGCAACACGTGAGTAGAAATTACTTCTTAAGTAATTCCCAAATGTGTACACCAACGTTTTAAACGCTTTTTGTTCCTTTTTGAAGTTTGCGGCCTGCCCCGTTTCCTCACAGAACTGCTCTTGTATCTATGAATCAGCGAGCCTAAAAGCTTGTAAAACAAGGTAACATTCTCCCCGGTTAAACGATAGCTTGTTTTACAAGCCTCAAATAAGTGCTAATGCCTCCTTTTTGTAAAGAGACCACACACACGCACGCACGGCGTGTGGCGTGAGATGTTTACGACAGCACGCTAACCGAGCCACGACTGGTGGCAGGATGTCGTCAGGGATATGATTCACGGTAATTCCTCTCAATAGTTAAACAAGTAAACAGATGGTGTGTTGCTCGAAACCCATACAGGGTGGTCCAGAGGTATCGTGACCTGCCCCCCCCCCCATGAATTGACCCGAAACATTTTTGATTTTGTATATTAATTTCAGTTTCAAAATAAACCTTGCTTTAAAGAAATATATTAAGTTTCAGAGAATTAATTAGGGGTCACACGACATCTGCATCACCCTGTACTTCGGAAAATGCCAAATACCACATTTCTAGCCTTCGTTATGGGCAGCGCATGAGTGCAGGCGACAATGCACTAAGTTGCCACCAGAGGGCGTGCAAGGTGCTATGAGTTTATTTCCATCATGCCTCGCTCTCCAATTGCTTACACCCTTGGTAATTTACAGCACGTTATTTGAATTAACACCTCTGCAAAGTTTGCCAATGCAAGCTTGGTTGTGTTTCTGTTTTTCGGCATTAAATATTTAACACGTAGTCGGGCTTTCACGACCCATATCCATAATAGAGGGTTTGTTTTGGGTGAGCTCGCGGAAATAGAAACATGTCGTTAAATCCATCACCACCCGAACTAGGTGTGCTGAAATAGTAACTAATTAGCATGTTTTGTATACGTGACAAACCTTACTAATTAACTCTGCCGGGTAGTGGTAGGTGTAATGACACATTTATATTTATGAGATCTAACCCCCCCCCAAAAAACCTCCCCTATTTTGGAGCATTAAATCTTGTTGGAGAGATGATGTGTATTTTTCATGCACAGCGCCTAAGTGTTATCGAAGATTAGAGTCGTAAGGAGCAATGCATTAAAATTAGTGCAATAGCGCAGCTGCGTTCGCTCAATGCAGAGCTGTTCATAAAACGGAATACAGCCTATGCTAAAATGTGGCCTTTTTACAGTAGCATCTAAACACGACCACACGTCAAGGCGCTGGACAATAACAGTGGCATATTTAACAGAGAGAAAGCATTCGTGACTGCAGGGATTCATATTCTTGGTTCTTTCGGTAACGTCACGTAGAAGGGAAACAATGAAATAATACAAATAATACATTTAATAATAAAAATACAAAATTTATATTCATTATTTTATTGTTTCCCTTCTACGTGACTTTACCGAAAAAACCAAGAATATAGAGAGAAAGCAGTCAAACATAGATTGAGGTGGGGGGGGAAGAAAGTATTGCGTTTGGATTTGAACAGAAGCAGGGAGTTGACAGCACGGATGGCAGGGAGAATGGCGTTCCAGATTACGAGGGAAACAGAAGAGAAGGAGTGAAGGTACGACTGAGTGGTAATAACCTTGAGGCTTCCCTTGCGGCAGTATTGCGTCACGATACAAATGTTGGGCATCTCCACGCAAACGCCAAAAAACACCACCAGGTTCTCATGACGAAGTTCCCGGAGCTGTTAAAACAGGAGTTATGGAGAACGGGTCTTCTTTTGAAGATGTCAAACACTTGTTCTTCAAAGCAACAAAAAAGTTAAATCACATTGGCGAGTGTGTGTTTAGCTCGGTATTAAGCCAAAGCTCTTCAACGATTTTTAGTCTTTGAGCTCTTTTCTTTTAAAAAAAAAATCTCAACGAGCATTTGCAAAGAATGTCACTTCTCAACAAATTGTTGCTGACCGTCAAGTGTTGCGAAACATCGTCAGATTAAGCGCTATGGTGATGCAGTCATACATTTAACAATTTGTAACAAACAAAAAAGAAAACCTTTGTTTCGCCTACCATGGAGGATTTTTTTTGTTACATCAAATGACTTTTCCAGGAAGAGAAGATTGAGAGCCTTATTTTTGTTGCCTGGGCTTGAGTGCCCCAAGGTCAGCGATTTTTGCTTTGACAGCGGGAATGTGTAAAGTTCTCACATCTCACGACATCGTGGTTCAACGCTGTCCGTATCGTGTATCTGCAAGGTAGCAACGGTGTCAGGGTGTATTCGGTCCCACGTTAACAAAAAAAGGATACCATCTGCAGCTCCTTCAGCAAGGTCTTGCTCTTGAGGTCAGGAGGTCGGGTCCTCTGCAGAAACTTGAGAGCGACTTGGTTTCCCTGAACACCGCACGTGATTGTCATTATATTAACCTGCTATTCATCGGCGACGTAGGTCAGCTATTAACAGATTCTACAGATTGTGTCGGATTTCCCACTGAGTGCGTGCCCCCGTATGTAGAAAGTAGTAAGACATTTAGATTATCAGTGACACTGCTTGTCTGTAACAGATAAAACTATCTTGTAACTTAAAGCAATTCAGCAGTGTTAGTGATAAGAAAAAAATCTGTAATGTTTAGTTATTTACATTGAGTATAAATTTGAGGATAGGGTGGCACTTTTAACACCATGCAAATTGATTTTATGAGATGTAAATCAATTCTGATTACTGTATAAAGAATCCAAAGTAACCCACTGAGTGTTGTAATGTGAATTCTGATGCCAGCTCATTCAAACAATGACCATATTGTGAAACTCACGCTTACGCTTAAATTATTTGTGGAGACCAGTTCATGAAATCAATGCTAAGATTACGGGAATGTGAGCAGACATCGGAATGGGCAATACAAATACGTTCACTGAAATGCTGAACCGATCCTCGGCAGATATTATATTTCAATCATAATGGGGGGACGAAACAGAGCAAAGCCCAGTCTTAGGGGTGCCGGGGTGGCAAGATGTTAACTACCTTGCCTGGTGTACAGGAGGTCGGGGGTTCGATCCTGACCCTGATGCCTGTACATTTGGAGTTTGCATGTCTCTCTCCCCATGGTCGTGTGGACTTTTCTCCGGGTCCTCCGGTTTTCCCCTCCACATTTAGAATCAATCGTTTAGAGTATTTGGCTGATATACATTTCCACATGATAAGCCACTTCGTTGCGCTATCATCATTAGTGACCAGGTCGCGTACATTTAAAAAAGCTATATAGCTCAGTGGGTCTTCCCTGGTATAAATAAAAACAGTTTAATAGTTTAGTTTGAATTGGTGATGCGGGACGACTTTGAGCTTCACTGGCCTGGTAGATGCCGAGAGGCGTGAACATCTTCTCCCTGCCGAGCACTCCATGGTGAGCATTGCTCTGGTTGCTTGAGAGTTGTTCTCCTGACTTGTAGCTTCCATTTTCCACCGGAGTTTGCAGTGAGCAGGACGCCGCGTTCCCTTGCTGAAGCAGGACACGTGTGTGAAAGCCCGTGCAAAAGTACAGAGCTCACTTGCTACGCGCAAAAATCTGAATGCTAATGTGTTACCTTTTGCACGCGGTCATGGCATGTGTTGGTGTAAAATCAAACGATTGATATACTGTGAAAATAAAATGATAATACTATACATATTCATCCACATCACATTTTTTATGTTTATAAACCACGAACAAATTACTAATCCTGTCGTATCATTACTATTTAACACTTTATTTTGAATTTGCATGCAATTGAATTTAGCACTCCGTCTACAGCTATATGTTCCAGGGGTAGCACGTTGGCCACTTGTTGCAGAGGCTCGTGGTTCGAATCCAGCTGCCGCCCTGGTTAATTTCGCAGGTGTCATTAATTGTAAAAATACGCGCCATCTGCTGCACAGTGGACGTAACATCGTTTGTAAAAGTAGGCCGTCGGCATGCTGGCGTTGTGGTCCAAATTTGCCAAATTTGAAAAATGACCCGCAAACTACTCCATTGGGATTATACAGAGCAATCATCGCCCCATCCCCCCACCTTTACTGGCAGTTTGCAGTCCAGAGGCTGTGTCACCTTGCACCCACAAGGACAGCAAACACTTGAAATCCCATCTTAAATTCGTTGAGATGAGAAGTAAAGCGCTCGGAGATGCCCTGGTGTATATAGGGCGCTATATCAAAAAAAAATCATGATCATTACTACAAATAATAATAATACACCGTACCTTGCTTGTGCTGACCATGACGATCTCCTCGATGTTAATTTTCCACCACGTGAAGTCCTTGCCGCCCTGCAGGAGGTGTCTCTGCACTATGAGGTACAGTATGTAGGCAACGGAGCCCACGATGACCAGAGAGGAGATGGTGCCGACCAGCACTAGCGCTAGGTCTGGATCGTCCAACACAGGCAGGGAGGAAGGGTCGTGAGGTCAACTAGAGTTAACAACGTTCAAAATCCAAGCAAAAAGGGGTTGTGTTTTTTTAAATTATTTTTGTCAGTGTATTGAACCCAGTCTCATAGCTGAGTATGCTAACCACTGGGCTACTGCTCAATCGCAAAGACCACGATAAACAATGATCAATAACGAGATATTTACTGATAACAATGTAATTCATGGCATATGTAAAAAAATGCAAAATCATATCGCTCACTTGGGTAAAAAATGTGTTTTGTTGACTGGAGCTATGGTGATAATTGGTTCTTTACCCTTCTATCTGGCAACAAAACTGACACCTTTTTACAAGGAGTCATGTTTGCATAGACCGCAATACCTGCAGTCATAATACAAACAAAAGAACATAACTCTGATAATGTGCACTGTCCTTAAAGTTGATTGATCCACACCCGAGACAGCTTTCCTTAGAGCCTAGTCTCATATGGGTTGGACCAGATGACGCCAAAAGGCGCACAACTCAAAGACAATGCACCATCAGAGTATGAGAGCTCGGGGCAAGCATCTACACTATGGGAACCTCATTTGCCAGTAAAAAATATGATAATTGGTTCTTTACCCTTCTATCTGGCAACAAAACTGACACCTTTTCACAAGGAGTCATGTTTGCATAGACCGCAATACCTGCAATCATAATACAAACAAAAGAACATAACTCTGATAATGTGCACTCTCCTTAAAGTTGATTGATCCACACCCGAGACAGCTTTCCTTAGAGCCTAGTCTCATATGGGTTGGACCAGATGACTCCTTGTAAAAAGGTGTCAGTTTTGTTGCCAGATAGAAGGGTAAAGAACCAATTATCATATTTTTACTGGCAAATGAGGTTCCCATAGTGTGGAGCTATGGTGTGGCAAAGTTCTCTTCCAAGTTAGGGATTTAAACCCAAGTCCTTCGCATGCTAAATTAAACTGCTTCTTGTCTTATCCTCGATGTTCTTAGCTGCAGTGTCTTTTTCCTAATTAACTTTAACACGACCCCACCTGCCAATCATCGCCCTCTAATCGATTCACGTCTCTGCCCACCCCCCACCCCCAGTCTGTTAGCCCCCCCTCACTTTATGTAATATGGTGGCGGCACCCATGGATGAGAGTGACATTAAATCGGTGGCTTACTATACGGGGTCTCCTGGCAGAGTTCTCCAAGGAAGCCACATATTGGCATGTCATTCGGAGGCCCTCCCTCTGGCCATACCATCTTCTGGTATTCTGGGGTAAAACTGAGCAACGGCACGTTTTGGTTACACAGTACAGCAAAAGAAAAAACACGTCTGGGGTACGAGAGTGTGACTTGTGTTCTCCTAAATTGGTCTGGCCATATGCAGGCATTGCATATATTTGGAATGCGTGCCAAATTCAAGTGTAATTTTTCCAATTAGGTAAAATCAACAGTGGACTCTCCACTTGTGATTGATTCAAATGCATAGGCCCCTCCGTCAGCTCAGATCATTCACAAACGTGAACAATGCACCGACGGGATTTCTAAACACTTAAAACGGCAGGTCACACAAAAAACCAATTCCAACATTTGCGAGTTGACCCTCGTGACAAATACTTTTTGAAAGGAGGCAAACAAAACGTGAAAATATCGTACCTGATGCTTCTCTGGAAAGTGTCGAACACCATTACGGGCAGGAACTGGCTGATGTTGCCCTTCTTCTGCAGGTTGAACACAGCGTAATCTAGGAAGCGCTCTCCGTTAACATCAATGTTTACCTGTCCCGACACACCTGAAGAAAGAATTATGTGCAGTACTGTATTCAGTGTCCCGACGTGTAAATGACCCTTGGGTGCTGCTTTTGTGTTGCCACCTGTACTGCGTTTCCAAAGATGGCCCTCTCTTTGTGGCAGCTGTCCTGGGAAACATGTAAGTCTTCCCAGAAGATCAAACATCAAAGATTATGCTTCATTTCAGTTACACACAGTTTTCGCGTCTTCTTCCTCCTCACATGGCATGTCCAAGTTTTTGTTCTACCTCGGAGGGGGTAACCCTAGTGCTGCTGCTGCACATTCACTGGCAGTCCTGAGTCAGAAGTGAGAAGTCTCTGTTCTTATGGGGGGGGGGGGGGGGGGGTTGTCCACCAACTGCTTCAGTTGAGCTGTCACTAAGTGGTGTTCACTGGGTGGTTCATAGTTTTATGAACCCCGGTGAGATGATGAGGCTGGGTCAAAACGGGCCCAAGGGGTTTGAACTCTTGACATTATGATTGGAAGCAGTGCTGCTGCAACCCAAGCATATCAAGGAAGAATACGTATCCATGAACATATTTATATAAATATATCTCCATAACAAATTTCATTTTCCGTCACAGAACGAGTCATTTGTTATCAAACATAGTCCACTGAGAGCCCATTCTGACTGAAAGGATCCAAGGACGTATGGAATTGATTAAGAGCTACGGACAATCGTTGACCTTTGACCTAGACAATTTTTTTTATCCCCCTGACAAAGAAAACGTGTCACCATTCGACTTGCAGCAAGGGGTGCGCTCCCTGGTGGACAAGGCATCAGATCGAACAAGTGACAGGATGGTGGAGGGCAACGCCTAACACGGTTTCAGGTGCCTCTTGAGGTCCCTCTTGGTAGACAGTTTCATTCACAATTGTAGTAAAGAACAGATATCACCACGTGTTATAGATGTGCTGCTAATGGCTACGGTGTGTGTGTATATACAGTATATATATAAACCAGAATGTCATGAGAAGTAGAAATTGCAATCTTAATTACAGCCACAAGCAGTGTTGCCAACTCCGTTAAGATAAATGTCGCCAAAAAGGAACCTCAAAAAGCCACTGGATGTTGCTAGTTAGACCTTCTAAATTTATCGAAAATGTCACTATACAATTGACCTATCATTAGATATAGTAAATAGATACAGGATCTGCAATATACACCTACAATCGCTCGCAGAATTGCTTAATGCCCTCGTCCCAGAAAGTTGCTAAATTCGTCATTAGGCCCTTTGCAAAATTACATTGCCAGGGGAAGAAAAAAAATCCGCGAGATCTAGCGAAACAATCATTAAGTTGGCAAAATTGCGCTTTTGCGGCCTTCTGAAACGCTCCTTCCGATATTAAATTCAAAACTAATTTCTTAAGAACTGCTTTTTGTGTTTAGTTTGTTGTCCTTCCCCCTTACCTCCGATTAGCGCTCAAATGAAATTCAACATGCATACATACATTATGGCGAGGCTAGCAGGCAGGTCACAAGAAGCTCACCATAGAACTTGACCTTGGTGGAGCCCTTGATGGTCCTGACAATCGCCCGCCCGTCGCGGGGATTGCCGCCATGCCTCAGCAGCTCGCGTACGGCCATGGCGTACAGGACGGCTGCGTCGTGCAGGTACGCGGCGTAAGGGCTCACCTGCGGTGGTAGCAGCAGCGGCGGCGGCGGCCGCGTTAGACGTACACCTCAAAGGAAACGGCAACGTCTTTTTTATAACCCGTGGGCTACACCTATTTAAAATCTTTAAAACAGCCTGCCTCAGCAGCTTTTCCCCCCCTTTTTTTCTTCTGATGATGATTGCTTGTGTTGCGTCGTGATATTATTTTTATTCACTTTATTTTATTTTCATTATTTTATTGTTCTATCTACGTGACTTTACCGAAAGACCCAAAGAATATGAATTCCTGCAGTCATGAAAGATTTAAGTCAAGATCTTTTTAAGGGTCGAGGAAAAGCGGAGTGTCGTTACAGTGCCCGTCTGTATCAGAATCAGTATAATTATATGTACTGGAGGAATCCGATGAGGTATGAAGCTCATTTTCAAAGATTTCCAGTAGTGGTTAAAATTCCACATTCCTATTGTGGGGGCCAGAGTGCAATAAGACCAATGTATCCATCAATTGTCACACTATGGTAAATTGGAAGCAATTATAATGTGCACTCAATAGTGATGTTTTGAAGGTGTATTTTTCAAAAACACTATTTTTGTGAACACTCATCATACATTGTTTCCTTGAGTTTTCCGGGGACAATTTTATACAAAGTATAACAATTGAAAAAAACTAATCATACAAACCGAATTGTACAATTCACCATAGAAATCAGGTACACAACATAACATTAAAATGTACACACTTAAACATGTAATTAGGATTAAAAACGATGCCCAACATCAGGTGGCCAGCTGGCTCAGAAGTCAGTTCCCTGTCACCCCCATTGATGGCACCTCCGATTTGCAAGGTTGGCTACGTACGGTGCGAAAGACGTTCAGCATGCACACTGAGATCCTGGGTTCAAATATGAGCAGCCATCCATATTTAAACTGCATTCTCAAGTCTACTGAATTGATGGGTGTCAGCTGGTCACTAATGACTGCACCAAAAAAATATCAAAATAAAATATTCACTCAATCTATAGCTAAATTGTACCTTGGAGAGTTAAAAGTATTTGATTAATTGTCACGTAACAAACACCAATCTCATAGCACAGTGTGTGTGCAAGTGTGCTTGAAGGGTTTTCAGATGTTCTATACACATCTGTTACACAGCTGTTCTTGGACACATGGAGTCGCACTGCTGCGCGTTTTCTGATTGGATTCTCTACGTCATAACATGATATTTGCGGTGCACAGGAAAACAACTCAGAAAAAGTAAAGACATATTTAAAAAATACCTAATTGATAAATGCATTGGAAGTCAATTAATTTTAAGACATCTACAGAGAGTATATTTCCCTAAAGGCAGCTAATGGTTAAATAGAATGTGTCAGAGAGTTCGAGTGTCAAAGTGCGGTCAATTACATCATGCCTAATTTAATAGAGATACATCATACGTTGGTAGACAATGCGTGCCCTTTTCACGCAACAAAGTCATTCACTCCTCATCCTCCTCCACAATGTCCCCACAACCCTCCCCATCCCTTCTCCCAACACTTCAGCCCCGTGGGTGCGGCAGACCTCCTTGTCGCTCGTCAGGTTGCTGTAAAAGGGCGGGCCGAGGAGACGGCGCCGCACCTCCTGCAGGAAGATCTCGTAGTCGGACGAGCCGTACGCCTTGATCGTGAAGAGCATCACAGGCTCCAGCGCCTGCAGAGTCTGTGTGTCCATCCGCTCGGCTGCCACCGACTTCCAGAAGCTATCCTGCCGGGGGTGTTTGGAGGGGGGGGGGGGCATGGCACTGGTTTGTAGTCATCGATTAAAGCCACTGCGGTGGTACAGAGGGGCCTGCGGTGGGCAACGCGGTGGCGAGATGTTAACTACCTCGCCTGGTATACAGGCAGTCGTGGGTTCGATCCGGTGCCGGATTATCCTAGCAGCAAAAGTAGCTGCTACATATGCTATGGGCCCCGTACTTTCAAGGGCCCCGCGCTAAATGCTTTCAAGCTATCAATTCCGGTTAAGTGATTCTGCACTTGCTCTATTACTATAGTACTACACTACCTTCAACTTTTATAAACGACTGGGTGTTTAAGGTTAGCGATTTGTCGTATTATCTGGGTGTATAGCAAATTAAAAAATAAAATTACTTTACTATGAGTAAAAAACAAAATTGTATATTAACGTTTTTTTTAAATTTAGGGCCCCTTTATAACATATGCTAAAGGACCCGCACTAGCTTCATCCGGCACTGGTTCGATCCCAATCCTGACGACTGCTGTATATTTGTAGTTTTCGGTGTCTCTCTCCGTGGTCGCGTGGATTTTCCCCTCCACATTTAAAATGAACGTGCGTTCAGAGTATTTGGCTGCAAATAAATGTCCACATAAGGCACTTTTGTTGAGCTATCATTTGTGGCCAGGTTGCTTCTAAAAAAGAGCTATATAGACCTCAGTAGACCTTACCTGGTGGAATAAATAAGGTATATAGTTTAGTTTTATAGATCGCGCGTAACGAATTGTTTCAAATTAACGTTGAACTAGCGGGTAATGAAAGATGATGCAATGCTCGCCTTTGTGAACGGCCTAATTGGGCTCCGGCACGCCACAGCGAACCTGTGTGTCCGGATCGCTCACCGCTGACTTTAATTAAACGATTTTATATCGATGGGAGACAGACGCTGCGCACATTTCACTCGGCGAGCGAACTCGCACTTTGCGAGTGGCGTCCCCACTTCATTCGTTGTTTTTCATCTGGAAGACGTAAATAAAAAGGGGCCACGCATAAACGTCGCCTCGAACACTGCGGCCACTTTCGCTCGCACAACCTTGAGTCCGCGTCCGACACCGGGTCCTACGTTTACGACGCAGCTGATGTAACGTGAGCCCGTGAGCAGGCGGCCCGCCATGGTTGGCAGGGGAGACCGGGATTGAACAAACGTTCGAAGAGAGTCCACGCAGCAGGCAACTGGCTAAAAAGGCAATGCGCCAGGAACAACATGTTTCAGAAACGCTTACGTGAGCAAGCTTGATTAAAGCCCCAGCAAAATATTGCTCCGAAAATGTGGGTCTACCGCACTGGCGCGCACAATGATTGAGCTGCCATTATGAAGCGTGTGACCTTTCCACGTGCGCTCGCTTAGACATTCCTGCGTTTGGTGGAAGTTTAACTCGATTAAGGCACAAATGTAGCCCGGAGTGTAAATTTCGCTGGCCGGCCCATCGGCGACTCCCCACGGCAGATGTGAAGATAGACGTGTTTTTTTCGTGTGTGTGTGCTGGCATCGTGACAGGGCTTCGTTGAGCCGAGGCTACCAAGAAGCAGACTCCCGCCGACAGTTGTAGTTTTCTGATAGGCGGATGAAAACGCAACATATTCAACAAAAAACACTGCCTTAATTAGGTAAATATATATTCTTGGGTCGGTCGGTAAAGCCACGTAGATACATAAAATAAAAATAAATTATTATTTGATCTATCTATGTGGCTTTATTATAAAATAATACATTATTTTTTATTGCTTTTTTATTATTTGATTTATCTACGTGGCTTTACCGAAAGACCCAAGAATATGAATTCCTGCAGTCACGAAAGCTTTACGTCAAGGTAAATATATCTCATAGGTGACGTTTCAGACATTGGCCAAGATGATATCTTCGTTATGGAGAGGGGCCATTATCATGATACGTGTCGGCTTCTTTATGGCAGTATAATTGACGAGTGCATCGAGTTGATTTTCGTCCTTGTTTTGAGAGGTAAATGGATGAGACCACTACTTGAGTGTAGTTTTTAAGTGTTGTGATTACTTAGTATGTACGGGGAAGGGGGGGGTTATAAATGTGTTTGTAACCATATTGAAGGCAGTTGGTGATTGATCATTATATTGTTATGCAGCATACATTTGCTGAGCACCATTACTGAGGGTGCAAAGTGTATTTGCATCCCTCATACAGAGAATGACTACAGTCATTGAATGACTACAGTCATTCTTTAGTAAAATTGTCTAAAGTATTTTAATACCCCTTGTTTACCCAGGAATTATTGCATGTTTTGCTCATACTCTTTGGTTCTTTCGGTAAAGTCACGTAGGTAGAAAAATAATATATCACGACGTTTCGATCGCAACACAAGCAATCGTCGTCAGGTTGGACAATCACAGCAAGAAAAAACTGCTGAAGACGATTGCTTGTGTTGCGATCGAAACGTCGTGATCTATTATTTTTCTACCGACGTGACTTTACCGAAAGAACCAAAGAGTATGGATTCCTGCAGTCACGAAAGCTTCAACTCAAGAATGTTTTGCTCATTTCATTCGTGGATGTTTGGCTTCATGTGGGAGAACATAGCGCAGACAAACACTTCAAAGCGCCACACAGATTCAAGAATCCACGGCTGTACCAGCATCTCCTGACCATCTCACAGCCAAAGCCCACCATACCTGGTTTTCTCAGACAATCCCCCATGCCTAGCTGCTGAGTTATGATGAGGTTTGGCACATTAAGGGCGATTTGGTTTTTATGAAAACAAAGTGCACAGCATTGCCACATATGTACCGAACCGATGTAAGGTTGCCGACAGCTGCTCTCCGAGTGTCCACTCACCTCAAATTGCTGCACAACCAGGAAGATGAACTTTCCTGTGGCAAGTCCCAGAGACTGGGCCTCCAGAAGGACCTCTCGAGCCTCTTCCGATCCGCATATCAGGATCACAACTGCAACGCGTGAAACAGCAGGCCTTCCAATCAGCCACGTAGGCAACTGGGATTTAAAATACTCTCCTGGTTCAACTGCCCAGTATGAATTGTTTTAATGCTGCAGAGGGTTGGTGTCACATGCGACTCATTGACATGCGTACAGTGCTTCTGAATTTTAAATATGAGTGCATCATGTCAATTAAATTTGTCGGCCCGGGTATTGTGTGTTTCTTTCGTCTAAACCTAAAATGCACTTTCATCTGATGGTCACGCTGAGCTCTAGGTTTACCACTTGTCCTAGTTCTTACAGTTTTTATTCACCACTCAAGACGTTCTTGTGAGATATTTTACTTGCCATGATACATTCTGATAATTGTTTTTTTACCCTTTAATCTGGCAACAAAACTGACACCTTTTTTACAAGGAGTCATGTTTGCATAGACCACAATACCTGCAGTCATTATGCAAACAAAAAACATAACTCTGCTAAAGGGTAAAAAAACAATTATCATATTTTTTTACTGGCAAATGAGGTACCAATGATGATACATTCTGTTTATTTTTGTTTATGTCAAATATTGCCAATGTTACTATGCCCAGCAAGCTGAGTTCGAATCCCAGCTACGGCTAACGTGAGAGTGGTGAGTGATCCCTGAACCTTCCTGGGCCATCCATCTTTACCAGCCCCTCACTGACCAGCACAATGAAGCATGGTCAACCAGCCCTCAAGACCGACACAGCACTGGGAGGCTAAAGATGACTTTGTCTTCAAGTAATTCGTTTATTTAATCAGCCGACATGATTGCTAAAACCTGCACATGGTCGAAATTAGTAAGAGGTTGATAATTATAATTAAAATTGAGTGGGTGAGGAAACACAGGAAATGAGACATTGACTCCATTATTACTTTAACGAATGCATGCAATTTTGTGCATTATATCAATCGTCATTAGATTACAATTACTGTACACTATACTGGGTTGCAAATGACAAAAAATATTATAAAGATGAATATATATTTAATGTGGGTTTGATTAATGTCAATTTAAAACAATTTACTATCGTTTTTCTTACATGTTTCTGCTTCTCATTTTGCCAATACCAATCAGAGTATGAATTAACCCACAAAAACGTTCAGTTCGTTCTACTGGGGAACAAAACACACACAAGTTGACCGGTGACATGCTCTCTTACTCACTCCTGGCTTTTGTGGAAATATCCATCAGGTTCTGTCGGTGAAGGACAGTGTTGGACGTGTCGTACTTGATGCGCGCCGTGATGGTGACGGAGCGAGCCAACTCCCGCTCCACGCTCGCCCACAGCTCGTCAATGTTGGCCCACGTGCTGTTCTGAGCCGTGCCGCCCAGCATCGCGGCTCGCGTCCACCCAAAGTGGCGCATGGTGGCCTCCAGCATCTGGCCCATGCGCTGCAACGGTGACATGATGCGGACGTACGTGTCGTAGACGGCAGAGCTGTCCATGCGCTGGGTGTGGCCCACGAAGCCCAGCATGGGCACGTTCCACTTAGCGGCCAGGAGGCCAGTCACCTGAAGGAAACCATGCGCAGAGCAATGTTGTGAAGAGAAAAATTGCAGCAGTTTCTCCAAAGAAAGCTAAGCGCCCCGTTATGCTCCCAGTCGCACCTTGAGATCAGTGAATGCTGACCTATTGGTAAATCCTCAAAATAATTTAAAATCAGGAGGGGCGAGAACCTATCGTTGGTTGTGCTCTCTGCCTTTGGAACTCTGTCCCAAGTCACAGCAATAATTTTGGCACAGTTTAAATAATGATTTTAAGTTACATTTAACAACATTTGCATTAGCTTATTCTCAAACTGAGTGAATTGGCCAAGGGTTCTTATGACAGGGTTTTATTTTTCAGAACCCTGAGATGCCTTATATGAAGAGTGCTGTATAAAAGCATAATTTATTACATTTATAACCTATCCAATAAAAATACACAAATGGGAATTATGCTAAAGAGTGATTCATGCAAAATTGTGTAGAAATAATACAAATATGTTTTTCATGTTTTAATAATTTATTTTGCCTTGGGAAAGTGGTCAGTCATCAACTTAGTCAACCATAATCAATCCACTGTTGGATGAAGGCCTTATATCTGAAGAATTCAAACTTGTAGAATTTTATTTAAAATGTAGGCAATTACATTGGTCTTCTTGGTGAGACGCTGTCTTTCCGACAGATCTGTTCTTCATCTGAGGACGGCTGCTTGCGTTGTGGCCGAAACGTCGTGAGAATTGTATTTTATTATGTTTTATTTTTATTATGTTATTATTTCCCTTCTACGTGACTTTACCGAAAGAACCAAGAAGATGAACCCCTGCAGTCACGAAGGCTTTAAATCGAAAAATTACATTGGTATTCTATGGTTCTTTCCGTAGATAGAAAAAATAATAACAATAAAATAAAAATGAAAATAAAGTTCCTGATGACGACCGCTTGTGTTGCGATCGAAACATCGTGATATTTATTGTTATCATTTTTTCTTCTATCTACGTAACTTTATCGAAAGAACCATAGAATATCAATTCCTGCAGTCACGAAAGTTTTAAGTCGAAAAATTACATTGGTACCGAGGTGGAGAAATTATACATTTTGTATTGAGGTGAGGAACGCGAAATTCTAGCCATCAGAGATATGGATGCAATGAATATATTTTCAAACTGGAGTCTCGGATATGTAAGTGGAGGTGCCCAAATGGTGAAATTAGAAAGGAGACTTGAATCTCAAGGACAAATCCCAGATCGTCAAAAATGTATCTGTCCTTGAGACATTTGAACACAGGAAGCAATTGCAGGGGAATTACACTTTAATAATAGCCAAAGAGAGAGCAAAGATAATTCTTCGCAAAATACAGATAGTTAGGATGAAAAATCTAGGTCAGGAGGCGGGCAATTTTAGACTAACTCAAAGCAACAACTTCAAATGCCTCGAGGAGGAAAATTATTAAATGGATGTCACCACTTTAAATAATGAAATAACTAGCATAGTCATGGAAATTTCATTTAAAGTTGGGGGAGAGGTCAAACAAAATCAGAAAAACGAATTCTCTGAAATCACAAATACACGTTGAGGAAGAAGAGAGCGATATAGAAAAAGATGGAGATGCTAAACACTCAGAACATTGTAAAATTTATAGGAAAATAATAAGATGACAAATCAGAGAACACAGCACTGCTCGCATTAATTCAACACATCATAGTTGGAAATATGAGCATGAAAGCTTAATGGTTAGCAATCCACAAATTATAGCACTTAGGGGGAAAACATGTCACCAAATATATCATAAGCAGTTTAAGCACTCATGGCGATAACAGTCTAAGAAATGATGATTCTACCTGTCATGCTTGCACATGTGCAGTTGTACTCTACTGATGCAAACCGCGTTGACTCGCTTGTTCTGCTAAATCACCTGTAAATGCAATTTCTATTCACTCCGTTAGATTTGTCTACGTTACTCAGATTTTTCTTTCTGAACATCAAATTGCACTTTAATTATACAATCCTGTTTGCTCCATTTCAGTATTCGAGTAAAGTACATATGGAGTTTTTATTGTTATTAAAAAAGTATCGAGCAGATGCAATCCCACCCTTTGTAGGCAAGAGTTGATGGAACGCCAGACGGATTTGAGAAACCCATACCCACTGAGCTGCAAGGTAGCCAGGAAATATAAAATAAGCAAGTGGTTTTGTGAACCCTTGTTTGAATTTTTCAGTGTTATCCCCTCATAATTTTTCGTATATTAAACCCCGGTACTCTAATTTCCTTCTATATGCGAAACTCTGCAATTTTAAAATAAAATTGGCCAATCCTCTCAGTACGGAATCTTAAGAAAGTGAATCTTGAGACGCAGGCTTTCCTGGTTAAATAATTGCAGATGCGCTTTTGCGGCCACCTGGAAACGTGGAACGCTCTTCCTTCCGATAATTATAAATAATAGGAAGCCACTGGCGCTGTACACTTTTAAATCTAGATTCAAAACCCATTTCTTTACAACTGCTTTTTGTGTTTAGTTTTGTTGCCCTTCCCCGCACCTCCGGTTAGCACGATTGGCTACGTACGGTGCGAAATCATTTGAACACGCACACAAATGACATTCCTCAACAATGTTACTCCCGCTTTCTCTCGGTCACTCGCACGGCGGGCAGCACGATGGCATGAGTATGGACACACGATGAGCAAGCTCACCTCGGACGCCTCGGCACACACCGGTCCCAGGAGCGCGATGATGCCCTTCTCTCGCACCTGTGTCACAAAGGAGTCGAGGGACACCTTGGCGTCGCACGCGCAGTCGGCGTACGTGAACGCGAACGTGTGGTTGGGCATGAAGGTGGGGTTCGAGTTGAGGGAATCGAACGCGATCTGCAAGGCCGCCCCGAGTCGCATCACGCTGAATGGGTTGGAGAGAGCCCGAGGGGCCTGCAGACCAATTAGAAAGCGCTCGGCCACGGTGCCCATCGCACCCATCAGAATCAGCGTCAGGATCCTTGCTCGTGTCGCCATTGTTAGCGGTGAGCCTGTGCTGCCAAACCTCTTGAACAGAAGACGTCTTTTAGCGCCTTGTGACGTCCTCGCACCTCTCGAAAGCTAGCCTAGCACACAAATACCATTTAACCAGTTGCAATTAGTCGTGTCCTAACAGGTTAACGGCAGAGATTATTCCAGTCGTGTGCGGTTTCTCCGCACGTCTAGAGCATTTGTGGCAACGAGGGCCCAAAATCTGTTTTTCTTGCACAAATTCCAACTGCAGATGAAGTGTACATCGAATCGATGGCGTTGACCTTCAGAATGTTATGATGTCCTTTAAAAAAGGCAATACAGGTTATTTCGCTTTTGAATTCGCCATCATTAAGTTACTTTAGTGGCAAAAATGCATTCTGCGTATTTAGCAGTGCGCCTTCGAAGCAGTGCTTATAAAAAGGGAAGGGAAAAATGTCCGTGCACGGGAGAAAGCAACCTTGGTCATGAGGCAACCACTTGTACTTATAGCGGCTCTCTCCTCTCCAGGGGAACACCGCAGGCATTATTCAGTCCCAGGTGAATGTAGCATGGGCTCTTTTGCTCTATTGCCCCGTCCTGTGCGCCACAATCAGCACTAATCCCACCTGGCCTAGAGTTCCGTTAATTGCTGTTAGGGCAAGTTCTCACCTTTTCAGTGCAGTATTTCTGAGAACTCGGAAGCTTGTTAAGATACGTGTGAGGCTGACAGGAAACTCTCCGAACAGCGTATGGAAATAGCAGTCCACCATTACTTTGAAAAAATATTGGTAACCATTCACGATATGGCACATTTATTGTCACCATAATGTGAGGTTGGTGTTAATTTTAGTGTAACATTTTCTAGCCATGTTTCTGTATAAGTAGTCAGTATTACTACTATTACATGAACATTACTTAAAATAATTGCACGCTATGGTAAAAACAATTCGGCATTTTTTGTTATGGAAATGTGGCTGGTTTATTTAAACATACTCGCCATCGATCTGTTTTAAACTACACGGCCAAAATAAGTACCAGAACGAGCAAAAGTCATGAAATATAACATAATCCCCTTCAAAAATCTAAGCCTGGTTATTAAGAGTGTTTGACCTGATCTGGAGCGCGGACAAAATGCTGAGATACCTTTTGAGACGTAATCTAAACTCTATATATACACACAAACCATTGTAACACAACCAAAATTGTAATTTATAAAGAAGTATATTGTATATTCTAACAGCCAAAAAAATACTCTCTATTTTTTAAATAACCTATTTCTGCTTTATGCAGCAGATATTTTGTATTGTATAATACTTTCACGTGGCCCAGAGTGAACCAATGGCACCACAGTCTGAACACAGCAAGTGTGCACAGACTGCCTCCCAGAGTGATGATAATTGACAAAATACATTTGTGGAGCTTTAATGGAAAACACGGAAACAGTCCGGGATCACTACAAGCAATACGAGCATGGGCAGGGCAGTTCGACCTTTTGCGAAAGAGCATCCTATCAGGATCACGCAGAGTGATAATGACGTTCAGATATAACGCCAACAGAACAGGACTTTCTAGAGAAGCATTGTTGCAATACGGTGTAATACAAATGCACAGACATATGGATTTTTCCTTAATATCATTTATTTTGTTCAGTACACATATGTTAATTTGACCACTTACCCTGTGCTTGTTCAAACATAACTAAACTAACTATTCAGTCAGTCGGCTAGTATGATTATGTAATTGTCAGACTTTTAAAAAGTTACCCATTGAGAGACACATGAAAGATTGTCACTTTTGCAAGAGTAATCTGGGTTCAAGCAAGTTACTTTAATTGCACGAAATATTAAATAGAAACTATATCAGGGTAACAAATTACACAATTACCGATGGGTACATAGCAAACACTCTGCATTGAGGAAAGTATGACATTAACTTACACTGGGAATTCATAGGGTTAGTGGTGGTATTGTGAAGGATATAATTTAATATTTCTTATTATTGTCCTCACTACAATTTCAATCACATGCGGAATACTGTAACCGGAAAGTCCCATACGTGATTGTGAGCCATCTCAATTTTCTTCGTCCGATTTAATGATTTTCATGATCGTAATCCATTGTCAATCTCCTGTTGGATGAAGAGCACTACTATTCTTACGCCAGCACCATTGATGCTAAGATTTTACAATCCTTGTAGCACATTGTGGTTAGATTAATATTCATAATAATCAGCTATGGTTAATCCACTAAATGGAGGCCGGATTTTTTTCATCTAAAAACAATTAAATAGAGCAAAACACAGCACTAAGGTGAAATAATAAAATCTTGTACGTACATTTTCTAACTTAAATGTTGTCTTTAACGATATGATATGGCCAATTTAAGCTTAATTTAAGTATGCTTTAATTGGATATAAGCTTGCTTTTTTCCTGAAATTCAGTGAAGATTATAAAGAAAATAAACATAATCCACTTAAATCATGGATAAGGAAACCATGGTGATGGACTTAAGCTGGTGTTCTTCACATTCGTTGAGAGTATGCAAGCGTAGAGGCAAATTACATTGAATAAGGCATGCTCTGCAATAATGCTGGATTGAACTCTACCATCAAAAGTGAAAGTGATTTCCTTTTCAAATGAGCATTAAGGTGGTGATTATCTCCTGTTTACAACCCTGAGCCAGTGGTGTAAATCTGCATTCCTATGGCCGGGGCAAGTCTATCTGTAGGATGACCACTATTGGCTTGCCCATAATGTGGTCCTTTCATCACTGACCCTGGAGGGACGATGGGCTTAGTTAACCATGACCAGGAGTTGAACTTGCATCCTTACAGTTGCAATTCGCTCGGGTTGCCGCTGAACCACCTGGCTAGCTTCCTGACAAAGTAACGATGTGTTTTCTTTACTGTGATTAGAGAGAAGACATTTTGACGTTTCAGTCATCTGGCATTTTCTTCGGGATTTGGCCAATTGACTTTTAAGGCCGCTTGGCTGCAAGGTCAATATTTAAATATTTTATTTTCAGTGAAACCCCCCTCAACTCACCGTTATTCCATGTGTAGTGACATAGAATCAGTCACGTAGTAGCAGCATAGCGCTGACTGCTGGCAGCGAAGGGGATCTGCAGTTTACAGCAGCCCTGACTGACAGCAGGTCACGTGATAGACCAGAGAGAGGGATGTAGGGGAAAGGTTATGGAAGGGGCACATCGAGAACCCGCTAGTAGGTTCCAGAACGGGGGCGTGGCCTTGGGGGCGGAGCCAGGCCACGCTGACAGTATAAGAGGGGCCCCGGGAGGGGATCTCGGGGCTGTCGTTTGGAGTGGGATCGCCCGTCATCATTGCTGCTGAAGATCGTCGCCATCGTCGCTGTCGTCTTCATTTGATATTGCGCTGCTCGGCGGTAGTTGGCTGTCTCGGTTCAGCGCCGTCAGTGTCAGACTGCTAGCGTTGTGTATAGGCTAGCAACTTACGTAGAGTTGTATAAAAACAATTGAGAAGAGTGTGTACCAGCGTAGTGTTGTGTATTGTGCAAAGGGTGCTCGGTTGAATAAAAGAACTGCCTCCAAGAATAGCGTCTCCGAGTTAAGTCACTACACGTGTATAATGCTGCCGTGGTGTGTAAGGGCTAGCACAATGGGCTTGTAATCCAAACGTCGCTGGTGCTTTCTACTGTCATAAAAGTTGAAAACAATGGGCAAGTGTCTTAGATCTCCCTGCCTCTGTCCACCCAGCAGTATAAATGGGTGCACCATAGACAATTGATCGGCAGGTCACGTGTGATGGGGTAAAGTGTGGGTACTGCCATCTGTTCCAAGATGTCTGGTCAGATACTGTCATGCCGCCGCCACGAAACCGTTCAGCAGGCGCCCCATCCCCGACCTCACCACCACCAAGCAACGGAGCCAACCCCGCGTCCCCCTCACCTCACCTCACATGAACACACCCGCACGCATTTCCCCCCCCCCCCCATAGAGCTCCGAGGGGAGGTCACCTGGCCGACCAGTTTTTATCCGAGAAGCCCTTACTGGGATTAAACTTTCATGGTTTCCGGCGACCAGGGAATTGGACGACCTCCCCCGACGCTACTTTGCACTGCGGCGCTGCGACCGGCCTTAAGATTGCAAGGTCGCAGCGAGGGGCCACTCGGCCACCGCGGGTGAAACGCATCCCACACACCCCACACACGCAAGTATCGACGGGGCAGGCAGAGGGAATAAGCATTGTGATGGAGGAGCATCATTAGAAAACACGCAGCGCATCTGAATTGCATAATCAGGCACCCCCGCACAGGGAGCGGAGGGACGGCATAACTACGCTCAGGCACGCAGGCACCATTGTTAGGGGAGTTAAAGGATAAGGCTGTTAGTATGAGTAATCGGGAGAGCGCGGTCACGCGGGGAGCCGTACACAAATTCCCACGGCGCACCTTTGTGACGGACGCCGCCGCATAAACTGCGATAATGGGGGGGCCTGCGTGAGAAAGGGATTGATTGGAATTTGCGCCGCGCAGGTTGAGCATTAATTAGCATATCAAAAGCGGATTGATTGGAATTTGCGCCGCGCAGGTTGAGCATTAAGTAGCATATCAAAAGCGCCCGGAACCGCGGTGCGCGTGCCAGAGGGTCACGAGCCTATTGTCCAGAGCCGCATTCCCTTTGAGGTAGGGAGGATAAATAGTGGGCGCAAAGGGGAAATCGGGCTCTCTTCTCTCCAGCGCCAGGCGACAGGACGCTCTCCAGTCCAGCGACACGAACGTCCGTGAGACGCATCGAGGCACGCTGCGAGTACGGGATCAACGAACCGCCGTGGGCATCTAACATGGAGTAAGAAGGTGAAGTAGGGTATCGTAAGCCGATAAATAGGGAATAGGTCCAGGGGAAGTAGGATAGGCCAGCCTCGTCGACTCATACTGACATAACATTAAATTACCAGGTAGCAAATAATAAATCATCAATAGCGAAGCGTGGTCTCGCGTGATCTTGTCGTGCAGCGTGAGCGCGTGGGTGAGCGTGTGTACGCGTGTGGTACTGTGTATGCGTAAGCTCGCGGCGTGCGTAATCGGCGTACCCCAGGTGCGCGATCATAACGTGAGCGGCGAGCGCGGCGCAGAGCGGCGCAAGAGTGGGTATCGCGTGTGGAGCTGTATGTGCGTGTGCGCGCACGTTCAAGACGTGTATAATACAGGTGTGCGATCCTAACGTGAGTGGTCAGTGTTGAGTGAGTGCCGCGCAGAGCTGTGTGCGTGAGTGTGCATACGTTCGTTACGTGTCGGATACGGATGCGCATTGGTAACGTGCCGCACAGGGCTATAGACGGGCACACGCTCGCAGTGTGCGAGAGCTGTACGTAGCGGTGTAAAGAGGGGGAGTGTGGCGTTTGATTGATGATGCTGTGCGCACGTATGCTCGCAGCGTGGGAGCGCGGCGTGAGGCTGTAACAGTAGGGGCGTCGCGTTCGAATGCCGGCGAAACCGTAGCGGGTAATAGGGAGGTGGGGTAACGATAACAAAATAGGGGATGCAGGCGGGAGGGACCCAAGGGGCCAACGGCCCTCACATATTGGTGTCAGAAACGGGACGATCCCCCGCACCCCAAAGGGAAAGAGGCCCCCCAACCCAGATTAAAATCAAATGCACATTTACGGGCAAAGGAATTCCATCATGGAAATCGTTTGCCCACAGCATCAGGGGGGCTAAAAAGGTAAATGGGTGGTCAGATGAGGAGGCGTTGCAGCAGTTAGAGCTACATTTAGATGGGCGGGCAGCTGACTTTGTGGAAGCTTTGCCCGCAAGCGCACAAACTCAGTGGGAAAAATTAATGTGCGAACTCGAACGGCGCTTCGGCGCCTATGACGAGGAGGATGCGCAGGCGGCCTTAGAGGCACGCCGCTGCCAGCCCGACGAGGATCTGCGAGATTATGCCGAGGACGTACGCATGTTGACCCAGCTCGCGTACCCGGAGCACGAGGCGAAAGTAATTGAGAGCCTCGCCGCCGGGAAGGTCCAGCGATATTTGGCACGCACCCCGTGGTGGCAGCCAAATATAGACGGTGCACGCCTCTCCTTTAACACACTTGTCGAGCGCGCGCGCAAATGCGAGAAGTTCTCTGGTGAGCGCGCGCAGCCTCGAGGGAGGGGACGAGAGTGCGCCGTAGCGAGCCTACTCTCGGACGAGGAGGAGGAACTCGCCATCGCAGGAAAGGGACGGGCAAGGGAGCCCCAGAGACCCAGCGAGAAAACCCCGGGGTGGGTAGCTGGGTTACAGGCCGGTATGGGAGATATGATAAACCAAGTAGGTGAGAGGGTAACCCACGTAGGTGAGAGGGTAACCCAGGTACGCGAGGAAGCAAATAAAAATATGAAGACCATCCAGTCTGAGATGGGTGAGCTACACTCCACAGTAGGGGGGCTGGCCGGGAAGGTATCCCAATTAGAGTCCGAGTTGGAACAACTGCGTACAGGGAGAGGGAGAGGGAGCGGGCAGGGGACCCACTACGGAGCCGCCACCGCTCCCCGGATGTGTTATGTGTGCGATCGGCGAGGGCATCTCAGGAGGGACTGTCCTCAAGTCGCCCAAGCTAGACAAGAGCGAAGGTCAAACACTAAGGCCCCCCTAGAGAGGGGTGAAATCGACGTTGCCCCGACACGAACAAGCTGTGAGAATAATGGCGAGCGAGTGATCTCCACACAGGTTCCAGCCACAACGCCCACAGAAACGGTGACTCCTGGCAACTGGCTATGGGAGCTGGTGGCGGGGATCACGGGGGCCACGTCGCTGGTGGAAGGGGAGGTAAACGGAGTGCGTACCCGAATCCTGCTGGACACGGGGGCGGTGGCCTCGCTCGTGAGCGCAGCGCACTGCAGCGCGATCGGGGTCGACGTGCGTCACCTGCAGGCCCCGGACCGCGCGCTGCACACGGCGAGCGGAGCCGGAATGGGGTTGCTGGGGAGAACCACCCTAGAGGTCCGCATAGGCAGCCAGGTGTGCACCCAGGAGTTCTACGTGTCGAGTGCGTTGTGTCACGAGTGTATTGCAGGTAACGACCTCTTAGAAAAGCTGGGACTCAACGTGCAGCCCCGCCAGCGATGCGCCACCATGGAGAGCAACGGCGAGCGGATACCGTTCCTGGGACGAGAACCGACGCGCCCCCGCTTCACACCTGTGGTCGCTATCCTGGCGACGGCAATCACCATCGGGCCGCTCACCGAGATGCTGGTGCCGGTGGCAACATCCCCCACCGACCCCGCGCTCCGACCATCAGGGGAGGTAATGCTAACTCCTCACCCGGAGTTGGCAAAACGGTACGAGATCGTGGGATCCGCCACGTTGGTAAACGCAGATGGGGACCGATTGTTTATGCGGATGTTTAACCCCCACAGTACCCCAGCGATACTGCGACGGCGCACCCCGATAGCCACCGTACACCCCCTGCACGCACGCCACTCTAACAACTCGGTGTTCGCACTCTGGGCTGAGGACACCGGTCGTCATGAGGGTGACCAGGACCTGGCCTGGCGAGTCGGCCCGACTCCCCGAGCCGAGGTCATTCCCCTGCTCGACGCGTTACATGTACCATGGGCGGATTTACCTAGGGGAGAGGCCGATCGGCTGCGCGAGTTACTGCGGGAGTATGCCGACGTATTCAGTGAACACGACTCGGACGTGGGTCGGACCGACCTTGTTAAGCACCAAATTGACACCGGTGCAGCCCGACCCATCAAACTCCCTGCGTACCGAGTGGGCGCACCCGAACGCACCCAGATCAAAGAGGCGGTTGGGGACATGCTACGCGATAACATAATTCAGCCCTCGGCGAGCCCCTGGTCAGCCCCGGTGGTACTAGTAACGAAAAAGGATGGGTCAACCCGGTTCTGCGTCGATTACCGTAAATTGAACGCAGTCACGCTCGGCGACGCCTTCCCCATACCTCGCATCGACGACACTTTTGACAGCCTCGCCGGAGCGCGATACTTTTCCACCCTCGATCTCGCGTCCGGGTACTGGCAGGTGGAGATGGCGGAGGAGGATCGGCCAAAAACCGCATTCACCACCCCGATGGGACTATTCGAGTTTCGAGTACTCCCGTTCGGACTCACCAATGCGCCCGCGACGTTCCAGCGGCTGATGGAGTTGGTGATGCGGGGTTTGCAATGGGAACAGTGCCTGATTTACTTGGACGATGTGATCGTGTTCAGTAGATCTTTGTCTGAGCATTGGTCCAGGCTACGAGAGGTGTTCCAGCGAATGCGAGCGGCTCATCTCAAGCTCAAGCCACGTAAGTGTTACATCGCACAACGCGAGGTGGGGTACCTCGGGCATCGCGTCAGCGAGGCAGGCGTGCGCACCGATCCGGAGAAGGTACGCGCCGTAGTGGAGTGGCCACGGCCAAGGAATCTGACGGAGATCAGATCATTTTTGGGGCTCGCCACCTATTATCGTCGATTTGTAAAGGGATTCAGCGAGATTGCACGCCCCCTCACCCAACTCACCTCCCCTAAGCACCCTTATCAGTGGACGGGGGCCTGCCAGATGGCCTTCACCACTCTCAAAGACCACCTCACCCACGCCCCCACCCTCGCTTTCCCCGATTTTACCACCGATTTTATTTTGGACACCGACGCCTGCAGCAGCGGGCTGGGCGCGGTGTTGTCACAGGTACAGGATGGGACGGAACGAGTCATCGCGTACGCCAGCCGGACCTTGAGTGGGGCCGAGCTGAACTATTGCGTGACCCGCCAAGAGTTGTATGCCGTGATTTTCGCATGTAAACAGTTCCGGCCATATTTGTACGGCCGGAGATGTCGCGTACGCACTGACCATTATGCTCTTCAGTTCCTTCTTACATTCAAGGAGCTGCGGGGGCAGATGGCCCGTTGGTTGGCGCAGTTGCAGGAGTACAACCTGCAAATCGAGTATCGGGCTGGCCGGACGCATGCAAACGCGGACGCCTTGTCGAGGCGGCCCACGGTGTACGCCGAGACAAGGGCGGAGGAGGCCTGCCCGTGTTTCACGGGGGGACGCTGCCAGCAGGCAACGGACCCCCGAGAGACCGCGGCCACTGACCCCCCCCCAGCGAGAGAGAGTGCAGTGTGCGCCACAGAGACCCTCACAGGTGGCACCGAGGATCCCGTCGACCGCCCGGCAAGCGCGGGACCCGCGGCTCGGGACCCGATCGGATGGATCCAGAAGGACGTCGGCTGCGCCTTCCCGGGCCTAAACGACGAGCAGCTGGTCGGGATCGACCTACAGGGGCCATTCCCGCGATCCCATCGAGGCAACCGGTATATCCTGGTCGCAGTAGAGTATTTCACCCGCTACCCCGTGGCAGTGGCCATCCCTAATAAAACGGCCTTGGTGGTGGCCCGGGCATTTGTGGAACATTACGTACTGAAGCACGGGATCCCAGAACGAGTCCTCACCGACCAGGGTAGCGAGTTTGAGGCCGAGCTGTTCCAGGCACTGTGCCGAGAATTCGGAATCCAGAAGGACCGAACCACAGCATACCACCCCCAAGCGAACGGTATGGTGGAGCGCATGAATCAGACCCTAGCGGGGAAACTCAAACGTATGGCGGCCGCAAATCAACGGGATTGGGACGAACACCTCCCCTACGCCCTTTTCGCCTACGCCACCACCGTACACACGTCGACGGGACAAACCCCGTTTTTAATGATGTTCGGCCGTGAGTCTCGTTTACCCGCAGATCTGCTATTCGGCGTCCCTTCCCCCCAGCCGGAGGAGGGAAGCCGCCCCGTGGAACACCTGTTGGAGACCCTGCGAGAAGCCCGAGGCCGAGCATACCCACAAGGGGAAGCCGCGCATCGGCGGCAGGAACAGGGCACCCGACCCCGCATGGAACCCCCCTTATTCCTGACAGGCACTAAGGTGTGGCTACACACCCCTCGCGTCGGGGCCGGGCAGGTGGGGAAACTGACGACCTACTGGCGGGGACCCTGGACCGTGGTGCGACAGATCTCCCCCTGGAAGGTACTAATTTATGGCGGGGAGAGGGATCGAGAGACGGTGGTCAACGTCCGCCGCTTAAAACCGTGGAAAGCGGCCCCGGCGAGAGAGAACTCCGTCACCCGAAGGCCCCGAAATCCCGGAGTACCCGCACCCCTCGTGTTGGGGGGCCTCGCACCCTACATGGGCCCCGCCGGGCCCCCGAGACGCCCCGACCCCGCCAGGGGACAGCGCGGACGACGGCCCCTAAACCCCTCCGCTTCTGAGTTTGTACCCCAGCCCGCAGGTACCGAGGGACAGGGAGAGCCGCTGGAGTGGAGGAGGAGGTCGCCGCAGGAGCTGCAGAGGACGGAGCCACCCACCCCGAGACCAGCCACGAGGTCCGGACGGATCCCCCGGACCCCGCAGCGTTTCCTCGTGGGCGCGGCTCAAGCAAGGTGCTCCAGTCAACCCGGGACGGGGACCAGCACCTCGGGGGGCTATGTCATGCCGCCGTCACGAAGCCGTTCAGCAGGCGCCCCATCTCCGACCTCGTCACCACCAAGCAACGGAGCCAACCCCGCGTCCCCCTCACCTCACCTCACATGAACACACCCGCACGCATTTCCCCCCCCCCAATAGAGCTCCGAGGGGAGGTCATCTGGCCGACCGGTTTTTATCCGAGAAGCCCTTACCGGGATTAAACTTTCATGGTTTCCGGCGACCAGGGAATTGGACGACCTCCCCCGACGCTACTTTGCACCGCAGCGCTGCGACCGGCCTTAAGATTGCAAGGTCGCAGCGAGGGGCCACTCGGCCACCGCGGGTGAAACGCATCCCACACACCCCACACACGCAAGTATCGACGGGGCAGGCAGAGGGAATAAGCATTGTGATGGAGGAGCATCATTAGAAAACACGCAGCGCATCTGAATTGCATAATCAGGCACCCCCGCACAGGGAGCGGAGGGACGGCATAACTACGCTCGGGCACGCAGGCACCATTGTTAGGGGAGTTAAAGGATAAGGCTGTTAGTATGAGTAATCGGGAGAGCGCGGTCACGCGGGGAGCCGTACACAAATTCCCACGGCGCACCTTTGTGATGGACGCCGCCGCATAAACTGCGATAATGGGGGGGCCTGCGTGAGAAAGGGATTGATTGGAATTTGCGCCGCGCAGGTTGAGCATTAATTAGCATATCAAAAGCGGATTGATTGGAATTTGCGCCGCGCAGGTTGAGCATTAAGTAGCATATCAAAAGCGCCCGGAACCGCGGTGCGCGTGCCAGAGGGTCACGAGCCTATTGTCCAGAGCCGCATTCCCTTTGAGGTAGGGAGGATAAATAGTGGGCGCAAAGGGGAAATCGGGCTCTCTTCTCTCCAGCGCCAGGCGACAGGACGCTCTCCAGTCCAGCGACACGAACGTCCGTGAGACGCATCGAGGCACGCTGCGAGTACGGGATCAACGAACCGCCGTGGGCATCTAACAGGGAGTAAGAAGGTGAAGTAGGGTATCGTAAGCCGATAAATAGGGAATAGGTCCAGGGGAAGTAAGATAGGTCAGCCTCATCGACTCATACTGACATAACATTAAATTACCAGGTAGCAAATAATAAATCATCAATAGCGAAGCGTGGTCTCGCGTGATCTTGTCGTGCAGCGTGAGCGCGTGGGTGAGCGTGTGTACGTGTGGTACTGTGTATGCGTAAGCTCGCGGCGTGCGTAATCGGCGTACCCCAGGTGCGCGATCATAACGTGAGCGGCGAGCGCGGCGCAGAGCGGCGCAAGAGTGGGTATCGCGTGTGGAGCTGTATGTGCGTGTGCGCGCACGTTCACGACGTGTATAATACAGGTGTGCGATCCTAACGTGAGTGGTCAGTGTTGAGTGAGTGCCGCGCAGAGCTGTGTGCGTGAGTGTGCATACGTTCGTTACGTGTCGGATACGGATGCGCATTGGTAACGTGCCGCACAGGGCTATAGACGGGCACACGCTCGCAGTGTGCGAGAGCTGTACGTAGCGGTGTAAAGAGGGGGAGTGTGGCGTTTGATTGATGATGCTGTGCGCACGTATGCTCGCAGCGTGGGAGCGCGGCGCGAGGCTGTAACAGTAGGGGCGTCGCGTTCGAATGCCGGCGAAACCGTAGCGGGTAATAGGGAGGTGGGGTAACGACAACGAAATAGGGGATGCAGGCGGGAGGGACCCCGGGGGCCAACGGCCCTCATAATACCCTTAAAATAGCCGAAATTTTTTTAATTGTCACATTTTGGGGTTGGGATCCAATCTGATAAAATATTTTTTTCTTTACCGTTGTGGTGCACTGTGTAGCACATCTAGTGACTTTAGGGGAGGTCACGGGAACTACATGCAACATTTGAATCGAAGATAATTAATCTCACGTGCAATTAAGTGCATATATTGGGATTGTCTGAATGTATTAGAATCGATTATTCAATGAATATTTACCAGCCTTAGCATACGTTTTCATTTTTTGTCGTATCAACACCAATAATTTAAAGACGTTATGACTTACATTTGCTTATTTAATTCTCTAAGTTATTTTGTCATAACGTTGTTTTTGTTGTTGTAGTTGCAGGATAACAATTGGTTGGAGGTTTTTGCTGCACTGCCGCCCAGAGACCGAAATCTTTCCAGCCGTCCAACCGGAGCGTCCCCAACTTCATCTTCTTGGTTCTTTCGGTAAAGTCACGTAGAATTGAAATAATAAAATAATACAAATTAAACATAATAAAATAATTCTCACGACGTTTGGGCCACAACGCAAGCAGCCGTCCTCAGGTGAAGAACAGGTCTGTCGAGAAGACAGTCAGACTCTGCCGTGGTGTGTAACGGCTAGCACAATGGGCTTGTAATCGACAGACCTGTTCTTCACCTGAGGACGGCTGCTTGCGTTGTGGCCGAAACGTCGTGAGAATTATTTTATTATGTTTAATTTTTTTTATTTTATTATTTCCATTCTACGTGACTTTACCGAAAGAACCAAGAAGATGAATCCCTGCAGTCACGAAAGCTTTAAATCAAAAAATAAAACGTCCCCAACTTATTTCGCCAAGTGACAAAATGTCGCCCCGCAGAGAAACAGTTCTCAGCATCTCCCAACATAACACAAGCACACACGGTTACGTTCTCGTTTACTTGTATTGGGTGCCTTGGTGGCGAGATGTTAACTACCTCGCCTGGTATACAGGAGGTGGTTTCGATGCTGACCCTGACGCCTGCAGTATATTTGGAGTTTGTATGTTCTCCCTCCCCGTGGTCGAGTGGATTTTTCTCCGGTTCCTCCGGGTTTTCCCTCCACATTTAGAAGCATGCATTTAGAGTGTTTGGCTGCCATAAATTTCCACATGATAAGCCACATTGTTGAATTATCACTGGTAGCCAGGTCATTTCTCAAAAAGAGCTGTATAGCTCAGTGGGCCTTACCTGGTAAAATAAAAAAATGGTAAAAATGTTTTATTAATTACAAACAAATATAGTATTAAGTATCGTCTTGTTTATTAAACTCTCACAGGATTTCACGACTCTTGACGCTGATGTTGTGTCAGCATGAAAGGCCGACGTAATTGTAGCTGTACCTGCATTTTATAATTACCTGTGCTAGCAAATTTTGGAAGGATGTCCTGTTATACGCCATACAATTAGTGTACACGCAACTCCAGCCTTTAATGAGCCAACGCTATTTTTATAACTTAACCATCTAAAGCCAATGCCTAGGTTTGAATTTACCAATACATTTCAGCATCTGGAACATGGGATGCCACATGTGCAATGACAGGGTGAGATGGACACATCGGGTACATGCAAACAATCACCAACAACCTTGACTATTAAACTCGTTTGTTCAAAAGATATTGGTACAATTATATACCTGCATTTCTTGACAGTGTTGATCTTCATTTATTAAAAAAAAAAAGAATAAAATACCTATAATAAAGAAAAAAAATTCCCTTATTTTGCAATATGTAATATTTGAATGTTGCTTTTTAACACCGAAGCAGTATGTGTTTATGCCGGTGACAGTAACAATGCTAAGAATAAGCGATGTTCTGTTGCTCAATGCTTGTCACGGCTGTTGCTTCAGAGGTATTAACGAGTGCTGTATTTTACTTCATTTTCTATAACACCTCTTTCTGCCAATCACGCCTATCTAAATTGGTTTCAATAGACTTTCAATTATAGGAGCAACTTGGCAACACCAAATGTATACATTTAAAGAGCAAAATACCTATCTTTTCTGGCAATTTATATTCCATTTGGTTTGTAATCGCATCAGTGTAATTGTGCAGGTGGAGTTGTCAATGTTAGCGTGAAAACAACTAGTTTGCAAGTACAGTAATGACATGAACACAACGTCAATGAAATATGGCATCATACATCAAATAATTGGGTGAGTTTCCAGAACAAGGAGAACACATTTTGTTTTGTGTGGCCATTAATGGATATTAGTTGTTGAGGGCATTAATGGAACACATTGTTTTTTTACCATGCAGCATAACACTTTAAAAGTATTGATTTATATGTGTATGTAGCCTGCAGCAACAAAAAACACCGCGTCCTGTGCAACTCGGTCAGTGTCCCTACTGAGAGCGATTCTTTGTGATGGCTATTCATTGAAATGTTGGCGAAAAAAATTCCCCAAGGCTATAATTAGCGGTCACGAAGTTATGTTAATTATATATTATAAATGACATGCCTTGCAAGGGTAATACACATGTAACATGAATATGTAACTGACATAGAATGATTAAATAACTCGCATTCAAAAAAATCCAGAATACTACAGCACCCTTTTGTAGGGAATTACATCTGCTTACATTCATCTATATGTCGTGTGATTACTCAGCCATATGTCCTGTGTTATGTGTGCAATAAAGCATTGCCACGAGCTGACCAGCTGGATACATTGACACATAGAGTCGCATTGGGATAATAGCATATCAGGATGTTGGCAATGCTTTTCACTCTTTGTCTGATACTTCATGTTTCAAAAAACTAGACTTACATATTTTTGGTTCTTTCGGTAAAGTCACGTAGAAGGGAAATAATAAAATAATATAAATATAAAACAATACAAATTCTCACGACGTTTCGACTGCAACACAAGCAATCATCATCAGGTGTGAAATCCACAGCAAGAACATTTTCTTGATGATGATTGCTTGTGTTGCAGTCGAAACGTCGTGAGAATTTTTATTGTTTCATATTTATATTATTTTATTATTTCCCTTCTACATGACTTTACCGAAAGAACCAAGAATATGAATCCCTGCAGTCACGAAAGCTTTAAATCAAAATTTAGACTTACATCATCACAGACCTTGCGAATTCGTTGTAGTCAACCTTAGCAAGTATCACATGCAATTAATATGGCTTCTTATCACGTGTTGGAAACCTGACATAGATGCTGATTGCAGTGTAATATCAAGGGGCAGCTAGCAGGCCAAGAACTTGCCAGCTATAACTCTATTTCCAATGGTCAATAACTATCGACTACGTCTTTCTGTTGCCATCTTGTGAGCGTAACTACACGTGTTTTATCTACTGCAAGGGACATTAATCCTGCTGTACTGTCTATTTTCTTGTGGCTATAAAAAAAAATCCAAAGGCTCTCCTCTCGGATGTTAAAGCCAACTTGTTCATTCTCAAATAAAAAAAAAGACAGCTGATCATACAAGCACTCTGTCACTCTTCTGAGATAACATTGTGCAGGTGGATTGCTTTAATGGCCAATTAAGCCAGCTCAATATACACACATGGCAAGCTCAGGATTGAATGTGGTTGAGAGTGAGATTATGTGAATTTCCCCGGCTTACTTAGAAGAGACAGACAGGTTCCCTCTTGGCTGTATTTAAAGTTGTTGTGTCAACACCGGATCTCAGTACGAAGAACATCTGGGAGAGAACGTTTCTTACTGAAGCTAAAACAAGAACAATGTTTATTATTTATTTCATGAAGGTTACATTTCTATTGAACTGTTAAAAATAATTCATGGATGTTGATATTTATATCCAGGAGATAATAGTTTCACTATTTAAAATATGAAAGATTTTGTAAATTAATTCAAATATATTTGAAACGTCATAGTAACAGAAAAAATGTCACTGATCATTCCTCAATGATCGTACATGTGTGCTTCTTCCTTATTTCGCACCGCTGAAGTAGACTCAGAGCAACAAATACAATTTCACATCCAGGTGGCCAAGCCAGACAATCGCGTCAGGAGCAGCGGAGTGTGTCATCGCTGTGATGTCTCCTTCGTATTCGTGGATCGGGCATTGCGTCGTTATACGTTGTACTGTCTGTTCTGAATGACCACAGTCGCACACTCGAAAGTTTTGAATTTTCCATTTGTGCATCAGGTATCCAGATCTGCCATGGTGTGTGTGTGTTGGGTCTTTCATTGAGCACACACGTGAGCTAAATAATATTAGTGCAATTTAATGTTTTTTTTCTGATATGCCTACGATTGCTGCAACTTTCTTTTTTACAATTGCTTCGTTGTGTATGAACTTTGATCACGCATTGTTTCTTCTACTCCCTGTTATATTCACAGCGACAGCAGAGAGCGCGACAGCAGAGAGCACAGCAGCAAACACGACCTCGCGCATTTTTGTTCACAGCAAGCTCAAACGGACGACGTGTGCTGAAAATACACGGGCGAAGTCACGTGTCACATTTTTTAAATGTCCCTTTTCCCAGAATGATGAATTTATTACGTTTGCTATGTATGTGGTAAGTGGCAAACCGGATATAATTGCTACAATTGTAAAACGCCAGCGGGGATGGCTACGTACGGTGCAAAAGAAGTTCAACATACATCTAAAAAAACGAGCATTAACAACTCAATTCAAAGTGGGTGAAGCATTCCCGTTTGAGGGGCAGTCACATTTTTTCTTGTTCTTCCTCCGCACCTCCGATTAGCACGGTTGGCTACGTGCGGTGCGAAAGAAGTTCAACACACACACACACTGATGCCCTATGGCGCCCTTTCTTGAAAACATTATCTACTTGCATTGTGGGTTTGCTTTGCCTATATTTCAGAGGGAACTCGATCCCAGTGTTTTATATATAATTTGTGCACGCTCTATAACCATCCAGGCACTTGACGAATACATATAATCTTAGTACCTCAACATAATTGCCACAATCGTGCTGAGAATGTGACATTTCTGACACAAAGTCAAAGGCCCTACCTCTGGTGGAGGCTATGACTAGTACTATAGCCTGACGTAGTACTTCACTAATTAATGTAATGTTTTACTGAAAATTGTTGGAGTACGCCTGCCATCCAGTACTTTGGAGGCTTTGTAGTAGGAAGATCACACAGACGCTGTTAAACTTCCAAACCCACTGGGCTGTGAGCTATCCAGGAGATTAACCTGTTTGTCCAAACGTTTGCTCATTTTCATTATCAGCCATAATTAATCCACTCTTGAACGATGGTCTTCCCTGGCCGTCAATTTCACTCACAGTCCTGCGATGCCAAAGAGACGATGTTATCACTCGAAATCCACGGTGGGCTACCCAGCCCTTGTTATCTGCTGAAATACGTGGGGGGGGGTTTTTCCAACACACAAAAAGCTCATTTCAATAATATTCTGGAGGCTCAATGAGATGTTCTTGAAAAGAATGCATCACATTTTTTTAAATTATTTATTCTATTTTATAAACCACCAACCCAAACGGGTTTTTTTTTATCTTCATTCATTTTCGAGGTACTGCACATGGGGGTTAAATACCAGAATCCGACACAGAAAAAAAACACGTCTGAAACTTCTAGACATTACTACTTACTGCCGAGCAATGCAATCACTTAAGCCTGCAGGCTTAACGCTGCCTTCTATGATGCCAGGGCTAAGCACCAGGTGTTTTTACTTGCACGCTTGTCAAGTTGACCGTAGCTCAGTCTAGGGTTATAATCTATAAAGGCAGCTCTTAACCAAATCACAATGGCTGCACCTGAAAACATCGTGCTTAAAAAGAGCCTAAACAGTGGCCAATAAATTACTTTACAGATGCACAACAATTGCGTGGGCTAACAATTTTTTGTTAGTTTTGCAGCGCAACTCAAACCGTCCCGAGACCTGGTCACGTGCACCGCAACCCGCATCTCAGTCGAACGCGTGTTTCAACGCACGACCCCTTTTTCATTTTGGTCCCCCGTGAAAACGCCCTACTGTGTCGTTGCCCACACGCTGCTGGCCTGGGTTACGGGGGACGGACGCTGCCCCTTCGGGCCGTGCTTGTCCCCGGTGGCGCCGTGCGGGGGAATGCGGTTCGCCGTAGCGCCCATGCTCTGCTTGGCCCGGAAAGCGGCCACGTCCTTAGCGAACTCCTCCGTCCAGTTCTCCGTGATCTGCAGTGGCCAGACACCCACAGCAAGTGACAGGATTCGATGTGAAGCGAGTCACGTCGAGAGATAAATCCGGCGCGCTCGTTGGTTTCAATGTCTCCCTCGCCAGCGGTCAGCTGCCTACTTATCACTCCTCTATTGCTGTGACCATTGGTAACTGTTCCCATGAACCTCCGCCCATGTTGAGGACTCGGTCTAGCATACTCACTGTTTCATCTCATCCATGCTCTGTTCAACCACCACACTGCAGGTCAAAGCGCACTCTCTCTCTCGCCTTCTTTGCAGAACTTAGGAATTCCCTACTATCCTCTTTTTTCCCCCAGGTTATTAAAATCTTTCTCTATTCGAGAAACATATTCAGTATTATCTACTGTGCCTTCAATAGTGCTGTTTGTTGCCGTCTGCTTGTCATTATTGGACTTGGGGTCTGTGTTCAGCAGCAGTTATTTATTTGGAAACAAGGTAAGAGTCGTCAGAGGTGGTCAGTCACACTCTGAGATGCAACCAGACCATCTGAAGCTTTTTGTCAGTTTTAATGTTCTATTTAAAACCATTAATTCTGCTCTCAATTGAGCACCCGATGATTAATTTCAAACATCTACTCGGTACATATACCTACTTTGAGTGGATGTGCAAATACTTAATGTTTTGGCTCATTCAGCTTGTTGAAAGCACTGTCAACAATTTAAGTATGCGTCCAGGACACATGACTGTCTTCATACTATAATGTATGACCAAAATCAAAGTGTGGCTCATTGTGGTGAAAAAAAGCCAAGCTTTTGACTCACGTCAATGACAATACGTATTTCTTAAGAAATGTTGTGATATCACATTTATTTTTTCCTGCACGCTAACTACATAACTTACATCGGAGCTGTATTAATACCGCAATGTTGTCTAGCAGGTAGCAGGTGGTGACAGAAACTCTGAGCGATGTCAACGGGCAGTGTGTACACTTTCGTTTTCATTGCCACTCGTGTGGATAATTTGCGACTAAACACAATCAAAAGGAACGATCTACGTGAAATCTCTCGTACTGCGCCGTGGTCTTCTTTTACAGAGCGCAAGTTTGTGCTTCACCTGATTGCTTTCAACAGTGCCCTTGTTCTTCAGAATTTCTCCCGTGTGGAAGAATTCCGGAAGAGGCATCTGGAAACCAGCCTTTCCCTTCAGCCAGTACGTCAACTGATTGCCTTTCCCCTAACACACAGGACACAGGCAGAGCGAACAATCGATACAAAGTGCACGGACACCATGGGAGGCTGTGAGAGGTGATTGATGAATCACATAGGACTCCAAGGTTCACTGGCTGGGTTGAAAGTCTAATCGTGAAAAGTCTGTTGCTTGGATCGCATGGTCACCCTCATCATGATATCGTTGGAAGGTGGTATATTGTAGAATGTTCCTTATTTCTGTGCATATTAAAGGTCTTGCTATAAACAAGATATCAATTCAGCCCTCAAAGGGAGTTCAGGTGAGCTCCTCTAAGGGGTAATTTGGTCTACTCTTCCAAGCAGGTCAGACGTCTTGGAAGAGTATCCACACTGTACCCCACCACACGTGACCAGCTGATCAACTAACTGTGGTTTACCCCTTTATACTGCTGGGTGGGCGAAATATAAGAAACTTGCAACATTGTTTTTGAAAGTCTGAAATGCAATTCCAGTGTTTAACAATTAAACCATATCAGTCCCGGCTATATACTACGCAATAATCCGGTGTGTGTCCTCTTCTTGGCTCTTTCAGTAAAGTCACGTAGAAGGGAAATAATAAAATCATAAAAATAAAACATAATAAAATAAAAATTATCACGACGTTTCGGCCACAACACAAGCAGCCGTCCTCAGGTGAAGAAACAGAGCTGTCGGAAAGACAGCGTCCCAATGAACACCGTCAAGCTTGGCAGCGTATATTTAAGCTGGGTCGGGGGGAGGAGAGCGCCTTGACAAAGGAGTTTACATATCAACAGCGGAATTAAGCATATTGATGGAAAATGCAGATAATAAACTTGCATCATTTTCCATCAAAATGCTTAATTCCGCTGTTGATATGTAAACTCCTTTGTCAAGGCGCTCTCCTCCCCCCGACCCAGCTTAAATATACGCTACCAAGCTTGGCGGTGTTCATTTGGACGCTGTCTTTCCGACAGCTCTGTTTCCGACAGCTTTGTTTCCTCACCTGAGGACGGCTGCTTGTGTTGTGGCCGAAATGTCGTGAGAATTTGTATTTTATTATGTAACATTTTTATTATTTTATTATTTCCCTTCTATGTGACTTTACCGAAAGAACCAAAAAGATGAATCCCTGCAGTCACAAAAGCTTTAAATCGAAATTTTCCTGTGTGTCCTTTTACTGGTGTCAATTAAAAATGATTATTATACTTACCACCCCTTGCATACTGCATAATTGTGCAACCCGAGCACATTTTGTTCATAATTGAAGGTGACATTTGTTCGTGCACTGCTTCTTTGACCTTTTAGATGATAGTGGCCCGTGGCAAATGTCATGTCCACCGAGAAATGCAATTGCACAGGGAACAGCACAGCCACACTCTCCAAGTGACCTCAGGTGCCTCAAGGGGAAGACAGGTAATCACATGCAAAAGCAATTGTTGCATTGCTTGGTAAATCTAATTGAAGCAGTAGTATGTGTTAATTAAGAAATTGTATCATTATTTATTTTGTATCATCTCCTAGTTGTTTTCTTCTTATCCTGTATTTTGCATATGCCCTATCTTGCTGTTCCTGTAATTAGCGTTGTCCTCACTCTGGCTATAGTGCAACGTGCATTACATCAGCCTGTGGTCACTTCCTCACATAAAAACGATATCAGACATCTCTGAAATCTCTGGTATATTTATTAGAATGAACTAAATCTTGTTTACATTTCCACCATTTTGACTTCTTCATGTCCATTCCGCCCGATTGTGATTTATTTATCCCAAAAACCTTTATTGGTAAGACAATTGTTTTGTAAGTTGGCATTTCAGTGACACCGCATTATTATTATGACTCATTATTTTAAGAGCCAATTCCCATTGCTCATCATCAAATTTTAATGCCACCTATGTGCCAGTCTCATGGCCAGATGTAGTTAAATTTTCCCTTTAAAAAAAAATATCCGTTACTGAACGCTTGCAGGAGCAAATAACTACGGACGTACCTTTAAATTAATTGTTCCTCTCTCCACCAGAAAATAGCCCCCGATCTGCTTCAGCAGATTTGTCGTGGCTTCTGAGACATGAATGTGCAGCGCTGTCAAAACCAAGGGAGAAACCAAGTCAGCTGTTCGTTGGTGCATCATGATAGTACAGGATTCCCTCGTTTTTCACAAACTTGCTGTCTTGGATTTTGGATATTCAAAATCGCATCTGGAACTCTACACATATGTATGTTTAACTTCTTTCGCACTGTATGTAGCCAACCATGCTAATTGTAGGTGCGAAAGAAGTTCACCGAGAGATACATTAAATGATTAAATCAATTGATGAGAGATAATGTGATGAGATAAAGTGATGAGATAGAGTGATGAGAGAAAATGTGATGTGAGAAAGTTATGAGATCATTTTCATGTATTTAATAGCTTATTTACGTATTTATTTAAGGTAATTAATTAAAACGACTGGGTTTCGTTGGGCAATATTATTATCCACGAAATTTGATATTCACAAGCATCTCCGAAATGCAACCCTCGCGAATAACGAGGGAATACTGTGCTATTAAAGTAATCTATGCCTAGAGTTTTATGGATGGCTGCTAGCTGGGCTTCTCTCCACAACAATAACTAACTATTTTATTGTGAGTTGCTGCTGGCTGTTGCCACCAAAGCTAGCTGGTAACTAACTAAACTATATTTTGCGTGTAACAAAAAAACATTTAATTGAAATGTTGAAATAATTTCAGAAGATATATAATAGATAGCGACATTGAAGAGGTGTTGGTAACGAATACAGGAAACTGACCACGGTTCATTTACAATCGCTCTAACTTTCAAATGTGTGCTCCTATTAATGTAATTATCCTGCCAGAATATTCTCTATATACTAGAGAATCTTTAAAAACTCACAATAGATATTATCTTGCAATTTGGTTGTGTAAAAAAGCTGATTACTTTGAGTGCTCCGAGTACAGGATTGTGAAAAGAGCATTGAAAGTTACAGCTGTTCGTTATTTTCCATTGCAGAGCAGCGGATTCTCGACGAGTTGTTAGGAGGTAAAGGTGCAGCCCTGCAATTGCTTGCTCACGCAATTGCTAGCAGAAGTGACCTCAACTTGGAGGAGGCAGCTCTAGTGATCCTCTTCTGGGCAATCAGCCTACTCTTCCACACCGGCAAGATGTCTTTTAAGAGATGGGAGTACCGATAATTTACCCTACCATACGTGCCCTGCATCATTGTTATGCCTTCACTTAAAATTATTGGCCTGTAGCCAGCCACATTGCAGCATTTAACCTCTTCAATCCGAGCGTATACTTTAAAATACTATTTACAAACACAAGCAATGATTACATGAAGTGTTTTAAATAATTATAATAATACTTCAAATGTACAGTACTTGATAATACTTTACTTCAAGCTTTCGTGACTGCAGGAATTCATATTATTGGGTCTTTCAGTAAAGTCACGTAGATAGGTTCAAAGAAAATAACAAAAAATAATAAGTAAAAACTACGACATTTCGATGGCAACACAAGCAATCATCATCAGGAGTGTTGCGATCGAAACGTCGTAGTTTTTTGTTATTTTTTTGTTATTTTTTTGTTATGTTCTTTGAACCTATCTACGTGACTTTACCGAAAGACCCAAGAATATACTTGATAATACGTGTATGATCCAGTCTAAATTCATACATGATATGTTAAGTCCAATGCAATATACTGTATCTTCTCGAACCTTCATACTTTTGCCACTAGTTAGAGTACATCAGTAACGACGAATTATACACTAACCTAAAGGTCTCACTCCCAATTCATCGTTTGGGTATCCCGCAAGCTTAACAGCACTTCAGGTTCACATTGCATGGGGTTTTCGACCACTGCACGGTTAACTCAGCAATTGGACAGTGCCTCCTGCTGGAAGCACTTGCATGGTTACGGCTGTTCTTCAAGCGTGACACCGAAGCCGATGATGTGCACATGTGCACAGCTGCCGTGGCATCGTTACAGCTGGCACTCGAAGAATAGTATTTATCACATTGCATTGTTCGCAAATGGCTTATTGGTGTCCCCACAGTCAAATTAAATCACTTTGCTCTTCATATGCAAGATGGTGCATGCTTCTCTCGCCTGGCTGTTTCGCATATGTATGTATGTTGAACTTCTTTTGCACCGTACGTAGCCAACCATGCTCATCGGATGTGCGAACCGTGCTGATCGGAGTTGCGATTACATGCGATTCACAAATGAAGACTGGCTCAATAATTGTGGAGACACAAAAGAGAGTTAAGGTTTATATATGCTAAGAAAAGGGCTGCCCTGCCCTGATAAAGCACCTCAGTGTTTGATAACAGGAAAGCCCCATAGCCTGAATGACCAAAATGTGTGTCTTTATTTAAGTGCTCAGTTATTATTTTTGCATCCAAAATGCATTATGATGGCACTAACTCAATTTCAAATCAGTTTAATCGGATATTTTGTATACGATCTGTTCAGTGCTAACAACTGCATGACGCACACCTCAGCTCATTTTAGTATTATTACAATTAAATCTGGGACAAATAGTCGATAATTAACTAAATCATATAAACAGGACCCTGCGGGGTGGGCTGGTAGGAATAATACTAATACCGGTACAGGGATATCGACCGGGTATAGAGGAGTTAAAAAGAAAATGATTTGTGCATGGGGGGTGAGCGATGACGTCCACACCCCCCTCCCCACTGACTCGCGCGCCCACAGAGCGATGACGTCCACACCCCCCTCCCCACTGACTCGCGCGCCCACAGAGCAAGGATTGCAACAGGCGATGTAATTGGCTGCGCCGGATGCGACGGCCATGTTGTTTAGTTCATTTAGTTCACGGATCGCAGGGGGAGCGGGCGGCCATCTTGTCGGACAGACGGACAGTCGGACGGACGGACGGACGGACACATTAATCTATTGGTGGTCTGGTCCACTTCGTTCCTACCAGTATAATTGGCCACCCTGACGTCTTACCTGCCGAAGGTAGAAATCCCCGACAAGCCACATCCAACCTCAAGCGGCTGATTATGCCAATGTCATCGTCCAGCCCATGGCCATCACCTCCCATCCAGGGGCACACGTGAACACAGAGCTGAGACTACTCCCCCCCACCCCACTAGTTTCTGTTATCCGATTAGTCATACTCTTAGTTCTTTCGGTAAAGTCACGCAGGTAAAAAAATGAAATTAAAATTAATAATAAAAACAAAACGTCGTGATTTCTATTGTTTTATTTTTATTTATTTTTATTTCATTTTTTTACCTACGTGACTTTACCAAAAGAACTAAGAGTATGAATCCTTGCAGTCACGAAAGCTTCAAATCTAGAATCCGATTAGTCGTTTGATGTATGTTAAATTTCTTTCGCATCGTACGTCACCAACAACAAAACTAAACGCAAAAAGCAGTTAGAAAGAAACTCGCTTTCAATCTAGATTTGAGAGCGCATAGCTTTGAGTGTCTTCCTAATATGAATGGCAACAATGAAAGTAAATGGTGACTTCAACAATTAATCAGATATCCCAGCTAATTACAGTGAACCACTTTCCGCTTGCAACGTAGGCGACGCGGTGAGCTCCCCGTCCGTCTATCGCCGCGTGAAGGGGGTCGGAGTGGGGGGGTTGGGTGCTCACGGAAGCCGGTGCTCTCCATGCGTGAGGCCACGTTGACGGTGTCACCGAAGAGGCAGTACCTGGGCATGGTGTTCCCCACCACTCCTGCCACCACCGGTCCTGGTGGGGGGTGGGGGGTATCACAGCACGAAGCTCCCGTGTCTCGCAAACCCACCGTGGTATCGCTTTCTGCGTCGATCAAGCATGTGCGTGTACGTGCTGTAACTATTATTTCCTTGGCATTCTCAGTTATATTTGAAAAAATGCAAATTCTGAAATATAGTGAAATGTGGAAGGGCTTCCACGAGACGGAGCTCAAGAGAGGCCCCCTTGAGAAGCTATTTGAGGGTATACAACGAGACATCTTGGAAGAGGTGGAAGTACCAAAGCTGTAATCTTGATTTGAAGCTTTCGTGACTGCAGGAATCCATACTCTTTGGTTCTTTCGGTAAAGTCACGTTGGTAGAAAAATAAAATACATTATTTTTTGTTTTATTTTATTTTAAAATAAAATACATTATTTTGTTTTATTTTATTTTAAAATAAAATATATAATTTTTTGTTTTATTTTAAAATAAAATACATAATTTTTTGTTTTATTTTAAAATAAAATACGTTATTTTTTTTTCTACCAACACTTTGCCCCACATTATGCGCAATTTCAACTGTCTCGTACCCGTTTATACTGCTGGGTACACAGAGGCTGGGAGAATTGAAGAGACCTTTCGACGGAACTCGCGTTCACTTTAAAAAAAATTGCCAATGATTGGAATCGATCGCCGTTACCGCTGTTGATGCCAATGCGGAGCTTCAGCTGTTCTTGTGGCAGGTGGCGGATGCGAAAGTTCATGATGGAGCTCAAAAAGTGCAGGGACATCGTCGCGATCTCCTCCACGTGCCGTACGCCATTGCGCACGGGCAGGCCGCTCGCCACCATGTACGCGTCCCCGATGGTCTCCACCTGCGGTGGCACGGCGCGCACTGGAACCGGCGACGTTTAAAGGGATGATTCATTCATAGGCACCCACCTCCACCCCAACTGCTGTATGAATGCCTCCCCGCACTTGACCAGCAGTGGAGAGTTGTCTAGTACGTCACCATAGATTCGAAGCTTTCGTGACTGCAGGAATTACTCTTTGGTTCTCTGGGTAAAGTCACGTAGAAATAAATGTAATTAAATAATAATAGAATGCGACGTTTCGATTGCAACACAAGCAAGTATGTTGTGTGTCTCTCTCTGTCTCTGTGTGAGTCTCTCTCTCTGCTTGTGTGTCTGTCTGTATGTCTCCGTGTCTATGTTTTGTCTCTCAAATTTAGCAATCTTTGGAAGAACGTAATCAACCAGGTGGGGTGTTGACTGTTGTGTTGGCCGACTCTCTGTGTTGTATTGCATTATATTTCCAAGTTTACTATGTTTGTTTTCTCATTCATTTGTACCTGATGATGGTTGCTTGTGTTGCAATCGAAACGTCGTATTCTATAATTTTATGTCTTTCTACGTAACTTTACCGAAATAACCAAAGAGTACTTCACCATGTTGACCAGTGTGTTTGGTGACGATATCACTCATCACTGATATTAACTGCGGATGGGAATCAAACTCGGGTTGCAGGCTTTCTAGAGCAGTGCACTAATCTCTGTTCCACTGTTCCACTCTGGAACATGATTTTGTCAATTCATTCCTGCTACCACAGGAGCTTTTTTTCCGTCACTCAATGGAGATGGAAGGAAATAAGTAATATTTTTTAAAACTTTTTTTAATCACTCTTTTATGAAATGTAGTAGTAATGGCAGAACTCCACGACTCCAGGAAGTGGCCCCGAAGCTTGCCATAACGTAAGGGGCCGTGGCAAATTACAGCCAACGTCAGTTGACTGTGGACCCAAGCCAAAACATAACATAGAAAAAATAACGTTTAAAATATATTTGTTATGATAGAATATAGTATTGTCATCAGTATGACATAAGTATACCAAGTTTGCAGTCGATACCACATTGGGAAGTGGGTTAAAATTGAGTTACAAGATTTGAGGATACCCTCTGTTGCAATAGTGTGTTCTGTTCATGTCGTGGGCTAGTAGCGCAGTTGTTTACAAACTTGTGCTAAGAACCCGGTGGCAGAGTTGAATTCCTGGCCAACGCTGACACTTCGTGGCGAGTGATATGAGAAGCGGTCCGGGGTCTCCCCTAAGTTTACTCGGTTAAAATGAGTAACCCGGTGTAGTGTGTAAATGTAGTGGCGGTACGCGCTGACAAGGGGGCGGCGTGTGTGTGAGCGCGCCGGGTGTGGCTACATCGAGTGTGGTGGTGTTGACGCGCGCCGACAGTGATGGATCACGGGGCGGCGCGGGGTGCGTGGTTGTGCGCGCTGACACAATGTGGGAAATAGGATCGTGGGCAGCGCGCAGTGATTGGTCAACTGGGGTGGGTGCTCTCAGCGACGTCCGCATGGAGGACTATAAAGGGGGACGCGCGGGAGCACTCGGGAAGAATAACCAGTTGAAGATCGAAGACGGAGTTGAAGAGGTAGGGCCCTGAGACCCCTAGTCCCGCTGTCCTTGTAAGGGCCGGGACCCTGTGCGGCTCAGAGGCGAGACTATGGGACCCGTGGTCTGACGTCCATGTGGGACGAGGCTGTGGGACCCAGAGTCGAGACTGACACCCCAGCCGGGTGGGTTCCGAGAAGCTACGGGGCGTAAGAGCCCGTGTGGGTGTAGCCAGGGGAACCCCGTGGGTTAGGCTGCAGTTAGCCACCCGTGTAATATAAGTTGGTGTTAATAAAGAGTGTGCTACCCGTAAAGTCGTCTCCCGCCAAGTTACTACATTACATAAACATTAGCACTGGGGAGATGAGGGTGGATGGGGATGGTGCTGGCCACGGCACACCCTCGAGTGCCATCTCAACCTTGACAGTTCCTCTTCAGCAGCACGTGCTTTTCACAGTCTGCATCGCTTATATGGGATATCTTTGTGTGTGTGTGTGTCTGTTATAATGATTCCCGGACAATGAAGGAGACCTTGTAGACATCGTATTCCTTGATGATGTCATCGAGGAGGTTGTAGAGGTCGTTGAGCAAGTTGATGACCTCCAGTGGGGTGCTGATGGCGCTCATGGCCGTGAAGCCCACGATGTCGCAGAAGAATATGGTGACGAGCTCGTACTGCTCGGGCTGCACGGTCTTGCCGGCCTTCAGCTGATCTACGACAATCCTGAACCAAAGATGCACGCATCCCATACGTGAGTGTACACCGAGACAAGGGACCAAATTCACGTGGCTATGTTGCCTGTCATCCTGCCACTGCTGGGCAGACAGATGGCATTTTTTTTGGTAGATAATTGGAACATTGCTGCTCTTTACATTTTTTTGCGTGGCTTATTTCGCACCCATTCTCATTCTACTCATGCCAACATCGCAAGCATGGCCCTAAGCAAACGTGCCTACAGGAATTGTCATGTCCAGCCACTCTCGGGGGTTTGAATGTTCCGGGCTCGTGGTCCCAATGACCTTGTAAACATGGCGTGGCATGGGTGCCTTACCCAGGCAGCAGGCTGGACAGCAGGCGGTCCGTCTTCTTCTTCTCACTCTCTAGCTGCGCCGTGCGGTCATCCACGACTTCCTCCAGGTGGTTGGCGTACTTCTCCAGCTTGGACACCATGTTGTCCAGAATGTTCCTGTGTTTGACGCACCGCGTTGTCAAAAAATGAATATTAAAAAAAGTGCATCAGGTCATGGCATCTAATTACAAAAATACTTTCACAACTCCCCTTTTAATTAAACCGCCGTGCCGCGTAATTTCCTTGTGCACACTTAATTTTACCACGACTATTTAATAACTGTTAAGATTTAATTTAAAATAAATCAGATATTCCATCTTCATAATGGTTTAGTTTTTTTCCACTTTCAACATTTCTAACATGACACATTACTTTTCTGTGCGCTATTAATTGGGTGTGTGTGCTGATTTAGTACATTTTATATGGAACTGACATATCACTGTAATCTGGCCAGGATATCGTGAGAAATGGGTTGTGCATCTGAAATGTTAATCCGAGTTAAATACAAATTAATTTGAGAAAGTAATATTCCTATAACCAAACCCCAGCAGATTTTGAAAGCTAAGGGAGGATTTGAGCCAGGATAGTGCTTAGATGGGTGATCACCCTGCACACACAATTGTTACAGAATGTGGGGCTGTCGGCAGCAGAGCGTCGTGCAGGAAATTCCACTGTTTTACTGCACTTCGAATCTCCCTCATCTACGCTCCCTGCCTTCTCCAATAGCTCGGTAAAGTATGCACAGTAACCCCCACGATCCGCACTTCTTTAACACCGTACGTTGCCAACCGTGCTAATCGGAGGTGCGGGGGAAGGACAACAAACTTCACACAAAAATCAGTTCTAAAGAAATTCGTTTTCAATTTAGATTTCAAAGTGCATAGCTCAAGTGGCTTCCTAACGTCAGGCTGAAGAGCGTTCCAGATAGCCACAGAAGCGCATCTGAAAGCGCGCGATGGCAGGGACCGTCTTTGTTCGACGGCTAGCCAGAAGCCGCTGCTGTGAGAATGACTGAGAGTTCGCGTGATGAATTACGCTCCTTGACGAGATCAGCAAGGCACTGCGGTTCATTTTGTGGCGAGCACGTTCGTGTGCGATGAGTGCGGCGTTATAATGTAATCCGTTCGGCAACTGGAAGCCAATGCGAGTAGCGTTGGCAGCAAGAGCAAAAGGGCCGCTGGGGTCGTTCCGCTGGAACGGTGCCGGCACGGACGCACCCTTCAGGGCTCGCCAGGCGCAGCATGCGCGACACGGACGAGAAGTCGGGCCGGCGGTCCGCAGACTCGTCCCAGCACTGCCGGATGAGAGCCTGGATGCGCGGCTCGCAGCGCTCCGTGAGCAGAGGCCGCAGCGGTGGCACGGCGATGCCGTCCCTCACCTGGTCGATGATGTCTGGAGAAGGCACGTGGTTAGCACGTGGCGCGGTGGGCCACTCGCGCGGGGTGGACGGCGAAGCGCGGGCACGTTCATGCCTTTTGTAAAGTCACGCGAGGTCACGCATGCCCTCCGGCACGGGGTTTGTGTCGTGCGTAGGGTCAACACTGCGAGATGTCGATGTTCTGGTTCCGATACATCGATGTTGATCCCTTCCGATAGCATTTGGGACATTAATGTTTGGCTTTTCATGTCCCACCCCTGATGCCGAGCGTGGTTGTAGCATGGTCATGAATCCCATGAAATTACCTAATTTATTCTACCCAACCATGTTTAGGACTACATATTCTTTGGGTTTTTCGGTAAAGTCACGTAGATAGGTTCAAAGAAAATAACCAAAAAAATACACAAAAATAGACGTTTTAATCACAACACAAGCGATGACGATCGCTAGTTTTTTGTGATTTCTATTTATTTTCTTTGAACCTATCTACGTGACTTTTACCGAAAGACCCAAAGAATATGAATTTCTGCAGTCACGAAAGCTTTAAGTCAAGATTTACATGTTTAGGACTGTTTTATCTCATCGGTACCGTATTAAACCACCGCACAGCAGGTAAAAGCACGCCTCTGCTTCTTTACTCAGACTCCATGACTTTGGAATTCTCTCCCATTATCTTTTTTTCTCCCTTGCAGGTCCTTACAACCTTGCTCAATTCAAGAAATGCAAGACCTGTTTTTATACCTTCAACAGTGATGTTTGATGCTGATCGCTTGGCCTTTGGGCCTGCGTTCAGCAACCGTGTTTAAAAGAACAGGGAAACAGAGGTAGCATTCGGTAACGGATCAAGCATCATACTGTCAAGTAGATGTGTCAAACGAAAAAAAACGTAGCTGGATGGAATTTTAGAGCATCATTCAAATCAAGGGATTTTCACCGGTGGGATCCACAATAACTGTGTACTGAGCCCCCCCGCCAATGCTCGGACTAGGACCAGAAGAGAATGAAGAGATGCACACCGCATTCATTCGCCGCGTCCCTCCGTAATTCGCCGTCAACGGTGGTGTGACCGCACCGCCAACGTCACTTCGTCGAGCACCTTTGGGCTCCAGATGAATGCCGACGTAGGGCCCCTCGTCCTCGTGGTAGATCACCTCGCGCATGAGTATGGCGAAGCTGAACACGTCCCCCTTGGGGGTGCCGTTCACCGGCAAGTCCTCCATCCGGAGGAGCTCGGGCGCTGTCCAGTACAGCTCTTTGTGAGGCACAACGGCAAGCGGAGGTGGGGGGTTACTCGTACACGGGGGTGTGCGGAGAGAGAAAAACAAAGAGAAAGATCCCCCCCCCCCCCCGTGTAACCTGTAACAGACTGTTAGCCGAGCACGCGAGGGGGTGGGTGGTCAACACCACGCCCAGTCGCCTTTGTCTCCCTCGTGGCGATGTTTACACACCGCACAAGGTACTCATTTGAGACTGTGTCCGACCTTGGAGAGGTCCATGACTGGTTCACCGAGTTCGTAGTGCAGCGCGCCAATCGTTACACTACCGCTCCACGCGCGCGCACGCACACACAAACCATGCTGCAAGCAGTGGGCATGTAGCGTTGCATCAAATCACTGCGTGAAGTTGATTGTTCGTTTTGACACATGCATAGAATAATGTGTGAGAATCGATTGTTTAACGTGTATGCAAATTGTGCGATAGTGAAATGATAATATCACCGTTTGGCACAAGGCGCGAACAAAACTTCAGGGATGAAACTTAAAAACAGGAGAAACAATGCAAACGTGATGCCAAAGCGAGACAAGAATGTATTATTTAATCGAATCACAAACCGTGGTTGTCAAAAATCATTGGAAAGCTGGGAGGTTAAATCATTATATGTCTAGTTAGCAATAACACATATTGCATGTCTATGCTGAACCACAGTCATAATGATCATCATTATCGTCGCCATGTGTTATTTTATATTGTGCTAATACACGCAGTCATCTCTGAAAGTATACATGAAGCAGTTTGTATATTAGCATAAACATGGACCAACAGAAACAACAATCATGTACAACACAGCGGCTGGGAAACAGTGATCAGCAATCGGGTTGACTATGAAAGCAATTTTTTTTTATTGTTGTTGCGTACGTTTTTAAGATAGGTGTGAAGTGTAGTCTCACTGCGATTGCAATTATCTGTATATGGCTTCAGGAGCTAACAGCGCTGTACTGTTGTGCCACGTAAAAATAACGTAAATTTAGTAATAGGTTTTTAACCTTTCAACTGGTACAAAAACTGACACCTTTATGCAAGGGATCATGTTTGCAATAACCACAACACAAGCAGTCAAAATGCAAACAAAAAGAAACAACTCTGATAATGATAATGATATGCGTTTTGGCGTCATCTGGTCCAACACCATGTGAGACTAGGCTCTAAGAAAAGCTGTCTCGGGTGTGGACCAATCAACTTCAAGGACAGTGCATGTCATTATCATTATCAGAGTTGTTTCTTTTTGTTTGCATTGTGACTGCTTGTGTTGTGGTTGTTGCAAACATGATCCCTTGTATAAAGGTGTCAGTTTTTGTACCAGTTGAAAGGGTAAAAACCTATTACTATATTTTTCCACTGGTAAAGGAGATGTCTCATAACGTAAATTTACTTCATCAGCCTATGGGGCTTTCCAATCCAATTTAGTATTTATATCACACTACATTATTTATTTAAACAAACAAACTCCACTGTAAACCTTCAGGGTGCCATCAGCAAAGTCAGCCTTACAAACACTGCTGGTTTGCCAGATGTTATTTGCAAGTGCACTTCATCTAAACCACGAGGCCCTAGTCAATGCAAACATACTCATGTATAAAAACTCGTTATACAATGGTGTGAAAGCAATAACGATGAATCATAATTTAAAGTTATTTATCAATCTACTATTGGATAAAGGCATCCCAATGCCTTTCAGTCAAGACGGTTGTTTAACCATACTTTAAGATATTGGCAAGTGAGTTTTATGAAGAAAGAGCCCAAGCACTTATTTAGTTACCATTTAACCACTTGCGTTATCCATGACCAGGAATCAAATTTAGTTGGCCGGGTATATAGTGCATTGCGCTGAACCCTGTCACTGGGAAATTGTGAGTAACTAAATAAACAAGTAGTTTGCTGTTCCATGCCTGCAACCTAAACATAACATATTTCCAATTCATCAGCATTATAGTCTTTCCAGACATTATCTTGAAAGCACCCCTAACATGTCGGTACCATGAACTCGAGGTAGACCAAGTCAACTTTGTCACTGGAGACGTGATTAACGACAGGGCCATCCCCACACGCGATTGCATGTGAGCCCCCTCGGGCGCTATGAACTTGGCGGTATGCTGTGTGACAATTCATGAGACTACACCACACACCTGGCTGAAATGGAAGATCCCCCACCTTCTTGCTTATTGATGTCCAGGGTCTTCCCCTTCTTCCCGTAGCGGAATTCCCAGATGCCGAAGCCGGTGAGCTTGATCTGCAGGCGGCTGTCCAGCAGGCAGGTGGACGGCTTGAGGTTCCCGTGGGATTTTATGGGACTCTTGTGCAGGAATATCATGCCCTGAGAACACGTTAACAGGTATGCTTCCCACATCAAACGAAATACAATATCGGTAGACTCCACAAGACATCGTGATTATGTATCGAAAGATTTCTTCATAGGACTCGTGAGAAATTAAAGTAAAATGTCAAGATTTTCATTGCTATGCTGATTATTGCTTTAGAAATTATCAGTGTCCCTTATTGTGTCTGTAAAAAAATGGTGAACTTTAAAACATTTTGATAACAGAATATTACGTGCCATTAATAAGTGTAAAGACTTACACTCATTATTATTATTCTGCTGTTGGTAACAAAACAATCCAGGGCAATCACACCTCTGTGTGATTAAATAATAAAAAAGTGACCTTCAAAATAAAATGTTGCAAAATAAAATAATAAAAAAATAAACCTCATGCATTGTTGGTAATAATTTATCAAATAATTATATCATGGGCTTCATGACCATTGGAAACGTAATGCCTACTTAGAGTTATGTTGGCAGAAACTACTTTTTGGCCAATACAGTATGCCAAAAAATGCCAACCCACCAAAAATCGTAAGAATTAAAGTACCAATTTCATTTCCTCCAATTTATTTGCTCAAAAGCCATTCCTGCAACATGTGTATTAAGCCCGAAGTGTTTACTGATGAAATATGAATCATAAACTATTTTATTCTCAGCTTGCCTTGTCTGCATTTCCTGACAGGTCCACTTGCACCGCTGCGATGTAATAGAAACAACAACCGACATCGGCCACAATCCACTCTGCCTCAGGTCAGCATTCGCTGGAGCTGGGTCGTAATTTGGCTGAGGAGTTGGAAGCGTTAATTCTGACACCTCTGCTGGAGAAAAATGAGCTGAAAGAGTAGAAATATATTTCACAAATTTTGCAAAACTTGCAATACTAAATTATTTTTTTTATTTTATCGAGTAAGGCCCACTGATCTATATAGCTATATTTCAGAAGTGATCTGGCCACAAATGATAGCTCAACGAAGTGGCTTATCATGTGGAAATGTATTGCAGCAAAATTATCTAAATGTAGAGGGGAAAACCGGAGTACCTGGAGAAAAATATACACAACCACAGGGAGAGAGAACGTTCAAACTCTCAAATATAGAGGCGTCAGGGTCCGGATCGAACCCACAACGTCCTACATACCAGGTGAGGTAATTAACATCTCGCCACTGCACTTCCGATTAGCATGGTTGACTACGTACGGTGCAAAAGAAGTTCAACATACATACGTATCTGTAGATAACTGGCATGTAATGTGGCCATGTTACTTAGGAGGCGTAGCAACGTTTGCCCCGCCCCTCCTGAAATGCTGTCTCTTACGGTTGTTCCAATGTTGTTGATAATTAAAGAGTTGTGCTGTTACGACGTCGTCCTAAGTGTGATAACCTTTGACTATACAAGTGGGCGAGGTTTGTGGAATAATGAAATAGACTGCAGATCTGGCGTGGAGCAACAGCCCTGTTCCTACGTCACTACTCGACGGAATTCAGCGTGAGCAGTCGGGTTCATTGACGATTCAGCACTCACTGGAGTCGTCACTGCCTCATTGGTGATCTCCTTTCAATCGCTAAGACTACCATGTTTACTATTCCCATGAGTTTCGATTTAAAGCTTTCGTGACTGCAGGGATTCATCTTCTTGGTTCTTTCGGTAAAGTCACGTAGAAGGGAAGTAATAAAATAATAAAAACAAAACATAATAAAATAAATCTCCTCAGGACGGCTGCTTGCGTTGTGGCCGAAACGTCGTGAGAATTATTTTATTATGTTTTTTTTTATTATTGTATTATTTCATTACTTCCCTTCTACGTGACTTTACCGAAAGAACCAAGAAGATATTCCCATGAGCTTCACTCATCCATTTCTCCACCCGTGTTGATCCATTTTACAAAACCTACCGTTTTAAGTTGACATTTCCACGTCAGTTCACAACATTCACTTGTAAATACATTCACAAGTATCGCACATAGCCATTCGAAATTGTGACGTGAAGTTCAGAGCTCGCTGGATGCTTACATTGACGATATCGTGTGCAAACGACGTCTTGAACATCCAGTCCAGCTCAAAGTCAGAAGTCTTCAACACATCCTGAACGTGAAAGAAAAAATATATGATGCAAGTATAATGACAGATAATTAGATAATTGTAAAAGTGTGTACTGAACTTATATCTTAACTGGGCTCTGTATTCACCGACCCGCATTGACCAGAAGTATGGTCAAACAAGTTCCTTGAACTTCAGCCAGAAGTGGATTGACGAAGTCGAAAATATGAATTTCAAAAGTCGATGCTCAAAGTTCAATATGTTATGAAGATTGAGCTGACAATGTGGGAACAGAGGCCTTGTCTCCACCTCGTAAGTGCTAGGTTTGTAGGCTTGCATCCAAAAATGCGCCATGACGTTTTAGATATGCAGTGCTTGACCCTGTGTGTTTTCTATAGTATCCAGCGGCAGATGCAGCTCATGAAGAACAGGTGAATGTTTGTTACACATCGCTGTAAATTACCTCCATTGACAACACCTGGCTTGAGAAATATGACCACAGTCATCAACACTGTTTATGCCAATGACACTCGAATAAATTCGCGCTATAATTCCCTTCCAAAAGCAATTTATGCTCGCCACATCCTTGTGAAGTGTATAATTTCACGGGAAATTATGCTCGGCTAATTTACTTTCGTGGGGAAAGCAGTGGCTTAGTGGTTTGCGCACTCTCCTATAGATGCAGCAACCCCAGTTGTATCCTGCACCACAGCTAAAATAAGTGGGGAGTGATATAAGAATGGGTCCTGGGTTCTTCCTTCACTAAAATGCCCTGATCAATGTGGTGATGTACGTTCAAACGATAACATGACTCAGACAGCATAGGGAGGCCTTCTTCCATAAGTGTATTGACAGAGGGCTGTAATATTAATAATTTATTTTATAATATATAACTGAGATTTCTCAGTAATATATACAACGGCCAGTGCTGGTGCCAGACACGTGTAGTTTTTATTACATTCTGCACAATACAAAACACTATTTTAGGATGTTATATTGATTCTTGTTATCATTGTGCGCATTTGTGTAAAACTTTGAGAGATGCCAGAAACAGTATTACTCTCCCAAAATGTAAAGGAACATTTTTCATTACGAACGTAATAACATTATGCAATAATGAAAACAAGAAATAACCGCATGTAAGGTGCGTACAGACTATGGGCATGACTTTGTGCTAAATAAAGAATGACAAATAGTAATAGTTGACCTTCAAGCTCCCTTTGCGACAGTACTGCGTCACGATGCACACGTTGGGCAACTCCACGCAGACACCGAAGAAGATCACCAAGTTCTCGTGCAGCATTTCTCGCATCTATAGCGAAAGAGCGGTCGGTCATGGAAAACATCTCCCGATCAACTCGTGTTTGTTTATTTTTGGCAATAACAAAATAATGAAATATCCCACATCGCAGTGGTTAGCGCACTGCGCTATGAACCCGGCGACCTGATTTCGATTCCTGGCGGCGGCTATAATTAGAGGCGGGTGATATCTGATATAGGCCTCGGTTTTTCTCTTCACCAACCTGCACCGACTAGTGCGGTGAAGTATGATCAGGCAACTCCAATCACCAAATGGGATGCAGAAGCCTTCATGCGACAGTTGAAAGGGCTGGACATTTTTACAACGAGTTCAAATTAATTTGTCACTAACAGCATTTACTGGAGTAATTTATGTCATAAAGAGTCAAGTAAGGGCTCATACTGGCGAGAAGGAACCGGAGACCTCTGGTATTGATAAGTATTGTGACCTATCAACTTTTGACCCAGATACAAAAAAATCCTGACCAAAACAAAATAGCGATTTAAAGCTTTCGTGACTGCAGGAATTAATATTCTTGGTTCTTTCGGTAAAGTCACGTAGAAGGGAAATAATAAAATAATAAAACAATAAAATACAATACCATACAGTATTTATTATTTCCCTTCTACGTGACTTTACCGAAAGAACCAAGAATACAAAGCAAAATAGATCGTCAAAAATAACTAAATAAAAATAGATTGTTATTATACCACCACTAGAAGGAGGGCAGCATGAATGTTTACTGCTTCCATATCCAATATAGGCTGATCCCCCATAGTGGGGGGTGAAGCAAAGCAAGGCGTATGATCACTCATGTGGCGCAGTCTCATTAAATACTGTATGGTATTGTAGTTTAGAAAAATACATAAATATATTATCAACCCCTGTGGAGTTTGGACGGGTACCAGCTTGCATGCTAAAATAGGCAACCATTGCAGGGCAGTGATGTCTGTTGGTGTTCCTGATTATGTGATATACTTGCCAAATTGCGAATGTTAGGATCAGTCCATGGCTCGAACTTTGACCCGAGAGGAATAATGATCGTTTGTATGGGTCGTCGTGCATGGGGAGGATACAATCTGCAGCTCCTTCAGCATGGACTTGCTCTTGAGGTCGGGTGGGTGAGTTCTCTCAAGGAACTTCAGGGCCACCTGGTTCCCCTGCGCACCACACATTCTCCTCCAGTTAGGACACAACTCATGGCCGGGTTTTTTTCGGTGTGCAATGTTTATTTCCATATTGTTGCAAAATCTGAATTTTCACTGAATATAAATCAACGTTAACAGTGACCCGCACAAGTCTGATAACAAGCTTGTAAAAATAAAATCGGGACCACAAATTACAACAAATAATCATATCTTAAAATTGTGGGGGGGGGGGGATACGGACTTCTAACATTACTCTTAGCAGTGCTCAAGTTCAAGTTCATTTATTAGGTATAGCCCTGTGAGCCATTCGGCTCTTGAATCGGGTGCAACCACAACAAACAAAAAACAAAAACATGAACAAGAAAACATCTTAAAGTGACTAAGTGCAAACAGAAAATCCAAGAAAAGACAGCAAAATATTGCAGAAAAAGCACCGTACACTAACACTAATGATATAGAACATAGAAAAATAGACAACACTAACAAGACATTTAAAAGAACAACAACATCGATTCTTAAATTAAATCATGACCACAAATTGTGACAATCCATTACATTTCTGTTGGCAGTGCCATTACGGTTGACGTAGGAGTCCACGTATGCTTGGCCTATTGCGGTGTGATATATGTTTACTGGCCTGGTAGATGCCGATGGGAATCTCCACCCTGTCCGTGCCGTGAACATCGTGGTGAACGTTGCTCTGGTTTCCAGAGACCTGCTTGCCGGAAGACCTGTAGCTCCCGTTGACCAGGGGAACCTGCAAAGACTCCGATTCCACGATGTCTTGCTGAACAGCGAGCGTTTGTGGTCACCGAAAGGAAGAGCACAGTGAGTTTGCTTAAAACGGGTAGAATACATTGTTGCTGATCAGCAACCACGTAAGTGAATTTCATGGGTTAAAGCAATCGTTCATATTGAAATTAACGAGTGCAAGCTGCTATGAAAATGCCGATTCCTAAATCACCCAGAAAGCGCCAGATCATGCCAGATCTCAAGATTTAAGCTGGGATTAAGCCTGGAAAGTACATTTAGATGTAGTGTGCATCCCTTTTTTGTCAATCCACCGTTGGATTAAATCCCCCATGCATTTCAGTCATTGGGTTGTTTGACCATACTTTACCATACCAATCAGTGGGGATTGGTAATAGTGGGAAGGGGCCTGGGCGAGAGACAGATTAAGATATCACTCGCCACTGATGTGACCAGAGATCAAGCGCAAATTTGAGGATTCACAGCGCAATGCGTGAACCACTACATCGCCACTCCACCCGAATTTGTACGGTGGCGTTCAATACAATCCTGGCATGTCTCTGACACGAACAAGCTGCTGTGGTGGTTATCTCAACCTTGCTTGTGCTGACCAAAGTGATGTCTTCGAAGTTGATCTTCCACCAGGTGGTGTCCATGCTCTCCTGGAGGCTGCGGCTCTGCACCACCAGGTAGGTCAGGAAGGCCACGGTGCCGATGACGATCAGAGACAGGATGCTGCCGACAAGCACCAGCGCCAGGTCTGGCTCGCCCGACAGGAAAGCAGAGGGCGCACAATCACGTGACAGCGCTAGTAAGCAGCCCGTCTGCACTTTAAACACAGGAAAGGATGCTTCACTCGACGCTGAATCACTTAGGAGAAAATGCTGAATGCTCTGTGGTTTGTGTACTGTTAGAAGCAGGTATTTGTCTGAATTTTGTTGGGTGCCCCCGTGATTAGCGCACAAATGTGGAAAATCAATGGTTGTTCTATGGGTATATTAATTGTCGTCACAATACTGTGGAATTTCTGCCAATGGTTCAGGCTTGTAATGCAAAAATGAGCGCCACCCCGTGCTTATTTGAGCAGGAAACCACTTTGGCGTTTTTTTAAAAACTCCTCTGTCATTCTCTGTGCTACAAATATGATACGTCTTGGAAATCACCGAAAACCCTAGGACTATATTTATAACCCACACCGAGTATGCATAATAGAGGTGACTGAATGATGAATGTCTTGTGAACAAATCACCCGGAATGCACCCACTGCCATCAGTCCTCGGAAACTAGGCAGTGTTGTGCCTGGATTGTGCTTGGATGTGTGACCACTACGCATGACATGGGTATAATAGGCATGAGAGGGCAGTGCAGAAAAAAAGTCGCTGTTCTGTATTTCCCCTCCTTCAACTTTGAATGACCGGTGTGATGAAGTGTGTCAAATAGCCCTCATCAAGCAGTGGGTTGACAAATGGGCAGCACACGTGCGTGTATGATGTTTCATTTTCAGTTTCCAATTGAAGTGCATTAGCCAAGCATGGGCAGACATTAAAACACAGCGCACACAGGGCACTCTCTCCAAATTGGACGCACATCTAACCTCTCCTGCACACCTGTCAGCCCGAAAGAAAAAAGTGAAGCAAGATCAAAGACGTAACCGATCACAAGTGAAACCATTGTTTTTTGGTGCCAGTGACTGCCGGTGCCAACGCTGAAGAGGTCGGCTTTTTTTGGTGGGTGACGTGAAAATGACGACGTACTGATTGGTGCTTCCTGGCATAGCTCCCCTGTGAAGCCACACTCTGGCATGTCGGAAGGGGGCCGACCATCTGGCCAACCCATCTTCTGGTATTCCGGGGTAAAGCTGAAAGGGAATGACACGCTGATTGTCATATAAATGCCCTGGAAGTCCCGTAGTTATATCAGTCTGCTTGAAACTATGTTTTGTTTTTACTTCTCAATTTACAATCTATGCAATGCTACGTCTTTATTATATACGCAGGAAACTGCATATCAACATATGCATTTGTTCCGTGCAATTTCTCCTAGTTACTAAGTAACTTTATTTTCTATAATGAGCTTTAAGAATGTATGATGATATATCTGCCTTGTTTATATACGTACAAAAATAGAAAATAAAATTATCGAGAAGAATCATTTCTATATGTATTACGTGTTACAGGCTCTAACTGTGGAAAAGTTACTCTGAACATGGACATTGCCGAAACATTAGACCATTGTATAATTTGTAGTTATAGTAAGACAAACTTCATTACACATGTAATTGCATTGTAGTGCTTGTTACTGTAAGTGCTTCGGTATTGTTTAAGAATATTTTTCATAGGTCTATATATTCTTAATGCCTTATTTTAACTTAATGTTTGACTTATTAACGTTGACCATTATGAATGTTGCGCTCAATAATCAAGTTAAATCTTCTGCATTTATCTCAGTAAATTCCACAGCACATTCGTCTATATGGTGATAACTTTCAGTCTTCAGTGATTTATGATTAAACATTTTACCTACGGTTTGAATTTTCACACTGAATAATTAACATGACCTTCTCTGCAATTCACATCACACAAAGGTAGTGTGTACAATTGGTCCATTAAATATTTGTCAATAACAGTGCCCTCAAGAGAAATATATAAATGGCAACAATACAGGCAGAGTAGAGAGAAGGACGACCATTGCCTGAAATATCAACTATTATGTATTTATTGCGTCTTTCCATAAGTATTATTGTGCACCACTGCCAATGCAGTATCGCCATTTTTTGTTCGATTAACTCATCTATTGAAAGGAAAATGCTGTAGAACCTGAGAGCCTTCTGGAAGGTGTCGAACACCATCACGGGCAGGAACTGGCTGGCATTCCCCTTCTTCTGCAGGTCAAAGACGGCGTAATCCAGGAAGCGCTCTCCGTTCACATCAATACTCACCTGCCCCGATGCACCTGACAACAAAATGTGTACAGCACAGTTTAAAAACCTAGGGATGTACTTATTCAGGGTCTCGATAAAATGCAACATTCAATTTTTTTTATAAACATGTAGCAGTCTCTAGTAAGCTTGAGGGATCACGCAAATTTATTACGTATGACATATGAATCTAAAGAAAACGTTATTACTGACAAATGCATCATTACACTTCTATTAATAACTAATGTACTCGGCGATGCCACTATAACCACGATTGTGCCTTTAAAAATGAAACTAATGTGGCTGATAATTGTGCCATCAGAGGTATCATTAATTGTTTGACCAGAGGTTTTATGCCCAAATCATAATCACCCGTGTCTAAACACAGTCTAACTCTTTGGCATGTTGTTTTACCATTCAGTCGACACATCCCCTGGTTATCCCACAGGTGCTGTGCATTACGGTAGGGCCAATGCCGATTTGCACGGACGCTCACCATAGAACTTGATCTTGTTTGAGCCCCTGATGGTCCTGATGACCGCCCGTCCATCGCGGGGATTGCCGCCCTGTCTCAGTAGCTCGCGTACGGCCATGGCGTACAGGATGCCCGCATCGTGCAGGTACGCAGCGTAAGGGCTCACCTGCAAGCGGTGTCACAAGTAAAACACCGCAATGCAATGAAAACAACTAAATATTCGTTCGTTAGTAGAAGCTGCCTTTACAATGCAAGGTCTAGCCACATGGGGCGAGGTCACCTTTGGTGTTGCCACGGTGCTGAGATGTTAAATACCTCGCTTGGTATGCAGAAGGTCGTGAGTTCGATCCCGATCCTGACGCATGTATATTTGGAGTTTGCATGTTCTCTACCCGTGGTTGTGTGAATTTATCTCCGGTTTTCCCCTCCACATTTAGAAAAATACGTTTAGAGTTTTCGGCTACTATACATTTCCACATGATAAACCGCTATCATTTGTGGCTATATTTTAGTGGGCCTTACCTGTTAGAATAAAAAAAAAGCTCAGTTTTATATAACTGCGTGTGCTTTCTTAATTGAGCTGTATAGCTCTCCCGATATGTTTTCGAGTTAGACTGTGTGTTCGGTATTATGTCCGTCGTGGAACAAAATTCAGCTCCTGAAGAAACCGCCAGCACTTGGAGCGAAGCAGCAGACATCATGCCAAACGACACGTGGTGAAACCTGAACAGGTACTAGATAGCCGATGAACAAGTTAATTTATCCACCATGACTCCCGTCCTTCAAACAGTAAATTGATATGGTCACCGAAATAACTGAGCTTTATTTGAGCAAGCTACAAACTCTGCCTCAGGGTTCGTAGTCTCAGGCGACAAATGCAGGTGGATTTGTTATATTTGCAGCGCGAAGACAATGTGTGATGACCTGCCAATGGTGAGCTCCCACCAGAGTATTTCTCCAGAGAATCTGCCTGGTGGAGAACACACTCGTGTTGAAAGTACCGTGTTTCCTTCCAGCTACATGCACCCAATTAATCCATCTGCACGAGGCACCTGGGAATGGAAAACCCAAGGCGCGGCTGCTTCCTAACGCAATCACTGGTGGAAGGGCCTCCGCTAAAGGAGACTTTAGAAAGAGAGCCCCGTGAGAGGGTTACTATATTCTTAGGTTTTTTTCGGTAAAGTCACGTAGGTAAGAAAATAAAATGTATTCTATTTTTATTTTACTTTTATTAATTTTAATTTTCATTTTGTACCTACGTGACTTTACCGAAAAAACCTAAGAATATGAATCCTTGCAGTCACGAAAGCTTCAAATCTAGAAAGGGTTACTATATTGTGTCCTACTCTTCCATGCTGTCCAGTCGTCTTGAAGAGTTGAGAGGTGGCAGTATGAAATAATCCATAATAGAGGTGTTTGGGTTAGATCGCGTAAATATATAAATGTATCGTTAAAACCCGCCACCATCCGACACAGCCAACTCGTAAGGGTTGTCACGTTCTGTTTACGTGACAACCCTTACTAGTTGGTTGCGTCGGGTGGTGGTGGGTTTTAACGACACATTTGTATATTTACGTGATCTAACCCAAACACCTCTATTATGGATGATATTGGTCACGAAACCCTACGTGTTAAGTATGAAAGAACATTGCCCATAGCTTCAAATGCCACGTCAGGAGATTGGATCAGTCGCATATTCATCATCAACAGCAAAATCCAATGCTCACGGACCTCTTTGTAGCTGGAGAGATTGCTGTGGAAGGGCGGCCCGGCCAGACGGCGCCGCACCTCCTGCAGGAACACGTCGTAGTCGTAGGTCCCGTACGCCTTGATGGCAAACAACAGCACCGGCTCCAGCGCCCGTAGGGCCATGGAGTCCAGGCCTTCAGCCACCACAGACTTCCAGAAGCTATCCTGCCCAAGGGACGGCACCGGTTATCAAGGGCAGTTTGAGCTCTGTTCATAGTAAAGGGGGGTTTTTTTTTGGGGGGGGGGGGGTTATATCGCGTCGAAATAAATGTGTCGTTAAACCCGCCACCACTCGACACAGCCGATTAGTAAGGTTTGTCACGTAAACAAAACCTGCCAATTAGTTGCTACTTCAGCACACCGCTGTGTTGGAGAGTAAACCAAGGCCGTAATTATCATATATATTGGGGGAGACACATCCCCCCCCCAATATTCAAATATGCTCAAAATGTCCCCCCCAATATATTGCTATCAAATAGATTTCTGTTTATATAATTGTGGTTATGTTTGTACTTTATTCATCTCGAATCTCTGCCATTACATACAATGAAACAAGAAAAGGTAAAAAAAGAAAAAACAGAGCAATGTAATACAATATACTATTAGACATTATTGTAAAAAAAAAAGTTCATTCTATGTGTTAGTGAATTTTTTTTTATTTTAGACAGGAAATGAGTTTTCATATTTAGATTTTTTTTCTGGGGGGGTACCCCAAACCCCCTATATGATTTGGTCCCCCAATGTTGACTCCATGGCTACGGCCTTGGAGCAAACCTACGACATCTACAATTTGAGTACACCTGTGTGCTCAAGTCGTAACTAATTGACACGTTTTGTTGACGTCACAATTTTTACCAATCGACTGTGTTGGGAGGTGGTGCGTTAACGACACATTTCTATTGACGTGATCTAACCCAAATTTGTTTCATTATGAATAATATCGGGCGTGAAAGCCTAAGCGTTAGATTGAGCTCTGTTGTTTGGAGTGTCCTGGATGGTGAAAACACTGCACATGCACAGCTAGGCGTCAGCAGAGCTACTATTGCGTTTGTTTTTTGTTAGTGGTTGTGCTATGCAACTCTCTCCGATGTGTTGTCGTGTTGTGCCGCGTGCAGCTATTCAGTAACTGAATAAGAAGCTCCCAGCACGTGGAGCTACTGTAAAAGTCAAACATCACGCTGAACAACCCTGGGCAGCAACCTAAAAACACATTGGAGAGCTGATCAAGTAGTTGACTACTCCACTCTTCACGGTTCACTCTCACCTCAGTGTGCGTTGCACTTTCAATGCATTTATTTTTTATTAACTCGTAGATCTACTGAAACCATGTTGATGGAACTTTATAGGTTGACGTGGAATTCAGGAGACCTGGCGTGGATTGTGAGGACTGGAGTAGATGCTGACTTTGGTAACCGAGAGTCATACAAAAAATAACAGCAAACATGCTGTAAAGGAAACTATAAATACATGCATGTCTGAAAAGTCATGTCTCTATTCTGCAATAAATAGCACAGCACGCTGGTCCTGGTCATAAATACAGACTCTGTCTGTCTACTATGTGATGCATCCTTCCAATGTGAATTGGCAAGGCAACACGATGGCGAGATGTTAACGACCTTGCCTGTTAAGCAGGAGGCCATGGGTTCGATCCCGACCCTGACGCCGGTATATTTTTAGTTTGCAAGTTCTCCCCGTGGTCGTGTGGACTTTTCTCCAGGTCCTCCGGTTTTTCCCTCCACATTTAGAAACATGCGTTTTGAGTATTTGTCTGCTATAAATGTCCACGTGATAAGCCACTTCGTTAAGCTACCATTTGTGACCAGGTTGCTTCTGAAAAAGAGCTATATAGCTCAGTGGGACTTACCTGGTAAAATATAAAAAGTAGTTTATTGTTGTCATAGTAAATGTGACAGTACAACATGAACGAATAGTACGTGGCTGCCACTGGCTCGCTCACCTCAAATTGTTGCACAACGAGGAAGACAAACTTTCCCGTGGTGAGGCCAAGGGCCTGGGCCTCCAAAAGGATCTCCCGTGCCTCATCCGAGCCACACATCAGGATCACGACTGCAGGGTGCACCACACAGCAGCTTATTAGTATGATAACTAAGTGTGCCCAATGAGGATGGTTTGTGATGCCATGTGATGATACTTGCCTGTGCGTTTTAGGTCATATATGAAACGTATGCAGAGTGGTCGAGAAGTTAGTGGTATTTTGGATCCTTAATTTCCGTGTGCTAAACGCAAATGTATGTTAATTTTGCGGAGATGTTGTTTTGAAAAATTAAACATGGTAGAATAGAGAGTAGAACGATGTGTTAAATCCTGTTATCAATACATGTATCCACGTTTATACTTTATAATATACCTTGCGCAAATACAGAATACTGTCTGTTTATATCCCAACACCTCCAATTAGCACGGTTCGCTATGTACGGTGTGAAAGAAGTTCAACGTTCATACATAATGCTATACATTATATTATGTAAAAACTGCGATTCATGCCTCAGTCCCTTATTCACATTTATTTAAAGTAAATATCTGCTATCACAGTGATGTTATTTTTCATTTTCATGGATATAGATTTTTTTTCATATATTTGTGCATTCAGCTTAAGCTTTTCGGGTTATTTTTTTAAAAATACAACCGTTGCAAAAATGTTGCCAACCCAGGTGCCATTCAACCTCATCCTGGGCTGTGGTTTGGGCAGTGATGACTGGCGGCGGGCAGGCTCGCTCACTCACTCCTGGCCTTCCTCGAGACCTCCTGCAGGTTCTGGCGGTGAAGGCGCAGGTTGGACGTGTCGTACTTGATGCGCGCCGTGATGGTGACGGAGCGAGCCAACTCCCGCTCCACGCTCGCCCACAGCTCGTCAATGTTGGCCCACGTGCTGTTCTGAGCCGTGCCGCCCAGCATCGCGGCTCGCGTCCACCCAAAGTGACGCATGGTGGCCTCCAGCATCTGGCCCATGCGCTGCAGCGGTGACATGATGCGGACGTACGTGTCGTACACGGTGGTGCGGTCCATGCGCTGGGTCTGGCCCACGAAGCCCAGCATGGGCACGTTCCACTGAGCGGCCAAGAGGCCAGTCACCTGCATGCGCAGAGTGAACCGGTAAGCAATATACCATGCTCGATTCACGCTTGTATCTACTCTCCAGTACATGCTGTGTATTCCTGTAACATGGTTGTAGATTTAGCGTCATGTAGATTTCATTTGTACTTGTGTTTTCAAATCAATTTTTATGATAACATGTTTGGCTTTTGTTCGAATAAATATGCATGTTGATATCTAGATTATGACCTGCATTATGCATGAGACCTGCAACATGCCATTTCAGTAATGAGATCGTTAACTTACAAAACCTATGGGAAATACACATGACAAATACATAGCATATACGCATTGAACCACCAGTAATGTTTAAGTTTGAAAAATAATAATAATTGGTGCCTCACTTGGAAACATGAACAACTCCATGTGCAAGTGTTGCAGATCTCACCTCGGACGCTTCGGCACAGACGGGTCCCAGGAGCGCGATGATGCCCTGGTCGCGTACCTGCTTTATGAAGGAGTCGAGGGACACCTTGGGATCGCACGCGCAGTCGGCGTACGTGAACGCGAACGTGTGATTGGGCAGGAAGGTGGGGTTGGCGTTGAGGGCGTCGAGGGCAATCTGCAACCCTGCGCCGAGCCGCAGGGCACTGAATGGGTTCGAGAGGGACTGAGGGGCCTGCAGGCCCATGAGGAATCGCTCAGCCAGAGCTCCGAGGCCACCGATCAATAGCATGGTCAGGATTCTCACCCGAGTGGTGGCCATCCCCATGCAGCTATAACTCTGCCTGTATGCTGCACGCGAAGAGATTTGTTTTAAAAGCCTTAACAATTTGCAGTGGTTCACTCACTTCGAGTACATACTGCTGTACGTGCCAGGTTAAGAATAAAGAGGGTATTTGAGATTATTATTTCTTGTAAACAGTTCAACTGCTGTTTCACAAATTCAATCAACAGCTAATACAGCAATAGCCCTTGAAAAGTAAACCTTGGATTAATGCAAACATTCCATCGTATCCATTAGCTTGCAATGACTGGCGTATGACTAAGAAAATAATAAAAGTGGAACTGTCAATTATTTTCACAAAGCAATCCCGCCTTTTTTTTCAGAATGGTATAAATTCAGAAAAAAATAGACGGCAGAGCTACCCATGACATCCGCTTCAGATTAACTGCAGAGGTGAATGTTGCAGCGAGACAAGGTTACCTAGACGCTTGTCACCTCCCGACTGAGGGCGGCACTTTTATACCCAAAATCTGTACTGATAGCGGGTGGCCAGTTCGCCACGGGTGCCGATGGTGGCATTATGCACATCCCAGGTGCACGCGGGAACAGAAGCTATGTTCTATTGCGCCATCCCTGCGAGAGACAATTGGTGATGATTTTTTTTCCACTCCACCCAGGGATGCTGTAATTGGTGTGCACTAGCTAGGGATCACACCTCAGCCTGGCGACTTTCCTCTCACACCCGGCTCAGTAATATCAACACTGCAATGATAACGTTGAATGTCATGTATGTAACACATAACTGTGGAAGGTGGCTCTCAAGTCCATACAGTTAATGAAATGCGTGGGGGGGGGGGGTTGGGGGGGCATATAAGAAGTGAAATTAAATATATATTTAACAATTCCTGAGAAAAGTTTAAAACATCTTTTTTTCAAACTACACTCGCCTCAGCACGACAAAAATATTAAACGAATTTCCAATTTCCAGTCTGCAATTTCACATCAATTGTCAATTGTCAACTTACATCATACTGTGTCATTGATTCAATGCTTCACCAGTAGTTAGGCATTCTTTTATTGGTTTTGCACTGATTAAATGGATTTTGCCAGGCATGGCATTTAAGTTGTCCAATGCAGCAGTGCATTATCTCACTCCCTTGCCCAGCAGGACAGGTCTATGAGTTGTATGCCCAGCTGTAAACTTCACCATGAAGATATTTTCATTGAAGCAGAAATTTGAAGCCTTCCAATACTGGCTTGGTCAAGTACAGTTCTCGGTCAGGCCCTATTGATTATCAAATAGTAAGTAGCCTATATACATAAGGGCCGTCCATAAATGATGTCACGTACCTAGGGGGGGGGGGGGGTCAGACATTTGTGACGATGTGTGACGAGGGGGGTGGGTTTCAGAAATGTGACGTCACATCAATATGCGCAACTTTAAATGAATATAAACACGTTCTACTTAATTAAATATACTTTTAAATAAATGTTTTCTCCTACAACATCAGAGTGCAGCGCCACATTAAATACGCACTACAATGACAATAGTTTAAAGCGATTTGAAGCATGTTTTTTTTTGGGAGGGGGGCAGAACTTTGTGACGTCATATTTAAGGGGGGGTCTGACTTTTTGTGACGCCGTGTGACGATGGGGGGGGGGGTCAAAAATCGTCAAAAATCGCGTGACCTCATTTATGGACGGCCCCTAAGTATACTTTACTTAAGATACCATGCATTCCAGTACTGCATTTAACATTCAGTGATTATTTGAGTGTCCATTTGAAATAGTTTGTTCCCATGCCAATAACCTACGTCATGTACTTATCTGGGGTTTAAAATATGCCTGAAAGAATTGTGTTGTGACAAGTAAAACTCACTTGAAATATCCATCAGGTTAGATAAATGTACTGCATTAAATGTATGTGCCCTGAATGTGAACGCATTGTGCATAAACGATTACATGCATATTAACACAGCAAGCAAAATAATGGCAATGTTGCTTCAAGTGCTGTAGTCCAGCAGAGTAAACATTGCGGAAGAACATTGATGGCTACACCCACACACGAATTACTATAAACAGTCACGCTTACCAAGGAAACTGCATAACCAGAAAAGCAGCATTGAGCCTTCTTTCAGCCAGATACAGATATTCAACCCCTAGGATTGTTTTACAGCTCACGTGAAAGGGTTTCTAAGTAAAGTTGAAGTTAATGTGTGTTTTAGTCTATAGCTCTACATTCTCAGTATAGTGATTCATCAAAAAGGTGTGATTGCCTTTTGCATTGGGCCAACATTACAGGCCTGCCTATCAGCAGAGAGCTCAACCATTTGAATCCTTTATTTTTTGTATTGGAAGCTATTTAAAATATATATAATGAACGCCATTATATTTCCTGGAAAGTACTGTTAAATATGTATTTCCACTTCACCAATGACATCAGAAAAAAAGAGGCAGGTCATTTGACCAATTCATGAACTAAATTCGTGAAAAATTGTCCATGTGATATACGGCTGTAAAGTAATATTCATCCCATTGTGAATTCACTGCTGAGTTCGCTGAGCATACTTCACCATACTAGTCAGTGCGTGGCAGTTGAAATTGTAAAGTTTCTTAATTCGTCCACCTCTGTCCACCCAGCAGTATCAATGGGTGAACCAGAGTCGATCCATAGGTTACGCGTGGTGGGATAAAGTGTGGATATTCACCCCTTTTCCCCAGCTGTCTGACCAGTGTCAAAGAGTCGGCCAGATACTCCGATGGAGCTTTCTAGAGCGCCTTCGAATGGAGGCCCTTCCGCTAGCAGTGGCATGATTATAAAATTATGATTTACATGGCATTGTTTTAACATGAGGGTCGTCAATCAGAATATTCTATTTCATAGGCAGCAACAGCTGAAACGTGTGACAGCGGTAAACGACTGACGACCGAAATTTATTGGCACATAAACTCAAAGTGATGGGTAACATGGCAACCGATCGATTGTCTCACTGCTGGCGCGCCTCGAGATGTACCACATGGGAGGCACGGTATAAATAATAAATGATGTTGATGATACTTGCATGAGATAACATTACATATTTTGCCCACCAAGCACACGCTACAGGAGTAAAACAACAGCCTCATTATACCTGTAGCAAGATTCACTAATAGGCTGCCCTCGTTTGCAGCTAATTAGTGCTCACACGTTCCTAACCTTTAATTAGGCCACTCCGATCTCTACAGTTTTCGCCCACTTTGGTATATGCCCGTGCATCTAAAATGTACTTGGAACAATGTGGATGAGACAAATCTATTCAGAGTCCAAGGTTAGCTTTATTAGGTTGCCTCTGGCTCCACAGGCCTTGCACGAGTGTATGAAAGGTACACACTGCGTATCACACAAGTTACACATGCTTGTGCCTCGGTTTAAATTGTTATATATGTATATAATAGAACTTTGTAAATCCACTGCTAAATGAATACTTTTCCACACCGTGTCAGTTATGGGTGTTGTTTGACCATACATCAATCACCACGTTGGTCAGTGTTGGTTTATTTATGAGAAGGGAGTAGGTGAGGGGTGGGGTGGTCCAGAACTGGTTCAGATTCAAGTTGCCCCTTAGCTTTGGCTGAGAATGAAATTCAGTTAAGAAACCTTCAAAGTCCCTTATACATAATGCAGTATAGAACACATGATTCTAATTAGCATGATAATTTTGCATATGTTATGGCCAATGAGTAAGAACTACTGGGAGGAAGACCTTGTATGTTGTAATTCGTTGCCTTTGCAACTGCTAGATGAAGGCTTTTTTCCATGCCTTGTCACTTTCCACAATACAATAGTGGTAAAAATGTATTTGCATAAAAGTGTATTGTATTTTACAATATACCTTTACCTTAACATGGGCGATGAAAAGGCTTTCCAGTATACAGTGCTGTTTCACTTTTCCCCCCATAGACATTCACCCTAAACGTTCAGTGCTCGAAATACGAACCTCCTGAGTATGTTTACATGCACGGGACGATGTAAAATTCACATTGACCACAGAAAGACTGACGTTTTTTGTAATTGTCGTTGTTGACTTTTGCTCTTATTTATTTGTAATTTTTAACCAGTGTCCATGAACACAGTATTATTGGCTTACAGCGAATAAAACAATTCCATTAAATGTACATAATCTGTAGCTTCAATACAGTGGATTTATATAGCACATAAATGCAACCACAAGATGCTGTACGTAAATACTTAAGAGGGGATATTAATTTTAAAGACGGGCAGTCATGGGTAGAAGTTAAAACGTAAGGTCTTGAGCCTGGATGGCTATGGGAATATAATTCCTGCAGCCATCATATAAGAAAGAGCAACTTCCCACTGAGTGAAGGTTGATTGGGAGCTTCGATAGAAATCCTTAGATGCACCCGCAAACTGGCTTTTGAAGAAGAGTACAGTCCAATATTGACTACATTTAGCTGCAGGTTAGAGCCAATTCAATATGAGACCATGTCTAGAGAGGACATAAGAATGGAGAGTGAGTTTGGGTTCATGCTGTTAATGATAACACAGAGATCGGTGCCATCAGCATGAAAATAACGGAGATGATTTTGTCCAGAGAGACAAGATATACTGGAAGAGCAGGGAGTTCAAGGATAGAGACTTATGTGATGCCACATCACAGGGGTTTCTGATAATAAGACAGTTAAATGAGATCACTCCAATCCTCATACACCAAGTTTTTAAGCTAAGTGTAAACTTGTCTTAAGATGTACTTTCAATAATGATTACATTTTATATAACATTCATACAATTGCACCTCAAAACGCTGTAAAATTATAATCTATTAATTATTAATAAGTTAACGTCAAATGTGGTACTAAAACCCCAAAGAAAGACATTAAGAGAAATATTCTTTAAGTATGGAGCGCAACAAAATACATTTACTAGCCCTTGAGGCAGTCTAATAAAAATAACAAAAGTTGTTTATAGTCCATAATACAAAACCTGTATTATGAATGACATTGGGTCGCGAAAGGCTATGTGTTAAAATGTTGTTTATAGTGTTAACCAAGTCAAACTCTCCGTCCATCACATCAGCCAGGAGCATCAACCCACTGATAGATGCCCCAGAATGCATTCCCAGCTCCTCATGCCAAGATGCCTCCTCTTTTAACATATTTTCGTCTCAGGTTATTTTTCTTCAATTTCTCTCTCATAAAGTTAAGACGTGTGCACCTGGCTTTCCAATCAAATGCATTAGTGCAATATCTACAAGTCGAGCAGTGTCAATTTTATACTTCTGTTGAACCATTCAGTCACTGCATCATCCGAGCCAGTGTTGGGCCCTAAAAGCAAGGGTGGTTTTCCAATGGCTATTTGCGGTGCTAGGCCGAAACAGAATCACGTTACGCTGGCCTTACAGAACATCTGAATCTGCCTTGGAGCCAATCTAGTTATGGTAGGGGAGAGAGGTGGCTAATTTTGCATCCACGGTGTGTGTCTTCAGTCATGTTTCAGTTGTGTCTGACAAAAATTACTCGAAACTCAACCATAGCATCCTACCACGTCATAAACATGCATCTCGAAATGTTTATTGTGTGAAACATCAGCAGCACGGCTCCACTTCTGGAGTGAAAAAATATATATCTGACACCTTCTGAGCCGCACCAGGGCTGGCTCAGCACGACCCCCTGTGATGCTTAATTGTTCGGAAGAAAAGAGGTACATGAGGCCTGTTTTTAAATCATTTATATTAAGTTCGCTTGCTTGCTTGCGTGCTTGCTTGCTTGCGTGCTTGCTTGCTTGCTTACGACCGTGCAAATCTTTCGGTCGTTTTTTAACCCACTTCCCGTGATCCAATCGAGCTGACATTTTCCACACAGACTCGTTGTGCGAGACAATTAATGTTCGTGAAAAAAAATTCCCAAAATTTGACACTTTTTAGGCAAAAAAAATTGATTTTACATATATTCAAATAGAACTCATTCATGGCTTTGGCTGAACGTCACAGTGTAAGAGCCCAGAGCATAACCCCTCCACAGGCCGTGGCGGAGTAGCGCAGTTGGTAGTGCCCTCGCTTCCCATGCCAAAGGTCGCGGGATCGATCCCCGCGTCCTCCACAGGCGAATATATTTTTAAATCCTTTATATTAAGTTCGCTGCCACGCATATAAAGGATTTATAGTGAACAACTTTGTTTTTACGGGTTATACTTATTAAATCCTTTATATTAAGTTCGCTTGCTTGCTTGCTTAGGACTGTGCAAATCTTTCGGTCGTTTTTTTACCCACTTCCCGTGATCCAATCGAGCTGACATTTTGCACACAGACTCGTTGTGCGTGACAATGAATTTCCGTGAAATTTTTTTCCCAAAATTTTACACTGTTTAGGGAATTTTTAAAAAAATATTTATTAACCAATTGGTTAATGCTGGCACACAATCGTCTGACCCATAGGTGGCAGCCATCTCAAGCCAGAGGACGAGAGGACTCTAGCCGCCCCGATGCCACGCATATAAAGGATTTATAGTGAAAAACTTTGTTTTTACGGGTTAATTTTTTTATGGATTCAAGCTCCAAAGTTTGGTAAATGGTGATGGTGTTTAGCTTATAATCGGTGAACTTTCTAAAGAATACAAAGCATATGTTCGAAACACCGGCACTTATTTGGTGAAGCAAGTACCATTCGAGTGTGTTGAGGGCATTTGAAACAATCCCATTGGTTAACAGTTGGTAAATTAATAAAGCAGTGCATTCAATTGTAACAAGTACAAATTGGCACGGACAACGAGAGAAAACAAATTAAAGGCTATGCCCAATGCGATTTCCAAAAAAGGTTACAACACTTGTGTAACACATTTATAATAATTTGTGCAGCATTGGTGCTGCAAATGATTAGTTTTCTGTTTCACCCTCGGGTGTAACATGCCACAACCTCATGTTCCAACCAATGTCAATATGATTTACTTGTGGGAAATTTAACAGCCATTCAACATGTATGTTCTTCTCCACGTCTTTTTGTAATTCAATCATTGTCAAACCAGCTGATTTGGAGTTGATTTGGTCTTTAACAGGCTCACAAGACATACGACATTATTTGGTCATGGAATAAATAAGTGTCCCCTTCTTACCAAGTAAATAATCACTTTCGACATATATCCTGCTACCACCATGGTTGATTAAATCAGAGTTGCACCGCTGAGATGGAGCATTGAATTCAAGTCTTGTACAGTTGCTAGGTGGATTGTTGCTTTCTAGGGCCATCAGATGGCGATAGGTTGAGGAGGTCTTCACCTGGCACCGGATAAAATGTGGCTGATACTGATGACGAAGGAATAAATGTTCAACCGTTTCATAGACAGTTTGCAAGTGTGATTTAGAACTTTTCCATACAAGACAAAATAAAGAGTATGTGAAAACAAATGTGGTTGTAAAATACGTGATAGTATATAACTAGAGTACTCAGGTATTTTTTAACAGACACCAATTAGAATGCATGATTTTATTAAAAAAAAAATGTAGACGCTTAAATTTCCACCCAATTTGGGGTGTTCAAGTAGCATTTAAAACCAATGATATCTGCAAAGCTTGCCAGGCCCTGCCCCTCCCCACTTCCCACAAAACTCAACCTACTTTTTAATGCTTGCAAATCCATCATAAATCCCTCATGTCCATCTTTTGCAAAGACATGAATGTATTGTCCTTCCTGTTTAACACGTAGGTTTTCACGACCAATATCATCCATAATAGAGGTTTTTGGGTTAGATCGCGTAAATATATAAATGTGTCATTAAAACCCGCCACCACCCGACACAGCCAACTAGTAAGGGTTGTCACGTAAACAGAACGTGCCAATTCGTCACTGGTACAGCACACCGGTGTGTTTAAGAGCCAAGCCACAACATTTACAAACTGAGTCCGACGTTTCGCCAGTAATTACAATTAGCTTCATCAGACGACAGTCAGATTTGTGGAGAAGTCTTACGAAATGTTGTGGCTTGGCTCTCCAACACACCGGAGTGCTGTACTAGTGACGAATTGATATGTTCTTTTAACGTGACAACCCTTACGAGTTAGCTGTGTCAGGTGGTGGCGGGTTTTAAAGACACATTTATATATTTACACGACCTAACCCAAACACCTCTATTATGGATTGTCCTTCCTGTTTGCAAGACTTCTCAGATTGTGATGTCCCCAATATTCTTGCCTTCAGTATAGGGTACCATTATGATTATCTAATGGTTTTTACGTGTGATTTGAAACACGTGTCGTTATATCTCCGAAAATAACTTTGCTATGATTAGATTTGTGTGCCTAGGGAAGCCTCACTGAGACTCTATACTAATTTCAGGAGAGTTCTGTGAAGTCAGTTGTAAGTTACGATTGCCATGTACGTCTCAAGTAACTTGTGAACTATTTTTAAAAATGTAGCAAATTTCGACTGTTATGCAATCACACATGACCGACTCTTTTTTTTTTCTTTCAAATAAAGTCATGAGATCTTTAACGTCCAGTTCATGGCAAAGCAGATGGCGCATTTTCTTATGGTTAATACACTCACGGTATCAACCAGGGCGGCAGTGGGATTTAACTGTGAACTTCTGCTGTAGCAAGCAGCAAACGTCCTGCCACTGGCCCATGTCACCGATTACATTGTTTTGCCTTTATACATTTACACATGATAAGCCACTTTTGTTGAGCTATCATTTGTAACCAGGTCGCTTCTGAAAAATAATAGCTCATTGGGCTTTACCTGCCTGGTCAGATAAAAACAATAGTTGAGTTTTATTTGTATATTTTAAATGATTTGTTTAACTTGTCTCTACTTTGCACTCCTATGTTTTGTATTGTTTGTTGTTGTAACATTGACCCTCCCCTATTGGACACCTGTGAAAAAGAGCTTGACATCTCATCGGATTCCTCCAGTATACATATTCTGATTCTGCCATTACGGATTGACTTCTAATGGCAAATTTGCTACATTCATATAGGGAAAAGGGAACATGCAATTTGTTAAATATATCTGCAATTAATTGGATCTCTGTGGGCTCATGAAGGTCGACCTTAAATTGTGACATGAACATGAAGCTTAGGTAAATCATGTCAGCACTGCCATGGCAACACAGCACTTGCATTAATCATATATAGCAGTGACATCGTCGTGATGCCATTAAAACTCCATAAGGGCTCAATGGACATAACCCTCAAGTAATATATTCCTCATTAATGATCCTTCAAACTCAGGTCGGAGTCAGGGGGACACACCATCTGTGCATATCTACAACTATGGACTCTGTTCTTTTTTGGGTCTCGTTCTCGTTTCAGTTCTCTTTTAAGAATTTAAGTTATGTTTCTTTTGTATGTGATATATTTCTGCTGGTTGCACCATGCTGATGTACCACCGTGCCATTTGGAATATGACAACGCAAAATTGTTTGTGCATGTTCTTGGTTCTTTCGGTAAAGTCACCTAGAATGGAAATAATAAAAATAAAACAACAGGACCCTGCGGGGTGGGCTGGTAGGAATAATACTAATACCGGTACAGGGATATCGACCGCACACACACGCGCACACACACACGCACATACGCGCACACACGCACATACACGTACACACGCACACACACACACACACGTACACACACCGCACGCACACACACACACGTACACACACATGCACGCGCGCACACGCAATGAAGTTGTGTTGCTACGCTTCCAGTTCGCCGTGAATAACGATCCGAAGCCCAATAGCGCCCATTCATCACGCCGCTCGAGTGGGCCGGACACGCACACACGCACGCACACACACGCAGTCACACATATACACACACGCACGCACACACGCACACACACGCGCATACACACGCACACACACGCACGCACGCAAACACACACGCACACACACACGCGCACGCAAACACACACGCACACACACACGCGCATACACACGCACACACGCACGCACACACATACACACACGCACGCACGCGCACACACGCGCACACACACACACGCACCTCTCACCTGCAAGGCAGCGGTCGCCGCTTCTCCTCCCACATCTCTCGTCGCCGCAGCTGTAACGATGGTGCAAGTTTGTTTTTATCATCAATTCCTCCTCCACCCCTCCCCGCCACTGTTCACCCACCAGAATAAATGAGTTCGCCCATAGTCAGTCGATCAAAAAGTTTCGCCGTGAGGCGCCGGAAGCGACGGCCATCTTGTTTAATTCACAGATCGCAGGGGGAGCGGGCGGCCATCTTGTCGGACAGGGTCATGCCAAGTGTTTGCAGTAGGGGGCGATGTTGATACACGGACGGACGGACGGACGGACGGACACATTAATCTATTAGTGGTCTGGTCCACTTCGTTCCTACCAGTATAAAATAATTCTCACGTTTCGGCCACAACGCAAGCAGCCGTCCTCAGGTGGAGAACAGGTCTGTCGAGAAGACAGAGTCTGAATGACAATTATTTTATTATGTTTTATTTTTATTATTTTATTATTTCCATTCTAGGTGACTTTATCGAAAGAATCAAGAAGATGAATCCCTGCAGTCACGAACGCTTTAAATCGAAATTTGTTTGTGCATTGTTTTGTTCGCGGTTTTTTATTTTTATGTAACCAGGCCCCCATCGAGAATGCACATTTATTGTCCAATATATTTTTACCTATGCTAAAATAACCTAACCTCTCACGAATTCCAATTAAAAGCCAACGCTGCCCAGTGTGTAAAACTATAAGTGAAAGGAGTTCTGCTCAAATCCAAATTTTCGCGCCAAATTGGGAACGACGCGCGACTGCCCCGCACGCGGGGTGGGGGGGGGCCGGCGACCAATCAGAGCGCGAGCGGACCCTCCCCCCCACTTCCCCCCCACCCCCGCTTTCTCGCCCCTCCTGGCCCACAGGATTAGGCGTGGTGGCACATTCCGCGCGTGCATTAACCCCCTCGTTGACCAATGACAACGCGAAGCTGCGGGTGGGCGTGGCAACTACCGGGCGTCGCTCAATGGGCTAAGTGGGCGGGCGCGGGGGGGGGGAACTCAACCGTGTCACCCTCAGGCGGTGAGAAGAGGGAGGGAGGGGTGGGGGTAGCGAGGGGTGGGGGGGGGGGTTTTTAGCAACCAATCAGAGACGAGGGATACGATAGGGGGCGGGGCGAATCCGGCGCTAAGAGGGGTAGCGCAGAGAGGCGTCGGCACCGCCACGAGCACGCGTTGTGAGGTACAGTACACGCCAATGCAGCTACTGCTGCACCACTACCATCGATTTATTACAACATTAAAAGTGACACGTGCATGGTTAATACTTTATACGAGCGTATATGTGCCGGTCTGCGCGTGTGAGAGTGCGGCGGTGCAGATTAATTTAAATATTTGTTTTCGAGGAGTGGCGCCAATGTTGAAAGAGGGGGTTCTGTGCCACGTGCAAAGATGCAAGTTTGTGTATTGGCCATGTGCTTAGAAAGAGCTGGGGGGATGTGTGTGTGTGCTTAGGGTTTTGAGAGTTACCGAGGTGTTGTTAGCGAACAAGTTGAGACGGGTTTTGCAGTGAAAATAGTTTTTGTTATGAGCCATTGTTTGGTCAATGATGGCCAACGCTGTTGCTTCTGAGTGCCATGTGTGAATTCGTTTCACTGGTGCTCTGCAACATAGCTGAAGTTGCAGTAGCCAGCTAGGTTGTGAAATGTTCCATATAAGTTAACTTTTGAGATGCTAAGAAATTTTTGTTAGAGGCAGCTAATCAATTGCGTGGTTCCCCGGCCCACACTTGGACATGTTGTTACTCAATTCATCAAAGTGCACGTCCGAGTCTTGTGGGCCAAGATACAGGCCACCTGATGATCACTACGACAAGTTTCCACTAGTGAATTTACTAACTCTTTTAAAACATCAGTATTTGCAGACAATCGACGTTTCATGTAGCTTTCACAAATGCCATTTGTAGTGTTTCTGGTCACTTTAATAACGTAATATTGTTGAAAAAAGTGTTAATTTGACCCATCATGTGCACACATCCCAAACGACATCTGTATCCAAGGGCATGTTTGTATAGCCAAACCTGCAGTTACAGTACTTGCAACCTTGGCTATGCATTTGCATGTGTTGACGTTCCCATTATGGCAGAAAGTTGCACGTTTTGGAAGTTGTGAGTTGATGTTGCTCACATTGCTCATGATGGAGGTAATACTGGATAGAGTGTATACATGATTAGTCTGGCATTTGGTTCCATACGTTCATGAACCTCTCAAAAGCTGCATTTCATCATTGTCTGAAGTTCAATATGAGTAATTTGGGCTTAAGACATCTTTGTTAAGGTATTTTTTGAGCTTGCACATTAATACCCAGATTTCCAATGTAATGTTTGCATGTTTGTTTGCTTTGGTCACATAGCCCAACAAGCGTACAATTTGTCCAAGTTGTGTTTATAAAGCACAGACTCAATGTCACATGACCACAGGAATGGGGGTGAAGCCTTGTGTTTATGGGTACACGTATATTTGAGTACATGTTTCAGTAATTGTTACGTCTGGTTGCAGGCTTGGAGTGTTTCGGGGAAAATTTATGGTCATTGTTACGTGAATTCTAGCTGCTACTTGTCCAACTTTGGATAAAAATATGTGTGTTCATTTTCACACTTTTGTGTTTTACTTAGACGTCACTTAAACTTTGCAAATCCCTTTTGCATTAAATGTGTTTTTGTTCCCAAGGTTGTCTGTCAAGGCGATGTCTACCGTGAAATGTAGGCGGCGTAATGTTTTAAACAATACTGTAGAAGTTGGATGGGGGAAAGGGCAACTTCTGATACAAGCACGCCTGGAACTTACTCCTATGGGGTGTGCTTTTATCGGGCTTCTGCTGTACTGCAAGTTCCGCACTCCACCAGTTTGATTTTGTTAGACAACTGTGATGGTAATTTCAGGTGGTGGAGTGCTGTGAGAAAGGTCACAAAGCCCATACATGCAAGTGTTTTAACTGAAGTACATGCAAGGTTTTTATAGTGCTTGCACGCTCCAGTTTCAGCAGTCCCTTCAGTGAGCTGTTATGATGGATAGCCGCGTAAATAAGTTAACTGTCAGGAATTTAATGAAACCACCAATTGACGGGTTATGCTATTTTAAGAATATGGTTACAAGTAGAAAGTATTTTTTTTAAATCTTGTAAAAGCCCATCCGTCAAGAAAACTTCGAAGTGTAGTTCCTCACTGATGGAAAAAGTTTAAATATTGACTTGTATGACTTGGCTTGTTATACTGTATATATTATTATTCATGAGTAATTTGTCCAGGATGAGCAAGCATTATTGGGGTTTGTAGTGTGGCAGAGAAGCCAACTTAGGCCAAGTTTTATTTAGTAAGTATTGTCTCTTGTTATTGTTAATTAGAGGTGACCTGACAACTGCCCACCTAGACTGGCTCCACAAGCCACTCCACAGTATTATATCTGACACGTGGGATCACCCAAAGCGCGGGGCCCCCCAAAGCGCGGGGCCCGGGGCGGTCACTTTGATTCGCTGTACCCTAGGGACGGCTCTGACTGATATAGAGTAAGTGAAAGTCAGGTTCCGTTTTCGTATTGTGTTATCTTAACATCTAAACACAAACATTACATTAGCTCTGTAACAATGAATGAGGCTCAAAAAAGCGGTGTGCTGTAAATAGCTTTTCATCTGAACTCCTGAACTGGGTTTACTGAAGTTCAAATGGTTTCGAATGCTAGTTCGTGCCACTAGGCTGCTTTAAATGTTTTATAATTTTGTACTTATTTATTTGACAACTTTGCACAAGTATTTTACGATGCATTGTGGAATGTGTTGTATGTTATTTTCCATTACAAACAGTAATAAAAGAATACAGTGCTATAAATATTTACCATTTTGCTGGGACCAAGGTTCCAGGGTGTATGCTTGACATTACATTGAGAGACAAAGGAGAACGTGTATTCGAGAACATATGCACCTGCTTAAGAGCTCGTATTGACTTAAACGTAAGTGGGTTTGGGCTGTACATGCCCCTACAAGAGATGATGTTTGTTGGTCAAGAAGAGTGATGGAATGACAAGCAACGGGGAGGGTGTGGACTCAAATGTTGTATGTCCACTATGAAGATAAAGTGATGAAATCGGCTTGCTGGGTGGAGCTGCGAGGTGGATTATTACATCACAACAATCGGGAATAGTGGGGGTTGGGGCCCGTGGAGGCATACGTCCAGCAGTGGATTATTCGTTTTCTTTGCCGCAGAAGATGTCACCGGCGTATGATGTGACATTGTGAGATGACTTCGCATGCATATAACTTGTGATATAGCATTGCCTTGGACAAAAGTACTTTATTTATCGCCGAGTGCATTTATCAGTGAGTTTTGGGCAACATTTTATATACATTTCCCCAGTATTCAAAAGGGTAAGTCCTTGATAGTAATGCTTTATAATAAAGTTAATTTCATATTGGATCAAGAGTTGTCGTGCCTCCCTCTGTAAAAAAAAATATGGCCCCATTTACAAATTTGAAAAGTTTTGACTTCTACGTTTGTTTAGACACTACAGTGCCCACTTCCCTTAATTATCCATGGTGAAGTGTTTTTTTTTCGATTTAAATTTCGATTTAAAGCTTTCATGACTGCAGGGATTCATCTTCTTGGTTCTTTCGGTAAAGTAACGTAGAAGGGAAATAATAATTTAATTCCAGGGACCTTGCTTTGGATATTTTCGGTAACAGTTATCTTGTCAAATAATCTGATTTGGTGACATTCGGTAGCAGCTTGCCAAATTGACACAACCACTCACACAGGGGTCAGCAGACAGGTTTTTAAGGTGTATTTTTAGACCTCTTAAATCCTTCTCCCAAATCCAGTGGTGGGCTAGGAGGTGGGGCTGGTGTTGGCTTACACTTCATGATGACTTGAATTGGGGCAAAGGTGACCCACGGCCTCGGGAAAGAGTGGAGGTGGGAGGGCAACTGGGAGAATGCTAATTACTTGTGAGCAACAATAAAAAAAAGTCGTAGTTGACTTACCACTGGAGCGTCTTGAGTTGCGGTGTTGCAAGACTGTGTTCTGTGTGTGTGAACATTTTGCTTGCGAGCAAATGCCCTCGGGTTGTAATGTATATAAAAAAAAGCCTTCATTAAGCCAACATGAGTAGAATTATAGGAAATATAGATCATGACTTCTTCACCCAAAACTCAGTTGAGTGGGTTATTAGTGTATACTGGTGTTTTGTAAAAAAAAAAACTATCCTTTGTAATTATATGGTTTGCAAATCAAATGTTTACATTTTCTGATGTAAGCAACAACTTCCCGTTCTTTTATATAACTTGAACTAACCACACATTTCAAAGCTGTAAGCAAACCATTTTTTGATGAGCTCCAATCTGCAGGTGGTAAATAATTGATGATCTGCTCACTGCACAATGCCCCCTGAAGGTCACCACAGTTTGTTGGATGCTGGGTACGCTCAGCATAATCTGGAGTTTCGCCCCCTATAGATAGCTGACCTCTCCGGCTATCTGTCCAAGCTCCACCAAAGGATAATGGATGCCCCAGCATTGGCAAGTCCCTTGGAAAAGAGACTGCATTTCAGATTCATTTTGTTAAACGACCGTTGTATGCTTGGAAAGGGAAGCAGCTGTTAATGTGTGAAGAGACATGCGAAAGAAAAATGCGTGCTTCTCATTAAGCACTGTGAGTTGATTTGAAGGTGCTGTGATGCTGACTATTGGTGTGGCACATTGCATACGTATGATATTTTTAAGGGATGAAACAAAGATCCTCCTTATAGCCTTAGCAGACTGTTGGGGCAAGTGCTTATTAGCGAGCACCTATTAAGGCCGGAACAGTACACGAGGGGGTGGGTGGCCAACACCACGCCCGACCGCCTTTGTCTCCCTAGTACTAATTTGAGGACGAGTCGACCTAGGAGAGGCCCAGGATTGGTTCGGGTAATAGTCACTGGTGTTGGCCGTGAGCGGCAATTGAACCTGGGACTCCGGGTTTGTACCGCATGTACACGGTGTGCTGTGACTCGTGTTATCGGTTGGCTTGAACTTTTCCCCTTTGTCAAAGTTTGCGCTCATAAATGTAAGCGATTCGTTTTTACATCGTACAAAATTACAGTGCTCACCGCTATAACTCTGGATTTGGCAAAGGAACGCCAACCTTGAAAATGGGTTAAAGGTGGTCACGTGTACATTTTAAACGTTAGTTGAAACTTTTTAAAAGTTACGCATGAGCAAACAATCCAAAAACTTATACTTGACGATGTATATATTTTATCAAAATGAATGGGTTTAAAAGCAGCTTAGTTTCTCTCAATTAACCACAAAGTGTTTTTCTATATTGCATAGCCCAATTGTTTAAATGTTACCTTTACTGTAAATTGTATTGCAATTATTATCCCTATTTCAGATTGAAACTTGTACATTCTAAAAGTACAGTAATACATATTACTCGAAACACACCAGACACAAGGTATTTAAAAGTAATATTATTATTTATTAACCAGTCCCTCCAGAAAAACGCGATCGCAAGATTCCACGCAAAATCAGCCAAAGTCCGCATATTTATGCGGGGGGCGCGTTTTTTCAAATACGCCTCACTTTCGCCGCATAAATTGCAGATTTCCGCGCGCAAAATATGCGGGCTTGCATGATTTCATAATCCCCGCATTTTCGTTGCAAAAAGTCACATATATCTTAGCAGAAAGTTGAAAAATGTTGCGTTTACTTCACACAAGCGCAGCCATTTCCCCTGTTGCCATGGGAACGTTATGAAGTGACGTCACTCATTACGCGACATCATTGAAAAGCTGCAAACCCCGCGATGCCAATGAAACCATGATGAAGAGTTTATGCAACTTTACAGTTGTAAGATTGCACTTTTTTGTTAGTAGTATGTAAATTTACATTACTGTAAGACTGTACTGTTACTGTATTGCTTACGTTACTGTGCACTGAAAACACTTATTTTAACAGAAGATGTCTGTTTTGTATAGCTACCTCTGTAAAACAGGATGCACACATTTTCTTTTTTAATATTTTATTTATTCATTTTTACAGAAGTTGTAGCATATTCATTTTGTAAAGCTACAGAACTTGTTTGACTCAATGTTTTGTAAGTTTGAGCCATCTGTTTGTTAAGGTCTGAAATAAAACAAGATGAGAACTTAAATATTCCCAGCACTTTCTGTGATGTAGTATGCTTGCTTATCATAGGAAGTAATAAGAAATTACTCTTTACATTAAAGTAGTAGCCTAGTGAATAGGGTGTTGGGGGAATCACTTTTTTTTCTCTTTTTCATCAAACCGCAGTTTTTGCAAGTTCCCGCAATTTTTGCAAGTTCCCGCAATTTTTGCAAGTTCCCGCAATTTAATCGCATAAAATTGCATAAATATCCCGCATATTCCATCGCATTTTTAAAGAAAACGTGCCGCATAATCAACGATTTTTGCCCGCAACAATCACCAAAAAACTCCGCGTTTTTCTGGAGGGACTGATTAACTTTCCACATTGTGGAATTGAATCCTGGAATGCCGACATGAATAGCACCATGACCTTAATGATAGTGAATACCGTAGAGTAAGTACTACTTAACGGCTGTCTACCCTTGCAAGGGTTTTCCCGCAACACTTGTTTCAGAGGTGTTGTCGACAAGCTTGGCACCAATGTAGGCTGTTTTTTTTAATATATTGCAAAATATTTGTTTCTTGCTGGTGCCTTTTTAACTTTCTCTTCAAGCCGTTAAGAAGTTGAGCTTTTGAAATCGCATTTAAATCGCTGCAAGTCATATGTACAAGTTGGCAGCTGAACTTTGGATGGTGTGATAAAAAGATATCTTTATGATCTCGCTAATCTGTCTTAACTTTGCTGGACGTAGTTTATATTGATTCATCTGTGACTGCTGAACAGCGTGACCTTCATGACCTTTCTTTACCTCTTCACCTTTGACTTACTTTTGGTTTCCCAACTGGTAGATGTGCATATACTCGTTTAGTAAATTTGGCTGTTCATTTGGAGCTAATTCTATCATACTTCTTATAGTTACTTTCCTGGTGAACTTTGGGTTTATTATCTTGATATTTTTTATGCTTATTGCGCTGCCATGTTGTACAGTACTTTCCCTTGCACATAATTTAACCTTTGACACATTTTTTACGATCGTAATGGACACTTGCCTGGTTATGAACTTTAATGTTTTATAACATGTTTATAATATCGAATATGTACTATTGAGCGTGGAGCGAAGCCAGCTACGGTGAGATACTGTCATATGCTAAGGATGCCGAAGAAAGACTCCCCCGGGAAACGTTCGAAGGATGTCCTCCAGGCATTAGGAACCAGAGACCGGGTGATGCGCCTGGCCGAGGAGAGACCACCGATCTGGGAGCCACGGTTGATGCCACTGGCAGAGGACAGGATGGAAGGCCTTGGTGGAGTTGCTGCCCCCGCGACCCGATTTCGGTTCGGAAAAGCAGGCCTATATTGATTGATTTGCTATAACACATGTTTAGCGCCATGATAATTTTTTTTATTAATCGTGTTAGATACTATTAATGCATAGGTGCTCATGTAAAGAAAACACTTCATGGGTGTGCACAACAAATTGTAACAGAACTATGTGGAGATTATTGGCAAATAAGCAAGAAAATAAACCAGTGTTCCTAGTTTAAAACGGGTTTTGTGTGTGAAATTGCTTTCATCGTCTCCACCCCCTTCTGCACATCACCCTTACAAATAAGTGCTCTTACAGTGGAGAGTGAAATCTAATGCTCAACTCCGTTCTCGATCTAGACCACGTTTTTACTGGTAGGAACCTCCTGGTTACACCAGCCCACAGGGGGGGTTATTGTGTCCGTGCGTCGTGCAGGGAGGGGCTGGGTGGGCAGGGGAGGGTGGGGTGTTTGGGAGGGGCTGGGTGGGGAGGGGCTGGGTGGGGGTGGCAGGGGTGGGGCTGGGTGGGGAGGGGCTGGTCACCCCGTGGTGCCCTTATAAAACTCAACGTTTAACCTACTCACGCCGGCTTGTGCCCACCCTCACAGTCGGGCATATTTGCGGAATACACCACGCCGCCGTTGACCCTGGCCATTGACCGAGCAACCCAACGTTCCTACCAGCTCCCTCCGCAGGAATGTGTTTCCACCATCAGCTGCGTGGTCACATCTAGCCCAAATGGCCTGCTAAGAGCAAAAGCTCCAAGACGTAAAGATACAAAAGTTCTATTGAGATGAAAGTGAGTTAAACAATAAAGAGACTGCCGTGTGATGTAATAACATCTTTCCATATGACGTGTAATGTGGCGTGGCCTGCCATCACACGGTAATTGTTCACGTCCTCCCAGAAAATATATCCAAACCTTGGCTTAGACAGTGCCATGAGATATGTTCGGTTAACTCGTGTGGGTTCATTACTATTTCCACGTCAGGAATCTCCAGAGCTTACAATGACTTCAAGTTAAAAACATTTTTATGTTAAATTGGGTACCATCCCTGCAAGAACCCAACTTAAAAATCCTGGCTATGACCCCAGCAAATCCCTTCACCATCTCACAGTTCCCTTATCCCTGGCACTACAGACATCACATCGTTTCTTTCAAGGCAAAAGGGCATAGTCTATCAAGGGGTTGTGTTATTTGTATGTTGTGCACATTTTTTTGCAAGGTTTGAAAAACAAATTTCTGCTCTGTTAAGCTTTTGAACTTTGATTTGTGGGTTAAGGTCTCTGTGCCCTTGTGGATATCTACACTTGGCCGCATACTGCTGCGATGCTTACTGTGCTTGTCAATGGGTTGTCATGTTTGTTCACGGTGTTCAATACGTTTCGTTTCAGAAATCCAATACCACATATTATAGGTTTAAACAACTTAATTTTAACTAAGGCACGGGTAAATCAGGTACCACATTCAACCGCAGTGCATTGTGTGCAATTTTGCACAAACAGTACGAAAGGTAAAACCTTTAATGCCTGCGTCATTCATAAGTCTGTAACACTGGTATTTCTTAAGACACTATTATGCTCTGAACACACAAATCCTTTACAGTATTAGCATAATAACAGGGGTTCCCCCTTTTTTCTGGCAACAAAACTGAAACCTTTTTACAAGGAATAATGTGTGCATGAACCTAATACTTGTGGTCAAAATGCAAAAAAAAACCCTGATAATATATGCATTGTCTTTGAACTGATTGGTCCACACCAAAGACGGCTTTCTTTTGAGCCTCGTCTCAATTGGTACTAGACCAGAGGACGCCAAAAGGCGTACAGCTCAAAGACAATGCACTATCAAAGTAATGAGGGCTCGGGGTAAGCATCTACATCATTAGACCTCCTTTGCCAGTACCAACATATAATAACAGGGTTCATATTCAACATTGTCTTGTGCAAAATTGCATTGTTTATCCCTGTAGTATTTGAAAACAAAAATATAATAGTATATTTAAGCCAGGAGTTTGTCTAATTTACCAAGTGCAGCCTTCTCTTATACTGCTTTCCTTCAATGCAAGAATTTGCACTTTGCTCACCCCTCAATTTTCATGTGATCCTAGTGTGAGCTGCCTTGGACTAATGCCCCCAAACAGCTTCACTGAGCAAAACAGCTGTGCGTCGTATACATTATACTTGCAAAAACAACTCGACCTTGCTCCCATGACCCCTGGTTTAAAACTCGTTGCTTAAATTAACATTATGTTAGCTTCGGGGGGGGGGATATTTCAATGTATGACAAATAAAAAAATTAATTTGGTTGATTTCCAACTTAAAATCGTTTTATTGAAATAACATAACAGAAGTGGTATTTTTTCATACAGTTCTGTAATCCTTGCAAAGTTACAATTCCAGATGGTGTGCAATTGTCTAAGTCTTTGAATTACAAATGTGTATTTTTAATGGGTTATTATTGTGCAAGGTAACAACTGTTCTCGCTTGAATTTATCACCTTTATAACTGTCAAATTGGAGGCACTGAATCTAAGCTGCATGTGTATGAGTTATATCTGCAATGCAAGCAGTGCATAGCAGGAATGTGACCATTGCAACTTATTTTTCCATGCTCAAAGAAAACTCCATTGAGGCAGGTGGTAATGGTGAATATGTATGTACGTTCACCTCTGCACTGCATGCAAGGTGTTGCTTATCATTTTAATTATTGCTTAAACCTTGACGGTGAGGGTATGCTGAGCGTTTAATTTGGTAGAGGACGTTTGACCGTGCGCCCAGCACTATGTATAGCTTTAAGTTACGTACGGAATCTCTAGTCGGCTGTGTGATGGTCTTATGACTTTGTTCCATTGGCTGCATTCTGTGTGAAAGGTAAGTGAGGCTGGTATTGAGGGGGTGGGGGACGTCTGACTGGAGTAAGAATAACTTTAGGCTGCAGCACAGGGACGGATTGCCGGTTTGCACCTGCAATTCAATGCCCTAAATGACCTTTGTTTCTGTCTGCTCATTGGCATTCTGGGGTAAAGGCCACACGGAGAGCCACCCCATAGAGCAGGGGTCTGCAACCTGTGGCTCCGGAGCCGCATGCGGCTCTTTGAGGACTGCTTCGTGACGTTATTTATTAAGGGACCCGGTAAAAAAAATATAGTTTTTTTTGACCGAATTCGAAAGAAATGGCTTGTTAGTTTGATTCTCGACCCCTGCCATAGAGTAACCTGTAGCTGCAAAAGGGCACGTTCATTTTAAATATGTAACATTGCAGTGTGTGGCAATTGTGCTGATCTGGCCTGACAATTGATTGCCAGGATTTGAAAAGGCTCTTTGTTAATTTTCATGGGTTGAGGTGAAAGGTTCCTCTGGTTCATTAGGGTTCTCGTATCCGGGACATCGCTACATTTAGATTGGTTTTGTTTATATGTTGAAATTGAAGTGTTTGGTTTCTCTCAGAGTTGGTCAACAGATGACTGTTGGATAGCGTTGTATTGGATTTCTGCCTCATGGTTGTATTTGAAAATAAAATTTGGTGCCCCTGAATTTTATGTTGGAACTGAAGCTGCCAATAGTTAAACTTTTTTTTATTATGCAACTATTTCTTTTAAATGGTTACCTTCTCTCTGACTTTGAATAAACTGACTCGTCGCATTTGTTTTGGTCACGTTGAAATGGCCAACAAGATTCCGTATATCGGCTGTGGGTATCGCAGGATATTTTTTGTTTATTCTTTTGTTTATTAAAACCAGCACATAATACCAAGTTCAACATTAATTGCAGTCGAATTGTGTTTCAGATGTCGCATACGATCTTATGCTGAACCCTCGCCTTCCAATGCAATAACCAACGTTCTGCAAGTGCAGCCGTAATCAACATTTGCAATATGAATTGTGGTAGAAAGGGCATTTTGTGCGCTGTGCTTTGCAACATTGTATAAAAACAACTAATACACAGCTGTTGACTTTGGCAAAGATGCACTGATTGCTTTTTGTTCTCTGGAAATGGGCGAATGTGCACATTGTGATTTATAAAACTGAAATTAACAAAAAATTAATTAAAATGCTTCATCCTACTGTTAAAATTTTTTCTCTCAAAAAATAACACTCAATTCTTGAAATGTCTTAGTTTGCGCATAAGGGTGGTGCTCATCCTGCCCCTGTTCAAGTCGAGGCTCAAAGTCGTTCCTACTGCCTGTCTAAAATAAATTACCACTGTAACCACATTTATCTGTGTCACTGGAACCCCAAATTAATGACATTTCTATTTTTCACCGACAAGATGAGTAACCCGGAAATGATTCGTGCCATTATGTACTTTACACACAGTATGATGCACCCCAGCAGCCACGGCGGATAATAGTGTCTACCGTAATTGGGCTCATGTTGAATGATAGCCAGTGCGCGAGTCCTGACTGCAGGAAACGATTGCGCCCAACTGCTTATCAGAATGTTTATTCATCGTGGAGGAATACGATGAACTATAAAGCTCTTTTTCACAGATGTCGAGTTGGTGGATAAGAACATTACAACAACAAACAATGCAAAAACACGATATTAGTGCAAAGTATACGAAAGGCAAACAAATCGCCCAAAAATATGCAAATGAAATTAAACCATCCCCATCCTTCCAGGAAAAGCCCACTCGGGTATTAACTTATTTTTCAGAAGCGACCTGGTCATAATTTATATCTCAACAAAGTGGCTTATCACGTGGAAAATGTATAGCAACAAAATAATTTAAATAATTTCAATGTTCCGTGTGTACCGCAGGCAAGATGCAGTCTGCTCAGGAGGTGCTGAAGACGTTGCGGGTGCCCGAGCTGGATGAGGTGCGTCAGTACGTGCGCTCGCTGCCGGCGCCGGCGCTCATGGGGCTGGGCGCGCTGGGCACCATGACGGCTTACTGGCTCGCCACGCGACCCCGCGCTCTGTCCGCACCCTGTGACCTCTCAAAGCAGTCTCTACCCGTCAAGGTGAGGTCACCTCCTGCTTCTTACGAATTTTTTTTCACCTTCTCCCTCCCACCCCGCCACCCTCCCCTTTCACAACTTATTTCAATTGTGCTACCGGTGTCGTGTTGTGATAAGGAAGAATCTATTCCGAAATCTCCACAGTGCAGCCTGCTTCCATGTGTCCAGAACAGGCAGGGGGAAATGTTTTTTAGGGCTTCTCTCAAAAAGTGATTTGAAGTGGCCTTTTTATTATTTTCACAGTTGTGAGGGGACCCTCCTGCAAGCTCTACTATGAGATTGCTGCATGGCAGTCAGACTAATATGCATAATTCTCAGAGCTGAAATGTCGCCAACTTAAGCACAAAACCAAATTTGATATCATCATTTTTTGTGCAGTCACTGGTGACCAGATTTAAACCATCAACTCTATTAACACTCGAGAAACCACATTTAATCGTGGGAAGCTGCCCATATTTTAACACATGATCTCACCAGTGCTAGCTCATCGCTCCGAATTCTGAGAAAAAACAGTCATGGTTACCTCCGCTAAAGTGCCCATCATCACATGGGTTTGGCAGGGTTGGATTACATTTGTACACGTGTGGCCAAGTGTGTGCGGAGTTGAAGCTTCACCCCCTTGTTTGCATGGGTTCACTTGTTGCCCCAGTTTCCTTTCACACTTGGCCAAACAATCACAAAACTTAAATCTTCTGAAAATACGATGAAGACTAGAGCTGGGACCATGAGTTTGTTATGCTGATTATACGATTGTGAAACATTTGAATCGACTACTTTTTTTGTGGTTGATTATTCAGATCCCTGTAATGGTTGTGGCCACCCGTACAATCCTTCCTACTAGAGGCTAGAGACATGAGAATCAGAATATTTATTTAGACTGGAGAAATTTGATGGGCTATGAAGCTCTTTTCACAGCTGTCCGGTCGGGGCACAGGGTCAGCAAGTTACAACCAAAAAAATCAATAGGGACACCCTGCAGGCCACGCCAAGCGGCCGAGCATGACACAGCTGATGTCCATGACGTCACCCAAGCATCTCTTGTTACCTCCCTTCCACCGGCACGAATGGGAACAGAGCCGAGACATTTTTATCCCAACTATTTTCCTCTGGCTTTTTTTTAGATGGACATACATTCTAAAAAAAGATAATATATATATTTGGAGTATAGCCAGAAAGTTTCTTTTCAATGTCACGGGTTGCCTCAGTCATTGGCTCCTAATAATACTGAACCTAGTGAGCTGAGACTTTTTACACTTGTTTGGTAAAAAAAAGTTGAACTTTGTTCGTCCTTTAATCATAAAATATCTAAACATCCTTTCCTGCGAGTGAGTCGCTGGGATCCTCTAGAATTTACTATCTATGGTCACAATATTGCACACACATTTAATACATTTTATTTTAACATGGTACAAAATAATGAGTATAATAACCAACAACTGGCAGAAGAATAGCTGTTAGCAAGGGTAATGTTTTTTTAAATTAGTATATCAACAAGGCAATTAATCCAATGTGTTCAAAATAATTGCAGGACACATTTATAAGTCCATGAGTTGTTAACGTGGCCAAGAAAGGCATGATTGCTGAGCGCTTAACAAGCAGTCTTCTGTTTACAAGTAGTTTCTTACTTTGCAAGCAGTGTGTATTTTGGCCAAGCAAGCATTTCCCATGCTAGAATGGCTCTTAACAGAATGTGCACCTTTATGTGCACAAAAGAGCAGGCACACCGTCAACTTTGTGTGAGTGTGCCCCAGGTGTAGCACTGTTATGAGTGGACAGCGTGGGTGAATGGGTTCCTCAAAAAAAACATTGGCGTAAAGCATCATTATGCATGTCCCATGTGGTTCTCTGCCAAGTTATTACTCGCTAGTCTTTAAAAGGGCTTTGCCCTGGTATCCGATAGGTGTGTTCACTTGCCCGTGTTATAATTAAGTGACTCGCAGTTCAGTAATCCGCTTCGGGAGTAGCCTGGTGAACGTATGAAAAATGCTGCCAGCGAACAATTGCCACAAGCAGTACCGCTTATCCGAGCCCTTGCGTGGCCAAGAAGTGTAACCCCCAGGAACGGAACAGATTCTTCCTATTATCCACATTTAGCCACTCTTTACCGCTGGTAAAATGAGCCAATTATTTTAGTAAACAAGGGATTATATATGGTCGATCCACCATGCCCTCCACATAAAATCAGGTAAGGAAATGTCCAATGGTTTTTGTTCACTTTTGACCTTAGAAACTAAATTTAATAGTGGTCCAGAAAGAAACGTTTTAGATGCATACAATTCTGGTGACGTCCCCTACCACTCCACAACCTCTTACCATTATTTTCCCTTACTCGCCATCATTGGTAACTTTACCTGTAATACATGCTTGGTCATTGGAGATAATCTATATCGGTATAAGCGGAAGAAACCTTGGTATAAGGATTAAACCTCTTGACTTTAACTGGTGTTAGCTGCCTTGATTAGTTGGATCGTTTGTGGGGGTATTATTCTAGGGCTTGAATTACAAAAACATTAAAATGTTATGTTCTTTAAATTGGATGCATTTGCATCAGACTGTTGTGTGCACATAGTTTTATATATGTTGCATGTACTCTTGTCAATACATCTCATGGCCGTGAAGTTCAGGAATTTTAGACATCTCCTGTTCTCAAATGTTCCTGTTTTCTAAATCGTATTGAGGCACTGCATTTGATGTTGGTCAATTATGTGGGTGATGCTTTTATCATTCTGCAGCTCCCAAATCATGAGTTTTTTTTGCTTTTTAGATATCCAACTTAAAATGATAAATGCTCCTTTGCTCTTAATGCGTGGGCGGCACATCGATTCCTGTCCTGCTGATATATTTTATAAGCTACTCAACTCGGCACCATGATGTTGACTCTATACCTTTATGTATTTACTGTCATTAATGATTACCATAACTTGTTACCAGGCAGAAATGATCTTTGATGACGGTAAGTGAATTAATTAATATGTTTCTGTGCTTGAACAAATGATTTAGTACTCTGCAATGTGTGCCAATTCTGTGGAATATCAAAACGAATGCATTGACAATGATGGCATGCCATGTGACCTGAACTTACGCAGGCACCCATAATAACTCCATGATTTAGGAGAACCACCTACGATGTCCTAGAACATGGTGCTGGCAGCGGTGTATGGCAAACTTTCTGCCGAGCCCTGGGTGATAGGAAATTTCTCTTCGCATGTGTTCGCTGAAACCCTGTCCTCTTGCCAGGGCCTGGAGTACGTGCGCAGGAGTACACTTGTACCAGACGACAATACATTCTTCACGTATTTTTATGAGGATGCCCGCACAGGATATGAAGTATTCCAAAGAGGACTTCGAATCAGCAGTGAGTATCCTGATCTTTTTTGTCTTTGTGTTTTGGTATTTTAAAATGAATGGATTTAGCACTACCAATTGTTTCAAAAATGAACTCTTGAACTCATCTGGCCTCCCATCGGAACACCTTTTTATTGTTGTAATCGCCTTCCTTTTCTTTGTTCGATATGTTTTACATGAACTGTAATAGTGAGCTCATTTACTCTGAATAGCAGTGTCTCTGGGTATCCTTATCGACCTCTAAAAACAAGACCCACATCCATTGGCAAGACAGCTGCTGACGTTGTCTAATTCTATTTTTATGGGCAGTGTTTAGCTGCAAAATAATTATCATGGCAAGTAGAGTATTTGTTTTTTTCATGTTAACTTTAGCTCGTGGTGTAATTCACTTTTGCAAGCAGTGAAGATAATTAGTCATTACAATCGTCTCACCTGAAGACGATTGCCTGTGTTGCGATCGAAACGTCGTGATCTATTATTTTGTGCCTTTACCGAAAGACCCAAAGAGGGAAATCCTGCAGTCACGAAAGCTTTTTAAATCAATTGTTACCATATTTGCTTGTTTCGTGTCATCCAAAGGTGGTTCGCAACAAACAAAAAGGAAATTATATATTCAGAAAAAGACATAGGATGGTCATATTTTGGCAACCAATCGTCAAAGACTGATCAAAGCCGTGACTGTGAACACGAATCTAGTTTGACAATGCCCTACTTCCCCGTTTTAAATATTTTATTTTTCCATATTAGTTCAGATGTTTGTTTTTGCTTTGTAGCCATTTCTGTTATTATAAGCGAAAGGTTGTTGCTGGCCTTGCAATTTCCTGGCAATTGTGACTTTGGTGTCATCTGGTCCAACACCAATGGAGACTAGGCTCTAAGGAAAGCTGTCTCGGGTGTGGACCAATCAACTTCAAGGACAGTGCATATTATTATCATTATCAGAGTTGTTTCTTTTTGTTTGCATTTTGACTACTTGTGTTGTGGTTATTGCAAACATGATGCCTTGTATAAAGGTGTCAGTTTTGTACCAGTTTAAAGGGTAAAAACCTACTACTAAATTGTGACTTTGTTGCTTGAAGAGCTGCAGTGCAGCTCAAGCAGAGACCCATTTCAGTGGAACATGTCAGCCTGTACTGAAACTGCTTCACCAAATAAAACAGTCTGTTCTGAGGCTCTGACTCGATAATTTGTTCTGTGTTAAAATGCAGTATATATAAAATGACTTGAACTAGGTAATTTTTCACATGTATGTATGTATGTTTAACTTCTTTCGCACCATATGTAGCCAACCGTGCTAATTGGAGGTGCGGGGAAGGGCAACAAACTATATACAAAAAATTTTGAAATTCGTTTTCAATCTATATTTAAAAGTGCATAGCTCCAGTGGCTTCTGCATATTGGAAGGACTTAAGTTATAGTATCGTGCATGCTTCATGTCAGAGTGAAAATGAAAGTATGTTGTGCAATTGCGACTGTCGTTGATTTGAGGCTAACAAGATGTATGGCATTTAAAAATAAAAGTTATGACCGTTTTAAAAACAACACGAATATTCTGCATAAAATCATTATGCCCCAAATTATACAAATGTCACGTTCGCCACAAGCAAGGTGCGTTTATAAATCGTTAATCCCGAAAATATTGTGCTGCTCTTGCAATTTAGATAATGGACCGTGCCTTGGCCACAGGAAACCAAATCATCCCTATGAGTGGATCTCTTACAAAGAGGTGAGAACATCTTGGCGGTGGAACACCGGTTGACTGGTGATCTGGAAAGAGAGCGGTAGGAATCCGGGTAGGAATAATAGAGGGAGGTGGTGTCTGCAGACTTGCTGTCGGTCACAACAACAAGAGGAAATACAAATATCCATCAAAAATACACGTGTGTGCAGGAGTTCTGTGTAGTGGTAAATTGTGTTTGGAGTAGGGGATTACAGAGATTCGGCAGTGTAATAGCATTGAAGTTTTAGGAGATTATAGATTTCGCCACACGTAGAGGTGTGCATTGGATGTACAAAAGCCTTATCCATTAGCTTACAAGCACTGAATAGAATTGAAAGTGCAGTCAACAATCGGCAGCTGTAAAACAAAGACAAGTTCTCATTATAACTCATGAGTACAGCACGTTCAGCAATGTCCGGCACTGCCACGTGCCTCTTGGAACCCTTAAAACATGGATCATATTGTCACTTGGCTAAAGGAAACAATACTTCAAATATGTAAATGATGAGAGAACCCATCACAACAGCAACATTGTGTGTATTTACGTTGAAGTTCTTTCTCATCGTACATAGCCAACCATACTAATCGGAGGTGCGAAAAGAAAACGGATTTAACGGCACACAAATGTGAGTGTCTCGCTTCAGAATAAATATTTTTACTGGAAGACTCCGATGAGCTATCAAGCTCTTTTTCATAGATGTCAAAGTTGGTTTCCACAGATGTCCAGTTGTGAAAACGTCTCAGCCTCATCCAAACCACTGGCTGATGAGAACTGAATCTTGCCATTTTGTCATTTAGACCGGTGTTTCTCAACCTTCTTAATTCCTTTGCGCACTTTCGAAGTTGCTCAATCTTTGCGGCACACTGAACTAACAAATAACTTTCTGGCCTTTTTTAGCTATTTATTTAGCACTTTTCGGAATGCGACTGCCGCGGTGTAATGGTTGAACACGCTGGACTTGAAATAGTGTTTGCCGGTTCAATTTCATCTGTCAGCGCGGCAGTTGAATTGATGGGAAGATTTCTTAACAGGACCCTGCGGGGTGGGCTGGTAGGAACGAATAACCAAAGAATATAAACATAATGTATTATTACACTTGTTAAGCCAGGAAAGCCCCACTGAGTCAAAAGGTTTTTGTAGGGTCCTGCCAAGTGTTTGCAGTAGGGGCGATGTTGATACACGGACGGACGGACGGACGATATAATCTATTGGTGGTCTGGTCCACTTCGTTCCTACCAGTAAAATGCCCCCCTCACGTCCCTTCTGTCTGCTCGTGGCACGCCAGTGTCGAAGTACTGGTTTAGACCACCCAACTCAATAAAGTTATGATAATGTGGCCATCCACACGCAGCATTGCAGCAAAGACGCGTTCTCATTAGAACTCATTTCCTATCTCATCAGTTTAGAAATGTTCGCTGCTGCTGCCAATATGCCTCTGGGGAGCCACCATATGTTGAGAGGACTTTTACCTTTACACTATGGAGACCTCATTAGCACTTGCTTAAAGGAAGCGACAATTTAAATGTAACTGACAGGAAAACCCATCGCAACAAATAATAAATGCAGGTTGTAAATTTAATTGAGCTGAAAGAGATTTCATTGCACGCAAAGGTGTGTATTTCACAAGCTCAAAATAACTGAATATAGCCATTTTGTCATTTATGCCACCAGCTCAAATAGAGTTTAGAAATTGTGGCAATCCCAGCAGGCAGCAGTGATGCCAAGTCATATGGCAGCAGCAAACATTGACTGCTGTACTAATGAGTTGTAATGAGTAAGAAACCTGGTATACAGGAGTCTTCGCTTTACTGCTGCCTGTTGGGATGCCACATTTTCTCAATTCCTTGAGTTGGTGGTCTGCGACAAATTGGCCACACTTTCAGTTCTTTTGAGCTGGTGTTTTGGGTCAGGCTCAGAGCTTAAGTGCATGCGATGCATACCTCTGTGTGGTCAATCTGTCTGTTTCCAGCCTGCATTAATTGTTTCTGTTGTTGATGGGTTTTCTTATTTTACAGAATTGAAATAAGAGATTGATAATGCTCTGGAATTATTACAAAGGGGGGGGGTGGCAAAAGTTCTACTGTTGGGGGATCACCAGCTTGGGATGCTTACAATGCAGTTTCATTCAGTGCCATTCTGTTTTTCTTTTTAAAACATGAACTTGTGAAAGTATTCTCAATGCTCACGATAAAATTGGAAGCCCCTTGCCACAACAAGAGAAGGAAACTAAAATCCACTTGTACTGTACACAGCTTCATACTAAACACAGGTATGGCCGATCACTTCTGCACTCATCTTAGGAGTGAAGCATGTCACACCCAGCTGCGAATCCCCAACTTCCTTTCTAAAAACACAGATTTTTGCGGCTCATGCCCATGACAGCTGAACTGCCATCAATAGAAAATTCCCGCTGAGCTCATGCTATGCATTCCCATGGTCACCGACACAAACACATGCCCTGTGTTCACTGTTTTTTTACATCTCTGACGGAAGCTCAGACTTATGCACATTAACTTGGCAGCCACATTCCTGAGTTTGGCCGCATAACTGCAATGTGGTTCAAATATTCATTGACATCTATGGAGCTTGTGTTGAGAGACTGCATATTATTGAATGTTCTTTGCTGCAAACAATTAAATTACACACTTAACTATTATAATTGCTTTGCAGCCATATAATATTTATGGATTGCATAATTTTAAGAGCTTTAAAACATTCTTATGTTCCATAAGTGCCTCAATATATTATATTTTTTATACACAATGCTAATTGCAAAAACATGCTCTCAGTGTCTTATCACAACGGAGCAAATGCTGAAGTTAAACGGTTGTTGGTGTTTCTATAGATACATAGACGGATTTGACGAGCCGCGCTTGTTAACTTAACACTTCTTGGAACACTATAAATATGAGCACGACATCTGAGCACCAGCCCTTGCACAGTTACTGAATACAACTACACTTCTTTTCTTCGTCAGTTGCTTTTTCTACATTAGTCCATTCAATTTCCAACATTCTCTGCACCTCCCATTAGCACGGTTGGCTACGTACAGTGCGAAAGAAGTTCTGCATACATGCCCTGTCACATTACTCGCCAGAATCCTCGATACATTACTATATATTTTGCATAGTGTAAACGCAATCGCATCTCAAGATGCTTAAGAACAGTGGGAAGATTTATTTTCGAGGGATGGTCAAGTAGAGCCAGGGGGAGGAAAGGCTGGGTGTGTTTGAACTTGTGCAGGAAGTTTACAGCACAGATGGCTGTGGGAAGGGAGTTCCATGCTCTTGCGGCAGCAGAGGATGACGTGAAAATTCTCACCGAGCAAAGGTTCCCTGGTGGCTTCATTCAAAAGCTTTGTTTTCTGAAATGTAGAGTTCGTGGCAGGGGAATAGTGTGATGAGAGGTGAGGCCTCTCTTCTTCACGAGCCACACAGCAGCATAAGAGCATTGCTTTTAGTGTCTTGAGCGTCTTGTTCGGTTCATAATTTTCTAATTTATGTTTTATAGTGTATTTTTTTTTACCCTCGGAAGACTCATTCTGGGGCGAGCGAGTATATTTTTTACTGTTAATTTTTTGAGACCAGATGCTGATTTTCATGCCGGAGGATATACGACTAAACTAATCACTTTTTATTTTACCAGGTAAGGCCCCACTGCGCTATATATCTCTTTTTCAGAAGTGACCTGTCCAGAAATTATAGCCCAAGGAAGTGGCTTATAATATACTCTAGATATGATGTCTCTGGCTGCCCCTTTTTTCCCCGAGTACCATAACAAATGTTTGTCCTATTATGTGTTTCTGTGTTTATTCCGCAGACTTCGGATCGTGCAGAGTATCTGGGGTCGGGGTTCCTGCACCGTGGGGCAAAGCCGTCGTCTGAGCAAGTCATCGGGATCTTCTCACAGAATCGGCCTGAGGTGATGGCACTAATCTCTCGACTTTTCCACAACATGCTCCATGCAATGCTCTTTCAAATTGTCATCGCCAGGCGTGGAGCATTGCATCTATTCATCTATTGATGTCGATATTTACACTCGCAATGCATGTATCAAATTGTGCCTGTGTGACTTGATTATGATTTATGCAATTGGTGTACTAAACTAAAATGTATACCAATATGGCAAACATAATTGCAAATCGGACATAAACAACAAGAAACTATTCATACGAGATGTAAAAACTAATGGTACATTTAATCGATGTTGACACATGGAGCATGCAGGGCTCTAATATTCGATTCGTATATTGTATGCAATTGCTTTACATAATCCTTGCAGCATCTATCTATTCTGCATTCACCACAATGCCAAACATTTTTATTCTTGAATCGAATCCCAACTCCAAATCATGACAGTTCATGAATCACCAGGACAGAATCAGTATACGACCAATCGATACGGTAGTGGACATCGGCTTGCACATTCTCCGTGAATTCACAACTCGTTTGCTGAATTGGTCATCTCAAGGGGGGAGTTTAAACAACTGACTTGTCTCCTGCAGTGGATCATTGCGGAGCAAGCCTGCTACACATACTCCTTGGTGGTGGTCCCACTCTATGATACGTTGGGACGAGAATCCATTGACTACATCATCAGTCAGGGTATGTGCTTGCATCTATACACAGGTATTGTATTTTTTTATCAGGTAAGTCCCACTGAGCTATATAGCTCTCTTTCAGAAGTGACCTGGCCACAAATTATTGCTCAATGAAGTGCAAATATTCTAAAAGTATGTTTATAAATATGGAGGGAAAAACAGGAGGACCCGGATCAAAAATAAAATCTACATGTCCACAGGAAGAACATACAAACTCCACATATACAGGCATCAAGGTAGGGATCGAACCCATGACCTGTATACCAGGCAAGGTAGTTAACATCTCGCCACCGTGGCATCCCACAATAATCAGGGTACAACTCATAACCATGGAATAGTATCAATGTTTTACGTTGAGAATCTTTAATTGTTTTAGCCCTCGTGGCTCCCCACCCCCCCCCCCCCGATTGTGTTTATGGTGTTATGTCACAAGATGAAGTATCCATTGAGTTTGTCGCAGAGTAGTGTTAGAGAACGGCCCATTGAAGCATGTGACACAGCCACCTCCTGAGAATCGTTCAAGTGACCTCTGGTTCATACAGTAGGACCAGCACCCAACTGCCCTGCCTGCCATCGAAAGTAATGTTTTCTGTATGACGGTCAAACCAATATTTTCACTTCTCAGTACTGGAATTTAGCCAATTTGAGTCCAGCACTGTATTTAATGTTTTTTTGTACAGTAATTTGTGACAATGGCTTAATCACAGGTGAGAATGTAACTGTGTTCCAGAGAATGTAGCAGGGATTTTTAAACCATAAGTTATAGGTGCGTACTGGTTTGGTTAATAAGTATAAATCTATTGCTGTGTGCATATGTATGTATATAATTTTAAAAAGCGTGGGCGTTTGGACAAAAGATGAACATTTGCCGTGCATTCTTGAATTTCAGTTATTCAGACCTTTTTTTATTTCAACAAAAATGTATTAAACCGACTTCATAATGTGCACCAAGATGCAAGTTTTCATGCCTGATAGGAAAACTTCAAACAAATAGCCATTCGTACCTGGGAAATGTCTTGAAATAGTGGAACATAACAAATGCATGGCACTGCCCACGTCTTTTCTTGTTTTATAACAACGTGTGCCTTCGTGACTATACACTGTTGCTGCCCATTTTAATGTAAAATTAGCGTACGTAAAATAGTCATTTATGTCAGGATATACTTTTCTTTGGAGACGATCGATTTCTCTAACTTTACATGCTCCAATATGCCCAGGGCCATTCCATTTCTCAGACTGAAACATTCTAATTATAGGATGCAGTTCAGCCGGTTTTACAGAATCTCGTCATTACAACCCTTAACCGCCTACCTTTTCATGTTTACTATCTTCATTCAAAGTTACAATAATGCGTACTTGGTGATTGCTAAGCAATAGTTCCACGTGAAATACAGAGCACTGATTCAAATTAATGTGTGTGTGTGTCACACAAGATGCCTCAGTGGGGAGCACCGGTGGTGCAGCTTCCAGTCATCTCAATCTGTTGTTAACCCATAACACCTGGGTCTGGCCTGTGACCTGCCAGAGAGCAAGCCTTAGACACTTCACCTGGTCTCAAAGTGTACTTGGCGTGGCGAAACTAGCGTTGCACAGCTGCTGTGGTGTGACATCACGGTCACTTGGTGGCGAATGACAGCGTTACGTTGAATTGGCAATCGCTGAGTCATGTGCGATTATTGTCAATCGTCAGGATTGTGCAGTGTGTAATGACTTAATTTGTATTATAACGGAGAAGATTGGTAAATATGAAAATGTGGACCGGAGTGGATCTGGGGACTGAAGTTTGAAAAACACTGCCGTAACGAGAGATATACTGTTGTGTTTATATTCGGCTCAAGTTTATTTACTAACATGGTGCACGTGGGGCGCACAAACATGAATTGGATGGGTTTGTTTTTCTGCAGCTGCTTATGCGTTGTGACTTGCAATTTGGATATTATCAAACCATATTTATACTACAATCTCAAGTCAAGTCTCCGACTAATTGTAGAAAATCTAACACTTTTTCTTCAGATTTGATGGTTTAAATGAGCCACTGTTTATTGCAATTTGCTGCATTTGTTAGAAAAAATAAGACCTGGAGAGTGTAATAGTCTAAATATAAGAATAGATTTTACCTTTTCAGGCAATAAAACAGGTGTTAAGATGTTAAAACACCAAACAGAAACACCAGAGACAGCTTTCTTTAGAGCCTAGTCTCAAACAGTGTTAGACCAGAGGACGCCAAAGGGCAAACAGCACAAAGACAATGCCACTGTCAGGGCATTAACAGCTCGGGGGTGAGCAGCTGCTAGGCTCTGAAGAAAGCTGTCACTGGTGTGGACTAATCGGTTTCAAAGACAACGCATATACTACCAGAGCATGTTTTTTGTTTGCATGTTCACCACAAGTATATGGGGTTTATGCAAGCATGATTCCTTGAAAAAGGTTTCAATTTGTTGTTTTAACATCTTAACACCTGTTTTATTGCCAGAAAGGGTGAAACATGTTCTCATATTCTGATACTGGTAAGAGAGGTCCCATAATGTAATAGACTTGTCACAGTCGTCCAATACTCTGCTCATTCTACCAAAACGTTTGCTTTATTCCTCCAATTCTGTTGATTGCTGTGTGCACATTGTGGGCGTCTGAACATTTAGCGGAGATCTCCACGGTGGTCTGTGACAAGTTGGAGAAGGTGAAGGGCCTGCTGGAGAGCATAGAGGAGGGTGCGATCCGCATCGTCAAAACCATCGTGGTCATGGAGCCCTTCGACGGCGTGATGGAGCAGCGCGCCCGCAAGTGTGGAGTCGACTTAATCCTTTTCCGCGAGCTTGAGGTGAGACGTGGCCCGATGTCGCCCATTTGTATGAACTACGTATGTTGAGCTTCTTTCGTACCGTACGTAGCCACCCGCGCTAATCGGAGGTGCGTGTGTCTCCAGCCCTCACGCGTGTGTTATGGGCCAACACGATGTCATACCAGTTTGCTCGTAGACTTGTTGACTGGTTGTTGAAGCTTTTTATTGGTGTAACGATTCAGTTTGATTAGTCGATTAGTCTGATAACGTGACAATAGTGGGGGGGGGGGTGGACGAGTCTCACGTGTGCCGCCAGATAGGAGGTCATTATTATTGTTTTAATCCGTCATTGCCTTGTCTGCAATGTATGGCTCTTAATTTGTTGCAATGAGTTTGAGTGTGCAGGTGTCGTGCGATTTTACATGGAGCGAATAACGTTTGTAAACATGTAACATGTTTTTCAGGTCATTGGAAAGACAAATCACAGAAAGCCAATTGTAAGTACGGTACAAATCTGTATCGCAAAGTGGCAAAATATAATTCAAATCAAGAGTAATATGTACGATGTGTTTAGTCAGTTTCGCTGAATGCATTTCTTTGTTTTTCTGCAGCCTCCTCAGCCAGATGATATCGCCATCATTTGTTACACAAGTGGAACGACAGGTGAGCATCCACTTGCGCAAGCTGGCTGTCATATCCTCTGCACCGTTCCGGTCGTGCACACAGAGAATAGATGTCTAAGCACAGGCAACATCATCGGGACACACCTCGGGTGGATCTTAAAATGCACGAAGATTATACCACTGCGTTGTGCTTTAAAGCTCTGGGGTGTGTTTTTGGGTTGTTTCTTCTGCGTGTTTGGTATGGTGTATGATGTTTCACTTTCCGTTTAATCTTAGACCAAAAACTTACACCTAACGTCCTGGGAGCAATTAAGTTGCTGTCGAAGCTGTTCCATCGTTTAGCTGCACATGCTGTGGGAGCCTCATGAGAAACTGAAATCATCCCACTCTATCTATGTTGAACTTCTTTCGCAACTGTGCTAATCGGTTGGCTACGTACGTAGGTGTAGGGAAGCGTCGGGCATTGTGTCAAACAACACTCTTTTACAACCCGAAAACACGTTGGGAGAGCTGTGCACCGATAAACAGTTGCCGCATCTTTGATGGTTCAGTCGCTGTGTTTGCAAAGTTCAACAAGCAGTGAACACCAGTGTTGACCAATAAAAAATAAGTGTGGTGTTGCATTGTGTTTTGTGTGGGACATCTTTGAAAAATAACTATATAGCTCGTCTTATTATTCCAGTATTCATAAAGATATATTGATTCGTGGTTAAATTATATTTTTCTTAATAATACCTCTGTGTCTTTGTGAAAATTAAAATGTGTTTAGCCTAATGGAGCAGCGTTTGTGTAAGCACAGCAAATAGGACCTGGGTTAAAACTTTTGGATCTCGTCAGCAGAGAGGATTGTTATAACAAGTAATTATAATTGTTTTGTATTTTTATTGTGTAAATGTTAAGTTCAATTGTTTTTAAAGATAGATTAAGTTTTTAATTAAGCATTGAAAGACATCGAGGGTAATGCTACTTAATAAATTAGTGTCTGAAAGTGCCAGTATGGGAAATGCGTTTTGTTGTCATGTACACTGCAGAATTTATGACCTCTTGAAAAATTACGTGAGGTACGTGTTTGAGGAATAGTTAAATCTATCAACCGTAACGGTTAAGTTGATGCAATGCGCAATGCATTGCCTTTGCTGAGTTGCTGTGGTGACTACAGCAAACTCTCTCATGTCATTTGTTTTTGTTGGGCAGGAAATCCTAAGGGTGCTATGCTAACCCACAAGAACATGATTTCCGACTTCTCTGCTTTCTTGGCCATTACTAAGGTAACAACACTGCCAAGAAAAGCTTATCGCATACTTACATTATCTTCAAACCGTATTGTCTGTCGTGTGGAATCCACGCTCGACTCTTCGAGCTGTTTTCTTTGCCGTTTTTTCGCGCCATTGATTTATTTGAGGTTGGATGTTTCAGCTTTCACGTCTCTCCTGTTTACAACTTGACCCGCCCGATTTAACTTTGAGTTTCATATTCGAGACGGTCGGTATGAGCTGGGTACACACCCTTGCGTTCGTTGCACTCGCTGCGTTAATACAGCAGATGGCAATGTTGTGGTCTAGCGAGCCTTGCACTGTTGTGGTGGCGCAGTGGTTTGGCCACTGTGCCGCAGACTGTGACCCCAGTTCATTTCGAGGTCACGCTGACACCTGTGACTCTACTAATCCTGGGCTTCTGCCCCCCCTCCACCACTTCACCCACCCTGCACAGACCAGCGTGGTGAAATTTGGTCGAACAACATCCATTACAGCAGTGGATTGACAAACGGTTATACGTTGTTATATTTTTCATTATAGTTAGTCTTCTTGTGTTGTGAAAGTTTTAAGTCGATTGCACTATTCTAAATTGTTTGTCATGTGCAGTACTCGTGCTGTGTTTTACACTACTCTATGCTACACGGTGTACGCTTGTCAGAATTAGTGCTTATTTAACTAAGTGCAAGCTGGGTAAAACCACATCTGTTTGGTTTGGAGACTAACTTGTTTTAATTTTTTTCATTTCACAGGATACGTTTTTACCCAACAAGGACGACGTTTTAATCTCGTTCCTCCCACTGGCTCACATGTTTGAAAGGCTTGTTGAGGTAATATAAGTCAACGCTTTTTGTTGACAGGGCTCAATGGTTAACAATTATGAGAGGTTCTTAAATTTTTGCGTCTTGCACCGATTGAGCTTCCCTGTCCAAGTTATTGCCGCTAGATTTTGTGCAGTTAATTCATAGAGCTCCTCGCGTATTATTCAACATGTCTGACGTTTTGCCGAAAGTGTTGGGGGCTTCTTCAAGTGAAAAATAGTTCCTGAAGGAAAAACATACGGTATGACCCGAAAACATTTTGGAGAGGCTTATACAGCACAATCGGGGAAAACCTATGCAGTTATTCATTCATGTGTATATATATATGTATACATACAGTATTTGGTATATTTTGTTAGCAATGTATTGACGGTCTCTCAATCATCTCTCTGAATACCATATGAGTGCCATTTGATATCCCCATGAGAATTAAGTTTTAGTCAAGTTGCTTTCCAAAGTCTCCATAATTAGGCAAATGCACATTTTTAAATAACCAAACATTAAGGGTATGTGTGTTTTGTGTGTGTACGTGTTCAGGCCTCCATTTTCTGCAACGGTGGCCGAGTAGGTTTTTATCAGGGTGATATAAGGTTACTCATGGACGATATGAAGGTTCTGCAACCCACCGTCTTCCCTGTCGTACCACGTCTGCTCAACCGAATCTATGACAAAGTAGGTGCATTAGAACGCTACTTAACTTTGCTTCATCGTAACTCTTGGCAGCATGATATATGACATCTAATGGACACCAGGAATGCCCTTTCTTGGAAATGCTATTCCATGCAGCAGCCTCCTATGCTGATGGATGCTGCCGTGGTATAATGGTTGGCACACTGGAATTCCAATCTAGAGGTGACCGGTTCGATCTCCCAAGTGTGGCGGTATAAATGGATACAGCACAGTCCGTCTATCGGCAGGTTGCGTGTGGTGGGGTAAACGGTGGGTACTCCCACCTGATCAAAAATGTATGACCAGCATTGGCAAAATACTCTCATCGAGGGGCTTTCTCGAATTCCCTTTAGCAGAGAACTTCCTGCCAGCAGTGGCATGACCAGGTAATTGCAAGGCCTCACATTTACCTTTATACTCCTGTGGCTGATCTCTTCAAAATTTGTCCCAGGCTCAAAAATATTTAGTTTATATCTCAGGCGTGATGATTCGACCCTCATGAGTGCAACGGTAGAGGGAGGAGTATGACTGCCAATGTTGGATGCTGCAGGTGCTCAGCGGTGCCAAATCGCACTTCAAGCGTTGGCTGCTGGATTTTGCCGTGAGCCGGAAGATGGCCGAGTTGCGCTGCGGCGTCGTGCGAAAGGACAGCATCTGGGACAAGCTCATCTTCCACCGTGTACAGGTGCTCCCTCTGCTGTCCTCATCACGTGTTCGTCTGTTCACCATTGGCTTTGCCATAACCGGGTAGCTGTATAGGGCCAATGGTCTTCCATTTTGTTTTTGCTTAACACATTCGGCAAACAATTATATTATTAATACTGTAGAGCAAGCCCTAAAATAAAAGTGTGACGGCTGTCATCGAAATGATTACTGCTGGGCAGGTCCAGAAAGATGGAACTGAACATAAATGGGTTTGCATATTATTATTAATACCAATTCTGGCTGCACAGCATATTCTGCATTCTAGACAGACGAGGACTTGCATTGGAATTTCGATCGGGTGATTTCTACAGAGTTTCCTCCGTGCATTGTCACACCAGTCATCATCAGGGCACACCTTGATGAAAAATAAATGTTTATGTTAACGTATGTTGAACGTCCTTCACTGTACGTAGCTAACCGTGCTAATCGGAGGCTAACCTGTGGACTTAAACATGAGCCCAATGTAGTTGTTAACCATGTCATAAATAAACATGCTTCTCGTGGGGTGTATTTTCTGGGCTCCAAGTTGCTGAGAAAAAAGCTGCCTTTTGTAGGGTTGACGGCGCCTAATGTCGTGGTCTCTGATGCATGCCTTTTTACCCTGCGCCGTGCAGGCGAGCATGGGAGGCCGTGTCCGCTTCATGGTCACTGGAGCCGCCCCCATCTCCGCGTCTATCCTCACCTTCCTTCGAGCCATCCTTGGCTGCCAGGTGAGTCTCCCTGCAAAGTCGGTTTTCACGAGAGAATGTTATTGTTTGCCTATGACCAAACCGTCAGGAATATGGCCCGATGTTGTCAAGAGTTGATTCGGGATCGTGTTTGGGTGGCCAACCACCAACACGCATGCCGAGTTGTCACAGGCGGCTGTGGGGTTATGTGGTGGGCAGCAGGGGGCAGTGCATCGAAATGTGTTGCTATATCCATTGTAATGTGTATGCCTACATTAACCCCCCCCCCCCCACTGGCATTCACCAGTTTGGCTCCCAAGTGACGACATCACATTTATCCCGCTATTTAAGACCGAAACAGGAGGATTTCTCCACAACTCTGGCAGTCGCCTGATGATGCTGTTGTAATTACTGGCGAAAACGTCATACTCGAATTGTAAATGTTGTGGCTTTACTCTACAACAGCGGTGTGCTGTACTAGTAACGAATTGGCATGTTTGGTTTTACGTGACAAACCTTACTAATTGGCTGTGTCGGTGGTGGCGGGTTTAACAACCCATTTATATTTAGACGATCTAACCCAAAAACCTCATGTTTGCTATCTTGTGTGTCTATGCTATGGCCCGCCTTCACCAACCGTATTGTGAAGTATGGTCAAGTAAACCTCCATGACCTGCACGGCATTAGGAGGCCGTCGTTCACGTTGTGTCAAAATATTGCTGCTTAGCCTTAACTTATCACTGGAGAGCTTTTACATGATAAATACAATTACGTAATTTGTGTTTACAATAGAAATAAAAACAACTTTTCAAACGACCTTTTGCTTTTTTTGAAAGAAGATATTGCCCAACATGCCTCATTAAAGGTGTAGCATTTTTCTTGGGTTGACTCGTGCATTAAAAATACTTTCCGTGGACGTGATTGTAGTGTTGTTAGGTAAAAAAAAAATTCCAACGCAGAATAATGGCTTAAGTATGAGTGGTAAGAAAACGCGACTTTGTGTTTATTCAGGACGAATAAGTGGTCTTCTCTTATTACTGGAACATCTAGAATTTCACACCAGTTACATTTAACAATGCACGTTGAGTGTTGAGGTATTACAACGTTGAAAAAGGAATCCTAATTCACCTCTAGAAAGTGCCGATTAAATGGCATGCATTATTGAATAGATCTTTTTTGTTTTACTATGTAACGTGAAACTCGACATGTATTTGGAAAAGCTTTTTTTGGGTTTTTATATATTTCTCCGCTTTTAATTTTGTAATTATTGCTGTCTTCAGTGCAAAACGTGGACTTATACAGGCCATTAGAGTTTACACGCTCCACTGCAAACATGAGTTCCTCGTTGAATATGTTCTCTTGTAAAAGAACACAATTTCTGTAAAGTATATTTCATGTAACAATTACATAATTTGAAAAAAAATCGATATTGCAAAGGAGCCACGTGATATACATGAAAAAATGGAAATTATAAATAAGCATGAGAACATATACAACACTGAAATCCACATTGTATTCATTTTAATTGTGTACTGATGCCGATTTTAGACTTTACTTTGTTCTTGTAGTAATAGGATGAGTATGCGGTGATGGTGGGGAGGATGTTGGACTGTTTGTGTTGGAATTATTAAAGTCCTGCCCTGTGGTCATAGAAGTGGAACGAATGATGGGTGGGGGGAAGAGAGCAGCACTTTATAATGGATCTCGTCCACCCTTTCCTCTGCCTTTCACACCACACAGGTGTACGAGGGCTTTGGGCAGACCGAGTGTACAGCTGGGTGCACCTTCACCATGCCCAGCGACAGCACCGCGGGTAACTCTCCCTGGGTCTGGGCTCCGCTCGTGGCTCGCGCACTTTTTGTGTGAATTTTTGTTCCAGCTGCTAGAGTTTATAGCTCCAGGTTTCCACGTGTGGACTGAGGCATGCACGGGGATGTTGGATGAATATAGAATGTTGGGGGAGGGGGAGGGCAGTGTGAAGCGCCAGCACTTGCTAAGCTCTTGTAAGGATTACCTTTAATCTCCCTTGTTCTCACAGTACTACGGAAACGAGCTGTGATGAAAGCAATTTAAAATTGTTGCAACAAAGGAGCATACTGGTTTAGTTTAATCAGAAATTATTTTCTTGTTTTTGGTGTTATACGCTTGGAATATGCATTTGAAACCTGCTTTAAGCTGTAGTTATAAGCGCGTAATAAGTTAGTTATGTTCAATATACATGCACTGAATTGTGCATGGTATAATTGATTAGTTATCTTCTTGGTTCTTTCGGTAAAGTCACGTAGAAGGGAAATAATAAAATAATAAAAATAAAACAATAAAATACAATTCTCACGACGTTTCGGCCACAACGCAAGCAGCCGTCCTCAAGGTGAAGAACAGGTCTGTCGGAAAGACTGTCGGAAAGATTAGTTATCGTTTACACTAATGATATATAGGTTGATTCAGCAAAGAGAGGGTGAAAAATAAACAATATAACTGAAATGGAAAAAAATGCTTTCTTGAATTGATTATTGGCCCTGAAATTGTGACGTTTATGTGATCTAATGACTGGGGTCATGAATCTAAGCAATCTCTCATCATGCTTTAGAGTTCATTTGCTCCAGATGAATGATAAATACACATTACAGGTTCATGTTTTTTATGGATAACTAGCCTTTTGCCCGTCCACGGCCGGGTGTATTTCAGTAAATCTGAAACTTGCAAGCGAAAAGCAGACCACGACGTGATATTCATTGCATCAATTCGTGTGCAGTTTGTTAGGCCGCAGTGACACAGACGTCCTTTTTACTTTGATGTCTCAATAGCGTTACGGAGATCGCGTGACGTGAGGGTTCTGCCTTTGTAGTGAGGGTTGTAAGTTGACGCCGAGGAGGGGGGAGGAGGCGCCTCGGCCCCCCATGTGGAGTGACTGTCAGCTGCTAATTATTATGAATGGAGGGGGGGGTCCTTTTGGAGGACGTCATCTTATAATGATTATTAATGAGGGGGGCTGTTCGATGTGGAGTGATGTCCCCTGCTCATGATCATTAATGAGGGGGGAGGGTGCTCCATGTGGAGTGTCACCTGCTCATGATTATTAATGATGGGGGGGGGGGTTAATGTGGAGGACGTAACTTGCTCATGAATATTAATGAGGGGGGCTGGTCGATGTGGAGTGACGTCATGAGCGTTAAGGACAGACATTCCTGGGTGATTATAGTAGGTATGCCCACAGTCAGATGCCATCTCATAGTGTGGTGGTTGGTGGCTGGAATAAGACGCTGGATGGAAGTGGTTACTTTTCCCGTGTGTGTTTGCGAATGGCTTACTAGACGCACTCCTGCTTTTTAGTAATCAAGGATTTAACCAGGGCCCACTCACGACCTTATTGTGGGTGCAATTGCCCTCCTTGAGGATCATCCACCTAGAGGGGTATAGTTATTACTACACCAGGGGTCCAAACCTCTCAGTCACAACTCCTTTAGCCATTATTTTCACAGATGAGTAACAGATTGTTGGAATGTGTTACGTACTTTTTTTTTTATATGGCCCCTGTTTTAAGGCATGGTTGATGCCATTGTAGGCCACTGGCATTTGTTCTTTTTTTCATAAATATTGTATAAAACCAACTCAGCCTTCCACTGCATTTGGCACTGAAACTGCAGTGTTTTATCTGCCGGTGTCTTGCAGGTCACGTGGGACCTCCGATGCCGTGTAACCACATCAAGGTGGTGGATGTAGCAGAAATGAACTACTTTGCTGCCAACGGAGAGGGAGAGGTAAGACCGTCTGTGTGCATAATCTCATGAATGTAATTTCACGTGTCCATGCATGCCACTTTTGTAAACTTGGCTTACATATAGAGAACTGCCAGAATTTTCAAAGGTTACAATTGTGATGTTTTATTAATATGATTATGAAACTTTACACGATATATTTTTTTAGTTAGATTTCCTTTTATATTTCATCGTTTTGAGTCCACGTTGTACGAGAACCATTTGATGAAGAACTACGTGGCTAGTCGTCGTTCCAGTTTTTAAGTGGGGTGACCGTTTTGGGTTTTCACGGGGTATGTTGTTTACCCAGGTGAGAAATCAAGAGACGAATGAAAGTTTCGTTTGAAAGAGCGATCTGGCTTGCCAAAGTGACAAGCAATCGTATTAAAATGAGTACAACAACAATGAGGCAAATATAAATCCGCAAACGTAACCAAATAGAAATGGGACAAAAAATTACTACGTAGCAGAAAAACTGTGCACAGCTATAAACAACAAATTTTGCATTGTACATATTAAACAAAAACTATTCATAGTAAAATGAAGTTGTAGAAACATGAAAATATACTTACGGTGATTTGTGTGTGCGTGTGCAGGTGTGTGTTTATGGCACAAATGTGTTCAAGGGTTACCTGAAGGACCCGACGCGGACAGCTGAGGCTCTGGATGAGGATGGCTGGCTCCACACGGGCGACATTGGCAAGTGGCTGCCTGTGAGTTCTGCCCCTTTCACGCATGCCTAATACGGGCACTGTAATAGCACGATAATAGAAATGAGTAATTTACAGGCTTTTGTCAATATACCGCTGGATAAAAGCTTGTTAATAGTTCATGTAACAATTCAACCCTCCCAAGTGAATCAATGAAATCTGTGGAAAGTTTTAGTTGCAATTTTATAATAAAAAAACTGACCTATTTTGTTTACCAGGTAAAGACCACTTGGCTATTGGTGCTTTTTCAGAGGTAATCTGGTCCCACATGATAGCTGATCAAAGTAGCTTGTATGTTGGAATTTGTAGGAGCCAAGTAATGTAAACGCGTGTTTCTAAATGTGGAGGGTAAAAACCGAGGACCTGGAGAAAACGCCACACGACCACAGGTAGCAAGAACATGCAAACCACACAAACTACTGCATATCGGACGAGTGGAAATGACATTTCACCACCGATAAAAAAAGTTTTCTCTTTTTCTCTCTTACCATCGTGTTGTTTCATGTTTTAATTTGTGTAAACGTACTCTATTCTTAAACAGTCTATGCTTTTTTTTGTGAGCATTCATTATGCATAATAATTATTCACGTGTATTAATAATGCATAATGATAAACAGTGCTTGAAAAATTCATTGCTACTACTGACATCAACATAAAGTTATACAATACCATTTTTCACTTTGAAAATTAATACCAGTATAACAAAACTCATGGCTAGAATGATGGAGCAGTGGTTAGCGCAATGCACCGTGTATCTGGCGACCTGTTCGATTCCCGGCCACGGCTAACATAGGTGGGATATGACTGACACGGCATGGGAAGCCCTCATCTCACTTCCCGATACTTGCTGTTTATATCATGCCTATATAACCATGCTTGTAACTAAGATCTATACCGTGTGCCGTTGCAGGACGCCCTTGAAATAGAGCCTGACAGCTCATTGGGCCCTTCCTGCTGAAATGTATAAATGCACAAATAAAAATCCATGCTGTTGACTTCTTGCCCCTGTTCAAGTCTAGGACATTCATGTTTTTCCTCTGCCTATGATTAATTGCCTTTGTCCATAAGATAAATCCGTTTCGACATAGCATCTTCAGATGTGGTCACATGTAGATAACACTCGGACATCTGCTTGCGTTATAGTGGTAGCAGCAAGGTGAACGACAACAAACTAAAAATGCATTTACTCGCTCACCTTGCCATGCTTCGGACCTGTGTGTTTGTTTGTTAGAATGGAACACTGAAGATTGTTGACCGGAAGAAGCACATCTTCAAGCTGTCGCAGGGAGAGTACATTGCCCCAGAGAAGATTGAGACTGTGTACGTGCGCAGTGAGCCCGTGGCCCAGGTGTTCGTGCACGGAGACAGCCTGCAGGTAAACAGCTCCGCCATTGAATTGTGCAAGCAATGTGTGTTTAGTCGGTACAGTTTATAGCACTATTCTAAAGCTGTTAAGTGAAGGATCATGTTAAAACGTGTAAATTGTGTTAAATATTATATAACTTATACAAAATTAACGACCCATGTATATCTCGCATATAGGATGGAGCGATGGTGCACTGGTTACCGAACTATGCTCTGAATCCGGGACCTATTCACAAACATTCGTGATGAGTGATATCTGGACCGGTCCTGTTCGCTATGGGCTTTCACATTTTGTCCCATAGGCAGCGGTTTGGAAAATAATCTCTCATGTGACCACTGTGTGGTGTTGGCAAAGGAGCAGTTGGTGGCCTTGTAATGAGACGAAGCACTTTTGTAAGCACACACTGTCCCACTGATTGCAACGGAACTATAAACAATGGGCGTTCCCATTTTAGTTCTTGAGTGCAAAGAATCGTTTCAGGAAAGAATCAGGTTTTTGGCTTTACTCAAATTGAAAGACGAAGCCTTTTTACTTATGTCAATTTTCAGACTTGTGTAAAAATTGCAACAAAGCATAATTACGCATACAATCGATCGTGTACATGCTCGGCGTTATGCAAACCGTGTAAATGCGTTGCGCTGGCTCGCCACCAATGCCCTTCTTGGCAGGTATTTGATATTGACGCAAGCTGATGTTCTTGGTTGCTCAGTCTTGCCTGGTGTGCATCGTGGTGCCGGACATGGATGTTCTTCCAAGCTGGGTGCAGAAACGAGGCATCAAGTGTAACCCAAACTCTCTGTTCATAAACAAGGTGAATGCCCCTAACTCTTGCAGCAGCTTTGCTAGGGAGCGCACTAGTCTTTGAATCGAGGAAACTTAACTTTTGTAAGTTTAACAGCTATTATAAAATATCAGTGAAAGTTTAGTGCGCCAATTGTCACGTGTTTTGTCGCAGTGGCCTTAACGCAGTCGGTAATAAAAGTGTAATTTTCACGGCAGGATGTCCGTGCAGCCATCCTTCATGACATGGTGCGTCTGGGCAAGGAGGCTGGGCTCAAGTCGTTTGAGCAGGTAACATACAACACCAGTCATCAGGCAACCCTACGCACACAGAAATTTCATAATATGTAAAATCTCCAAATTAGACTGAACAGATCGTTTGGGGAAAGTGCTGTTCACCTATTCTTGGGTCTTTCTTTAAAGTCACATAGGTTCAAAGAAAAATAACAAAATACTACGACGTTTCGATCGCAACACAAGCGGTCGTCTTCAGGAAAAGGGGGGTTTAGCTTCCAAGGCAAACTGTTTATAAGGGTTTGAAATGGGCGTAGCCCAAATGTCAGCAGCCAATGACAATGTAAGTGGAGGACAGCCAACCCGACGGTGGTTGGTTTTCCACCAATAAAAGGGCTGCCAGGTGAAAATGAGCATGTTAAAGAGAGATTAGCATACTCTTTGGCTCTTTCGTTAAAGTCACGTAGGTAGAAATAAAACATAATAAATCACGACGTTTAGAATGCAACACAAGCGCCCGGCTTCAGGTAAAAATCGCCATAGCCGCGATGTCTGCTGCTCGATCGGATCATTGGGATTTATTAGTAATAAATCGGCATTTTGCGACCCCCACTGCCACTGTAGCATATTATTACGTGCCAAGGACTCTGAGATGATATGACAATAGTCTGAGTCCATAATTGGCAATAAGTAACGGCAAAGCAGTTATAAGTGACTCACAGAATTGTACACAATTGCGTATCAAATATTTTGTCACTTGTGGCATAGTTGGTGACAAGATATTTTAGAAAATCACTACTTGGCTGAACCCGAAAAACATGGACTACACTTGATTTAATCGCGTAATACAATTTTGCACTGATGTCGATTCATATTTGGAAATTCGGCTACAATTCCATACATTTATGGGGGGGGGGGTCTTTTAATCAATGTAAAAGCAGAAAGCATGTGCTTGTGTAAGAATATGATAGGAACTGCATGTGCATATCTGTAAAGTTAAGCTCAGCCTTCCAGAGGGCATTGGTACCTTTTGAGTTGGGGGAGTTGTTTAGGTTTTTTTTTATCCTGGCCAAATCCCTTTGGAAATGTTGGTGGTATCCGTTATTTATTCTACCACAAGCGATTTGGAAATGTTATTCTTTGACAATTGGATAAATTGTGACAACTATAGTTTGCTTGAAGGTAAATTTGCTTTGGTGAACCTTGTCTGAATCTAAGTGTGAGTGTCATGTTTTGCATGTGATGTTGTGCTTGCAGGTGCGAGCTGTCCACCTGCACTCAGACCTGTTTAGCATTGAGAATGGGCTTCTGACACCGACGTTCAAAGTGAAACGGGCCGAGGTATCCAAGTTCTTTCATTCAGAAATAGACAGCCTGTACGCTGGCATTACTGTATGAGCTCTGGCAGACGACGAAACGACGTCTCCTTCAGGCATTTGTTGAAGGGCCTGTTGTGAAGGTGGCTAAGAAGTTAAAACATCAAGCCTTGTTTTTGACATTGTGAAAAATCTTCAAGTTGAGTTTCCAATACAATGTAACCTTGTAAAACACAAAACTGTCACGCTATGGATGCTATTGATTCTATCGACGAGGGAGTGGAGAATGTTTAATTTTTATACGTGTGTACATATTTTCTACAGCTTATTGTGTTGGGAAACCCTTAAGATCAAAAAATGTAACAAAGGTATGTACGCAGCTCACCAGCAACAATAGATTTTTTTGCAGATGGTTCCTTGAAAGATAAACAACTGGGAATTATTTCAGGAGAGTACATTTTACAAAACACTAACCAGGGGGATAGACACAAGGCACTGTTAAAGGCAGGAGGACTGCTTTGATTTTCCTTTCATTGTAATGGTCCACAACATGGGAGACTGCATTGCTCGCTATTTTGCTACCTCTGTCTTGCGAGACACTGATCTGCTAACATAGAATATCTTATTTAAAATAAAATGACGAATCTTGTGTACAGGGTATATAGGAATGTGTAGAGGAGACATGCTATCCCATGGACCATGTTTCTCAAGGGCTGCTGTGAAAGTGTATTCTTCCAAACAAAGTACTATTGAGGAAGAATGGTGGAAATCGGTTTATCAATTTACTCATAACAAAACCATATGTAGAGGTGTCATTTCATGTCTAGCTACAGTAAATTGTACACGATTCTCCTTCTACATGCATTTGTTGTGGATTTTAGGAGAGAATCCAGGCTTTGAGGAGTTGTGGCATGGTTGGCAACAAAAGAACAATTATAATTCTGTGCGAGCGTGACGGGAAGTTGAGCACTTGGCACTAAGCAGTGTAGCCCTGCCATTTAAGACTCGTAAAGTAACACTTTAAATCTCACAGCTGGTGAAAAAGCAAGAATTATTAAAATTCTGTAAATGTTTCTCCTCCCCCTTGTTTGAAATGCTGTCAGATGTTGAATACCTTTTTAATACTGGCCAATGGACTTTGAGCAGTTAAGTAATGATTGTTTTTTTCTGTGGGTGACAAATACAGGTAAAAGCTGTAAAGCATTGGTTATGAACTGTGGCCGATTTACTTTTTTACTTTATGCAATGCATATTAGTGTTAAAGCAACACTGTCAAGGGCATTAATAATAATCAGAAAAAATGTGTGCGTCATATAACTTGCAAAAAGGAATTAAACGTCTAAAGTTTACATGCCAAATCTAACAGGAGGGGGGGGGGAGATGTTTACACAAGTCTGCTGCATTGCCGCATTAAGGGTTGTTTTTGAAAATGTATTTATTTTCACCAACCTGACGTGTAGCTGATTTGTGCCAAAACATGGGTTAGACCTTTAGACCTGGCATAGTGTTACATGAGCACATAAGTATTGAAGTGAGATTTTAATTTTCGATTTAAAGCTTTCGTGACTGCAGGGATTCATCTTCTTGGTTCTTTCGGTAAAGTCACGTAGAAGGGAAGTAATAAAATAATAAAAATAAAACATAATAAAACAATTCTCACAGAGAACATAATAAAACAATTCTCACAGAGAATTGTTTTATTATGTTTTATTTTTATTATTTTATTACTTCCCTTCTACGTGACTTTACCGAAAGAACCAAGAAGATGAGATTTTAATAATAAATGTGCAAAAGTCAAAAAGCTTCTGAAAAAAACCCCCCACTTTTCCTCTTCTGACATGAGATGCAGTGGCATTTATATGCTGTATAACTGCAAACTATTTGTTGCTGGCCTCAAAACAGCAGATGAAATTATTCTACCTTCTCCCGTATGCCATGCACATAAGTGTTTCGCGTATTGCTGTGGGTGATGTTTGCTTTAAAGGCTTAAAAAATGGATTGGAGTTTTATGATGAAATGCTTTAAAATGTTTAATTGTACTGTGTATATGTAGGGGTTATTACGGGAGGAACGGCGGACGAGAAACACAGGGGTGTGTGCACTCACACACACGGGGTGGTCGCACCGACGTCCGCATCCGTGATCCCCCACGCCCCCAGCCCTCTGAGGGGATCCCTATAAAAGGCGGGGAGCCAGAGAGCTCGAGGCGGTACGACACGAAGCTGACCAGTGAAGATCGAAGACTCGGAGATTAGGCCCTGGGACTCCCCTGTCTCGCTGCCCTTGTCAGGGCCGAGCTGGGTAAGCCAGCGGCGTGGCCCAAGAGCTCCCGGACCTCTGCCCTTGTCAGGCAAGGCCGGCTTAGCTGGTGCCGAGATCTGTGCTTGCCAGGGCCAGATCAGTCAGCCTCCCGTAGCCCAGTAGAGGAGGACTGGGGAACAGGACAGAGGGCATAGTACTAGGGTGGGTTTCCCATAGTACCGGTGAAGGGGCCATTACCCCTTCAACTATTGTGCCTGTCACTGAGTTAATAAACAGAGTGTGCCTCAACACCGACCTCGTCTCCTCGAACTTACTACATATACAACTACTGTGCATAGTTATCACTATGTGCGCTTTAAATTATGCAACTACTGTATTACACATCTGTCTTGTGAAAGTATAATCTTATTTCATTTTTAATTATAGCCATATAATTATACAAATTTTAAACAAATTTTCAATCAACTGCGAGATAAAAGGATCAACATGCCATGTGGCTCTGAGATATTGTATGACCATACTTGCCCATACTGGTCAATGCGGGTTTGTGAATGGGGCTTTTCAAGACAGGTTCATATATATTAATCATCCCTGATGTTAGCCGTGTCTGGGAATGGAACTCAGGTTACCAGTTGTATAGTGCATTCTGCAAACGAGCACGCCACTGCTCCACCCCAACATTATTACCATGTCTGTAATAAAAATGTGCGAGTATGCAATGTTGAATGTAAGACTACGTAATGGGAATTGTATCTTTGTTACGGAGCACACAGTCGTATCTGGTCTCTTGGCATATGGCATTATGCAAAGTGGCTTATACAAGCCTCAGTTGGGTATTTTTGGGACTAGCTTATTTGGTTTTAACGTAATTGTTAGGCGGGTTACAATCTGCTGTACAAAATCCTAAGTAGAATTGTGCCCGCAAAATGAACGTGTGAATCGTTGAGAGAGGACTTAAACAAGTGCGAGTCTTAACATGAAGCTAGATTCACACCTATCCACTCAAATTAAACAGCCATGTCGGACTGCATTGAGTTTGCACCAGACTTAAGTATATATGATGACTTATTTTTTCCTTAGTCCATACCTTTTGTTGCAACCAAAAAAATAGAACTCTTGTGTTGCCTCATCAGTCAATGCATGCTATCTTACTAAATACGAAAGAGCAACTGACATTGAATAGATCGTGTAGGTCGGAATCCATTATAATTTGTCGTAAGTCGTGTGACTTTTGTCAAATCTCTTGAACTATTAGGGATAAGGATCCACTTTAATTGTGACCTTATATTTTATGTCCCTGACATACCATCCCCAAATACATGGCATGAAGCAATTTTTTCATTGTGTGTGTATGCCGCTTTACTCTTTGCATTAGTTGTGAATAATTCTTGCAAAACTTAAATTACTGATGTTTCTTGGATTATCTGTATTTTGAATATGGTACTTAATATACCAACATGTAATTGCCATTTTGTCTAAATAAAAAACACAGTTTTGGCTACATCTGCTACAATACAGTGCTCAATTGAAATTCATTGTACTGTATATAATTTGATTAGAGCGTTTTGTAATTGATAGTCATCATGAATTATTGAATGGTCTCGATACACAACTCTTGTTTTAATTATTTGTGCATTAGCATTGTCAAACATGAATAGGCTTGTTAGCATTTCATATTATTCACACTTGGCTTGTATGTGTTCTTTTCCCCCCTTTAGAAGTTTAGTGTGAGTGTAATATTGATACCTTGTAATTATTTTATTGGTGCCTAGACATTTCATGATATATTTGTAGTCGAGTTCACGTCAATTTTGCTTATAGCAAAACACCAAAAAGAGATTTGTTGACTTTGTAATTTACAATATTGACAGTCATCTGTCCTGACAAATAAGATTGTTATCAAGTGTTGAAATCCACTGCTTTGGATTTATTGCAAGTGCATTTTCTGAAATATTTTAAGATGTTTATATAAACAACTTTTAAATCTGGTATTCACGTGACGCAAGAGATGGATTTAAATGTCATGAAGATGTACCTGGGTAAAAGGGCTTTGTACGTGTTAATTGTACAGTCGTACAATAAGCACAGTTATGCCTTAATCAGATGAACTTGTGAAACTTTGCAAAGAGCTGTGATATGTACAATTATCAATGTTTGAACTTGAATAAAATGTTCAGGGTGTGCTACACGTTCTTGTATCCACCGTGTCTTAATGATTTTTAAGCGTTCTTGGTTTGAGATGCACCTCACAAGTGTGATTTAGTGCGATGGCTTTTGATTTATAGCCATATGTCAATCCACTGCTGGATGAAGACCCCTCCATGTCATATTCAAAAACTGTTTCGATCGCAACACAAGTGGTCGTCTTCAAAACGTCGTAGTTTTTTGTTTTTTTCTTTGAACTTATCTACGTGACTTTACCGAAAGACCCAAGAATATTAATTCCTGCAGTCACGAAAGCTTTAAGTCAAGATCCCTCTGTCAGTCATTAGGATTTCACCATATTCCACCGTCGGTTTGACATGTAGGTTTTCACGACCAATATTCATAAAGGCTTTTGGGTTAGCGTCACCACCCGACACAGCCAACCAGTAAAGTTTGTCACCTAAACATAACGTGCCAATTAGTTACTACTTCAGCCCACTGGTGTGAGTAAATCCACAACATTTACCATTTGAGTACTATGTTTCGCTGGTAATTGCATCCAGCATCATCGGGCGGTTTAACAGTGAAACGTAGTACTCAAATTTAAAAGGTGGATTTACTCTACTACACCGGTCGGCTGAAGTAACTAATTGGCACGTTGTGTTTACATGGCAAACCTTACTTGGTTGGCTTTGTTGGGTGGTGGTGGGTTTTGACACTTATATTTACGCGGTCTAACCCAAAAACCTTTTTATTTTGAATATTTCACCGTGTTGGTCAGTGCAGGTGTGTAGAGTTGTGCTGGACTGGTTCAGCTATCATACCACTAATGTTAGCCGAAGTTGGGAATCAAACTCAAGTGTGCTAGCCACTCTGCCACCACTCCTACTCTAGAGAAGATAATATGCTAAAAACTTGCAAAACAAAAAACCTGTCCTAGGAATCGTGTAAATAAAAGGAGCCTGCTCAGTGGAGTGCTCTTAAGGCCTATTTGTTACTCCAAATTTTTCACGATGGTAGTCTAAAAAGTTCCATTTACACTTTTGATAGATATCTTAAACGTGTAAAGCCACTGGCAGCAATTAACAATTACATGCTGCATATGTTATCTATTTTTGAGGTCCTTTTCACCTTAATTTTTAGGCTTTGAAAAATACCAATGTCAATATACTCATTACATTCACCCACCAGATTTTCAAACCTTTTAATGTTTTACCTCAAGTCTAAAAATAAAACATTGCTTTTAAGAACGCCTACTATTTAAGACTTAATTTTATTGTAGGAATTGTACGGAAATTCGACAGGGTTGTTCTAAATGTCCTGTGCATATCGGCTGTGGAAAATCAGAATTTATAGCGTTTTCAGTATTGTTTGTATATGTAGTTTTTATTTAATCCTAAAGTAACGGTTTAATCGTAGACAATATAGTACGTATTATTGTATTGATACAACGGCTTGCAATAGTGCTCACGAATTTAAGCTTGCGCCCATGAAATCGGCATTGTTTTACACAGCGATCTGGCTTTCTTCCAGTCATTAATAACAGGGTGTTTAAAAAACATGTTAACACTTACATGGAAATTTCGTTTTTAATGGAAACAGAACGGATAATACACTGTAACATAACAAACGTATGGTAATAGCTTCAAAAAGTCAGTCTCCGCTTGTTTGCCATCATTGTCAACGCAAACCTGGAATCTTCTCCAGGTGGTCTCCAGAGCTCGGAGGCACATTTCCTGTGGTGTTGTTGCAAATTCTCAGAAATGTTAGCATTTGTTTGAAGCACCCCGTATAAGGTCACCTCTCGGCTTGGCTGTGTGCCCGCTGATGCACTTTACAATGCTTTTCCACTTATCCAGTCGAGGCTGGCATTTTATAACGCGGTGACGCATCGTTACGGCTCCGTTCTATGGCGCTCGGCTGTCTTCCAGCATTGTGCGTGCAGGGTGCCCATAGCTCTTGAGGCAGCTGGGAAAAGGCATTGTAACGTACGTAGGACTGAATAATGCCATACGCGCCTGACGTCTAACAACTGATATTGCTTCATCCGGTGTTACATTTTATTAAGTATGGATGGCGGCGGGGGGGGGTGACCCGCGCAACTGAAGATCATTTATTAATGTATAGCTAACGTATTGTAATTAGATATTTTACTTTGAAGTTGACACGAGCATCCCCTGAAAGGCTTGTCGGGGGAGTTTTATGTAAAATCTTAAATGGGTGCTCATGTCAGAACGAATATTTTATGTTATTTAAGTGTAGGAAACAATATTAGGCATTTATAGTTTTCGGAGCAGTTACATGTGAAACAAGAAGTATAAAACCTTAAATTATGAAAATAGAGTGATTGTATATATGCATTGAAATGTAATAACTTCGAGCGGATGAATTCGTTTGTGCAAATTAAAAGTGCACAACACTAAATTAGTACAAATACTGTACATACATAATGTGCTGTAGATTGTTCATTGCAACGTCATGGTTACGTTAGTAGCATTTGTGATGGGTTAACCCAGGGGTCTGCAACCAAAGTAACAAGGGCATTTTTGTTCGTATTCGGAAAAAAACCTCAATATTTCAAGAGCCACAATGCACATAAATAAGAGACGATCCTTGCTAAATAACGTCACTAAGCAGTCAAAGAGCCGTAGGTTGCCAACCACTGGGCTAACCAATGCCAGAGCCATTGCGGTAAAAGAAACACAACCTTTGCTGTCAACCTTGAGTCAGTGGATCTCTGCTGGTGAACTAAAGCGGGCCACTGTTGAAAACGCCAAGTGTACACCAGGGTGGGGTTAGTAAGTAGGGTTACGGTGATGTATACACACTGATTGATCCCATAGGAATTTGGGCACCTTCATTTAAAAAACCCGCCATCACATGTAACACGGCCAAGCTCAACCCGTTTTTTTACTCGTCGTAAACCCAGAACGCCCCGTAACTTTCAGTATCACCTCACGCTGTTTATGTGAATGCGAGCTGACTGTAACAGCACTTAATACTGTACATTAACTTGCTTTATAATCAAACTGAACCCTCATTAACTTTGACCTATGTTATGACAACGCCTACTAAACTTATGGAACTTTTTTATTAAAAAAACAGACTTGACTGCAAAACAAATGGAGAACACCATCAGCACCTGCCTGCTCAGATATTTAATGGAGAAATGTCTTAAAAATATGCCTTCACTTCAGTGTCACCAGAAGCTAAATAACTATATTAATATGTTAGCTATGAAGAATATCCTTTATTCACAATTTTCCATATTATATATTCTACCTTTGAAAGCCAGTGTTATTGGCAAAATATATTTGTTTCTTTGTTTTTGTTTGTGCGCCACTGCCTGTCCAGTATCACCATCGAATGTATTTTGATTTATAGTCGCTGCTATTGAAATATAGCCACAACATGCAAGAAGATAAAAAAAACAGGTGAGAGCCTATCGGGGCTAAGATATATTTTATCAAGAGAGACCTGGGAAACAAAAGAGAATACGATATAGAGGAATCACAGAATCAAAAAAAGTTAAAGCAAAGCTAAAAGCACTACGGTTTTGAAATTTCAATCTGCTCGGCCAAAAGTTCCGTTATTGTATCGGGTCGAATGCTCGGATTGTATTTCCCCACGTGATTCTTTATTCTGTGCCTCTTCCTTTGTCATTGAGGTTATAAAGTACGTTTAACATCAATTAAAAATTAAGAACAGCTCATACCCTTAAAGTGTCCTTGTGTGAGTGCTGTGCAGTTGATCCAGTATCAAGTACAAACTGGGGAGGAATGACGTTCAAATATAAAATTGATGCAGTTTAGATTCGATGAATTTTCACTGTTGGAGGGTCAAGATCAGATTCAAACGTCGATTCGTGTTGTCTTGTTTGTACTGCTTGGTCTAAGCCTGTTTCATCCTGTTTGTACTGCCTAATTCGCTTATTCTGCCTTGACTGTCGTCTTTTATTCCATTTATTATGTACTATTATTTGGTTCTTTCGGTAAAGTCACGTAGATAGAAAATAATAAAAAGGTAAAAACCACGACGTTTCGATCGCAACACAAGCGATCGTCCTCAGGTGAACAAATACAGCAGGCGGAAATATAACGAGAGAGCTACTGCAGCCAAATGTTATATTTTCTATCTACGTGACTTTACCGAAAGAACCAAAGAATATGAATTCCTGCAGTAGTCACGAAAGCTCTAAGTCAAGATTTATTATGTACTGTCTCGTGTGTACTTCTAATATTGCCAGCTTTTCGTACCACCGTCTGTCTCGTCTATGTGCCTAGTTTCATGTATTTCTCGTGTGTACCGTCTGCTGTGTGTAATTCCATGCTCGTTTGTGCTAATTCTGGCGTGTTGTCTCGTTTTTGTTCTGATTTGTAGTTTAAACGTTTTATATTACCAGGTAGGATCCACTGAACTACATTATATTGCTCTTATTCAGAAGCGACCTGGCCACAAATTATAGCTCAAGTGGCTTATTGTGTGGAAATTAATTTCAGCCAAATACTCTGAAACCCGGAGAAAAAGCCACGTGGCCTCGGGGAGTGCATACCTGTCAACCCCTTATCAGTGCCTACCAATGTCAGACCTTATTGGTCACCCCATGCCCCTTATAAATCTCAACGTTCATCCTACAAAGTCCCATCACAAGGGAGAAATACAAACAAATAAGACACAAAAATATATATTTGCCCGTATTGAAACGGCTGTACGCCCTATGGACCTGAAAACTCAATTTCCATGTACAAAGACCACGACAGGGTTATGAGAGCTATGAGAGCGAGAGACACGCAAACTCCAAATACAGGGTGTTTGAAAAAGATAGACCCGATTTTAAATCGCTATATCTCTGCAACCACGAACCGCCCATGAATTAAACTCTTACCACTTGAAAGGGCGGGGCATAGAGAGGGCGGGGCATAGAGAGGGCGGGGCATAGAGAGGGCGGGGCATAGAGTTTCAAATGATTACCGCTCGATGCCTCTCCCAGCACACAAACAGCCCCTAGCCTCAGTCATTCGCAAGACACACTGCCTCAATGTTGGATATGTCTCACATGGGACCCCAAGACTTGGCGCTACACTCTTGGCCCCCAAGATCCCCAGACATCACACCCTGCGACTTTTTCTTATGGGGATACGTCAAAGACCGTGTTTTTGTGCCACCATTAGCGACTAATCTGGATGACCTCAAAAACAGAATCACGGCAGCGGTGACTTCAGTGGAAGAAGACACTTTGAGACGCGTTTGGGACGAACTCAACTATCGTCTCGATGTTGTGGAGGTCATATAGAGCATTTATAAAATGGTCAGTAAAACTTGATAACTCATTAAACCGTTTGTAACTTTTTGTGTAATTGTAACATGTTGCCATCGTGAAATATACTGCTTTGAAATTGGGTCCATCTTTTTGAAACACCCTGTATACACCAGACGTCCCGGGTAGGCATTGAACCCCACGCGACCTGCTTGCACACCAGCCGAGGCAAGTTAACAACCTCGGCCACCGCGGCTCGCTCGCAGTTTGCAGAGGTGCGTCTCGTTTGTATCGTTGCCTTGCACTGCCGTACCACGTGCTCTTCTCAGTCCTGCCTGTCAACTCGTGCCCTTTAACCATCAACATCGCCCCTTCCTCTTCTTCTGTCACATCTCTTCCGATCGCATCCCACCCCACCCCCCCCACTTAACCGTTCGATTGCCACGATTCATAAACGCGTCGATTTGTACGAAAGCGATTCATTTCCGGCACGTGTTGCGAGTCACGGGAATCGATCCGAATCGACGGGCGTTTCGTATCGTGGCCATTCGATTAACTTGGGCACAAGCCTCGGGGCTGCCGCTGTTTGTCGTCGCGCTCGCGCAGAAGCTGTGGTGCCGCACCTCCTCCCCCCCACCCCTCCCCCCCGCCGCTGGGGGCGTGGTGTGGAGCGACTGAGACTCGGGCAACGTTGGAGGTCGCCATCCAGGGAAGCAACAGGAAGAGAGATTGGCCACCTCCACACAACCGCGTAAGCGATGGTCTCTCCACACGTTCCGTCTCTCATTTGTCGTTTTGCTCAGAGGCAGCCGAAGATGAGTTGCAGGCGGTAGTTGTCACCGGCACTTATGAGCGAAGTCGCTATGTTGGGGGGTGGTGGGGGGGGTGTAGGTGTGGTCTCGCCACGCCTTGCTAGATGCGCCCTCGGTCAGCAGGGCGGGCTAGGAAAAGCGTAAGGCGCCGAGGTGCGCGGCTCGGGCCTACTTAATTGAATGGAAACGCCGGTGACAACCTTTCGTGTGGTTTCTGTGACAGTGTTCACTGTTCTGTAATTTAGATGTTGTTGTTTGTTATCACCCAGTCGGTCCCACATGCTTGCTTTTCGATGTGAGTTGGTGTGGTCAATTGTAGCGTTGTGCCTGACGTTTGGTTATTCGCTAAACGTAGTGTGTGTGTGTGTTCGTGCAGCAAAGGAATGTAGGAACGTATTCACTGCAGTGAGCGGATTTGTATAATAAAAACACCGCCTTCATGTGAATGTTCTCAGGTTGTCATTGATAACATTGCTATCCAATCGTTAAGTGGAACTACTTGGGAAATTGAATTACGGTACTTGTCTGACAAGCTGGCGTTTTTCGTTCAGTGTCCCCAGCCTCTTATCGCGCGTTTAGATTGTTACTGTACTGTTTTATGACACGGGGATCTTCCTTGAACAAGATACTCTTAGTTAACAACGACTTCTCACCGGGTTTTATACATTTACTTTTAACGTCAAGACGCCTTTGTATTCGTTCGTGCACGCGTTCGTTAATTTTTTATTGTGTGGTGTACTGTATTTATGGCAACAGTAAATCGCATTTGCTAGTCAAAGAAGAAAAGCAATAATGCCTTGGCCATTCATTCAAATTGTGGGCTCGTTTTGTAATAACTCTTGACTTGCCCCCATCAAGTTTTTAATTCCTATTGAGTCCTAGATTCTGCGTTGCTCGTTTGATTTGGCCTGGTTTAGTAGGAGACACTCACGCTCGCATGTCATGGTCACCACGCTGAGTGTAGTTGACTTTGAGAAGGGGAGAGAGATGGCCCTCCTGATGTTCTCAAGGTTTGAAGTTGGTTCTTCCGAATGAATTTTATTTTCAAATGATTTAGAAGTATAGAGTGTACTGTATGAAAACCGTAACTACATTTGTTTTGAATGAAACAACCGAAAATCGTGCACAAACTTAACGTTGTTCTTATTATAGAGCGTATTTATTCACATCACGAGATAATTTGGTCCATTGCGCTGGGCATAAATGTTTCTTTTTGAAAGGCTGTGGAGGGATTGGACTTGTTTCTACTGTAGCGTAAAGGGCAGCAGCAGTAGCCAGCTAAGCAGCTTTGAAAGTCAGCACCACCCAACTATGGCAGAAATGTTAAGTTGATCCTGCAATCATTGGATGCAGACCCAAGTATAGCACCCTGCCAGCTGCCCATAAAATATAATTTCTTGCAAGGACACAAACCAACAGTGACGACTATCAAGCATTGATTCACACCTGCAAAAGGGCAATGCATACGTTGTGCTTTATGGCTTGCGTAAATACCATCAAGCCTACAGCTGCTCGTAATTTTCCTTATAGAATTCCACCATTGGTCATCATCTCGTTGGCTTTCTTGGCTATCATTGCAAGTATGCGACTGTGTGGGATGTTGCTGGAGTGGCTGTTTAATTGGGTGTGTCATTCCCACATGTCTCTGACACTATGTCAATTTAATCAACATTGACTCCACGTGGACAGTTCAACAGGCATCTGCTTTTGTGAGAGCCTCTTGTGTTGTCATAACAGCCACTTTTCAACTTTGCACTCTACTGCAGTGTTTACAATAGCGAGCTTTTTACATCCATTGCTGTATGTCCTATTAAGCAATTTATGTATGATTCAAAATTATGGAAATTTCAATGAAGATGAATTTATATCGACATTTTTCACAGTATATTGGAACGATGCATTTACTTTTTTCATTCACCAATTTAAGTTGACTTGTGGGAGTCGAGGCATTCTTAAGGCTATAACTAAAAAAATCTTGTAAGTATGGCTAGTTTGTCGGCCTTTATATACAATACTGTCACCTAAATTAAATGTGGTTCGCTTCAGGGTCGTGAGCATGTCAATGCAAGTGCATGCAGTAACTGCATTTGCATTACTTTGTTTTCACGCAGCATGGTGTAACAACTCCCCCAAGACAAGCAACGTACAAACCCAAAGCACAAGAAAGGTTTGGCGGACTACTACAGTACTGCAAACACCTGATTAAAGATTCATATTCTTAGGTTATTTCGGTAAAGTCACGTAGGTAAAACATTAAAATTAATAAAAGTAAAATAAAATAATTTTCTTTTATTTACATTAAAGTTAATAAAAGTAAAATAAAATAATTTTATTTACATTTTACCTACGTGACTTTACCGAAAAAACCTAAGAATATTAATCCTTGCAGTCACGAAAGCTTCAAATCTAGAATTGATTAAAGATTGTCAACGATTTTGAAAAAATGATTTGGTTGTTTATATCACTTGAATGGATTTTTTTTTAATCTGGCACCATTACCTGCTAATGTATTGTGTTTGTTTGTGCTTGCCTGTAGCGATTATGCATACACTGTAGAAGTAAATCTTGTTTGGCTGATTTGGTGGAGATATACGTCGTTAAAGTGTCCATTATGAAATGCAATATTTGTAATAGAAAACATAATGGAATAAAGATTATGATATGAAAATCCTTTTTTTTACTCTGGTTTAAAATGTTAGCATTGAAAGTGGCTTACGAAAAGATGTGTTATAATATTCTTATGATGTAATATTTGTAATATTCTTAATGCCATACATTATTTGTATTTGCCAGAGAAACTCGCTACGTTATATGTCACTGCCTGTAATATATTTTATTAAAAATATATAGATTAAAAAAGGGAGTTACAACACGGATGAATTAATTACTGAGGATTGGTTGCCCAGGTTCCTTATGGGATAAATGGAATCGCTTCATATCGGCTGACTCCACAGGAATCATTATAAGAACGAGTTGTGTGTTGTTTTATTGGTGAGGTTTTTGGTTGACTTAATCATCACACAAGTCAAAATGGACCTCTTATAAAATCACTTGCCATTTCAAAATATCGACTAAATACCGTATGTGGGTATTGTCCATAAACTTTAATTTTTAATCTTGACTTAAAGCTGTCATGACTGCAGGAATTCATATTATTTGGGTCTTCGGTAAAGTTACGTAGATAGGTTCAAAGAAAATAACAAAACAAAAAACTACGACGTTTCGATCGCAACACAAGCGGCCGTCATCAGGAAAAGGGGGACAACCGCTTGTGTTGTGATCAAAACGTCGTAGTTTTTTATTATTTTGTTATTTTCTTTGAACCTATCTACGTGACTTTACCGAAAGATCCAAAGAATAACTATGCTATGTGTTTGTGATGGCAAATCAGTGACACGTGTTAACTGTATACCATAACACTGTTTATGGCAAACACTTGCAGGAGCTTGGCAAGTTCCAGCTTGCTGCTGCTCCATCCAGTCATGTGGATTGTCACGTACATTGATTTGTGCCTGACCCCAAGGTTCAATGTTGTGCGTGCTGTATATATGAGCCCGAGCCAACTTGGACATAATTTTCTTAACTGTGATATATTTCCTCAAAGGGAACATTTATTAATTTAGAATTGTCCGTTACATTTGATACTATTTAAATAAATCCAACTAGCTTTTTTGCCCGTCCAAGGACGGGTGTATATTTGCAGTAAATCTGAAATATTCAATAGATAAATTGTTCAGCACATGATTATTAATGAGAGGGTGTTGACCCATGTGGAGTGACGTCACCCTCGAATGGTATTGGGAAGGGGTGCGGCATGTGGAGTGATGTCACCCTCTCATGATTTTTAATGAGGGGAGGGGTGCTGCATGTGGAATGTGTGACCTTGTGCGTTAGTGTAAATTTCCACGTGGGCATGAATATTAATGAAGGGGGGGAGGGGGGGCTCTTTTGCAGTGACATCACGCACGGATGTAGCACTGTGCTGCGTAGATTTATTTTTTACCGTCACTTTTTGTAAAGAGACGTCATATTTGAAGCGACTTTGCGTAATAGATTATTTGATTCAGCTCCACCTTCCTCTGTGTTAGTGTAGAAATCGACCCACTCATGAATATTAATGAGGGGGGTGGGCCTCATGTAGAGTGACGTCACACACGGGACGGACAGACGTTTCTGGGTGTTTATAGTAGGTATTTTGAAGTTATTTTCCCTGAGTTGTGGAAGGAAATGACTACATCTCAATAAAATAATTCACGTGCCTGAGAACAAGTGACATTTATCACGTAAAGTTTTATAAAATGCATAACATTTTTATATGCTGAGAGAGTGAATTGGTTGACATCTATGTATGTAGCAAATGTCAATTTATGCCTGCAAAGTACAGTAAAAATTACCATAAGCAAGTTACTATTATTCCAAGCACACGAATATTATATTCTTGGTTTTTCGGTAAAGTCACGTAGAAGGGAAATAATAAAAATAAAACAAAATTCTCACGACGTTTCGATTGCAATCATCATCAGGTGTGAAAACCACAGCAAGAAAGTTTGAAAAAAAGTGCCGTGGTTTTCACACCTGATGATGACTGCTTGTGTTGCAATCGAAACGTCGTGAGAATTTAATTGTTTTATTTTTATAATTTTATTATTTTCCTTCTACGTGACTTTACCGAAAGAGCCAAGAATATGAATCCCTGCAGTCACGAAAGCTTTAAATCACACTAATATTGTTATATTTTTTGCTTTGTATGTTTAACTTTTTTCGTGACGTACCTCCATGAAGTTTTACGTGATATGTGGTATACAGGGTATGGTATATGGCCACGATGTGGACAGTGCAGCAAAGTCCATTGTACATTCCTTTGCTCCCACGTTTATACTGCCCTCAACATTTATACTGCCCTGCTTTATCAACGTGCACTGACCAGCTTGGTGAAGTATAGTCAAGTAGCCTTCACTAACCCGCACGTCGTAGGGAGGTCCTTATCCAGCAGTGGATTGACAAAACGGATGTGCTTGCACACAGAAATGAACATCAAAATAAATATTGTTTGTAAACAAGGAAGAAAAATCATGCATATGCGTGGATTTTGTAATACTAACATGCGTTTGTCCTCGGTAGTATTTGGTGATAATAACATTGTTCCAAGCAGCACCACAAGAGAACGTCATACAGCACATGACCGACAGGATAGGGGAAGCGTGCATGGAATGTGAAGTTAAATACTCTTTTAGCAGGGGTTTTTATCAAAATTTGGGCAAGCATTTTAACAATTTGGCCTGTTTTCTCTAGAGTAAGTCCCTAACATATGAACAGATATATGGAAATAACTAAGGCATTCATACTTTTTCAACCTTGGTTTGAAAGCATTAAATAGATCTTGTATGTCATTTAAAAAAAGATGATGGGTGTAACGCTTGAATTTTTTTAATTTGCTTTCACAGGTGCCGCAATGGGGAGGGTAAGCTCGGGCCTGTCGGATCGGAGGGAGGAGATGGGTCTCATTCGCCTCTGCCACTGGGGTCCAGCCGTGGCCCTCTCCGTAATCACCGTGTGCACCTGCATGGCCATCCTGGACTCGCTGCTGTGGTACTGGCCCACCGATACACCTGGCGGGCTTCTCAACCTCGCTGTGCTCTCCCTCTGGGCTTTTCTCATCCTCTACAACTACTTCAGCGCCATGTTCGTGGGGCCTGGCTATGTGCCTTACGGCTGGAAGCCCGTACGTACTCGGCGGTCGTGCTCAATCATTCATCTTCACCATCGCACTTAGCGTCATACATTAAAGTGAAGTATACATGGCACCATAGGGATCCATAATTGTCGGCGGCTAAGTGCAGAAGTGTCTCGCATTGCCAAGAGTTTGGTGATTCTGTAACTGCAGGAACTTCTGCATTTATATCATCAGCAAATGGTGATGATTTTGCATCATCGTCGGTGGTGTACTAGGTATTGCCATGTTGGACTTTAGCCCAAATGGTTGCCTTGTCACGGGACAGAAAATTACAGTTTAGCAATTTTGTAACGTGATATTTGGACACATTGTAAACTTGATATCAGTGACTGTCTTGCAAACAGTGTTATGGAATATCTTTCACTGATACCATAGATACGTTTGTTTTCCTAGTGTTCATTTATAAAATACTGATTAAACAGTTGAAAGTCTATATAAAAATGCAGTGTAATCCCACATTGTGACAATTGTTGTCAGGTAAGTTCTTGCTTGAACATTCATAAAAAAAAAAAATGATTTTGATCCTTACAAGATATGTTTGATTTACTCTCTTAACACCTTTGTTGCTCTTAGGACACAGTCACTGATAAGTTGCATAGCTTCAGAGTCCTAAGACATTGCCGCCAGATCTCTTTATGTAAGTGATGTGGACTGAATAAGGTATTGCTGACTGTTCTTTGTCTTCCCTGGTTGTGTGTGTCATTAGGAAAAGCCAGAGGATGTCCAGTACCTGCAGTATTGCAACATCTGCCAGGGGTACAAGCCCCCACGCTCACATCACTGCCGCAAGTGTAACAGGTTAGAAAACCATGTCCTCAATCGTCGGTTTATGATATTAGCAGGTTTAGTTGCCGTTTATTCTCATGTGTGCGTCTAAAGGCGATAAGAACAGACCTTTCTCTCAACGTTAGCTAAACCAGGCAATGGTAATGATGACCATGAAAGTTTAACACGTAGGCTTTCGCGACCAATATTCGTCATTCAGGTTTTTTGGTTTAGATCGCGTAAATATATAAAAGTGTCGTTAAACCTGCCACCACCCGAAACAGCCAATTAGTAAGGGTTTGTCACGTAAACAGAACATGCCAATTTGTTACTAGTAAACACAGTTGGACTTTAACACTGTTTACATAGTACAGCACACTGTTTATGTGACAAACCTTACTAATTGTCTGTGTCTGGAAGTGGCGGGTTTAATGACACTTTAATATATTTACGCACTCTAACCCAAAAAACCTGTATTATGGGTGACCATGGTAGATGACCATTGGGGCGCTTCAGTGGCGAGATGTTAACTACCTCGCCTGGTATACAATAGGTCATGGGTTCGACTCCAAATACGCAGGCCCTGACGCCTGTGTATTTGGAGTCTACACGTCTCATCCTGTAGTCGCTTGGATTTGTCTCCGCTTCATAAGTGTTTTCCCTCCAGAATTAGCAACATGCGTTTAGAGTATTTGACTGCTATAAATGTCCATATGATATGCCACGTTGTTGAGCTACCATTTGTGGCCAGGTCGCTTCTGAAAAAGACCTAAATAGCTCAGTGGGCCTTACCTGGTGAAATAAAAATAGTAAAAAGTTTAGATTGTTGTTAATCTATTGTGGTGTGTCACACCCGACACAGTTCCTTAAGGTCTAGTTTAAATAATATATGCATATTATATATAAGTATTGCCTGCAGCAGTTGATGAATCATTCAAACCGTCTTCCTACATCAAGAATGGGGGCAGCTGTTTTTGTGCATTTTACTTAATATTTTAGTGACTACAGAGGAGGGTGGTGTGAAATGTTGCGCTCTTAATAAGTACCATTGTATCAAACATTATCTTGCATTGTTGATACTTAAAAATGCGTTACCTTGTGCATGCCTGCTCGAGAACAGTCGTAATTAACAGTTGTTTTGTATTGTGTGCATGCCTTTCAGGTGCGTGATGAAGATGGACCACCACTGCCCATGGATCAACAACTGCTGTGGTCACTCCAACCATGCATACTTCACGTGGTTCCTGCTGCTGGCGCCACTGGGCTGCTTGCACGCATCTGCCATCATCTCTTTGACCATCTATAGCCAGCTGTACCACAGGGTCAGCTCCTGCTCCCACTGGCTCTCCTGCAGGGCAGTACTCAACACCTTCCTACTTTTCTTACTTTTCTGCGCAGCACGTTCTTGAAACTGTAACTAACCCGTCTGCATCTGCGTCTGAATCGGTGTTCCTTCCAAGGCTGGCCTTCCCAAACGCTTTTCTTCCGTGGGTCCGGGTTTCGTGGTTGTGTGAGTGAGTCCTGCCCTGGACTAAGCAACCTCAAAGGGACACCATAAAATACGGATTAGCATTGGTGCTCATGAGTCTAATGCGGCATACGTTTGTTTTTTTAAACGTTTTGCAAACTGCACACTACATCATTATGAATTTAAAATTGGCAGTAATGTCACGAGAAATATATCACCATATTTTTGCAGCATCGCTTTTTTAATTTATGGCTCAAGGGCCTTACAATTCTCCTGAGCTCTGCCTTTTTATCATAAAGTGCAAGCCGCTTTGTAGTGATAATGTATAGCCCAGGAACCATGTACGCTGAGTCCATGGGTCCTTATGGCTGCACTGGTGACCTGGAATTAATCGGAGCTTAGAGGCATCACAGTGTGGGCCTGGTTGAGTATTGTGGCTCTACATGTGATAAACAGTGGATTGGTTTAGGTTCTTTTTAGCAAATATATATCGTTCCCCTGGCTTCAGTGTCGGTATGCGCAGATGTGCCTACAATCCTGACAGCGACGCTTTGTGTCACGCAAACGCATGCACTCTCATATACCAGTTTTCGTCTGTGGGCTAACTATTCCATTTTCACAATCTTGACCCAGTGCTGCCACTTATTCATTCTTGTCCTCTGCATCCTTCTGTCAATTCAAGGTAATCTTTTTTGGCATTACTTGAATTTACTAATTACTCAGACCTCATGTGAATTCATTTTTATTCCTGTGCTATCATTCTCGGTTAACTCTTTATAACGAAATATTTCACAGTTAATCTCTTGTTACAAACAGAACAAACATGTATTCAAAAGTATAAATTGTCAAATTTGATTTACTTGGCTTATATTTGTTATCTGGTAGGCAATTACAAATGTATATTCTTTTAATAATCACGAAATAGAATTAATTGTTATAGGATATGGAAAAGCTGTATTCGTGACCTCTTAATACACCAGTTGGCTTCTCATTCTGATGGAGAAATAACTACTGACAAGCAATGGCTCGTAAGTTCTTTAGATATAGACTAAATACATATTTCAATAACTACTTAATTTTGTTATAAACTGTTTCCCCATTTGTCATTGACCATATCACATTCTTGTAAGGATTCAATTGAAACTCGAATACACAGATCAAAGTAAGTTTTGCTTAACACTGCAGCTTTCAATTTTTATTTTTACAATTTTATAAACATTCTGGGAAAATTTAGCAAACCCATTATTTTAATATAAAGTCCTTTTTCATTGATCAACTTTACTATTTTACATTCATTCAGAACAAATATTTTAATATTTTGCAACCCAATATGTGAATTTGACAAATTGTACGGCAATGTTTATTTTTTTTACTTGGCACTCTTAGCAGTGTTTGTCACGAAAACAGGAGTCGTTTGTTTTATAATCCCGTTTCTGTGTGAAAGGTTTTAAATATGGCACACAATTTTTGCTTATCATGTGGAGGGTACGGAAGTTGGGTCCACGTTGGTTGTGTTGCAATGTTCCCCGGCGCTATCCATGGTGTCTCGTATTCCATGCTGCAGATCTCCTTTGGGATGACAAAACTGCAGATCGACGTGTCAGCTCCGCCCGTTGGACCTGTGCCGTTCGGAGTTTCAGCTTTTGCTGCATCCCTGTTCGCTCTGGGCCTTGCTGTGGGCACTACCATTGCCGTGGGAATGCTTTTCTGTGTACAGGTTTGTCTCTCTTCTACAGCAGGACTATTACAAACTCTCCAGTGTGCGACTGTGGTCATGCAGAACAGACCATACTACATATCACGACGCAACGCCCGATCCACAAAAGCGAAGGAGACATCGCAGCGATGCATATTTTGCTGCTCCTGACGTGGATATCTGGCTTGACCACCTGCATGTGAAATCGTAGTTGCTGTTCTGCATCTACTTCAGCCATACGAAAGAAAAAGAAACAAGACTAATTTCACGATGTACATATATATTTTTCACTTTCCAATGAAGCGGTGGTTTTCAAAAGTTAATCAACTTGCATGTTGTCTTGTTCCATTACTGCTTTCAATTATTGGAGCACACCTTCTGTAGCTTCTATATTCCTTAATTAAGGATGTAAAAGTCTGCTTGCAGCAAAACTGATTGGGGTGCACACGTTGTATAGGCTGTTTTATCACAAGTATTTGGATACATGTCATTATAGCTAAATAAGTTGCACCCTTATTTTCTTTGCAGATTAAAATTATTTTGAGAAACAAAACTTCCATCGAAACCTGGATTGAAGAAAAGGTAAGAAAGAAAGTACCTGAAATAAGAGCTATGTGGAACAAATAAATCTGGCTTTAAATTTAAAAACCTCTACATTTCTCAAGAGTTTTCTGGTTCAGACTGTCATTCAAAGTGTTTTACAATGGGGATATTTAAATATTAAATATGTCACTTATTACCAGTGTCTAGAATTCACAACGATATATGTTATATCCACTTCTCATCTGATCCGAAATGTCTTTTTGTTGATTATGCACAAATCATATCAGGTTTGCATGACTTACGAATGTAGAACTATTTGACATTTGGATGTGTACTGAACAGTAATACTGCTCTTTGGTAATCCTGCTGTGAAAAGGAGTGAAACTAAAATATTAATTTGTTTATTACTCATGTTTAAGCCTGCAGCAATAATGCCAAAAAATACAACCATCCACCAGGTTAACCCTTCTCTTATCTCCCTTGTCCTTTCAGGCACGGGACAGAATCAACTATTATAAACTGGACGAGCAGTTCGTGTTTCCGTACGATCTGGGCTCACGCTGGGCCAACTTTAAACAGGTGGTGACGCTCGGGGGCATGCCGCGTGGGAACGGCGTGCACTGGGCCCTTCACGAGGGCTGCGACCCCTACACGCTCACGGTGCTTCTGCATTGCTGTTTTGCACCACATCTCACCGACATACACCGCACATTGCCAGCATGCCGCGATGGTATAGAATGTCAATGTACCTCTGTATTCAAGCTGTTATGGACTCATACCAGCATTGGGTATGAAGGTCTTCCACACACTCTGTATATTAGAATCGCGACATGTTTCCTTCAGTGAGTTGGTCACCAGTTGCTGAATACTATGCAGTGAGTGTTGTTTGCAAGGCTGACTGTTTCATCTCATCAATACTGTTATATTTTAAATATATTAATCAGAATTGCTTGATAATTAATTTTGATGGCTATCCATGGTGTTATGTGGGAGCACTTTTCCAAGTTGAATCTCCATCTATTAATTTCAGTTAAGTCAGGTTTATAAATGTAATCCCCTGATGGATGGCCAAAACATATCAAGCGAAGTAAGGTCATGCACTGTTTACTCCAACAATTGCAATTACTCGAATAATATTTTAAAATGATCTGCTTACAAGAGACTACATCATGTTTCAGGTGGAGCAGCTCAAGCAGAAGGCTGACAAGAGGGCCAGGACGGTGAGTGGATGTTCTTGGTTTGACAAGCTGGACAGAAGCTAGACTCATTGTCAAGGATCGCAATACCAAATTTTGTGAAAACAATCAGTCTATCATGCATCCCAACTACCTCTTTGGCATGTGGAATTAAACTACAAAGCTCTGAACTGTGATGACATGCTGTCTGTCATAGGATATTGTATTTCCATGCACCTCCGATTAGCACGGTTGGCTATGCACACTGCGAAATAAGTTCTACATACATATGTATAGCATGTTTTCACAGTATAGCAAACATACGTGCTAACTAAATGTGAGTGTAGATTTAACGGCACTGCAGAGTTGATTTAAAAATACATTCTTAGAAGAAATTGACTGAACATCCCAATGAAAGGACCCTCTAGAAAAGTCTTGAGACTCAGGGCTTGGTGGATAAAAAAAATTGGCTTAATTATTATGCTGCCACGTAACACATTACCACACTTTCGTGTACTTATTCGCTTGAAACTCTACAGCCTCAAGAGTGACCCGTCACGCGAGCTTAATATCAACTTAAGTTGCCGTAGTTTTTTTTGACAGGAGTTATAAAAATGAGATTATCATTCACCAAAGCCGCTTCAGCTCGACGGCAGCCAGTGGCGCTCGAGTGAGATTTGTGTCGACCGAGGCTACAGAGCGGTCACGGCGCATTTGCAGGTGCCGTACCGTGCTTCGGAGAACTACAGCGGCGCGTGCTGCCCCATCACCAAGGGCGTGAGGACGCTCTTCGGGATGCCCTGCACGGATGAGCCTCGCATCAAGCTGACGCGGGGCGACGTCGTGCTCATCACGCGCGCCACCAAGTATGCGCGGCGAGGCGGTCTTGCATGAAACGGCCTCGTATGTTTGCGTACAAAACAACAAAGCCTAACTGTTAGTAAAGCGCCTGCATTTTCTTATTGATTCTTGTGGAAATTATTTGCACGGAAATTAGAGACGGGAAATTGCTACATGATTCCTATGCTGGAAATGTGATTCTGTTCTTAGAATCGAATACGGTTACTCGTGAGATTGGTCTACAAGATGTGTGACCACCATGGAGATGGAGCCATGAAATCGGCCTCTGTGCAGGTGCCAGGTGGATTGTTATATTGCAGAACCATGGTAAATGTGGATTGCTTTTGGGAGGCCCTGAATCAGCAGTGAATTGAACTTGGCTGATGATAATGAATCTTTCAAATAGTTGTATGTAACCATCTTCTTGGTTTTTTCGGTAAAGTCACGTAGAAGGGAAGTAATAAAATAATAAAAATAAAACATAATAAAATCAAATAATTCTCACGACGTTTCGGCTACAACGCAAGCAGCCGTCTTCAGGTGAAGAAAAGTTGTATGTAAATTAACTATCTCCATGAGATACACTTGGTTGATAAAGTAAAATTGTTCGACTGAATATCTGAAGTGGACACACTGCAAATCACGACCACATTTGCTGCCGTGTAACTTTTCTCATAATTTTTAATACATGTTGGATAATTTTATATTATTTTATACATTGGAGTTGACATCTGATTTATGAAGCCTTTTTCTTTTCACTGTGTTTTACATAGGCACTGGTTTTACGGAGAAAAGGTTGCCGATGGCGGTAAGTCTCCAAACAGCTTTGCCTAACAATTTGTAAGTGCATGTTACAAGCTATGAAGTATATTTTAACCAATGTGGGTCATTGTGTGCCTTTAGTTAATATAAATTCACAAATTATAAAAATTATGCAACTAAAGCACTCTTACCGTTTCATCAAGCTCAAGAGTTCTTAGACGATGTCATTGATGCCTTTGCCATCACTTCCTGCTGCTAGATGCAGCACATCTCACAACATTTACACCTATCCCAAGATCTGCCTTTAAATTACCTTCTCATTTTCCTTTAGCTCTTCCCTTTGATTGCCCACATCTAGTTGCTGAGATATATACCTGCCCTGGTAATGTGTTGCCCACCATGTGGCACACACAATCCACCCATCACAACTCACTTTTACTTGTTGCATCTGGACTAATTTTGGCATGTTCAATTATGAATGTCCAATGTGCTCACCCTATCCTGACATGAATTTCCTAGCATTCTCCACGGTTGCTAGTATTAAAAGGCCTAAAGCTTATCTTCTAGTTACTTTATTCAAATCCCATTCCCACTCATGCAGTAATATGAACATTACCACGTCTCAAAAGAGTGTCTTATAACACCAATGTTGACTTCGCTACTCCTCCAGTGTGATTTATGTCATTCGCCAATAATTCACTTTCCTAACACATCTCTTGACCTTGCAACCCTCTTTAATATGCACCTTGCTACTTAAATGAGTGAAGTCTTCTACCTCCACATTCTCATGTTCTACTTTGATAAACGTGCATTTCTAACCACTGCCATTAACATCCATGGAATTCCCAAGTTCCTAAATCAAAGACATGGGGTTTCTCGGAGGGTACTTAACTGATGGAATTAAGCACAGTAAATTGATTATGTACAAAAACTGCCCAAAGTCTCCCTCTTTGAAAGAGTAAAGGCCAAAATAACAAGATGAAATTTCAGTGAATTCCAACTGAGGGCTTTCAGTTGCATCACTATTGTGTAATTTTTGCACGATGCAATAGGTCGCAGTGCAGTTGCATGATTGATCCCGGTTTATATTTTTGCAATCTGACAAAATTGTCAGCGTAGCCTCAGAGTTCACCTAGCCTGGCATACGTGCTGTGGTGACGTCACCATCACTTAGTGCAAAATGTTGGTTGTTGTTCAGCAGGTGTTTCCTTGTGTGAGAATCGCAAATATGCGTGCTTGTTGATTTTGTGTGTATGTACGCCAGGTGTGTGAGAGAGAGACCGTTTGCGTGGTAATTAATGGGCGTGTGCACGTTTGTTTTGTGTGTGTACAATAGTCGTGTGGATTTGGATGTGTGTGTGTGTTCCGGTACAACACGCATGGTGGCGTAGTAGTTAGCGCACGGTGACATTAACGTAGTTCGATCATTGGCCATGGCTAACATCGATGGCGAGTGTTATATGAACCGGCCCTGGGCGTCAAGGTTGACTCCTCTTTATGCGAGTACCTTGTGCAGTGTATATACACATTTTCCTCACATGCACCATGCCTGCCTTGTTGTTGCTCGTTAAGAACACTACCCTGACATCTGGTGTAAGCATGTGTTTGTGTATATATAACACATTCCTGCGGAGGGAGCTGGTAGGAATGTTGGGTTGCTCGGTCAATGGCCAGGGTCAATGGCGACGTGGTGTATTCCGTAAATATGGCCGACTGTGAGGGCAGGCACAAGCCGTCGTGAGTAGGTTAAACGTTGAGTTTTATAAGGGCACCACGGGGTGACCAGCCCCTCCCCACCCAGCCCCACCCCTCCCACCCCCACCCAGCCCCACCCAGCCCCACCCTCCCCACCCAGCCCCTCCCCACCCTCCCCTCCCCACCCAGCCCCTCCCCACCCTCCCCTCTCCACCCAGCCCCTCCCCACCCTCCCCTCTCCACCCAGCCCCACCCCTCCCTTTTTGGATGCACGACGGATGGACACAATAATCCCCTGTGGGCTGGTGGAACCAGGTGGTTCCTACCAGTATATGTGTGTGAGTGTGCTTGATTATGTATATTTATACATTTGTTTATGTAGCGTGTGTCTTGTTCCCTGTCTCATGGCACCCTTTGGGACAGTATTGCACTGTTGCAGTGTCACCTCGAACGCCTGCTTGCGATCGATGGTTTGCAATCCTGTGCAGTCTTTAATTATACGCCCACATCGATTGCACTGAAATGGCATCGTGTATCTCGGGTCTTTAATAATCCTCCGTGAGATTTCACCATGGTAAAGAACATTGAGTTTATTTGAAACACTATCGCGTAATGTGTATGTAAGTTTTTTGTACATTTTTGTCTCTTTAATCCATTGCTAGATGAGGGCCTCCCCACACTGAGGCTCTTGGTGGTCAGTGTAATTAGATGGAGACAGGAGCATAGAATACATTACAACGATTATTATAATTCAATCACTATACAGTTTCAAACCTGCTTAGTTTCCGAACTCTGATGAGATGGGGCTCATTCCAGGTTATTTGGTTAGAGGCAAGTTTATGGTACAGCCGTGAGAGTATAGTGCGTGAGTGTGACATGCCTGATGTGTGTGTGTGTGGCATGTGAGTGATGCGTGTGTTGTGTGTAGCACATGCGGGGGTGTGTGCGTGGCACGTGCGACGCGCGTGGTGCACGTGGCACATGAGTGTATGACGTATGTTGCGTGTGCGCATGCTGCAGAAGGAGAGCGGGAGCGTGGTTGGTTTCCCCGTCGCTGTGCTGAGCGCATCTCCCTCCCGGACACGGAGAGCATCGAGAGCACGGAGAACTCCACCGAGGGCAAGAAGAATTCCTGACGTGCAGAGATATACCACCCTTCTCCACACGACACCACTCTATGGCAAATGTGCAAAAAGCGCACATGCTCGGAAAATTATTCTAAACACAAAATAGAAACCTTCTTTACAGCTGCGCTAACGTTTACAAATGGCTCCTGGAAATAAATTAAGGAAACTACTGAACACGATACATTTAGCATATTTTTTTTTAAAACTTAAATGGTTACATCCTGTACGTGTTTTACTCTAAATTTATAATATGTTAATGTGTTCTTGAATTTGAGGATGCACAATGTTTAAAGGATAATTATGCTCTGAAGTGTGTGTACCTTTGGTGCACACCTCTAAATGAAAGTATTTCACCTTTCCTTTCAGTTGCAAAGGTTCCTCTTCCGCTGTTTGCATGAAATGCTGTTTGGCTTTGGGAAATAGTTTGGGTCCGATTTAACAGGAGTGGATTTGCATACCCGATTTTGCAGAATTTTTGCAGAAGGATCTTCTCATTGACTTAATGGTCAGCCAGCTTGACTATTGCCTACAATTACATGTTTTGCATCATTTTGCTTTTGTGTGACCACTCAGAACTCTACATGTACGCATTTCTCTTATTTTATCCGGGTTAGGTTTGTGTTCATTTTCGTGTATTATGCGGCTAATCTATTTCTACCCAATGCAATTTGAATTCACTCTTTTACTATATTTATTTTACCAGGTAAGGGCCACTGAGCTATATAGTTATTTTTCAGAAGTGACCTGGCCACAAATGATAGCTCAACAAATTGGCTTATGTGGAAATGTATAGCAGCCAAATACTCTAAACGCATGTTTCTAAATGTGGAGGTTAAAACTGGTGGACCCAGAGAAAAAGCCACACGACCACGGGGAGAACTTGCAAACTCCAAATATACAGCAGCAGGCGTCATGGATGGGATCGAACCCACGACTTCCTCTCTACCAGGCAAGGTAGTTAACATCTCACCACTGTGGCTATGCGGCCAGGCGTGGGAAATCATGTGTCCTGTATGCGCTACTCTGCAGGCTGCTGTCTGGTGCGGTGCATTGTGGGTTGTGTGATTGTGGTCTATGCTACGCGATTTCGCTTTATAATTTTTTTTTGGAACGCGCCTATCACAAAGTGAGGGAAAACTGTATTACCCTCAGCCTCCATCGGTGCCCATAGACTCTACCATGTGACTTTGCTGTCCGTACAGTGTAGAGTAGGATTTTGCAAACTCCAGGCCCAGTAAGCAGAGTATATGCTGATTAGATGTAACCTGCAGTTTGAATTGGATTATGCTTTCCGCACCTTAATGTTGAAATCCAGCCTGGTCAGACCGTTCCATTTCATTTCCACTAACACTTTATTGTATGGTTTCATATTTATTTAATCGAGTACCAGGTACGTGAATCTTCCATAACATTTTTTCCAAATCATTTTGCTAAGTTTCAGCTCTCCCCAACACTAGAATTGAGACAAATTACAGTTGGAGTAAAGGCATTTATTCATCTGATGTGTATGTGCACCCTGTTTTGTGAAATCTTTATCTGGCTCATCACGTTCTAAAACTAACTGTGGCTTGTACGAGAAGAAGAAAAAAATGTGTATTAACGCTGCTGTCTTGATGACCAAACAGCATTGTGTCTTAAGCCATCGTATAGCAATAGATAACTACTGGGGCCAAATGTATTGTCTATATTCTCGAGTTTCACATAAGAACACTTGGTCCACATACACACCTAATTTAATTGCGAGTTTTTAGTTGCAATGGGAGCCGCGAATGTGTACAAACTACATTCCGGAATACAGTGCTGGATGATGGTCAATGTGCTTGGGAAGGTCGAGGATGTAGACATTTTTTAAATGCTGGCACCCAACCAAGTTGTGGTGCAATACAGCAGGGTATTAAAATCTCCCAGGCCATACTCATCAATAAAAAAAGTAATATATTAATGTTTGTATCCTTAAAATAAAAAATAAGTAAGAAGTGTCACATTTGAGTTTTTACTCCCGTGACAGTGTTTACATAGTATTTCCACGGTGGCTGAATGGGCGTCAAGTCCAAGCTTATTCCAAACCAAGCAATGAATGGTGGTGGCGGTGTGTGTGGCTCGGGTAGGGTGGACAGGTGGTGTTAATGTAATCGCTGCCACGCTGCTGAGGGACAGCAAAGTTGTGTTGAAAGCAGTGCCCTGTAAATCGGCACTGCAGCCCATTTGAAGTTGCCATGACTAAGCTGGTTATGACGGCCTTTAGACATTTTGTGTACAGCAAATGGATAGATTGTGCCAATGGGCATTCTCTATCAGTAAATATGGCTTGTGGAGAGGAAGCAGTAGTATTTAGAGGAATATATTTATTTTATTTGTTTTGCTTAAACACGGGTATTTGGTAGTTTTATTTTATGTTATGTGTAACCACTAGCTCGCATGCATCAATCTTTAACTACTATTCAAATCGTTCTTTATGGAAAACAGACTGGCACTTTCAGAAATGCTGGTTTTATCTTGATTTGGGTATTTTTTAGTTTCGCCTATTCTGTTCAACATCACTCATTTTCATGTTAAGATTAAATACTTCTCGGTATATTCACCGATGATTCACAGATTCGTTTGACACAATCTGTCGTACATTTATGATTTTAATGTGATGATAACCAGAAAAAAGTGCAGTCAATGGGGCCTTATGCTGTATATACTTTCACTCAGTATGGCGCATTGGGAAATACAACCATGGTAAACCGCAGCGTGCTGTCAGCTACCAAGATAAATTGTCCTATTTTTGCCACATACTAAACAAGCACATGCATTATCAATAAACATCGACATGTAAGTAATTACTGTGGGATTCATTATACACATGTTCATGTATGTTCAGTCAGAAAATGTATTCCTGATTTCCACAAGACTAGAAACACTCAAGTGCCCTCCACTGAAGGTTCTGAAGGTTAGTGCCAAACATTGCCTAACGTACCAATTGTTGCATTTGAACCCAGTTCTTGATAGACTTTAAATGATTTTGGTATATTTCGATAAACTCAAGTTCAGTACTATAAGCACGAGCTCCTTCATTGGGTTTAGAAAGTCTGCATTTTTCGTATGTAATGTTTGGTCTTTGGTTAAAATTGTCCAGAATTGTTAAATGTGGATTTGTCCTATTGGCGGTTGTGTGCTTAACTGATCTTGGAAAATGTTGGATGGTGTTTCGGTATTTTGTCGAATAAGGTAACGGTTTATATGTTTGTTCCTGATGACCAGTATTCCTGTAATCAATTTTCACCTTTGTATTAATGCTGCGTATAGGCTAAGGAACCACCAAAACATTTAAGTATCTTTAAATTTGTCAATGCACTTGCTTTGACTAATCTGCTTCCAGAGGTGAAGACCAGGTGAAACGAAGTACTGTATGTTCACTCTTACACATGCTTGCTGTTATATACAGCTATATTGTCTGTGGTCTCCCAATATAAGTTTTTAATCAAACCGTGGAGCATAGTGTTAATACTATATCAGTGAATGAGTTGATTGGATCATTGAGTAAATTTGAGCCCTGAAATATGTTTTAGATATTTGTAACTGTATTTGGTATACAGATGCCAATACATTCCCAGTGTTGAACATTGGAACAAAGCCCATTTTGGAACACAGCAATCATGTTGGCTAAATTATTTTCCACGTCACCTAGCAATAACCAATTGTACAGTGTAATATTTTATTAACGTTATTTTAAAAGGAAACATGCATGAAAAAGCATAGAATTTCTGGAATAAAATGCTAAGAAACAATTGTTCTCGTAATGTGTTTTTTTATAAAAAGAAAATACGAATAAGCACATTGAATAATGTATGTTAAAGTTGAAACATAATATTGGGATTCACAATCCAGGTCCAAGCCTTTACACTGAATTGTGTATTTTCCATTGTAACCTAATATTACCAAGTTGGATGTACTCGGCTTGAATCGGCGCGTGCAGGCGATAGATGCATTTCTCCATCACAAAAGCATGAGAGTTGATCGATGCATTATCTGCATTTAGATTTGCGATTCATTGTAAAATTAACTTTTTTATATAGTTTGTAGTCATGTATTGTTTATCATTCCGTAGCTACAGTCGTTCTGCGTTAGTATAAATTTATAAATACAAGTTTCAATCGTAATACATTCTTACATACACTTCAACGCATGTATCAAGCCCAATCTTAGTTTCATGAATTGTTACATCTGTAGTGGCATAGCGCTGGCTGCTGGCGGAAAAGGGTAACTGCGGTGTACGGCCTTACCCACGTCAGCAGGCCACGATAGACACGAGAGGGGGATATTCTTAGGTTTTTTTCCGGTAAAGTCACGTAGGTAAAAAAATAATAAAAGTAACCGAACCTCACAAAAATAATAATATTCAGGGCCTACCTTGGCTCCTCCCACCCTCAACCAGTATATATACAAATACTGTTCTTGGAATTTCTCTCACTTGATACAGCAATCGTGCTGTGATGGTTCCACCTGAAGACGGAAGCTTGTGTTGCCTCCGAAACGTCGTGATTTTTATTTTACTTTTATTAATTTTAATTTTTTACCTACGTGACTTTACCGAAAAAAACCTATTAAGAATATGAATCATTGCAGTCACGAAAGCTTCAAATCTAGAACGAGAGGGGGATATCTAGCGGGGAAAGGTCACAGAGGGGTGCCCATCGGGAACCCGCTGGAAGTTTCCAGAGGTGTGGGGGCATGGCTGAGAGTATAAGAGTGGCCCCTGTAGGGGACCCTGGGGGCTCTTGCTAGAAGTAGGATCCACGTCGTACTGCTCAAGATCGTCGTCGTTACCATCTCGTCGCTGCCATCTTCACTCAATATTGCGCTGCTCGATAGTTGTGGGCGGTCTCCGTCAGTGTTAGACGGTTAGAGTTGTGTAAAGGCTAGCGACTGCAGAGTGTGCACCCACGGCGGGTGTGTGTATTGTCCCGATGGTGTTCGTTAAATAAAATAAGTGCCTCCAAGCATGACTGTCGCCGCGTTAGTCACTAAATATGTTTAGTGTACACGGGAACACATTTTTTTCGACTATATAATACTTTAGACACATCCACTCGCATTTTGTAAACTTGGGGTTACCAACTGGCCCATTGAATGGCCCATGTACTCGCCTTTGGGAGCTGGGGTTGTGGCTTATCAACACTAAACTTGCCAGTGCAAAACGACGTCTGAGGCTTCTAGATACAGCGGCAGTATTATTATCAACACGTGCTTAATATTAAAGTGGTAACCCAAAGAGCTTGCTGTCACGAACGTGTAAGCGGGCATCATCAGACCTAAACTGTGTCGTCTTTCTCTTTATCATTTCTATTTCACGTGCATCAGACGACACGCGAAACATTTCACATTTTAACTTTTCACAACATAAAATTGTAGAGCACCATCGTCACAGCTCTTAACTGCAAGGGGGTAAAATGTGGTTCTTTTTATTTGACGGCCGCTTCTATTCTGTTACTTGGGGTCATGCATTCCGTTAGGTATGGCGCCCCCCCCCCCCCCCCCAATTAAAACCACTGCTCCCTGTGCAACTCCCCTCCCAGGCCACAAACACAACTAAGTTGAAGGCCACAATACAGAGATTATACTGGTAGGAACCTGGTTACACCAGCCCACAGGGGATTATGTCCGCCCGTCGTGCATCCAAAAATGGGAGGGGAGGGGCTGAGTGGGGAGGGACTGGTCACCCCGTGGTGCCCTTATAAAACTCAACGTTTAACCTACTCACGCCGGCTTGTGCCCGCCCTCACAGTCGGGCATATTTGCGGAATACACCACGCCGCCGTTGACCCTGGCCATTGACCGAGCAACCCAACGTTCCTACCAGCTCCCTCCGCAGGAATGTGTTCGTCAGGCGTTTGATTCATGTTCGTGTGTTATCAATGTTTATTACTCGGCACAACAGTGCAGCAGCCACACTGTTCTTCCCGCACATTCGAAAGTTCTTCGCCACGGTATCCATGCCGCATCCCCCCTGGATGCCCCGGACCCACGGGTTGTGAACCTCTCGAGTGACGTTTGCGTTGAAGGTGCTACAATCCTCGTGCAACGCGTTTAACACCGCAGATGCGTTCCTGACAAGTGACGCGTTAAGCGAGAACAATTTCACCCGTAAAAAGTGCAACCATAACGTTTGGCGAGATGCGATGAAGACACACAGCAAGACGGCGCGACAAATAACTGAGGGTAACCCCGCCACGTTGCTGCATCTTTCCTCCGATTAGCACGGTTTGGCTACGTACCGTGCGAAAGAAATTCAACATACGTACATGGAGCCTCACGGCTCGAGAATGTATCACGTCGTCGACCGTTGGAGGAGCCGTCCATAAATGACGTCACGCGATTTTGTACGATTTTTGACCCCCCCCCTCGTCACACGGCGTCACAAAAAGTCAGACCCCCCCCCCTCAAATATGACGTCACAAGTTAATTTATTAGGTATAGCCCTGTGAGCCATTCGGCTCTTGCATCGGGTGCAACCGCAACAAACAAAAAACAAAAACATGAACAAGAAAACATCTTAAAGTGAATATGTGACTAAGTGCAAACAGGAAATCCAAGAAAAGACAGCAGGATAAAGCGTTGTGACGTCTGTTTCAGGTTACGGTGGTGGATCTAGCGCAAGAGAACCCACGGGGAGAGAAAATACGGAGATGAAATCATGTGTACATGTCTGAGCTCGTGGTTCTTCTTTGCATTTTGGTTAGGCCATGCAGTAACTTCGTGCCAAAATCATTGTCAACCCTCCACCACCCAAGAACGCGCTTCCACATTTACAGATACATCATGCCGACGTGCCGGTGTATTGATAAAATTGTGACCAATACAGCTTAAGATTTTCCATGACCCCCAATCTTCCACCGGTGTTCGTCCATTGACCGTTCCGCCGTGGAAGGCGAACTGCTCGCGGTCTCGCAGAGCGCACGTGGCGGCACGTGGCTGGCTCCACGTGCTCCTTCCACGTGGGGAGGGGGGGGGTCACGCGTCTCGCTCGTTGTCATCCGTTTGAAGCCAAACCGATGATTTCTAATAACAATTGTCATTACGTAGATTGTTCCGACTGCTCACACGACCGTTTCAACTTTCGCCACCGTTGAGCACGATGGAACTGGCCGACTTGCTGCTGCAGGAGGTGGACGCTCTGCTGGTCGGGGCGGCGTGCAGGGTGACTCTTCTGCCGCGTCTCCTGCGAGGTGACAGCCCACTCAAAACCCCGAACCCCTCCCCGGACTCGTATCAACGAAATATTGAAAGCCTCCACACGCGCAGCGATGACCGTGGGATGTTGTTATCTGACCATACTTCACGGTGGGCAGTGCGGGTTTGGGACAAGTGGGGAGCACAGTATGGCAAAAACAAAATGCTTATTTTTATTTGTCCTACTGCATCCCTGCTGACAACGTAGCCCAGCAGTAGCAGCAGCTTTCAACACGCGTCTCGTGCACGGTGGTTCGCCCATACGCGCACCATCGGAGCCTCAGGCCCGCTGAGCTTCCCAGATATGACGAGATCGGGCTCATTCCGAGTGATTCGGGTGACAAGGCGTCATTTGGATAAATGACCCGTGCTCACAAGGTCCTGATTATGCTGCGCGACTCAATGCAGGGAAGTATGGACAGAGAAAATTAATGAAATAACGCCGAGAAAATATCAATTGTGATTCAGTGAGCAATTAATCTGCTTTCCTGTTTTTAATGTTCATGATTTTTCGTGATATATCCACCAAAACAATGACTAATTTGGTTGCCATCATGACAACAAAAAACCTGATTCTATATGTTATAGAGGCAAGAAATGTGTGAATTGGAAGTTGCTATATGTAACAATGCAGCAGTGGACGTAGCGGTTTGCGCGCTGCGCTCTAAACCCAGCGACCTTAGTTCGATTCCTAGTCGCGGCTAATATCAGTGGTGGGTGATTTCTGAACTTTCACCTCTCCGCACTCATCAGCGTGATGAAGTCTGATCAAGCGACCAATATGGCATGAGCAGGGCCTTCAACCATCAGTGGATTGACAAAATATCTAAAAATGTTGTAGTCCTATTAAAAAAAAAGTTTGAGTCACATTACTAGAACAGTAAGACGAAGACTGATTTCAAAAGTGATTATTTTAAATGTCAGATGTTGGGAAAATGTTTTACCGTTGTTAACCAAAACGTATCTGGCATGAGCGCCCACATCCGTGTTTTTTTTTTAATTAACTCGACATCTTCCTGGGCTGTGGTATTGCCAATGAGGTCACAGATTGCAAAGAAATGTTTGACCATACCATACTTCTCTGCGCTGGTTCTGGTTAATGTGCGCTGGTGAAGAAGTGGCCCAAGATAGGCTCTGATATCACTCGCCATTTATATCAGCCACTGCAAGAGATCAAACCCAATTTGCCAAGATTCTAACTACCTCACTACACCACTGGTCGACCCACCTACTATATAATAGCTGATGATTGGGAACATTTATTTTGTAACTGTGGATGACTAACATGGTGAGTTTTTTTTTACAAGCAATTATGGTTCAGAGTATGATACTTTATTTTTTTTTACGATGTTTACCTGATTATTGATACTCTGGTGTTTTGGGCCACAGACGACAAAGAAGAGTTGGTTGCAAGCATAGAGAAGGACATAGGAGATGCTCGTGAGTTGGTGAGTCCACATTTTCTTAATGACAGCATCGTGCTCAGAATTAAAATATACATACTGTTTGAGATGAAACCGATTTTTGTTTCAAAATGTTTTATACAAATACAATTAATCATCCCATCCTACTAAAGTCTACCTTTCAATTTTCACCACTCTTCCTCCTCAGGACGAGAGTTCGCGAAGCCTCATTTTTATATTTATGCATATTTATTTAGAGTAAGAAGTATAGCGATGCGTCACGTGTTTCAAGTGTGACATCAAGTGGGAAGAGGTGATTTCCATTTCACAATGTGCGTTGATGCCCTTGCTTTTAAGAGCTTCCAAATGATATCAGCCACTAAACACTGAAAAAGAAAACCCTGCTCCCTGTTGTCGTAGGCATGTTATCGAGCAAAAACATGGACCTTCCCATGTCCCTCTTTACCGCTTACAAGGCCAGGCAATGGCGACATAACGTGGCTATAATACAGTAGGCCATGTTACAATTCACCTCGTGCCATACATCTATTCCACTTCTGCTCAGTTAGAAATAGGAGAGATCAGAAAGGCACGGCAAATGCAAATGCTCTTCATAAGTGCGATGCTCCATTATCGCCGGAGTACTCCTCGTGCCCTGTTGTTGTTTGTTGTTGTTGTTTGTTGTTGTTGTTGAGAAAAATACGCGGTGCTGCTTTTTCAGAATGTTAATACTGGTAGGAACCTCCTGGTTCCACCAGCCCACAGGGGATTATTGTGTCCGTCCGTCGTGCATCCAAAAATGGGAGGGGTGGGGCTGGGTGGAGAAGGGAGGGTGGGGAGGGGCTGGGTGGGGAGGGTGGGGCTGGGTGGGGGGTGGGAGGGGTGGGGCTGGGTGGGGAGGGGCTGTTCACCCCGTGGTGCCCTATAAAACTCAACATTTAACTTACTCACGCCGGCTTGTGCCCGCCCTCACAGTCGGGCATATTTCCGGAATACACCACGCCGCCGTTGACCCTGGCCATTGACCGAGCAACCCAACGTTCCTACCAGCTCCCTCCGCAGGAATGTGTTGTGTACCACGTTTTATGAGGGGGGGGGGGGAGGGGGGGTGTCGCACTTGTCACCAGTGTTTCCTGTTGGACAATGGCATTGTGGGTTCTTTGTTGTTGATTTAATGTCTCGTATGTATAAAATGTCCAGCCCCTCTCTCAATCTACTGCTGGATGAAGGCGTCCCCACAGCATGTCAAGTTGTGGGATTTGTACCATAGCTACTTTAAGATGTTTTCTTGTTCTTGTTTTTGTTTGTTGCGGTTGCACCCGATTCAAGAGCTAATTGACTCACAGGGCTATACCAAATAAATGAAACTGAAACAAAAACTAAAACTGAAGCTATACAAAATGCTAAATTCAACACTGGGTCTGTTGCTGTGTACGACATTGCCCATTGATTTTATAAATAACAGTATTTAAGTAGGTTGGACATTTGCGCCGCACACCAATGTGTTTCGCACCCGACGGAGTACATGCGCGTGGGTGTTAAAGTGTTTACGTTTTCGTGCACACATGTCATTGCACTGTCAGCTTCTCCAGCTAAACGAAGGCTCCCTTGGTGGATTGCTGTTCGAGTTTCTGGTGGGGTAGAAAAATGCGTGTGCTCGGTTTTTTTTGCCATCTGCTCCAGGAGCTATGCTGAGTGACCTTGTTGAAAACGTCACACAAGTGCTGTTATCGTGCCTGGATTAGTGAAGGACACATATTTTGGAGAAAAATATGTAGTTGAGCTATCTTCCTCCTCTCCCTTTCATCTGCGCACTTTCATCCGGCTTGCTATCCGCACTCTGCAATCAGAAACATTGAGAGGCAGGCGGGCAGGCAGTGGATCTGTTGTCGCCGACCTATGTATGTTTAAGATTTGTTTCACGCCGTACGCAGCCAATCGTGCTAATCGGAGGTGCGGTGGAAGGACAACAAACGAAACACAAAAATCAGTTCTAAAGAATTCAGTTTTCGATCTAGATTTACTATCGGAATGAAGAGCGTTCCAGACGGCCGCATAAGCGCATCTAAAAGCGCGCGATGCGGTGACCGTATTTGTTCGATGGCTCGCCAAAAGCCATCGCGAGGTTGACCGGAGTTCGCGTGGTGGCTTTACGCTCCTTGTCGAGATCAGCAAGGTATCGTGGTTCATTTGCGACAAGCACTGTTGTGCATAATGAGCGAGAACTTATAATATTTTCGTTCAGCAACTGGAGCCATTGGAGCTTCTTGCATTGTTTTGTGTTTTTTTTTTCCTCATTGCGCTCGTGACACGCTCTGGACAGCTGGAGCAGCTGGAGCTGGCTGGGTGGGAGATGGACGCAAAGCGACGAAAGCGTCACCAGGAGCTCGTGAAGACCAAAGGAGAGGCTGTCACTCAGCTGCAGAAGGACTACGTGAGCAACGTCCTCCACGAGTCCATCAGCGTCGCTGCGTGTTGCGCACGAGCGAAGCTGGGAGCTATATCGTTCACATATGCACCTCCGACTAGCACGTGTTGGCTACGTACGATGCGAAAGAATTTGAACATTCATACATGAGAAAGAAGTTCAACATACATGCTATGTGCATGATATAAAAAAAATTGAATGGCTTGCGCTAAATACTTTTACAATACGAGTCTTAAGCGTTAATTAGAGTATAGTGCATGATCAGTACACTCGTATTGATGTTGATTTTAAACGGATTTTTATAGTATCTCATCACATTCCAAGATGTTACACTACGGCTTGCGTGCACACCATATAGTGAACTGAATGAGATTCCCATTGATTTCAACTGTGGGTAGATGACGTAGCAATCAGGGGCGATACTTTTAGAAGTGCGCAGACAGTGCTACTGCATCGGGGCCCAGAGGCCACAGAGGCGACAGAGGCACTGGTAGCAGGCTCCAAAATGAGGAGGGGGATGGGCAATTGGACTGGGGGGCCCCATTGAAATCGTTTCACCAGGGCCCATGCCACCCACCCACCCCCTGTGACAATGATGTCCAGTGTCAAAGACAGACACTCAAATGCATCGACCCTTCAGAAATACCACATTCTGATTTTTACACAGTGAACGTGTTATCAAGCGTTTAAAACGTGTTTTTGCTTTCAAAACACAAACATGAAACACCAACTCGTTATATGCGTTGCTGTGTGGTATTTATGGCGTGGGACATTGTGGGTTGAATGGGGCCTCCGTAGTTTATAGGAATGGAGTCTCGTCGTTTTATGTGTCGTGTCGATGTTTCTGGGTTAAATATTTACGCGATCTAACCCAAAAACCTCTATTATGGATTATATTTGTCGCGAAATCCGACTACGTGTTAAAACTCACATACGGTAACTCGGCAGCTTTTGTTTACCAATCCTGACTACTCTGCTGATGAGACCCAGTAGGTCGAAACCAAGTTTGCTTGAATTAAAAAAGCTACTTGATAATGCTGGTCTGGGAAGTCAATAATTAGACCGATGGACTACAACTTTTTTTTGTTACCAAGTACGTGCAAGAAGTGCATTGGTTTCCCAATACGGCCACTGCCTTATAAGCATTCTAGATTTGAAGCTTTTGTGACTGCAAGGATTCATACTCTTAGGTTTTTTTCGGTAAAGTCACGTAGGTAAAAAAATAAAATAAAAATTAATAAAAGTAATAATAGAAATAAAATAGTATTATTTTTTTTAATTTAAAATTTTTTTACCTACGTGACTTTACCGAAAAAACCTAAGAGTAACAATTGACCAGGAGAGGGCGCAATAACACAGCACATCGGATGTTCACGGCTGTGTCCGTGTTTGGCAGTGGCGGGCCCGGATCTCCTACAGGGACGTTGTGAGTCCATGGGAAGAAGTTCTGGAGGAAGGTGCAGAGGAGGCCAACCTGTCGGAAGATCTGGTAAGTCCACGCGTCCACTGCGCTGTCTGCCGCGTGTATTGTGGGCTCGATGTCCGATCACTGAGGCCACAGCTTCAGCGAGAACATCGCCAGGGAATGCCCTCCGATCTCTCCAGAGCTCCAAAGCTTGGAGCGGGATGGGGGAGGCTGCTGGATCGTGCTGGCGCGGATGGATGAGTGGGTGGGTGGCCACCACACATGCCAGATTGTTCGGCGTGCAGCAGAGGGCCATTAGTGGCGCCACGGTGGTGAGATGTTCACCACGTCGCCTGGTTTGCGGGAGGTCGTGTGTTCGATCCAAACCTCGACGCATGTTGTGGATTTGGAGTTTGCGTGTCTCTCCCGGTGGTGGCGTGAACATTTTCTCCGGGTCCTCTGGTTTCCCCCCCCCCCCCCACATTTAGAGTATTTGGCTGTTATGCATTTCCACGTGATAAGCCACTTAGTTGAGCTATCATTTGTGGCCAGGTCGCTTCTGAAAAAATAGTTTACGTTTTATTAGAGCTGAATCCATTGTTGTACTGTATATCTGTGCTCACACATCTCTTACTCCCTGCCTTCACCGACCCCCCCCCACTGACTAGCGTGGTGAAGTATGGTCAAATAATCCCCATGACGTTCGCTGCGTGGGGGAGGGCCCCCCTCATCCAGCAGTGGATTGACACAAGGGCTGCACAAATGCCCGAGTAACAGCGGAATACTTGTGCGTGTGTAGTCACAGTACAATACATGCCACCATACAATTTGGGTTTAAGTAGCATGTGGGTCGCAGTGTAAATGCAAACGCATATCAAGGAGATCGTATATATAAGGAGAGTCATGTATACACAATTGTTTTCTTATAACTTTTTTTTTACTGTTTATAAGAGAAGGCAGCAATGAGTCTGGGCTTGATTCGGGACAGGCAGTCGACAGCACGGTGGGCAGAGGTCGCAAACGGGTTTTGATTCCTTACCCGTACCCGGCCGCACCAGGGTTGCAAACGGGTACCCGTACCCGGCCGTACCCGTACCCTAACCGTACCCGGCTGGGTACGGGTAGGGTACGGGTATCGGGTACCTGATTTCGACCTCTGGGATGAAGCCATGTTGCAGGCGCGGGTGGGTTGATTCTAGGAACTTGAATTGTGAGAAGAGACAAGACGTTGGGAAATGAGTGACAAACAGTTACTCACCAGTGACTCACGGCCTACCCGTACCCGTACCCGGCCGCACCAGGGTCGCAAACGGCTACCCGTACCCATACCCGGCCGGGTACGGGTAGCCGGGTATCGGGTAGGGTACAGGTATCGGGTACCTGGTTGCGACCTCTGACGGTGGGCAGGTGGGAGGGAATATCCAAACCGCAGGAGCGACTTGGTACCCAGCATAGACAACACAAATACTGATAAACAAACAAAAGCAAGCCTCAATACCATCGTCAATAGCACTGGGGGGGGGGGGGGCCTTAATAGGACACAATATATAATCGGCGACGTTTCAAGCAATGGCCCTTCTTCACAACACACGAAGAGGATTTTATGTGCCATGAAAAATGGCCTTTGCCCAAAAACGTCATCTATTATTTATCGTTTCCTTTTAAAGCCGCCACGGTGTTATTGACGAATTCGTTGACCTTCTTGAGAGATGGAGTTCACCTTGCCTGCGGTGGCACGAGCGTCACACGCAGTCCACAACGAATGGCTATCGCGCTCCGCCGCCATGTGATGGGGTTGTTGGATCACCTTTCGAAGATGGGGGCAGTTCATCAATGTACCTGGCCCAAATGTATGTATGTATGTATGATGCACTTCTTTCGCACCGTACGTAGCCAACCGTGCTAATTGGATGTGCCTGGGAAGGACAATAAAGCGTTATAAGTGGATAACAACTCTAATCTTCATCATCAGCCATGATCAATCCACTGCTGGATGAAGGCATCCATTCCTAAGCCGATTAGCACGGATGTCTACGTATGGTGCGAAAGAAGTTCAACATCCATCAGCTCTCGCAGTCCTGCCATGTAATAATCCACCTGGCACATGAACACGAGTTGATTTTGTTGCTCCATTTCTGTAACTGATGAAATTTACTAAAATCATCTCACCTAAAATAAAATGATACTGATGTTGTTAGCGCCTATGGCGTCTTACAACACATTTTTGCATCATTTGGAACATTTCCAGACACGTGTGCATGGGGATGATCAGTTTACTTAACTTCACTTTCTCAGCGTTTGGCAGTGGCTGGTTCATGAAAGAGTCAAACATTTCCCAAAGCTCCCAATTTTTTTCAACAAACAAAACACTACTCTGTTCTATATTAACAATATTGGATTAGAACTGCAAAGGGAATTAAGTTTTACTCATGGATTTATTTTCATTGCAGGTGTTTATTTTTAAATTAATTTGTACAATGCAAATATATGATTCAAGACCCACAGCACCGTGAACGATTCAGCGAGGCGTGATAGTGTGCATAGGCCCCAGTAGTACATTTGACTTTCCTACATAATGCATCAATTAACATGTTTTGGAAGTCATGCTGGGACCTCTAATTAACAAATAACAGCTGCAGAAAAGGTTGGGACCAAGGAAAATGCTTTCTTTTGCTTAGATTGTGAAAATGTTGGTCATTTCATCAGTTGGGGTTGCCACTTGTCCTGGTCCTCTGTGTTTGAGTCACGTTAAGAGTCCTGATTTTTTTTTCGGTTGCATAATAATTAATACACAACTCAAGCCAATGTATTTATTATATGAAGTTCTCCCCTCTTTCGGTCTTGTGAAATCTTCTTCCCATGAAATGGCATGATTATTTTGTGCCTTAGAGGTGGGAATCCTTCCATCAGGACATAATTTACTTCATTTTTCTGCTACACACTTACACAGTCACAGTACGTGCCAATAAATTCAACCCAGCCAGTGCCGTGTGTTCAGCTTAATATTGTCAAAGAAAAGAAAGCTGTGCAGAGGCCCTGCTAAAAAATATTCTAGACACAGATTATCCGATGATAGAATGCAATGTAATGACTTGTTCCATTCTAATTCCCTGCGCTGTTCACAACAAGATTATGCACCACTTGCTATCTTGAGCCCCGCAAAGTTATTTCCCACCGTGTCACTTTTCGTTAACCCAGTGTTTGAGAAATTCATTGGAATGTTTGAATTTATAAATGTAATGAAATGACTAAAAGAACCTAGTATTAAACATTAATATCTGTGGATTTCTCCCCACGATGCTCATGGAGTTCTGGATAGCGCATTTTTGCTATGATTAGAGAACATTCATTGTGAGTTTAACACGTAGGCTTTCGCGACCAATATTATTCATAATCAACGTTTTTGGGTTTAGATCGCGTTATTTATAAATGTGTCGTAACCTTCCACCACCCGACACGGCCAATCAGTAAAAAAGTGTCACGTTGACAAAAGACAAATAGTTAACTGCTTTAGCCCACCGGTGTGTTGAAGCGTGAAACCACAACATTTACAATTTTTTTGTGCTTTTGCCGCACGTTCAAGAGAGAAGGACTGGACAACTCTTGGTTGACATGTTTTAGCAGCAGGTTATCAAACTCTATTAAAAACAATCACCCACACGATTATTGTGGCATGAGCAATGTCGCGCATCCGACTCGCTGGGAATAGAGGTGTAGGCCGGTGTGTCGAAAGATCAGATTTGTGAACATTTATAGCAAATGACACCATGCACAAATACTGCACTGGGTATGGGCAGTTAATTGATGAGGGCAGATATGCGACGGTCGAATATGCAGTGTACTGTACGTGGCTTTGCTCGGTATTGGATTGTGAGAAGCAACAATGTTTTGCGGCACCTGAAGGATGGCATTCCACTTCGGATATGCGTGCCATAGGTTGAGCAACTCTTGAACTTGAATCCTAACACTCCCAGTAAACCCTGTGTATGCAACATGAGTCATTATTTTTCATAAACTCAGTTGACTCATGTATGTTTTTTTCTCTTCTGGTATTTCGAAATCCTTGAAAAAAATTTTGCCGTGAAAAATATTTTGGCACCCGAAGAAAGCATATTTTGAAGGTTATATTTTTTATCCATAATGTGTTTTGCGCAGATTTGAATGTTTTATATTCATGGTAAATGTTATGTCTTTGCAATTAATGTTATGTCTTGTTACGGGTTATTTGCCCCGATAGTACATTTACAATGCTACTTTGGAAAGCAGTAATGATGAATTAAACAAGTGACGTGATGTGTGCCTGTTTGTCTAAACATGCACTTCATAGTTTGTTTTCTGAGCATAGACTTTTTAACATCAAATACACAAAGCATGGGGCTGCTACTAATTTTATAACACAATAAGGCGTCGTGGGTTTTTTTCCTCCATATTTGCAACTTACAGTTCAATTATTCAAGACCTGCATTGTAGCTAAAGTCGTGTGTAGCATCACTAGGGGAAATAGATTACAAAAACACTTAATTCCTTTGGCATGAGGTTTAAAACCCCAAACTTGGCTTGTTGACACACAGCATACTGACAATGCTAGTTGCAATGTGGACTGTCATTTGGTGGTTTGTAAATTAATATTCACAACTTCTATTTCCGACGGGAGCGGTGATGCGGTGGTTCAAGCAACGCGCTATGAGCCCGGCAACTTCGGCTAACAGCAGTGGCGAGTGGTGGGTGTCTGAATTGCTGTTCAAAAGCTCTCCTTCCATCCTTGACCAACCCACACTGGAGCATCGTCAGAGAAACCCCTACGAAGAATGACATAAGTTGGGGAGGCCTTCCTCCAGCAGTGGATTGACCAAGGATTGTAAATAATTGAAAATAAATTGCCATGTAACCCATCTATGTCTTCTCTCACAGCCGCTGGACTAGTGGTGAAATTCGTCTGCAACATTAAATATGCCATGTTGCTCAACGGTTAATTGTATTTAACTGAGTAAAGGAACCAACTATAATTATCAAGAGGCTGGGTTCTACAAATTAGACAAACTTACAGTCCAACGTCTTCCCATTAATACATCCTGATAATACATGAGGTATCATTTTAAAGGTAATTTTAGTTTTAGAAAGTATGGCTTATTTGTAGAAACAAGTCAATGGCTTGATATACATGAACCGAATATACAATCGCTTTTGCAGTATGAATGAAAACGTCAGTTTGTCTTGGTACATCGGACAACGCTGCAATTTATAGTATTTCTCCCTAATAAATAGAGGTGGACACGTTATTACTATTGGAATCACAGTCCGAATTGGTTGACAAGCCCAAGCAAAAAGCCACTTAACGATTATACTAATGATTACCTACCTCTTTAAAGTGTCTGAAGTCTGCATTCGAATTTGTGGAACTTCCCAAATGGTCTCGAGTTACTAGTGGGACACTCGCTCAATTAATGTAAATTTTCTGGGCCAGGTAAGTAAACAAGATGCTATCTGCATTCTAAGTGGTGTGCTTAAAGTGGGAACTGGGCCAACAAGTGAAGAAATGCATCGGTTATTTACCTAGTGCGACCCTAAAACATAACCAACTCAGAGGTCATGTGTACAAAGCTGTGTTAAATTAGAACACATTACTTGGGTAATATCGAATATGGTAAGAAGACAATAACATTAGCATCTCCCAATTGGTTTAATTGTGTGGGATCTTTAATTGTGTGGGTGATCTTGAAACAGACTGGTAGAGGAATTGTGGTAAGTGGGGGGGGGGGGGCGGTGGTGTTGACAGTCTGATACGAGTGACATTGGCTGAGATTCATCACATGAGTCTGGTAAAATGCTGAGGTTCAAGTAAATGCTATGGGGGGGGGAAGGCAATGAATCTACAATAATTCTGCACCAGCTGTGCTACACTAGCCAGGTGCGTGCGTTAGCCGTGGTGCTGTACGTGACCTTTACTGGAGCAGTGTGCCACGTCATTGTTTTGGGGGGGGGGAGGGAGGGGGGGAATGTCTCCGTGCCAAAAAAGTCGTCAAACTTAACAATGCTTCGCAAGTTCATTAAGGCCCTGACCCTTATCTGTGAGTGTCACTCTAGCCTGAGTAGTTAGGCTGTCACAGCTCACTGTCGTTGATCACACCATATGTGATCATCAGCTAGTTCAGCAATCGAGAAACTGGTAAATGTACAAGCTCAGGAGAACAGTATTTTGCTCATCGATTAGGCATCACTTACATTTTTTACGTGATATCTGGATACAGTGTATAGTATATTTGCGCTTCTATTTAATTTACTGCATGGCAAGTGAATTACAACACAATATTTGTTTTCTTTAGTGGCCTGTAGCACTGTGTGCTGTGGTATGTGGCGCCGTATCGACTGTTAAAAGTGCTTGACAGATTAGCGCTGCACAGATTCCAGAGATGTAATTGAAAGCGGAATGGGGAGGCTGTACAAAGCAGCGCTGTCAATCCCCGCCACGCCAATGCATGGGTCCCGTTGCCCTTCCATCGACCAGTGCGCTCGCCCACCGAATGTGTCATCGACGGACGCGTGCTTTGAAGTCTTTCTCCTGCATAAATCGCGGCCGGGAGGCCCTGGAGATCAGCCGGCCAGCCTCCACCTCTATACCGCCAGGGATTAGGCCGCTCGCTATTTTAGGTCATAATGATTCCCTGCAATCACGCCGCCTTTGAAGGCAGGAATAATAACCAGCCATTCCCAGCCTATTTATACGCAATGTAAAAAATCCTAAATGAAATGCATTTCTGTCAATAGGTTTTTTTTTTATCAATAAACTCCACAGGGGCTCATTAGCCCACGACATCTGCCCCCGAAGCGAGGTTAGCGTTTTGGCTTCGTGCGGTCTGAGCTTGAAAGCATTGTTAACACTCCACTTTGTGAAGGCACAGTTGTGGAGCATCGTTAGCGCAGTTACTGTAGGAAATCTGGTCTCCCGTGCACCATTTTGACGCCGGTGAAGTGCTGAGAACAGGCTGGAGCGGCTACCGGCAGAGCAACATTACCGCTCACGTTGAGACCTCTTGCCCACAGTAGTTAGTGGTGCAAGGCAACAGCCCTGTTAAGGGTGGGTCACAGCTTTCCTGCCTTTAAAAATGCGCGTTATTCATTCGGTGACTTAATCTATGCGCAATGGCGAAGCATTTGTGTGCGATTTAATAGCATTGCATTCATGCTAAGCTTGCAGGTTTTCAATGCAGCTTTTTTTTGGGGTGCTGACGTGAAATATGAAATTGAACTCCTTGGCACAAAAAAGTGAAAGAAACTCGTGAGCTATCCATGCAGGAATAGTTTTAAGAAAAGTGTATTTTGCGCCACTGCTTATTCTTGCCCTTCCCGCGATTGTTAAGTCGTGAATAAAGAATGCGGCGGCTTCGTCGGCAGAGAGAATCCCATTATGAAATGTAACGGCAGTTTAATAGTGCTTAAAAAAAAAGAATTGTACTCCTGATCGTTCATTAGGCACCGTAATGATTAGCCTCCCCCCTTCACCCCTGACACGATTCGACGACTTGACATTATTCCAGGGGGGGGGGGGGGGGGTCACGATTTTTTTTATTCGATAAATGTATTAATTTTATTGTCGCCGCCTCATTTCTGCTGTCCGTCTTCTCTCGCAGCTATCTCTCTCGGCACTCTGTGCACTGCCGCATTCGGACCGCCTGCCTCGTTTGTTTCGTCCGCTGCTCCGTTGTTCCGCGATGCTCATCCCAGACGCTGACTTAAAAGGAAAACTCTTTGCACAAAATTTGCATGCATCAAAAATAATGAACTCCTTAAATAATTCGCTGAATGTATGGTGAGCTTAATAAAAAAAAAAGTAAATCGGTTAATTGATGAATTATCATCACATCTGGTTGGCTACGTACGATGCGAAAGAAGTTCAGTATATATATACATTTATACATCTACTCTTTACCCTGTTTTTTTCTGTACCACACGTCAAAACTCACAACAAAATAAAAATGTGTTTTGGCCATCTCGGCATTGATTTGTCAGAGCCTATGACCAAATCATCCGAAATGTGCTTGATCGCGTTCGACATTAGAAGCTAAGTAGAGTTGAGCCTGGATAGTGTTTTGGATGGGTGACCACGATGTAAACAAAAGTTGTGGGCTGCTGTGGGGCCACATTGTCAGCAGAGGGCAGTGCATCAATATCCTTTGTTGTACTGTGCTCCAACATCTATGATCCCCAATTTACCAACTCACACTAACTAGCACGGTAAGGTATGAACTAAAACAATTTTTATATTACCAGGTAAGGTCCACTGAGCTACATAGCTCTTTTTTCAGAAGCGACCTGGCCACAAATGATAGCTCAACGACGTGGTTTATCACGTGGACATTTATAGTAGCCAAATACTCCGAACACACGTTTCTAAATGTGGAGGGGGAAAAACCCGGAGGACCCAGATAAAAATCTACGCGGCCACGGAGAGCATTTACAACATTTCAAATATATAGCAGCAGGCGTCAGTGTCGGGATTGAACCTGTGACCTGCATACCAGGCGAGGGAGTTAACATCTCGCCAGCGCAGCACCCCTGGGCGGTGTGAGGATGCCCTCATCCCGCGGTTTGATTGACATGGACAAATTAGCGTGCAATTAGCATATCTGCCATGCCGTCTCACTGTGTACCATTCACTTTGTCCTGCCTTGCTGTGTCAGCCCCACCTTGTTACCCTGCCCATCTCAGTATCCGTCTACACGTTGACTGTCCTGCCTCCCCAACACATTCCCGCAGAAAGTCCAGCTGGTTGAGAACACGGTGCGGCTGGACAGCGGCACGCGGATGTTGGAGATCGCTTGCCTCGCCTGCAGAGAGACAGGCACGTGCTGTGGAATGCGTGGGAAGGTTTCGTTATCACTATCATCGTCATCGGTCATGGTCAATCCACTGCTGGATGAAAGCCTCCCCGTCTCTCACGATGTTGCGGTGTGATAATCCACACGGCACCTGAACTGATGTCATCGCTCCATGTCCCTGGTGCACATCCCCTTGGATGCGTTCCATTCCTAAGCTGCCACAAATGTTAGAAATTTTATGTAATTTGGTTGTCGTTTCGTCATTAGTGACCAGGCTGAGACCATCAACCCACTACACACGGGAACCCGGTTTAATCAATGTGAGGTTGCCCAGATTCGAACCCGGTGCCAGATCAGGGCTCTGCCTTCTGGTCCATCTGGCCACCTCCCTCTGTTACCAATCTAAATCTCTGTGTTTGCAAAATCAAAATGAGTGTCGGCTCATAGATGTCTTGTCTGAAGGAGAGAGCGTGATGCATTGTCACCAATGGCCTGGTATGGATCCATTGGCACCAGGTAGCTGGATGAGAATTGAGGGACTGATGCTAGGATTGACCGTGCATCAGTGAATGACCAAAGCAGGACAAGGAATAAATTATAACTCGCACGTCCGATGTGCTCCACGGCAAATTGAGCCATGAGCCACGCATGAGGTCTAACAGAGACGGATTGAGAGTGTTGCCCGTGATAGATTAACGTGTGCTAAGCGAGTCGCAGCTGACCGCTTTATGGACGTCTTTTAAAAACGTTTTAAGGAACGGTTTCACGTAAATTCTTGATGCGACGAGGACGAAGCGAACGAACGCGCACGTAGTGAAGATTGACTGCGCCGGGGATTTTTTTTTTTAAACGACAAAAGCTAAATGAATTGTTACATTATTGAAGGTGCATGAAAACACACCTCATCAATTCACAAGTATTTTCACTGTGCGAGCAAAAGAAGTGATGTTTGGTAAAAGATTGCGGGTTTTTTTCTTCCACCTGTCATTGTAACTTTAATGCATTTTTTAAAGAAAATATGAGATGTTGCTCATTAAAGAAGAAAAAAAAGTGAGATTTGCTGTGGAGGGTTAAGTTGATTGCGATTGCTAATGTTGTGCAGCACAGCGATGTACAATCAATTAGATTTAAATAACATTAAGTGTCGTGGAGAAATATGCATTTGCGTACCTTTCTGCCTAAGTGAGCACTAAACCCTAATAGTCATCAGCAGGTTATAGCCTACAGGGTGCCCCAGGCCTAATCAACATCCACTGGTTCATTCCGCACTCGCTTTCAAGATAACTCCAACTCAGAGCTGAGTCTGTAATCCTTATCAACAAGAACTGTGGCACCACTGAGTGTTCTGTACGCTGCGGCGTCTACGCTGCGCTTGATAAACGTTGTGACCAGTGGCATTGAGAATACAGTTTTGGCATGTGGCATTGTCATGTGACTTTCTAAATCGCCAGTGCGTGGTGCAGCTGATAAAATCGCAGGTAAATTTGCCCATTAGTTTTTTCAGTAAAATTACTGTGGACATTCACTCATCCACTTTTATGTGCGGCGCAAGAGGATGCAATCCTTTTATCTCTGTTTATACACGCAAATTACTCATTTTGTCCGAGTGGTAAATTATAGATAAACATAGAGCATAATAATCATCAGAGGTGTGGACTCGAGTCATGTGACTTGGACTCGAGTCAGACTCGAGTCATGAATTTGATGACTTGCGACTCGACTTGGACTTGCATAACAATGACTTTGTCCCACCTCTGATAATCATCATTCTCAACATCAGCCTTGATCAATCCACAGCTGGAAAAGGGCTTCTCCAAGCCACCATCATCTCTCATAAGCTGAATTTATCGCTGAACATCCTCTTAGACATATTCCATTCCATGGCTGTCACTTTGTCACTATTCTTGACCTTCGATTAATTAGCGAATGGACTCAAGGCACGTGACCGACAGAAGATGTTGCACTCAACTTGCTAAAAGCATGTTTGCTTATTGTATTGTCTGACTGCTAATGACGGCATAAGGTGGCGGCTCATTCAGCAGTGGATTGTGCAAGTAATTGCAGGACTCATCGTCTCGTACAAGAGCTCGTTGCCAATTGAAAGTCCTAAACGGTGACATTATCGACGGCTTAATCATAGGTTGACGACCCTGTGAGTTGCCATCGGTGAACATTGTACACGTCCCTATCGTATATGTCATTGCTTTACTGTTGCTCTTTTATCAAACTTGCAGACAAATGTAACCACAGGCAAAAATGTAAGTCCAAAATTAGGTACAATAGTAAATGCATTCATAAGCATAGGATCTGTGAAAGTCACCGCTAACACTTGCCACAACAGGAATATGACATCCTTCAATGTTTTTTTCATTTGACAATAATTAACAAATTCCTTAGAAGTCAGTGAGACATTACTAAGACACATGCATGCATGCATTGAACGTGTTCATTCTCCTTTTCAAGCATGGAATAGTTTTATTTCCATTCAACGTATAAACACTGTGATATTTGAACGTCGATCACTTGTCACCAACTTGATATGCGTCTTGCACAAATAAATAGCAGTTATTTCTAATTGTACATTGCTAGGAAAGGGCATAACGTGAGTTTGCATAGTATCGCGCATTATAGAACCACGGTGATTGTGGAATGCCGTTATAGACAAGATGATAAACGATGCTTAATGGTCGAATGGCGCATCATTTCATTGGGCATTTATTCATCCATAGCGTGTCGTTCGTCTGTGTTCTAGTTTGTAAGTAATTCATGTGTTGTGGCCTTGAGTGATATATCGCCATGATACACTCCAACAACCCACGCAGCCATCCACCCCACGTGTCTGACGTGTGGACATTTGTGAAACGCTTTCATATGGGAATGAAATATGAAACAATGAGAGAGGGAGAGAAAAAAGCCCATCTGTTTTCGCCTGTGTTTGCACGGGTTTTTAACAAACCTGATTTGTATGGCTGCGAAAATTTCATTAATAAGTCAGGTGTGATTTCTCAAGATTTCAACAGAGCTGTTATCTGACAAAAAATCTAGCGCTGTCAAGTTTGTGTGTGTGTTTTAGAAAATTAAGATTCAGTCGGTTTAGATATACCGCTCGAGTTAAAAGTTTAGATTTATTTTCAACAAAGTTATAAAATAAAAGGGCAATTAGTTTTCGATGCCATTTTTTTTAAAAGAGATGTAAAGGCTTTTAAATGTAGTCGTTATTAACAATTTAAAATGTTTATCAATAAACAAGGCTTACATTTGATGTAAATGCACAGATATATTTGTGTGCATAACATAACACATTCACAGGTATTCATATAGTCCAAGGGAATGATCCTTATTTATTGTGTTCTTAAGGGCTTTTGTCAAGGTCACATTATTAATGTATACGTGATTTGTCTTGATTACAACACTAAGGCTTGGAAATTGTGCTTTATTTTTTTTATTCCCCGAGTGTTTTTTTCATTATGCCGCCCAGCAGTAAAATATGATTTATTGGAGACTCTCCGTGGCTTAATCGGGGAAAGAAAATGACTTAGTTTAAAATGCATTTCACTGAGCTCATATGCTCACTTTATTTGTATATTCAGTTACTTTACATTTTGGTAATATCCGAGCGTATTTTTTTCCCTAGGAAAACCCAAAGGCTAACGCCAATCTACCCTCGGGCTGTTGTAAACCTTTACACGGATACTGAAAAAGGTTCATTACGTTTGTGAAATTGCAATGAGTGATGTTCATTTTTACGTAAATTGTTTTACATAATTAAAATGATACGGCCAATTCCAATTAAAATATAGTCATAACATGATTAACACTTGAACTTTCACATTGTATTTAGACATTGCTCAGAGTGTTAACGTGTTCTCCTTTTGCATATAAACAGTATCTTTGAATGTGGATGATAAAACGAAAGCTGTGTTTCCGTTCAAAATCATGTTGCATGGTCATTGTTTGTTCATTGCAAGGTAATGTTTTTTTTGTTGGAGCAACACCGCTTTCTTTAAATGATGAATGAAGTGTTGGTCGGTTAAATGATCAGATTCGTCTTAATCAGACTTTACGAGATGAATTAGATTGGGCCCCGGGGTCAGGATATCAGCACTGAATCAAATCCATTGGCTGTAACGTTAAGTGATTTACAAATGCTAACCACTATGTAAATACCGCTCCATTTACGAGGTTGTGTTGCTGTTCTCTCGTGCGCCCGCTTGTAGCTGTTGTACAATTAAAAGACGATCGCCACAGAAAGCGCCTTCACAGCTTCACGCCTTGCGAACCCATCGGGCAGTTTTTTTTAAAACTAATCCAGACGTGAAGTCTCCTTGACAAGAATTAATGCCCGGTCAATTATTTATCTGTTTAGGCAGTCATGCAGATACAAATGTCTTCATCCACCAGCTATACCTTGCAAATTAATGTACGAGCTGCATATCCAGAAATGTCAGCAGAGTCATCCATTATAGCGCCCGGCGTGGTCTTATTTCATTAACTTGAATATGCAATGGCTTGAGGACAAAAACACAATTCGTCTCCGTGACAGATTTTTCCACTCAATTAGTGCCCGTGGACTTGTCTGCCAGAGAAAAATGATGTTGCATCCTTTAGTGTCAGCTTTAGCAGTCTTTGTCCACGTCATTACTGCTGGCTGCACACGCGTGTGCCGGGCACACGCGTGTCCCACGCTCACGTGTTCTGCCACCGCAACAGTTGGTGCACTTAGAATATCCGTTAAACGTTGTTTGTTATGCTCCGAGGCAGGTTACATTTTGTGGTGTGTGATTAATTTGGCTGCGCGTAGGATTTTCACTTCAAACCCGTTGTCATTTCCACATTAGTTTTACTGACAAAACGGTCAACTCTGTACACAAGTCTTTCAAACTTAGGGCGATGCTGTACCAATTTTTTGCGTGACTAACAATGAACCAACTTTGTGAAATAAGAAAAAAAAACAGGTGCTTTATAAACTATTTCATGTTGAATCACGTTTCAAATGTGCTATTGGCATCACATAATTTGAAGGATATCAGTGCATCACACTCCGTCAGAGGATACCCCTGAAAGATTACGTCATAGAGCTAGTTTTGGAGTCGTTAAAACTAAATTTGTATCCACACGAAGGGCATGCATTCTAATGCACTGCAAAATATGTTGTTACATGCCAATAAAAAAAGTTTGAAGGCTCTCAGCTAGAATTTAGCCAAATGAATTCAAAACTCTCATTTAACATAATGGGGTTTTATTTTTGTACAGTCAATAGTGGCCAGGGTGAGACCACCAACTCGCTGTACTTAAGAACCCAGTTTAGTCCGCACCTCCGATTAGCATGGCTATCTACGTACGGTGCGAAAGAAGTTCAACAAAAAAAACGTACATCGTCACTCGGTGGCTGCCTAAATTCTAACCCTTGACCTCGTTTGTCCCAGCTTAGTGCTCTGTTATAAAAATACAAATAGATGTTTTAAGCTTGATTCGCGACGTTCTCTCAATGTATTCACAGTGTTTTCTCGTGTACATGAAAGCATTATTTGGCCAATTATGTTTGTTTGTTTGTTTCCGTAAATCTTTCACCTCTCAAGGCAAACAGCTGAATGCATAGCAGCACTGCTACCGCTTGTTTCAATGAACATGCATTATAATTAATTGTAGCCTATTTTTTGAAGTAGTTATTCATGTATTATTATAGTTACTTATACATGAGAATTGTATATTAATTTCATCAATATATTAATTTTATTTGAATTAATCATTGACGCGATGAATTCCTAATAACCGCTTAAAATATATACAGATAAAAGTTGCTTGTACGGTGCGCTATCAAAGAAACAGCACCACCTTAATCTTTGCATTTTATATCAAAAGATGTGTTTTGCACATATTAGAGGCATGTCATGATCTTTAATTTCAAGATGAATATTGTGTTCTGTAATGTATTTTGTATGTGATTTCAGAGCAAATTGGCCTGGATGTTACAAGACATTTGCAGAAGGACACAGAGAAACTGCAATTGGTTAGAAGCCACGTAAGTCTATGCCGCATTAACACGGAGGGCTTAAAATCGCAAGCCATAATAAATTTGTTCCTTGTGCACATACAGATAGAACATAACAGAGGACTGAATGTTCCCTTGTATAGATCACTGCTGGGTTTTTTTTTTCAATTTAATTATGGTAGTTATTTGTATGCAAGCCCTACACTCTGCAGCAGTCATTCCTTCTCCTGTCTGTCCTTTTGACGCAGTGCCTCTTTTTTAAGTGCCGACTGAAGTGCACGCGGAAAGCTGCCACAGTGCAATGGTCAGCACAGTGGACCTGCAATCCAGAGCTTACCGGTTCAATCTCCCGGCACAGCAGATTTAACAACGGGCACCTTTATCACATCCCGCTGCCTCTGTCCACCCAGGAGTCTAAATAGGTAGACCACAACCCGTTAATCGGCAGTGCGCGTGTGGTGGTGTAAAGGTGTGTGTACTTCCACCTCTTCCAAGATGTTTGGCCCAACCGGTGTGGAACAGGAGGCCAAATATACCCTCGAGTAGAGTCCCTTATATCCAGAAGCGGCATGAGTAATTGCAGGGCCGCACCTCTACCTTTTATATGAGCACCCAGAATGCACCTGATCTCATCAGAGCTTGGAAGCTAAGCCACGTTGGGCCTGGATGGCGCCTGGATGGGCCACCGCGCGACTTGTCACGTTGTTGTGCAAGCGGCTGCGATGCTACATGACGGGCAGCAGAGGGCGGTGCAGCAGCATCCATTGTTGTACCGTGCTTCTATGCTCCCGTGCCTATGCGTCACACCGTTCACCAACCCGCACCAACACGCGTGATAAAGTATTGCCAAACAACATCCACAACTGGTATAAGGAAGCCCTTATCTGACAGCAGACAAGAAGGCTGTACGTGTATTGGATATTAACACAGCAACTGGGTGCCTTGTCGGTTTGCGCATTTTCTCCTGGGACATCAAATTACGAGGCTTTAGCTGTTTGGATCCAACTCTGTATGTACCTCTCACCCCAACAAAGCTTGCTGTCTTTCGTAAATTGGATGTTGAAGACCTAACATTGTTTGCTATATACATACATGTACAGTACTTCTGTGTGTCTGTCCTGGCCGCATATAGAAAGGCAGTCACGAGTACTGAATCCGAAATAAATATGAATATTTTCAGAAAAGCAATCATTGGACTAACTGTAGCAGCATAACTTGTTCTTATCCAGCCACCTTTTTAAATAACAAACTATACATAGACGAGGGCTCAAGGGAAGCACGGATGTCAATTGGCATGACTCGGATGTTAAAACAGGTATTGTGATTTCGATTTAAAGCTTTCGTGACTGCAGGGATTCATCTTCTTGGTTCTTTCGGTAAAGTCACGTAGAAGGGAAATAATAAAATAATAAAAATAAAACATAATAAAATAATTCTCACGACGTTTCGGCCACAACGCAAGCAGCCGTCCTCAGGTGAAGAACAGGTCTGTCGGAAAGACATTCAGACGCTGTCTTTCCGGCTTGCGTTGTGGCCGAAACGTCGTGAGAATAATTTTATTGTTTTATTATTATTATTTTATTATTTCCCTTCTACGTGACTTTACCGAAAGAACCAAGAAGAGGTATTGCAATGTTATCATCTTCTTGCATGTAAGTTGTCACACCTTTGGGGTTGTGTCAGTTGCTTTGAGCGATTACATATATATTTATAAAACTGCGCATGCGCAACCCTTTTATCAATCCATTGCTGTGTGAGCCCCTCCCCTCCGTCCCCCCACGCTTGGGTGAGTCTTGAGAGTTATTTGACTATACTTCTACACGCTGGTCAAAGCGGGTTTTGCGAAAGCAGGAAGCGTAGAAGTGGGAAGGGTAGAATAATCTACAAGCAGTCATCGACTTACGAACATTCGACTTACGGACACCCAACTTACGAACACCCTTACTTACGAACCAATTTCGATGAAATATTAGTTTTTTTTACATCGACTTAAAACGTGAACTCTCACTTGCAAATTGAACCACGGCACGATTTTTGTTCAGCTGAGCGATCCTCCGCGTAATGAGTCAGCCTCGTGCTGGAAGTGAGTGCTTGTGTGTTTGGGCATTTAAATACATTCGATTATTGTGTTCCAACTTATGTGTTCGTAAGTCGATGACTGCCCGTACATCTGGTTTTGCTGCAATGCCCTCTGTTGCCTGCCAGAGTAACCTTGCAATCCCCTTAACAACAACAACAACCTGTTTGTCCGTGATTGGCCCCTCATCCAAGTACTAATCCAGGCCCAACCCCTGCTTAGCCTCCGAGGTCTCACAAGATGATGACTGGGTCATAGATAGGCTCGCTTGTCACGAATTATCTAAAAAAACATACGAAAAGCCCTCCCCAACGGGGCTGCCGTGAAGCAAACCGGCTCAGCTAGCGGTTACAGGACCGCGCCTTGAAATCGTGAACAGTTTTTAACGAACAAAAAAAAACACACGGCCTCACAGAGTTGCGCTTTATTGAAGGTTAAAAGCCAGCGGCTGCACCTCGCGGTGAACTCTCGTTTGGTTTATTTACCGACAGTGGCAAAGGTCAGCCGTATGATGCTAAAACGGGAAACGCACCGCACTCTGATCTGCTCGGTAGTTTATTAAAGTCCCGCTCGCCAAAACGCGGCCGATAGGCGGCTCGGCATTTTGTACACAATAAAGATGTATCCTGTCCGCCGCGTCATTGGTTGGATGTTTCTCCCGAGAGGCCTAATTAATTTAAATTGCCGCCTGTGTGTGTGTGTGTACAGCGTGTACCGGTGCCTTCGGCTGTTAAAATTATGCGGCGGAGAATATAATCGGCATCAATGCAACGAGATGTGAAAGAATTTCACCACAAACGCTATTTTGTGTGTGCCGCATTCCGCTTAAAAACGCACTTTATAATAGACCATGGGTGATTATTCATTCGCTTTTAGGTCTTCTGGCTCACTCATTTTATAAAAAGAGTTTATGGCTCATTAATGTGGTCAACATGAATCTCATTATTTATCACTAATATTGATCCGTTTTTTATCCACTCAATTGCAAGTTTATCATTCTTTTTCGCATAATTTACTTTTATTTGCCCCGTAATTTATTTTTTATTTAGCTTTGTAACTCGGGTAAAATGTTTTTTTGTTATTTCTTTTTTAGTTTTTAGGCACCGTATATTGAGCAGGTTTTGTTCAGGACATCACGTGACATGGGGGTGGCAGAGTGGCTCAAAGGTCATAGTGCTGAGCATCCAGTCCACCGTAGAGATCCTGGGTTTGAATCCAGGCAGTTAATGCCTACGATTAAACTAGGTTATCAAGTGTAGCGAGTTGGTCTAAGCCCAGTCACAATTAACTGCACAAAATATCTATTTAACTTTGAATTCGGTTCTACACTTAGCTTGGTTAAATTCCATATATTAGAAGTAAAAATATTGGTTTGACCATCAAACATTACTCTTGATGGCAGAGAACATGTGAAATGCTGCCCTATATTCTGTTGACCAGAGGTTAACTGAATAGATTATCAGAGGTAGTTCTTTGATATCCACTTCCATGGGCTGCTTTCCAACACAAAGGGTTGCACTGCTCTGGTAGAGGTACAAATCTTTATCTCATTACATGATGCCAATACCACAATCGATCTAGAATTGGGAAAACATATGGATGGAATATAAGGAAAGTATACCTGAAAATTACAGGAACGTGCATGCTGTATATGGTATGCAGGAATATGCATGCTGTATGTTGTTTAACAAGAACACAGCTTCCTACATAACCACACAAGACTGTAGAACTACAGATTTTCTATTAAACCAAATTTTCTTTTTAGTTTTTCTGCCAATGCACAGTAACTGATGTATTTGAAGCCACAGTGGCAAGATGTTAACTAGCTCGCCTGGTATACAGGAGGTCGTGAGTTCCATCCCGACCCAACGCCTGCTGTATATTTTGGAGTTTGCGTGTTATCCTCGTGGTCGCATGGATTGTTCTCCGGCTCCTCCGATTTTTCCCTCCACATTTAGAAACGTGCGTTCAGAGCGTTTGGCTGCTCTACATTTCCACGTTGAGCTATCATTTGTGGCCAGGTCGCTTCTGAAAAAGAGCTCAGTGAGCCTTTCCTGGTAAAATAAAACGTTTATTTTAACACTTACGCTTTCGCGACCAATATTATCCATAATAGAGGTTTTTGGGTTAGATAGCGTAAATATGTGTCGTTAAATTCCTCCACCACCCAACACACCACCCAGAGTTGGCTGTCGCCTGACGATGCTGGTTGTAATTACTGGTGAAATGTCGTCCTCTAATTGTTAATGTTGTGGGTTTACTCTTTAACACACCGGTGTGCTGTACTAGTAATGAATTGGCATATTTTGTTCACGTGACAAATCTTACTAATTGGCAATGTCGGGCAATGGCGGGTTTTAACGACACATTTATATTGACGCAATCTAACCCAAAGCCCTCTGTTATGATAGTACGGTTTAGTTTAATATGAGGAGGCCTTTGTACAGCAGTGGGCAAAAAGTGATAATGATGTGGGTAATGGTGTTGCAGGGCATTGCCACAAGGGCACAGTGAAGGATTGTAAGAGCATTGTGACCACAGTCATTGTCACATGTACAATCATGTCACACACGAGTAGAATCGGATTTTTTTTTACATAATTATAGATTCATGTTTCTGCAATTGTGTTTTTTAGAGGGGAAGTTGTGTGTGTGAGGAGACCCACATGCAAACTATCTTTTTCTAGAAGTTAAAACTCATCCAAGTGACAGAAAGATGAATTGAAAACCAAGCATCTTTGAATGCAAATTATAGAAGAACTTAAAACACAAAATTCCAGCGTTTGACTGAATTGCGAAACGATGGGTCCACTGTAGTGTCTTTTAACTGCTGAACTTTAAGAACTTTGCATTTGGGGAAATACAAAATATGCATTTTTTTATCATGTCGCCCCAGTCAAAGAAAAATATACTTTTGTGTAATTAAAAACAAAGAACAAAGACTTCTATGTATAATAATAATACTAATCCATACATGATAAGAATTACACTTTAGTAATACAGGAGGGAAGATTTGTCAAATTGAATTCTAATCAGGCCCCAGGGTGTAAGGTGCAGTCTCCAACTCGTATAATTGATTTTCTATGTCTCTGACCTCTTATTTATGTGCTCTGAAGAAGAGTAATTGCCCAAAACCTTTACGATTGTATGTTGTTCATTGTTCAGAGCCTCGGTGTTACTGACGAATGTGTTGAGCTTTTGTTGTTAATTGTGTCGCGGTGGATGAAGACGCTTTTTCGTTAAAGTGTCGGTGGTGTTGCGTAGTCGGCATGGGCCTAGCTCAGATAATTAAATGGTGACCCTCCCACTTTTCAATGTCCCCCCCGCCACCCTCTTAGCATGATCACTGTGAGGAAAATCCTGCATGTGACAATATTTTATTTAAAATTTGTTCAAATTATATGAGATTATATTTTTTAAAATACATTTGTAAGTATAGATTTTTAGCCTCGGGGACTCCCTAATGGCAGCTTGTCCCTGTGCAGCACAAAGTGGCTCAGGACCGGCCTGCAAGTGGGCATTGGTCTGGCAGTAGGGGGAAATGCTTGTTGCTGTGTGTCATCTCAATTGAGTTAATTTGTGAGTAATTTTTCAAACTCGGAAAATTTTGGACAATAACCCCAGGAGACGATGGCCGACTCTTTTAAAATGACGTTACGTTTAGGCTAGTTGAGTGAACAAAGCGGTATTATTGAAACGGAGAAGGGTTGGAATGCAAATGAAATGTCAAAACGAGATAATTAAAAAAATAACAAGCAATTTAATAGAATCGTAGCTGTGAATTGTGACAATTCAATTAATCGTCTGGGATGGGGAATGAATCGCTCCGTCTCGTTTCTTACGGCACGCAGTCCCAAAGTGATTCACAAACCCCGTAGCCAAATCAGTGGGTTACCGGTGTGTGGAATAACCAACACTGTGTAGTCTATCCTCACACGTCTTCATTTTATTGCTCTATCACGTCACTTGGTAACCCTCCCCTTCCCTTATATGTTTCTCTCTTTGTCATAAATTTACCAACAGTTCTGCTCATTATCATTCCTTCTAGTGGCATATACTGCCAATGCCATTTGCTTATTCTTTTTATTTGTAACTCGGTGTATTTGATACTAATTGACACTTCTTCAATCCACAGCCCCCCCCCCTCCCACACACTGTGTTAGTCATGGGGGATTTTTTGACCATACTTCACCAAGCTGGTCAGTGTGCGTTAGTGAAGGTGCGAGCTCCCAAGAAGAAGGGACTACTCGCCTACAGACTTAGCCGTGGCCGGGGATGGAACTCAGGTCGCCGGGTTCAAAAGCCCCACGCGCTAACCACTGCACCAGAATTCTGTTACTTGATCATTTCATGCTCCATCCACGTGATTTTTCAGGGTTTATTTACCATTTTATTTGCCAGTGACCATTGTTGTCGTCCTTGTTACCGGCCAAGCAATATGCACTGATTTAAAATGTTTTCTCTCGAGCAATAAAGTGCGTGTTGTATTGTACCGAGAATAGAGTGCACATGACTAACAGTTCAACGTTTTCCTACACAGTTACAGGACACACAGCGGCACTTGAAATGCAGCAAGTACGTCCAAAACAGGATTGTAAACAGGTGAGTTTATCGTGGGCCCATATGCAAGGTCTGCTGCTTAGGCTGTAAAATCTCCATGTCACATATTTAATGAACTCGGCCATTTGGGCACGCATTGCTTTTCTATTTTTGTACATATGTGGAACTTCATTCGCACCGTACGTAGCCAGCCGTGCTAATTAGGGTGCTTTCCACACCCAAAAACACATTAATTTAGCAATCGTGAAATTAAGGGAACAGCTGACCTTGCATTAACCTACTCTCGCACAGTAATCCAACGTTTGGTGGGAGTATGTAAGTAAGTCTTTAATTATCTTCCACACAACACTCACTTATAAACCATGAATGTGGGAGAGCAGATCATGTGGATATCAGTGTGGCTCACACGTCAGTAAAACCCGGTTTATAATGGGTGCGACGTGAATTGTGTGTTTTTTTAAATCTGTTTGTGCTGGTGGGTACTCCCACCGTTAAGATTTGTACCCACGGAACAGAGGACCAGATAAAAACAAGCGACACATGTTCACTTGATTCTCACTCGCGTGATACGTGCGTAAAAGTGTGCATGGTCAGAATAAACAATCTTCTTTTGACATCTGCATTTTTAAAGAAATTCAAATAGCGAATTTGTAAAATGTAAGGCTAAAAAAAGAAAGCTACGTAATAAAAAAAATACTTTTATTTAGATTCTGCACGGATTATGCAGCTGTATAATAATTCAATCTAGATTTGAAGTTTTCGTGATTGCAGGGATCCATACTCTTTGATTCTTTGGGTAAAGTCACGTGGGTATAAAATAAAATAAATTAAATCACGACGTATAATGATGACATGATATAGAAATTGAGCAAGTTTCCTAAATTCCCCTGCCTCTGTCCATGCAGCAAGCGCACTATAAATGAGTACACCACTCATAGTTGATCGGCAGGTCGTGTGTGGTGGGGTAAAGCGTGGGTACCCCCACCTCTCCCGGGAGCTTTCTCGAGCTTCCCTCTCGTGGAGCCCCCCTCCCCCCCTTCCACCAGCAGTGGTAGTGAGCAAGCCATTTTCGGGCCGCACTTTTACCATTTCATTGTGGGGAGCCCAAATTTGTTTTTAAACCATGGAACACAGAGCTTATCTGTGAAGAAAGCCCTCTCTCCGTCCTTGGGGCCGTGGGCATGGTGGGAGCGGAGGGCAAATTGCCCGCTGCCCTAGCTCAGGTCACAGCGAGGTCCCATGTGCCCTTGTCACCTTGATGACCACCGCCTGATCATACATTCACTCTGAAGCCACGATAAGTTTACTCCCCCCGCTTGCGAACGAGCGGCAGCAGCAGCCGTCAGCCTTCAGCCGTGCTTTTCAGGGGGCAGCTTCTGAGGCGGTGGCGGTGGCTGTGTCTGCCGAGGCCACCGTGAGGCTGCCGTACTTCACCTTCATTTGTCAGGAGAATATTTGCAATGGAGGGGGGTGGGGGGGAGTTGACACGGATGTGAGCGAGGGCACGCCACCGCTCTCAGTTCAATTCCCTGTCTTTGCTGTCGGTGTTTTAACGAACGATAGCTAAGTCATCATTTGTCAGTCCCCCACTGAATGAAGGATGATTCCCCCATGCTATGACACTCTTGGCTTGGTTTTCTTGACCATACGATGTTGGTCAGTGTAAGAGGTGGCCAGGGTCTGCTCGGATATCACTCGCTGCTGCTGATGTTTAGCAGCGGCTGGGAATTGAACTCAAGTGCGCTAACAACTGCGCCACCGTTCCACCTCAACTACAATTGCTTATTACAGTTGTGATTTGGCATTAATGAGGTAGCGCACATTTTATTTATTTACATTTATGTACAATTCATTGTCTTTTACCTTCAGCAAATGTGTATGATACAAACATAAGTATAATTTGAAAGGAAACCTTTTACTGTATGTATTAATATGATTTCACAATTAACTTTTGGTCAAACATGAGAATATTAATCCAGTACACCGTTGATATTATAGCAGTATCTAACTAAAAACAAAAGTACGCTCTTTTGTTTTCACGCATTAAAAATCTAAATCAATCTTCAGGATTTTAAAATTACCCCATGATGATTTGCAGTATTTATCAGTATGGCCGTTATTTATTTACAGTGTTTACTTATTATCTTGACATTTTTTGATATGCAAATGTTGTGGCCAATGCACAAACAGGCCTTGTACCATCAGCCACAGTGGACCTCAGCACATGACCCTAAACATTTGTTGTGCCATACGGAACAGCATATGGCCGGGAACCTCTAAATGCATCCTAATGGTTTTGTTTTTTGTTTTTAAGCACAGGCTGCTTTTTGAAAGCAGTGAAAGTTTCTGCCAGTGTTTTTCATACGCTTAGATTTATTTTCTCCCAGACAATTACTTATGAAGTGGTACCCAGCTTCATTAAAATGTAGCGTGTACCCTTTGCGAAAGGATAATATGTCATTCCCAGGTTCATAGTACCCGATAATGGTTTGCGTATGCAAATGCAAATTGTTAATTATGGATGCGCATGATACAAGATTCAACTAAACATGTGTTTGCTTTGCTGCGTTGACAGTGGTGCAGCAGCACAAATGTCATGGGCATTGCTGGAGAAGTATAAAACAGATTGACGTTTCAGGTAATGGTCCTTCTTCAGACAAAAAAGCAAGGGCAGAGAGATTGAGTGCAGTGTATGGTGCATGTGTTTGCCCTTTTTCAATCTACTGCTGGATGGGAGCCTCCCCACTTTGTGGGGGTTGTGGGGATTACTTATCATACTTCACCATACAGGTTCAGTGTAGATTGGTGAAGTCTGGCAACATAGATGTGGAATTGTGTACACCCTGAGAAATTAGCAAATTAAATGGTGACTGTAAGTAAATATATTTAGAACGTTTTTTCCACTTTCAAAGCAATGACTTGGTGAAGTAATGTAATGGGATATGAAATCTCTTACAGCGCTGCGTAATAATACGCACTGATTAAAACCTTTATTCTGTAGACCCTTTGATATGTTGCTTTTAATTTTTAAGCGCTTCAAGGTGCTCTGGTCCACCTCTTTATTTCATATATATTTTAGGAATTAAAATGTGTTTTCTGAAAATTGGATCGGAGAACAATGGCATGAATATAAATTGATAAAATATTAACCGTGGCACATTTTTTGAAGACATAGTCAACGTAACCAATTTAAACGAACTGGCCCGAATCGATAGAAGAAGAATACAAATACAATTATTCTGCGAGGTTGGGCTTAACATAATTGTGGCAAAAATAATGTACAACATGTTTGCTAAACAATTAAACTGTAAATTTATACAATCAATGGACACATCTGGAAAATACATCCGCGCACATATACTTAGCATAGTTATTAGAGGTGGACTTTGATTAAAATGAAAATGCAGGATGTAGCATTTCATAATAATAATAATTTAAAATTGTAACATGCTCAGAGGCGAGGAGGAACCATAGTGAACCAGCTTTTCGGTCCTTTACATATTAAGGTGTAATCGGCAAATTAATTCGTGTTTTTACATGTGGGCGGAAACTGGGACCACCTTATGAATACCGTAAGGCATTGAACACAATTCTTAATGAAGATCACTCTCAGACTAAAGATGGTAGCAAACATGTGATGAGAGTAGGAATGATGATGACGTTCACAGGTGTGACTGATTATGTTGTGAGGCAAAGCTGATGAGGGGAGGTCTCTTTGTGATTGTGATGGTGATGATGATGATCACGATGACGACAGTGATGCACTTATGACTATTGCGTGCTCGGGAAGGCGATGGTGTATTAGGTTGAGATGAAGTTGCTCGCCACACATTATTATTATTATTTATAGAGGACACATTGTGTTGAACACGTGAGTCTGTGATAGTGGCAGGGGTTTTAGTTTGAGCCGTTTTTTTTGTGTCCACACAGACATAACAAGTACCCGCTGTCCAAATAGTTTTGATAGCTGGGCACCGTGCTTATTCCAGCGCAGCATTCCTCAAAAAGTTTTCAAGTGCGGCGTTCGAACTTTGCACAAAGCGTAAAGAGAAAGAAAGGAAGGGAAGGAGACAGAAAAAAAATCCAGGTTGAGTCGCTCATATATGCACGCTTAACTGGGAGGTGTCGGACGACTTGAGCTGGGTAATTACCGCGCACTGTCAAAACAAACTCGGTGGCGGAGGCTGACGGGGGAGCCCTGTGTGCATCTCTGACCTGCCTACCATTAATAATTCACGGTGCGCGTTTCACCGCCTTGGCGCGGGCACCCCACCTCCCAGCCGCCGCCGCCACCCTCCCTCCCCCGCTCCCCCAGGACGGACGCATTAGGACGGTGGTTATAACTCGCTTGTTGTAGCGGCGAGTCGTGGGGCCGCCGGCTGGGGACACCGCGGATAGTTCCAATTCGCACAGCGCCAGAGAGAGATTCCGGACAGCTGTTTGCTGGGATGGTCGTGCAGCCCCATCTCACCCCCACCCCCTCCCAATCGCAGGTGGAGGACAGACGGAGGGCCGAGAAATAATTACGTGTCACGGCTCGGCGGTGTGGCAGATCCGCGAGCATCGCGTGCCCGCTAATGCATGGCGTCGCACAAATTATTCATTGGGCTCATAGTGTGACAGTTTTGCATGCGGTTAGAGTGGGGAATCTGTTGAATTATGAAATTTCTTTATGCTGAAACTTTAATAAGTAACATGCTAATTTACGTTCTGTGTTTTTTTTTGGCTATTATAGATTCTGGGGATATGCCTGTTGAAACAAAGTTTCAGCGGTCTGTTTAAATTACATCACTTGCATTCAAAGAAGAGTTTTTTCCAGAGTTAAGAGCTGGGATTGAGCGGCTGTTTCATTATTGAGTTTTATAGGCTGTTGTTTTTTTTACAATATGATTCTGTAAAGCAATCATTCTACACCGTACACACACATTGTGTTCACGGATCCACTTAATTTTCCAGAAGCCTTATATACATTTCAGGCTAAATATATTTTTTATAACTTAACGTCAGCGTGTTTTCCGATACGTAATTTTGTCAACATATTAGCAAAATTATCCATTTATATGGTGGAGAATCGAAAAGGTTAAGTAGTGGAACATCGTTTTGCTCACCGTGCCATTAACCCCTGTGATCTGAGTTCAATTCCTGGAGATGGTTAACATCAGTGGCAAATGATATCTGAAACAGTCTTCGACACGCGCCCCCTTCACCCAGCCACACTGACCAGCGTGGTGAAGTACGATCAAGCAGCTCCCGTGACCAGCACGACGTGGAGGAGGCATTCATGCGGCAGTCGATTGACAAAGGGCTGTACATTGTTGTTTTATTTTTCGCTGGAATATATTTCAGAGATTGTAAAAAAAAAAATCTCGGAACTGCCACCGTGTCGACTCACAAGTAGCTACAAGCCCTCCGTGTAGGTTCATCTCCATTGACAAGGGGTCACTGTGTACCTTTGCCTATCGTAATTCAAAGCCACTTGATTGTCATGGCTATTTCCCCCCATCAGGGAATTGTTGACAAATCACTCAAACGATGGGAACATATGCTTGAACTGACAAACCACTTTTCCAAAGCTGCAATTTGCATATTGGTGCACGGCTCGTACCATTGCCGGTCTGTTGTCTTGCAATAAATAAAAGCACGACCGCGGTGTTGTCCAGGCGGACGGGGATTTTCCGCATTGAAGTTGTGTCCTTGGCTCTTTTTCCCAGCCAAACAAGGGGACACTGCCATAGCGCCGTTGTTAAATATGCACGTTAGATTCGTGGAAGTTTGCTCATTTGTGGATTAGTTGGACAATGAAGAGCGACAATTCACGGCACAGCCCCCTGAGAACCTATAAACTATAAAAACGATCAACTATTTTTTTTATTTTATCAGGGTAAGGCCCACTGAGCTGTATATTTATTTTTCAGAAGCGATCTGGGCACAAATGATGGATCGACGAAGTGCCTCATCTTGTGGAAATTTATAGCAGCCAAATCCTCTAAAGCAAACGTCGATTCGAAATGTGGAAGGAATCACCGGAGGACCAGGGGAAATATCCACGCGATCACGGAGAGAACATGCGAACTCCAAATGTACAGCAGGCGCGAGGGTCGGGTTGACCCCACGACCTCCTTTATACTCGGCGAGGCAGTTAACATCTCACCACCATGGCACCCCTCAGGACGTCCACAAGTGATGCTCGAATGATGGCAGCGAACCGAAAATCTGGGTGCCCTTTCCCAACGAAACTGTCGAACGTGAGACCTCTTTACCGAGGCAACGACGCCATCGCATCTGGCCACGGGTATTCTCTCGCATGCCGTACGTCGCCATTCCATCGGTGGGATAATTGTAATGAAGATAATTCACAGCCCCCTTTGTCAATACAGTGCTGCTGGGTGAAGACCTCCCCCCCCCCACGTGGGTTGTGGGTGTTTGTCATCGTGCTGATGGTGGGGAGTGGTAGCGTAGTGGTTCGCGCTACGCTGCTCAACGAACCCGGCGAACCCAGTTCGATTCCTGCTCACGGCCATCATCACCAGTTACAATTATCTGAACCGGTCCTGGGCCTCCCCTAGGTCGACTCGGCCTCAAATGAGTACCTGGTGCGATGTGTGAACATCGCCACTGGGGAGACAAAGGCGGTCGGGCGTGGTGCTGGCCACCCACCCCCTCGTGTGCCGTACCGGCCTTCATAGATGCTCGCTAACAGCACTTGTCCCAACAATCTGTTACAGGCTACACGGGGGCTCTTTGTCTGTGGTGGGGGGCAGGCAGAAATGGTTCAGATGTCACTCCACGCCCGATGCTGGCAGTGGACGGGAATTAAAACTTAGGTCGCCGAGTTTCAGGGTGCAGTACTCTACAATCACGACACATGAATGTTTTTTTTGCCTTTTTAACATCGCAAATCTCTTTTGTTTATTTGTTTGTTTTCCGGCTGCATGAGTCATCGGACGCACGGATTGAATGTTTTCTCCCCGTGTGTGTGTGTGTCTGTGTGTCTACATGTGTGGCTGTGTACTTTATTGGGTTAAAAAAAGCACAATTACGCTCCGCTGATTACACACAATAAGTTGAACCATGTGTGTGTTCCTTGGGTAGTTTTTTTCTGTTTGGAAGTGGGTTTGGAGCTGGATGATTGTGGCAACAGGGAAGTTGTGTTGATGGCTATTTGCAATCTGTTGGTCTGTGTATTCTGCACACTAGCTGCTCCTCACGATATTTAAATATTCAAGTAACTTTTGATCTTGTATTATTAGTCGGGGCTCGGTGTAACATTCATATTCACACCATATATTAACAGTAAAGTTGTAATTTGGTAAAAGCAAAAGAGAACTTCCACAAAAAACATCCCGCAAGTGTGCATGTGCTCATTAACCCCGTAGAGCGATCTGCTTCAACTCAACTTCAAAGGCCACGGACATCTGATGCTGGGCCTAAACGTGCTGTACACTCATATCATCGTCCGCGTGCTCCCCGGGTTATCCCTTGTACAATTTGCCTCTCGAGGTGTACATGTTAAGGTGCCGTGGGACAACCCAGAAGACTGAGTGGACGGCGCTTAGAAACGGCGTTGAATATTGCGATGTGAGCGACGGCGTTTGCGATAAACCATTGGAGAGGTCAGATGCTCCCCCGCGCCAACCATGCAGCAGCCTCGTGGGAATCGCTCACTCACGCTCGCTGATTGATCTCAGCTTTTCAAGGAAAAACTAAAAGAGAACGGAATAATCCAGTCAATAACCGTCTCCGCTGCTAATCCACTGTAAGCAAAACAGCACTCTGGGTACATTGAATGTAATTGACTGTGGTGCTTCTTTATCGACTTGAAATCTAAGCAGCACCGTTGCACATTAGTTTGTTAGAGCTGGCATTTGCCGAGTGCATTCTGAAGTGGTTTGACAGCTATAGGACTCTACACGCCGTGACCTTTGGCTTACGGCGACAGGATAGCGGTTACCACGTGCTTTTGGCTGGCAGCAGCGTTGGCTGTCAACTGTCGTGTTGCTGAATTGGAAATGCGAAGCGGTTCAACGGGAGAGGCCCAAGATGATTTCGTCGACATAAAACATTTAAGGCGTTTTCTTGTAAATATTATGTATATTATCGAAACAAAATTCACTGAAAATTATACTGACTTCCTGGGAAATTATTCATTTTTGATCTGCCAACCCTGGATTTGCAAGACGCTCCAAAGATGTATAATTTTTTGTGACATGTCCCTTTGATCTTTGAGATAGTAAATTGGGAGCAAAATTAAATACACCCGAAAATGCTTCAATTAAAATACCAAATGAAACTTTAATTTGAAAACTGCATCAAATATTCATGATAAACATTTACATGTTGCTAGCAAACCTAAGCATGCATATCTAAAATGCAATACATTGTAATGCATTTATCATGTTTAAGATCGTGCATTGTTTAATGAAGCTATCGCACGTTTATAAGCATACAATCTTGGAAACATTTGATTAAGTGCCGTACCCCTTTGAGGATTGATGATTCCATAGAACAGCCCCAATTTATGGGGTGAATCTATACGCGCCATCCCAGTGATTGCTCAGTGCCATCGAGAGTTTGTTAGCTTTTCCGAGGAGAAACTCGAAACGTAATTCAGTGAATCCCTCGGGGCAGTTTCACATTGCTGTGGTGTTTGGCTCCCCGAAGTTGACAATGGCAGTCAAGTTCAAGTTCATTTATTAGGTATAGCCCTGTGAGCCATTCGGCTCTTGAATCGGGTGCAACCGCAACAAACAGAAAACAAAAACATGAACAAGAAAACATCTTAAAGTGACTATGTGCAAACAGAAAATCCAAGAAAAGACAGCAAAATATTGCAGAAAAAGCACCGTACACCAACACTGTGTGCAAACATCCCAGTGGGATGCAAGTCAAACAACAACAACAACAACCACAAGACAACTTAGATTAAGGCCATCAGTCTAACTCTGTATTACAACAAACAAACATGGCCAAACCAAAAAACTTTTCGAAAATCACCAAAATAAAGCCATAAAAGCAATGATCATAGGAACTGTGACCGAATTTTCACAATAAACGACGTAAACAACATGTACTACCAAACTCTGCAGCCATAGCTGGCTGCACGACGCTCCAGAAGCTGCCGCCGCCGCTGCGTGAATCCGCTGTGTGCGCGTTGTCGCTCACCGATGGGGCCCGCTTGTCCCTTCTCTACGAGTTGCGTGCAGAATCTTGAGCAAAAGCATTCAAACAACACGGTGGGAGTTTCTTATCTGTCATGTTTTCCAAAATGATCGGGGGGGGGGGGGGGGCGGTGTTTTTTTTGCAAACTGTAGGTATGTTCTTTATCGGTGATGAGTTGTCTAAAGTTATGTTGGGGCTTTCCGGAGTTCCGAGTCGGCTGTGAGTGTCAGCGCATAACTGGTTTAATTCTGATACAACCAACAACGCTACAGCGCCTTTTTCAGTCCACTTCTAGACGAAGGGCTCCCTCCCCCATGCTATATTGGTCGTGGGGGATGTTTGGCCTTGCTTATAATAATTATTTTAACAAATTAGAATTTTATTAAATTGGATCTCGAAACGCTGAACATCGAAAGCCACGTGAACGTGAACATGGTACGAGACATACCGCTGAGAAAAAAAAACGAATGGGATCAAGGGTACGGGAGGGAGTGACAGTGCTGCGGTTAGCATGCTCGCTACGAACCCGGCGACCCGAGTTCGATTCCCACTCACGACCAACACCAGTGACGATTATCTGAACCCAGTAGTGGACCTCCCCTAGGTCAATTCAGCCTCAATAGAGTACCTGGTGCGGTGTGTAAATATCACCTTTTGAGAGACAAAGGCGGTCGGGTGTGGCGCTGGTCACCCACCCTCTCGTGTGCCGTGCCGGCCTTCATGGGTGCTTGCTAACAGCACTTGTCTCAACAGTCTGTTTAGGCTATACGGGGGATTTTTGTCTTTAGAGGTGAACACAATATGAGCCATGTTGGCAACCTCCGTCATGCTTTCAGTGTGGGTCAGTGAAGCAGAGATTTCAACGATTGTAATGTGTTAGCAGAGCGTGAGGCTGCACGTGGCTTGAGACTGGACCTCTACAAGGTTAGATCATGCGTAGACACTTCCCCTGCGTTCTCCGACTGTGCACCATCAAGGGGTTGTTGGGGGGATCTGTAAATTTGAAACGTGTTACCTAGTTTCCCTGTGTCCCCCCCTCCCGCTCGCTTTAATCGCTGCTCATGAGCACAGGAGTCTCCAGATTTATTGTCGCATAGTTTGGGCCGACGGGCCTTCTTCGTGGCGTGTGCTGTGGAATTGACGAGATCCGCCACTGAATAACCCAAGAAGTCAACGGTCCCTTTTCCGACAGCAGCATGCATGAGATGTGTGTCGCAGGCTGCTGTCTGACACAAATTTGAAGCTTTGTTCTTGTGAATTTTTTTCTTTTCTTAAAACCAGTCAGGAGCACTAAACTAACATCACTGCATTTACCGCCTTTGTTGAAAATTCTGGGTCACTTTAGTGACCGTGACTGAAGTAGACCCGAATGTGATTTGAAATAAACGTTTCCGATTTATGCAGATTCAAAGCTTCGCATTTATGTGGTATAGTTCAGGACACACAGCTAAGGTACATGTATTTAAATTGGGAATTTTATTTTAAGGAATTCATTGTGGTTGTACACTCACAGAACGAATGTTCTTCAAAAAATGCACCATCTGTCAATGTTTGCACCACTGGCCTATGCATGTTGACTCATTTGTTGCCAGTAAACGATTTTAAGGTGAGTCAGTTTTTTTGTGTTACATCCGGAAGGGAAACTTCCATGTCTCCGCTGTCATCGTCAACTGTGCAGTGGATACATTTAGCAGGAAATGTAGACAACATAGTCTTCCCCGAATCGGCTATGGTCTGATGCAATCGGGCGTCGACCCACTGCTAATTAGATATTTCTGTTTTTACAAATGTGCGTTAAGGTGACACGAGAGGTGCGTGTGATGGGGCATCGGGCATTCGGCGACACGCCTCGCCCCAGGTCCCTTTAAACCTCGCGAGCTGCACCGCCACGGTCCCGGTATCACCTGTTTTAGTCTTAAAACAAAATTCCGAGCTTTTAGGAAGTGAATGGGGTTCTCTTGAGAAACTCTTAAGCCGTGCTGATATTTGGTCAGATTGTGGTGTGGCTTTCTGGAATTCAAGCGTGGATAGCCGCTATCTGATGGCGGGGTGGGGGGGGCTTTGGGGGGACCAGCGATACTGTCGTGTGGGCGCGTGACAGCACCTGTGGTCTTGAGAAAGCTGCAAGTCCGCGCCACCGACTTTCCCAGGAAATTGTGCTGGACTAGCCAAGACGCTGTCACCTTGGATGTCAACGTTCAGGTCTCGGGCGGTTGCGCAGCCTCACGCCCTGGCCACACATCGTCACGATGTGATGAGTCCCCGATGACACGTGGATAAACGACGTGGAGGTTAATTCAATACCCACAGTCTTTCGTGACGTAGTGAGTGTCAACTCTTATTCATAGCCATTTTGTGATTTGTGAAAGCCAAAAATTTGCAGTTTTAAAGTCTGTTTAATAGTCTTAAAATAATAAAACTTGGATTAATGACTTAGGAGCTATATCTCATTGACCTGTTATAAACAGCGACTCATTGTCACTTCAGGTCCAGTCATGCAAACAGATACAAGTGTTGTTGTATTTATTACATATTTGCAGTGCACAGTGTTCACAACATTACGAGCATTTTTTTTTACGTTTCATAATTGCTATTCATTAAACACACCAAAAATTTGTAGCCATATGTCAATTATTCATTTCAAATGTTCCGTGCTCTATCGTAGCGTTTTCAACATCAATGATACAGATGCAAAGAACGCAAATAAATGTGGCTATATAGAGATATTGTCATGCTGCGGTTGCAGATAGCATACTCTATATGTTCTTGATAACAACTAAGCGAGGTCATTATGATAAGAGAACATCTAAAAACGCACATCAAATTATATGCTGCATATATAAAATAAATTGTTAAATCGGCAGATAGCAAGCCAGAAGCCATGCAAACCACGTGCTCGAGGAGAGTAACAAGTCACCAGGCTGGGTTTTGGCAGAATGATCGTCGGCTTTTTTAAAATATTAAATTGGAGAAGTTCCGAGTCATGCAAATCATGTACGGTCGATCACGGACAACATGCACGGATTCCGCCACGTCCCGTGCCACCGTTGTGTAATGATCCCAAGTGGGCGAAGTCCGGGCTGGGTTAGGGTTAGTCTGGGTTAGGGTTAGTCTGGGTTAGGGTTAGGCTGGGTTAGGGTTAGGCTGGGTTAGGGATAGGCTGGGTTAGGGTTAGGCTGGGTTAGGGATAGGCTGGGTTAGGGCTAGGCTGGGTTAGGGATAGGCTGGGTTAGGGTTAGGCTGGGTTAGGGTTAGGCTGGGTTAGGGATAGGCTGGGTTAGGGTTAGGCTGGGTTAGGGATAGGCTGGGTTAGGGCTAGGCTGGGTTAGGGATAGGCTGGGTTAGGGTTAGGCTGGGTTAGGGATAGGCTGGGTTAGGGATAGGCTGGGTTAGGGTTAGTCTGGGTTAGGGTTAGGCTGGGTTAGGGTTAGGCTGGGTTAGGGATAGGCTGGGTTAGGGTTAGGCTGGGTTAGGGATAGGCTGGGTTAGGGCTAGGCTGGGTTAGGGATAGGCTGGGTTAGGGTTAGGCTGGGTTAGGGTTAGGCTGGGTTAGGGTTAGGCTGGGTTAGGGTTAGGCTGGGTTAGGGTTAGTCTGGGTTAGGGTTAGTCTGGGTTAGGGTTAGGCTGGGTTAGGGTTAGGCTGGGTTAGGGATAGGCTGGGTTAGGGTTAGGCTGGGTTAGGGATAGGCTGGGTTAGGGCTAGGCTGGGTTAGGGATAGGCTGGGTTAGGGTTAGGCTGGGTTAGGGTTAGGCTGGGTTAGGGATAGGCTGGGTTAGGGTTAGGCTGGGTTAGGGTTAGGCTGGGTTAGGGTTAGGCTGGGTTAGGGTTAGGCTGGGTTAGGGTTAGGCTGGGTTAGGGATAGGCTGGGTTAGGGTTAGGCTGGGTTAGGGTTAGGCTGGGTTAGGGATAGGCTGGGTTAGGGTTAGGCTGGGTTAGGGTTAGGCTGGGTTAGGGTTAGGCTGGGTTAGGGATAGGCTGGGTTAGGGTTAGGCTGGGTTAGGGTTAGGCTGGGTTAGGGTTAGGCTGGGTTAGGGTTAGTCTGAGTTAGGGTTAGGCTGGGTTAGGGTTAGGCTGGGTTAGGGTTAGCCTGGGTTAGGGTTAGGCTGGGTTAGGGTTAGGCTGGGTTAGGGTTAGGCTGGGTTAGGGTTAGTCTGAGTTAGGGTTAGGCTGGGTTAGGGTTAGGCTGGGTTAGGGTTAGGCTGGGTTAGGGTTAGGCTGGGTTAGGGTTAGGCTGGGTTAGGGTTAGGCTGGGTTAGGGTTAGGCTGGGTTAGGGTTAGGCTGGGTTAGGGTTAGGCTGGGTTAGGGTTAGGCTGGGTTAGGGTTAGTCTGGGTTAGGGTTAGGCTGGGTTAGGGTTAGGCTGGGTTAGGGCTAGGCTGGGTTAGGGATAGGCTGGGTTAGGGTTAGGCTGGGTTAGGGATAGGCTGGGTTAGGGTTAGGCTGGGTTAGGGATAGGCTGGGTTAGGGTTAGGCTGGGTGAGGGATAGGCTGGGTTAGGGTTAGGCTGGGTTAGGGATAGGCTGGGTTAGGGTTAGGCTGGGTTAGGGTTAGGCTGGGTTAGGGTTAGGCTGGGTTAGTCTGGGTTAGGGTTAGGCTGGGTTAGGGTTAGTCTGGGTTAGGGTTAGGCTGGGTTAGGGTTAGGCTGGGTTAGGGTTATGCTGGGTTCGGGTTAGGCTGGGTTAGGGATAGGCTAGGTTAGGGTTAGGCTGGGTTAGGGTTAGGCTGGGTTAGGGTTAGGCTGGGTTAGGGTTAGTCTGGGTTAGGGTTAGGCTGGGTTAGGGTTAGGCTGGGTTAGGGTTAGGCTGGGTTAGGGTTAGGCTGGGTTAGGGTTAGGCTGGGTTAGGGTTAGGCTGGGTTAGGGTTAGGCTCGGTTAGGGTTAGGCTGGGTTAGGGTTAGGCTGGGTTAGGGTTAGTCTGGGTTAGGGTTAGGCTGGGTTAGGGTTAGGCTGGGTTACGCTGGGTTAGGGTTAGGCTGGGTTAGGGTTAGGCTGGGCTAGGGTTAGGTTGGTTAGGGTTAGGCTGGGTTAGGGTTAGTCTGAGTTAGGGTTAGGCTGGGTTAGGGTTAGGCTGGGTTACGCTGGGTTAGGGTTAGGCTGGGTTAGGGTTAGACTGGGCTAGGGTTAGGCTGGGTTAGGGTTAGGCTGGGTTAGGGTTAGTCTGAGTTAGGGTTAGGCTGGGTTAGGGTTAGGCTGGGTTAGGGTTAGGCTGGGTTAGGGTTAGGCTGGGTTAGGGTTAGGCTGGGTTAGGGTTAGGCTGGGTTAGGGTTAGGCTGGGTTAGGGTTAGGCTGGGTTAGGGATAGGCTGGGTTAGGGTTAGGCTGGGTTAGGGTTAGGCTGGGTTAGGGATAGGCTGGGTTAGGGTTAGGCTGGGTTAGGGTTAGGCTGGGTTAGGGTTAGGCTGGGTTAGGGATAGGCTGGGTTAGGGTTAGGCTGGGTTAGGGTTAGGCTGGGTTAGGGTTAGTCTGGGTTAGGGTTAGGCTGGGTTAGGGTTAGGCTGGGTTAGGGCTAGGCTGGGTTAGGGATAGGCTGGGTTAGGGTTAGGCTGGGTTAGGGATAGGCTGGGTTAGGGTTAGGCTGGGTTAGGGATAGGCTGGGTTAGGGTTAGGCTGGGTTAGGGATAGGCTGGGTTAGGGTTAGGCTGGGTTAGGGATAGGCTGGGTTAGGGTTAGGCTGGGTTAGGGTTAGGCTGGGTTAGGGTTAGGCTGGGTTAGTCTGGGTTAGGGTTAGGCTGGGTTAGGGTTAGTCTGGGTTAGGGTTAGGCTGGGTTAGGGTTAGGCTGGGTTAGGGTTAGGCTGGGTTCGGGTTAGGCTGGGTTAGGGATAGGCTAGGTTAGGATTAGGCTGGGTTAGGGTTAGGCTGGGTTAGGGTTAGGCTGGGTTAGGGTTAGTCTGGGTTAGGGTTAGGCTGGGTTAGGGTTAGGCTGGGTTAGGGTTAGGCTGGGTTAGGGTTAGGCTGGGTTAGGGTTAGGCTGGGTTAGGGTTAGGCTGGGTTAGGGTTAGGCTCGGTTAGGGTTAGGCTGGGTTAGGGTTAGGCTGGGTTAGGGTTAGTCTGGGTTAGGGTTAGGCTGGGTTCGGGTTAGGCTGAGTTACGCTGGGTTAGGGTTAGGCTGGGTTAGGGTTAGGCTGGGCTAGGGTTAGGTTGGTTAGGGTTAGGCTGGGTTAGGGTTAGTCTGAGTTAGGGTTAGGCTGGGTTAGGGTTAGGCTGGGTTACGCTGGGTTAGGGTTAGGCTGGGTTAGGGTTAGACTGGGCTAGGGTTAGGCTGGGTTAGGGTTAGGCTGGGTTAGGGTTAGTCTGAGTTAGGGTTAGGCTGGGTTAGGGTTAGGCTGGGTTCGGGTTAGGCTGGGTTAGGGTTAGGCTGGGCTAGGGTTAGGCATCATGTGCCTCTCAGCACATGATGCCTACGAAATGTACTTTTTTTCTGTCAACGTCTTGAGATGCGGTTACACTTAGACGCAATGTAAATGCACATTGCATTGGGATTTTTACGTAATTTTGCGCGTTTTGAATTGAATTGGAACGCAAATTCTGACCAAAGGGAGAGGTGTGATGGCCTAGAAAAATGACATTCTGGAGGTGTACGTTTCAAATAGTGATTTTATGGCAACGCAAGTCACAGCTGACCATTGAAGCCGCATGTTTAAAAGACGCTTCAATCTAATCTCCGGATCGACGCCTCCGTCCTATGCGTGCCATTCGCACAACGAACGCGAGCGATCAGGCGCGCTTATCTGCCCTGGAGAAGAGAAACTGAAACGCAGCGGTTATATTTAACCAAGATTAGCAGCCGCCGCGCGGTAGTCCGTGATAGACTACCCATGCTATTTGCAATTTGGCAAAATGTAAAACCAATATATTTTTTGTCCTGCTTGGAGGTGGGGGGGGGGAGAGTCAGTGGGAATATCTCTGCTGTGCGTGGTATTTGTTGAGCACCCTCCCGCTCTTCACAAGTTTGCGGGGTCCTGCTCATTCCTTTCCTACCTTATTCTTCTTTGTCATTCTTTGTGACAGTCTTGGTTACAGGATCAGCTCTGGGCCCAATCATTATCAATTTTGTAAACATATACACACATGCCTTAGTAAATAGAGCTATAACGAGGTCAAAATTTCAATTTCAGTCATTATGTCTTCTTTAATATGAAGCATATGGACAATATATGAAATTAAAGCTGTAGCCTTGAATGTCAATCCGCGTTCTTTTATATAGTATAAAAATGTCCGTGTAAAAGTGGATGTTTGCACCCGCACCAGAATGCGTTTGAGCCAGGGTTCACTTCCTGGCGATGCACACCAATAATAATCGCTATTTAAAAGCCACTGGAGCCTTCCAGGGAAAAACACAATCTACAATGAGTGTGCTCCATCGACATTAAACGTGGGAACGCAAGTTGGCCATGCAAACCCCTCGTTGCGGTTGCGACACGCTGGTCTACTGGGTGCTCGCTTTACGGCAACGTGTTCTTAGAGTGTGTGAGGCTAAACGGAGGATCATTGTGGTTTATAAATATACATTTCCTTTTAAACTCAGCATTTTTATACTGTTTTCCTGTTTCTATAAATAAGGAAATGACTGCACCTGTTTCAAGTTTTCCTCTTTTAACTTATCGCTAAGTAGCCGTTTGGATATGGCTTGCAAGAATGTTTATTTTTAATTATAAGGATTTAAAATGTATTGGCTGCGACCTTTGTAAAGCCCCAGTGTGGGGCTGTGTTTGTAACCCCAGTGCAGCAGGCACGCATGCATGGGTGAGTGCGTAGAAGGCTCAACTATGTTAAAATAAAGTTTAACGTTCCACCTTTGGTTTTTAAACAAAAGAAAATTCGCAATTTCGAATAAATACCAAATAGTAAATAAACCACAGAAACGCGATGAAAAAAAGAGATGGTTCCTAGCACACTCAACTATTACTAAGTCGGTGCGGCTATATTGGAATGTGCATTCGGTATGCGTTTGCTGTTATAAATAACGTGCGCGCTAAATGAACTGGGAGTTGGAATGCAGTGTGAATCACCCATAACCCAAAACCAAACTTCCGGCTAGCTTTTCCATCTAACCCCCACTCGATCAGTGAAGTGCTGCACCCGGCGTAATGTGCCATTTACTTTACAGAAACTTTCCTTCCGCCAGAGTCCAACCGACACGAAATGTCATCGGTGAACGAGAGCTGCTGAAAACAAAGTCAAAACGCAATCGCGATGCGTAAAGCTTTGCGAACAAAGGCAAATGCCGCGCGTTGGTTAATTACAAGAATTCACGTGCTTTCGTTTATTGGAAAGAGAAACAATTTTTGTTGGAGTTTTTTTTGGCAGCGGGGTGTTTTAATGATGATGATGATGATGACTTAAGATAGGACTTGGACGGACAAATAATGTCGAGGCAATTCTCAAGCATTCTGGGCTAACATTGCAATAATAATTTAAAATAATCATTTAAACAAATCAATCATTCAGCACTATCGTTCTAACACACTGTAAATGCAGTGACGTTGTGAGAACATGGTGACTGAGCTCCTAAACTTGATTTTTTTTTAATGCTTAAAACTTGTGTTGGAAAGCAGGGGCCACTCCGTTTAGGCAACTATCTACAAAATGATCTGATTTAGGTGTGCTCATGCCTTGAAGGAAAGCTAACACTTTAATTTGCTTCTCATTCAGGGTATGTTGAGACTGGGGTGGAGTGGCGGTGTAGTAATTGGCGGACTGCACAAGTAAACCCGGCCGCCTGAGATTAATTCCCAGCTACAGCTAACATTAGTGGCGAGTAATATCTGAACCGGTCCTGGACCCATCCACTCCCTTCACCAACCCGCACTGATCAGCATGGTGAAGTATGGTTAGACAACCCCCACAACTAACCATGTGCGGGGAGGCCTTCACCAGCGATGAATTTATAAAAGGCTGCGAAATTGTTGTGCATTGCAAATATTATTACGGTGAGATTTCATAACCCATCTCTGTCCGACCCCATGTGCCCCCGATCACCATTTCCCGTATTTCTCCCCCAGATCTTTGCAGAGCTGTGCACTGGCAGTTGCCTTGGCAGTGTTCACCCTCTGCGCCGTCGCGCTGTGCATCTACCTCGCCCTGCACAAACGCAACCACGGCGCCCTCCTACTGCCCCCCACCAACGCGCCCGTCGCGTCCACGTACTCCCCCGCCACACTGCCACCGGGGACTTCTCAACTGCCTATGTGATCCACACCGCACCCGGCACCTGCAGCGACCATGAAGAGACCGTTGTCCCGCCTCAGAGGTGTGTGGCTATCCTGTCCTGGGTATAGTGGGGCTTGCCACGTCGCTCAGGGGGTGGGGGGGTGGGGGGGGGATGTGTCCCGTCTCTTAACGGCGACGCGGCGAGGCACGAGTCGAGCGTTGCGATGGCGACGTGACCCAACAGTAGCACACGTTCCACTTGTTACACAGGTTTCATGGTTCAGAGCCAACCGGCCGCCCTAATTAACACTGTGGGTTCATAAACCACGAACATACAGTGGCCGTTGACGATCCTGTCGTGTTTTATATGTGTTTATATTGTAAAGAAAACATGGGCCATGTGTGCAGGGATGACGAACAAATTTTGCTACCTAGCAGCTTCGATCCCTTATGTAAAAGTACTGCAGATAATATTCATCTGCAAACCATAGTGCATTCATGGATAGCCTTGTGCTATGAGAATGTCGTGCACACCAAATGTTTATGACTGATTGGGTTTGAATTTGGCGTGTGGGGGGGAGGGGGGGCACACCACATTGATGAATGTATCCGATTTTGCCCAGGTGAAAGCAGTAGTGTTGCTTAAAAAAAGAAAGTCGCTAAATAAATAACGTCCAGCCCAACGTGGCCTGCGGATGAGAAGGTCTTATTCCCAGGCCATGTTGGTAAATGGGGGTTGTTTGACCATATTCACCAGGGCCGGTCAGTGCCCGTGGGTGAGATGGGGAGCCCAGGGGACCTGATCCAAACGTCGCTCGCCACGACTGTCGGCCATCGACGGGAATCGAACCGAGGCCACCAGATTCATAGCACGAGTGTACTGACTGCTGTGTTATCACTCCCCCGCGTGTAACAGATGTGCATGTTTGACTTATGCAAATAATTTTCCACATGTGTTTGTGCATGCAAATTAGTGTGGTAGTTTTGAGGTAAAAAAATTTATCTAAATTTGTAGATGATTTTCTTAATTTATACACGTAATCAACGTTGATACGTTTGATGATGAGGTCATGTACATCTTCGCCATTGTTCGCTCCAGGTGCTGTCGGTGAAATGTCTTGAGTCTGTATCCTATTGTTTTACCTCTTCTCTGGGGTTACAACTGATATGTATATGTACATATACATGTATAAGTACGTGTATATGTACATATCCAGCTTCAGTTTAACCCTCCCTGAGAACCACCCCTCAACTGCGGCCACCAGAGGTGTAACGATGCATCGATTCATCAAAAGGATTATGAAAATTTACACTCACTTCCCAGCTGGCTTGTAGCAGCGTAGTCGCTCTTGTGCAGCCCGTTCCATGAAAAAAAGTAACACGATACACGGAGCGGCAATATTCTGATTCTACACCATGGTTGCGTTGAATGCTTAAGTTCATACCGCGTGCAACGATTGACGTGCATAGCAATCAATGTTTTTCGATATGCCCATTTTTCACATGGCAGCCCAAGGAAGGAAAGGCACCAAAGATGAATGTCCATCTTGGAGGTAGAGCCATCGAATCATCTCCTGTGCACGTGGTCGGCGCATTATGACGTCACGGGACCGTGAGAGACATGGCGACGTCTTGGGGGAGGCTTTCATCCAGCGGTGGATCTCGATGGAGGCTAATGACTAACGTAGCCAGTGGGCCACCGCGCAACGCATTCGACGCAACCGTGGTGTAGAATTAGAATATTGCCTATTCCAGATTTGAAGCTTTCGTGACTGCAAGGATTCTTATTCTTAGGTTTTTTCGGTAAAGTCACGTAGGTAAAAAATTAAAATTAATAAAAGTAAAATTAAAATAAAATAAAAATCACGACGTTTCGGAGGCAACACAAGCCTCCGTCTTCAGGTGGAACCGTCACAGCACGATAGCTGTTGTGTTGCCTCCGAAACGTCGTGATTTTTATTTTATTTTTTTATTTTACTTTTATTAATTTGAATTTTTTACCTACGTGACTTTACCAAAAAAACCTAAAAATAGAATATTGCCGTTCCATGTGTCGCGTTACTTTTTTTCATGGGACGGGCTGCGCAAGAGCAGCAGCAACAACAACAACAACGCTGCTGCTGCTGCTGCAAGCCAGCTGGGAAGTGAGTGTAAATTTTCATAATCCTTCCAGTAAGGGTTTTGTAATCGCGAGCCGTGACCGCCAAATAAACTGAAATTTCCGCGCGTGCAAGTGTGGAGGCTCGAGCCTAACTATAGCAAAATGTTAACCATTACACCACCACCACCACCACACACGGTTTCCTGCAGATTGACATAGCTCTCGCACCCTTGTGAAAACGGAAGTGCCGAGCGTAGGGCTTCCAACTCATTAGTCACGCCGTAGCCTTGACCCCTATTCTCATCAGAGTCGCTTCAGTGCAAGGATAATAGCTTCGTTTTTTTAGTCCTTTCCCGTAAAGTAACGACATTCTATTTGACATTCGGAAAACTGGCTTTGATACACGTATGGAAAACGTTGAAATCGTAGAAATGTATGATGGAGGTCCCGTGCGACACGATGGGCCAATGGCAGTCTTTGGTTCACTTCAATAACATGTGTGACCTAACCCTCTATATGGAACTAGTGGTAAGTACCCGGCGTTTCCCGTGCGAAAAAGACAGACACACACATCATGGACACACTTTCTATGTACATGAGTTTAGTGGAAGAAGCAAGGAACAGAAATATAATTTGTCCGCACACAAACATTATGATTGTAATATGAGCAAGGTGATTATATATAGATACAGTTGACAATGAGGGTGGGATTAAATAAGAACTGTTAATTCAAAATTTGTTAGAGGACATTGTATTGTAAACATGTATCGTCACGAACAGTCAGTTCAGTTACACTCAAATACATGTGAAACGTTCCGACCTGGTCCCCATTTCACGTTTAAAGTACTGAATTCAAACTTCATATTCTTGGTTCTTTCGGTAAAGTCACGTAGAAGGGAAATAATAAAAATAAAACATAATGAGATAAAATTCTCACATTTTATGGGAATTTTATCTTATTATGTTTTATTTTTATTATTAGAATCCATGCAGTCACGAAAGCTTTAGATCGAAATTTTAATTCAAACTGTCAAGTGAGGGGGTGAAATGTGTCTAGGCAGACAACTCTGACTGCAGGTTGGCTGATTTTTGTTGTTGTACCGCTTTGCCAGTTGTAAAATGAGGCCCTCAAAGTCACATAGTAATAATACAATAGATGGAGCTGAAATATTTTTTTGAGAATATATTTGTTTTAATGGTTTACGTATTACAAATGCGTCTGGGATGCAATTGAAGTCTTTTAAGTTTATGAAGGAAGCCTTTGACATTCTATGATATTCTTGCGTATGACAATAAGTTCAGGAACGAAATGCCAATGTTGACGTCTGAGCCACGAGAAGGCTTCAGGACAGAGTTTGTGTAGTTTTGCGATTCCTCCGCGGAATATATTGGCTCACTAGCCTTTGCAGTTACAAACACTCGTACGTGATTCACTACTCACCGTCAACATCGAACACAGTGGTGTGTTTAGTGCAGACTCACTGCATGGAAGAATACTCTCAGAAACAAACTTCACCAAACAATTCCATCATCAGCCGCTATTTTCATGAAACACACCGGGGCCCTTAATCACCGCATTCACGTCGAGTGCGCTTAGTTAATGCTTCACATCATAACAGCCCACTTCGTTGGCTGCTGTGCAGCTGGAGACTTTGCAGCCTTGCCAGTAATAATTGTTCGATTAATTCACTCACCATTGTTTTTTCTTCTTCTTTATTTAAATCCGCTCGCCCGTTGCACGGCTGTGCTTGCTTTTTTTGGGTGGGGGGGGGGGGAATTATTTACAACCAGGGCGTCAATTTAGCCGGGTTCTGTTTGGGTTTCGGAACCCAGAAAATGTTAATCCGGCACACCACATCCAGTATACTTCTCGCTATGGATGTGGTTGTGTGCTACTCCAGTCGACCAACTGCAGCGATAAATTAACCCCCTGCCTGCAAACAATGCAATTCCGTTCAAAGAATTTCAGCAAAGGTTGACAGAACAGTAACCGTGTTGCGATGTAACAAAGCCATCTAGGACCTGCACGTGAGCTGATTTCATTCATTCATCTCCACAGTAGACACACACTCTTGGCGTGTTCCTTCCTTTGGCGGCCACTTTGTGCGAAAAAAACTACAACTTTATTCAGAAACGAGAACTAAGATTCCTGTACTACCAGTTGGAACCGTTAAAATGATGAATGTACTTTTTAAAACTGGACCGGAATTTACACCGGTGGTTATTTTGTCCATTTCACTGGAGCACTAAAACCTCGGGAAACGTTGCTCACCGACTTGACGGTCACCAGAAGAGTTGCAATGATGCTTTGAACAAAACTTTAATCATATTGCAAATGCCCTATCCTATGCAATGAACACTACAAAGAACCCTCTCTCTGATGCAAACAAACAGTGGGTGCGAGGTTACTGCGGAAAAATAGTCGTGAATCTTTTAACTCGGATAGCGTCGAGGAAACAAATAAAATATGATGCACAGTGTACTAGGAGACAACACCAATTGCATCATTCACGAATCAGCCACTGTGGAATAAGTGGCATAAAAAAATGGTACAGTCTATCAATCTAACACAGAATGAATGTGAGCTATTTCCATATCACCTTTCTATCTGTACTGATGAGATCCCAAGGGTCTCGCCCTAAGGATGAGGGAGAGTCCACCTCAGGGCCTTTAACCCTTTGCTTCTTTGTCTGAAAATGAAAAGGTTGTTCATATAAAAGGAAAGAATTTCACCAAGTATAGTGGAGAGTTTTATATATATATCAGTTTTTCTGGCAGTTTTGAAGAGTAGAATGATTGAGGCATCAATCCATGATTGAGATATTTCACTTCTGTGTAAACATTTGCTAAATAGGTCTGCCAATGTTGTCCATAACAACTTGTTCTGTTACTTCGATGATGTCCCAAGCTATACCATCATGTCCAGGATATTTCTCTGTATACAATGAAGGGCAGATCCATTTGGGTCTCATCACATGTAGAGACATTGTTCAGGAGGATCACTTGGAACAGAATAACAGAACATGTAAAGACGAAACCACCACGTGAGAAGGCACATACATTACCAATCCGATGTCTGGATTTGGCATTCCTCGAAGGCACTGGTTTACCATCGACTGCATCAGAACTTCAAGATGTCGATGCACACATCTCCTTCGTGAATGGAAAACTAAAGACAAGCAACAGTAGTCTCACTGTGGCCGTGCAACCCAAACTATGAACCTTAGAGTAAACCACTATATTTAAATTTAAAGCTTTCGTGACTGCAGGGATTCATCTTCTTGGTTCTTTCGGTAAAGTCACGTAGAATGGAAATAATAAAATAATAAAAATAAAACATAATAAAATAATTCTCACGACGTTTCGGCCACAACGCAAGCAGCCGTCCTCAGGTGGAGAATAGGTTTGTCGAGAAGACAGTCATTCAGACTCTACGTTACTTTACCGAAAGAACCAAGAAGATAAACCACTATAGTGTGCGCTTCTTCAATGGAGGAGGAGGGACAGCAAACTACACGAACTCTCCTGAAGCCTTCTCATGGACAGCAGACCTGGAAATTAGCAATGAGCTCCTGAACATATTGCCAAACACAAGGCTATAACCAATCGGATGCTGGGAATGAATACTGGACATTAAATCATCTTATTTGTGTAGCCTGTGTAGACTATTAAAATGCATTAAATACAGTGAACGATGGTGCAGTAATCTGAGATTACAAAGCAAGGCCTAAACATAACATTTAGAAATAATAACATTGATAAAAGATCAGCTCATGTGGAGGTGCCAGGTTGATTGTAATATCGAAGGACCATGAGAGGCGGCTATGTGGCTTGGGACTCCTTCATCCAGCAGGGGATTGACCATGGATGACGATAGCAAGTAAAATATTCCTGCGGAGGGAGCTGGTAGGAACGTTGGGTTGCTCGGTCAATAGCCAGGGTCAACGGCGGCGTGGTGTATTCCGCAAATATGGCCGACTGTGAAGGCGGGCACAAGCCGGCGTGAGTAGGTTAAACGTTGAGTTTTATAAGGACACCACGGGGTGACCAGCCCCTCCCAGCCCCACTCCTCTCACCCCCCGCCCAGCCCCACCCTCCCCACCCAGCCCCTCCCCACTGTCCCCACCCAGCCCCTCTCCTCCCAGCCCCACCCTCCCCACCAAGCTCCTCCCCATCCTCCCCTCCCTACCAAGCCCCTCCCTCGCCACCCAGCCCCTCCCTTCACGACGGACGGACGGACACAATAATCCCCTGTGGGCTGGTGTAACCAGGAGGGTCATACCAGTAAAACAGTACATACAACACAAAATAATAATGGGATGAAAAAAAACATGCATGGATCTCACGTTACATTGTAATTTTAAATTTAAGTGCAACGGTGCTGTTATTTTTCAAGTTATTTAAAGTGTCTGCCGACACTCACAATCCGATTGTGTAACTTTATACCGTGTAGTTCACGCAAAAGATTTCATTCAGTGTACACTTATGCTGATATACAGAATTAAATTGTACATCAGGAGGGGATGCATAAGGGGGCAATGTTTTTGTAAAGTTTTTTTTCCCCATTCTCTTTACAAATCTGGCCACGGGCTGAACATTGAATTCTGCTCTCTGCCGACTATCCGTGTGGTATCCTCTATGAGGTCATTGTTGCTACAACAACAAAGCAACAACAATGACTCACAATAGATAAAATATCCAGCACTGAACGTTGGACTGAGTATCATCCATTTTAAGAGGTACGTGGAGTAACTAAGAAATGTAATAAATGTAATGCATGTTCCATTATCAATCCACTATATGGGGGTTGTTTGACCCTACCTCGCCACACTGGTCAGTGTGAGCTGGTGAAAAGGATGTCCAAGACCAGTCCAGATATTAACCGCCGCTGGTATTAGCTTTCGCTAGGAATGGCATGCTGGTGGGCAGGTTATTCAAGCAATGTGCAAGCCACCGAAGTGACTAAGGCATAGTATAAAATATTAACTGTTCCTGTATATAAGAGTGCTCTTTGTAAGCTTGATGTGCATTGACCGTGTTGCCGGATGTCTTGTACTGCCTTCGTCATGGTGTACCTTAGTGGAGGTTAACTGCAGTGCACAGCAACAATGTGAGAAACCTCCATTTCAAAACAAGTCATGTTCACTACCCATCACTCACTTTGATGTTCTACTGAAGGAATAATACAAGGCATGCCCCAAACGTGACGCCTCCCGTTTTTTTTTATCAATAGCTCTTTACTGAAATGTTACAAATATATATAAACCCATTCATGGGAATGCTGTGAACATAGCCACCATAATTTTCCGTGCGGCAGTAAAATGTGTCGCGTAGCATTTGTGAACAACATCCTGTAGAAGCAGTGTAATTTTCAAAATGTTGCCAATGTGAGCCATCCTTCAAAGGGCTGATCAAATTAGAAAGCTGAATGTTGTCCAGATCTGGGCTGTATGGTGGATGGGGCAGCACAAACAAACCAAGCTTTGCAATGGCTCTTGAAAATGGTCTGGGAATTGCCACAATCTGGCACTGTGAAAGAGGGCTTCTGCCATATAACACAGTTCATGACATTCCCATTATTTGACATGTAAATGATGTCTCACAAAACTATCAAAATAATGTACAGTATTTATTTATTCGTATTTGCTTTCAGGATCAGAATATTTGTTGGTACCAGAGGAATCCGATGAGCTGCAAAGCTCTTTTTCACAGATGTCCAGTAAATTAGGCAATACTTTTAGGGTATGCCTCATACACAATATTGAATAACACTCTCTGTGGTTTGATGTCGTGTAAAAAAACCAAACAAATTCAGTGAAATTATCAGCAAGAAGGAAATCTTTATTTAGAACTTGTTTTCTTTTGTTGAAAAAGTTTCGCCCTCAGATGAAGCTATAAATAGCGGCACATGAAAGTGACTGGGGCCACGAGGGCTGGGACGTGTTAAGGGAATAAAGCGGCATGACGGCTGGCCACTGTGTTTCCCTCAGGCAGCACTGTCGTGTCCTCGTGGGAACTGCTAGGCCTCACATGACGTGATGGAACCAATGATGTTAAATCTATCGGTGTGGCCGCTAACGACGTGTAGAAAGGACGGGTGTATCTTGTCAAAGTCATTTCGAGCACGTGTATACATTTATATCTGAATTGAATTACAATAATTATATGCCCAGCGCACTATCTTGCAGGGACTATGTGTACGGAACAATGATGAAAACCTACAGGCCGGTTAACACCTTATTTATGGTGGCAGAATATAATCTTGAAAATCATCACTAAATCATGTATTATTGACCACTCCTTGGCAGCTTCATGCATGCATCCAGTGCAATGCATATCTGTAGATTTTCAACTGAATATACATTATTTAATCATCTGTAGGCTATTAACTAGAGAATAATTTATGGCCCCTCAAAAATAAGGCATCACCCCTACCTACATCAAACACTTTATTTTAAATGAGGCTGGATGAAAATGATCCGTTTTCCATCAAGTGTTCATAATTTCAAGCGGTGAATTCCACCGACATTCGCGAGCCCCGTTCCGCGCGTGGGACCTGGACGCTAGCGCAGACGCGAGAGACGCTCAGATGTGACGGCTTGAAAGCATGGGGGGGGGGAGGGGGGGGGGGACCCAGGTGCCCGAGAGTGAACCGGCGCAGGTCAAGCAGATTGCGCGCTTTGATTAGGGCGAGGGCTTTCATCGCGAGTGGAACCTGGCTGCCGGGCCGGTAACGCCGGAGCTGCTGTGGGGAGGCATTTAGTCGGCTTAATCAGCCGAAGAGCGCTGCGCTGGGGGTAAAGCCGGCCCCGGCTAGTGGGTCTTCCCGCCGATGTAGTAATGGTGTCGGAGAAGTCAGAGTTGAGCCAAGCCGAGGTGTCCCGGAGGAGCTCATTAAGTCATAAAGCGCGGGGGCGAGACAGACGCATGGACAGCAGCCACACGCCACCCGCCACCCGGACATACCATTTGATTTTATTATAAGGGCTGTCAGTCTTTTCATTTTAATCCAGGATTAGGCAGAGCCTTGCAGCACAGCGTGTCAGCAGCCTGGGGAAATGAGCTGTTACCTGTGCCTCCTTGCGGGGGGATATCTCTCATTCCAGGCCAAGCTGCCAGCCCAGGTTTGGTCCCATTAGCTCACCTGTCAGTGGTGCGGGCGGCTTGCCCCAAACTCCACGCAAGGCCCGTTTGAAGAGACTGGCTTCTGGCATTAGTGTCTCAAGCAGGAATGAGCCTCTCATTACTAGCCCTTATCACTGATACGTGCCATACACCCTCCGCTTGCTAGCTCGCCTTCAGAGTTGGCTGCAATGGATCATAAGTTTTGAAACGCTTCCCCTGCTGGTGTAACTATATCAGAAATTCAGTTACATCGATGTGGGAAAATATGATTTGTTTAAAAGAGACATGGGATTGAAGAACCCGATTTTAAATGCTTAATAGATGTTTTGGTTATATGTGCACGAGTAATTAATGTCACAAATAGCATGCCACAATTTGCATGTGTGTAATGTTTAAAATGTAATGTGTTCACTTCAGGACGATGTTTCCAATAGAGGAGTCGTGGCACAGTGGTGAGTGCACTGCGCTATTAACCTAACAGGATGATTCTGATTCCTGGACATGGCAAACATCAGTGGTATCTGAACTGTATCTGAACTGGTTCTTGGTGTCCTTCCACCACTTCGCCAGCCTGCACTCACCAGCATTGTTAAGTACGGTCAAACAACCCCCCATGACTGACATGGCATGAAGAGGTGGATTTCTTGCAGCAGTGGGCTCTGACATGTAAGCTACTCACCGCACAAATGTTGGGCACGTTATAAATTGGACTTAATGTTTGTATTCAATAATAACAAAAAAATGCATAATTTTTCCAATATAAAATAGACACAATCACACACTGCGTATTTTTTACACAATAGCAATTTACAATGACATACAGTCATGCTGCTCATGTGGATTAGTTGTACGAATGATTGCGGCAAAATTAGGCAACATTAGCCTATGGTAATAATAACTTACAACAACCTCTCTCGTTTTATAACCTTGAGGGTGGAATCATATATTCAGCACAGACAGCAGCGCTATAAAGTATATTGCACACACATATAGGCGTAATTCCAGGACAGTTGTCGCATTCTTTTCAATGATTAATATTTGCTTTGTATAAACTGCATGAAGACTAGGGAAATAAACTGGGTTTAGGGTTGGCTGAGGGTTACGGTTAGTGTAAGGTTAGGTTCGAATTAGGTTAGGGTGAGGTTAGGGTAAGGTTATGGTTAGTTTAGGGTTCCGGTTTAGAGTTAGCTTAGGGTTAGGATTAGGTTAGGAGCTAGTTTGCGGTTATGGTTACGGGTTAGGGTTTAAGGCTAGGGCTTAGGGTTAGGTTAGGTTAGGGTTGGAGTTAGCTTAGGGTTAGGTTGAGTTATGGTAGGGTTATGGGTTAGTGTTAGGTTAGGTTAGGGTTAGGCTTAGGTTAGGCTTGGGGTTAGGTTAGTGTTAGGGATAGTTAGGCTAGGTAGGGTTTGGGTTAGGGGCTAGGGTAAGGTTAGGGTTAGGTTGGGTTTGGGTTAGGTTAGGGTAAGGGCTTAGGGTTAGTGTCAGATTAGGGTTCGGGGTTAGGGTTAGATTATGGTTGGGTTAGGGTTAGCGTCAGGTTAGGTTTAAGGGTTGGGGTTAAAGTTTAGGATAGGGTTACGGTTATGGTTAAGTTAAGGTTAGGGTTGGGGTTAGGTTAGGGTTTGGCTATGGGTTAGATCAGGGTTAGGGTTTGGTTAGGGTTTGGTTTGGGGTTAGATCAGGGTTAGGGTTTAGAGTTAGCGTTAGGGTTGGGTTAGGGTTTAGAGTTATTTGTAATCAATAGTGCATTTTTTAGACTCGGACCAATTAAAAAGAGCTTAACTACAGGCATGGAAGACTGTGGCTGGGATCCCTTGAGCGGATTGTCAGGGGATATATTAATTCCCGGATGGAGTGTATCAGTTGTAAACTTGTTGTATGACAATTTGGGTAGGAATCATCGCTGCTCTCACACCAGTAGGTTTTCTGTAACAAGAATGTGGAAAGGCCATTGAAACGCTGTCGGCTGATCACTGCTTATACTATTTATCAGGTATTGCATCTTAATATTGTGACTGAAATTTACAACTCTGTTCATAATCAACGTTTTTGGGTTTAGATCGCGTTATTTATAAATGTGTCGTAACCCTCCACCACCCGACACGGCCAATCAGTAAAAAAGTGTCACGTTGACAAAATACAAATAGTTCACTGCTTTAGCCCACCGGTGTGTTGAAGCGCGAAACCACAACATTTACAATTTGAGTACGACGTTTCGCTGGTCTTTGCATCCAGCATCATCGGGCAATTCGCCCGATGATGCTTCAACACACCGGTGGGCTAAAGCAGTGAACTATTTGTCTTTTGTCAACGTGACACTTTTTTACTGATTGGCCGTGTCGGGTGGTGGAGGGTTACGACACATTTATAAATAACGCGATCTAAACCCAAAAACGTTGATTATGAATAATATTGGTCGCGAAAGCCTACGTGTTAAACTTACAACTCTGTGTCAATCAACTGCCGGATGAATGCCCCCCGCCCGCTGCCGCCCCCTGCCCACACACATCATGTCAGCCAGTGTGTGGGTTATTTGACCATACTTCACTACGCTGGTCAGTGCGGGTTGGTGAAGCCCACTGCTGATGTTAGTCTTGGCCGGGAACTTATTGCACGAACCACTGCGCCACCTCTTCAATGGAAATGTACTTAACGTACAGTATGAAATAAACAACCTACACTTCGTTTAAAATAACATCTTAGAGCCAAAATACAAATAAAGTGCTGTGTAATGGAAATGTGTGGCTGCAAGTATGACGAAAAGTTCAAAGGAATGTTTTAAATATTTATTTAATTATGTGTTTGTTTTGCCAAAATTAACAACTGATGTGCTGTTTGCGTAGCGTCTTGTTTTAGTATTGTGACTTCTGTGTCTGCGCACTCGTTATTACTTTATATACTATGCAATAGCAGTTGTGCACAGTGTTGGTGGATCTAGGTAGTGACATGATGCGCCACGAAGACGGAACATAAAACATGTGCGCACGGAAACGTTGACAATTGTAGGAGAAATGCACACAGTAGGACAGACTGCGCGCCTTAAGAGCAATGGCAATCGCTTAGGGGCCGTCCATAAATGACGTCACGCGATTTTGGACGATTTTTGACCCCCCCCCTCGTCACAAAAAGTCAGACACCCCTCAAATATGATGTCACGAAGCTCTGCCCCCCCCCCCCCCAATAAAATAAAACATGCTTAAAATCGCTTGAAACTATTGTCAATGTAGTGCGTATTTGATGTGTCGCTGCACTCTAAAGTTGTAGAAGAAAACATTTATCAAAAAGTCTATTTAATTAAGTAGAAAGTGTTGTCTATATGTATTTAAAGTTACGCATTTTTATGTGACGTCACATTTCTCAACCCCCCCCCCGTCACAAATGTTTGACACCCCCCCCCCCTAGGTACGTGACGTCATTTATGGACGGCCCCTTAACGCCTCTTGGAGGTATTCTCCGGATTATTAGACGCTCCTGAGAATAAGACGCACACCTCCGATCGTGTGTCGGGTGTCAACAAAGCCATGCAAATCTGGTCTCCCGTACACACATACACTGGATTTTAAGACGCACCACCAACGTTTGCTTTAATTGTGTAACGACAATTGAGATTCCATGCGGCGTGAGCGTGGACTCGTCTCCACGTGAGGTTATTAACAGGGGAGTCAGCCGAGAGTGCGAATGCACTAGTGGCCACGGCAGGTTAATGACAGGGGGGTCTCAGTTGTGAGTGCGAAGGGACTGGTGACTACGTGGTCAGGTGACGGAGGAGGACCGTGGAGTCTGCCGGTGGAGCGAGCGTCCAATCAGCGAGAAGGTTCGAGAAGGGGGGCGTGGCCTCGTGGCGGTATTTAAGGGGGAGATGCGCGGGAGACTCGGGGCTGTTGCGGTGGGGGTCTCCGCCTGATGGCAAGGGAACGTGTTTTTAATAAAGTGCCATCTCAAGAGAAGTGTGTCAAGTCGTCATTACACTTGCAAGGAAAACAAAGTGCGTCTTATAATCCGAACATTGCCTATCGTACTATATTTTGCAGGTGCTTAGTTCGTGCTCTGGACTTTGCCTATAGGTGATACAGAAATCAGCGGGCCAGGATTTGCAAATTAGAAGCAATTAACAAATACAGCCAGTAATGAGACAACTGTTGTAAGTGGTTATGGGATTTGAACTTGGTGTCACGGAGTTTATCATTGGCCGTACAGAGCGCTAACCACTGCGCCACGGCTCCTCCCCGCTCCTGTTTACTTTTTCAGTTTCCAGTTTCATTTATTAGGTATAGCCCTGTGAGCCATGCGGCTCTCGACTCGGGTGCAGCTGCAACAAACACAAACATGAACAAGGAACACCTTAAAGTGACTACGCACAACATAAAAATTCAGGAAAAAACAGCAAAGTCTTCCAGAAAAAGCACCGTATATCAACGCTGTGTGCAAAAATCACATTGGGATGCAAGTCAAACAATAACAACCATAAGACAATTTATATTAAAGTTATCAGTCTAACTCTGTACTACAACAAACAAATATGGCTATACTAAAACGTTTTCGAAATCACCAAATTAAAGCTATAAAAACAATGTAACAGTGATCATAGGAACTGTGATTGAAATTTAACAATAAACGAGAAACATAACATGTACGACCAAACTTTGTAGCCATAGCTGGCAGCATGGGTCACTCCATAACAGCAGGAGTATCAGTAGGAATATCAAAAATGTTCTATGCACCTCGTGCAGTTGTGTCGGTCGTAAGTAGAGGTTGAAATGAATGGGCATGAACGGCCGCGTGTATCGATCTCCATATTTATTGTCGTATCAAAAGGACTATCGGTGTGTATTTGTAGTGGTGGTGTTGACGCGCGCCGACAGTGAGAGATCACGGGGCGGCGCGGGTTGCGTGGTTGTGCGCGCTGACACAAGGTGGGAAATAGGATCGTGGGCAGCGCGCGGTGATTGGTCAACTGGGGTGGGTGCTCTCAGCGACGTCCGCATGAGGGACTATAAAGGGGGACGCGCGGGAGCACTCGGGGAGTTGTTAACCAGTTGAAGATCGAAGACGGAGTTGAAGAGGTAGGGCCCTGAGACCCCTAGTCCCGCTGTCCTTGTAAGGGCCGGGACCCTGTGCGGCTCAGAGGCGAGACTATGGGACCCGTGGTCTGACGTCCATGTGGGACGAGGCTGTGGGACCCAGAGTCGAGACGGACACCCCAGCCGGGTGGGTTCCGAGAAGCTACGGGGCAATCTTAATTTAGGAGCTTTCGTGACTGCAGGAATTATTCTTTGGTTCTTTTCGGTTAAGTCACGTCTAAAAATAAAATAATAAATTAAAATAAAATAACATATTACGACGTTTCGATTGCAACACAAGCAATCATCATCAGGCATAAAAGAAATAGCAACAAAAATCTAACTAGAAAAAACTATAGACAGACATACAAGCAGACAGACATCACAACGGCACACAGAGAGAGGAGCAAGCTGACAACGCGGCACGGGCACGCAAGCCTGAAAATTAGGAGTGTGCCTGCCTCCTAATTTTCAGGCTTGCGTGCCCGTGCCGCGTTGTCAGCTTGCTCCTCTCTCTGTGTGCCGTTGTGATGTCTGTCTGCTTGTATGTCTGTCTATAGTTTTTTCTAGTTAGATTTTTGTTGCTATTTCTTTTATGCCTGATGATGATTGCTTGTGTTGCAATCGAAACGTCGTAATATGTTATTTTATTTTAATTTATTATTTTATTTTTAGACGTGACTTAACCGAAAAGAACCAAAGAATAAGCTACGGGGCGTTAGAGCCCGTGTGGGTGTAGCCAGGGGAACCCCGTGGGTTAGGCTGCAGTTAGCCACCCGTGTAATATAAGTTGGTGTTAATAAAGAGTGTGCTACCCGTGAAGGTCGTCTCCCGTCAAGTTACTACATTACATATTTATAGGCACAGTAGCCTCAAGTGCATCGGTCATGGGGCGTGCTCTTTGGCCATACTTCACCACGCTGGTCAATGCGAGCTTGCGAAAGGTGGGCATTGGGGACGCCTTCACCCAGCAATGGAGTGGTCATGGCCAATGATGATACACGGCTTGGGCAATAACGTTGTACCGTACAATCATAAATAGCTTTACACAAAGACAATGCAGAAAACCTCAGCAAGTGTCATTTGAATATTGGCATTTTGTTGATGACCCAGCGGCGATATAGTGTCTAGTTTTATTATTTACCCTGCACGTTTCTCCAAAAATCGCGTGTAAACGCAGTGCACCCCGCACCTCGGATTCGCACGGTTGGCTGCGTACGGTGCGAAAGAAGTTCAACATACTGTACATACATGCGTCTGAATAATAATATTATGTTACAGCTCTTTGTCAGCCCACTGCTGGATGAAGGCCTGCCCCCCTCCCCCCCCACGCATGCCGTGTCGGTCATGGGGAGGAGGGGGTTATTTGACCATACTTCACCACGCTGATCAATGGGTGGGTGGGTGGGGGCGTGAAGTATCACTGAATGGGTTCATGTGACGCAAAGGGAATTTGCGGCAGCACCCAAACGGTGGAGTCAAGTAGAAACGGAACTGAAAAGCGGAACACGCAACAAGATGGCAATGGGCGAAATTCATAACTTGTCTCCAGCAATCACTGGTGAACGAGGGGCTCAATGGTCAACGATCCTCTTGTATTTTTCGATTTAAAGCTTTCGTGACTGCAGGGATTCATCTTCTTGGTTCTGTCGGTAAAGTCACGTAGAATGGAAATAATAAAATAATAAAAATTAAACATAATAAAATAAATTTTTATTTTTATTATTTTATTATTTCCATTCTACGTGACTTTACCGATAGAACCAAGAAGATGAGACCCTCTTGTATTCGCGTTTTCATCGTGCGACCGTGGGGCGGAAGTCCGCGCCTATGTGTCCACGTGGAGGTCAGGGTGTGCCACTGATGAGCGCCGTGTATTGAACCACACGCGCACAAAGTACGAGCGCTGAAAATAACCACGCAGCAGCAGATGCAGCGTGACAAGCGTCATTTGCACGCCGTGGCACTGTGTACGATTCAAATTCATCATTGTAACCAGCCGTGGTCGATCCACTGCTGTAGGTAGGCTGTCCCGAGCCGTGGCTGTCTCCCACGAAATAAAACATGACCCAAATAGACGAGTATCGTACCATAACATACATCTCGTTGTTGGGTTTACACAATTCCAAAGCAGTAAACGTTTTAAAATGTTACATGGCATAACCATGACGACAGCACAAGATTAACGCGCAGCCATGTCGTCAATTAACTGCTGAGTGAGGGTCTATGCACGCTGCGTCGGTCATGGGCATTGTTTGACCACACTTCAACCACGCTGGTCAAGTGTGGGCTTGGTGAAGTGGGCAGGAGGGCACAGCTCCGGTTCAGATGTCACTCGACCGCCGCTGATGATGATGACCGTGGCTGGGAATCAAACTGAGCTGGCTGGGTAATTCATAATGCAGTGAGATAACCAGGATATACAAATGCTCTACCAATGTCGAACTTCGTATGCCCGACGGGGCGTTAGAAGTCGATTGCGCGTTCAATGGATAATTATTATCATCAGCAATTGACTTGCTCTGCGTTATATATCACGCGGGTTAGAGGGCTGCACGTGTATACCGAGATCTGGTATATAAAGGAGATGGCGACCGATACCGATGACTGCATAACAATCTTCAAGAATGGATAGAGAGCTGACATTTGCCGCAACGGTCGTCGAGATTATGCGCGTAACTGAGAAAAAAAAAACAGCAAAAAATACCCCCAGAAACATGCAAAATTGCATTTTCGAATTTGATTCCACAGAATTGAGGGCGCGAAGATCTTCGCTCGGAGGGCAATCGATCACTCGGCCTCGAGTTGCTGCGGCGCTTTCGACCTCGAGCCAGAACACGAACCACAATGATGCGATCCGCATCACCGGTGGGTGAACCGAGTATTTCGCCTCGCCCAGAGTGCGACCCTCAAGCCGACAGAAAGCGGCCACTGTTAAGCGCAACGAACGGGGAGACGCTTGCTCCGACCACACAACAGAGCGAGCACACCGTAGCGGCGCTCTGGGGTTTGAAGAGAGCAACGGGCAGAGAGAGAGAGAGGCGTCGTTCGCCCGCAACTGCCGATCTCCAACATGAAGCGATTGCGAGCCGTAAGCCACGTGTGGTAAGATGCTCGTGGCGACGAAGTGATAACGGTGGGCGCGGCGCTTGGCAAATGAACAAACACGCGTGGCGCCGGTGGTCACATGCACGCGCGCGCCTTGCTCACTCGCGGACTTTCTGGCCACGTCGCAAACAACAACAAAACAACAACAATAACAACAACAACAAAAGCGGAGCTTGATTCTTTTGCAACGACTCGCTTGAAGTTCATTTTGGCATTTCGCCTTCGAGCCGTGCGACGCCACCGCGCGTCGCTTTCGCGGTTGTTGCTACTACTGGCGTGGGGTGGGGGGGGGGGTGTCCGACGTTTCGGTCACCAACAGAAAGCTTCCGGCAACAGCTGAAGGAAGCTTGCGAGCTCCTTAGCACATGGGGGCCAAAAAAAAACGCCGGGTCCATCGTTTCCGATCAAGACGCGGTACAACCAGAAAACACACGCGGGAGCGATGGAGCGTGCGATTTTCAAACGCGAATCTGTCCTCGGCTGAACCATCGCTTAGCAGTATGTGTTGTTATAAGGCCATGCACATCAGTGTGCATACGGCGTATTGTCTGTCGATATGATTGACATTGTCTCTGCGCGAGGCTGCGATGTTAGCCAACGACAGGTGGCGGTAGCGCAGTGGATTATTGGATCTGTCGGTGCGTAGCTTTGAGAGTGAACTCCTTGTAACCGTGGGTTACCTCCCATAGGAAGCCACACGTTTGCGAATGGAATCGAGCAAACATCCCAGTATAGAATTTACCCTCCTGGAGAGAAAAAAAATCAGTCTTCAGACTTATCGTGAGGCTTTCAATGGTAAATTGAAGGCATTATTTATTATTAATTCGAGTATTATTTTGGGTTGAGCGGTTGAGCAGTGGTCAGCGCACTGCGATATCAACTCGGTCAACCGAGTTCAATTCCCGGTCACGTAGAACATGAGTGGCGAATGTAATCTCAACCGATCCTAAGCCGCCCGAGCGTGGTGAAGTATGGTCAAACTTTGCTCGATGACTAACACGGTCTGAGTGGGCATTCATCCAGCAGTGGACTGACAAAGTACTGTAATCGATTCTAGATTTGAAGCTTTCGTGACTGCAAGGATTCATATTCTTAGGTTTTTCCGGTAAAGTCACGTAGGTAAAAAAAATTAATTAAAATTAATAAAAGTAAAATAAAAATAAAATAAAAATCACGACGTTTCGGAGGCAACACAAGCTTCCGTTTTACTTTTATTAATTGGATTTTTTTACCTACGTGAACCGAAAAAACCTAAGAATACTGTAATCGAATTTATTATTATTGTAGCTTCACGTTGCCCCTGTAAAGATCTATTTTGTATCAATGGACTTGAATGATTCATTGGAGTGATTACTGGTTGCATCATCATTTACATTTGTAATTCGCATTTTTTTGTTGCAGGCAAGGCCCACTGAGCTATGTATCTATTACTTCAGAAGCGACCTGGACAACAAATGATAGCTCAACGAAGCGGCTTATCGTCGTGCGGAGATGCATAGCACCCAAAAATACTCTCCAAGCAGAGGACCCGGAGATAAATCCACGCGACCAACGGCGGATGAACGTGCAAACTCTAACCGTACGGGCCCGTCAGGGTCGGGGTCGAACCCACAACCTCCTGTATACCTGGCGAGGTAGTAAACATCTCGCCACCTTCATCCGTAGATCCCAATAATAGCATGGGTGCATACATTGCTGTGTACGTGTAACTAACATGCTCAGCATTCCGCGTTCACCCTTGCGATCTATATATGTGATGCGAAGCTGCCTTTAAAATGTGTTTTTTTTTGTAAATGAAAAACCAACACATAAAAGAGCCATATCCCCCGTATCCCACCGCCCCCTTGCCCATGTGTGGTGGTCATGATTGACACACACGCGCCACAACCAGGGGGAGGGTTAGAAACCGGTCCAGACCGGTTGGGCCAACGGCGGTTGGAACCCCTCTGAGGGGAGGGGGCTGGGGGAAGCTACGATCCCCCAGAACCCCGCCCCTCAGGGAGACAGAGTATATAAGGCGGGTCCCTGAGAGCGCGAGTCAGTCCGTCTCAAGCCGAAGCCAGAAGCTGCCGGAAGAAGAAGAAGACCTTGGACCCCAAGCCGCCGACGGCCTTCTAAGGGCCGGGGCTCAGTGTGGTGCTAGTGGTCGTGGGGTGAGGACCCTGAGATTCCCTCGGCCAGCGGTGGGTCAGCCTCCCCTAGGTCTAGCCAGCCGGAGGGCTGGAGTAGAGAGAGTTGTAGGTACGATAGCCCCGGAGGCTGTACCTCCCCAGGTTGTGGTTGGAACGGGCCATTACCCCTTTGTGTTAGGGATTAGTGTAAACTGTTGGTAAAATAAACCGTGTTGCCTCTACGAAGACTCCATCTCCCTTCAAGAACATTACACATACATTAACTCCCGTCTCGGTCAATCCACACTACCGGAGATCATTCCCCGTCTCTCCCAACCCCTCTCTCACACGACTTGTAAATACACCCCCCCCCCCCAACTTACTGTAATCAAAACAACACGTTCTGTCGTTACAAAACATGCCAGCAACAATAAAACAAGTACTATATATATAGCAGTTAATTGGCACTTCATCATTTTAGTTTCCACGTCGCTTATCTGGGGGTGGAGCGGTGGTGCACTGGTTAGGTCACTGCGATATTAAGCTGGCGAGATCAGTTCGCGGCCGCAGCTCATGTCGGTTGCGAATTGATATCTGAACTTGGTCCGGGGAACCCCCTCCCCCCACCCCCTCCCCCCACCCCCCTCCCCCACCCCCTCCCCTACCCCCTCCCCTACCCCCCACCCCCACCCCCTCCCCTACCCCCTCCCCTACCCCCCACCCCCTCCCCTAACCCACACGGGAAGTAGCGTAAACAAATCCTTACCCTATACCCGAAAGGCGTGGGAAGACCCTTAACCTGCAATGGATTGGCGTTGGTGGAAAATTACAATGAACTGGATAAGCTTCGCGGATTTCTAGAATACCACCTGGGGCAAATTGTAGTTTAAACTAAACGTGTAAATTTTTTTACCAGGTACAGCCCATTGAGCTAGTGAGCTCTTTTTCAAAAGCGATCTGGCCACAAATCATAGCTCAACGTGGAAATTTATAGCAGCCAAATGCCCTAAACGCACGTTTCTAAATGTGGAGGGAAAACACTGGAGGAGCCGGAGAAAATTCACGCGACCACGGGAAGGAACATGCAAACTCTAAATGTACGGGCATCGTCAAGGACCGGGATCGAACCCACGCCCCCCTGTATACCAGGCAATATATAACGTCTCCCCACCGCGGCGCCCATGGGAGTTTTGGCCGGGCTGTAAAAAGGGCTCCGTGGTCCGGACCGCGCTTACGAGCGCGTTCATTCACTAGCATTCGTTTTGCATAGATGTGCGCCGCGTGTTGAATGGGGACAGTGCCTTGAATCGAGCCGCCACAAGTCTCGCAAAGCGGAGGCTAAGCCAGCTTAACCCCGACCCCCGTGTGTGCGTAGTCGCGTTCACGGAGGGTCACGCTGCATTTCGTTAAAAGTGCGGGCGTGGTCTGTGACGTGCACCTGATGCCCACGCAGTGGCTTGGTTTCTCAATTTATCATAGAATAGTTTTCGGGGTCCCCTAAATCGCCCGGACCCCGTCCCCTACCACGACAGCTGGGAGCGGCGGGGAGGGGGGGGCAATATATGTCCGAAGCTCAGCCATGGACATATCTGGCAGAAATCAATTCCTCTGTCCACGTATATTGAATTGTAATATAATGATTATGAAGGCCTTCCGACGCCGTGTTGCTCATGGGGGATGATGGATCGTACTACGTTGCACCACGCTGGTCAGGTATGTCCCCAGATTGCTTAAGTTGTGGAGGTGCGGGTGGAACAACCGGTTCAGATGCTGCCACTTATGATGCTAGCCGTGGCCGGTAATCTAACTCAGGTGGCCGTGAGTTGGAGTCTGAGAGCATGTGTATTTCAATTAAGGATAGAGGTGGGAGGGTGTGTTTGCGGTGTGTCTTCCCACGTGGCTTATTTGAGTCGACAATTTTTATTGAGATCATGTGCGTGCGTGTACGCGCGTGTGTGTCCCACGTGAGGCTTTGCAATTTGAATCAGCGCGCGCTAAATACGTCACGTGCGATACACACACACACACACGTGTGCCCCCAGATGGCGAGCAGCGGAGGGGACGTGATTACCAATCAACAGGCGCGTGCAGCGTCTAATAGCGACTTAATTTGCATTTGAATGCAGAAAGGTAGAGATGGAAAGGCGTACCGTGGTGTATTTCGAGTCCTTGGGATTTGGAAGGCCATCTCCGATGCAAATGATTTGTTAATGAAGCGGCATGCGTGGGGAGTTAGGCAGTGGCACTGCTAAGTGGCTCGGATTATTTCACTTGGACGTGGTGAGTGAGTCAGTTGGGTGCAGGGCTTAATTTTAGCAGGAAATATTTCCCTACTCCACTCCCCCACCAGATTAAGGGGAGGGGAGATGATGCAGGGGGGAGGGTTATGGATCCGGATAGGGGCCCGCAGAATATATTTATTGAGAAATTACGCATTCAGTGGGCGAGATCACAGATTCGGACATGAACCTCCGTGCTAAAAAGTTGATGGACTGAGTATCTCTGCACATGCAAGACAGGGGAGTGCCTTCATTCATTGCAATCGTCCTTTATTGATTCTCTTCCCGCTGTTGTTTGCGATTGGTGCTGCCTTATTAATGCACGTGCTCGGAAATTCACTAAAATTACGTTCGCGCACTCTAAACATCTGCAAAAACAAATAAGACATACAGTACTGCAAATATTTTACAATGCGTAGTAAGGTACATGCATATATGACCATATGTTAATTAAATGCGCGACTTAAACGTACAAGTGTGATGGAAACAGTCCCATAAACTCTACAGAGGTTTGTTCACTGCGTTAACATAACAACTTAAATGTGTTTTTTATCTGACCTGCACAACAAGCACAACATATTGGCTTGCACTGCAACTGCGCATCGTATAGGGCTCGCATTATATTGTCAGTCCCTGTAAGAGACTCGAAGACTCGGTGGGTTTCTTGTGAAATAGTCAATCGAACAATGGCAGTGTTTGTTAAATAAATCGTCGCCACGTGCAGCGAAAATAATTCACGCAAATTGTGGGCGTCACAAAACTACACGGAGGCGTAATTTCCCCATCTTGCGACGCGCGCGCATTTCGGCTTTCGAAGCCCCCCCACCATTCCCAGGACAAATTAGAATTGTTTGACTAATGCACAAGAACACACCGCCGGCTTTCTAAATCGCCTAATGACTCACTGTTCAATTGTTACAGAGCAGCGCACGTGCGATGGCGGGACAAACGACGCGCTGATTTCGCACGCGTCAGTTAGACAAGTGCCAGTGTTTGTCATTAAAGCATGTACGCATAGGCACAAGTGCTTTTAGCAATGTAGAGCATGAATGTGGCTGACAGTATGCGCGTGTATGTGATCAAGGGAAGGAGGGGTGTTTTCAGCGAGGTGTTTGCGTGTGGTACTGGGCACGATGGCCTATTTGCAATCGGCGTGGATGCCAGACGAAATTAATTTTCATTACATTTTAGAATTGTTTCCTCGTGTTCATTAAATCGATGCCGTCATTTTAAATCGCCTTTAATATGCGACTTAATTTCTACCTTTGTACATCGCCGTAACATGCCTTCATTTTAAAACGATCCGAGCATATGTATACCTACCTATAGGCCAATTGCATGTGTATATATACACACACACACACACACGTGCCATTGTATAATTTTGCCTGCCACATTGAGGCCGTGCAATTTAACTTTCGCCTTGCGCTAAATGAACACACAATTGCACGGAATTTATTGTATATTTTTCGCTACCGCTGACGGTGCAATACTTAATGCGCACACCGTGTACACACGCACACGTAACGTGTGCTGCGTTGTTACGCACACACACAAACAAGCTCGCACACTGCAACAATGTAACATTTGGTGACAGACGGCAGACAACGTTGCGCGTATGAAATACACAACTGCAGACGCACGTGGAAGGCATTTGCGAAGCTAACGGGAAACGGTGGGCACTCGATCTTTGGACCGAGCCATCGGTGGTGGGTCTCGTGTCCTTGCGGGTCCGTGCCTCTCTGACAGGTTGGGTGACGTCCTCATCAGGCAGACGGCGTTCTTGTTATTCCGTCTCGTGGCACCTTGGGGCAGATCTGAAGATTGAGTTTAAAGTCTCAACCGAGGAGCACACGGGAGGGGGAAGAGCATCCGCCACCGCTGCCGGCGCCGCCGAGATGAACGCCTTGAACTTGACCCATGTCACGGCGATTTGACAGAGTTGTTACCGCCAGGCAAAGGAGGCATCGCCCCTACACGTACTGAACAACATGCATATGCAAGGGGTTAGTGTTGGCTATAAGCAGTCAAATGCTGTCCATGCAGTATCGTACAGTATGTATGGATACAGTATACACACACTACAGTACAAACTACTGCACATCGACTGAACGATACGTGCGCGTAATTGCTGTGTGTTGCTGCGAAGTTAATATTATTACTGAAGCTAACGTTCATTGTCAATAAAAATGGAACCGAACGTGTGTTGTACGGTAAAAAAAAATGTTGCAATCGTATGAAAATAAAAACATACAAAACGTAGTTGCATTCGAACTAACAGAAGCGTACAAAAGGTGCGTGTAAATATATATACTGTCCACAGACACACACAAAAAACCAACATATATATACTGCAGTATAGCTGGATGATGCTTTAAAAAATACTGTCGTATCAGTCAATGCTAAGAACAGGGGGGGGGGACTTGCGCATGCACACGGAGGATGCAGCAGGAGGAGGAGAAGAGAGGCGAGGGAGGTGCGAGCTTGTGCTCTGCTCCCGGAACCAGACGCGTGCACGCGCTCGGTGTGGAATGAGGACGTGCCTTATACGGGCATACAAAGGGAGCCGCCGCCAGATCAAAGAGACCGCACGGCCCCGCCTCCAAATCCCGGCCCCGGGGGCAGCAGCCAGTCGTATCCACGACAACGGGGTTCTGCCCCCCCCCTCCTCCCAACACACACACACACACTCCTATCCCTCCCTCCCCTCCTTCCAATCCTCACATCCACACGACCGCCAAACGAAGGCCAGAACCACCCACCCATCCACTTCTCTTGCCATGCGTCTTGCGCGTCTCCCATCGCACGTTCACGAGCTAGTCCACCCGCACCCACGTCCGTATCTCCCACCCACCACCACCACCGTCCAAAACCCACATCTTATTCACTCATCCGTTCTCTCATCCCCAAAGGCACCCCCTCCCGTCCCTCCCCCTTCCCCCCAGCCACCCCCCACCTCCCACCCTTAGCTCGAGAACAGTGCAGATTTCTCCCGTGGTGGCTCTGGAGAGAAATATTTTTTTTTTGAAAAAATTCGAGCCATGCAGGCAGTTGAGTTGTCCTTTTGCCAAATCTGCGATTTTCTTTCTTCCCTTACACTTTTTCTTGGGTTTGGGGGTTGGGAAGAGGTGGTGGTGGTGAAAGATTTGAGCTGACCGGCGTCAAGAAACACGAGTTTTATGGTGGTGGCGAACAGGTAACGCCTTGATGCGTTGCTTTATCGGGTGGCGCTCAGATTTGTCGCGACTTTTAATTACCCAAACAATTCGCGTTGTCACCACTGTATTTGGGAAGCCCTTTACGGAACGACCCATTCGTTTGGGGTTGTTTGAGCTTGCCGTATACCTCTGCCACATTTGAGTCCGCGTGGAGAGCTTTGAGCGCAGGACGAGTGGTGTCGGTTTGAGTGCAGATGCGACGGCTTTTAGCGGTCAAAAATGCGACGTACAAAGAAAGAGAAGAAGCATTCTCAACAAATAGCAAATAAATGGCGTTTGCATTTGCGAAGAAGGAAGTGCGGTGGAGGGGGGAGTCGATTTCACAATGCGAAGCAACGGAAAGATGTTAAAGAACTGCGTAATTTTAGATACATTGCACCCAGTTGCTCAACACTAACTGTGCCGTTCCTATGCGCCATACACGTTAGAAACACACCAACACCCAATTCATTCCTTGCGATAACTAATATTGCAACACGTGGCAGCGTCAAGTTGGGTAACACGTGGCAGTGTCAAGTTGATCGGTACCTCAAATGTATGCCAGTTTAAGGGCATTAGAATGCTCGTGTAAAAGAAACGAATAATTTACAGCCCTGTCTCAATCCACTGCTGGATGAAGGCCCCTTCTGGACGCCGTGTTTTCACCATACTTCTCCATGTTGGTGAGTGTTGGTTGGAGAAGTGGGGGAAATCCCGGGACCGGTTCAAATATTACCGTGTCAGATATTGCTCGCCTCTGATGTGAGCACAACGCCACGGACCGCGAAACCACTGCGCCACCGCTCCACCCGTATACTTGCTGTGTACGGTTGCAAGATTCTAGCGCGCGCCTTGTGACACGATAGCGCGTGGAGGTTTTGCATGAGCAGGTCGGGGTAGGCTATCGCAGGTCCGTGCGAGTTCGAAGTGACGGCCTGGCTCTCTGTATAGTAGAGGCTTTATCAGAGTACCCCAAGTGTGCCCACAAGCCCACAAGTGACATAAGACCACCATACATTTTTACAATAACTTCCCTCAAACGAACTTCCTTCCTTCAATAAAAACAAAGGGTCCCTATACTCTTCACAAATGTGCTTTATTTTGGCTGGCCTTTAACAGTTCCCCCCACACACACACACGCGCGCACACACGCCCACACATTGTGCGTGTGCGTGCGTCCATATGACTTACCAAAAGCATTTCAAAACGGGATGTTAAAAGTGTGCACGTGCCGACACGAATCTTTCATCTTCCCATGCAACCGCTCGTGTTAAAGTGTGCGAATTACCACTCAACAGAATTTGGAACAATACCGCACGCATCGTAATACGAGAGTATCGCGTGTGCCACTCTCGTGCCAAATGAAATCTGGAATTATTCCATCCAGGAGATGGAGCGACAAAATTAACTCGTGTGCAGGATGCTTGGCTGGAATATTATAATCATCGCTACGTCGTGAGAAACTGTGGACAGTTTGGGGCGAAACCTTCATCTGGATTGACCATAGGCGATGATGGTTATGTTATCAAACGTATACTGCACGTTGATGTTCTTAAACACCAACACGGGGTTACAATGTCGACTCAGCGTGTACACGTGTGTGTCTTTGCGAGACGACCGCTCTTCAAACTTTTCTCAACTGCGTAACATGCAGAATAATGTATTTGAATGTTAAAAGAAAGGTATTTTCCCGACATAAGTGGCCGTGGCTAAGCAGAAAGCGTGTGCCTGTTCAAAGGGGCGCACTTTAAACGCACTCTTCCACAGCTGACCAGACAGTCCACAGGCACGCTCGCTCTATCGGGGTTACGCCTGAATTCCACATTGACGCGGACAGTCGCGTTCAACGAAACGAAGATGATGGCATTAGATACCAACAAAGATTCACCCGCACAACATCAAGTGCTGTTCACGAGCACCCGTGAGGGCCGGCACGGCACACGGGGGGGGGGGGGGGAGTAGGGGGTGGACAGTTCCACGCCCGGCCACCTTTGTCTCCCTAGTGGCGCTGCATGCACACCGCACCAAGTACTGTGCTCATTTGGGGAGGCCCAAGTCCAGTTTCAGATAACCCGTCGCCGGTGTTGGCGGCCGCGAGCTGGAATCGAACTAGGGCCATCGGCGCAACGCGCTCACCGTTACACCGCCCTTACCATTGCACCACCACCACCGTGGACACACGCACACACGCGCGCACACACACGCACACACGCACGCACGCGCACGCACGCACACACACGCACACACACGCGCACACACGCACACACACGCGCACGCACGCGCACGCACGCGCACACACGCACACACACGCGCACACACGCACACACACGCGCACGCACGCACACACACACGCACACACACACACGCGCACGCACGCGCGCACACACACGCGGCACAGTCCATCGCCACCGCCAGCCAAGCCCCAGCGAGTTCGCGGACCATGCGTGGAGCAGCAGCAGCAGCAGCAACAACAGCGGCAAGCAGTAGCCTTGGAAAAGACGTGGCGGCGGGGGGGGGGTTTGGAGGAGGAGGAGGAGGGGCTAAATAAATAAATAAGTCGCTCAAGCGCAGCGGCAAGCGGCGGGCTGCGGGGACATCAAAGTGCCGCGCGAGCAGCGGCTCCATTGGCTGCGATGGAGGCGCCGCACGTGACGTGCGGGCGTGAGGGCTGCCGCGTGCCGCGAGGCTGCTGCCATGTGGCCTCGCAAGCCTCGTGCCTCCTCCTCCTCCTTCTCCCTGGAACTTATTGCACGCGATTGTTGCGCCGCTCTCACTGTACAACACTACCGCCACCAGACACACGCGCACACAAGCACAACCACACACTTCCACTTTCTTTTGTGTGTGTGTGTGTTTTTTTTGGCCGTGCCTCTGTGCCCTTTGACGCGTGCGTGCGTGCGCGCGATTCCACGTAGCGGTGGTCTTCTTGGGGTGGACGTGGTAGTTGGTGGGGTGGCTTGTCTGCTTTGATCTCTTGTGGGTTGTTGTTGTTGTTTTTTGTTGTTGTTGCTTGCCGAGACATTTAACTCGGCCTCTTTAATCGCTGCTTCGTAACGGGGTTGTTGTCCTACGTACGGGTACGCGCCCGTCCGTTGCGTACATGTTGTTTTTGTTAACGATTATGAGGTAAATATTGCGCTTGGGTTTTTTTTTACGAGCTGCCCTTTGCTTGAGCCAGGATGCACTGCAGACAGGAAGCTGTGTGTGTGTGTGTTTGGTGGTGGTGGTGGGGGGGAGAATCTCTTTAAGACGAACGACTGGATTTATAACTGTGTATATAGTATGGCTCGGTGTGAGCTTTGCAAACGTTGGCATGAGAGTGCCAGACCAACGTTTCTGGTGTGGTTCTGGACACAAAACAAGGTGACTGCAGTGCACACACACTGCTGCCCCCCACCACCGTCCTAGCTCATTTACACTGCTTTAGTTGGTTAAATACAAATACAAAAAAAGTGCCATTTCCACGGGGAAATTACGATAGCATTAACAATTGCAGGCATGGAATGGTTCGCGTTAATTTCGGTGAAGGCACCCTGTCGAACTTGAGTAGACGACGGTGTATTTGGGGGGGGAGGGGATTAACATTAAGAACACAGCCGTTAGGTGCGAGCAAAAGCAAAGTTTTCGTAAAAGTAAAAGTTGGTGCAGCAACTTTTGCGCAACTGATGCCGCAGCCGCCGCATTTGTACGGATGGAATTGAATAACCGTACAAGTTGGGATACGATCCCTAGAAGAGCCAACATTCACGACTGTAAATTACCGGTTGGGCTGTGATTTTCAAAGGGGTAAAGTTTTGGGGGATGGGGATGACGCAGCTGCTACCGCCTTTGGAAGCCGCGTCAACCCGACTCGCCTGACTATCTGGGGAATCATTACGTGGTCGGTGGCCGCGGTAGCTCCCAGTCCTTGTACGCACGCATCCCCTGGGTCCGATGGTAATGGAAAAAAAAACCATCCCGCAAACTGCACCACCAAATCGGATCCAGCTCTGGGTTCATGGTCTTTGGAAGAACTCACCCTACACCCACTACTACCCTTCCCCCATCACCACACCCTCCCCTCCACAACCCCCATCATCACCATCATCATCCTCCTCCCTACACCCCCACCCCTCCTCCCCTTCCTCACTACCACCAACCAAACCACCCACCCACCCACACCCGTGCAAACGCCCGCCTCCTTTTACTCCAGGAGAGCGGGACCCGAGCCAGCCCCAGTCAATCAGGCTGTCAATCACTGTCGCGGCGCAGCCCTTTGATGTCGGGTGCGCGCACGGGAGCGCCGAGTCGGGCGCATTGATCGCGTGGCCTCCTCCCGCCAGGTTTAACCCCTTGTTCGTCTCCGCACAACCGGCTTCTCGCTCGCCCGTCGCCCGCCCGGAGTCTGCTGGCTGCGACCAACGCGACCGGGGCCGCACGACGGCGCAGAGCCCTCCTCCTCTCCGCCTCGACGAGGCTTGCTGCCGCACCACCACCACCAGCAGCAGCCGCAGCCGCTCTCTCGCCCGGCTTCTGCCCAGCTTCGTGAGCAGGAGAGACCGAGAGCCACCCACCCAGGGGCTGTGGACCCACAAACGGCGGCAGGTAACAGCGGCCGAGCGCAGGAGCACAACTCTACAAGTGTACATCTCCAGCCCTCCCTTCCCTGCAGCCCTACCCACATCCACGCCAACATCTTCCCCCCCCCACCCCCCTTCGGCGTCGGCTGCTTGGGGGCTTCCCTTTTCCCTTTTGAGTCCAAAAGTTACCCGGCTCGAGTCCCCCCCCGACCACCTCTGCCTGCCCCGCCTGGAGGAGCAACCATGCCGCAGCTTGCGGCGGCGACCGCGGGGCCCGAGGAGCTGGGAGCTAGCGACGAGATGATCTCGTACAAGGACGAGGGCGAGCAGGAGGAGAAGGCGAACGAGAACGCCGACGTGGAGCACGACTTGGACGACCTGAAGTCCTCGCTCGTTCACGAGTCGGAGAGTCGTGGAGGCAGCGGCTCGGACGCAGAGGTGGGTCTGGAGGAAGGTGGAGGGGGGGATGAGTGCGGGTGATGGAGGAAGGACGCTCAGTCCGCCATCATCATCATCTACTATCACCACCATCATCTTACTGCCACCATCACCCGGCGAGTGAGTTTGCTAGTGATGGAGGAAGGACGCGCACAGTCCGCCATCATCATCATCTACTATCACCACCACCATTATCATCTACTATCACCATCATCATCTTACTGCCACCATCACCCGGCAAATGAGTTTGCTAGTGATGGAGGAAGGACGCTTAGCCCGCCATCATCATCATCTACTATCACCATCACCACCATCATTATCATCTACTATCGCCATCACCACCATCATCATCTTACTGCCACCATCACCCGGCGAATGAGTTTGCTAATGATGGAGGACGGACGCTTAGCCCGCCATCTACTATCATCATCATCCACTATCATCATCATCTACTATCATCATCTACTATCATCATCATCTACTATCGCCACCACCATCATCATCTTACTGCCACCATCACCCAGCGATTCGAACTCGAGTCACTGCTCGGGTGCCAGGTAAGGTTGTGGGGTTGGGGGGACGACGACAACAAAAGTTGTCTAGGGTATAAATGATGTCGGCCACGCGATCTCTTGCTCACTTCGTCACCGCAAGCTATTAGCGACCGAGCGGGACACGCACACGGAGTGATGGCAACACGAGGATGCAGTCCGCCCTCTCTCCGCCTCGAGCTATAACAATATGCAGCAGTGGATGTCTCTAGTTGTGCACTTATTGAGTTCTAGAACAAGACGATATGGGTGTTTTTTTCCCCTTTCCTTCCGTGCACTCCATCGTGATTTAGACATTTTTAATGCGTGCACATTTTAATGGCGATCCCATCGCATTCTAAAACAACATTTTATAGGTTTACGCATTTAGCAAATCGTTGTCTCCGGAGTGTGTGTGTGTGTATGATGCGTGGTTGTTCTCAATGCGGCGTTAAATCGGTTGAGCTCGAAAACAAAGGATCCAGGTGTGTTGCGTGTGTGACACCTTGAGGGCGGATAAAAGCCCTGGGTGTGGGTGGTGTGTAGTAAGGCCGCAGTAGCAGCGTGCGAAGAGTTCACAGGATGGGATTAAACACCTTTTGCTTGCGTGGTCACTGACACTCGTTTATTTCTCGGGGGGGGGGGGGGGGGGTCTCCATTGAGACGGACGACGATTCCGGTTCCAACCTTACCACCTCCTCCTAAACGTTGTTGACATTCGGTATTTTGTTGTGTACTTCATACCTCTGGCAAGCCCTTATCCAGTGGCCCTACCTTATTTACAGACAAATTCAGAACTTATTGGTCACCATGTGGGCCCCCTTATACATCTCCAACGTGCATCCTACAAAGTTCCCGTCACAAGGGGAGAAACACAAAGGTGACATGTTTTTGTGCCCGTATTGAGACGGCTGTACCACCGTATGGACCTGAAAACTCAATTTCCCTGTACAAGAATACGGGGTAAACCGGTATGGGATGACGGCTATGGCACTGTTAGCCAAAACATGTTGTACCCTAACTGGCTGATCACAAACCGATCACAAAACTTGACTGTACGAAAGATAGTTTAACCATGAACGAGGATATTTTCCACGTTGCGTAGTTGTCCGAAAGCATCTTGAAGGCGCTTTTCTGTCCACGAGGAGATGGTTACGATTCGAGGGCAGAGGTGAAACGAGTTCAGTTGTATGCAGGACACCTAAAAGCCGCACCATTTATTTAGTTGCATTCGCTACTTTTGCTTCCTCGGTTTAAAAAACCAAAATCTCCAATGTATGTTTTGTTTAATATGTTTCTAAGTAACCTCGTGAAAATACGACAATCGGCCGCGTTACGCAAAAAAGAGAAAAAATGAACGGTCAATAGTTGTGTACGTTTTGGCTGCTATATTTGTTGTCTAATGTTATCGTGAAGTCGTATACATACATACTTCTAGGCCGCGTGCAGTATTTGTACGATTCGCCTTTATATTAAAATGCAATACTTTGAACGGTAATTTAAAGACAATCTTCGTGCAAAACGAATACATCACATCATTATACACACTCTGATTGCGCAACATTGGGTACTTTATACAACACGTGTATGTTAATAGTACAGGACAATGTCGCATACTCCGACATACACAAATAAAAAAAACTGCGTAGCGAACAAATACCGAGCAGTTTGACTGCAATTACACCTGGGTATTTACGAATTTAAAAACGTTTGTGTGGACTGCAGTGATTTTATTTATGCAGCAAGGCGGCGGTGACGTATGGGTAAGGCCTTTAAACTTTGCGTGCAGTACACAACTCACGTGCGCGCGTTTTTTCACAGCCCTTCGGAGTGAGTGCCACTGAATGTCGCCTTTAAACGCGTTTCCAGGGGCTACCTACGTTCGCATGCGTGCGTGCGTGTATTTACGTGGCACTGGTGAGACAAAGGCGGCCGTGCGTGGTGCTGACCGCCCACCCCCCCCTCTCCCTCTGCCTTGTGTGTGCCTTGCCGGCCTTCATAGCTAACAGCACTTGCCCCAACAGGTATGCTAAGGCTACACGGGGGATCTTTATCTTGTGTATTTGCGCTTGCGCCCTTGTGTGTGGGTGTTCGTTGTCAATGCAGGGTGATGGGCGCCCGCAGACGTTTGACGGTCGGCGCATGGAAGACGATGGTGAGTCGTGCACAGATGTCATTATTAACTTTAAACACCCCCCCCCCCCAATCTCTCTCTGCTCCCCGTCCCTCCCCCCACCACAAATTTGGTGTTCGCTTAACACAGGCCCCTTCCAAACTCTGTTGCCCACGGGGGGTCCAAATCTAACAACCATTAATAAAAGCCGTTGCTGCACTTGTAGATCACTCCAAAACGCCGCACAAACTTCAAAAAACCGCTACCTCCCCCCCCCCCAAAAAAATAAAGACACGGCACAAAGTAGGGAGATTGCAGAGACACCTGTGCTAAGCCACGTGGTTGAACCTGTTAGCTCACCCAGTGGCTTGCGGTTGCTTTGAAGCACTCTGGACTGTAATTAATGCCCTCTTTCCCAAGAAAGTAGTTACACTTAAGACGTTGACAGCGTTTGAAACGTGGTCATGATGCGAATTTTCGGGATGATCACGTTGCCTTTGATGAGATGATTTTTGTTTATTTTCTGGGCGCGCGAGCACGTGCGTGTATTGTTTGCTTACCCGTGTCATAAGTGATGGCATATTGTGCCATAAGTTACATGCTGTTTCTGTAACAACTAACGGAATTCTAATTGCATAACTACGTAACAGAATTTTGTTTTATTTAAAGCCTCACCGAGTTTGAAGACTCTGTTAGGGTCCTGCACGTTTTGCCAGTTCCATTTGAGTGGCGTTTGGGGTGGATACTCGGGCAACTCGCAAAATGAAGGGGGATAACGCTAAAATGGTTGTGCACAGATAGCACCAAGAATCCACTGTGCGATACAGCCATCCCATGCCCCCCCCCCCCATCCGATTTTCTGACCAGGGCTCAACCCTGCTCAGCATCTTGAGATTTGACGAGTTTTTTTGGGGCGCACATTTGTGGTATTTTTTTCTGACGTGTCGTGCGCAAAACTTGCACACAACTCGCGCGTGCACAGCTCCACACTGGTTGCGTTGCGCGTACCTCGCTCTCCGCCTCCCTAGGTCGCCACCGGGGTGAAGGCCACCTGATCAGCTCCATGTACACCGGGTTCCCACTCCTCATGCTGCCTGACCTGGGCACCCCGTGTCTCTCCCAAGGCGCACTTTCTCCTCCGGTACGTGTCGGACAAACCCACCCCAAAATATCACGTACCCCTCGACCGAACCTCCCCCCACCCGCCGCTTGTATATGTCGCCCGTTGCTTGTGCGTTTACTTGTCTCTTACAACACGTGCCGTCCTCTTCACCCCCCCCCCCCCCATGTGTACACGTGCTTACCAGCCCGCCTATGCATTGTGCTTTGACTGATAACAGCTTCCTGCCGAAAGTCGGTAGCGACGCAAACCACACGTTGTTAATAGGAGCGCGGGGGGGGGGGTGGCGGCCCCCCTCCCTTCTCTTCCTCTCAACACATTGAAGGGGCCCCTATTGTCAGTGAAAGGGTTGTGTTGTGATGTATTGGGAGGAGCACCCAGGGGCACGTTTTAGCGGTGACCCCTCTCCACCAGTCGGCCACTCTTTCAGAGTATCTGGAGATCCGCGCGTCGTGTTTTCTACGAATGGTTTTGACTTTTTTAACGTCACGATTTACGTGCCGTTCGCACTCCTTAAGTGATGACCCGACCCAAGCATGCTGCTGTGTACAGGGGAGTGCAAGTGCGTGTTAATGTGCAGCCGCTGATGATGATTATTCTCGTCCAGTGTCGTGATCTCTGTCAAGTTCTATAGATGCCTTTGATATTGGTTTAAATGCCTCCCCCTCCCCCCTTTAAATGACGGAACATTATTTTAAGTGTCGTTTTGACCATCATGCAACTCCTCAATAGCACCAAGTGGGTGTTCATGTACAGCCAAAAATGATTATTTAACCGCTATTTTTTAGCCTATGGTTATAGCAATAATAATACAAAAGAACAAGACGGTACCTTTTTTGGTCCATGAATGCTGACCAGTTTTATTTCCATTAGAAGCAGTCATTTAAAATTACCTTATTTTCTTTATTTTATCCTGGCCAGAAGCCGCTGAACTAAAGTACGCATATTTCATTTTAAACAATGTGCGTGGGGTTTTGTTTCTCCCTTTCCTTTATTACTCTGCGATGAAATCAAAGGGCTTTTACAATAAAATATTTACGTGTAACTACATACAGTACTGTTTACATGACCCAAAACATGTCAATAAACCCTAGGGTTACACACACACACACAAATTAGACATGGATGCTATGTAATTGGAGTCGACTTGCAAAGGTTACAAAGTTACCTATTACGGCAATTCTCTGCATTCCATATTTTGCCGCAGCCTCGCTTTGAACACACGTTGGTGTCACGTATCCCAGCCTGTTTTGACGTTCTTTGATCCCGTAGGGCCTGTTGTCACCCATACATATTTGTGAAATTGTCAGCGTAGCCCTTATTCCACGTAGGCCTGCATAAGTGGCAAAAATATAGGGAATTGAAACACTGCTCAAAACAACAGGGAAGCGGAGAGTGGGGTAATCGTTAAGTGTGACTGCGTTCTGTTACAAGGCAGCGGCAGCGGCGGTGGGCTGCTATCAGGCTTATTTTGTTTAAAGCCGGTAGGCCGCTATTCGGGGCCTGATAGACTTGAAGGAGATTGAGCAGGGCAGAACTAATCCACAAATTGTACGCATTGCAACAGGACGCTTGTTTTAGTTTCAGCAGACGAGAGTAATTGTTGGTGGATGTCAGGGTTAAAGTGATTGTGGTTTGTGCATTAACGTTTCGCATTAGCAGCCTGAACATTCGATTTTGTTTTATATGCTCCCGAATAGAAACGTAGCGAATACTGGAACACGACATTGTTAATACTTTGGCAGATTGTCGACTATTGTTGAAGGTATGTTGATATAATAACGGTCTCGTTTTGTCTTTAGCAGAATCGAGCTTGTTGATTAAAAAAACAAAAATATTAGAGCAGCAGTTTAGTTGGTCAGATGATCTGGAGAGATGCCCAATACAGATGTCGTGTGTGATGAGCAAGTGACATATTAATTCCAATTCCTTCGTTTTTTTTTTGTCATGCTCTCCAGGCTTTTATAAAATGTTCACACTTCCACCAATCATCTTGTAGACGTCGTGGCCTAGCTCCCATAGCTATCCAGCTTTTACGCCAGAGATGTTGCGATTTGTATGCTTTGCCTTGTGCAACGACTCAATGTTGCATTCGTCTCTGACTTTTAAACTCGCATCAGTGTTCCTTAAAAAAAATTCTAAGCATTTGTTTGCAGTCATTGATATGACCAGTTGGATCCCTTTGTGCTGTACTGACGTGGTGTGTGAGCATTCCAGATGCTCTCCCACCCCCCCTTCCGCAGAGCCACAAAGATTTACTTTTAGATGGCACAAACTCTGTGCAATCTCCAGTTACCGCTTTCAGCTGCACCTGGTGTCGGGAATTTGTAAAATCCGAGAAATATGTCTCTGCTGGTCAAATGGGCACTCCCGAAAACAAGAGATGTCCCTGGTGTGTGTGTGTACCCCGGCATGGTCCTTGCCATACCACCCCTTCGTGCTCTGTGACAGCCTCCATAGGTGCTTGCTAACAGCTCTTGTCCCAACAGTATACATGCCTGTAGGGATATCTTTGTCCTGATCTTTGTACAGTTTTCTAAATCTGTACGATGATTCAAGAGAGAATAATTTCCACAAACCCCCGATATCCGTTTATTACAAGTACATGGTCAGCATCTCTTCACCTCCACTGCAAGCGAATATGTTTATGGGAAGGTCGGGGTATGCTTTGTTTATCAGGGTTGGGTGGATCAATTGGGAATAATTGATGGAGGATGACATGATGTGGGGATGAAGTGTATTGAGAGATATGTCAGCGGTTGGAATTGAGCTAGATTCTGTCCCTGGAATGACAAAGGTTAGACGCACATTCTTTTCCGCAAAATCTGTAAATGCTTTAATACGCAAACATGCTTGTACACCAAACTACTAAAATGCGGTCTGCCATTGTAGGGTTAATGGTCACTGCTTAATGGTTTTTGTTCAATGTTGAAAGCCATTTCTGTAACTTTTCATATCGCACGAGCAACATATGCTGAGAACAACAACAACAAATGTAATGATTTTCTTAATTTTTGGAGCTTTCGTGACTGCAGAAATTATTCTTTGGTTCTTTCGGTTAAGCCTGATGATGATTGCTTGTGTTGCAATCGAAACGTCGCTATTATTTTAATTTATTATTTTATCTTTAGACGTGACTTAACCGAAAGAACCAAAGAATAATGATTTTCTTGTTTGAAATTACGAAGCTCTTTAATTCCACACAACGGCACTGCCAATCCTGCCAGTTAAGTCAACGTTGTTGCTTGTTAAGGGACAGCGCGGGTCCCTCTTACCAAAACCAACATCCAAAGAGGGAAAGAAAGCGACCACATTTAAAAACAGCAACGGCGCAAAGTTGTTGTTGTTGTTGTTTCTGTGCGTGCACTTCGACTGCATTTGTAAAACAGTCGTTGCTTTGCTTGGCCGATGCATTCGCCGAAAAGTTAGTCAAGCAGTGACTCAACGCTGACGAAGTTGTAACCACGAGGCAGGCTGAGAGGGTTATCGGCTCATGACTCAAAAGGTGTATCGGTTGGGCACACTTTGGGGGAGGGGAACGTACTGAAGAGGGTTGGGGGGGGTGAGAGCATGGCTGGGAGACGGGGAGGGGGTCCAATGTCAGGGTAAAGTGGGGGGAAAAAAACACTGTGGCCTTGTTTTCGTGGGACTTCTTTTCACGCGTGTGTATGTATGTCGAACTTTTTTCGCACTGTACATAGCCAACTGTGCCTATCGAAGGACAACAAACTAAACGCAAAAAGGCACCTCCCCGATTAGCACGGTTGGCTACTTACGGTGCGAAAGAAGTTCCACAAACATTTGTGTGACCAACTTTCCTTTTGCAATTACATTTCATCCAGGTTTAAACTCCAGTAAACCTGTGGCATGGGAACTCGTTATTGCAGATGGCTGAATAGGAATTTCAAATTCCTTTTTTGCGTGCAATACATGAGCTAACACACACCTTGGCCTTATCCAATAACAACGCGAAAACAAACGTATGCATCGACTAGTCATAAAAGAGGCTGTTGCAGTGGAAGAAGTGACAGTGCGTGGGAATAAAATGACAAACAGTGTTGCCTGGTCAAAAATATTCCCCTGCAGTATCTGGTTAATGCGGCTAAGCACGCTGCAGTGGATAAAAATCGCTTGTGGACCTTTTTAAAGTGGTTGGCCTCACATAGCCTCTGTAAACAAACACGGTTCTCTCCCTTGTACGTGGGAGTTGTGGTGCTCCATGTCTGTATTTTACCAAGCGCTGGTGCTATCTGGCGTATGTGTGTGTGTGTTTATTCGTTTATCCCTGCTTTCATGTGCCTCCAATTAGCGCTTCTTTGTTCGTTTGTGAAACGTGACGATTAAACGCACGCCTTCTCGTGCGCGTTTCACTGCGGTGTTGGCAATGGTCGCCGTCGCCCCCCCCCCCCATTCGTCTCTGGAAGAGAGCCACGTCAATGGGATTGTTGGCACAAGCAGGGCGATTCTTAGCATTTGGGGGTCGTCGTTTGGTTGTGAGCATAGCGGAGGGCGCGTGGCCACCGACGTGGGAATGTGGCGCGACGCGCCCTGGAGGTGGCTCGTAGCCAGGTGGCTGCCTCACGGCTGGAGGTCAGAGGTCAGGGTTGCAGTACGTGTGGCCATGTGACCCAGACAGTGGAGTACTCTGTGGGGACTGGGGAAGGGGGGGAGATATGCTTTCCTCGCAGATAAACTAAAGCTAAACTCTTTTTTTATGTACCAGGTAAGGCCCCCACTGAGCTATGTAGCTCTTTGTCAGAAGCAACCTGGCCACAAATAATATCTCGACGAAAGTGGCTTATGTGGAAATTTATGGCAGTCAAATATTCTTAATGCACGTTGATTGCAAACGTGGAGAGAAAAAAGCGGAAGACCCGGAGAAATATGCACGCGACCACAGGGAGATGATGCAAACTCCAAATACACAGCCGTCAGTGATGGGGCTTCACTCGGTGTAATAAATGCACAGCACTCGTTATGCAATGCCCTTTCCCTAGCAAATGCATGATATTCAAATAATTCCAATAATTAGGATTGGCAGTCCTTTGCAACGTAGGCCTCCCTGCGCCGTGTTGGTTGTGTGGGTCGTTTCACCATACTTCACCACCCTGGTCAGTGGGTTGGTGAGTGGGGGAACTCAGGACCGGTTCGGTTAATTCTCGCCGTTCGTTGGCCATGTCCAGGAATCAAACTCGGGTTGCCGGGTCCGTTGTATTGTGTTTCATACTTGGCTGTCTTAGTTTACGTCGTTGGTAGTACATGGTGGCTTTAGAATTGGTAGAATGTTTGTTCAAAGTGACATTATCCAAATCTCATTTTCAGAAGCATTTGCCGCATTGTACATCTTTTCCATGAACTGCGCTTGCCTGTACGCCGTGCTCGAATTGTGCCAGTTGTCATGGAAATAGTTAAGGGCCTGGTTTGAGTTTCTTATTGAGCAGTGCTTATGCATCAATCAATAACTCGGAAGGTCATGTAGTGTGGTGACTGAAATATGAATTATGTCGGTAATTGTTGCTATAAATGTTAGAAAAAAACAAGCATGATGTGTAAAAATATAAATAGATACTGTACACTTTTTTTAGTTACCTCATACAATGCTTCTGAATGTTATTATTATTTTTACCAGGGTTTTGGAGATTATTGCCCTGCTGTAAAGCTAATGCAAACTGCTGTGGGTTAAGGGCTTGGCATCTGACCCTTTGAACTGATTTTAACTTTAATTCTTAAAAGCTGAGTGTTTGCATGTGTCTGTGTGCATGCGCTTGAATGAAATGTGTACGTTTGTGGGGAGCAAGAGCCGTGGTTGGCGGACTGCGCTATGAACCGAGTGACCCGAGTTTGATTTCCGGCTAAAGATGACATCAGTGGTGATTCATCTGAACCAGGCCTGTGCCTTCCCCCTACGTCGACTCGGCCTTAAATGTGTACCTGGTATGGCAGTGTGGCAAACTGCATCAACGGGGGAGCAAACGTGGCCAGGCATGGTACTGCCCCCCCCCCCCCATGTGCCCCCTCGTGTGTCCTGCCCATCCTTCAAAGATGCTCGCTAACAGCACTTGCTCTAAGAGCCTGTATAGGCTATATGGGGTGGGGGAGAGGGTGGGGGGGGTCTTTCTGTGTGTAGGTGCATGTGTGAGCATGTGTGTTTCTCTCTGTGATTTTAACAGGATGTGAAAGTTCCCAGTGTAGTTTTAGGTAACGATGATCACTGGCGCTAAGCTGAATGGCACAGCTATGCAAACACGTGGTGCTGTGGGACAGGAAAGCTATCGCCGTGTGTTCCCTCTGCAGGGTGCCCTCGAGTGAAGTTGTGATTTCCCAGCTCCGTTCCCATTGCCCGCCCGTATACGCATCAAGGTTATGCGTCGCATCGGGGAAAAAATTGTGGGAAATATGATGTTGCGACTTTTTTACGCCAAATATGCTACTCTTGGGATGAGAGCGGTAGCACATTGTTCGTAAACCGCACCTGGAATATGAGAACTTGAGTTTCATACCTGGCCAAGGCTTATGTCAGTGTTGAGTGATATCTGAACCAGCTTTGCCCCCCCCCCTCCCTCCCATGCCCCGCCCCCCTTTGCCAACTCGCACTAACCCGCAAGGTGAAGTATGGTCAAACAACATGGTGTGGCAAAGCCTCTATCCAACCTTCGATTGGCATTTTCAGTACCAGTTTGATCTGGTATGCAGAAGTGGTTCAAAAACGGCCACGGGAACAACTCCCCCTTATTTGTTGTATAAAGTTTGAGGTTCCATGATGAGGTTGCCCGTGTGTTCATATTGCTTCTCGGCAACAGGTGACTTGTGCTTTGAGCGTCTACGTGGGCTCTGGCTTGTGCGATGTGCGTGTGTTTGCGCTGACCGAGCCATTAAGACGTCGTACCAAGGAATCAATCATTTAATTGGTTTATCCCATGGAGAAATGTTTTTACAACCACTGATTATATTTGTGTAAATCACATCTCCAGGTGGTTTATGTCAGAGCACTGAAGACGGACACTGCTGCTGGATGAAGGACTTGCATTGCCATGACAGGCATGGGTGGTGTATGGCCATATACCTCACCTTGCTGTTGCAAGAAGGAGGAAGTGCATGATTGTTTGGGATATTACTCGCCACTCAAGTTGGCTATGGCCAGGAATTGAACTCAGGGGGCCAAACCCATTGTGCAATATACTAAGTATCACATCACTGTTCCACCCCGCGATTGATATGAAGGTCTCAAATATGCTAGCTGGTGTGTACTGCATGTGCTACACAATTATGTTGAAATTGAGTTGCTTGACTGTAATACATATGAATGGGATTCTAGGTGAGCAGCATCTTAATTTGGAATGCGAATATTAAACGTTATCGGGCATTTGTTTAGCTGACCCTGTCGTTGGCCGAGTAAACACATGGACCGCTATCTTGCCTATTTCCGAGGGCTGCTCGCTATACTTTAACGTTTCTTAAACGATTCAACGATCGTAGGATTGGTGGGAGCATGATTTGACAAGATCGTGTGTACAGAGCGATAACTATCACGTTAGAGAGAGAGAGCTTCAAGCTCAAACATTTATGAACATTCAATTTGAAGCTATCTGGCATGGACCGTGCAACATTAACACGTGGCTGGTGCATTAACGATAGATCCGTCGAGTTGTAAGGCAGTCGGACGCGGTGCCAGCTCCACCTCGCCTCGCTGGTCCATAATAGGTGCTCGCTCACGACAGTTTAAGTCGGTCACTGCATCGTGCGCTTTTGGATGCCCTTCTGCGGCCATCCAGAACCCTCTTCCTTCACGCATAATAAAGCTACTGGGGCTATGCACTTGGAAATCGACATTGAGAACTCGTGTCGTTGGAACTACTTTTTGTGTTTAGTTTGTCCTTCCCCCCCCTGCACCTCTGGTAAGCACGGTTGGCTACGTACGGTGCGAAAGAAGTTCTACATCTATACAGTTGCTTTGCAACGGTCGAATAATACCAAGAAAAGAGGGCTTTGTGTACACCCAATGCAGGCATACGTGCAGATTTCCATTTACAAAAGGCACTTATGATTGGGGTAGCAGCTGGTAGTCCATTGTGTGACTTGGTGGTTTAGCTATGCAATAGGAGACCACGGCTTGAGGTTAGTATTGCTCTCCAGAAAAGGATTTTTAGATTTTTGCTTTCTGAGCACTGATGCATATACTTACTAAAATCACCCAGGAATGTCTGTCCTTAAAGCTCGTGACGTCACTCCACGTCGACCAGCTCCCCTCATTAATAATCATGAGCAGGTCACGTCACTCCACGTCGACCAGCCCCCCTCATTAATAATCATGAACAGGTGACGTCCTCCAAATGGACACCCCCCCCCCCCCATTCATAATAATTAGTGGCTGACGTCACTCCACATGGGGGGGGGGGGGCGAGGCGCCTCCTCCCCCCTCCTCAGCGTCAACTGACAACCCTCACTACGTCACGTGATCTCTGTAACGCTATTGAGACGTCAAAGTAAAAAGGACGTCGTGATGAACGAGGGATTATAACCTTAAAATGAAATAGGTCTGTGTCACCGCGCCCTTACAAATTGCACACGCATTGATGCAATGAATATCACGTTGCGGTCTGCTTTTCGCTTGCAAGTTTCAGATTTACTGCAATACACCCGTCCTTGGATGGGCAAAAGGTTAGTTTGGAATCGTGGCCCTGTTCCTATATGGCCACCTGGCTACCTACCTCTGTTGGAAGAGTTAAAACAATAATTGGAAATATTTTTTGTACAAGGCCTTCACGGTTAAAGCAGTGGCCCTAGCAGAGCTGTGGGTATTAATGCTCCTCATTGGGGGCACGTTTGTTTCACGTAGTCCATCGGTCACTAGATTATTGCATAATATTCAAAACGTTACGCAATTCCTGACTTTCCAGCCTGCGCAATGTTTTTCCATCGCGATGAGTTTTTCCTCAACGTTTACCGATTTGACAATGAACAAAACAGCGCTTTTATGTTAATGCTGTTGAATTAAGTGCGCCTGCAGCCGCCACTCTTTTTATAGTGCTATTAATGCTGTCGATTTTGAAAACATGTTTTGCTTGCTCAACTTACTATGCAGATCATGTATTCGTGTTTTTAATATCTCTTTCAAGCCCGATTTATTTAATGCAAAGAATAATTTTGCACGAGGACACGTTCCGCTTTCACTCGCCTGCAATCACTGCATGAAATCGCGACTCAACTAAAACTGTGCCATAACCAACGGCAACGCTGTTTATCGTCGTTGACCGATGTCAAGGCTTCAGTCGGACTACGCTCTGATAAAATTTAGAGCAGATTATGCACGCCGCCCACGTGAATCGCAATTTCACAGAAGTTGCGTAATGCAAACATTTTCACGCTTTTTGCCAACAATACTTGGCCTGCTTTAGTCTCGATGTTTTGATTTGTGAACTTAAAATTAGAATCTTAACTCTGGCTAAATTTAAAACGTTGTAGTGGAATTTGTTGAGGGGGGGGGCGAGGGGCATGAAACCATTTGTGCCAACATTGCTATTATCCTCTGATATATCAGTTCTTAGAGGGATGTGGTGCACTTTGTAAGAACGTGAGATAAATTTGTTTATGTTAAACCTTCTCGGAAATGTGACCGTTTGCGAGGGAAACGACGTGAAAAATGTAGCGCCACAAAAGCAGCCGCTGTGCGAAATTTCCCAAATAATTTCACCACCGACATGAAGAGGGGAAGTTCAGCGGGTGGACATTTAGTTTTTACGTTCACATATCAAGTGTGTTGAAAAGTCAAATCGCACGATGGCCCGATCTACAAATACAAAAGTTACATTACAGCGATAACACTACGCGGATGCAAAGGAGACGTTACGGTGGTCCACTCCGCTGCTTCCTGACTCGGTTGTCTGGCTTGACCACCTGGAATGTGATATTGTACTTGGTGCTCTGTATCTACATCAGCCGTACGAGACGAGAATGAATCGCATGATGGCTGTGGGCAGTTATCGTGAGTTTAACACGTAGGAGGCTTTCGCTACCAATATCATCCATAATATTGGGCTTTTGGGTTCGATAGCTTGAATATAAATGTGGCTTTAAACCCACCACCATCCGACACAGCCAATTAGCGAGGTTTGTCACGTAAACGGATAATGCCAATTCGTTACTAGTACAGCACACCGGGTTTAACAACACATTCATATTTACGCGATCTAACCCACAAAACCTATATTATGGACTTGTGAGATGGGAAGAGTGAACACGGATAATAAAAAGGTCGACAATTTGATTGAGGGGAGTTGATATTTGAAAAGGTGGGTAATAGGAGTGCGATTCAGGAGAGTTCTCGCTCAATAAACGTGAAAAGTTGTGGTAAATTATCCTGTTATCCACGTTAATCCTTGCTGCTTTGTGTGGATAATAGGAATGCCGCTTTACATAAATGGCTCTTTATAGGCAGATTTTATATATGCAAGTCAGATTTTTCTCTGGTAAAGGTTCCCATGGTTGAATATGGTCGGCGGCTTGTATTTTCTGACTCCGCGTTCTTTTCTTCTGTCCACGTATTTGTGACTTGGGGGCGGTGTGGGTGGGAGAAACTGGCCCACAAGACTACTTTAGTGGGCAATCTTTTTTTGGTTGGTTTCGAGAGCATCATTGTTGGCATGTAGACTCCACTAAAACATTAACGCTTGCACGGATACCACGACGATGGTTTAAAGTAAGACACGCAGGCAAGCGCGCGATGTGTTTGTGGTGGGGCTTTTTTTTCCTCCTATCCCGGGGCTGTTCCTGCTGCCTAAAATCACGGCAGGGTTTTTAGTTGTTGTCTCCGAGCGTGTGTGGCTGTGCCACAGCCGTGGCGGCACGCATGCTGGTGGGTGTGTCTGTGGGTGCTTGGTGGTGGTGGTGGGTGTGTGTGGAGGAGGGGGGGCACCTGGCCGGCTTGCGTCTTCAAACGCCCGCGTCGGCGTGTGGAATCTGACACGCGTGCGCGAGACGGGATGACTCCGGGGTGCTGTCACTCCGTCCTCCCGTCCACGCTGGCCCAGAGGCTGTGACTCTCTCTCTCTCGCTCTGCAGTGCAATACAAATGAATACAAGTATAAATCGAGGGCGCGTCGTCGGCAAAATGCACCAGCTGTTTTCGGGAGACCCGGGTTTTGATGTGGCCCTTTGATCAGCAGCGTGGTAAGAATGCCGTGCTCCCAGGCAAATAAGGCCAAGCCATTCTATCGTGTAGCATGCATCATGGAACTGAGAAGCATCTTTGTGTGTGTGTGGGTGTGTGTGGGGGGCAGTGGCGCTGTGGTTAGCGCACTGCGCTATAAACCCGGGGACCCGAGTGCGATTCCCGCTCGTGGTCCAACCTCGGTGACAAATATCTGAACCAGTCCTGGACCTCCCCTGGATCGACTTGGCCTTTTATGAATAACTGATGATACAGTGTGTAACACGTCAGCACTGGTGAGACAAAGGTGGCCGGGTGTGATGCTGGCCACCCCACCTCCATGTGTGCCTTGCCGGCATGTACTTGCTCCAACAGTCTGTAAATGCTATAGGGGCAACTTTGTCGTTATTAATCTATAATTTAAGCTTTTGTGACTGCAGGAATTACTATACTCATTGGTTCTTTCGGTAAAGTCACGTATGTAGAAATAAAATAAAATTTAAATAAATCACAAATAAAATAAATCTGTCGTTATTTTGTAGTCTAATAGCACGACGGTTGCTGGTAATACTACATTTGGAAATACATACATTTAAAGGTTTACCTGTTTTTTAAAGCATATTTGATCTAATTAATGTAATTATCACTATCAAAAGTGTGAGAGCCAATCAAGAACGTGCTCTGTTTTCAAGGGAAACAACGCATGTCATCTTATTTTTAATTTAACAGAATAGTTATCTTGTAAGGTGTGTCAGTACATTTTTAAGCCACACAAACATTGGAAGAAAAACATTTGTCTTAATTATTCGCGCTCTGTAATGTCGTGACGGAGAAATGACTTGCACATACACGGTGGCCCAAAAGTTAGGACATAGGGTTATTTCATTTATTTTAACACTGGCATGAAATAATTTAAATGTATTATTGAAGTTAATATTCTATCTATTATCATTTCTTCTTCCTGTAGGGGTCTCAAATCCGTAATTTACAAAACTCGACCAAGAACCTGGAATGAATTGAGACAATATTGTTGATGAATGTTCAAAGATTACATCTGCAATAAAAAAAGTTATAAATTCATTTCAAAAGAGAATGCATGCACACAGTGTTAATAGAAGTTCGTTAAATAAATATAACCCTGTGTGTCCTGAGTCTTGGGGCCACCCTGTGGGAGTGAACGCTTGGAGGTGGCTGACGGGGTCCCTCGGGGGTCAAAGCATTAAGCCAAGGACTGCTGAAATCATGGGTTCGAAAATCCAGTTTTTTGTCTCTCATTCAACCAATTTATTCAAGTGTATGTAGTTGACAATCTGAGTGTCTTGTCAGCATTTCCTTAAAACACATCCATTTTGACTACTTGCATGGTGTGTAATAGATGGTGTTTCTAGCGAGCATGAATAGATCTAAAGAAGTGGATTCATAAGTAGTTCCTTGACGTCATCTTCTGGGCCATTTGATTCATCTCAACGCATGACGACAGAAGTATTTCAATGTCATTGCGGGGGGGGGGGGGGGTTTGTGGAAGATTGAGCCACTGATTATACCTGACTGCAGAATAACTTTTTCCAGAATGATATTGTATCATATATTAATTCTGCATGTCCGGAATTGACGTTAGCTTTCTGAAAAATCATAATAAGTAGGCCACTTATAAATATATTGGAGTGTTTATCAATTTGGTGATCACATTGTTACATCGCTGGATTGTGGGATATGGTAGTGGCTTGGGGAGGTCTTCATCTCGCAGTAGTTAACGTGGCTGATGATAATGACGATGAATCGCACTGTGCAAGCACAAACATGCATGCCATTATTAGAGCATGGCAGTACGAAAATATATAAAACATGTGATTCCCTAGAATTCTCCACTGCAGTCTTCATCAATGAATCTTCATCGGGATATGCGAGCACTTTGTGCGGACTTGGACCTGACATTATTTGTGTGTGTGTACCAAAAGCATTACATACGAGACCCGGTATCACTGAAGAATGTAGCCTTTTGCCCAAATTTTGCATGAGCGTTTCTTCAAAAACATTAATTAATCTACGAATACCATGGGCGTGTTGTTGGATGTGAGTTTAAATGATGGAGAAAAGTGTACAGCCTCGGGCACAGCTCTCCTCAATCACGAGATAGTCACATTGCTGCGTTATAATTTTAATCTTTACTGATAACTCAACTGATCGTAGATATCACTTTAAGAACCTTTTGTTGAAGTATTTTTGAAGTAGATTTATTCAAATTGCAGTTTAGCAAAATTTACAGCGATTTATCTGCACACATTGTGGTGGCACCAAGCGGGATCTTGTTCGCACGTGTTCACGAAAAACAACTGCTGAAAAGATGCCTTTTTTTGTTCTGGTGGCCACCCAAGGTGGCCTTTTTAACACCACACATCTAAAACCAAGCATACACTTCTGTGTCATTGGTGTGAACATCCAAAGGTGCCACCCCAGATTTCAAAGATTTTCTAAAACCACTTTTCCCTCCCACTCCGAAGATCGCACCCCCTTGCCGCCAAACTCTAAATAAACTGTGGCACCTTTCCATGCGTCTCTCATTCCCTTCCTCCCTCGGCCGATTTAGGAGAACTGGACATTGTGGTGGCGTTGGGAATGGTTGTGATTGTCAGCAGTGTCGATTTCATTTTCGTGCCCACACACAGCCTTGTGATGATATTTAAAGAGAAATGTGGTAGCTTTCTTGGATCAAATTCTATATACAACGATGTAATCCACAGCCCTTTCTCAGTCAACTGCTGGATGAAACTACCCATGCTGTTTCAGTCATGGGGTGGTTGTTTGACCATAATTCACCGTGTTGGTCAATGTGGGTTGATGAACTGAAAGCGGAGGGTGGTGGGTGGCAATATCGTTTCGGGTATCACTTTGCCACCGATGTCATCATCTGTGGCTGGAAATTGAACTCTTATTGTGCTAATGGCGCAGTGAGCTGATCGCTGTATCGACCCTGCCTGTAACAGTAATTACAGCATTACAAACAATGCCACATCATTTATTTTGCCTGTGTAAATCGGCGGAGCCAAACGCAATTACTTCCAACACCTCAAAAATACTTTAAGAGGACAAGTGTAGAACACAAGAGTTCTCATTTGCAGACCAACACAAATCAATTCTTGCTGCGGCACACGTTTAAACTGAGCAAGTGATATACGGAAACGTGTGTGGGAATCGACGGCACAAGGGCAAGCACTGTAGGAGGTGAGGATGTGTTCATTGGTGGAGTGGCAGCCAATTAGATGTTTGTAACATTTTTTTTCATCGCAGCTCGATGCAAATTGGTTCATTTTTATGCATGGAAATAAGGTCCCCGGCATTGAAAGGTTACGGAGGCATAGCAGTGTGAGCTGGCGGCATCGCATCTGCAAGTTCTCAGATGTGGATTCAAGTGTTCCGATGCTGCTGAGAGGGCGGAGATGTATATAATTATATATATACTGTACCGGACATAATGTGCACGCTGACACGACCCTCAAAGCAAAAGAAAAGGGAAAAGCCTTTGAAGTCTGCACTTGAATGTCACTGGCAAAATTGTGTCTATGTCGGCTTGCCTGCCTGTCTGTGTTGATGTTTGTGTGTTTGCCTGTCTGGGTTTCTGCGAAGTGGATGCCAAAGAGAATCTTTTATTACACATGGGTCTAGTCATCGTTATTGTAGAAATTTATACAAAAATACTGCTGTATATATTTGCAATATTAAAGGGTTCTCAGAATACTTGTGTGTTTTTGTAATAGATAATTTCATCCGCCGTGAATTTAAATGCCACTTAACAAAAACCACCTTTGTGGACAAGATGGAAGCATTTCTTTTAAATGCGGTGTTTGGTAAGAAGGAGTTTGGTTTTTATTTATCACAGCCAACAGAGTAGTTTGGGCTTTAACAAAATAAATATACAAATAAATACATGCATAATTCTCGGAACAAAAATTTAGATTTTTGTCTGTAATTTCACAATTGCGCAAATAACCCACAACAAATGTAACAAATACATTCACTGTCCTTTTGCGTACACCTCTGACCAAATCGCATGGAATGCACCTGATCTCATCAGATCTTGAAAACTACTAAGCACTATTGAGCCTGTATGTATAGTGCATAGATTGCCAGCCAGCATATGTAAAGCATATGACTTTGTGGTACAGTAATACATTGGCAGTGGTGTACAAGCACCAATAACATAACTCTCATTTACACTATGAGACCTCCTTTACCAGTGGAAAAATATAGTTGTAGGTTTTACCCTTTAAACTGTTACAAAACTGACACCTTTATACAAGGCATCATGTTTGCAATAACAGCAACACAAGCAGTCAAAATGCAAACAAAAAGAAACAACTCTGATAATGTAAATGATATGCACAATTATCAGAGTTGTTTCTTTTTGTTTGCATTTTGACCGCTTATGTTGCGGTTATTGCAAACATGATGCCTTGTATAAAGGTGTCAGTTTTGTACCAGTTTAAAGGGTAAAAACCTACTAGTATAACTCTCATTATTAACACGCGCTGTTTTAGCTTGTTGCGGGGCAGCAGAAGGCAGAGCATCAACAGTCCAATGTAAGGTGTCAAGCGCCAACATTTGCTTTCCTTCCTCGGCAATCCACGCTGACCAGTGCGGTGAAGTATGGTCAAATCACCCACTTGACCCACACTGCGTGGGGAAGGCCTTTAGCCAGTGTATTTACAAAATGGCTTTGTGTAATAACTGCCCATACTTAACGATGATTACTCCAGTCTCCCAGTGGGATTTCATGTCCTAAATAAAGCAAATTGATAGGCATAATGATGTCAACAATGCTTTGTTTTCATTTTGGATATATTTACCATTGCATTAGTATTCACGTGAGAATAAACTGTGGAACCTTTTAAGTGGACCACTGCGTATTGTGGTTATATATGGACACTTTTATTTTTCGATTTAAAGCTTTCGTGACTACAGAGATTCATCTTCTTTGTTCTTTCGGTAAAGTCACGTAGAAGGGAAATAATAAAATAATAAAAATAAAACATAATAAAATACAATTCTCACGACGTTTCGGTCACAACGCAAGCAGCCGTCCTCAGGTGAAGAACAAGTCTGTCGGAAAGACAGCGTCTGAAGTTTTTTGTAAAATTTATATTATTTTATTATTTCCCTTCTACGTGACTTTACCGAAAGAACCAAGAAGATATGGACACTTGTTATGGTTTTTTTTTTATCAGTTGCGAGTTATAGTTGCACATTCGTGAGTTTTGGGTAATGGTTATATGCTCTGTACTGCCCTTTGTCTCAACGTACTGCTCTGTGCAGGCCTCTCTCCATGCCCTGTCTTTTCACCGTAGTGTTTTCACCGTATTTCACCACACTCGTCGGTTTGGACATGGGCTGATTTTCGCCGTGGCTGCGAGTAGAACTTAGCTGGGTTCATGGCGCAGTGTGCTGACTACTCTGCCGCCACTCAACATTACATACTCGGGATGTATCGAAAACTTACTTCTTGAACTGCTTTTTACATTTAGTTTGTTGTCCTTCCCCCGCACCTCCGATTAGCACGTTTGACTACGTATGGTACGAAAGAAGTGCAACATTTTAATATACATATTCCCGAACTTCGAATTAATCTGAAAAATCTGAAAATATTTCTTAAATCTCTGATCCAGAAACATGACGTCACTTCCACGCTTCGACCCCTTCCCCACAAGTGATGTCACGTGGCATCAGGTGACGTCCCGTTTTCAGCACGAAGACCATTTAAAATAGAATACGCAATGCAATTGATCTGCAAACATCCGATTTGCGGAACCCAAATTGTCCTTAAAAAACGCAAAGATCTAAAAATTATATGAGTCTTCATCTGAAACCAATCCCTAGTGCATTCAATGCAAATAATGTTACAGTATCGTGTCTTTATTCACTGCCACAGACAAAGGCGGGCTGCCTTTAAGGCTCCATTTCACCATTATTTATTTTTGGGCTGTTCTCTTTTCTCAGCAGTTCATGGTTCCTCAAGGAGGTTGGGGTTTTCTGACCGTAGAGGTCTGATGACGGTTAAGAATGCTCCATTATGTGAAGGCATCTTATCTAATCTAGCCAACTCATTAAATGAGATACTTTTGGGGGGAAAACCCTAACTGGTGGTCTCGGCAAACTGGACGTGGCTAGCGCTGATCTGTTCTTAACGCCGTAGGGTCGGTTAAATTGCTGCCCAAATTATGCAAAAATGTAGAGTAATGCAGGCAGCTAAAGCGAAGGAACGCGTTTACATAATGAAGATGTGGCTTGGTGAATACTAGAGCTGCTGTATCTGATTACCTAAGACCGCGCATGTCCTTGTTATTATTGCAGTCCTAATTATTTGCCTGTTTTGAGTAATTAACATAGTGGAAATTTCAGCCAAGCTAATAATGAAAGTAAAATAGATAAATGCAAAGGTGCAACGCTACAATTACTTGCTCATACCACTGCTGGTAGACTGGGGTCTATTGGACAGAGCTCTAGAGTCCCTTCTAGAGGGTATTTGGTTTGCTGTTCCATGCTGACCAGACATCTTGGAAGATTTAGGAGTGTTTTAGACGAAGTGTGGTGTAACCATTTATACTGCTGAATGGACACAGGCAAGATGATTTGATCAACTTTCCCACTTTCCTCCCCTGATGTGCTGGGAGATGGAATAAAACTGGCGGCTTCTGGAGTTACAGAGCCAGTGGTGCTCCCCATTACACCATGGCAGCATCTCAATGAAAGTATGCAGAACATATATCTACGTGCATTAGCCCCAATATGTACAGTTTCGTATGCAATGGTCGTCCGTGGATTCTTCAGTTATAAACAAGTTTGTGAATGGCGGCCAAACGTAAGCACAAAGCCTCTGTACAAAATAAACACTTTTCAATAAAACATCCTCGTGCATCATTTGCCATCAGCCTAAACAATCGGACCTTAAAATAGCCTTAAAATGAATAGAAAAAAATGCTGTTTTTGTTTGTGTTAATTTTTTTGCTGACGTAGTTTTCACGATCTTTCCGAGTTTTGTAGCGACTAAGTTGGGCAATGCACTTTAGCATGTGCGTGCATGCAACCATAAAATCCAACCATGCAGTGTTTTTTTTTCTACTTTGAGGGTCTTTGATTTTTGGAATTTGTTGAGTTTACTCGCTTCTGGGTTGTCCGATATTTTTTTTTTAACCTCGCACATTTTAAAAACGTTGGCGTTTTTTTTAGATTATTCTGACCACTACTTGAAATTCCCACGTGTGGATAAGCCACTTGGCTGAGCTTGTTATTGTGTGGCCAGGTCGCCTCTTGAAAGAAAGCTCATAGCTCGGTGGGCTTCGCCTGGTAAAATAAAATACAACAGAGTTGAGTTCTGCGAGCGCCATTGGCTTGGTCGGGTCGTCTTGTTCAGCAGGATGAGAGCGGGTCGGATGGAGGAGGGAGCTCCTCCAATTCGTGGCTTTTGGATGGAGAGCGGCAGGCTGAGTAAGCTGTGCCTGCCGTGGCATAGCGGTCATCCTCTGTCAAAAGTCTCATAGCACAGGGGACTCCCTCATGGAGAAGTTTCTCTTTTGTAAGGCCTCCATGAACCCCCGACGCCCCACTGGGCCCGCTTATCCACCAACAAAGACAAATAACATAGATCTCCCGTATAGGCTTGACAGACTGTTGGGGCAAGTGCTGTTAGCGAGCAACTGGTCGCCGAGTTAGGAGCACAGCGCTCTAACCACTGCACTACTGCTCCCCACATACTTACACACAGCTACAGGCATACATACGTACATATATGCACACACACACAGCTACAGGCATACACATGTACACGTACACGTATAATGTTTTGCTCAATTTGGCAGTTCAAATTGTGTATACATGTATATAGTACTTTGTGCAATGTCAACATATTTAAAGTGTGTGTGCGCATTATTGTATTGCATGTTCATATGAATGTGTGGATATGCCACATGCATTGTGGAGAACTGTAGGTAATGGTGTTGTGCACCACATATTATTGTTATTATAACACATTCTCTTCAGGTAAAAGACCAAATTCTGATGGGGCGTTCAAAAATTCATGTTTTTAGCTTGGACTCGTTCCCTTTTATCTGCATGCTGGCAGCTTACTTGCCGGGCTTGACGGGACGTGCGAGGTTTAGATTTCGCTGTCTGCTGCTGCTGCCGCACGAGTTCTCCTTTGCCTGCATCGCCGACCACCTGTCCCATGGTGTGTGCAGTGCGGCGAACAGACTCGGTCGCAAAGCAAAAAAAAAGCAGGACAAAAAATCCGTGCGCCGATTTGGGGGGCAGAGACGTCTCCACCCCCCCCCCCTGACCCCCCCTCTTTTGAATGAAGGAGGTGAAGCCTGTGCTACTGGCCATAGAGGAGAAATGTTTTCTCCGTAACAATTTTTTTATCCGATGTTTCTTTCTGAGCTATAGATTGCATCTGCTGCACGTGGCTCTATCGTGAAGGTTTATTTACGAGAGGCCTCTTTTTGCTGTAATGACAGCGCAAAGTGAAACAATGTACATTACGGACGCTGCACCTTGAAAATATCGCGTCCCATTTGTCCGTTATTGCCAGCGTGCATAATACACTTTCAGAAATTGCACGTTTAATAATGCAGCCATTTGAGATTTATGTACGGTCCCGTTTGACTGCACAACAAAGGGTTCCCCCCCCCCTTTTAAGCAATCGCAGAAGGAGACATCGTAAAGCTAAACGATATGTACTGAAAAAAATGACGTATTCATATATTAGTCATGAGCCACAAAAAAATAAGTAGGAGGGTTAATTGTGTAAAAGTTGGCTTGCTTAGGAAATAGCGTGATGTGCATGAATGTGAGCGGTGCCGATCGTTGCTTTAACACGGCTGTGGTTTCTTGAGCACGCATGTGTTTCCATTCGTAGAAACGGCATGAGATCGCTCCTGGGTGCTCAAGCGTGCGTGTGTGTGTCTTGGTGGGGAGAGGTAGCGTCGTGGTTAGCACGCAGAGCTACGAACCTGCCGACACGGTGACGATTATTTGAACCGGTCCTGGGCCTTCCCTAGGTCGTCTCAGCCTCAAATGAGTACCTGGTGCGATGTCTAAACATCGTCACTGGGGAGACAAAGGCAGCCGGGCGTGGTGCTGGCCACCCACCCTTTCATAGGTGCTCACTAACAGCACTTGCCCCAACAGTCTATTCAGGCTATACGCAGGGTCTTTGTCTTTGTTTGTGTCTTTGTGCATGTTAAGCGCACTGCGCTACATACCCAGAGCCCTGAGCTCGATTCATGTTCACGGCCAATATCCGAACCCATCCTGAGCCTCCCCTAGGTTGACTTGGCCTTAATTTAGTCCCTGGTGCGGTATGCTAAACATCAATAATGGGGAGACAAATGTGGTAGGGCATGGTGCTGGCCAATACCCTCCCCATATCATACCCGGTGTTGGCTTTCACGAACGGCCACTTGCCCCTAACAGCCTTTATGCCGATACGGGGGGGATCTTTGTCTTGTTTACATTCGTGTGAGCGTGTGTGCCGGAGGCTTGTGCTCTTTTGTTTTATACGTGTACACGCACGCATGCAAGTGTACGTATTTGTATGCATGTGATGGTGAGAATGCATACATTTTTGTGCGTGCCATTCCGGCCTTCATAGGTGCTCGCTAACAGCACTTGCCCCAACAGTCTATTCAGGCTATACAGGGGATTTTCGTATTTTTTTGTGTGTGGTGCATGCTGACAGTTGTACGTACGAGTGCGTCCACCTTATGTGTGCGTGTGTTGGCCTATGGCTCCACCCTCATTTCCACCCCTTGGGTCACCCAGGCATCCAACTGTTGGCAGCTCTGGCTCCGCACACGTTTTGTTTTGCAGCTGTGCGAAAGCCCATACATTTATTTCGAGGCAACTGTGTTAGGCTGTTTAATTAGCGTCACACGCATTAATGCTGATATCAAAGGATGCCGTAATATGCCGATACTTTGGCTTCCGTGTTCAAATCAACTTTAATTATTTTCATTTTCACATTTCAAAGGTGAAGACGTTTCATTATGTAAACAGTGTGTGCATATTTTAGACGGAGTCGAGTTTGTGGGGATTGTTTGCAATGTGTTCATGGTTGAGTGGTGCAAAAATAAATGCCGGGTGATTTAAATTAGCATCATTCCAAAAATAATGTCAAGACTCTCGGTTAATTCCGAAGAGGCCGTTTAAAAAAGCAAAACCCTACACACGTTGCACAGATGCAGTTTTTTTCCAAATGTAATTCGTGCGACGCCATTGGTGTTAAGCATTTTTCAAAATGTCTGTTTCCAACGCCTGGAGTTGATGGATAAAAAAAAATGGACCTTGCTTATTCAATTTCTTTCCATTTTATATAAAATACTGTGCTTTGCTTTGCTTTCACCAACCTGCATGGACCAGCTTGGTGAAGTATGGTCAAATTACCCCGCCTCCACGAGCTGTATGGCATAAAGAGGCCCTCATCCAGCAGTGGATTGACAAATAAGGGCTTTATAAATACACGGACACAGCACTGCGGTGTCAATAAAACGTCCAGAAAGGACGACCGTATTAATACAGTAACAGACTGCAATCCACATTATGGGTTCCGTATATAATTTAAATATATGGAATGTGTAATATATGTACATATTTGTCATTTTCAACATGTGTGCTCAACATCTGACCTCCCCCAGTTAAAATATACTACTGAATTGCAAGTTAACCTGTAACACTTATTTTAAAATATATCTTGACTGCATTATTTACACACACTATATAAATGCCTGTTAAATATTTATGTTATATTTTATATTTATATGATATTTCCATTGAGTGAAATGTAGAAAAAGTGATTTTTTTTTTCCCTTCTCAATAACCCAACTGCGTATAAAAAATGCATGTTCTGCGTAGAGTGGGTCCTCCTGTGCCCGCGCCGTTCACTGTTGCGAGTAAGACGTGGACTTGTCGACACTACGTGTCCAGTCGGACTCCTAGGCTCCCTTCATTATTCTGTATGTATGTTGAACTTCTTTTGCACCGTACGTAGCCAAACCCCCCGCTAATCGGAGGTGCGGGGGGGGAAGGACAACAAACCAAGCACAAAGCAGTTCTCAAGAATTGAGTTTTAAATCTACATTTAAAAGCGCGTAGCTCCAATGGTTTCCTAATTTCGGAAGGAAGAGCGGTCCAGATAGCCGCAGATGCGCATCTGAAAGCGCGCGATGCAGTAACCGTCTTTGTTCGATGGTTAACCAAAAGCTGCTACGAGGATGACCAGAGTTCATGTGATTGTTTATGATCCATTCTGCATATCCAGTCGGTCTCTAAGGCATCCACCTGTGGATGTTTTTCTTCAGTTTGAATTTTAACCGCATGTTGTAGTTAATGGTCTTTCTACAGCCATGCTTTTTTTACACGCAGCGTTTTAACAAAACGTCTGTTCCTTTTTGAAACTTGTTTTCATTCTCCCAGTTCCCATTTTTTTTATTCATACAGTACTGTACAACACTGTGGTGCCAATCCAATGCTGCATGAAGGCCTGCTCATGCCATTGTTTGCAAACAATTGAATCATTGTCTCCTCCCTACCTCCGTTAACTTTAACAAGCAGCTTTCTAAAAAAAAGGAACTTGATGCAATTTTGACATAATTGTCATTTGCAGCCCATCGTCCAGCAGTGGATTGACAAAGGCCTTCTTGTGCTGTTGGTGGTAGTGGTTGTTGTTGTTTGATCATACTTCACCACTTTGGTCAGTAATGGTTGGGAAGTATGTGTGTCAGGGACAAATTTGGATCTTACTCGCCACCAATGTTGGCTGTGGCCGGGAATTGATCGCAGGTTGCTGGGTTCATAACGCAGTGAGCTAACCACAGCAGCACCACTCCACCGATTCATAAACTTTTTATTGTATGTAATAGATTCACATGGTCCCCTGTTGCCACTAGAGGCCACTATATATAATACTTTTATATATGCATATTCACTGCAGGTTTCCCTGTGAACCAGCTACAGCAAAACTCCTCTTATCCGCAACTCGTATTATATGTAGCAGCTGCAGAGTCCGTAAAAACTTTGTGTTATCCATGGTCTTATTCCTAGTATTTGTAATTATCCGTGATTTAATCAAAAATGTATAGTGAAGCGGCTTCATTTTACCCATGATTTTACCCATTATTTTCCACAGATTAGAGGATTCGCGTGGCAAAAATCATCCTATTATCACGTATATCCATTACTTTTTCCCGTGATTAAGTAAAGTAAATTCGCAGATAACCCCATGGGTAACAGGAGCTGAGATACGAGACTGCCATATAAATGGAGCCTATTTCCCATGACATCATACTTTTGGACCAATCCAAACATGTTTTTTTCCAGATCGCCAGGAATGTCACATCGAGACGCAATTTTTTGTGTAATTCACATGAGTCCACATATTCGGAACACAAATCCTCAGCATATGTTGTCAGACGCAAATCCTGAATTAGGTATCGTCATTGTCCTTAAACGATCTTAAAGGCAAAACAACAGCCTTGTTCTCGTGAATCACTCGTAGTGTATGCTATATTTGCAAATACGCATGCTAAGATTTTCTCTCGCAGGTGTGTGTTATTGATCTTTCTAGCAGCAAGTTGTCTGGTTGGAAAGTTTAAACTGTGCCTGACCGAGTGTACATAAGTGGCATTGTGGTAGGTTTTTCCCCAAGCTAACCCCAACCTCGCGGTTATCTGGTGCCCTCCACCCTACCTTGGGCTAAAAGGTAACGCATGAAAAATGTGAAATCTGGCCAAATTGAGGCAGCGTGCATCTGCACCTTTTGACATTGTGTAACTGTAAACCTTTAGCGCTCACTCTGGTCGGAAAAAAAAATGCCCCGCTGTTCCTCGGAGAACAAAAGATCCGGAACTGGTGATAAAACCGCTCTCCACTCTGCCCACAAAAGCTCAGATGCAGATTTTCCAGGGTTTGCACCTGCCATGATTTTTCCACTTATTTCTGATGTTGACCCAAGAGGGAGCTTGGTAGTGTATGGTTTGGCTCGGTGTCGGCAGAGTTAGCGGTCAGCCAGGTTAAAATGGACCAGATTGTTTTCCCCATTTTGTTTAGAGACTCTAAATGCAATTATTAGAAATGGGTTTTTACATCCATTTAGGTGTTTTTATTTAATATGGCGTCACGGAGTGTGTGCGTGCGCACGCACGTAGTGCTCTTGTGTGTGTACGTGCCTGGGGTGCGGTAGTGGTTAGCACATCGCGCTACAAACCCCGCAACCCGAATTAGATTCCCACTCGCGCCCAACAATAGTGGCGATTTATCTGAACCGGTCCTATGCCTTTCCACGGTCGACTCGGCCTCAAACGAGTACCTGGTGTGGTGTGTAAACATCGCCACTCGGGAAGCAATGGGCATGGTGCTGACCCACCCACCCTCTCGTGTGCCGTGGTGGCCTTAATAGGTGCTCGCTAAGAGCCCTTTTCCCAAAAGCCTGGGGAAGGCTTTGTCTTATACTTGCGGATAGGCGGGTAGACTGTTGCGTGACACTTGACGGCCGTGTTCTTCCAAGCACGTGTGCACAGTCGGTGTGCTCATTTATGATCATGCTTGCAAACGACTTAACCCAGCGTGACACTGCATGACCGTGCACGTGACCTGGCATGACTGCGTGTGTCAGGACGCGTGCCGACACCTGCGTGACCTTAAACATGTTGTGGCCGAGTTTGCGTCCGTATGTGTGCGCACGCGCATGTGCGAGATGGGTAAGATTGTATTTAACTTGGCAATTGGCTGGATGTGCAAACATGAATTCGCCAAACTGCCATACTTAAACACGATACAATGTTATACGGTTAAACACCTCTAGTTCATGCTGATTTCAGGGGGTACCATACGCTCATCACAATATTCCTTGTTTATCCGTGCAAATTACTCTCTATCCACGTGATTACACATTGTTACATGTGGATACTATGATGAAGTTGCCACCACTTTTGGGCGATGACATATTCATGGTATAAGTGCAGATAACCGAATGAATTTTGGCACTTCTGGCAGAACACTTGTCTATGGATGGGCACGAATGTTAGGCAGAATATACTTTTCGTATACGTGGATAAACGCATGTAAGAATAATTGATGCACAGAAAATTGTGTGTGCAGATTAGAGGCATTTTACTGCATCTCATTTAAATTTTGGTCTTTATTTTATATGTATTAACTTCTGTACATTTTGCATTATTTTGGATCATGCACGGGTGTCAAGTGTCAATAATTTTTCCAGAGCTTTTGAAAAACATTATTGATGAATTGAACATTTGGCCACGAATGCTCGCCCTACTCTTGAGCATCGTCTCAATGGGGAAGGGGGGGGCGTTAACACTGGGAAGTGGCCATCAGCGGTAAGAAATCCATCCATCCCCCCCCTAAAAGCAGGGGGATACGCCCGGCAGAGCCCACGGAGCGATGGCATTCATGACGCCTGGTTCAAGGCGAGAGCAGTCGCAGAATTTCGCCGAGATGCAGCGAAGGGTCGAGGCGGGCACACGAACCATCCCAGCTGCCCACGCCGCGCGATGTGACCGCCGCGCAGCCGTCCGTGCTCGAGGCGCGCGCTGCGAGCACCGGCTTCTGTTTCACGTGGCTTTACGAGCGCACGGCAGTGGTGTTTGTTGTGAATGTTGTCGTATGGGCAATTGGTTGCCCCGTTTACCCAAGGGTTTGGGTCGGTATTGACGGATGCCCAGTCTTGGCACTTCAGCGACTTTGCTCGCCTTCATGTTTTCTTTTTCCAGAAACGGCAGAAAGATTTGCCCTCGTGGCGTTTTAACAGTACAGCGTTGGTGTATACGATTCGGCAAATTTGGAGCGTCTTTTGACCGAGTACAGTGTTTAAAAATAAATATTCCGAGAGCTTTCTGCGCCGCTGACGGTGCGCTCGGGAAGTGTGCGTCCTCCCAGAGCTCGGGGTCGAGGCGCATATTTTGTAGTCGAGGAATATTAATTGGGGGCGAATTAGGCCCAACACAATGCGGCGGTTAAATATTTTCCCCTTCCCTCCCGCTTGCATTGGTCAAGGGCTGTCCCATCCAATTTACGTCTGCGTCCTGCGGCCCCCAGCGTTACACGCAGCTCCCCTGCGCTTGGCTCACTGCTGTGTCGGCTCCGACGTGGACATTGAAACGGTCTCTCTAATCCACACAGAGTGGCAGATTCACAAAGGGGGCGTCACTGGCTTGCTCCGCAACATGAAACGGCAGACGCAGTACTGAGCCCATTGTATTATGTGTGCCCGTTGGCTTGCAGTTTTCCAGCTAACGACTTGTATATAATATAATGTACCGCTTTGTGTGTGCGTTTGTGTGTGTGTATATGTATATGGGGAGCGGTAGTTGTCGCGGTTAGCCCGCTGCACTACGAACCCGATGACCCGAGTTAGATTCCTGCTCACGGCCAACACCACGATCTAACCCAAAAACCTTTATTATGAATAATATTGGTCGCGAAAGCCTACATGTGAAATAGACGAGAAGGCCCCCTTCCACACATCGTGTCAGTCATTCGTTTGTATGACAGTACCTCGCCACGCTGGTCAGTGCAAGTTGAAGGAGCGGAGGCGGGGTTGTACAGGCGGGGTCCCAGGCATCGTTCACTCGCCACTGACGATAGCCGTGGCTGGCAATCAAACTCGGATCGCCGGGTTTATAGCACAGTGGCATTAACCAGTCTGCCGCCACGCCTGTGACAAAGGATGTTCAAATGCATGGTCACATTGACAGCGGTATTACCAGACAAATGAAACGCTCTTGCCTGTGCATTAGAAAAATAGAGTTGACAACTGACGACCATTTTCTTTGTTTTACGTTGGCGTTTTTTATCTGTAGATGGAATGAAAAAAAGTACAGGCAACATCGATGTAGGTGATACAAAAAAATTAAGCCTTTAGCCAATTTTTCTCCTGCTTTCCACTACATTTGAGGTTTGGAGATGGTCATTGCTGAATAAAACATTTGTATCCATAATATACAGCACTGTAGTTTTGCATAGGCAATTTGGCAATTCCATGCATTCGGGGGGGCCTCAAATATAAAGACAAAGTGATGTGGGAGATAATTTTATGCAGATGTGACAAAGGCCCCTTGCAGTATATCTGAGATGTGCATAATAAACGGATGATTAGCCAATGCAGTCCAATCCATCCTGGTTAAAATCGGCACTTGCACTCACTGCTGTGGGCTTCGTGTTTTCGGAGTGGATGTCAGTGGTGCCAGCAAGCGGGTAAATGGGACGCACTCTTCGAGGATCCAAAATCCACGCAACTGTTCATTAAAATGTTGAGCACTTGGCGCCTTTGGTACTAAAACTTCAAATAATCATATTTGTACATTAAGTGCGTTTGCTGCGGTAATGTTATTGTTTTCGTGAATTGAAAAAAAATTCTGTTTAAACAACAATGTGCTGTGGTTTCTAGGGGGTATGCTCACCCCTCTGTTGTGCTAAATGGAGGATTTCCCATCCTCTGTTTTGTATACTACCACAGGGCCTTCTGGCCTGCTCTATTCTGCGCCAGTCAAATACCAGATGAGGTTGATGAGTATTTGCACATAGTTGGTGGCTGGTATGGTATTTGGAAAAGCCTGGCTTAAATGCATCTTTTACAGGGCAGCATTATTTAAAAGAAATACTGACAAAGATAGCGCTGAAATAAAAATAACAATACCAAGCCGTTCTTGCGTTGCGTTTAGCAAGGTCGAAAGGGGAGTCCTTAGCTTTCTGTTTTGCTCTTTGGAATGTATTTCAATGCTGAAGCTTTACGTCCTACGCATTCTCTTTAACCGCCCCCCCCACCCCGCAAATCCAATGCCAGCTTCGATGTGCGTGATGTCACATGGAGCGCCGTCGATTCTCCAGCGTTGATGCTGGTCCGCTCGAGGGCTAGCGGCGGTCGGTAAGCATGCAGCTGTGCCCGACACGCGGTTGGTAACCACCACCACCGCCGCCGCTGCGACGCGCGATGATTACGGCCTAATTAATCCACCGGCTGACAGCGGGCGTCTGCTGTTAAGGCGCCGTTATCCTCTGCCCACTCTGGTTATTTCGTCAAACCGTTGACGAGAGACGCACGCGTACGCTCCCGAGTCCCCTCCAAAAGATTTGCGTAAGAGTTTGTGCGCGCCCTAATGAATGGATCCTGTGGGAGCGCGCACCGGTGCATTCCGAAAGCTCTGCAGAGATTTGTCTTCCTAATTCTTAATCGGATCCTACAGGGTCTATCGGAAGATGGTTCACCGCAGGATTGCTTGTAAATGCACTTGTTGGTGTGTTAAAATGGACTACTGGTGAAAAAGTAAACCCCCCCACTTTAAATTATAATCTTGATTTGAAGCTTTCGTGACTGCAGGAATCCATACTCTTTGGTTCTTTAGGTAAAGTCACGTAGGTAGAAAAAATAATAGATCACGACGTTTCGATCGCAACACAAGCAAACGTCATCAGGTTAGACAACTACAGCAAGAAAACTGCTGAAGTAGGCATTAAAAATTAGAATGTTTAGCGATTAAATCTCCAGATGGTTGAGCCATTTAATAATGTCTGCGCTGGTTATGTTAAGTCGCTGTCTTGTCTTCTTGTCAGGAGTACTGCCCATTTCCACTCTGTGTTCTAAATAGCGGGCTGATCTGCTTCGATTATCGCTCGTTTCAGTCAAGCGTGACTGTTGATGAAATACACCCACGTCGTTTCAAGTGCGTCCTTGCTGCGTGTTCACAATGTTACGTTTGCTATTGTGAACTTTATCAGGTGAAGGTCAAGTCGTAAACACGTCTATCCAGTACTGGAATTGTTAATCGATTCGTTGATAATCATTACTGGAAACAATTATAGGTTCCAAACGTCACGGCTTTCGATGATCAAATCCAGTGCAAATGTAGGAACGATTGAACCGGCTGGCACGCGCCAAACGTTGTGATTTGGGCAGGGGCAATCCATTATACGACACCGGTGGCAGGGACTCGTCGTCAATGCGTCGTACTTTCGAACAGACAAAAGATATGTACACAGAGCCGGCCTTTTCTTTTTACTTAGACATTTTGATATGTACAGTCAACTGGCAAACGACATTTTTTTCCCATCGTTATCTGACATGTATCGTGAAGGAAAAAAAAGCTGTGAATTAGCATCCATAACCACGACGCTGCTTGAATTCTGATTGCCGATGCCGTTATTTAAAAGCATGTGTGAGCCCACTCTCATGTGTGGCATCTCTGGCTGGGGTAGTTTGGTATGTGAATTGCGTGTGTGCACGAGTTGACTGTATTAAAGATTGGCACAGTGTAAGCCAATGGGCTTGATTTGGGCACAGTGATGGTTAAAGGCAATGGAATGAGCGTTATCGGTCTGAGTTAAATTGCAGCGTGAAACTAGATTTGGCCTGTGTCAAAACAACATAATCCACTGGCTGTGTGGTGGGGCGAGGCATAATGGCTCTGCCTTAACACCGATTTATCCAATTTTCTAGGTTCACGGCACAAAAACCACCTTTCTCATTGCCAAAGTTCAGGAGCCCGTCATATAATTTCTGCCGATTTTTTTTTCTTTTCAAATTGACGTTTTCTAAAATTAAAAGTTTTTCTTTGAGTTGTACGTGTAAAGGCAAACGAGTCATGCATTGCTTACATTAATTTCTGCAACTGTTACTTGTTTCGGCGACCCTCTTTGCCAATGTTCTTGAGAGCTTGTTGACATTCTTGGGGGAGGAGTTGCATTCTCGTGTATCAACTTGCAGCCTGAAATGTCCACGCCTTGACCCATGTCGTTCTCTAAATTCCACCAAATGACCATACAGGCCTACTCAAATAATGTTCCATATCGGCCCCGCTATCGATTGCTACTTACAGCAAATGACTGCAAAATCTATATTGCATAAGAGCTTCAGGATTGCGCACGCAAGATTTATGGTGTATACCCGGTATTGTTTTCATTTGAAACTCGCCATTTGATAAAGCGCTAAACAATAGAAAATTCTGCGTTCTATTAAATCAACCCCCGTACAAGCCACGACATCGCGTGCTGTGTGTATACACAATCAATCACGTGATTTTAAAGTTGACAACGTTATCGGCCGGTGCAAAACGATGCCCGATTGGTCCAACGCAGCACACACACACACACCGGGCGACCACGGCAGGCCCCACTCAACCTTTGGTGGTGTGGGGCACTCGTGCTCAGGGCAGAGGTCGCAACCGGGTACCCGATACCCGGCTACCCGTACCCGGCCAGGTACGGGTACCCGTTTGCGACCCTGGTGCAGCCAGGTACGGGTAGGCCGTGAGTCACTGGTGAGTAACCGTTTGTCACTCATTTCGGGTAGGGTACGGGTAGGGACCCTGGTGCGGCCGGGTACGGGTAAGGAATCAAAACCCGTTTGCGACCTCTGGCTCAGGGGCTTTGCCTGTCACCCGGGGGGCGCGTGTTGACGATGACACCCCGGGGTCAACTCCACGGTAGCCATGGACAGCAGCGCCGGGCAGCGCCAGGCCGGGGGCACCAGCGCGGCTCTCGGCGCAGCGAGAGGGTTAACCCCACGGCGTCTCCGGGGGAAGGCGCCGCCACCACCGCCGCCGCACGGTTTTATCTGCGGCGCGCATTCCGCGCTCTGCAAAGTCTCGTGTAAACGGCGGGCGTTAGCGGCGGCCTCGGGAGGGAAGCGAGCGAGCGAACGTCAGTGTAAGCGCGCCCTCGGGGAGGGAGGGAGGAGGGGGACCGCGCAGCTCCCGCGGACCGGGGGAGATGCAGCAGCAGCAGCACCACCCACGGGGTCCAGGCAGATTATTTATTTAGCGCTGTGGTCCAGGGTGGGTGGTGTTGGGGCTGGTTGGTAGCCGAGAGATGGGGGTGGGTAATGGGGTGTTGGGGTGGGGGGGCTTGAGGGGTAGCAAGGGGGTAGTGAGGCGGGGAGGAGGCTGTTGGGTGAGAGAGAGAGTGTGGGGGGGGTGCCACTGAGCTGTGACTATGCGGCAGCTAAGCGCCCCCGCTGATTCTAACAGATTGCTGGCTCAGGGGGCTAATTGTTGTCGGATCGGCGCCTTCTCTCTCTTCGCTCTCCTTTTCCCTGCCCGCTCTCCCGCCACCCCCATCGCTCCATCTCTCCATCCCCACCCCCAGCCCTCCTCCTCTCGCTCTGCCGCTGCGTTATGACACATTGCGAGATCTGTGCATGGAGCTCATTGGAGCAGAAAATGCACTAACCGGCGACATGATAGCCATAAGTGGAGGCATATTTCAACAAGATGGATACTTGCAATTACGGGCAGGACCCGGGGAGAAAACTCCATTAAAATCATGTATTGTTTAGCAGAGCAGCGATTAATTCATTTGGGCTAATTCTAGGGTGATGAATGTTGGTGGGCGTGTGTGCTTGTGGGAGCGTCTGTGGAGTGTAATTGCGCCTGACTGCTGCTCACTGCCACTCATGTACGGTGAATGTACAACGCGTTACGGGCTTCAAACACGACCGAATGTTTATTTCCCATTACCTTTGTCAATAAAATGGGGAGACATTAAGGGCAGTCTCTGCCAATGATGCATTTATATATATTTTAAAAAAACTGGTACTTATTTTGTAAAACCCAGTTATAAATCCATGCACATCAGTGTTGGACTTGATTGTATTATTGCATGTGATAGGAGTAGATTGGAATAAAGCTCAGAGGTTAAATGTAGAGCTAAGACATTTTTTTTACTTAGGCTTAAATTGAATAAGCTAACAATTGTATTACTGGTGTTTTCCGTGTCTTAATCGTCATTGTTCAAACATGGAAACGTGCACATTTGAGACTATATAATAGACCCTACAAAAGATGGTAATAAAGATGGCACAAAAGATGATTCTTGAAATAAATTGTAACTCCAGATATTTTGGAAATTCGTACATTTTCTGGGAGGATGTTAGGAAGGTGGTGTGAATTATCACGCGTCTCATCGTTATCATTGCCATTAAAAGTGTGGTATAGTACGTGTGAATTAGAGGCACATTATTTAAGTCTGCTTCAATCATACCGTGTATCTAAGAAAATCCTTTAGGTTTTTCCCAGTGCAGTTTTAATGAATTATTGTTCGATGGTGATGCATAGGTTGTGAAGTAAAACCCTCGGTGGAGTAACCAAGATCTCGGTCAATGTTTCTCTTGACGAGTGTGTGCACTGCTTGTAAGGACTAGCCAAATCCGCCGTCGACCACGCAAACTACGGAAGTCTTTGGAATTCTTGGGGGCTGATGTGGAGGAGGCACTGGGGGTGGGGGCCGGGAATGTGTGTGGGTCAGCAGGTCTTCCCCTTACCAGCAGTATACATCGAATGCTCCATAAATCCACGGCTCAAATTCGGGAGAGCGGCTCGCGTCGTGGAATGGCTCTGAAAAGAGTGGATGAATTCGGCGTGTGCGGCTGTTGCATGGAAAATGCTTTGGAATGATTTGTGTCTACTCGTGTTAGGGAGGCATTGACAAGCCAATGCAGTGAAACTTTACCAGTGGACGTTTCCTGCGGACGAAAAGGCATTTGGAATATGGGTGTTTTGTTACCCTGGTGTCCATAGCGCATGATTCACATGATTCGGCTCATCACTTCTTAATCCAGGCATTACGATACAAATGAAGTATGTCAATTATGTGAACAAATAACTTCACAGGTTGGTTTGCTTTTTCATGAAGCATTCTACGGATGAATATTTCATTAGAATATACAAAACTTGGAAAATAAAGTCTAAAATATGAAACGTTCCCATCTAAATGATCTTAGAATAGAGCCCTGCACATTTTTTTACAATTGACTGTGCGTGCACCTGTGCCACAAACGCAGCAGGGACGGGAGCGTCCGTGGCCCTTTCCTTCTGCAATAGCTGACATGTGCATATTACACTGATGCACACTGCAAATTTTGAACTTTTTCCAGGAAACAGCTGATTATACTTTGGTAGCTATAGGTTATCTTATGGAAACTTGTTGGGGTATCTGTGTAGAATATGTAGAATGTGTACCGTGTACACTGTAGTTTTGATAATGTGCTGCAGCTTTTTAATGAACCCATACCCTTGTAATAGCTTATCGGCAGAAGCTGACTGCCATTCCAGAAATTGGTCAATTAAACCTGAGCCAACCCAAATCGTATTTAATCGCGTTATAGAATGCACATTTTTATAACGTAGTCTTCTGTGTGCAGCTGCGAATGTCATGGGACGTTATATATATATATTTTTCCTTCTGCTGTTAACAGATCGGCTTGGCTTGAACAACCTCCAGGGAGACATTTTCTTACAAGCCCCCGGAGCTGCATTAGACAGCCCGGTTTAAGCATTGTAATGATTGTGAGGGATGTCTCTGTCACGCGCAAGCACACTTGGTGACTGGCAATGAGGGTGATGTGCACGTGCGGTGTACGTGTGGGTTGAGTGCGAGTCTCTAAGCGGGATGGGTTTGTGGGCGCGGTGGTTGGTGCGCTGTGCAAATTGTCGCCGTTGACCTGGCTCTTGATTCTTCGTCGGTTCCTATCGGGACTCTGCAGTCGGTAGATCGACTCGGCAATAAATGAGAGTACCTGGCTTGGTGCTGTGTCATCGGCAGCAATGGGAAGATAGCACGTTATTAATAAGTGTGAGTTTTCTGTTGATTGACTGAATGGGATTTCTTGGTTTAAATTTCAGTTCTAAGGTAGTGGCATAATTTTTAAGTTTGGTACTGTACGTATTGAAATTATAAACGATTAATACTTGAATAGTGGCAGAGTGTTATTAATGAGAATATTCGCTGTTTGTATACGTGTTTTACACGCGTTAATCGGCCTGACCATGCCAAGTTTGGCAGAGGCATTTGGGTGGTTCATTATAAAGTAAGGCACTTTTTACAAGCCTCATGTCTGCCCTGAAATCTTTTACTTGGGCTCGTTTTTTTCATTTTCTTCAAACAGCTGATCGGCCACTCGTTGGAACACGAACCCTAGCCAGTGGGATTCTGTCCTCGCTGCATTTCATCGTCCTCTTAGTTGACGGCATGCGTGCTTTGGTAGGGAGGCGCAGCCGTAGGTGAGAGTGTCTAGCTGTCGGCGACGTTAACATTCAGTAAAGATTGTCACGTGTGAATTCACCCACTATAGACAATTCGTATGGATTGTGTTTTTTATTAATAATGCCACGAGCAGAGACATTGTGCTGCATTGATCTGAATTGAACTTCCAGGACATATGTAACAGTGAGTAATAGCGTATATAGGGGGTGTAATTCCAGTATTATAAATCAACTTGGTTTACTTGCATCTACGGTGCAATATTCCACTGCCAATTGTTCCCATTCGTACAACAAAATTAACAGACTGCATTGGCAACAGTACACGGGCACAAATCTCTGAAATCTTTGCCAATTATTGGCAATTCTTTGCCAATCCACTGCGGAACGTAGCCCTCCCCCATGCCGTGTTTGTCACGAGGGTTCTTTGATCATACTTCACCAGTGCAGAGTGAGGGGGGGGGCAGGAATCCTTCGGGAATCACTTGCCACTGATTTTATCTGCGACCAGGAATCAAACTGAAGCCCCACTGGGTTCAGAGCACAGAGGGGTAGCCACTGCACCACTCGCCGCTTCCTCGTCAACTTTGTGTGTATGTTACAAGTACTATTGTATTTATTAGCATTTTTAGTTGTGGCTGTGAAATTAGTGGCTTGGTTACAGTCATAATATAACCAAGTGCGAGAACACAATCACGACAATGAGACTCAAGGACGTCACAGGTTGACTGCCAAGAGATTTTGCGACCAACTGCATCCCACACGGCTGCGCCTTTTCAACAATACCCGCCTGCCTATGATCATTGCTGTTGGTTGTCCTCACATCAGCTCCTTCACTCGACCTCTCCACAGTCAAACTTTATTCTGCAGCACCTCCAAACTGTGCCATTTCATTACGGATTCTCCTTCATTGCACCACCGTGCTTTCAGCCACACAGCCAGCATAGCCACCTGCTCTAGCGCCATATGCATGTGTGATCCACTGCTGGATGAGTTAATTCTCTACTGGAATATGTCCCCACTCTCCCCATGCCGTGCAGGAAGTAAGTGTCATTTGACCATACGTCACCAATGCTAGGCATGTGCTGGTTGGTGATGGTGCAGGGAGTACAGAGGAGCACTGGATTTTGACGCACTGCTCTAGCGCACATCTTCTGAAATGTGTCGTGTGATTTTTTGCCTATAACACTGCAGTCTTGGTTTATGGGCCATGGTGTTTTATGATGTTTTAAAGTTCGCCTTGGCACTTGTCAAGATACGGGTCGGTCATTATATATTTTCCAATTACAAAACCCAGGGTGCATTTCATGAGAACATGAACCCCAGCGTTTAGCGTGAGAATGCGTTTATATAATCCAATCGTGATTTAATTATAATATTAAAACTCTTCGCGGTCGAACTCGTCATGGGGCAACGGATGCTTCTGAAACGCAGAAAAGTTTAAAAGGGGGGAAAAGGAAAAAATTAAAAAAGACTCAAAGAAAAAAAGTGTCGGAAATGGAAACACAGCCTCTGGGTATAAAGGTTCGGGTGGCCAGATCAGGATTCAAGGTGTGAACCCGTTTGTTTTCCGACTGGAGCTCTGCTGATATGTCGCTGCCCCACATGGAGCGTGGCTGGGACTCTATGAAGGTCCCGGCCTCTCTTGGCATGCCTTTATTCTACAGCTGGTATCTGGGCCTGGACCAGCAGCAGGTATTCATGAGAGGGACGTCAGATATGTGTGTGTGTTAATGTATAAAGTGTGTGTCCAGTTCGCGATCGGGCATAGCTTAATTCACGAAAGCTAAACGATGGGGTGGTTGTTTTGTCTGTGGCTGGGACAAGCGAGCTGGGAGTCGAAGATTCGACCAACGTGGCCTTTGTCAAGATTCGATGTTCGTGATTTAATGTTTGAGGAATAATCATTTGTGTTTTATAAGAAAGGTGCCTTTTTAAATAGTTTTTTTTACTGATTGATCGGTGTAAAGAGAATGCCAACTGCAAAAAAACCCCGTCAATTCTGTTATGTTTTGGCAACACACAAATTGACTTTGATTTTATTTTGGATGCGTGCGTAGTGTATGGTGTCTGTATATATGTTTTTAAATTTAAACATTACAGCAGATCTTCCACTCATTCAGTGAATGCAATGTGCGTTTTTGACATAGAATATCACATGCCCAGGTACAGACCAAATGATAGTCTAGTTCTGTGTGCCTTTTGTTTGTTACACACGGGCTTTGCGGAACATATCTTAATATTTTTGTAAATTGTTAAAACTATTACCTAAAATAACACTAATCAGTGACTGTTGTGTGATTGGGTGTCCGAGTTACGTTACCTTTTTGGTTGTGTTTTGAAATCTGTGTCTTGCCGAACAAGATTCTTATATACAGACGCCACGGTGTCCTCATGCTTGTAATAGCAGTGTGGCTCAGCAGCGATCGTTGTGTGCAAACATTACACTGGTCAAAAAAAAACAACATCTTTTTCTGGCCTGGACTTTTGCAGCTGTTTTAGACTAATTTCAGGGTGCTGATTCCAAATCTGATCTCAGATTTGCTCTATCACATCTCATTTTATGCTATCGGCATGCCCAATTTTAATTGATTTTACCCAAAATTAACTCTGTCACTTATGATTACAGATTTTTGCGAGTCGGTGACTACTTTAGTGTTAAAATATGGTGCTGTATTTTTAGGATAGTGTGTTTTATAATATCATTTTATGTAGATATCCACATTTATTTAATATTTTTCTTCTGCAGTTTTTATTGAAAATGCAATATTTGATATCTCAAAAACCTGATGTGATAGACAAAAACTGATGCCAGATTTGGAATCGGCACCCCAAAATTACATTAAAACCGTTGGAATACCTTATGCCAGAAAAAGTGTGACCAGTGTTAGCACTCATTGATGCTTTTTAAGGAAACGGAACGCATCTCTTTTTCCCAGGAGTGCTTCCTGATGGGATAGTGGGACCTTAGAATTAATCTGTGAACCTCGGAGTGTAAATATTGAAGCACATTTTTGAACTAATTTCTTTTCCCTCTTAACTCAGAATGTGGTGTAATGCTTCATTGAAATCATACTTTTCCACGAATTAGAGAAATCATACTTTGATATAAATAGTTTTGTTTCCAAAAATGTATTCTTTTTATTGATTGTTGTTTTGTTAATACAAAGCCTGATATTCGTTTTGACTTAAAATTGTAAATATTTAAAATGCATGGAGCAGTATAAGCTAATGTATTTTTAAGGTAATGGAATAATTATATTTTGGAAATCAATCTTGTGTATATATATATACCCACCATGCAGAATTAACTATCATTGGACTGCAAGGTCGCCAGGAGCATGGCAGTAAACAAGAAAGCCAAAGTGAATTTGCTAGGAAGTCCACGCGGACCATTTTCGTGTTATTCCTCTCTACGTCTGTGGGTATTCTCCAAGCCTCTCCCGGTTTCCTCCCCACACGCAAAACACTCGAAAGGAATTGACCAACCATTCCGATTCAGGACCCTCCTGAAAAAACTATAACCCACGAGGTTTTTTTGCAGAGCGTTTCCTTCCCAGCTGGCACATATATATAATCGCATACCGCTTGACCCAAGCAGTGCCGAGTGGCCCGCGCGTCGTGCGAGAGTAGGTCGCTCTCCTGTTCGAGCTGCACGGCAGGCGCCACCTTGCTGCTATGCGCATCTGTTTTTATGAGCAACTCGGGGGGGATATAATTGAAAACATAAAAGAAAGGGCTTTGAGAGAGTCTGGCAGGAAATATTAAAAAAAAAATCTCGGAACTCTGTAAAATGTATGCCGTATGAAATGAAAACTTTTCAAAATAAAATTCGTTAAGCTGCCTGTTTCTGTGACAACTGTGCTTATAAGGGCCCCCTAAAACTCCAGCAATATATTTGAATATAATTTAAGAGTTTGTAATTTTCCTCAATAACGTTTAATATGTTTTTGTAGCCATCGTTTATAGTTTTGGTTTTCACAAAGGGAAGGCCATATCATTATTAAATTTTTATATATGCCATTTTCTGTACATTTTTTAAACCTTAACTAATTACGCAGATTTATGTATATGGGAAATCATGCACATGCACATATTATACCACAAATATGTTTTTAAAGCATTGAATGCTGATATTATGAAATTAATGTTAAGTAACTCTTCAAGAATTTAAATCGTAGCAATCTAAAAAAATATAAATTCATGGGCAGTAATGATTTGGTTAAACGGGGATCTTACATGACTTTTCAACTTCACCATTGACAAAATTAATCGGGTTTAACAGGGTTTTTATAGACCTACCATAACCACTGACAGATTTCATTGGGTTAAACGGTGTTCGTGTGACCTTATACCATTACCACTGACAACACAAACAGGATTCTTACGCGACTTTACCGTAACTACGACCCAAGAGGTCAGAGCAAAGGTTCAGGTATGGCCATGGGTTGTGGTAAAGGGACAGGTCAAGGGTTGGTTTCATGGAAACAATTAGGTCCATGATAGGACGTCATTTTGTTCGGTTCGTGTTAGGACTTTGGCGTGTTGCATTGAGGGGCTAGGTTAAGTAAGGCGACCAATGTCAGGGGTTTGATGTGTGTTTGGGTTACGAGGTGAGGCGGAGCGAGGATTTACGAGGAGCAAGGCTGTGAGTGTTATTTCCCTCTGAAATAGTCGGTTGAAGTGATGCTTTCGGAATTTTCTTTGGATACAAAAACCATTTAGCTCATTTGTAAAAATGTATCAACGAAGGCCTTTGCTTAGTTTGTGAAACCAGGTTGCTTTCTCTTAGCAAAAAAAAAAATGCTGATGATATTAATTGAATAAAAAACCTCATGTCCGAGAGAAAACAAAACGGCTTGACCAGATGGCTCCAACGGTTCAAAAACTGTCAGAGATGAGCCGTGATCTTGGGAGCCCAAGTTAAAATCTATTCTCAACAGTCTCCTACTCTGCCAACAACAAAAAACCCACTACCGTATTCTTTGGATTATAAGGCACGCCTTTCCCCCATGTTTTTTAAAGCAAGAGTTTGGGATGCATATTGTGAATCCATTTGCTGTGTGTGAATCCAGATTTATATAACTTTACTGACATTGGGGACACTATTTAGGGTGCGTCTTATGTGCCACAGCATCTTGCAACCCTGGAGAATATGGTATGTGACTGGGAAAATCGATTATAACCTAATTTGTCCACAGTTGGGTTCCCACCTCGTGAGGTACAGATAAACACAGGAATATATAATGGGCTGAAGAATATCTCACAAGGCCAGAATAGGGGAGAATTGCATGTAAATGCAATGTCATGCGTGATGCATTATTGTGCAACCCACAAATTCGAACTTAAATGCTTTTGGGAAGACTGGCACATTTGTCAGGACCGCTACCTTAAACATAAGATGACCCTAGGAGAATCTGGATGGGTAGCAACCAACTTCCATATCCAACTCTTGACGATTTCAGCAAAGTTCTGGAGCGCAATGCATCCGAGACATCCTTGCTGCCTGCACAGCTCAAGAGCACCTGCTAGAGGGCAGTTGAGCGACTCAATTGAGTGTTGGTGGTCAGAGTTTCTGATTCTCTCCGCTTTAGCTCAGGGGATTTCCATTGATGATTAACGGAGCTCGGGTACAACACAAATCTATAATCACTGGAGCTGTGCGAGCATCGCTATTACTAAATCTAAATGTTCTGCATGGCAAGCGATAAGAGCAGAACAAAAGTGAGGACCCTTGCAGTAATTAAAATGATCGTAATTAATTGTAAAGCAACGTTCCGTTTTTGTTGTCGTTGATTCATTGCTGGATGCAGGCCTCCCCCCACGCAGTGTTGCTCATAGGGGAGTGTGTGTTTAACCATACTTTGCTACACTCATCAGTGCAGGTTGGTCAAGTCTAAAGGCAAGGATCAGTTCGTATATCACTCGCTGCTCGTGTTCGCCATGGCCAGGAATATAATTCGGGTAGCCATTCTTGATTTGAAGCTTTTGTGACTGCAGGGATTAATCTTCTTGGTTCTTTCGGTAAAGTCACGTAGGTAGAAAAATAAAATAGATCACGACGTTTCGGGCACAACACAAGCGTCCGTCACCTGATGACGGACGCTTGTGTTGCGCCCGAAACGTCGGGTAGCCATGTTGATAGTGCAGTGTACTCACCAATTTACCACTGGCTGCACCCCGTGATATGACCACATGACCATAATGCAAATTATGTCTGAATAAACGCAATGAATCCTGAGTTCTGTAAATGGTACTGATGTTCTTGGCTTTGTCTAGTTTCTCTTTGCTAGTGAAATAGACATTAATATCAATGCAGTAAATGCAGGATTCAAAGCAATTGCTGGGAAGGAATACCTGTTATGTTTACCTTATTTTTCTGGCGGCTCCTGCCAAGAAGTAAAAATCTTCTCTTTCCAAATTTCATTTAAAATAAGACGTTAATATAATCTGTGGAACCTTGCGAAATATTATATTTGTGTGCCTGGCGGGAGATCAGAAGTCTCTTTCATATCGAGGGTCTTGTTTTGGAAACCAGAGACTTAACTGGTATGGTGACTGGCAAATGAGAATGCAATGAAATCCTATGACTTTATATATATGTGGTTTTCAATAAATGGATAGGCATTTAACTCTTAAGTACATTGTAGATATGCGTCTGTATTTTCAAATATTTGAAATCATTGTAAAAATAATTTTACTTAACCAAAGGTGAATGTCATGTGCAATCACGTTCTAAAACAGAACACTGTATTGCTAAATAGATAACAATGTAGTGAATAAGCGCAGGACTTAAATAAAAACATCTCTTTGCATAATCAGTCACAAATAAGACATAGGTGCACGTTAAACATGGCCATGCTGCATTTATAAAATATTGTCATTTTAAAACTGTTTAATCTATTTTTGTAATAACACCATTAAAAAAAAGTGCGAAGCGTTTTTTAAATTTTGCACAAAAAAAACATTTGAAATTTTAATGACAAGAGATGTCACTCAACCCTCGCTGTCGTTAACGCAGCGTCAAAGACGGTTGCGCGGATGCAGTTGATATTTAATGATGCCATTAATGTATCAAGGGACAACTGCCTGCCGCACAAGGCAACCGGGCCGTGGCAAGCATCCTCCGAGCCCTGATGGAGGCTCGGTGATCGTGAACGACAGAATGTTAGGCGCAACGAGTTGACACAATTAGAGGCTCCGTTAGACAACAAACATAACATTTCAAAGGGGTTTGTTGTGCTCCCTTTTATATATTTAAAAAATGTTTCGCTAGGAGCCGCAAATGAGGTCCGCCGTAGTGTGTCGTGTTGCGTACAGCTCCGCTTCCCGATCTCCGCGAACGGCGCTAAGAGTAATAAGCGTGCCGCGGAAGAGGCTCGTGCATGGTCAGCATAATTAATAGAGTAGTTAGCGGAATAATATTTTTTAAAATAAGAACAAATATTTGCGGTGCTTTAAAATCTTCTTTTATGGACTAATGAATGACTGCAGTTGAAAATCAAAGGCGGGCTAACAAGCGCGCTGAATGTTTATTGCAATGGAATGGCATCCTTGGCTCGGTGGCAATCAGTACATGCTTGCATTAAACATTGACAGCTTCATTTTTGACATCGAGTACCAACGCCATAATGATCGCTACGTCCGGGTTATCACAGGTTTAGTGAAAGCACAGCATTGGGAATACTTTATCCGAATAGATTTTTAAGATTGTTTTACAAAGGACCTCGTTTCACTTGGGCATGTACGACGCATACTTGTGTGCCCACGCAGTATGTACGAAGCGCACAATATACGTGCTAAGCGTACGTGTGTGCCCATGCAATAGGGCTGTCACCTGTCCTGGTTTTCCCAGGACCGTCCTCTTGTCGAGGTTAGTTGTCCTCGGGAAAAACAATCCGTAAATCATGCCGGGGACATTACAAGTTCCAGTGTTTTTTTTGTCATTTGGATAATAGCTCATGAAGTAAAGACGATGTAATCAAATGTAGGTCCTCCCCTGTTCTGGAACTGTAAGATGTTCTTCTCGCCGCGATAAGTCATTGGTTTATTTTGTACCTCCCAGGAGGTAACAACAACCCCACTTCCATGAGTGCACGACGTTACCGGAGTGTCCATGGGTACAGAGCGCTTACTACGTTACGGCTCAACGCCACTGCCGCCACTACCAAGGTGTGCGTGCGTGCGCCCTCATCGCATGTGGCGTAATTGCAACTCGCTGCGGGTGCGTTCAGCCAGTTTCACTCAACGCCGCACGGCTAACGGTGGTAACGACGGGATACACCTTTTGACAAAAATCACCGGAATGCGTCCCGATGTCTCGTCGGAGTTCTGATGCCAGGCAGGGGTTGAGCCCTGGGTAGCACTTGGATGGATGCGCCACAGTGCACAAGCAGGTTGTCGTGAGTGGCGGTGGTGGGGGGGGGGGAGGTGGCTGTGCTTCGTGATGGGCAGCAGAGGGCAGTGCAGCAAGTAAACACCACTTTGTTGTGCTGTACTTCGGCGCTCCCACGTCATTGCTGCCCACCTTTATCGACCCACGCTGGCCAGGGTTGTGAAGTATGGTCAAACAAGCCTCATGGCCCTGCATGGTGTAGAGAGGCCCTCGCTCAGCAGTGGGTGTACATTGAACACATGACCTCGATTGTTATGGTGGCTTAAGAGTGACGTAGCACGCAAGCTGGAGCTGATATGGTTGGTTCATCTGGCTGTCTGACCATCAACTGATACTTGCTTCTGGTTTTATTTAGAATAATAAAACGGTTGACGCTGGTGGCATTTTGTGGGCCAATGGCTGCACGTACTCAGCACCAGCTACGGTGGTGCTGCTTTGCTTTGCGCACGCACGTGCAGTCATGGAGGGTTTTTTTTTTCCCCACGCTCAAACGCAGCGTCTTCCTCCCATTTTGCTCCCTTGTGGCCTGGCACCAAGGAGATGTGCTGGGCCACGACTTTGTCATCGGTCATTGATGGGAGAGGGTGGGGGGGGGGGGAGGTATGGGGTCACCACATTGTCCTGATTTTTCCCAGAATGTCCTCTCCTTCGAGGCAGCTGCCCGAGGAAACTTTTCAGTTTTCTGCGATCCCGTTTATCGTCGGTTGCATATAATTTATTTATACGCAACTCGATTCACCCGTAGTTCTCCAGTCTTTCGGTATTGTGAGATATGCTTCCCATGATTTGCCCCGGATGTGAAAACCCTAGCAGGAAGGGGGAAGAGGCATTGTGCGATAATGTCATTGGCCTATTGGTGAAGTGAAATACATCATTATGCAGTGTATAGGATGCTACACGCACATCAATGCACAGCTTGCAGTGAGAGTGGAATTTGAAAATGTCTGATTGTGTTGTGTGACATCTTATTCAATTCATCTCGTTCCCTTCCCTAGCAGAAGAACTGCGAGGAGGCAATAGCCTGTGGAAATATTGGAGGTCATATGCTCGGTGCATAGACTTATAGTTCACAACCTTCTGTTAGTTAGCATCAGTAGCTTTTCAGTTATACCCATTGGATTCCCTTTTTGCGTGCATATCAAAGGACTGTTATTGCTCTTGCAGCACTCCCAAGATGTTATGAACTCACTGCCCAGATCCACTGGACATTGAACCATTGACCACAACATGGAGTAATGTAGTCTGTAGGTGAGTTTGGTTGTAAAGTAATTTGTCAAAGTGACACTTTTTAGTTTCAACGTGCTTATAATTTATTAATTTTTATGCAGTAATTTCGATTTCTCCGGTGACTTTGTTTTTGCTGGGATTTCGATTCGGTTAATTTGTCCCAGTTTTTGTCACATGCCAAAGGCATGAATGATAATCTTTATTGATAATGGGGTGGGGGGGAATCTGATGAGCTTATAAAGCTCGTTTCCACAGTTGTCCAGTATAGAAGGGTCAGAATTCCAACAACAAACAACACAAACACGATAGGAGTGCAAGGTGTGGGAAAGATAAGCAAATCACTCAAAACATTAAACTAAACCGCTATTATTTTACCATGTAAAGCCCGCTGAGCTATTAGCTTATTTTCAGAAACGACCTGGTCACACAAATGATAGCTCGCGCGAAGTGGCTTATAACGTGGACATTCATAGCAGCCAGATAATAATTCACGAACTTTTTCAATTGTGTACGTCCCCCTTCGGCCCAATGACGCGTTCGGCAACACCAGGTGGGCGTGTGTGACTGGATGAGTGCACACGTTGTGGGAATGATGTCATGAAATCATCTGAAAATTAGCACGGTGGGTACCGCAGTTGGCACGCCGCTCGTTCTCACACCTCTGCACGCACACCTGCACGGTGGCAACGTTGGGATTTTTTTTGTGTTCCTACGCCGAGGATAACCTGGTTGGCGTCTGATGACCGATGGATCGATCCCGCCGCAAGCAAGGCTCGCGTTCTTATCACTTTACGTTGCTTGCCTTGGAAAGCCTCGCTCCATCTCATGTCACGTGTCATCCCAATAGAGTAATTTAAATAAATATGGAGTGATGCTAATAAATATATAAATTTATACTTCAATAACTATCGGTCTAAATTGTATTTGCATACCAGTGGCACAGGCTCATATTTTTCAAAGCTCTGCAACAATCGGGGCAGACTGGAATTCTTTTGAACTTGTTAGTTTTTATTTTAAAAAAATGTCTTGGTTTGAATGACTGGTGTGTGTTGGGCACGCTGCCAGAAATACTGTAGATGCTGCAAGGCTGCCCCTGGTTTTTTTTTGTCTTTGGCAGAGCGGTGGCTTTTTTTTGTTGAGCAGCATATAGTCCCGCATCGCCTGTGTGGATGTGTGGTTTTGTGAGGAGGTGGCTTTCTATAAGTGTGCAGTTTTATCTCTGCAGTGATGCGCCTCTTATCCGTGGAAATGTGGGAAGGCTACATTTGACGGATCCCATTAGCAAAGTTTATCCGTGGAAATTACTCCCGTTATCCACGCAGCTATCGGTGGATGATACGATGAGTTTGCCATCATTTCCAGGTCACTCTTATCGGCAGAGGACCGTGGATATTCGGATGAAATTTGGAGCTTTCGGCAAACCACCTCTTGTGAATCATTAGCCACGGATAAGCGTGGATAATAAGTATAATTTTCCACCAGAATGGGGTGAATACTCTTAAATTTGCAGATGTGGATAATAGGAAGGACTCATGGCTAGGTAATGGTATTTTTTCAGAAAGTGGGGTTGATGGCAGAGTCATCGTGTTATCGGCATTTATCCACAATTCTTTCATGGAAAAATTTAGTGAGTGTGAATAATATCTGAAGCTTTCTATCCCCACATCAGCGTGGATAAGAAGAGTTCTTATGGATTATTAGCAATCACTCAACAGGCTCGGTATGAAATAGTTAATCAAAGTTAAATGCTACTAATCAACAGGGTATAAATATTTCCTTACAACAAAAACGTGTCTGCCTTGCGTCCATGTTTGAAATAAGGTTGCACGAAAGTAACCTGAAGAAGTACAAGATACACATACGGTTTCGTATGTAGTTTTAACTTAATTCGCACCGTACGTAGCCAACCATGCTACTTGAAGGTGCATCATTTGAAATATATTTATCTCCTTAAACCTGTGCAAGTCCTGATCGACACTTCCCCTGTGTCCTTGAACCCAAATATATATTTTTAAAATATATATTATGTTTGAGTCAGTCTTTCTATTGCCCATAATAATTGTTTTACAATTCTCATCGCCATGCTTCTTGGAGTATCCTTGCAAGGTGTTTTTTTCTCCCTCATTTTCTTTGTCAGGATTACCTTATGTGTTTCGGAGTTATATGTCTTGGCAGGCATGCTATTTTGAAAACTTAATTTTTTCATGCATATTCGTTTTTTTTATTTCAACACATTTGAGAAGCACTCAATCATGCTGTCACCCACCTCTTTTATTACATTGTTATGATCTGAGTTCATAATCGATCATTTATATTTCTCGGATATACTTACATCCATGCATTTCCAGTTTTTTGTCCCGACAATTATTCAATTTTTTTGCGAGTTTCACAATGAGGTAATTTGATATCGTGACACCGATACAGTGCTGCTTTTGCTATTAAAGATTATGTTGATGATGATGATAAATATACCTTCCAAACAAAACAGTGCTCATGTCTCTGCAGGCAGATGGCCTTTTTTGAGAACATTAACCCTGCTGCCACCCATTGGCTTGAGGGGTTTTGAGAGGTGCGCAACACCCACCACCCTCTAATCCCACCACGAGTGATCCATCATTCAGCTGTGTTTCCATCCAGTGAGTAGGATGCAGTGTGGGGTGAGGATGAACTAGTGGTCCGAGGCTATTGTCTTAACTGACACTGCCTTATAAAATACACTGAGACCTCCTTTACCAGTGACAAAATATAGTGATAGGTTTTTACCCTTTCAACTGGTACAAAAACTGACACCTTTATACAAGGCATCATGTTTTCAATAACCACAACACAAGCAGTCAAAATGCAAACAAAAAAAACAACTCTGATAATGATATGCACTATCCTTGAAGTTGATTGGTCCACACCCGAGACAGCTTTTCTTAGAGCCTAGTGTCCATTCGTGTTGGACCAGATGATGCCAAAAAAAACATGATGCCTTGTATAAAGGTGTCAGTTTTTGTGACAGTTGAAAGGGTAAAAACCTATCACTATATACTGCCTTATAAACTTTACAAATCTGGCAAGCCAGTCCATTAAGGGGGCCTTCACCGTTTTGAGTGATTCGTCTGCCCAAAGGAATGTAGGCGCAGGAACGTCCAAACGCACGTCCAGACGCACGCACATCAGGCACGCGCATGCCAGTTGTGATGGTGCATAGCATCATCAATAATAAATATATCCTTATGAAAGTATTAAATTGCCAATTTCCTTAACTTTCCTCGTCTGGCCATTGGTATTGGCGAGCTATGCGGAGAGTTAATGGGGTTTGTACTTTTACTGAAAACATGCGACGTGTCGAATGAATGACAATATTTTTCAGGCATACCACAATCGATAGCATATCATGTGCTGATGGGCGCCGCGTTGGAGATGTAAACTACCTCGCCTGATATGCAGGAGGTCATGTGTTCTATCCCGACCCTGTGACACCTGCTGTATATTTGGAGTTTTCAAGTTCTTTTGGTCACAAGGATTTTTCTCCGGGTCCTCCGGTTTTCCTTCCGCATTTCAAAACATGCGTTTAGCGTATTTGGCTGCTATATATTTTCACATGATAAGCCACTTGATTGGGCTATTATTTGTGGCCAGGTCGCTTCTGAAAAAGGTTGTTTATGAAAAAGACCTATTATAGCTCAGTGGTTAAATACATACGGTGCGAAATAAGTCCTCTACATAGTTTAAATATTTGTTTATATATATAGCTTTTAATCGATACGGGACCATGCATCACTGTGCTGGTCAGTGCAGGTTCTTTAAGCCAGGGAGCATAGACGTTGGAGAATGGTACAGTACAACAATACTGCACTGCCCTCTGCTGACAATGTGGACCCACAGCAGCCTACAATGTCTGTTTTGTGCGTGATCGTCATTCAAGCGCAATCCAAACTCCACATGGCTTTGCTTCCGAGATCTGATGAGAATCAGGTGCATTCCATATGGTTCGGTTATAGGAGAGAGCCAACTGGCTCCCTAAAACACATACACTGCGGTAGCATGCTGCCCTCATGGGAATGGGCCCTTGAGTGATCTGAGCAGTGCCACTGCTTGCAGTGTCACCCTCTTACATGCAATATTTTATTTAGTTTGTCAAGCAGTGTCTGTTCATGACAACGGTGGTAAAGTTTTTCTCCCAATCTCGAATGGGCCAGACACTTTTGTGCAGATGAAACAGATTAACGTAGGGCGAGTGGATAATAGCGAGCGGGTGGATATAGCGCGTGACAATGTATGCATGTGGGGCCTGAGTGCCTAACGTGGTCTAAATGTGGTAATTGCTCACCGTGTTGTATCACCGGCAGACAATTTATGAATGAGTGGAAGGATGGATCGGTGTTTAATGCGCGCACCGCGCTTTGAACGCAGCAACCTGATTTAGATTCCTTAGCCCCATGGCTAACGTCTGTAGTAAGTGATGTCTGAGCCGGTCCTGGCCTTTCGCACACCCTTTGTCCTTTACCAACCTACGCCGACTCTGGTATGGTTGAAGTACGCTCAAACTCCTCCGATGACTGGTGGATTGTAAATGTCTGTTGTAAATGTATCTGCAATACGACTGCAGACCTTCCATTCTGCCAATGTACCTCTAGCCCACTGCCCATGCAATCTGCACAACTGTGTAAACTGCAGCTTCCCTTTCTACATAGGTTTTATTTAAACGTGCCAATCAATGGTATTGATCAAATTCTGACCAATAAAGCTTCTCACTGGTGGCTGAATATTTTTGACGACTGAATTTACAATGTAACGTGGACACGTGCGTTGATATACGTTGACGTTCAAGCCTTTCTTGAAAACTCTTGAGCTACCGGGTGAGCTTAATTTGACAACATTTTATCAATACACGAGAGGTCCCTAAGTTTTCATTAGTTAGTTTACTTTTTAATTACATTAATTGGGCAAAGCGTGACGCACCAAGGTTTATTTTTACGTGATTAAATTATGCAGTTAAAACACCTGATTATTTTTGTTAATTTCAGGATATTTTTTTTTTTTACACAGCCCTAGCGTGATGCGTGTGTCTTAATTGTCTGTTGGCCACGGTGTTCGTAATAACGTGCGCTTGTGATTAATTGTGAATTTATCTGCCCACGTTTTTACCCGAGGCTGTTTTCCAGTATGGTCATGGATACTTGTGCAGGTGAAAAGGTCTCATTACGTCTATAAAAAAAAAATCCTATTCTGAATGTTAATAGGAGTTTTTTTTACATGCATCTTGCAGAATCTATACCCCACAAGTACATGACAGAGGAAACTTTTAATGTAAGCCGGTGGGAGGATTTTAATTAGTCTGATTAAGTGGTTCAATGCTGTGTCTGTGAAATATTAATGCAGAGTGACCCACAGTATGGAATTTCATTGAAATGAATTCACTGCAAAATGAGTAGAACCCTAATTTATTTTAATAACGAAAAAAACCCACAGCATTGCTTTAAGTCACTCTGCTGCTGAATTTAAGGCATTATGGGAGGGAAGTGGAATATGTGCGCGCACATGCCAGCCATCTCAGTCCTTCAACCTCGTGGCACCTGGGTCTGTTCCGTGACCTCCTGCCCAGTGAGCCTTTGACAATTCACGCGGCCTCAATGTGCGCACAGCCTGGCACAAGCGCTGTGGAGACGCCCACCGCCACTTCGTGGTGAACGGCGGTTGTTGTATTTAGATGCGGTTTAGAAAAGCATCTTTACACAAATGGCCGTCATCTTCATTACACCAATTTCGGTGCTACGTGACGACGTTTGCCAGGGATCATTTTTGATGAAGAACAAAATAAACTTCGGAGCTTTTGTCACACGTCTTCAATTATATACAACAACAACCGCCATTCGCCACTAAGTGGTGGTGATGTCACCACGGCGCTTGTGCCAGGCTACGTGCACGTTAAGGCCACGTGAAGTAGCCAATGCCTGCTGGCAGCAGGAGGTCACAGGGCAGACCCAGCTGCCATGCGTCGACTGAGGTGACTGGCCGATATATATGCACCACACACCGATATGTCGTGTGGGCATTCGTGTGCAGTCTGTCTCAGACTGGACTCGCCAGTCAGTCATTGCGGGGCACTTCTTCATCCGGCTTGCATTGCACCGTGTGGATTGAAGAGCAAAGAAACTGCACCACGCCTTGGATGCTATAGTATGTGATTATTCAATCCATATTTCTTATAAACAAACTGAAATTCCATTGTGATTCACTATGTTTTCTGCAAGGAGCACTTAACTGTAGTTATACAAGTAGAAGCGATTACCTATTGTAATTTTGTCTTTGTATTCAGAGGTTTGAAGTTGGCTCCACGAGGGCTTCACATTTAATTAACTATTCGACATCAACCAGGGTTTTCTGTGAAGCGTATTCTTTTTCTGTTTGGCTTCGGGGGGCCTAAAGGTATTCAAATATTTAAATAAATCCCCGTGCGTGTGAACTTTTGGCAAATGTATCTGGCAGGTTTTTTTCAATCTGTTCCAACAAATTGTTTATCAGTGTCGGCGGATGCACCTGCACCACCATTTTCCCTTCAAAGCCCTGCTGAGCGCGGGCAGGGAGAGGGTCCACAAGATACAACCCTGATAAGGGGACACCCTTGAACATTTGCCACAGCCCCCTTATCTGGAGACTGGCAGGGCCTCCCATGGCAGGCGATGGCTTCTGTGGCAGCGCGTGTGGTAAGCGTTCCTCTGAGGGCTGGCTGGCTCGTGGTGCCCTCATGGTGCCAGAGCCTTGACTTCCCATCGTGAATGTGACGGGACCCACCACATTCTTCCCCCCTCGGAGAGACAAATCCCTCCTTATATTGATCACTTGGCGACTTAATAAAGTTCCAATGGAACGTTAATAATTTGTGGTGAGAGTGTGTGTACGTGTCTTTCAAAATGTATGGCCAACAAGGGAGAGTAATAAAATATCTCCAGGGGGCTCTCCTAGAGCAGTGTTCTTAACTAATTTTCAGAGAGGGGGCCGCTATCGCCAATAAGACATCATCAGTGTGAGAGTCGCCACATTTCCTGCAAAGGGGTATTTTCACATTAGTGTATTGTCGGGTGCCGCGCTAAAGGACACCAGTGGCTCGCGGGCCTTGCGATGAAGAACAGTGCTCTCGAGCTTCCTCTGGTGAGGCCCTTCCACCAACAATGACATGATCAAGACATTGCAGGGCTGCACTTTTAACCTGTAGACGCACAAATGGGCTGGTCTAGGCGGAGGACATTTTTTGGGCTCTTGACTGCCCACGAGTGGCTAGAAAATATGACTCCATCCCACCTCCTATATCGGTTTTCCCAGGATGTCCCCTTTTTGAGGTGGTAAATATTTCCGGGACATCAAAAGAATCCCAATTTTTGTCAGTTGCGTCATAGTTATAATATAGCACGCAAGACAATGCATTTCCATGCAGTGCTCTCTCCCCCTATTCTGCTATTGTGAGAATTCTTCTCATATGTCCCGGAATTTTTTTGTTACTTTGAGGTAGTAACTGTACGACCAAGACTTGTTGCTCAGCCGTATGAGTAGTGTGCTACTTGCAGCGTACATAAAAATAGGAAATAAAATAAAGAATAATTCAGCTGCATGAGTCACACTTGTGTGGTTAATGGGATAATAAATGTTGCTACATTCTGGAGGCAAAATTCATCATCACAACATAGTAGTTATTGTTCATGGAACACTGCTCAGAATTTGCATCCGAACAAGTACGGTAGGGTCCAGTTCCTTTACAAGGCAGCGTCAATGCTTAATTAGACGTAATATACCTTATTTCGTAAGGTTTGTAACAGACGATTGTATTTTGGATGACCAAGAATATGTCTATACATTAAGAATTGTATTTGTTTAATTTACTGCCTTAAAGTTTCGTCAAATAAAAAAATAAAAATACGTTATTTTTTTAAAGTGGCATTCACTTGCCTTTTATTTTATTTTGCGCCACCAAAAATGGTGGACATTTTATTGGACCTTTTTTTCACCACTTTTCATTGGGTCTTATTTTTACATTTTCCACACGCATCGATAACGTGGAGGGAGAGAGCGAAACCACAGTGAGCGCAGCTCAGCTGCTGTGCACTTTTAAAAGGAAAAACTGAGATCTGCAAAAGTGATTGTCAAATCGCGGCCCCCTGTCGTGCATCTGCAGTGGGGGGCGCCCCACGTGCTCCTTGGTCGCCGCTGTGCGCTGGCTCAAATGCAGTCGCGTTGCCGTTACCGCATTGTGGACGGCTTCGACACACGAATGCGAAATTGTTCCCCGCACGAATCTTCCAACATTTTAATGTTGTCCCGTCTTGCTAGTGATGTCCGTTGGCTGTGTGCTGCTGCGTGCCCAAGGAAGGATTTCGGTCGCACGGTTGGGGCGGGCCCCAGTTTAATGCTGAATGATGAATATAAAATCTATCACGTTACGCCTGTCTTAGCCGCCTGAGCTTCGGCATGCAACACAAGGTCAATAACACTCTGGAGGCTTTCTCCCCCGATGGTTGTGCCGCGTGGTGTTCAGCATGACGTCCAACGTTTCACTCCGTGTGCTGGGAGCTTCAGTTCCAGAAGAATTTCTGAACTTCAAGCACACAGTACAGCCTTGAATACACATTAGTAAGTTCAACCTTTAATTCATGAAAACATAGGGAGGTAAATCCTGTACTCGCACTGTTTCTAAATGAGTACAGGGGCTCCAGTGGTGAGATGTTAACTACCTCGCCGACCCTGACCCCTGTATATTTGGAGTTTGCATATTATTCCGAAGGTTGCGTGGATTTTTCTCCGCGTCCTCCGGTTTTTCCCTCCCATATTTAGAAACGTGCGATTTAAATGATTCGGCTGTCATAAATTTCCACGTGATAAGCCGCTTCAGTGAGCTATCATTTGTGGCCAGGTCGCTTCTGAAAAAGAGCTGTATAGCTCAGTGGGCCTTACCTGGTAAAATACAAAAATAGAAGGGAAATAATAAAAATAAAACATAATAAAATACAATTCTCACGACGTTTCGGCCACAACGCAAGCAGCCGTCCTTAGGTGAAGTACAGGTCTGTCGGAAAGACCTGTTCTTTTTATTATGTTTATTATTATTATTTTATTATTTCCCTTCTACGTGACTTTACCGAAAGAACCATGAAGATGAATCCCTGCAGTCACGAAAGCTTTAAATCGAAAAATACCAAAATAGTTTAGTTTGGTTTTAGTTTGTTCTGGTAAATGTTCTGAATGCCTGGCAATCCACATAATGTGTACACTTGCATTTATGTAATCAGCTGTAGCTTTTGGAACTGTGGAAGTTTGTTAACAAATGGAAGCTATAAACCTTTGTCTGTGGTGTAACACGTGTAGTAGGCAAATGTACAATCGGGGGCAGAGCAGGACCCTGAGAATTTAAATCGCCGTTTTTCAAAAATTACAAATGTGAGCTATGTGGAGCATCTTGCATTAATGCCCACATCTGATTTTTAGGCAGAAAATGACTCAAGATTGTGGTGTTATGCAATTGGTCCTGATAAGTTCATCTAAATTTTTGTGAATTCTCCCTGGGAATTTTTTTTACTTACAAAGGTCACTGGGAGTCATTCACAGCTAATGTACACTGTTTACAGATATGTACTTGCATACGATTGCTATCCGAAATTGGCAAATCTTTAATATAATCGGTGTTCTATTCGTAAAGGTAAGTTAAGTTATCGACTCAGATAACTTTTACAGCCGCGTTCTTTAAACAGACATTTCAATTTGAATAAAATGGCATTCATGTGAAAGCCTTAGGGGGGTAGAATTGTGCTTGGGGAAATTATAATCATTGCGTTTTGTAATAATAGGCATGTTATTAAATGTAATGGTTGTTACATAGAGATACCATCTTTTGTCCAGTCAATGTGAAATCCCCCATCAACAAGAAAACGACTTATCGTCAAGATTGCCCCTGCCTCTCTTTGGCCTGCATTACATTAGGCGGAGTCTTTTGTAAGACACATTACATTGTTCAGGTAGCTTAAAGTCATTGCAATATGCCTGTACGTCAGAGAACAACAGAGTTGTAGCAACATTTATCGGCTGTGTTTACAAACGTCTTTTGAAAGCATAAACCGGCAAAGTGGACGAGCCCTTTGCTGAGATCTTAGAATGCTCGCTTAAGTTTTGTTTCCGTCTGCGCGAGCTGCTGCCGATCACATCGGAGTCGTCGCGAGTGCGTGGTGGCGGTGGCGCGTAAAGTCTTTCATCCAGCAGTGGATTGAGCATGGCCGTCGGTTATTTCTGAGCTGTGCTCAGATTGATGTGCTCGGCGCTAAAGTTCTTGCGTGCGTGTTGTTGGTGTTGTCGTTGGTGTCGGCGCCCTGTGGATGCGATGTTGATGTGTGGTGGTTTGGGGTGGGGGGGAGAGACTGTCGCTTCGTGAGTGATGCTATCCCCGTGCATCACGCGCGCGCAACGCAGACGCGCTTAATTATTTACACGCTTGTAGCTGCTATTTAATTCATCTTGCACACATTAGCAAAAGGATTTATGTTATTTTCCACCTATGTGTGAGATGCCAAAGGAGAAAGGGGAGGGGGGGATTGCGGGTGTGGAAAGAAAAAAACTGCTTCGGTGGAAGTCGCCAACAAAAAATTAAGATTGTATGGGGACAGTGTTTTTAGTTGACTGCTTATTATTGCAAATGTTAATTTAACAATTATGGTAATTAGGTGAACTAAAAAAAGTAAGGTAAAAATAACTCGCTGAAGTCGTTCCGGCAGATGTGGAATATGTGCAAGTCACTGTGTCGCCCTTCGGTTATCAGCAGTGCTCTTTCTAAATTAGGATTTTTCGTCTGCGTCTTTTCTAGGTTTCCGCTGCATTCGCTTTCTAGGGGTTAAATAAATGACCTAACAAGTGTGACTCAAACAGCGGGGATAACCCACCAGAATGAGAAATCCAATTAAAGCTACGCCGCAGCCCCTTAATTAGCGTACATCATCTGCACATTACATAAGACTACTTGCCCAGCGTGTTAGATCTTCGAGGCCTGAAAGTCGCCCCGTCGTTCTTTGGCAGAGACGGAAGCAGCGGCTATAAATACTACCCGTGGTTAATGGGGAAACACGTGATGGGAAATGGAAGCATGCCCCCCCCCCACTCCTGATGTTGCCACTTGCCTTAGTGCCCAGCTGCAGCCGATCGGCGAACCACACACCCCCCCCAGAAATAGCCCTTTCCCACCCCGCAAGCAGGTGTTGAGCGGATGCTGAATTGGTCTCCGTGCCAAGCGCGTGGCTCCCGTGTTTTAGACAGCCTGTTGTGAACTCTCCTTCAAGGTGGCTTCGCCTGCAACAAACAAGCGGCGTTGCTGTTCTGCCGCTTGTTATGGGGATAGAGGTGTGGAGGGGGGGGCGAATACGTGCGATCGCGTAGGGGCTTGATGGACCCAGGCGTCGTCCGTGGTGGTGGTGGTAGAAATGCCACGCTCGCCCTCTGGCTCTCGTTATATTTTTGTTTGCTTTTGCCGAAACCTGTGACCTTATCACGAATTGGTACGTTTCAAGTTTTTTTTATTTTTGTTCTAACCAGGTGCGGACTCAATAGACCAGGATGGTCTCATTTGGCGAGGGTGACTCGGGTCACCGGAATGACAAAGGCACAAAAACAAATAAAGTAACGGCGATGAAGCAAAATAGTAATCGGAACAACAGCTGTGTCACGTGAGATTTCGAAAATATTGCACAAGCAATAGTAAATGTTAAACAATAAATTCCCGGAAGCATGTTAGCTCGGGCAGATTATATTTCGACTGATCATAGTACAACAGCAAATTAAGTTACAGAATCGTGGAACAGAAATAACGTGACTTTTGTATTAATGTATAAACAGGAAAATAATAATAAAATAATAAAAATAAAACCTAATAAAATAATATAATAATATAATATCATTCTACGTGACTTTACCGAAAGAACCAAGAAGATGAATCCCTGCAGTCACGAAAGCTTTAAATCGAAAAGGAAAATTATACACGTTCATTCAATGGTTGGTGGTGTTCGTTTGCCATGTTATCTTTTTTTTTACTTAACGTTGGTGATGTGGCTGTCGAGAGGGCACTTTGTTTCTGCATCGTTGTGGGTGCCACGTTGACGAGATGTTAACTACCTAGCCTGTTATACAGGTGGTCATGGGTGACCTGGGCACAAATGAGAGCTCAACGAAGTGGCTTATGCGGACATTTAAAGCATGTGGATGAACAAGTGAACGTATCGAAGGAATGACGAGTACTTTTTATTCACTCCTATTTGTGGTAACCTTTCAGATGCACTATTTGTTGCTCATTCACTTTTCAAGGTTCAGATGTCCAATTACTGTAATATGTATATTTAACAAGCATCTTGCACAACACATCACCCCGCCATGGGGATAAGATAGGCAGGGAGGCCCCCTATCTGTCCAAGCCAGAACCGTTTGCGTGCTTTTAAAAAACGCCGCTTCTAGCAGAAATTGCTTGGGAAATCCGTCTTCATTTGTAACCCAAAAAAAGCACAGCTGCAAAATTATATAATGACAATGAGTTGAGCATTTAGCTGTTAAGGGAACGTTTCACGGAATGCACTTCTCAGAAAAGTTAAAGATCATTAATGAGTCCTTTGCTTAACCTCATCTTCGGCTTAACTGGCGAATACAGATAATTGAATAATTGACAGCTTTGGGCCTCAATTCAATTAACGGAATCAGTCGGGCTTTCTGCAATATCCACTTGATGCGATGTATTTATGAATAATTATAATTCGCAGCTCTTTCCTCAATCCGCTACTGATTTGAAGGCCTCCCCCATTGCACGTTGGTTGTTGGGGGTTATTTGACGATACTTCTCCACGCTGGTGAGTGTGAGTCCAGAAAAGTGGTGCCGTGTGCCCCCGTGATAAGTCTGGGTCTTAGTCGTCTCCAGAGTTTTTGCCGTGGCTAGAAATCCAACACGGGCAGTCGGGTTTATCCCCTGAAGTAATATAACAGTAACACGGCACATTCTAAAACAATGCATTGTGATTTGGAATTTTAAAGCATGCTATTGCAAACGCATCTCAAGGACACCCTTTAAAAAGTGGGATTGGCTCACTGGCCAACAATTACACACATGTATACTTGACAAAAAATATGGCCCTGCATTCTTAGCTAAACAGCTGTTTTACTCCGACAATAACTATGCCCTTCAGAGAGTTTCAGTCGATGTTGCAGCGTGTTTTTCCGAATAACGTGTATATCTGCCAACTCTTACTCTTTTTGGAGTACTTTGAAATGGACATTAGATTATATTATTGGACCGTATTCTGCGGGTACATGTGAAATTTAAAATGTAGCACAAATGTCAGCTCTTCTACGGCTTGCGCTGCGTGTTTACAGTTTCCATTGGCAGGAACGAGGTTTTGTTTTTAAGGACTAAGACTGTGATTGCGTGGTGGGGGGGGGGGAGAATGAGGCACAGTTGTGCTGGCTGGGTTGCTCTTCATTTAAAATCTGTTGCCCTTTATGTAACGAGGTGTGAGAGCCTGCAGACAATGTGTTACAGGGAATCGTTGTTAATGAATCGCTTTGTGCAGTTTTCCTATTATTTTTTAATGCAGGGATATGCTTGTGACGGGACAAACTTTCTATGAGGGTCTGAGAAACTTAATTTGAAGAAAAAAAATGTTGAATGATCTCAAGAGTCCATTAAATCATTTCCACAAATCGTTGGACACCATCCACGGGTCTCCTCGCTTCTTTTGAAGATCAAAAAAAAAAATGCCAGCTCTTTAAGGTAAATGAGACGTGCTTGGTAAAAGCAAGAATTCCTGATTTAATGAGTAGTGTTTTGTTGGTTTTCACTTCGTAACTCAGATATGTATCACAGTGCACAGAAACCACTCTTGTCTTTTCCAAGTTCATTGTTCTCTTGCAGTTGCTTGTGCAAGTGCGACATTGTATGGGTTCCTCTTCCACGTTGCTGATGCACACACACTGTGGTGGAGAACACAGCAATACCCATGAAGGTGGTGGGGGGGGGGTCACACACTCATGACCTGGCATTCGGAGCCACCGAGATGTTTTTGTTTTCTTCCACGCGTGTGTGGGGGGGGGGGGTGCGCATCGCTAACGAAGCTGTTGACCGCACGCGTGTACGCGACCAGTGTCTCTCGCCACAGGAGCGCCTGATTAAAGCGTCGCTCACGACGGCCCAGCAGGTGGATAATGAGTCGCGTATAATGGGGCTGCGCGCGTGAAAGTGCGCGCTTTAGTGAGTCGATGGCGGGGGGCTATTAGCGGGGGGCCCCGCGCCCGCGTGTGTGGAATCGCTTGCCCGCTTGCCTCGTTTGTGCTACGGTACTAACGGTGTCCGTGCGACGCTACGGCTAACAGCTTCCCCTCCGCGTGCTCCACGTGCTCCACTTGTGTGCGGTCCCCCCTCCCGCTCCCTTCATTGCACCTCGTGCCAGAGATGCGTTGCCCATACCGGCACACCGGCCACAAATGTCGGCGTACTTCGTGAACGATATCTTAATCACGTCAGTTTAATTTAACCGTGTGTTTTCTCCATTGATGGGTTGTTTAGTAAAGTCTAACATTGATATAAACGTAAATTTAACGTCAATAACAAATGTATTGCTACAGGAGGAGCTGGATATTAAGCATGGCCCCTTGGAACAAGGCCACATGTGCTTCTTCTACAAGGCATGCGCTCGTATCGTAATATGCCCATTGCCTCTTCCCCTCCAACCAGTGTAATAATAAGCATGTGTTGCTCATATAATAACTGTGCTTATATCAGGTGTGTGCTTATTATCCAGTTTCTACTGTGCCGCTATACATTATTTTCCGAGAGCTTTAGGCCCTTAATCCTACATTTTGTATGCAGATTTGTTGACTTAGGAAATTGAAGAGCCCTTTTTTAAAGAGAAAAGTAAAACAGTTTTCAATGGCGTTACCTTTATCCGTGACATTTAAGGTCACGCTACACATTGCGCCGCCGTAAACTGTGTGATTGTTTGGTGCTGACGTTTCCCCGATTTTTTTGAAAGATGCCAATTGTTCCTGGGTGGTATGCTGCATGTGGCCTTTTTGCCGGCAGTACGTGCACCTGGGCTGGCGGCTGTGTGACGTGCACCCCGGTTATGGCTCGGGTAGGCAGGAGTCTGCTGCCCCGGTTAGGTCACCCTCTTACCCAGCATGCCATCGCCCTGTGAGTATACTCACCTTGCATGGCTTACCCACCTTGGCCTCCTCTCTCTACCTCCGCACTCACCCCACTCACTTCTCTCCACTCCTGCATCTCCCCCCCCACCCACACCCCCCTTTCCTCCATCCCACCACACTTTATAAACAATTGCACCCACTTTGTATATGTAAGCAATCATGTCTATTCCCTATGCATGTGCACGATTGTTTTAATCAATTAGCATTTGCATGTATTCACATGAGTGGCTCTTCACGTGATAATTTTGCTTCAAGGTGTAGATACCAGTTATTTTGTTTCTCGAATGATATTGATGCACAATCAATGAAAGCACAATTCCTTGTCACAATGAAACATTAATTAGCTAGTTGATACAGATGAAACTATTACACTTTAAAGATTTTTTATTTTATTTTACCAGGGTGGTAAGGCCCACTGAGCGATACAGCTTTTTTCAGAAGCGACCTGGGCACAAATGAAAATGCAACGAGCAGTGGCTTATCTCGTGAAAATGTATAGCAGCCAAATACTCTAAAGCCACCAAGATAATGACCTGGTGGCTGGAAATTTGAATGGTTGACATTATTTTCAAGTTCATTGAAATTATTGGTTATATTTTTCATAAATAATAAATGTACACCAATGCATGCATGCTTTTTGTATATATACACAATCCTTTTGGTTACCCATTACATTTGCAAGTCAGCGATTAAGTGTGGCAGCATGTTGTGTTATGCATTGTCTTGAGAAAAGCTTCAATGCTGGTTTTGCAGCTGCAGGGAACAACAAAATATATATTTTTTTTCTTGCCAGCACAAGCTTTTTTTTTAAGTCTTCTTTTTTATATATATACGATAATGTTGTCCGTAGTATGTCAGCAAAAAAATGTGCTTGCCGCCTCTTTTTTTGCACCAATGTATATATTGCGTCTCTTAGGGTAAAGTATTTAACTTTGAGTTAAACGTGGTGTGTGTGTGTATGGGGGCAGATGTTATGGGGGCAGTGGTGCTACGAACCTGGCCACCCGAGTTCGGATTCCAACTCGTTAACTATAATCTAAAATAGTACCTGGTCTGGTGCGTAAACCTCTCCTCTCGGGAGACAGAGGTGGCTGGGCGTGGCGCTGGCTACCCACCCCTTTGTGTGCCATGCCGGCCATAGAGCCCGTGTAAGGCTATATGGAGGAGCTCTGTGTTTCAATGTAAGCACATCAGCGTGTGGACCCACACGTAATAGGGTAACTACTAACAGCACATTTTCTACCTAGTCCATCAATGTAGGGTGGAGTGTGAATATTCAACTTGTTTTGTCTTTGTTTTTTAAAAATAGTCCGGATATAATAATTGTACAAATAATTGGGGCTGATCGTAATTCTCAGTTAATCGTCTTAAATTACAATGGTGTCTAAAAAAAACATTGTGTGCTTCAGTTTTCTAGAAGCGTGGCAATTGCTTCATAACACACTTAACAAAATACCGTAATTTACATGAGCCGTAATGTACAATTGCCAACAATTCAGCAGTGTAGCCTATTGCATAGAAATAGATTGAGCTTATATATATCTTGATTTTTATACACAACACAAAGGTGACATGAGATTAAGATTTTAATCGTCGTGGATCGCTAACTTTGTCATGGTAAGTGACATTAACCGATAAACACGGGCAACTAACATACGAGTGTGTTTACACGACAAATTTTCACAAGGTATTTTCATCTCGAGTCATTCAACCTATTGGGACGTAACCTTCGTTTAAAAGCCACTGGCATTTGTGCGAGTTCGTGTCCCTTTCTGAAACTTACAAAACAATAAAATCCCCTCCACCCCCAAAAGAAAAATCCCATTTTATTTTTAAAACCTCCCAAAAATGTACATGCAATATTTAATTGTCTGCGGTGCACATACACACACCTGCACACGCCCACACGTTAAACGGGCTAGCGAGAGTTTAAGGTCCGCGTTTCGTGTGGGTGCTGCCTGCGGTGAGATGTTTGACTGTTGGGTGAGGTGAAATTAGGTGGTGACGAACTCTGCTTAAAACTCTGCATTCTGGCCAGTGGGAGCAAAGTTGGCTTTACTCTTGTGTAAGAAAAGGGGGATCTGAGTCGGCGCTTATTGGAACAGGTGTGACTTAGGGCTGTCCTATCTGCATGTTTAGCACCAGTGGGGGCTTGCGCCTTCGGCCACCTTGATGTGAGCGCTATCTGCGCCCGCGCGGATTGCACGGCCGGCTTAAGCATCGCGCAGCTGTGCAGCGCAGATAAGCAACTAATAGAGCGCACAACTTGTGCACGATGGTCGCAGCGTTATCCTCAATTACCGCATTTAACGCATTTTTGTCGCGCTATTTCGAAGGCAATTTATTTAGTGTGCTTCATTGATGAGCACGCTGGAAATTTAGGAATGCAAAAGGCTTCCCCTAGAGTTTAGCACCGGGGCGCCCTCCCCCTTGTTCCCCTCGCCGTGCTCTCCAAGTTCCGTTTGACTTCTCCGCCCGTTGCCCCACTGGTGCCCGGCAGCTGTTCGCTTTGAGCAAAAGGCGATGACGGGCAGTGCCGAGCTTCTGAGAGTTGCTGTCGATGCTGCGGGCCCGCGAGGTGGTTGTGCTGCGGCTGTCGGTTTATGGAAAGGAAACTGGAAGGACATTTCGAATGTGGCAGCGGGGGGGGGGGGTGTCATCATAGCTTCAGTTTTGTAGCTGCAGCTGACTCGCGTTAAATGCATCATACTTCATTGGAGAACTAGCCCTGTCAATGGCTCTGCAATGGTGAATTATTATAATTCGAATGAATTGGCCATGCTTTACATTTATCAGTTGATTGGCTGCATGTGCCATTTTGAATATGAAAATTCCATGGTGGAGTTTGTTGCTGTGGTTACGCTGGCTGTGGCCCTGTTGGTTTATCCATTTAATTCACTCTTACCAGATACTTGGTGGTTGACTTTTAAACCAATCATTTCTGTGGAGAAGGATGGAGGGTCGCATGTTTAATGTGTTTGCGTGCGTAAATGATGTATTGTTTTATGCATGAATGCACACGATGAGTAGCCAAAATATTCCTGAAGGACATGAAAAACGTGCACATTTTTGTTTCAGTTTTGTAACCACTTATCACCATTGTATATTCATTCCTATGTTTACGTGGTTGTAGTTTTATATTGTCATGGCAGGCCTAAATATAATACGTTCGTTAAAGAGGAGGTATCATATATTTGTTTGGGAGTTTTTGACACTAAGTCAAGCTAACGTATGTATGGTGTTTCCCAAAACTTGACGGTCACAATTAACTAATGAAATGGCAGGTAATTTCAAATTGGAAATTAATATATTTATTGTTGTTCTTCTTCACCATAGAACATATGCCAAGACAATGTTATTTCTTTAGTATCGAATACAGGCGATCTCCCGCTTACAACGATCCACATTTACGACATTTATATAATGCCACCGTGGATCGATTTACGGCACAGAAATTAGATTTCCGAAGCGTCTTCCAACATTACTTCGAACACATTTGAACAGAGTCGGTCTAGTTTCCGACGTGACTTGGTGTGGAGCTTTTGTGAATTTTTCACCTGTTAAACCCCATTAAATATGGCAAACTTAAAAGTAAAAAAACACATCGGCACGTGATGTTTCTACCGTCTCTGAGGAAAAATCGGGTCCGATTTACGACACGATTTCCAGGAACGCATTGTGTCGTAAAAGCGGGGGGGGGGACCGCCTGCCTGTTGACAGATCACATTGAGGGAGAAACTATACCTAGCCAACACAGTGCCCGACTGGCTTACGATGCCATATCGCTGTGGCCCTGGTCCCACTGTGTGCTGCAGCCCAATCAAACGTGTGCTTATCAGGAGTGCTGCTAATGTGGTTTAGGAAACACGACCCTAGGGCACGGAAATTGCTGGGAGTAGATGAGTGGATGCATTTGAACGACTTTGTCAAATGCCGCACGCACGAGCAAAAGCATTGCTCCACGGTGGGATGCACTTGCGCACCTGGTGAAGCGCAGTTTGAGGGTGCGGGTCACCATTGCGTGCAGTCGACGAAGAGAGGCACACCCTGCCCTGTGTCACAGTGCCATGTTACCGCCAGCCTTTTATTATGGAGCCAGATGCCTTGAGCAAAAAAGGTTAATTCCAGCCTTCTGTAGTTTCACACTTGCATAGTGAGCAGATTTAAAGCTATTACCGTTATTACTATTGCGACTATATTAAATGGCTGTTATAGGCAATATAGGATTGGTGTTATATTTCGTTTTTCTTAATAATGCCTAAAAATGTCACGACTTTACCGAAAGAACCAAGAAGATAAATGTTTCAATTTGACACTTGCGCATGCACTGCAACCTGAGTGATTCGAAACCATAGCTAAAACCAGTGGCATGCGATATCTGAACCGGTCCTGGAACATGCCCCTCCTTCACCAACACACGTACACGTTGGGCAGCATGGTGAGGTTTGGTCACACAAATCCCCATGGTCGACACAGCAAGGGTGTAGGAGGCCTACATGCAACAGTAGATTGACAGTGGGCTTCAAATAGAGTACAACACGGGTAGTTTCCACCTAAGTCAATAGTGCTGCAGATCCTTTATATAATCGTGTGTGCCTGTTGTATATAAATACATTAAATTCTATACTATCGCCACAAAAGGACATATTGCTCTACAGTATAGGTGAGGGCACACTCTTTCGCGAGAAGTGCACGCAGCAAGAACATTCACCGTGGGCTAAATATGGATTTAAAATGGATTACGCGTGCACCTGATTAAAATGTACTTTCAGCAAGGTGTGGGTTTTGCATTAAAACAGAAAGAGCAATTTTGACAGGGAAAATGTCTCCAGTTCAAACGGCAGCCGTCAAGGTCTGCGCTCTGGCTTGTTTAAGGCCCGCCGCCGGCAAGCCCTGTGAAACCACCCTCGTGGAATTTATTACACTTTGTTTGGCGGTGGCTCCAGAGGGGGTTCAGTACAGATGACCCCCCCAGTCCCCCGAGCTAATTCTTTACATGAAAGTGTGGCTTCACACGAGTAGCTTGAAGATGTGCAGGTTGGTGGGGGGGTGGGAAATTGATTATGGAAGTAATATTGAGTTTGAACACACTTTACTCGCTCTGTATTCTTACGCCGTACTGTATGTAATATGGGGTAAATGTCAAGCCGCAGCTTCTAAAACTACTCGCTTGTGCCACTGTTGGCGTAAGGGGCCTCCATTAGGGGGGGCTCTTAGAGGGACCTCTCTAAGACGGTTTTTTGCCCTCCTCTTTCTACACTGGCTAAGGTGTCTTGTAAGAGGTGGGAGTAGCTATTCTTTATCCCACCCCCACAACACGACCCTGTCCAGTGTTTCGGCTGCCATGCAAGGGAGATTGAACCAGTGGCCCTCTGGATTGCAAGTCCAGTGTGTGCTCATCGTTATACTGCGGCAGAATCCCCTGCACTCTATACGTATAGTAATGTTAAAACAAATACAAGTGTATCGCTCGATTATAGTACCTGATACATGCATGGTGCATTTGCGTGTTAACTGTGAACATGTTATACCCGCTTTAGTTAAAAGAACAGAAAATGTAATTCAGTTTTTTTTCATAAATCCACAATGTGCAAACCATTACGAGTTAGCTGATAACATTTCATGGCTCGGGATAATTTCTGCATTGGTACGGAATTATTCTGTTGCATAAAATACCAACTGATAAGGATACATAATGCCCCAAAAAAAAACCTTGGCCACTGAATAAATGCGAGGTTTTTTACAGTGGGCACCGAGTGGCACTAAAATGCAGTGACCTGTAAAGTGGCATTGGGGGATTGTTGGCGCTTGTGACCACTGCATTAGATGTGGGCCAGGAGTCCGACGCACACGTAGAGAAGATGATTAGATTAGAGCCAACGGCTGAGGCGATAGGCAACTGATATCGCTCTCCCCACAGTGTGTGACTCACTGATACGGCCCACACACATCACACACCACACACACACACACACACGCGCACGCATGCACGTACGTACTAACGCATGTGTGCGCCCGCTTGTTCGTACACGATCGTACTTTTTGTCGCACCGTATGACGTTGCCAACCGTGCTAATCGGACGACGGTGCAGACACTCGCACGTCCCGGGAGTTCTGGCAGGCCCTGGCCATTGTGAAGGAACTGGGCCGTGCGCTGTCTGTCGCACAAAAGCTACGTTGGCCCCATCTGCGAGGCACAAAGCCAGGCCAAGTCCCCCCTGGGTCTGATGGCAGTGGATGACTGTAATCCAGCGGCTTGCTCACAGAATGGGTGGATTACGCAGTAATGGGCTCCTTGCTGTGTGTGAGATGCCACCCCTGCACAATGATGAGGTGACCGTACAGCCATTAGGTTTCTATCCACTTGTGCAGAGTTTTTAAAAGTCGTAAATTAACAAATTAAATGGATACATTTGGTATTTGTGCCATTCTGACAGCGTCAAGGGCTACCATGAAGATGCCGTGGTGATGCTTTGTAAGCATTACAGAACAATTTCCCTCCTTTGAGTTGACAACTGCAGAACTCATTGAGAGTTTGGGACAAATCACAGAGAGGGTGACCGGCAGTGAGTTCTACGTAGATGGGTCAAAACGCCATTAAATTGAGTGAGCGAATGAGTGAACGGGCGAGTAGGTAGGCGAGTGGTAGATGGGCCGGACACCGTAAGAATGTGGAGGGTGCCTTATCGGTGCGTTAGATAATCAGGTTGCCGCGTGCTGCTGACGGCAGTCGATAGTGACTGGCATAGGCGGAAACTGGTACGGCGCCCATATCAGCCAGATAGGACGGTGCAGATTGATGTAAACATTTGTACCGTATGCCCTCATCATTCGCGAGGTTGCTATCCGCGATTTTGGCTATCCGCGAATTGCATCTGGAACTTTTCGATTTAAAGCTTTCGTGACTGCAGGGATTCATCTTCTTGGTTCTTTCGGTAAAGTCACGTAGAAGGGAAATAATAAAATAATAAAAATAAAACATAATAAAATACAATTCTCACGACGTTTCGGCCACAACGCAAGCAGCCGTCCTCGGGTGAAGAACACGTCTGTCGGAAAGAACTGCCTTCAATGTGTTTATTGAAGGCAGTTCATTAAAAAGATAGATTTTCGTAGGCCAATATGATCCGCGAACGTATCCCTCGCGAATAACTCTAATAGTGTAGTTGAGTGCACAGCTCATAACTGATCCTCTGGTGGTTTGGAAGCCCAGTGCAGCTCGGCAGCTCGGCACAAATAGTCTCCCCTGGAATCTGTGAGGTTTTCTCTGGGACTTTGGTTTCCTGCGAGTACACACACACAAAAAACAATGTTCATGAATGTGGCCAGCATTCGAAATACGATCCTCTGGAAATTCTTGAGACTTGGGTGATGTTTTATAGAGTAAACAAAGAATGTCCTTGTGATCATGGAAAACACTCGCATATTGATCCAACATGAGGTGCTCCCTCTACCCAGTTGATTGGAAGTTGGGATTCATTAATTCATGACTGCAATATTATTATTGTATATTTTCATTTGAAATTAAGCTCTGGACGTATGACCCATAGGAAAGCTTAAAAACAATACAAATCAACAAATACTAATCTGACTGGTGGGAGGGTACTTTGACTTTGTAGAACCACATTGTTTGGAGTTGTCCTCTACCTTATCTTTGACATGGGGGGGGGGAGGTTAGTATAGAAGGAAGTGTGTATGCAATTGATGTTTGTACAGTATTGATATATTCATTTAATGGCCTTAAAACATAAGGGCAATTTGGAAAACGTAGGGTTGCTTTTTGTGGATATCTTGGTATTCTGTATTGCACTAAGATCATCGTCAGCATCATTTAATATTTATACCACATCTTTTTGTATTTATACCCACTCCCCTTTTTGCGTTTAGTTATTTCTCCTTCCCCGAGCACCGCCGGTTAGCACGGTTGGCCACGTACGGTGCAAAAGAAGTTCAACGTACGTGCCGTGTATCTCGAGTAACAAGAAAGCGCTCTCGGTCAGAACTTGACGACATGGAATCTCGTGGACGAGAGCGACGTTCCGCATGCGCCGTCTGGTAATTTGAGTAGATGCAAATGCGTCCGAGGAAATGCCCCATTCTCGCGCTGGTGGTTGTTGGGTCAGTGGCCGGGGGGGGGGGTGGGGGGCTAAGCTTGAGAATTTCTTCGACGTGCCCTTCCCCGGCACTCGCTGACTCTAAACTTGCGTGCGCAGAGTCGGGGATGCCTGTGTGTGTGTGTGCGCGCCAAACGTTCGCATGAAAAGACTTTGTAAGTTTACGAAGAGGTTAATGATGATTAATTAGACCAAGGTGTGATGCATTGTGGACTTTACTCCACAGCTTAATTGTTGGCCTCGATGCATTTCCCCCACCGTCTCTCGTGCCCCCCTCACTCCCCTCCCAGCATCCCATTAACCCCTTCCCCTCTCTCCATGGGGAAATGATTGTATGGTAAATGTAGTGACCACTGTATTTACTGCTGCTTCCTGTTGTAGTGTATAGATTTACTGGCAAGCTTTGAACGAGCCGTGCCATGGGGGGGGGGGGGGGTCTTTAGCCAGAGGGGACTGACCACACGGACTGACCATACTCGACACAACGATGCGATTGTGCTTTTTTTCCCCTCCAGAGAATAATTCATGCCAAAACCAAAAAACCCTTTGTTTCACTACTTTTGTTTGTTTTGCTTGCATATTTCGAACTACCGCAAGCAAATTGCATTTTCACATGGAAGCTTTGCCAGAGGAAGTAAAAGACCAAAAAATAATAGTGAAGTAATCGAATCTTTATTTTAGACTGGAGGAATCCGATGAGCTTTGAAGATGTCCAATTGAAATAGAGTTTAAAGAGGCTGTAAAAACTCGTGACATTCGAAATGGCCAGGACAGGCAGTGTTTTTGTTTTATTCTGAAGCTAAGTTTTTGTTGGTATGACGCCTGCCTGCTGCTGTAATGTTGTTGTTGTGTGTCGTCGTGTAACCTTCACTCACCGTTGACGCTCCTTTAAATGTCCCACAGCGCTCTTTTCAAGCGCAGAGCTTTTTTATTTAAACCTAGTGCCACAGCCAAATTAACTACCCGTGATACGCAGCCAATGTTCTCAAAACAAAGCAGCGCTGCCTTGTAAATGGCCCTCGTGCGGTGTAATTGTAGTGCCGTGTACGACATACAGAGGCCTTCAGATGAGTAAATAGATTAACGAATAAAGAAGGTCAGACCCCAAAGTAATGGTTGTGACACTGATTACCTCTGGCCAATAACGTTTAAAGCTTTTATATACTTTTTGTCATTTTGAGGTGTAATGTGAGAAGTTATTTACAATCGCGAGGTAATGGAAAAGGCTGCGTTTGGCTCCCAGACAATTCAATTTGCCTCCCTAGTTAGCTGAGCAAGTATCGTGATGCTATTGCATGCGCCATAAAATAATTGATTACCGTATAAGGTACCTTCACCCAGGGCTTCTCACTTGGTATTATCTGGAACTCTGCTAGGCTGGCTTGGAGTATGGATTATTGGCGTAAGGCACTACCACTAGAGTACTAAATATGCCTTTACACAATCATCGTATATTATTGCATTCAATATAGTATTCCTATAACGCATTTGAAAATATTTACAATTGCATATAAAGCAAATACGGTGCAGCTTTACGTGGACAAAATAAGGCGAGATGGATGCGACATGCTAAACTGATTCCTGGAACAATGTTCCGGCTGAAATTAAGCACCGCTTATACCTCATTAGCTTTTGCCCTGTAGCTCTCAACTGGCGATGCCCGGTCACCTGGCCAAGCTTGTCAAACGCAGGACCACCCTGCTCTCATTAGTCGGGTTTAATACCGGAGGTTAGCTCTTATAGCGGCAGTGAAAATCCAGGGCCAGGGGAGTGCAGGGCGGGCACGCGCTGTGGCGAATGCTCGAAGTAATGCTGCAGACCCCAGTGACACGCGAGATAAGTCCTTTATCTGGCGAATTGGCACATTTATCGACGTTTTGTTATTTTATGTGCATCGGGGACGGAGGGGGAGGGGGGTAAAGGGGTGATTTGGAGACGATGGCCGTATCTCTCAAATGATTGCGGTTCTAAATGTGTTGCTTGGTACAGGGGTCACTGAGCGTGTCTTTGTCGAAGGAGCAGCTGGTATCTGTTTATTTTCTCCATATTAGGGGACGAGAATATTTGCCAAAGAAAATCACAGTATTATCGAAATTGATCGATTTACATTTCAATGGCCTCTAATTATGTTGCTCTTGCTGACCAAATCGCCCAGAATGCACCGGGGGATCCCTTCACTTCTGGCTGTCGCGATGTGCAATTGGGCATACGGGTAGCTTAATTGGTTCCACAAATGCAGTGGGCAGGGCTGAATTGATTGGCCTGCCTCCTTAACAAGCACAACCTGCGAGTGAACACACCGCGACTCCTCTCAAACCAATATTGCAGACCCACATTGGCGATCTTGCGTCAGCGTCCACGCAGAGAACTTCGCGAGAAGTGTTTTTAAATCCTTTATATTAAGTTCGCTTGCTTGCTTGCTTGCGCGCTTACGACCGTGCAAATCTTTCGGTCGTTTTTTTTACCCACTTCCCGTGATCCAATCGAGCTGACTCGTTGTGCGTGACAATTAATTTTCGTGAAATTTTTTTTCCAAAATTTTACACTTGTTAGGAACAAAAAATTATATGTAATTACCAATTACTTAATGGTTCCAAGCAATCATCTGACCCATAGGTGGCAGCCATTTCAAGCCAGAGGACGAGAGGACTCTAGCTGCCACGCATTTAAAGGATTTATAGTGAAAAACTTTGTTTTTATGGGTTAATTTTCTTATATTTCTGCAGCAATTGGTACGACTCCTCATAGCCCCCCCCCCCGTCTCCATGAGCTCGGCGTTGCTCGTGGCAACCCAGCGGTTTCCTGGGACTCGCTCAAGGTGCTCGTATGGCAAGTCAAATGACAGCCTGAGTCCATGTCGACAAGACACCACGCAGACCCCCGTGCGAACAAACCGACGAGCATGCAAACCCGCGGCGGTGCTCGCCCAACTCCCGTGCTCGAGGAGCAACGGGGGAGCTGTTCCATGAATCCTGGCGTAACGGAACAAGGGTCGGCTGGCATTTTCACTGCTCGTGAACAATTATCTCAATCTTCTCCATGCGTCGTATCTACTGCTCTTTAGAAAACCTCACAGCGCGAAGCAGCATTTGCCGTGGACGTGCTTGGACGCGAATGCGTACGCTTTCTGCCGCGTACAATTTAGTAAGTTTTGCTTCTGTCTCAACAGCTCCGCGCTCACTCGATCAGCAACGTTCGTCTGTGTTTGAATTTCTTTCGCACCGTACCTAGCCAACCGTGCTAACCCCCCAGGGTGTGTGGGGGAAGGACAACAAACTAAACGAGGACTGGGTGAGTGCTCATTGAAGATGAGTCTCATTTGCGAGGGAAATCGGCAGGGCTTAATTTCTCCCTCAATATTTTACGGGTCCACGCAATAGACTGGAGTAGGCATGTGCCTGGTAGCCACAGCCATAGCGGCAGGGTATACTGGATGCAGAGTGCGGAAATATATTACGGATCGCTGACCCGGGCAGACCCAGCAGAAATTAAGCCTCCGCCGCCGATCGGCAGCACATGCGACAGGGGGAACACAGTAAAAAAATATATTGGCGGTAGTGAACATTTTCGCACACCTTAACTGCACATTCACTGACCAATGTGTGAATGAAATCTTTAGGTGCCACTTGACCAGGTGAATTCCGTTTTTTTTTTGGCAGAGGGAAGCTCGTCGGAGAGGAGTGATCTCAGAGCAGCGAACACTCCTCCTAAAGCCAGCAGTGTAGGCCACCAACTGTGGGGCAAGACAGAGTTTTAACGGGGTTTAACAAATCACCTCTCCTCTACTTAGGACTCTAATATTGTCCCGATTCACGGCTGCAGTTTTAATCGGTGATCTAATCGTGTTTGCGTCACGTTTTGACCGCGTCGTTTGTATCGTCTGTCCTTTTGTTCTGTGCGTGTCGTTTGTACGACTGTTTGCTCCATAGGCCTAAATCTAACAGAAGCAAGTACATCGTGGATTTTTACGCACGCAATTCGATGTGTGTGGTGGCGGGGGTGTTGCCGGGGCCCAGCCACCGCATGCCTAAACAGCTTTTGTTCGGCCGGATCGAGGGGGCTAAACGGGCGCGGCACGGGCTAGAGAAGAGATGGAGTGATGTGGTACAGGAGGACGTGGAGCTGAGTGGACTTGCCGATGACTGGTACCAGCGGTGTCAAGATCGGCCTCTGGAGGAGGCTCGTGAAGGACGCTACTGGGCAGTTGGAGGCAGTCGCCCTCCAATAACAACGAAGGGAGGAGGAGCGACGCTCACAACAACGAGCGGAGTGCCGGGTGGCTAAAGCACAGCAAGTTGGCACAGTAGGGGGCACAGGTGGTGCATCAGCCGGTCATCTCGGTCAGTCGACCCGTGGCACCTGCTGGGTCTGCCCCGTGACCTCCTGCCAGCGGGCGTTCGACACTTCACGTGGCCTCAGGGTGCACATGGCCTGGCACAAGCGTCGTGGTGACGTCACCGCCACTTAGTGGCGAATGGCGGTTGTTGTTGTTGTTGTTGTTGCCGGGGCCCTTAACGAAATCCCACTAAATCGATGCATCGTTAGACCCCTCCTAAATAACTTGCCACAACCACCTTGCCACTGCACAGGTCCTTAACACGGGCACTAAGTACGCGGATATTTAAATACTATACAGCCTTTGGACGACTCGGTATTAAAAGTAAAAAAAAAATCAATACTTTGCCCAATTAAAAAGTGTAAATGTGGGCCTTTATTTTTAGCTGGAGCACTTATATTGCATTACAATGAGCCAAATGGGTGGACAGACGTGGCTATGTTGAATATTGTATAATGTCATGTTTAGCCTAATTAACAGCTTACATCCTGTCTAAACACACTTACCATGTGGAGGGACTCTGGAGGGAGTTATATGAATATGCGAGGTTTTTTTTTTACATTAGCATTCACGAGGGCTATTTACATTTTATAAGCACATCCACTTGCGCTAAAGGCCCTTCCGAGCTGCACGGCTACAATTGTGTCTTGTCAAACATAGCGGCGCGCCAGGCTCCGTCACATTAATGTTGCGCGGCCAACGTATGTGACATTCGTATCTTGCCGCTGAGACGCAGGTAAATAGATTTCATGAAAGTGAAGGGATGCCAACGTTTAAATGCCTTGAACATGGAATGTGCGGAGAGACTCACTGTGTTCATGGTCAAGCGCGCGGGGATGCATTGTCTTACCTGCCGTTATGGTAAACGGCTGCCATTTTATAAATGTATCCTCCATGCTTTGGTGATCGCCAAAATATCTGAACAGAACACATTGTGGAATCTCATGTATGTATGTATGCATGTTGAGCTTCTTTTGCACCGTACGTAGCCAATCGGGCTAATCGGCGGTGCAGGGGAATGACAACAAACTAAACACCACAAGCAGTTCTAACGAAATGAGTTTTCATTGTATATTTGAAAGTTCCTGTGGCTTCCTAATATCAGACGGGAGAGCATTCCAGACGGCCGCCAAAGTGCATCTGAAAAGCGCGCGATGCGGTGACCATCTTTGGGTCGATGGTTAGCCAAAAGCCGCTGCGAGGATGACTGGAGTTTGCGTGATAATTGATGCTCTCGGACGAGATCAGCAAGGTATTGTGGTTCATTTGTGGCAAGCACTTTATACAATACTTGGTGCAATGAGTGCGCAACGTATTCGTTTTGCAACCGGAAGCCAATGCAGCTCGGAGAGCACTGGACGAACGCGGTCGGATCTTGCAGCACCCGTCACGACACGTGACATGCATTGGAAATGCACGATGCTATTTTAACCTGCTGCTGCCTGCATTGAGGATGGCTGGAGACGACACGTTGTTGTTGTTTACTTGCGCGTGCACGCCACAGTGGTGTGCCGCCTCATTGCTCGTGTGTTGTGAGCACAGGCAATGGGCATGGCTCGAATCGCTTCCCTTGCGACTGGATGGATGGTCACGACTCGGCTCTTGCTGCGATTCAGAGGTTAAATGTGAACGGTTAACGTTGCGGTGACCGCGTAGCGTCTCCAGTGGCTGGAGGGTTCGTGATAACCAATAACGTACAGCGTATACGAATTTAAATTCATTGACTCTTGCTCGCGCAGTTCCGGCGTATGAATCGTGGTCACCATTGGCATTGCGTGGTTGGCATCGCCCCTGTCTACATTTTTTTCCCACTGGCACCTTGAGTCCCCGTGGGCCCCAGCGCAGTTACACCACCTGCACACTCCGTAGCAAATCCGCCAGCAGCGAGCATAGGAATTTGTTAAATTGATGCATTGTCAGCACGGCCCTAATGAGCAACGTGTAGAATGCCGCACGCCCAGCTGGTTTCGCCCAGCTCGTTGCTCAGCGCGGTACTCTACGACCGGTGATGCGTGGTCGTGTCATGTCCATTGTTATGGGGGGGGGGGTCCTTTGTCTCGTAGTGGATGATAAGTATCATTGCCGATGAGAAAAATTATAGTGATGAGAATATGGGGGTTGATATGTTGAAATAATGCAATACAACGCAATACAATTTAGATTTATATAGCGTGTACATATGAAATAAAAATTACAGTTACGGGGCGTGTTGGGTAAAGATGTAACTGGGAAAAATGGACTTATCAGGATCTGTGCAAAAATTTTGCCTGTTATCGCATTACAATTCAGCTATTGTTGCATCCGCTGCATTGAGATAAAGTGTAAACAGCATGCGTGTTTATTTGCACGTGCGAGCATGGGGAAATTAAGCCACTGAAAGGAAATATTGTTTGTTAAAGACATTTCAAGTGAAACTTTACATGCACGAGATTAGACCTATTGTGCGTACATTATGAGGACTGTTTCTCCTCCTTACCCGCTCGTGCCCATTGTTCTATTGTTCTATCCTGTACATCGGCAAACTACGCAGTTGCATTTTATGCCGCTGCCAAGATTCCTCCAACTGGCGCTGCGATGTGGTTTATGCAAACCTGTTTTCGTCTCCTGATTTTGTACGGAAATACTTCTTGCCTTCAAATGGAACTTCTCATCTCCCGACAGGCATGCAAAGCTCGCAAGCCATTGTCACGTCTTGAGGGTGATGTAAATAGACTTTATATTTATCTATTCATTCCCTTATTTACTTTTTGAAATGTTTTTTTCTTTTCCAAAAAAATTCAATTTCTCGGTTGGAAGCCCCCCTTACTGAGAATGAGACGCCTCTCACAGCTTGGTTGTCCTATGCCGGTCTCCAGAGGGTTTGTGTTTGTAACGATAATATTGGCATCTGCAATCAAAATAATAGCGATGTTTTTATTTTTATGTGGTAGTAATAATCATCATGACGTTTCAACATGACGAGCTAAATTTTCATTCTATACATTGCTTGTATTTGAACAACTGGGCATCAATTGATCAAGCACCAGTGTGCCCGCATGCATGCACCTTATATTACGGGTGAAAACTCACGGTTGGAATTGGCCTCGTGTGTTCCTGTAGAGAACCCTCCAGTCTTAAAACTCAATGAGTCATTCCGGTAAATACATGGAATTTATTATTATTATTCGGGTAAATAACAACATTCATATGAGTACTGCCTGTGGGTTTGTAGGTGGGTTGCAGTGATATTTTACGGAGAGATTAAGACTGTCCCTGGGGAAATAAGCAATGAGGTGGCACTCCATTGGTGATTGAGGGTCAGTGGTGGAAATTCCTAATATTTTTATGGCAGATTTAACCGCACAAACTTCACGTGTCACATTTAGTTAATTTAGTCATAACACGGTCATGCAAACTTTCTTTCCACATTGTGTCTGACCGGGATGTATTAGACGCATCAGTAAACAGATGCTGGTGCAGTGTAATGGCTCTCACACTTGATCATTCCAACGTCGCAGCAGTTGATATAATGGTCCAGCTTCTGTTCATCCAGAAGTATAAATGGGTACGCCTCAGTCGATCGTTCGTGCGTGGTGAGGTAAAGTGTGGGCACTCCCACTACCGCCAGCATTGGAGAAGAGTAGACCGATATATATTTATATATATATATATACCCTCTTGAGTTGTCTTCTCCGGAGCTCGCTCAAGTGAGGGGGGGGGGGGGGGGTCTTCTGTTGGCAGTGACGCGAGAAATTAACCCTTTCCCGTCCCAAGACGACTGCAAGTTGCAGGGTGGGTGGTGTCCTCCGTTCACCGCTGAATCTCGGAACGCGCAAGCGGCTCGCCGTTCATTTTTTTTGGAGAAGCATCGCGACGTTGTTTTCAGAGAAGTACTCGCCGCAGAGAACTGCAGCGACACGACCGCACTCTTGAGAGCCGGCGCCAAACTGTGCCGCACGCCCTCCCCCCCCACATGGCCTTGTGGGAGCCTCGGTACCGATAAAGTTACGTGTACGTAATCGGAATGGGAGTGGGTTAAGGCCTGCACCTTCAGCACCTTCAGCACCTTCAGCACCTTCACGTTTTACAGAGGCGAGTGAGCGACGTGTTTGTCTCGTTCAAGTTTCTAAAGTAAAACCACCTGGGGGATGCTGAGGTGGCGTTTCCGCGATCTAACTTGGCTGCTCGCTTCATCACGTTGCCTCGCCCTCGTCTCTCACGGCCTTGCTTTTTTTCCCCAGGTGTTAATGATCACACACATCGTATTTAGCCCCACATTATTTTTGTTTTTATCCACCCCGATTCCCTGTCGATTTTACTTGAGTCCTACAACGGTACCCATCAAAGCGCTCTCCCGAGGTGCGTTTTATAAAGCGTTGTGGCAGGTGCTTGCTTAATGTCCCCTTGGAGAGACGGTGCGCTCCGTTCTTGTGGCCTGATTTTAGTTTCGCTGTCAGGACCGTGGTAATTGCAGCTAAGCATGCAACTACACATTACACATTGGCAGCTTACAATGCAGTTAATAGCGGTGGTGCTCCACCTTCTTGTCATGGCTGCCCCCCCCCCCCCAATCAAGGTGACTCGCTGGTCCCCCTGGCCCCTCCTCTCTGCAGGTTGCGGAGGCGACAATACCGTACACTCTTTACACACAAAGTGCTCGGCACAAATGAACCACAATACCTTGCCGATCTCGTCAAGGAGCATAAACCATCACGCGAACTCCGGTCATCCTCGCAGCAGCGCCTTTAGGCGAACTCTCGAGTAAAGACGGCCACCGCAGCGCGCTCTTTCAGATGCGCTTCTGTGGCCGTCTGGAACGCTCTTCCTTCCGATATTAGGAAGCCACCGGATTGAAAACTATTTTTTTAGAAGTGTTTTTTGTTGTTTAGTTTGTCCTTCTCCCGCACCTCCGATTTAACACGGGTGGCTGCGTACGCTGTGAAAGAAATTCAATATACATACATCCATACAGAGAGAAAACATGTCCCACCTTTGTAGTGCCAGGAAAAGACATTCATTGTGTTTTGTCATTGCGATGTGGCACTGACACTTCCCCGCCTACGTTTCAAATGTCTCGTGCACGGTATCCATGCTGCAGTCTACGCTGAACCCTCAAAGGCATTGAGGGGGTGGCGGGGGGGGCACGACACACAGGTTGAAGGGGAATGCTCTCTGAGCGTGGCCGGCACTGGAATCTCGCTCTCAAAGCCTTGCGCACACGAATGCACGGTAGGTAAACAAACGCAGGTGGCCTGAATAGTTCCCTGTCGTGTGGTAGGAAAGTTTGATGCGTGAGTTTCCTGTGTGCCGTAAAAATATGTAACTGTTACTCAAAAAAATAATAATAATTGCCACCATTGTAATATACAGTGTGTGTATTTCACGTAAATAATTGTATTAACTGGAATTTTTATTTTACTCACTCCATCCAGTGCTCTTTTGTTTTGTTCAGCGATTAGTTAATTCATGGGTTGGAGAAGTGGGGCGGGGGGGGCCCCAGGACCAGTTCCGATCTCACGTGGCACTGATCTTATCCATGGCTGGGAATTGAACTCTCTCATGGCAGTTTATATACCCAACATAATACATGAAGTAATCCACTTGTTAATAATACAGAGGAACTAACCTCATTAGGGTTGTGTTAGGGGCTGCAATAGAAGATTAGAGCGGGATAAAGTCACATTTGCCAATGTGTTTTAACTTTGTTCCTTACCCGTGTATCGAGAGTTCAATGTTCACGTGCTATTTTATTGAGGGACTCACTACTGCTGTGTGGTGTTATCATGGTGTGGTCTGCGACTGTGTTCTGGCGTTGTTTTTGCTGCCTTTCCCAAGCTTGATACATCGCACTCGCACAATTAATTTATTTTGATTTAGTAACTTGCTTACCATTTTCTCTATTTTGCACTCCTTTCGTTTTTTGGATTGTCTGCTGTTGTAACTCGCCGACCCACCCATACTTGGACATCTGTGAAAAAAGCTTCACAGCTCATCGGATTCCTCCAGTTCAACTAAAGATTCGGATTCTGTAGAGTTCTGAGTAATTCGTTATTGCTATGGGATTACGGTCGATCATATTGTTTGAGCATGCCAGCATTTCTCACGGTTCTCAAACTGTTCCCAAATATATGCCCTATGATGCTCATCCTTATCACTGCTTTTCGTTTGCTACGATAATCCGCGTGTAGTGCAGTCACAAAGCATTGTTTCCGTTTACCATTACCCTCATTAGTTGCAATGCAAGTGTGTTGTCATTCACATGCCCCGTCTTCTGTCCCATATCTCTCGTCTCTTTGCCATTGTTAGAGCCTTTTTCGCTGAGCTAGTGCAAATAATCAAATTCCTGTCAAGTCCGCTTTTTTAAAAATAACTCATCAGCGCGTTGAATATTGAGATAAAAATGCGGAATTGACCGTGGGCACGTTTTGAATCGCGGGTGCGGTCTTTGCATCCGATGTCGTTCGTCATCGTTTTGCGAAGCCTGTAAATTGTCGACCTCCTCCCCCCCCCACGTTTCGTGCCTTCATCGTCGTTGCATCCCGGACCTCCGGCGCACTTTACAATTAACGACCGTCGGCAATTGTCTGACGTTTTGAGCCCCTCTGTTGGGTGAGAGTGAAGTTCCTCCTCTTTTTATCTTGGCAAATGGTGGAAAGTTTAATTTGGAAAGGGAGATTTTGTCCTCTGCCTTTTAATGAGCTTCTGCCAGTATTGGGGTGACGGTGATCATGGTGATTATAATGCAGGTGCTGGTTGTTTTTGACGACGACGATGATGGTGAGGTGGTGTGAAGTGGATTGTTATACTATTAGTGTTTACAGTATTTTGGAACAGTACGGTTGAATGGTAAAAACAGAATGTACTCTTGCCAAAATTTATTTAGAACGATGTGCATTCCCAAAGCAATATGCATTCCTACCGAGTGACAAACGTGGACACGTTTATTGAAAATACTTTTCTGAAACTATAATTGATATTATTTCCAATATTTGAAAATAAAGCTTAATGCTATAAATGTAACAATAGTAACACGATAATTTTGCAAATAACATCATGACCATTATTTTCAGTTTGTGAATCTTTAACAATCTGTTTCAGGGCCCTGGTTAATCATGGTATACATTCATATGCATGAACTAATTCCGTACCATACTATACATTAGATTACCAATATTTGCAAATAAAACGTAATGCTGTATCAATGTAACAATAATAACGCGATGATTTTGCAACTAACATGACAATCATTTTTAGTTTGTGAATCTTAAACAATCTTTTCAGGGCCACAGTGAATCGTGATATATATTTGTATGTATGTTGAACTTCTTTCGCACCGTACGTAGCCAATTGTGCTAATCACAGGTGCGGGATGCTAACGGTCTGCCTCTGCTGCGATTGTCGTCATTGAAGCCCCATCTCATCAGGGCCTCGGGGGCCCAGCCATTGTTGATGGGCGCCCACCAGGGTAACGTTGACGGTGTTTCTGTGAAGGTGGTGGCGTTGGTGGTGCTCCACAGATCACTCTGCCGTTTGGGTCAGAGCTCAGGCAGTGGCCCTGAATGGCCCCCGAGAGAGGCACCCCAGTGCTTTATAACCCCCCCCACCCAACTACCTTTCAAGTGAGACGTTAAATGGAGGTGCTTTTACCCCCCCCCCCCCACCGTGGACATTAACAAAACAAATCTTGTGGCGCTCGCCATTAAAACGCGGCAACTTTAACCCGAAGGTCTTCGCGAAAAAAAATGGCCGTGGGGATCAATAGACGTGTCGCCCTCTCCGAAACTCTCTTTTACCTGGTTAATAATAACACAACAATTCTCGCCCATTGAGCGGTTGGCAAGAACATTTTGTAAGAGAGAAGCGTTGCACCGTAGTAGTATTTTTTTTTCTCCAACAAATAATTGTAAAACACCCCCCCCCCTCCCCCCCATTCAATTGTAAGTTTTTCTTTTAAAGTCAACCCCGCTCACCGATTCCTGCCACCTGACGACACGTGCACTCTCGTCGTGCCGCTTAACTCGCAGAAAACAACCGAACGCAAGCCTCTCTTTTGTTGGCAGCGCGTAGTGTTTCAATTCCCCATGTTTATGTTTAGAGATAATTACTAATAAGGGTCTGCGCAGTAATTATGCAAATTAATATTCGTGCTTGTAGAGAGCAAGTTTAATGACAATAGTTTTCTACCCCCCCCCCCCCGCCCCATTTGTATTCTATGGCTGCAATCCAATGACAATACAAATCTAACCAATTTGCTTGCATTAAAAGTGACACAAACCACCCCCCCCCCCCAATTTTTACCATTACCCCCCCTTTTTTTTTAGCTCACGATTTATCTTTCCGAACCATTTGAATGCGCCGTCGCCACGCTCTTGTGTGTGCGGTTTTTACGTCTCTATAAATGGGCCGCGAGTCTGTTTATTACTCCCGACTTGCTCAATGTTATCTGCCGCTGACATGGCCTCCCTAGTTAATTGACACTGTGGTAATTAAATGGGGGAGCCGCTGGTTTGAGGACGGTGGAGGAGGTGGGGGGGGGCGGCTGGCGGTATTGAGGGCAGCCTGCGCCATCCACCAGGGGAGTGCGTAGCGAGATAATGGGCTGGGTCCGCCTGAATGGGGGGACCCGGGTTTGTGTTTGCGCGAGTCCCGCCTGCGACCCCACAATGTCGCCTAATCCTGTTTGTGTTGGTGGTGGGGGGCGGGGGGGGAGTCGGTAGGGTGGTTTGGGGGGGGGGCAGGCCGTTTAGAATGTGATATTGTGTCTGTTTGCTGCCTGCGCAGGCAGATTAGCATAGCTTAAGCGAGCGCGGGACCTGGCACGCAGCAAGGGTCTGGCCGGCTGAGCCGAGAGCCCGCGGGTCTCTCTCCGCCCTCCCCCCCCTCTTCTTGCCGAGCGGGCACAGAATGGCCTCACGGCACACACACAAAACGGGATTGGCTTTTCCCAGGGTCAGCCCACAATGCTCATTTTCTCTGCTTGCCTGACTCGCAAAGCAAGCGCAACGCGCACTTTTTTTTCGCCCGTTTTTAATGCCCGAGAGTGAGAAGCTGGAAACCCAGTGGGGTGTTAACCGATGCCGCTCGTTTCCTTACAGCTGCGTCGGCTACGGTGGGAAAGAAACAAGCGGGTGAAATTAAACGGCAGAGGGTTCCGTAAGAACTGCGTTTGGATACAGAATCGGACAAATATATTTATCCCGCACAAATTCGATGAGCTCTACGAAGCTCTTTATACCCCCCGCCACAGATTTCCCGTAGGTTCGGCTTGTGTTTGCGCCTCTGCAATTAATGCATCTATTTAAGCAGGTAAATGGTGGCTTACGTTCAACGCAGTTACACAATAGAAATAGCTACTGCTGTAGTATCATCGGGTTGCCAGCGATGTGTTGGCCCCCTTGGAGGAGGAGTGGAGGGGGGGGGGAAAAGCTAAACCGCCAATAACATGCTGTCGAATTCCAAAAGTTTCTGCTTGCTGCTCTTTTTGCCAGCAGTTTCTCTCGACGAATCGTGTGGGCCAGCTGGCCAGAGAGGGGGCAGGGGGGGGCAGTGCATTGAGGCGAGCGAGCTAACGGGATTATCGGCACGCTAATCCCAGCCTGAGGATTCTCGGGGGCAAGCTGGGGCTCTGACCCGTACGAATTTAAGCAGCTCTGCAGGTAGCTGCCTTTCCCGATTAAGACATTTTCCCAAAAGACCCAACTTACGGCACTCGCGAAAGCTGCTGGGACTTTTTGCGAGTTTTTTTTTTTCTGTGTGTGTGGTGTGCTTGGAGGTTTTTATTTGTATTCAGATCCTTTTTTTAAAGTGTTTTTATTTTGTAAGTTATTTTGAACTCTCGTTAAATTGTTTTCGCTCTGGTCAGTAATTGTGGTGAAGACTGTGGCGAAGTCCATTAGCACACTGTGCATAACGAGTTTGATTCCTGGCCACATCTAATATCGGTGGCGAGTGATATATTAACCTCAGGCAGGGATATTTTTGCTAAACTGCACTAACCGACATGGCGAAATATTGTTAAACAAATCTCACAACTGACATGGCATAGATTTGTTTTCATACTGCAGTTGGTTGGCACAGGGTTGTACATTTAATTATTAGGTGGTTGTTAATAGTTATTTTTTCTTACCAGATGCATGAGCATTTTGCCCTGCCTGGCCAATGGTTAAACATTTTCACGACTTTTTGAAACAATGTGTGCGCCGCATCGGTCCACTGGTTTTATACACTTTAATTCCCTTATCGCAAGGTTTTAACTGACCCAACTTGTAAACATTTCTAGATGTGTAAACAGCCACGCTTTGCTGCTACGTTTTCTTTTGGAAAATGCCACAATTATTGGTGGCAACCAATAAACTTCCCTCCATCGGCGCTTGCATTTAATATAAACAAGTTGTAAGCGCAATGGCGGAGCCAGGATTTTCAGGTAGGGGGGGCAACCCCTCCAGCAATGAAAAATGATAGGAGTTGTTATTAAGTAAGGGTCGAAATCGAACCGTGTGTGATCGGCATCGCGCTCGCTGAAGGTATGCCTTCAGAGGAAGTCGTGGACTGTATACGCAACTGCACATAATTCTGTGAGTCACTTATAACTGCTTTGCCGTTAATTATTGTCAATTATGGACTCAGACTATTGTCCTATCTTCTTGGTTCTTTCGGTAAAGTCACGTAGAAGGAAAATAATAAAATTATAAAATTATAACATAATAAAATACAATTCTCACGACGTTTCAGCCACAACGCAAGCAGCCATCCTCGGGTGAATCCTGCAGTCACGAAAGCTTTAAATCGAAAAATTGTCCTATCATCTCAGAGTCCCTGGCACGTAATAATATGTTACACAGTGGCAGTGGGGGTCGCAAAATGCCGATTTCTTACTAATAAACCCCAATGATCCGATCGAAATTAGGGATTTCGATCGGATCATTGGGGGGGGCACGTGCCACCCCCCCCACCTTTACTGGCTCCGCCAGTGGGTAAGCGCACACTTGGGCAAGGCGAGGCGAATAATCGGCAGTGCCTCTCTGGGTGACCTTTCCAAGCACAAAGGGCTTACGGTGGCACCCTGGAGCACACACATCTTCACCGGCAGCCCCATCCATACTTTTTATAATGAGGAATAGACAAATCCTTAGCCCTTTTTTAAATGATGCTGTTTTGGCGACTTCACTTTCTGCCGGTTTAGTAATCCCTGGACGGCGTGTAACCTGTGCCTCGGCACGCTCCAGCGTGTTTATTAGAACACGCAGCTCTGTAACAACGACCGTCGGAGTCGCTTCCCATAACAGCAGGTTGTTTTATTTCCAACTCCCCCAGAATGTCTTGTGTGTTTTTATGGTGATGACTGTTCAATAACCGTGCGAATTAGTCATTCCGAACAGCGGAGGTTTTTCCAGTAAGTTAAATTGTTGGGGACGATTGAGATGGAAGTATCAAACCTGCTGCTTCCCTGGTCTCTGTTGCAACTGCAGTTTTGTTGCGGTTGACTGAAATATCACTCCTGGGTGATGCGCCTAAATATATTGTCTTTGTTTCAGAGCTGAAGCAGTGAAAATATTTGAAACGGAGGCAATAATTACATTTGGAGTCGTCCACCAATTTTATCCCAGCTGCGCCAATCGGAATCTTGTCACGACGAACAATTGTCGCGAAGCGGTGCGCGTCACTTTGTGTTGAGGGAGCAGCCCACGGAACGGAGCCGACATGCACAACTGCTTTTGAAATCTCTTCAAGTGACCTCTTATCCATAATATGAAGCAGCACTTTGCTGCTTGGGCCTGCAAACTGAGCGGATTGTTTGTCGCATTGCCGTAAAACGGATATTTATAATTCTCAGAATCTGGAATTTATCCAAGTGAAGTGCAAAACAAAAACTTAACACGATTTTTTTTTTGCTTGGTCACCAGTGACCACGATGACAGACCATCGACTCGTTACATGTGAGAACCCAGTTTGACCACATGACCGGTATAGCCTGCATTCGAACCTACGGCCTTGGCATCGCCAGCTCCGCTCTCGCTGACCTCTAAGCTACCCTAGCAACCTCCTACGTTTAGAAATTAAAAAGGAAAAGGTCGAAGTAAAAATGATGTAGGCTAAAAAAATTTGTAAAATAATATCTAATAATGAAGTTGGTATAACGTTTGTTACTGTAAACATGTATCAGATGAGAGCATGTAGAAACAAATGTCATTTTCCGACATTCCTTCCCGCAAAAATAAGTCACACCCAAGGTACAACCTCTCAGATTTGAAGTTTTCGTGACTGCAAGGATCCATATTCTTTGGTTCTTTCGGTAAAGTCACGTAGGTAAAAATAAAATAAAACACAAAAATGAAAAAATCTGAATAAAATCACGACGTTGCGGGCGCAACACCAAAGAATTTACAACCTTCCAGTTGAATTTTGTTAATTTCATGTTGACAATGCTCAGCATTTGTCAATATTGCTGCGCAGCCATGTCAATTCCGGTGACATTGTAACGGAGTCGTTGCCCTGTGCCTTGAGACCATCGTTGGGTAACATCCATCAATAGTTGATGTGGGGGGGTGGGGGGGGAGATTAATAGTTTGTCACACGCCACGCGTTTTAATTCAATTATCCGCACCTGACATGAGAATTTGGCACAGCTGTCGTTGCCACGTTTTTCCCAGGGAAGCGCGGGGGGGGGCTATCGACCCCCCCCCCCCCCCCGACTGTTTGTGTTGCGTCGTACGTTAGGGCCAGCTCCGCTTGATTTAAGGTCGAGCTTAATCGCCACGCCGAGACTCGCTGACCGGCACCCCGCAGACTTCTCCTAGAGCCCGTAGCGCTGTCAACATGAGATGAACATTGTGCTCGAATACTTCTCTGTGCAAAACAGGATGGCGTGGATGCAGGATTATAGTGATGACCTTGTGAAGAAGCCACCTGTCCACCTAGTGTGGCCATTCTAGTTTGAGATTATTGTTGTTCGAATCATTGACGTGTTGGGTTTTTTTCATGTTGGTAATTTCCATTTGAATTCCAGCGCACGTGTCGTGGATGGTGGCTATGAATTATTGTGAACGATGCACGTGTCTCCTTCATGCTCACTTCATCGGTAACGCTGCACCACAGTGAATTTTGTCCTCATCTGGGGTTATCGCGCGGTGCTATGAACTCCCGGACCCGAATTTAGTTTCTGGCCACGGCTCGCATCGGCGGCGAAGCGGTCCCTGAACCGGTGCTGGCTTATTCCCCCCCCCCCCCCACCTTCGTTGCCAACCTGCACGGTTCAGCGTGGCGAAACTATGGTTAAATAACTCCCAGGCCCAACATGGCATGCAGCGGAGTCCTTTGTCTATGCATTGCTGGATTTAGGGCAGTACACTTTTTTTTCTACAACGATGACAGGAAGAATGCTATCATAATGATGAAGGTGTGCCTTGCTGATGAACCCTTGACTGTGCTTGTCCTCTGACCCGGTTCTCTGTCACTTCCCCCCTTGGTTATGTTGCTGCCTTGGACAAGTCCCGCAAGGTCAATTATAATTGCTAATTAAATGTCTAATTGTTTTAGCTAGGAGTGGATGATCAGCAAGATTTGGCTGTTTTCCCACCCTTTGTTTAAATGCTCTCAGGGATTAATTAGGTAATCCCAGAGTGTTCTTGGAGGCATAAGAAGTAGACCTAATTGCGTGAAGCAACATTAAGCAAAGTGCAGCGATTTAAAGTTTTTTTTTTCTTCACAATTCTTTACCTGGGGTCTATTCACCGTGAAAAATAATGGATGTCGTTCAGAAATGTTTTTTTTTGCCTTGAATAATTTGGTGGCATTGCTTCCCGACTAAAATTAAAATCTCGCTACATAAAGATCATGCTAATGGCTGTAATTCTGTGTTAAATACTAGTGCCAATCTATTGACCTCACTTAAATATTACAGGTTTCTTTCCTCGGCCTGATCATTCAGAGATTGTGTTGACATGGAAAATACCCCCACGGACTGCTATATGTGCTGGAGATAAGTGTAGTGATTATTGACTCATTATTTTTACACCAGTTGGTCTCTCTGGCAAAATTTCGGGGAGATCTCTGTGGCAAATAAATGAGCGGCCGTGACAGTAACGAATGAATCGGGCATGCCACGGGCAATTTATCTACAACTGTGTATATTGTTTCGATTTATTAATAAAATCTGTGTACTCTTAGCACCCCTCTAATACGATGTACGTAATATACTGTTGAGCGCAGATATTCTGAGGTCGTGTTGAAATAAAATGGAACCCCTTTTTGATACAACCTGGCCATGTGAAATTTGCGAGCGTACCAATAATTATGACCCTTTTTCCCCAAGTTTTAACACGTAAATGATTGTAACGTACATTTAAAAAATCTATTTCTTGCATAAAAAAAACATTCGTTTCAAATCTAATTGTATTATTTGAAAAATGTGCCATATAAATGCATGTGCATTATTTTAACAGTTGGGACTGTAATGAGATAATTTAAGGAAAACAAAGTTTGAGTTATTAATGTAAATCACAGCAAAATCTTTTAGTTCTGCAGTAAGAAGCTAATTGAAAACAAGAATGTCAATGCATTAAGAGTGACTTTAATGAAAAGCCTCATTTGGTCTGTTCAGAACTGTAGTAAACACGTGGCCCATGGTTGCACTGCACACTGCATTATACCGTGGTATGCATTTCATATTATTTTAAGAATATTATAACAATTTACGTGTCTTCATTAGTACATGAAATGATTTCATTTTGTAAGTTAAAAACAAAAATTGACATTTTTAACAAAGACAAGGAAGGAGACGCATTCATTATAAAATCATTTGTTGGCGCATTACTCTACCGATAGTTTAATTATTGATGAGCTGTATAATTTCGCAGCGAGAGTACATGTGCAGCGCTGCTATCGGCCGATGTAAATATTCGCAGCAAAAGCTCTCCCCCCCCCTACCGCTCATCGCTTGCGGTAATTGCAGGCTTCCTCCGGAGCTCTTGCGAAGCAAGCCCGCCGGCAAATTTTGTGCGCCGTATCCGCCGCGGGTATTTTTTTTGTCGACTTAAATTAGTTAAGGTCAGGAGTGGGGTTGCGATCCGCGGCGATAAACTGCGGATCTCGCAGCAGAGTCCTGAGCGTTGGGCGAGAGCGTTTGACCCGTGGCAGTGGGCCGACCGCTAATGAGCTACGCGAGCCCTGCGCGTGCGCGAGAAGCACACGTGTTACGCGCCCTGTGTGTGTGTGCGCGCGCGCTTGCTACGCGTGACGCGCCGCGCGATAATCACTTCCAGCCTAGCAATTAGTAGCTTTGGGCCGTAACCGCTGGAGTGCAATCGTGAGGAATCTCAAGCCAATAATGATATTTGATCTCATTCTACATGGTAATTTTGTGAAAGTTGCGAGGCTGATCTGCGTCGCCGTTCGAGGATTTTTTTTTTCTAATTAAATAACAGAAAAAGCCTTAAAAGTACGTAAGGTGCGTTTAAAATTGGGATGTGCTCGAAATTGTGAGCCGATTATGGGGAAAGTCACACTTGGAAATATTCGTAATTTTATGCAGCTGTGGCTTTAAAAAATGCATCGGAAGCAAATTATTAAGGAAATGAACTATATATATGTTGCTACAATTGAAAGCAGACATTTTAACATGTAAACAAATCATCACCTTTGTGAGAAAAATATTTTCGTATTTGAGCAGCATTCTTGAAATAGCAAAATATAACAAAGCTGTGTCTTGCATATTACATTTAAGTGAAAGCATTGAGACTAAATTTCACTGAATATTTAATCGTGGATTCTAAGGGATCATCAAATGTACTTATAGTTCTCTCATGTAAATGTCTTGATGAAATATTAAATTGTCCACTTAAAATCATTACCATTTCAGAACCTTTTTGACCTGCTAAACTATTCGCATAAAAACAGCTATTTTTGCATCTTTCCTCAGGATGCAATTTTTTGTTAAATAATTCATTACAAGATAATTTTCAATTACCAAAAGAGTAATATGACATGCATCCACACATATTCAGCAGGCCTTTATTTGATTTTCGAACCAAGCCAAGGAGAGTCGTTATAATTTTCCGCAGAGCGCGGGTGGTTCTTACAACACAGGATATCGTGCTTTTATTCCGCGGTGACATTATTCAAACAATCGCAGCACTCTGGGTCGGGGTGGCATTGACCGCCCGCGGCAGCCAAGCAAGTCCGACTTGAAGCAAAGCCCTCTTTTTGGGGTCAACGCAAGCGAACCACAAACGCTCCTCCGGCGGCCCGCCGCAGTGATAACGATTCGGCACGCTCCAATCGATACGATGCACAACCGGGCATTAACATGCAGCAGAGAAGGGCATCGTTGCCTTAAGATGTTAGTGTTTTTAATTTCACAACTCTTATCAAATTAATAACCTTCAAAGTCGATTAGCGCCCGCACAGTGGCCGAGTGTGTTTAGCGGCGAGCTGCACAACCCGCGGGGTGCGTTCGTGGGGGGCTGATGGGGTTAAGGGAGGGGATTAACCCCCACGGGGATGGCGACCCCCCCCCCCGGCCCCCTCACTGCTTGTGTGGCGGGGGGCCACCGCCCAAAAATTAGCGACTCGCGGTGTCCGCGCCGCCGGTCGGCTCTGCCTAATCCGTAGTGAAAGGCGTGAACGCGGATGGGGGGGGGGGACACCCTGGGTCAGTACGTGCCGTGCCACTCCATTATTAGCCCCAAGCAGCTCCTGTGGAGAGCCTCTAAGCGCAGGCACGCGGGGGAGGAGACCGGCATCCGCGCGGGGAGGGGAGGGACAGAGGAGTTCGGGGACGTGCGGTGGTTGTGTGGGTTAGGTAGAGAGCTGGGATGTGTGTGGGTGGTGTTGGGGGTGGTGGGTGGGTAGGGAGGGAGGGGAGGGGAGGGTCAAATCACCACTCAGCGCTGTGACAATTTGTCATTAGCCCCACAGCGTGATGTGCCGTGTCTGCGTGTGACTGATGTCAAGCCGTAGCTGGCATCAGCCGACAGGCATGCTGTGAGCATGCGAGGCATTGTGCAGTGGGGGGCAGTGGGGGGCAGTGGGGGGGGGGGCTCCGGGAGTGCGTGGCGTGTGGCACTTGCCGTGTGCTGCTTGCGCAACAGTTTTGACCGCTGTGAACGAAATATTTCTCTAAATGAATGACGGTGATGATGATAAAATATATGAATAAAAATGGGTTGCCCGATGGGGGTCACAAAACTGCTCTTCCCTCCCCGTTCCGCTCTTTACATTTTTTAACAAGCCTACATTTTGTGCAGCGGGGAATAGTGACCGTGTACGTGAGTTTGGAAACTGCAGGTCCGCGTCGCAGGTGCAATTTGCGGTAATTCTTTTGTAAGCTGTTACTTGTGAAATTGTGTGCTGGTTCATCATGGTGTCTATTTAATAGTCACCCGATTTTTACAAAGGTAGGAAATTCTCTATGGATGCATTTCCACAAATATCAACTTCATAATTGAAATGGTTTCGCGATTCTTTAATTTCGCCACACTTTTTCGGGAGGCTGTGTGAGATTAACGTTTTCATTGACTCGCCCGGGATGATTAATGCATTTGTTCAATATTAAAACGAAAGAAAAGTTAACGGAGTGTGCAAGTAGTAGTGCAAAACATGTTACGCTGTTGTAAATATCACTGCCCTAAAAGAGGAACGTGTTTATACTGTAATCGGCAACATTCTGAGCCAAATGCTCTTGTTCAGAGCAGATAAAGAAGAGCCATTGCCTGTAACGTCACCTATTTATTATATAACGTTTACACTTCAGGGCAGTGGGATTGAAACGTCTTTACTTTGTATAATCTATATAATTCACTCGTCATCACCTAATAAAACAAGCAAAGGGGGGGGGGGCGGGGGGCGGGGGGCCGTGTCAGGTTTGTTAAACAGCCACCTATGGATATGGGATCATTTCCATTAGGCTCGAATGCATTGGCCACACACGGCTTGATGGTTTGTTCTCGAGAAAGAGTTGGGGGGAAGGGGGGATGATGCCTCGTGCTCTGTGCCACTTATGGAACTGGTTTATAAAAAAAAAACCTTGCCGCACATATTTTGTATTTTAACATCCGACAAAAAAAAATGTCCAGCTTACTGAGATTAGAAAAGCATTGCGGTGGAAAATGGAAAGACACGCATAATATTTTACATCGAGTAATAATTTTGGTTGCTGCATCAGCTTTTCTCAAAGGGTACTCGATGTTACGCCTGGAAATGTTACCATACAGGATAGGCCATATTTGGGCTGATAAGACCAATTGGGAACTGGCATCAGCACTGATATAGGCCAAACACTGAGTAACTTGTACACATTTATAATCAGCGTAAATTTTGCCCGATCTATGCAAGAAAGAACGGTTTGCTTGTTTTCGTCATGCTGTTCTGCAAGGTTATTGGCGTTAATGAGCCCAATGAAGTAACACATGACAGGATAAAAGTCCTTGCCAATACCTTAGAATTAATAATACTGACATTAAATTCTAGTTTTTATGTATGTAAAAGTCATTTCTGCATCGTACATAGCCAACCGGGCTAATCAGCGTCCAGTGGTAATAGTTTGTTACTTATGCACGTCTTCATGATAATCATTTCATTTTATATAGCGTCATTCATCGAATTACATCCCACAAGGCTGCACATGAATTAGCCAGTCCCCTACGCAGATGATACTAAAACAAAACCCCACTACTTAGCAAATAAAAAGCTAAAATATAAATATATAAATAAATTTTTTATTTGGCATAGCAATTTTTGTTTTGTATCTGCATGTCCATCCTGCGGTGCCTTGTATTAAATATTTTAAGTAAGGATTGCATGGACAAGTTGTTTCACGTATATTTCTCGGGGGACGGCGGGGGGGGGGGCCCAATTGCACAATGAGTTAGTTTGCCGTTACCTCCAAGCGTCATAATAATAACTTGAAGTGCTAAATAGTGCCTTGTTGGTAAATTACTTACCGTGGTTGTGGAACATTTCAGGTCAACCTGGCACGTGCTCCTCCGGCGTTCGCAAACCTGGGACGGCTGATGTTGCCCGATGTTGGCTGTGGGAGATGCGTATTGACGATACCAGTGGTCGGCTTGCTCACGCGAACCACGTGGCTATTTTCCAGTGTGACTCGCTAGCGCCTGGTCATTCAGAGTTGGTTACTTTCTTTTTTTTAGGCATTGTGAAAGGCAGCTCCTGGGCATTGAGGGGGGGGGGGGGAATCCCAAAATGTCACAACAAAAACATGATCAATCTGATTTGTGCACAAGGTCGAACCTGCCCAGATGTTTTTGCTTGATAGTTTTTAGTAAAACTAAGAGGGTTTTTTTTCTTTCACATTTACCTGATAAGTTTAATCGTGACTTTTGTATACCTTGATAAGGCTTTCCTTGGAATTGAACGTGAGGCTTTTACCCTCTCAACAATCCCACGATTTCTATTTTGAAAGTTTTACGCGGACATTTCAAATTTGAGTTTAGTTTCTTCCCCAGAGAATTTTAATGTGTAGATGTATTTAGTAATCGTCAGGAGGGCACATGAGGCAATTGTGGACAGGTTAACCCATTCACGAGCATGGTATATTCATGCTCCACTCTGCTGCTTCGTGTTTATACGAAAGACCTTAGACCCTCATTCGCCTATGCACGTTGCCACATTAGGGTCAAAGTTCAACCACTGGGAGACCAGTGGCTGAACCTCATACTTGAGATGTTTTTTTATGTTGAGCACAGCATTTGGTATCACTGCATTTACTGAATTTATTTAAATGAATGCTTAATACACCAGAATACGTCCAATTTGCACACCGCTTGTTTTGATGAGGGCATACGCTGTATGCCAACGTCGTCATCATCATCATCGTTACCACCGTAATAAGAATTCTAATGTTTGTGATCATGGTGACTCAGATTCTTATTCACTCCGAATGTCATGCTGACATTGATTGCCGTTGCTCTGGAGATCGTCATTATTGTCGAGTCCATCTTCTCCACCGCCATCGAAGCTCATGAAGTGATGCTTGGCCAGCGTCAAGGCTGTGAGAAGGCTGGGGCACGATACTTGGATGCATTTGTATAAGACGCACGGACGTGATGTTTTGGCATAGTTTCTATATTTTATGATTACACGCTTCACTCATTAATGTCAGTGCTCTGGCTCATTTCGGTACCTGGTTCACAATATAATTATGTTTTTTGATAAAAAACGTCAAAAAGTGCACAATCCATTCTGCCAGTGTTGTAAACCTCACCTCTCATGTTGTACAATGCGGGGCATTTAATAGTGGCAGCATTGCACTTCTCAGATAAAAAATTTCACACTCATGGTGTATAACAATGTATGCATGCGCACACGACCATTAGATTTCACAGCGTATAGAATATCAGCGCCTCCAATGAGGCAACATCTTTTATTGTGAAAACCATATCAAGTCCTAGTTAGGTGGCAAATGTAAAAAAAACATGCTTTGCCTTTATTGAGGCGCACATTATTATTACGTATAAAGCATTACTCTGCCGTGTTTAGGAATGCGTTTGGGTCGTTTCCGAGGTGATCGATGTTTATTTTGATCGTGGCGTCTGGTGCAATAATTGTCCTGGTTTGTCGAGCAATGCAAGCCCCCGTTGTCCTTTAGAGAGCCATGGGTGGCTGCATAATTTTGGTGCTCCGTTGTTTGGTCTGCACGTGATTGGTCGTGTAGAGCCCCGTGCCGGTTTCGACCAATCGCGACGCTCCGCAAGCTCGGTGGCTGCGATACCGGTTCGCGCATTGCGACTAAATTTAGTTCTGAGCGGGATTCGCTTTGTTAATGCGATTTAGATTTTTGCTAGTGTTTTTTTTAAATGTATAACCATTCTTTTTCATTGCAACAGAATTGCTCTTGTGAACCAAAATAGCGGTGTAAAATATCTGTTTTTTAGCCATGCGCAAGCGGAGCCGTGTATGGGTCTGTTCGTTCTGAAACAAACTACACCTACGCAATCGGAATTCTCCCCTGATCGTTACGAAGCAAATGAGCCAGTTTGGTTTTCTGACGACTCTCATGTGTAGGGGGAGGGAGGGGGTCCAGTTGACGGAATGTCGGCACTGGTCCGGAATCTATCCGAATTCCCCCGCGCTTGCATTTCCTTTCTTTTCGTCGTTTTTTTATCGGCCGTGGTCATCCGGCTATCCTTTCCCATCGGCTCATTAGCTGCGATGGAGCCCGAACAAATTTCCACGACTGTTCTCTTTTCTTGAGCCATCATTGCCACAGTTGTTGGCGGTGAATTATATTTCTTCCTCAAAATATCGTCGTTGTCCATTTTGGATATGACCGTTGGGGGGTGGCACATAGGCAATTGATATTCGGACTAAAATATCGTAAAAAAATAAATAGTTTGAGGTATGAAACGATGTCCACATTATCAAGGTGGCCATAGTAGGAAAAACCTTTTTTATATCAAGCTCTCTGAGACCGTTTCGGTTCCTCTTGATCTTTCTTTCTCTGTTTTTGCTTTATTATAGAAGCAGTGTTGTAGGGTCAGATGGAGTCACCAGGTGCGTTTTTTTTTCCATGAGCTCTTACGAGTGGACAAGTGATCGCGGTTCTGTGTAGGTCGTGTAGGAAAGTTAAAAAAACAACAATGCCACAAACCCCAAGGACAAGTGTTTGAGAGAAAGAAAAGGCACTCATTAAAAAAAGCTTCATCTTCCTGTCATTGTCATGCAGCTCATTATGCCGAGTTGGAAACAAAGATTGATCCCTTTTACGAGAGAAGATTTATACAATCTCCACGGCAGCTGACCCCCGACCCCCTGAGTTTTTATCAGAATAAGCGGATGTCGGCTGTGGGCGTTGTCTTGGGTTTGATTAATGTATCCAACGTTTTCCCTGTTTCATATTTAATGCCGGTGGCTTCATTAGAAGTGTGTTCATGTGGGCTGCGTGCTCCCCGGCGGGCGAAAAATTGGAGGGTGGAGGGGGTGGCCACGGTGGAAAGGGGGGGGGGGTGTGCATCTCGGCCCGCCGGTCTCACCGCCCTGTCAGCGCCGCCTCCTCCCCGTGCCGGCATGCTCCGCCGCCTGTCACTCAGAAATAATTGTCTGCCACGTCGCATCCCTGATGGACGGGCAGCCCGCGCAGATCACTCACGGCCGCCACAAATACAAGATTAATATTCATTAACGCTTTGACATGGCTAATTTCCCCGGCGCAGCAAAGGCCCTCCAAAGTTGGCGACTCGGACGACGCCTCACTCGGACGGCGGCGAGCAGCTGTTTGTAACGCTCGTCTGTCTCGTTCACGTGCGCGCCTCCAGCCAACAACAACTTTATTGTCGGGGGGGGGGGGGGGCGGAAAAACCTCTGCCGAGCCAAAATACCGCGGTCTTAATTGCAGTGTTCACTTTTATTTCGTGTAAATGGATATCCTTTACGGACGTAATTTTATGGACATTTTGGTGAGTAAATTTGGAAGTTTGTTTCGCGTTTGCTCTTACGTTGAGAGTGCTTGTGCGCGCACGTATGCCTTTCTGCGTCTGTGGAGTTGTCTGTGTAAATTCACGGCGCGCACCTGATGTAATCTGTCTAAATGTACGTGAAAATGCTGTCAAATACAACTACGCAGGCAAGGATTATTGAATGTTAAATTCAAGGTGTTTAATTTAAAACAAATGTAAATGTTGCTGCTTTGATCAGTTGGAACAGGTTGTGTTTAAAATTGCATTAAATTATAATGCTGTAATTAGGGAGTATTTACTTAAAACTATATCATTGTCTTTTTGTGCTGTCAACACTGGACTTTTATCTAATTGGCATAAAGGAGGAAACACTGCAGATAAAAGCATGAAAAGATAAACACTTGGTCTGTTTGGGTACAAATAATACCCGTTTTTTTAATGAATGCAATTCACCGCTATTTTTCACACAAAACTAAGCAAATTCGTCATACAAATTTTTTTTTTCATGCAGTCATCTTTATTTTTTCTGTTACATCAGAACAGAAATAACAAAAATACAGGAGTACGATACCGTTTTGTTTTAACATCGGCAAAAATTCCCCCAAAAAACGTGGGAATTATTTTTTTGACTCCTCCTAATGTAATTTTTTTTCTTCTTAAATTATTTTTTATTTAAGCAAACAGGGCTCCCACCCATGTGCTTCAGACGATTGGGGCCAGTAAAAGTGTCCGGGGCAGACTTTACAAAAGAACATTGCGCCATTCGAGTCGAGGCTGAGTCTTGAGCCGGGGGAGGTGTGTCCGAGTGCCCACTGGCCACGCACAAAACGCGCCTCGTTACTTTCTGCTCGTGCGAGGGCAAAGCCGGAGAGAGGAGTGTCCGTACTGCGGCCTCCCCACCCGTGGGGGGGGTTGTACGGCCGATTGCCGGTCCATCGTGTGACATAAACACCATCCGACTTAAACAATCGTCCGAACTGTTGCATGCGTTGTGGGAAGTGGTGCCGGGTTTTTTTTTGTGGCCACTGCCAGGTCCACGCAAACGACCCTTAGGTTCGGTGGACGCTGCGCACGCGTGTGTGTGTGTGTGTGAACGTGGGGAGCGGTTGCTGCGCTACGAACCTGGCAGCCCCAGGTTCGATCGCCGCTCACAGCCAACACCGGTGACGATTATCTGAACTGGTCATGGACCTCCCCTAGGTCGACCGCCTCAAATGAGTACCTGGTGCGGTGTGTAAACATCGCCACTGGGGAGACAAAGGCGGCCGGGCGTGGGTGCTGGCCACCCACACCCCCTCGTGTGCCGTTCCGGCCTTCATAGGTGCTTGCTAACAGCACTTGCCCCAACAGCCCCCTTTTTAAGGCTATAACGGGGGGGGATCTTTGTGCGTGAACAGTTGCCGCATTGAAACGGAGGGAATCTTCGACTCGGCACCGCTGTGCCGTGTCGTCCGGGGGGGTTTTGCTGCGGTGTGACATCGGGACGGGGTGGCGAGGCCCCCCGCCCCCGTGAGACATCTCCGGCACAACAATTTGCCTGTCACTTGTGCAGGGTCCCCCTCGTACCGGTTATTTATTTATCGGAAATGAATTTTTAATTATTGCATTTCGTTTCGTCTGTTGGTGGTGGTGGTGGTGGTACTGCGTCAGAATTGCGAGGCGAAAATTTGCCGCGTGCAAACGTATGTGTATTTTAAAAGCGAGGAATTTTGACGTTTTATTCCATATTTTGATGCAGGGAATATTTTTTTTAACATGTAACGTAGTTCTTGGAATATAGCCGTGTTGACGTTTTAAGTTTGGATGTGATCAACAAAGCCTTTTCCTCACGATAACATATTTAAAATCACATGTACAAACGCGCGTGCGTATTTTGGCACAATTTGTTTTAAAATGAGCTAGTATTGCATACAAAATTCAAAGATTCTGTTAAATTACTTTATTAAACATAGTTTTTCTGTCAGTGCATTGTCACATGAGAATAATATTCCCGAAAAGAGAATCTTTACACGCTGATTAATGCACACTTTGTACACAAGTTATCATAAATAATGCTCTAAGTTCTGTTCCGACATTCACACCATTTTTGCGGAGTTTTTATCTGCAAATTACAACGTGATATTAGATCCCACCCCCCCATCCTCTTCCTCCTCCTCCGCCCACTCCACTGCGCTAACTCTGCCCCATCTATTATTTGCATAATTCATTTGCAAGCGATGCAAAATAGCACTTGAAATTGATTTTTTTGTTAAACGGAAACGTTTCTTTAAGCTGCGCGTGACGTTAACGACTGAGCCGTTTAAATAGGTAACAAATCAGGTGCTTAAATTGCCAATCAGGCTTGTCACTTTGTTGCGCGACGTCATAATTTCCTCGGGGTTCGGCCTGCCTCTACGTGCAACGTGAAGTGTGTAGACAAAAAAAAATGTGCACACTCCGTCGCGGCAGAAAAGCCCTGACCCTCGCCACCGTCGGTAGCGTCCTTGTTTGGATAGCAGGGGCGCTTGGACAATAGGGGAGCGTTGGGCTCGGGACGGGCTTGTGATGCGGGCGTGTCACCGCCGCCGCGCCGGAGACGTCAATGTGGAACGCGCTTGAGGCTCGGCCCGACGCACACGCGTGCTCTCGCGCGCCGCTCCACTCACGCCGTCTGCCCAGAAGAGGCACAGACGCAGTCCCCAGTCGTAGTCCGTCGTCGTCGCCGCCGCCGTCGTCGCCTCCACGTCCAGCCGCTGCCTCCGCAATGCTTCCTTTAATTTAACGTCACTTTTTTTGCTATCGAGCGCCCCCCCCCCCCCCCCGAATGTCAGCGGCGGGAACGACAAAAAGTTGTTTATCTCCGGCGCTTGAACCACAAATGGAGCAGGAGAAGGACCAGCCTGGGCTCTCGGGCAGAGGAGCCATGAACGTTTTGGGCTTTGCGGAACTTGGCAGGAAAAACAGTGCGCTGGCCAACGGTTTCCTGTTTCTTCATCCGGGCAGCGGGCTGCTCCTCGGAGCCGGATGGAAGGTGAGTGGGGAGCAAGCAGAGGAAATAGCCTTCTTAAATCTTGACCACTTCACAAACATTTTTATCTCTTTTTTTTGTTTTTTCCTCCCTTGGCGATTGGCAAACGGCACTTGCCGCCGCGGATATTTCAGCGAGTTTTCGCCAAATGTGCCGTGGCTTAGCTTTTGGGGTTTTCTTTTGTATTCTCGTTCTTTGGAATTATTTTTAAATGTGAATTAAAACTATCACGGCTCTTGATTCCAGCGCAAAATGTTAACGCTGCAATATCACCTGCGATACCGCGGTAAAAAAAAAATCAAATAATAAAACGTTATTTTGGATGTCAGAGGTTTAGAAAAATACCATTTAGCAATTTGCGAAGTTATATCGCATATCACGACGACAACAAATATGCGCGATGGCAACTTGCATGAAACGTGTCCGCTCGTATTACCGTGCGCAGTGGGGGAAAACCTAATTTTGTCGAATTTTACGATTTTTACATTTCAATGCAATTTCTAACAACCCGACGGGGGAAAGCAAGTCGACAACGCCATAGAAAACTCTTGCAGAGCAGCAGAGCGGACAGTCCGCGCCTCTTGTTTTTCCTCATTGTGGGAGACAAACAGAGAGAGGGGGGATTTTTGCCCCGGTCATCAGGTCGTTCGGGGATGACCCCCTTAGCCCCGCACTCGCTGGGACTCCCCTTCGGACCGAGCGAGTGGCCCGGGGGATTCTGTCAGGAGCTGTTAGTGGGGGGCCGCGTCTTTACCTGCCGTCCTCCTGGGCAAAACCAACAAAAAAAGACTTGCAACTGCAAGCCGCCTGTCTCGCGAACAAATTCGCTGCCTTCCGTAATGATGTCCTCTACCCTACGGGAAAAAAGCGCTAATGTGTACAGTCTATGCAGCGCTCGGACTTTGTGAATTTACATTTTTGCGCCGTGGTCTGTAATCTTTTCGCTCAAGTCTTGTGTGTATACGTGCGCGAGTATTTTTTTCAACATCGTTATATTTTCGATGCAGTTGGATGCTTTCTTAGCAGCGCAAGTACGGTTTTTTTAATGGTTGTAGTTTTTAAAGGTAAATTGTCATTAAAAAGTAGACATTTTGCAATTATACCCTTTTGTTTTGTATTTTACAAGTGCATATATATGTGTGTGCCAAACATTGTATCTTGGCAGTGAATGATAAAATGATTGAGTTGACAGCAAAACGTAAGAGTAATTTGGAATCATTTTAAGCAAATGCTTTTGACAGAAACGTATATTTCCGAATTGTAGACTTTATACCCATCCACTTACACGTTTTTTATTCAAAAAATCTTACTTCAACATTTTCTGAAGAATCAAATTACATTCATGAAAAACTCTCTGCACAGTATATATCTATATACAGTTTTCGCACAACAAATGTACACACTATCCATATTGTCGCCGTAAAAGTTGCATGATAATTCAGTAGGCGGAAATGTATTATTGGATTTTTGTTTGTATATTTTGTTTAACGGACGTTGATAAATCGCTGTGTTGGGGCGCGTTAAGCGTTGTTCGTCACGCCGCTCCGACTTCCCCGAACGTCCAGCGACAATTACTCCTCGTTCACCTGCGCGTCGTGACAGGTCGATGGTCCGGCTAGCGCCGCGACTGCACATTAGCGCCAGCGGAGAAATGCGTGTGTACGATCGCGTCTCGCTCGCCCGCTCGCTTGTCTCTCCCATCCGCTCATTTCCTCGCTCGCCACGGCCCAAAAACTTCCGCAATGCCCGAAGTTGGAGAAAAGGAAACCAAATGCTAACGACGTCTCCCGGGTTGTGTTTTTAATATTTTTTGTTCCTCCAAGCATCGACCCAGCGAGTGGAGCGAAACGTCGGACATCGTGCCGAACAGCTCGCGGCGCAACCCGATAACTTTCCGGAGGCCGCGACGGCACAACCCCGAAAACCTTACGCGGTAGTAGCAGAGGCAATGGTTGCGAAACTAAATCTGAACATTCTCATCAACGATTGTTACTTTAAAACGTTATTTTCTAATTGCGGATAAGCAGATTACGCATGACTAGAGCTCGTATTAATTATGCACAAAACGTGGCAATGCCGTGAAATGGTTCCAGGCGTTGTTTTCCTTCATATTGTAGTTCTGAGATGTTTAGTTGAATGTTTTCAGTCTTCGAGTTAGCAGTTAGCAGAAATGTATTAAGTAATGCTCTCACTACAAGACACCAAAAAAATCAGCGAAATTCTGCTTACAGATTATGTAAAATGCAGCGATCCTCGGCAAACTGTAAATGCAGCGACGCTTTGTAAAATGTATCAAACTAAAATCGCCACCATTTATATGAAAAAAAAACACTTCTAAATTCTTGTTAAGAATTAGTTGGTATCGATTTTCAGAAGATTTTCTTTTACAATGTCCAATGAAAACATTTGGAAGGGCATTCGCGAGCAATTTCGTCATTGTCCATGGCAGCGAAAATCGATGCCGCTGCCAACACGAAGCGATTCTGTGCGGACGGCATTTCCGCTAAAATCCGCTCGCGAGATGACGAGACCCCGCACTCGCGTACGGTACTCTGCTGCTGTCACTGCCTTTTTCCCACCGCGCACCAATACTACCCATGCGCCGAGTTGGGCGCACCGCATTTACGAAATGTTGTGCACATGGTTGAGAGTCAACGGTATTGCCGCACGCTTTATAATGCGCGCATTTTATTTTGTTGCGGAGTGGGATCCCCCGTAGTGGTCGCTCGAAGAGAGCGAGGGATGGAACCGTGGTGCCCGATAAATTCGCTAAAGGTAAAAACGACCGTAGGAATTTGATCCGCTACAGCATTTTTCTAAGAAAAAGTCTTTGTGCTGTACGCTTTTTAGCGTCCTCTGGTCTAACACCGTTTGAGACTAGGCTCGAAAGAAAGCTGTCTCTGGTGTGGACCAATCCATTTCAAAGACAATGCACATGCTGTCAGAGGATGTTTTTTGTTTGCATTCTGACCACATGTATATGTGCTTAATGCAGACATGATTCCTTGTAAAAGGTTTTTGTTTGGTGTTTTAACATCTTGACACCTGTTTTGCTGCCAGAAAAAAGGGGAAAATCTAATCTCATATTTTGGTACTGGCAAAGGAACTCCCATGAAGAACATTCTAATTCGCTAAATCAATTCGGCTCCCCCTTTAAAAAAAAAATAAGTAACGCACCGTATTGCATTGCTTATTACTGTTATATATCATGCATTTATTTACATTAAAATAAATAAAAGTGTCATTCTTTATTTAATAAGAAAGTAAATGCTAATTAGTAGTGAGGTAATTTAATTATATTTTATTGATGCCTTTTATTTTGTATTTGCGCTATGGCAATATTTAGGACAAATACCCCCCCCCCCCCCCCCGTTTAATTTTATTTACAAACATATTTGTTGCAGTGCCTATCTGGCCCACGTGAGTAAGAATGTACGAAGGAATACAAAAGGTATAACCTCCATACGCAGCTTTTCTCTCTGAAACGTGATGGCGCTTATTATTTGCGCATCGAGCATTGGCGGGTTACATACACGGCGCTCTCTCTCCCAAGGACATCCGTGCCGCGTTCAGGCACTCGCATTGTCCCGCCAACAGACGTGGGTGGCTAGCCAAGTTCGGCAACGGGCGGCACTTAACGAAGCCTTGCCATGGCTCTGCCCTGCAAAGTTAACTCGACAACTGCCCAGTCAATGGTGACCACTTTAAAACTGAAATATTTATCGAATTTAAATGCTTTGTTCGTGTTAGGTTTTCTTTCTTTAGATATTGTGGTAAAGGCCAAGCCTTAGTAGTGTTAAGTACCAGATGTGAGAGCGATGTGGTCCCATGTACCAAGAGGAACTGACGGATAATTGTTCCCGCTTTAATCGGGATCGAAATCTGTCGACACAGCCTGGAGTTGGCACCAAGAATAAACAATTCATTAATGTTGGCGAATGCTTCCGCCGATATCAGCTCGGTTGGTCTGTGGGGTTGCTTTAGAGTTGAAGGTCTGAATTTCTTCCAGATGTTTGCTGGGCTGATTAGGCAAGAGGTTGTTGGGCAGTTTGTGATTAAAGGCGGCTGGGCACCCATGAGTCACGCACTAAACCAATGAAAGTGGGGTGGGGTTTTTTGTTGTTGATGCAAACACCGTCCAAAAAGGTACTCTGTTTATAATAAAAATTGGTTTTGGGTTGGTGTTTGAGGAGGTCCTGAAAATATCAGTGACCGCTAATGCTGAAGGGAGATTTAAAAAACTGAAATTAATCATAAAGAGAACGGATATAAATGCCTTGTCAGTAGTTTAATGGTTCCCAATTCAGTACCATATCTGGCTTCTCACCGTGATGTGCAATACAACCAATATTCTAGAAAATATGAACACAACACTGCCTTACAACACGAGAAGTGACAAATACATTTAAATAAGAATGTATAACAATTGCTAAATAATGATATAAAGCGCTATAGCACGACGGTCGTTACACAATCCAACATCCAGCATTGCATGTAACGCCACTGGCAGCCGGAAAAAGAGAGCCATGCTCCTGATTAGTACGTCCAGGCAGTGAATTGGCTTCAAGGCAACAATCTGGAGGAACACCCCCGCCGTGTCTTTCCCGACCGCACGTTTCCTTCTCGGAAGTGTCTCCTACTCCATGCGTTAAAACACTCATTGTAATTTAGAGGTGGACGCTGCGCTTTTTGAGCCTCGCTGAACGCGGCGGTCGCGTGGCCATCACTTTGCGAACGGCGCACGCCCGCGCGTCGATAAAATACGACTGACCAGCCGTGACGCGCGACCGTTACATTCTGTCCTTGTTAACGTGCGTCGATCGCAAGGCCGTGTGGCGCTCCATGAGCGATGCTACTGCTATGGCGTTTGATTACTTATCAGCGTTCTGAGCATGTGCCGTGCGGTCGTGCCGTCCGAAAACGCGCACCGCTATCGTGTGCACGAATCGGTTCTTTGTGTGTTTGCGCGACCTCGCATTTTTACAGCTCTAGAATATTTCACGCTCATGCTTGTGTTCCTAATGGGCACGTGCGCAGATTACATCTGCATTATCGCTCTTATTCATCTGCTACAGAATCCACCGCTACACTTATTTCCAGTCAGTGCTGTGGTATGCTGTATTCTGTGCTGATGACGTGTGCCAATGCAAAAGGGCACATTATTTGCACCTTTATTTAAGGGGCTGAGTGGAGTGATGGCGCAGTGGTTCGCTCACGGTTTTCTTATCCCAGCCACAGCTGGCATCGATGACGCTTGATGTCTGAACTGGTCCTAGGCACAAACCCCCCCCCCCTCCACCTTTCTGGCACAGATCAGCGTGGTAGAAATATGGTTTAACAACCCAGAATGCCAACACACCGTGCAGAGGCCTTCATCCAGCAGTCGATTAACCACAGGGGGTTTGAATGATTTGTATTGTTATTTAAGGGATAAAAGAGTCTTCCACATGTGTCCGATGCAGTTTCCAGTTTAAGTGCACAGTATAGACTCCATAATCTATACCCTATCGGTAAAGTGTGTAATACCACAACACCATTTCCATATGCATGCAAACATGCGTGCACGGTTTGTTCAGCGGTTTGTATTTGCATGCTGTGTAAGTCCATGTAAATGCTGAATGGGTGTGACTTTGTATAGATGTTGCATATACTTTGTACGTATATACTTTTTTCTCATGTTTGCATGAAAGTTGGAATATTGCATGAAATTGCATTCAATGAGTAGTTATGTACGTACGCGTTATGTCATGCGTGCTTATTTGTCTCTCAGGAGTTCAAGCCGGTCATTCTAGTTTGAGAGTTTCTATATAGTTCGAAGTTATTTTATAGAACAGGATACATATATATATTTTTGTTAATCACTTGTGATTTCGTTACTCCCCCCCCCCCCCCCCATGTATGTGTCACACAATGCATGAGACAAGTAACGGGCGATGTCAAGGAAATTTCTCTTCTTGGTTCTTTCGGTAAAGTCACGTAGAAGGGAAGTAATAAAATAATAAAAATAAAACATAATAAAATGAAATAAAATAAAATAAAATGAAATAATTCTCATATATGTTTTATTTTTATTATTTTATTACTTCCCTTCTACGTGACTTTACCGAAAGAACCAAGAAGATGAATCCCTGCAGTCACGAAAGCTTTAAATCAAAAGTCAAGGAAATTGCTTGCAAACTTAAGCATGCACTCACGCAAGGTATTTAAAGCAACGTCGCTTGCGCGATGCTCCACAACTTCGACATACCAAGGGCACAGTTCCCATCTTAACGGGCGCTCTACCTTCGGTTCTCATTTTTCAAAAACTTAATTGCCGAAGATAGAGACGCCGCCATGTTCTTCGCGAAATATCCGATTTTTTAAAATCGTACACCAGTGACTGCTTACGAATGCACTCGTGCAACACACATGGCACGTACATGTTGCCCATTTTTTATGTCTAAAGAACGTGAAATTATTAGTCTGAATTATGGATATTTTGCAAACGAAAAAGTATCCCATTGTCTGTAAGACTGTTGGGTTTTTAAATCTGGCCATCTTGGTTTGGGCCATTCTTAAAAAAAAAAGAATATTTATACACTTAATATAGCCTTAATTGATATAAGTTGGGAATGGCATCCTTAGCTTTTTAACTAATTTCCTCAAATTCGCATGAAAATATTATTAGGTTTTGCCTGAAATATTAGAGGCTAAACTAACCAAATGGTAAATAACTTAAAAAGGGCACTGTGCGGGCTACTTCATGCTGAATACAAATTTCTAAATCATATTTTTAAAGATAATGCGTTTTTACCAATGTTATTGATTTTTTCCCCCCCCAAAAAACATTAACGTTCATTTCAGATGCAGCTTTTTGGTCGCACCCGTTTGCAATTTACCGCTTACAATATTGTAAACTAAATTGTCTCAGACTAAAATCTTGGGCATATATTGAGAAATTAATTTGTAGCCACTCCTTATCCACTGAACCATGACTCCTCTTGAGAAACGAAGTTTATTTACGTTCCCATGTAAGCAAGACCACAGTGTCCACGAAACATAGCGGAGGTTGCTATGACAGTTTCACGGAAATTTAATGGAAAAAATAGGGGCGGTATGAAAATCATTTGAACCGATTAAACGGACTGCCACAAAAAAAAAGACCCAAGAAAAGGACCTTTCTTGAAAGAAAAAAACAGTTACTTGAGACTTAATCAGGCTTTTTGTGGGTTAATATCTCTATTCAGGGACAATGTAAATATAACAGTAAAAAAAAAAGTTTGAACCCCCCCCCACCTCAATGACCAAGAGTCTTCCATGGTGCCAATTAATTTCCATCTGGCAAAGTGCATCCCAGTGTGTCTTTTTTCATACGTGGCACAACTGTTGGCTTCCCATGCCAACGTGACGCATCTTCCCCGCAAAGGGCTTTTCATCACACTTGAGGTTCCGTCGATTTCCACTCGTGAATAAGCAAAATGTTACGTGGCATTCGTTACGGTTAACGCAGATCACCTCTACTACGATACACATTACACCGCCCGATATTTGAGAGGGCTAAATGTTGATTTACAAGAAACCTATTGCGCGAAATTTGGTATACGGTATACGGTGAGATAGTGTGTATTAGATTCCATTTCGATCAAATGTTTCATAATGCGCGGGTGCATGCAAACACTGACAATTCCATGTTAACATACATAACGTTCAGATTCCCGACTACAAGCTGTTAAAGAAGTGCGTTTCATGAATCGCCTAAGTATGGTGCAGCGTTGCCTTCGGCATGCGCTCCTTGCAGTGGAATTCGTGTCTCCCGTGCGTCCGAATTTACTCGTGCCCAGCCGCTCATCTGCCCGCGCAACCAACGCGTGCCAGCTGCGGCGATAACGGCGATGCTGCCATTGCCACATTGGCAACCGCTGCGGATGTAGCGGCTGCCAATTCGGCAACGCAAGTTACATTCGCACAGGAGGCTCGCGCATTTACACGAAATAAAAAATGAGAGCCCCTGGCGCCTTTTGTTGCCGGTGGCATTTGGCTCAGAGATGTGTGGGTGCCCTGTGGCTGAGCGTACGATCACGTGCCCTGCAGTCAGGCATTTTCCTATGGGTTACTTGATTCCTTGTGCAAATAGTTTTATCTTCAAGTTTTTTAAGTGTCAGATTTCTGACCCGATTTGTTGATGCAAAATGAAAAGAAATAGTTTTTTGGATTTTTTTCCAGCCGTTTGTATGTACGTATTTTAAACTTCTTTCACACCGTACGTAGCCAATCGTGTTAACTGAAGGTGCGGGGAAATGACCACAAACTAAACACAAAAAGCGATTCTGAAGAAAGGAGTTTTCAATACACATTTAAAAGTCATAGCTCCATTGGCTTCCTAATAAGGAAAGTAAGAACGTTCCAGATGGCCACAGAAGCGCATCTGAAATCACGCAATGTATTTGTTTTGAGTGTCAAAAACCACGGTTTATTTTAGAACAATTCCAGTGGGTAATTGGCGCATGCAATTGGTTTTACATAATGTGTTTATTTGCGGGAGATTTTCTAAAAATTGTATATGACCATTCACACTTTTACTTTCAATGGATGGGGCTTTTTCCCAACGTGTTTTTAAGAGTGCGGTTAATATCGGCAATTCTTAACGCTTAATCTTGAAAATTCTCCCAAGAGCCACAGCGTGCATATACCAATGTGAGAATAAAACACGTTATTAGATTAAAATATTTGTAATTTAACAGAGAATTTGTTTTGCGTTTGAATCAATAGTAACGTAAAATGCATTTATTTTAAAAGCCGTCAATTGGAATGCAAAACGAGGTTCAAATTAAAAACGAAGTCAAGACAATTGAAATGCTTTTGCATGCACACAATAGAAACTTGAAATTCAAATTGTGTTTTTGTACATCTGCAAGATCTGCAGTAAAAAAAACTACTCTAAATACGTAACATTTATAGTGGTTACACTGGGAGCCGGTGATTACTGTTCATGAAACTTTTTATCTGCCCTGTAAACCAATACAGACACCTGCTGTAACGCCACTTTGCTGATCTAAAAAAAAAATCCATCTCATTACCCCAGAGGTGGTGGTAATAAGCCCTGTATTTAAAACTTTATTTGTGATGAATAAGGACAGAGATTGTTTATCACTAAATGGATATATATATATTTTGTAAATTGCAGCGTAACAATTTTATTTTCCTTCCAATTTATACCGTGAACAATTAGCGCGGTTGCATTGCGCTGCGGCAGTGCGTGTATCTTAGTAAGTTGTTCTTCGGGGCTGAGCAAACGTTGACATGAAAGCAGCTGGTAGTGGATGAGCGTGTTTGTTCATTTGTCTCGCTGCGTTTGATTGCCTGTTTTATGTTATCAGTTCTCATGCTGAGATGCTTTTGCTTGCATGCTGGGCGACTTCCCCCCCCTCCTCTCTTCTGTTTCCTTCGGTGATGCGTGCTCTCCAGTGAGGTGCGAGTTCATTTTTTCCTCTGGTGCGCTGCTCTTCGCGCCTTTAATTATTAACTCTGACAGTGCAGAGACGGACGGGATTGTGACAAGCCCGCAGAGGGTGCTCCATCCATTCTTAATGTGCCCTGCAGACACGTATCAAGCCGCGAGGAAACGGGGGAGGCTCAAAACTACTACCACAGCTTAGCGGCATAGCGGGACTCGCGCGCACTAAATAAAGAATTCACCGTCGCCCGCGTCGCCGTGATCGGTCATTACGGTCGCGCGACTGAGGAGGCCGCTGTTTTTTTTTTTGTCGCCGTTACGATCGACACACATCGATCGTCATGATTACCATCGCCGCCGTCATCCTATATGCCACTGGCTGGTCTTGTCCCTCTAAATCTCACTACTCTTGTAACGTGTCGTCACAATCTTCACTGATTGTCGTTATCATCATCATCAACATTTGCATTGTCCTTGCCGCAGTTGCTTGTAAATGCTGCTAACTAGAGTAGAGAATCATTACGACCGGTCACCGGCCCTAAAATTGATGCCGGCATCGTAACAATTTTATGGCGCGATATGTTCCAAACTTTAACTTTCTTCGATTCTTACGGAGTGCTGTGTAGTCGATGCATTTCCACGACCTTGATTCTCCTACCTGTGTGCATTCGCACTCTGCCCACCACAACACGAACAAACATATCTGCTGGCACACATGGCTGACACATTAACCTGCACCTTATGTGGGCGACTCCCTTGGGAAGTCTTGGTCTCTACATTAAGTGGAGGTAACTTATAGCTTGCAGTAAAATTAAGATCAAGAGGTCATCACGTCTCATACCTCAAATGCTTTCATACCTTCCCATCACCCCACGTATTCTCTCTGCATCCTTTCTTTCGACAAATGTTTTTTTCTCCCCCAAATCATTTTGTAACAAACGAGCTTTTCGAAGCGGGGGGCCCTGTTTTCGGTTGTACCGTGCATTGTGCGGCACGACCTCCGACCTTTCCCTCCACGTGCCCGGGGGCTTCTTCGGGAGCGGAGTTCAGTTCTCCCCCTCACGTTCGAGATCGCACCGAACAGCACGCGGTTCGTCCCTAAAAACACATCGGAACGCAACCGTGAGAAAGACAGAGCAATTGTCTTGGCCGCGAGCTGTGGATCGGTGAGTCATCGTGCCGCTGCGCCATTGACGTGGGCCGCCGTCCCCGCCTCTCGTTTGCCCGCTCTCCTTGTCGCGTGGCTCTCGACGCGGGTACCTCAACTCCCAGTCAGTCCTCTGCCAATCGGTTCGTCCGTGAGCTGTGCCTTCGGCGGTGCCCTTTGACGGAACGCGAGCCGCCGCTGTCGTCGTTGGGGGACGTCGCGAAGCTCTGCTTTGTCGTGGTCGTAGAGGAAGTTGCTGCACGCGAGTTGCATTGAGCCGGGGGTAGGCCTAGACGCGGGAGCGCAATCCAAGTCCACGGTCTCCCGTGGGTTTTTTCCGCAAAGTGCGTAGCGAGACGTTGCAGGTGCGCCCTGCGTGATCCGTGTCCACATCCTCGCGCGGTTGTATGCGAAAGAAGTTCGTTGTCTGCCACCCGTGCCTTGACAATGCTGATTTAGCAGAAATTAAACGAAACTTAAAAAATCTTGGATTCTAAGATTGACGACCCCCCCCCCATCCCCCTCACTAAAAACAGAAAGATTTAGAAGTCGACGTTCGTAAAAGAAGGCAGGTGGGCCATAATTTAAGTCATTCACGTTTTATTTTGAAGGAGTAATATTTGTTATCCAATGTCTGCACATTTATACACAACACATGCATGTCCATGCCGGGCAAAGTGTAGGCGAGTAGCACCTATGAAGGCCGACATGGCACATGAGGTGGGTGGGTGGCCAGCACCACGCACGCCCGACCGCCTTTGTGTCCCCAGTGGCGATGTTTACAAACCGCACCAGGTACTCGATTGAGGCCGAGTCGACCTAGGCTGAGGCCCAGGACTGGTTCGGATGATTGTCAATAATCGCCGCGTGTCAATGTGTACCCGCATCCCTGTTTGACTGGCTTTTACGCCACCTCGGATCAAGCTGAGGAAAGCTGTCACGGCCACTCGCCCATCCGTAAACTCCACGAGAAACCAGAGCGCACGGTGGGTGATTGCCGCTCACTTGACTGCGGTTGTGACTACGCAAATATCGCATCCCAGGCTCGTTAATTTTGGAGCGTGTTTTGCCTTCGCAGCGACGACTGCATTTTTATTTTTGTATCCCTCGTGCACGCATCAATCCAGCTGCTCACCGTTCACATTTCTCCATTAAATCACACAAAGAAATGCCACCGTCTGCGGTGACATTTTTAAGCACGCGTTTATAATGCAGCTCAAACCTAACGGCTTCTGTTACGTAATTTCGCAAATCTTCGTAGGGCGCGTGTAAGCGTATTTCTGAAAGCGCCGTTGTGTGGGGTGACATTAAATCCCGAATGGTGTGAGCAGCCACTGCAGCGCCTAGCGCAGCATAATAAAGTGACAAATGGCGCAACATTAATTCAATAAAAAAAATCCGGTAGCAAATCCACGGGTCAATGGAGAGAAGCACATCCCTCAATAGCAGCTTAATGCCACATACATCAGAAATGCGTCTTCGTATGTGGTGATCGTCGCCGGGTTTTCCCCGTATATCCTGGCGGATTTCATAAACCGTTGAATATTAACAGCTTCCAAGATTTCCACAATGAACCCGAGGATTGGCTCGGAGGGCTAAAGTTGGCGGATTCTCTTGTGATGAAAGTGCACATTTTCACAAGTTCCTGAACTAAGCAGCCAACGCACAGCGTCGGAAGTCGCAAATTAAAACGCCCCCTCCCCCCCCCCCATGTTCTCTCCAATACCGCATCCGTTTATGTATTTAGTTTCATAAGCAATGACTCAATCACTTCAAGACCTTAACGAATTGTTACTCACAATATCTTAATGCAAGCAGGAGCGTTACGTGAATTATGCTATTTTATAAGTGGTTGCTGGAGAGGAAGTGGTGGCACCAGTTTGGCTGCGTGAAATTGTCGATTATTGGAGTGTAAACGATGTCTGCTCAGCGTAACATTAACAAATTCAGAACTACCTCGTTTGAGCGAATGCTGTCTGCACGAAGAGATGCTGGAATAGAATGAACTGTAAGTGTTCACTGCAGCAATTGCTCGCTCACCCAGTTGCTGGTGGAAGATTCTCCACTCGAGGGAGCTCTCTCTCTTTCTCTCTGCAAGGTATTTTGGTCTACCCTGCCACGCTGGCCAGACATCGTAGAAGAGTTGCGAGTAACCCCACACTTTACGCCACCACACGCAGCTTATCTGATCGATTAACTCGTCGATCGGGGACACAAAGTCCACTGTGCTAACCATTACGCCACGGCAGCGTCCCCAAAACTACAATATTACCTGTGAAATGTCACTGCCGAAAGCTTTCGTGACTGCAGGGATTCATCTTCTTGGTTCTTTCGGTAAAGTCACGTATAATGGAAATAATAAAATCATACAAATGAAACATAATCAAATTACGTCATGAGAATTATTTTATTATGTTTTATTTTTATTTTATTATTTCCATTCTACGTGACTTTACCGAAAGAACCAAGAAGATGAAATGTCACTGCCTCGCAGACTATTTTGGTACCGTTCAAAAAAGCACCGTGATCATCTCTGCAGCAGGAACTATCCATGGGGGCCGGCGAGACGGCAGCATTCGTAATCGACGTTGCCGCGCCATGCACGGCGCTGTCTCGCACACACGAGAACTGCACTGGTTGCTCGAAAAAGTCAGGAGGAGGAAACAAAGACGTTTTAAAGGTCCCCCGAGGGGAATTAGACAGATGGAGTGGCTACTCAAACAAATCGCATCCAATTAATTCAAGCTTTGGGCTAGCCCTGGTTGGCTCACAACGGAGACGTTAATTTAGTAGAACTACTATATTATTATAATTGTTATCGTCTGGGTTCTGCTCATTCATTGCCTTGCACGTTTGAGATTATTAATTAAGAATCCTGAGCCACCCCAAAAAATTATTTCCCACCATAAATGTACCCACAGGGGTGATTGGTTCGTATTGCCTCCGCACCACTGCTTTCCCAGTGCTGGCATTGATAACGCGGAAAGGGGCCCAGACTGTAGGTCAGTTGCATCGCCCACACGAAGCCGACAGACCCCCCCCCGCCGTCATCCTTCCCTGTGGGGGCTCTCGGTGTCCTCGAAGGCCGCGGGGAATTTCCTTCCCTTAGGGCATTTCAAGACGCGTCTTCTCTGCAGGGATCCTGAGACCTACTCGCCCTTTGCAAGGTCGGACCAGCCCTTCCCTGAGGTTATGGCCTGTGGGGCACAAGTACCCGATGCTGATACTTATAGTTGGCACTTGGCATCCGACCTTAACCGTAGTCTTTCCCAGGTCTCCCTTGAAAGAGAGACTTTTGGCCTCGTCGAGCTCCATAAATTAAAGGGCGGATTGTTACCAGTAGGCTTGCAGCGGTAGGCATGTAACGATACATAGTCGTCCATAAATATTGATTCTCACGATAAGTGCATCAAATATTGCATGGAACAACAGATTATTTACGATGCATGCACATTTTAAGCAGTTCATGAGTTTCTGTCATTAATGGGCCAACGGAGTGTACATAACCGTACTAAACAATATGGAACAAATGATAAACAATACAAATGAGACTAACAGGACAAAAACATTTTTTTTATCAAATCGTGACCATGAATTGTTACCAATTACATGCTTAGTGACTGATGAGTCAGATTTGCAGGTGCGTAACCCTACATATCCACATTCACTTTGTGCCGCACAGGGACTGCTGCCAATAATTATCGTGGGATATCTGCGCTCCGAGGCGGTTCGTTACGCGACGGAGCACGATATCAATGCCAGTTAATCCGTCCATTCGAATGCGAAACAGGAGTTTGTTTGGCGTTGTGACAGTTGAGTTGCGGGCGCTTTGTTTTAACCGGGTGAGATCCAATTGGGCTGATGGGATCTCACTGTGGGGAAGTAGAAAGTAAAATCTGCAATGTGGTACAATATGTATAAAGAAAGAGAAACATATATATAGCAAGGAAATAGCCCAAAAACCTTTTAAGCAAAGTGTGCTAATATTGAAAAACTTACATTTTTAACGAATAAATGATCACATTATTTTGCTGTGTTTTATTGATTAACGCTTAAAAAAAATGAAGATTCGAAAGGTATGAAGAAAATATTATATTGCCTTTTAATAAAAGAGGAACATTTATGCAAAGTCAGCGTTGCATATATATATACACTGTACAATGGTTACCCCAATAATAAAAACATGAGTTTGCGTTTTGTCGGCGTGGAGCAGGTATTGTCGTCGCACTAACGCGGTTAATGTAGCCTCCAGCCAAACGTTGCTCTGCGCAAACCAAAAACCCCACGGTGACTGCAGCGTAATTGGGCAAACGCGACAATAGCTGTGCATCATTAAATAACAGGTGTGTAAAAAGAAAATTATCGTGCATAATGATCACCCACAAAAACAAACAAAAAAATAATCTTTAATTATGCACGGAATTAATTTATGCAGGCTGTCATTAGCCACCACGCGTGCCCACGCGCGTGTGCACGGCGAGGTGTACATTGCTCCTGGGATGATCACGAGTGTGCGCCGTCCTCGTATACACGTTGGAATATTTGAAATATGCAGGGTGTCCGTAAAATGTTGTCATCCATTGTGAACGAATTGTTATTGAACAGCGGGTTTGAGCTGTGTATTTTACATTTTGGCAAAGTGCTCTTTGAATACTTTTTAGGGTGTTGATATTTTAGACTAAAACGTTTGAGCGATCGTCAAACGGCACGTAGGAGAGAAGCATTGGAAACGAACCACAGCTGAGATGTTGGGCCAAACACCTGGGGTGCTCGTGAACTGCGATGCGACAATGCGTCGGCAACGCCAAAGAGGGCACGTGAATGTTGAGGCATATAAGACTCGCGCCACCAAATCTGTGTTTCTTTAGCAGTGTGAGACAGCTCACATGCAATTATTATCATAAAAAAAAATACGAGCCGTTTGTGAAGTCACTGCTGAGATGGAGGCTCTGGTGCCAAACTTCCCCATATGCTGCTCAGTGCAGGTTTGTGAGGTGGGTGGATGACTATGCACGCCAAGAATACACTGCGCAGTGGACAATGCAACGACTGAATACACCACGATATTTTACCCCCTCTATTATTCAGTCGTCAATCTAGTAAAAAAGAAAAAAATCATAAATATGCAGTGATACTAACGGAATAATTAGTTGGCTGTAGAGCGTGCTGCATATTTGGCTGCGTTTGTTGACACTCGCCTGCGATCTTTAAGCAAGCAGTGGGACGGTTAATGGAAGGGGCCTTGCAAATTGGTGTCTCTACGGAGATAGCGAGCAAGTTGGAAAGAGCCCCCCCCACTCACCCCCCGCTTGTCCTATTCCTCGCGTTGCCACGAATTTTTCTGAAAGTTCCTTCCTTGATATTTTTATTGACGTGCATTGCATGGCATTGTGCCACTCTCGCTCCGAGGGCTTCATGGAAAAATTTCAGCCTTGGAAACAATGTGACGACACAAAAAAAAACATATACATGAAAAAAAGAATTAAAAGAACATGAAATATGCGTGGAAATATTTTGCGGAAATATGCAGTTTCAAAGATAGAGACGTTCTGGAAATATACAAATGATTTTTTTTTGTACAGGTTTGAGGTTGGGGGTATAGGAAAACCAAATTTGTGATCGTGCGTGACTGATTGTGTGACATCTGTTGAATGCGCGTGTTTGTATTGGATGGGGGGGGGTGTATTTGTGTTGTGCTTGTGGAGAGCTGGGAATTCAAGTTGTGTTATCTGGCACACGCAAGCCGATGTGTTTGTTTGTTGTTTCTTTGGGGGGGTTTTTGGAGCGCAATTCCCCCGTAACCACGACAAATGGAACGGGGCGAACCCCTCGGCAGCCGGTGCGCGCTTTCCCCTTCGAGCGTCGATGTGTGGACTTTTAATTACGTGCCGAGAAGTCGACGCTCGCCTCTGCAGGCACGGCGAGCGCATCCAATGCGTTTTTAAAATACAACTCGGCATGCGGAAATGTATTAATGTCACGACGCGAAACCTGCGGAGGCGTAACTCGTTATAGAAGTATATGATTAGGTTTTTTCGGTAAAGTCACGTAGGTAAAAAAAAATAATTAATGAAAGTAAAATAAAAATAAAATAAAAATCACGACGTTTCGGAGGAAACACAAGCTTCCGTCTTCAGGTGGAACCGGTAGTATGCGCTATTTTACTTTTATGAATTTAAATTTTTTACCTACGTGACTTTACCGAAAAAAACCCCTAAGAAAATGAATCCTTGCAGTCAAGAAAGCTTCAAATCTACGTTATAGAAGTGTTTCACCTGGGGAGGGTGGGGGTGTGTAACATTTCGTTTGTGGGTGTTTTCCATGACCCGCTTATCAAACATGAGTGCGAAATTTTCAGAAAATTAAGTAATTTATAAATGTGTGTGTATGTATATATACACACATGGGGAAGCGGTAGTGTGCGCTACGAACCCGGCGACCCGAGTTCGAGTCCTGCTCATGGCCAACACCGGTGATGATTATCTAAACCGGTCCTGAGCCACCTCCCCTAGGTCGACTCAGCCTCATGAGTACCCGCTGTGGTTGTAGTGAACATCGCCACTGCGGAGACGAAGGTGTTCGGGCGTGGTGTTGGCCACCCACCCCGTCGTGTGCCGTGCTAGCTAACAGCACTTGCCCCAAGTCTGTTAAAGGCTACACGGGGGATCTTTGTCTTTGTTTATACATATATACCCACATATATAAAAGCTCCTATAGGGAGTGTGGTGTTCCATGTTTATGGTGAAATGTATCTGCAGGTGGAGCATGGGATATGATTCGCATGCTTTATTTTACACTCCGGAATCACTTATAGGGCGTCTTCCATAATGGGAGCGTTATTTTGAAACCTATAGACTGTAGCGCAATTATTTAATTTTAAGAATCGTGGACCTTAAAGGTTGAGTTTTGACTGTGCATTATATCCGTGATATTTTATCTCTGTGTAAGCATTGCCAGATGACAAGCTCTTCACTTCATCGTGCACAGATACGGAATTTGTTTTATTTTATTAAAGTAATTTAACCATGACCTTAGCTTCCATTATGAAGTTCGCTCAAATTACTGTGTAATGAGTACACTGCTAAAGCAATTTTGACATGGAGTAATTGGAATGACACATGACCGTGTGTGTGTGTGTGAGTTTTCATACACGCTCATGGGCACATACCCTGGTTTGCAGGCAGGCCTGCGCGCATGCTAATCCACTCTTACAGACAACGCGTACACACACAAAGATTCATAATTGGTTTCCTTCTGGTGAGGTCATCGTGTAAAAATGTGTGTTGTAACCCCACTTCTACCCGACGCGGCCAAAGAATAAAAGTTCCACGTCAATCAAACGTTCCAAATGCAAACTATCCTGCTGCAAGCAGAAAACCACCCACCGGTCTTGTAGTTGGAGAGGAATCTCGCAAAGTTTAAATGGGGGTGGAGGGGGGGCGACGTTTCCCGCTTGGAGATTACATCCACCGTCATCGAACCAGGGTGCCGAGCGCAGCGCTCTAACCACTGCAACTCACCGGCTCGCAAAGACACGCTCGCAGACACACGCCACACGACTCGTGACGCGCCAGGCGCTCTGCGTGGCAGAGGTCGCAAACGGGTTTTGATTCCTTACCCGTAACTGTACCCGGCCGCACCAGGGTCGCAAATGGCTACCCGGGTACGGGTAGCCGTTCCCTACCTACCCGTACCCTACCCGAAATGAGTGACAAACGGTTACTCACCAGTAACTCACGGCCTACCCGTACCCGGCCGCACCAGGGTCGCACCGGCTGGGTACGGGTAGCCGGGTATCGGGTAGGGTACGGGTATTGGGTACCCGGTTGCGACCTCTGCTGCGTGGACGCGCAGCCGCTCCCCCTGCTGGCGTCTCCTCCGTGCAAGCGGCGATCCCGCGTCCGTCCTCGCGCCCGCCCGCACGTGTGAACACGAGCCCCTCGGGTCACTCTGTAGTCTCCAGAGTCCTTCCCTCCCCCCCTCCTCTGTTGGCGTTCCTTCTTCTCTTCAAGCCGTGTGTTTCAATCAAGCACGGCTGTCCGTGTACCGTGCGAAAGAAGTTCGACTTGCATACAATGGACTATATATACACACACACGTCTCATTTGCCGTGCTGATGGCAGGACGTAACACTTTAAATCAAATTTGTGCAGTATTAAAATTGTGTTATTCGTTTTGGCAATTGACCATTTATTACGCAGCAATTGGCGTTGAGCGCACACAATCCTTTTGTACTTTTTGTACAAACTACCTTTTTTAATTTGGCGTGCCAGCATTGTTGTCCATGAGCCAATTAATTTGTGTGGCCAATGACAGCGAATTAAGTGATAACCATTTGAAATGAGGGGATTATCAATGTATCCACTCTTATTAGCCATATAAATAAATCCGTATGGCTGGTAGAAATGTCGTCACTGGCCCATGGACTATTGTGATTCTTGTGCTTGTACGGAAATGCATACGCGCACTCCACGAATGTGACATTTCGCACGCTATTAACAGTGTGTAGAATTTAAACGATAGTAACTCGACGATAATAATGTTTATGCACTGAATTGGTCCGAAGACTCGACAAACGCAACGGCGACGATTCTCACGACCACCTCCAACTTCTTCGACGGGCCTCGCACAAGCGACGCTGCGCATTCCCTCGCGTCGGCTCTCCTCTCGCAGGTCGCGAGGGGTTTGACTCTTCGCGAGGCACCGTGTAAACGTTCAGAAAAGTTTTTTTTGTTTGAGTTTGAAGAAAGAAATAAGCAAACCCCCCCTCCAAAATTTCACAGCGGCAAAGTTATATATTTTAAAAGCAGGCCGCTCCGTGCCTGCAGGGGCCCTCTCTCTGCTGGTGGTGGTGGTGGTGTGTGGCGGCAGATGAAAGTTTGGTCGGCGCTTGCCATTCCCTCTGATGTGTGCGTGACCCTCAAACTCCAGTGCTGTTCGTTGCATGGGGGGTCCGCAGCTGCCTTTTACCGTCGGCTCGATGTCCCCCTGCCCCTCTCCGCGGTGGACCTTTTCTCTCGCGTTAGTTGTGCTTTCAAAGCCGCTTCGGGCCACCGCGGGGGCCCGAGATGAGAGGGAGCAGCCCGAGGGATGCCGGCTGGAGGGGGAGGAGTTGGGGGGGGGGGGTTTGGGCGAGGGGGTTCGTAGAGGTGAAGGGGGCAGTTAGGGGCAGGGTCTGTGAAAGTGCAGATTGGGGGAGGAGTGACAGGAGGAGGATGAGGAGGTGGAAGGGAAGGTAGAGAGGGTCACGAAGGGAAGGTCTAGGTTAGAGGAAGACCCAAGGTTTGCTTTGACGTCCACCCAACGTTGCTGGAAGTCTCCAGGAAAAAGCCTTGGGGGATGTTGCGCAGCCACTTCTCAAACGCACAAATGCCTACAATGTTGTTAACCTAAGTGCATTTGGCCCATCTTTTACAGTGTTACTGTCAAGTGTGTCATTGTTGCCGGCCTGTTAACTTCCTCACCGCTCGACAAAGGGCTCCCGTTTTTTATTTTATTTTATCCATTGCTGCCTTTTCCTTCAGTCTTGGCTTGTCCAGGGGGGGAGAGGCTTCCGAATTGTTTTGCGTTCATCTCGCCAGCAGCTCTTCTTCTCGCTTCCACCACTTCGCTTGGCTTGGTGTTGCACGTGTGACCCACTCCCCTCAACATCCCAATTGAGAAAAGAGAAATCAGCGTGGGCTGTCGCGGCTAGCGGGGCATGGTGGCGCACATCTTTAGTCCGGCCCTCTTGAGGTGGGTAGAGGCGGGGGGGGCATCGTCAGTGTTTGTGTGACGCTGACCTTCGGGGCTAGGACATGACTTGAAGCTTGGCAGTACTGCAAGTAGGTTGCTGCCGATCTTGCCGGTGTGAATTCTGGTGAATTCTGGTGAGTGCAATTCCCTCGTATGCGTTGGGGTTTTGCCTGGTACAGCAGTCTACTTTACTCTCACGTGTCAAAAAAACAAAACTCAATTATCAACCGGTCAAAAAATCCCACGTCAGGACCCTCTACACAATGTGAGTCCAGGTATCCAGATTCGGCCTCTTCTGGGTAAATTATGTTACGTTATTTTATACAGCACAGTATATACGGTAACGTACAGCATGCACCCTGATTAGTTTCCGTTTAACAGCATCGCTTGGTATTAACGGGAGTCACTTGGAATCTATTTATAATCCATGCACACCGAAAGCATCTGTTATGGTGTGGACCTTGGCAAAACATTAGCATTTCAAAGTAACGCCGGACCCATCCATTAATATGTAAACGCAACACTGCATCGTGAGCAGAAAATATCTCCAGTACAATGCAGGGGGGGGGGGGTGGGAGGGATCTAGCATTTAAAATCTGGGCGAAGAAAACCTCTAAAAGGCACAAGCAGTCGCAGACGCGGCTTGACACGGCTCGCAATCGCTGCGCGAGCCCTCAATGTGACATCTGGCCATCGGCTCGAGTCTGTTGTTTGCTGCGGGTCTCGTCTGCGTTAACCGCGAGACATCTTGGTAACGACCCAGTAGTGAATGCCGCTCTTCTTGGGCGAGTCGGCCGGGTGGTCCGCCTGGCACAAAGGGGAGCCATCGTCGTGATCACCGGTCGTCACCACGCGCTTGGGGTCCTGGCGTTCTGCCAGCCTCCCCGCAGCCGCCGCCGCACCGGCGAGCAATGTTCTCGCTTTCCGCTAACGAGGGGCTGTCAAGCCGCCTGCCCCCTTGGGGGGGGGGGGGGTGTGCGTGTGCTCGCTCGCGTCTATGCGTGTGTGGGGAGCGGCGGTGCGGTGGTTAGCGCGCTGCGCTACGAACCCTGTGACCCCCAGTTCGATTCCCACTCGCACGGGTTTTTTTCCTCACCTCACAAATTGCTGTGTTATACACCTGGAGCGGTGTTTACTCGGTAGTGCGTAGCCCTGTAATGATTCCCTTCCGTAACCTAACCGAAGAAGTGTTGTAACAGCCTGGGGGCGGTGGGGGGGTCGCAATTCGACTCCTTGTTGGGCGATGTAGCGGTTGCTCTCTGTTGGCAGGGGTCACGCCAACCAGGTAGAGTTCACAAAATGAAAATGTTCGATTCGACACGTGTGTCATAAGCGTTTGGAAGCGATTTTATATTTATAATTTTTTCCAGCTTTTATGTAAGATAAGATGATGGAGCTGAAAGACTTTTACATTCATGTTCTGCCTGTTTCCACTTACATTCAATATCGTCCACATCGGTACATTTGTGACGTGCTTTCATTGTAAGCATCAAGAAAGTGGCTTCATTCGCTTGTTGCTCAATTACATCTCGGTGTTCGTGTGCTTGAGTGCCCGTGTTTCTGTGTGCGTGCTTTTATGTACGTGCGAGTATATTCCGCGTCTCCTCCACCCGTGATACTCTCATACGGAAATAGGCACGGGCAGGCGATTAGTAATATTTGTGTTTTTTGTTAATGGGTTCATTGCATCGTTAATTATTACAACGTGACTGCTGTACCAAAAACGCGAAACTAAATGTGCGTGCGATTGTCCTTATTAGCGCAAAAACAGAAGCTTTAAAAAAACGTCTTGTTGAATTTCGGGGATGCCATGCGAAAACGTTGCATCTCGTTATCGGCGCTTATCCGGCCGCGTATGCTTTTGTTTGGAAGCAATGTTCACGGAAGAGGAGTAACATGTGCAGGGTTTTTTTGTGTGCCTTATTAAGGTAGCCAGACTAATTAAGCACGTATTTATTTTCTCTTCATGTTGCTTTAATGCACTTTCATGTACGCGTGGCATGCGTTAAAAAGGAGCATTGTGTACAGAGCATAAAATATGTGGTGTTTTTATTAATCTTCTCATTCAATTTTCTTTACTCCCCAGCACGTAAAAAGAAACAAATATAGTTCTCGTACTTGCTTTTACGAGATGTTCTGGACAAGAATCGAGGTGTGATTTTTTTGTTTTTGAACGCTTGTCTGTCCATCGCCAGAATCCGAAGCGGTGTGGGGGAGGGGGGTTTGCAGGAGTTAATAGGCTGAGATCTCACAGGGTAATGCAGTGGAAGGCAATTTTAGTAATTTGAACGATTTGGATGCATTGTTACGCCCAGTCAAGCTGTGAGACGGATACACCGCTGCATTATCCGGAAGAATATTACATCAAAAAGCAAAAGGCTCCCGTAAATATTTTACAGTTCTGAGCGTGTCGTTATACACGGAGATGAGGGCGATGAACGAACCAAATATTTAAACGTACACATTGGTAGTCTTAGTCGTGCCCAATGTTTACCCGGAAAAGTCTCGCACTCAGTCCCATGGCTCTATCAAGAGGGTCCTGCAAATCGGATGCTTGACCAATCTCATCGATGAGTTTTTTGGCATGTGGAAGGAAACTGGAGAACCCAGAGAGAACCCGCCGCCCATCTGATATGGGGGGGGTCACACTCAGCACTGCATTGCTCCTGGCCACCTCCATAGCTTCTACACCTACAGCACCTGGCAAGCCCTGTTGGGCACCGAATCAAGTACTAGGTGGGCTAGACTCTGTGTGGCTTTCTTGAAACCTGATGATCTGATGTTCCCGCACCACCGATTAGCACGGTTGGCTACGTACGGTGCGAAAGAAGTTCAACATACATACATACATCGGGCACATTTATGATGATTTGTTCTCAGATGCTGTGTAATAAACTGGGTGAATGGAGGTTAGTTCAAAAGTTAACCTTGAGCTTTCGGAATGAGGTGAGCCTAGGTTCAAACAGGACCAAGAGAGTTTGCAATGCGGGCTGCGAAATGAAGCATGGAGTTTCCGCCCATTTGAGCAGAGGCGTTGGGAGGCAAAGAGAGAGAGCAGAGACTCGGTTCTAGGAAGGAAGAGACGAAGAGGCATACACTGGGAGAATGTGGTTTGAAAGCAAGAGCGACTTGAGCTGTTAAAGGGGCATGTCTTTTCGTGTGCGATTCACGGACATGGCCATGTCTGAACTGGTCCTGGGCCTCCCTCCCCTTGACTAACTGGCACTGTCCAGCTTGGTCAAGTCTTGTCAAACAACCACTTGACTCACAATGGTAGGAGTAGGCCTTCATCCTCCAGGACTAAATTGTTACTTATTGCTTGTGCCCACACTAATGGTATTAGATTATCTGTTTTTTGTCCCATCTGGCTGGCCTCTTTCTCTTGCGCGCATTCCATAAACGTGTGGCTCCGACAGCGTGATCCGACATGTGCACAAGGCTAACTCGTGACACTTTATCTGCCGCTGTGACAGGCGTGGCGCTTGCGTGTGGATAAATACGGCTCGCAAGCTTCAATCCGCTTTGTCGCCTCAAGTCAGGTTTGCTTGCTTAAAAGGTGTATAATTACGTGATGACGACTCACGCTGGCTTGTTCTCAAGCGAGTGCGCGCGTGTGTGTGTGTGTTCTCAAGCGAGTGAATGTGTGTGTGTCATTCTCTTGGCTAGTCCTCCCCATGCAGTGCCCCGGCTATGGCGTGAATGAAGGGGGGGACGGTTTTGGCTTTTAACACGGGCGAGCACTGGGACACGTGGATTCGACAAGCAGCATTGTTCAGAGTTCACTGAACACACCGGGCAGTCATTACCGGCATGAATCAACTTTAACAGCATGTTGACATTAGGGCCTTTACTCAGGAAAGCCCCATTGAGTCAGGCTCTCTTTCAGGAGCGGGGGGGGGGGTTCTGCGTTGGGATATTTGGCCAGTTTGATTCATGAATGGCATGTGGAAGAAACTACACGTGGGTGTGTGGGGTTAACACTGAAAACTCCACACAGATAGATTCAGGGACCCGTCCGTGTATTGGAGTTCCATCTTTGAGCCACCTCGCAACGTAAAACCAAAAAAATTAACCCGTAAAAACAAAGTTTTTCACTATAAATCCTTTATATGCGTGTTCAATGGGCCACAACCCAGCCCACATTGGTCTTTGAAATGGGCGGCTAGAGTCCTCTCGTCCTCTGGCTTGAGATGGCTGCCACCTATGGGTCAGATGATTGCCTGCCACCATTAAGCAATTGGTAATTAAATATAATTTTTTTTTTACCTAAAAAGTGTAAAATTTAGGAAAAAAATTTTCACGAAAATAAATTGTCACGCACAACGAGTCTGTGCAAAATGTCAGCTCGATTGGATCACGGGAAGTGGGTTAAAAAACGACCGAAAGATTTGCACGGTCGTAAGCGCGCAAGCAAGCAAGTGAACTTAATATAAAGGATTTAAAAATGTGGTGTTTCCGAGCGGTCTCTCCCTTCCAAGCACCACATAACGAGGCTTCAAACCTCTTTTAATTTCTAAGGTCTGCCGTGATCGGGCACATTCGCAATAATCGTTGTCGAGGGAATGTTTTGCAGTTGCTAAGTGCCGTGGCAGCTGTTGGCTCGGCGGCGCGTGTGGGTTGTTTGATGTTTAGAAGTTTGAGCTTGAATGAGCGGGCCGAGCAAACATTGGCTGAAGAGTTCCTTTGTGTGTCACCCGTTCACTTGCCTCTGGTTCCCCTGCATTGTTAGGATGAGGCACTGCTACTTCTCCTTTTAAATCAATTATCGTTGCTGTAATGGACAAGTCCATTGCTGTTAACCCCCCGCCCCCCCCAAGGCATCTTCTGGTGTCCTTCAAAAATTAATTGTCGAGTACCCAGAGCTAAAAGGAACGCGCGTTGGTTTGCATTATAACTGGAATACAGTGCTGCAAGAAAACTACAATCGCCTTATTTTTATGTGGGGCACAAATCCAAATGTTATACATTTCGTTAAATCGTAATGATTTTAACCAATTCAATACTGATTTCAGAGTAAATCAGAAGGGTGATGATTCAAAATAACACTGCTTGAACAGTGCAGCAAGTAGTGCTGAGATTACAAAACGTTCATCGGTGGTGGAGAGGTCGCTACTGCTGCTGCTGCTGCTCATATGGCACCGTTTCCAAAGCGCGGCCGCTTTCGCAAAGCGGCCGTTTACTGTTGGCAGTCGCCGTCGGCATGCCCCGTATTCAAGAAGGCACTCCGACCGCCGCCTCGCCATACCAGCTTCCCTGTTAACCAGGTGACTAGGATAATGTTAACTACCTCGCCCTGGTATACAGGAGGTTGTGGGTTCGATCCCAACCCTGACGCCTGCTGTATATTTGGAGTTTGCATGTGTCTCGCCCCGTGGTCGTGTGGATTTTTCTCCAGGTCCTTCGGTTTTCCCTTCCGCATTATGAATCAACGTGCGTTTAGAGTAATTTTTTTTGGTGCTATATATTTCCACGTGATAAGCCACTTCGTTGAGCGGTATATTGAATTGTATGTGCCTGATGTCGTCAGATCTGAGAATCTTAAGTCGAGTTGAGCCTGGATAGTTCTTGGATGGGTGACCACCGTACACTCACAGGTGTTATAGGCGACTGTGCGGACTGTGCTGCCTTGTGAGCAGCGGAGAGTTGGCGGCAATCAATATGATCTCGGTAATTTGTGTTTGTTCAGCGTAGCAAAATCCACTGTTGTACTTCCACACACCCACGTCTTTTCTCCCTGCCTTTGCCAACTTGCACTGACCGGCGCGGTGAAGTACGGTCAAATAACCCCACACGGACCTGCACGACATGATGAGGGCCTCTCGTCCGGCAGTGGCTTGACAAGAAAACGTTGCGGCTGGCGACTTTTTGACCTCCGACTCGTCGTTTGCAGCGAGCGAACCCTCATGTGTGCAACGCGTGTGTTTGCCTTGCAGCCCAACAAAGTGCCGGTGGTGCAGTCGCCCCACCACGTGCACCCGCTCACGCCGCTGCTCGCCTACAGCAACGAGCACTTCGCTCCAGGCACTCCCTCGCCGCACCTCGCAGACCTCGACCCCAAGACAGGTGAGACGCGCCGGGGGACGACCGCCCCTGGCCCCACCAACCCCCCCCCCCCACCTCACCTCTACCCTTGGCCTACCTGTCCCAGTCATTTTCCGTAATCTCTGTACTCTTTTTCTTTGAGCAGGGAAAGGCACCACTGAGCTTTGTAGCTCTTTTTCATAAGCGAGCTGCCCACAAATGGCAGCTCGACAAAGTGGATTATCGTACTCGAGGCCTACCTTTAAAGAGAAATGAGTCTGATCAGTACACTGACCTGGAACTAATTAAAGAGACTATTGCTGGTGACTGGGTTGATCAGTCGTAAGCGAGGGCTCAATGCTTGATGAGTAACTCCCGTTGCGATACGTTTTTTTTCCCCTTTCAGTGAAGGGGCGATAGGAGTTTTTGCTCGCACTTGTGAATGGGTTCGTCGTACAATTTTTTTGTTTAGGAATCCTGGGCGTCACTAAATTGTTTTATTAACTCATCAGTCGTCAATGCTTTGCCTAGTAAATTTCAACATGTTCACGGTGTTCCTCAAGATTTTGCTTGCAGTTTCATTGTGGTTTTTCTTTCCTCTCTCTCCATGTTGCTGCGACAAAACCATGCGTGTGTAATTTCAATTTTCTTCCCGATAACTTGAGGGAAATTTATTCTAAGCAATGCTACGATACGAGGAGGTATGTTCCCTGAATACGAATAATGTTCGACACAAATTGAAATGCCTAAAAGGAATTGATTGTACGCGAGCCCCCTCAGGATTTCTTGAGAATAATTTGAATGTTCTGAAGCGGTGTGATGGAGAATGGCTTGAAGTCGCCGTCCCGTTCACCTTGAATATTTTCCCCAACACTCTTGACGAAACTCGCCAACCAAGAAATATTGCATTGCCTGTAGAGCTGTGAAAAGTTGCTTTGATTTTAAATTAAATGAGTATCCATACTCTTAGTTCTTTAGGTAAAGTCACGTAGGTAAAAAATGAAATTAAAATTAATAAAAAATAAAAACAATAAAATCACGACGTTTCGGAGGCAACACAAGCTTCCGTCTTCAGGTGAAACTGTCACAGCAAAAAATCTGTGACAGTTTCACCTGAAGACGGAAGCTTGTGTTGCCTCCGAAACGTCGTGATTTTATTGTTTTTATTTTTATTAATTTTAATTTCTTTTTTTTACCTATGTGACTTTACCAAAAGAACTAAGAGTGTGAATCCTTGCAGTCACGAAAGCTTCAAATCTAGAATAAATGAGTATCGAGGTATCTTTAAACCAGAGCTTCAGACGTCACCGAGTCAGAACGTCTATTTCAACCACGTGAGAGGGCCACTGAGTGTACTTCCACTGTTCCACTTCGCAACCGTGCCGTGCCGGGACTGTGCCGGGCCAGCGGCTCAAGAGGCGCCAGATTGTTTATCCCCCCGCAGAGTCTCGGGCCAGACAACACGCGCATCATCGTGACGTCAACGCGCAATACGAAAATTATTGACCGAGCGGAAACTCCACACCGTTACCGTGAGGGCCATGTGAGCTGGCGTGGCTCTCTTTTACAAGGCACAGTTGCGGTTCAAGAGCGAACGCGAGAGAAAAGCTGTCAAGGGGTTCAAGTTATGTTTGCCCGTCTTAACGGATTCTGCCCTGTGTGCTGCTCCGTCCGTCGTCCTCGTGGTTGCTGCTGCTCGCAGGGATCCCTCGCCCTCCGCATGGCCCCGACCTCGCTTCGTATTACTCCCTCCCGGGGCAAATACCGCACCCGCTGTGCTGGTGGGTAGCACCCCCCCCCACCCCTGCCCCACCACACGTGAACGCACACACGCCTGCACACACGCCTGCACAGACGCCTGCACAGACGCCTGCACACAGGTGTGCCCAGACACACGCCTGCACACACGCCTGCACACACGCCTGCACACACGCCTGCACACACGCCTGCACACACGCCTGCACACACGCCTGCACACACGCCTGCACACACGCCTGCAAACAGGTGTGCCCACCTACACGCGCATGAGACACACGCCTGCACACACGCCTGCACACACGCCTGCACACATGCCTGCACACACGCCTGCACACAGGTGTGCCCACCTACACGCGCATGAGACGCGCGCTTATACGTAACTGCCAAGCACTGGTGCGTCTTGCACGAGCGCACATAAAATGGAGGAGATAATATGCACAACGTGCAAAGGTCAAAATCTCCCTGTATAGCCAAGAACACTGTGTGGGAGCGAGTGCTGTTAGGGAAGTGCGCGCCTATTAAGATCGGAATGACGCGTGAGGGGGTGGTGTGAATAGCGCCATACGCTCGGTCGTTGTCGTCTGTCCATTGCCGATGTTGATGACGCACCGCACCAGGTACTATTCTAAGGCTGAGTCGACCTAATGGGAGGCCCAGGATAATTCTGATATCACTTTTCTCATCAATTAATGTGATCTCCGTAATTTTCGTTTGTTTTGTTTTCTGATCCACGTGTCAGGTGTTATCTGCACGCATATGCACACACATGGGCACATGTTTTGAGTGGCTTGAATGAGAACACGTTATGACGGTCCAATTCTTAAAATCTGTCACCACTTAAGTTGGAAATTGCCAATAACTATTGCCGTGTAAAGATCACCACACACGCTCAAAGGAGTAGGGAAATGTAAGTATAGGCTGTATCCAGCGACTGCACGCAATCCCTCCCCCACCTCTTGCAAGCAAATTCCTCACCCCCCCCCGTCCCTCGCAGGCAGAGAAAGGTGATGGGTGGGTACGGTTCAGTCCTTGGCAGGACGCGATGCATAATCGCGAGGCGGCGCTAATGCAGATTAATAAGAGGGGGCCTCTTAAAGACCGATGCCCTCCGAGATAATAAAGGTGGCGGAATGAGGAGCAATAAACTGAGTGAGCGCGTGGGATGGGCGCAGAGCAGAGAGGCGTGCCAGTGACGCGGCCGTTGGAGGTTGTGCGAGTGGAAAGAAGCCCTCCGTCCGTTGCGGTGGCCCCCACATTAACACTCCGCACACACGCGGCACGTCAAGGCTTATAATCCCTGTCGCAATTACAGCCCTTTACACAAGTAATTATCCGGTAATGCTCAATTTATCACAGCACAATCCCGCTCGCTTCTCTTTGATGGTCTAAGTGCAAGGCTGCCTAGCGTCATTAATATTTGACGAGCGCGCTGATGAAAATATCTTTCTTCTCGGGTTTACGAGGACATGGCATTTAGTTCCATGTTTGTTTGATAATTTATTCATACGTGCATTTAAGATATTTATTCTGGGGTGAAAAAACGGCGACGTTAGCATCTGCAAATGACAACCTTGGAACCCGCGTTGCAGAGCTTGGCGAGTCAGGGGGGTCCTGGAACGATGCCCCAGGAAGGCAAAGGTCCGCTGGATGAAACATATTTAAAATCTGCAGATATTCAATGAGATAGATACTTGATAAAGTGCTTGATTTTTACTCGGCAAAGGCTGCATGTCCGGAGTAAAATTAATGCCGGTTGGTGAGGCCTGCCGATTTGACATATAAAACGGGAGAAAAAAAAAACGGTCACTTAATCTTGTTCGCAAAAAAAAACCTCTCACTGCCCCTCCTCCCCGTGACCCGAGCAACCCTCAAAAAGCCTTTTGCCGATGCCGTGCATCGCGGCGCAAACGCTACCCCAGCTGCAGTCCGTGCCCACAACCTGGCATGGCATGCTTCGCTTGGGGCCCCTGCTGCAAGGAATACATCGGGGCCCTTCCCACCCTCGCGCATCTCGCACATGCACGCGCGTCTGTAACGACAGACGTCGACCTGGCCACCGCTCTGGGCAAATTCTTACTTTAGCTGGCGCGGTGTGTAAACAACGCCACAAGGGAGACAAAGGCAGCCGGGCGTGGTGCTGGCCACCCACCCCCTCGTGTGCCATGCCGGCCGTCGCAGGCGCTCGCTTTATGCGGATGTGGAACTTCGTCTTGTCTTGTAACTGTGCACGCTGGACCTGCGTGTGGATGACGCTGCCTGTGCTTGTTGCCGTACAGGCAGGGGCAACCCCTCTACCCACTCAGCACTGCCGGCTTCCGGCCACCGTACCCCACAGCCCTCACCGTCTCCACCCCCGTGTCCCGGTACGTTCACAGACTTCATCCCATTGCTCGCTGCACTCTCCCCTCTGCCAGCACCACAGCTCTCCTCCGCCGCACACTCTCTCCTACACATCGGCACATTTACGTATGTTGAACTTCTTTCGCAACCGTACGTAGCTAACTGCGCTAATCGGAGGTGCGGGGGGTGGGAACAAACTAAACGCATTGGGCAGTTCAAAAGAAATGAGTTTTCAAAATGGGCTCGGACATCACGCTCGGTGTTTTACATTTCATCTTTTCGGCAGATGTAGACTGCGTGCGTTAGAACAGTTTAATGTACGAAGGGTAAATCCTGGCTAAAGACTGTAAACCCTGGGCCCTTGCAGTTAGGGTTGTCACCTCCTGAGGTTCACACACAAAAAAGGAACTCATCATGGGAAGAAGAATATCTCATGGTACCGGAAGAGGGGAGCAACTACGTGTAACTGACATAAACCAGGACTGTCGATGTTTGATGTTCTGGGAAGACTCGCATATTTTCCAGGACAGCTGCATCAAAAAGCGGATGATCCTGGAAATATGGGAAAACCAGGATTGGTGGCAACCCTATTTGAAGAGAGTCTGAGATCTGGAGTTTATGAACTGCTTATGCTGGAAATACTCTAAAGCTGTTTGCAACTTATTGGGAACACGGAGATCCAGTTAAAATTGCTCTGTTTATCTCCCTGCTGACATAAATTGAAAATAGATCAGCTGCCCCGACTTAAAACGTGACATTTTTGTAATTATTTTCTGTTTTTTTTTTGTTTCAACGCTCCCTTTGCGCAAGAAGGCATTGTTTTTTTATAAACAGGACACAGGCCGTTGAAACGTCGTTACTTTTTTGAAGAACTGTCACATTTCATAGAGAAATAATAGATGCAGAAACAGGCTTTTGGGGGACTGAAAACCCCACGGGACCTTATCTTGAGCCAGCAGAGAGAGAGACGCATGCTCTGACCTTAAGCTCTCACGGAGCGATAATAACTTTGCCCGTTTTGGCCAACGCTAATGTTCGAAATTTGTAGTCATTGCGTGAAAGCAAAAACAAATATTAACAATGATAATGTTCACTCTTACGACTTAATTAAAACCATAATAATGTAATGGTTTAAAAAATATATTGAGATGGAACGGAACATGGCACAGTTGTATGTTGCGAGTGGTTGTTGATTGTCGTAATAATCACAATGGCAGTGTGTTCAGATGGTCAAACATTACTGAGATATGGCATTGGCGCAGAGCTTTTGGTATATTATTATTTTAGTCGCCATCTGTTGCTGTAAACTAACTTGCGTTTAGACCATGCATTTCAATAAGAGACGCAAGGGCGGGACTCGCAAGAGAGTAAAAAAATATATATATTTATCGTCCCAAGACATTTCCACTCGGGGAAAAAAAAAAGAAATGATGTGAAAATATGCAGCAATCAGAAAACTCTCCTTTTCGGTTCAAGAGCCCCGAAGCACCTCGCAACTGATCCAGCAAACAAGAAAGTGGATTTCCTTGGACCCGAGTCTCGTTTAATGATTCATCTTGTCCGACAAAACGCAGCGCCGCGTGCGCGCTGTCGGGCACGTCGTGCAGACCCACGCGTGCGTCCCAGCTTCAGTTCTCCCACACCCTGCGGGCTCATTAAAAGTTAATTGCAATGCAATTAGTGGGGCCCCACACTGCGTGTTTGTTTTCGTTAGGCAGCAGGGGGTCTTCCCGTCACAGTTGGGCTTCGCCACGCCTCGTTGATTCATCGGGCGATTTAATTAAATGCAATTAACACCGTTGGTGGAAGTAAGTTGCACTGAGCGGGCGTGCGGGGCCGACCCCCTGCCTGTCCCCATGGTCGCGAGCACACCTCGGGCGTTCTCGGGGCACTTGCTGCTGGGGTTGAGCTCAGACAGGGAGGCCTGGCTTTCATTGCCCCCCCCCCCCCCCCCCTTAGTCCGTCGGCTTCAGAGCTATTGGCGAGAGCGGACTTTATGTACGTCCGTCGAGCTTTTTTCGCGCCGTACGTAGCCAAACCGCGCTAATCCGAAATCCACTTTAAGGCAGGCGTAGCGTGCGGTGAGTATTTCATCAGTGTGGCACGTGACCCAGAATTGAACCCACGGACATGCGATTGCAAAGCACAGCATGAACCCCCTCCCCGCACGTGTAAACACTCGCCCCGGACACACGCGGGACTCTGCTGCCCAATACGCACACGAGGATGTTGCACAATACGTGCGTGAGCACGCACATACTGGTTACACGCACACACGAAAATAGTTGTTTTACTCTATATGAATGAATATGTTTAAAGCTACTTACCGTTTATTTTTTATTTTTTTCTCCTTGGCACTAACGAGGCTTTGCGATTTAATGTGCTGCATCCATAGGGGAGTTTTAGTAATATACCTCATTCAGACAATTAAGCACATCATTACCTTTGTATTAAAAGTGATTCTGCCTCGTGAAACGCAGCTAAATGTGCACGAGAAGCCAATGAAGTGCCTCATTAAAAATTTCTGCTGCACGGCCGCAAGCATCGGTGCTTAAATACGACTGGGAAATTGGAAGAAAAGACGGACTGCGTGGCACGGTTGATGCAAGAACGACTGGCAGACCCAGAGCTATTGCTTTGTTTTTCAAGGCCACTGGAAGCCGTGCTCTGACGGGTCCGGTTGTGACCCAGAATCGGCACAGGGACCCAGCGACCAGGTCCCTATGCTGCACGGGCCGTGAGGCCCCCATCCCCCACCCATCCCTTCCCTGCCCTTCCCGGCGAGCGGTAGATGTCTGGGCGCAGCCACAAACGACGTTTAACATAGTAATTAGTTAGAGCAGACGCTTTTTATTTAATAAAAAAAAAAATGCACCGTACCTTTTTTTTCCCCCGCCGTGTACTTACCGCACCGGCGCGCCCGGCAAAGGTCCAACGGTGTCACGACGCACGTGCCTCGATCCCATCGATCCCATCGATGGCTCCTGCCAAAGTCGGCACCGCTCTCTTAACCCTTTCCCATTCCGAGACGTCTGCAAGTTGCAGGGTGTGGGTCCCGTACGCCGCTGACTCTCGGAATCCTCAAGCGGCTCGGCGTTCGGGGAGGCATAGCGCCACTTTTTTTTTTTGAACGACGTCGCACTCGCCGCAGAGAAGCGTGGCGACACGACGGCGCACTCTACGATAGCCGGCACCAAACTGTGCCATACGCCCACCTGCACGCAACGGAATCGGGGGGGAAAAAACGATGACGTACACACACACACACACGTACGTACGTCACCGGAGCGGGAATAAGGGTTTAGCGTGCGCGGCACGAGTTACCGCCCCGCCGTGGTAACGTGCGCCCGCGTGGGGCCAGCTCGGTTGAAACCGCGAGCCCTGGCTCGCAGTCTCGTCACGCGTGACGCGGCGGCCGTGCGCCGGCACTCGACGGCGATCGCGGTGCCGCACGGGCCTCCCTCCCGCGTCTCGCTCGTACGGTTGTCTTTGTTGCCGCCGCGGTGAACTCTCTCGCCCGGTGTCGATTCTCGCTGCCGCAGGTTTCCGTCGCACCTGGTCCCGTCCCACCATGGGCTGCACCCAACCGGGATCCCACACCCAGCCATAGTCGCCCCTAGCCTCAAGCCGGAGTCGTCGCACAGCAACAGCATGTACGTAGTCCCGTGGAGGGTCCCTCAACCCAGCCAACATCCACAAAACTGGTTCGTTCGTGTGTGGCCGGGACAACGTGTCAGGGGTGGAACGGCGGTGCAGTGGTTAGCCCCCCCACCCGGGCAGCACTATAAACTCGCAAACACCGAGGTCGATACCCAGCCACATCCCTTGGTCAATCTGCTACTCGGTTAAAGGCCTCTCCACCCCCCCCCCCCCGACACCACATTGGTCATGCGAGTTAATTGGCCATACTTCGCCACGCTTGTCACTGTGAGTTGATGAAGGGCGGATGACGTTACCGTTTCGCATAATCACTGGCCCACCTAATGTTAGCCATGGCTGGGAATTCAACTCGGCTTGCCAGTTTCATGTTGCAATACCCTAACCACTGCGCCACCGCTCCTCCCAGTGTAATTCACGCACACACACACACGGCACACATGTCAGGAGTCATGATTCACTCTCCTCAAGATTCAATTAATGTCACAATTGGATAAAAAAAAAATCACTTTGCCATTGTGGTGAATGTTGCACCTGGCGTCACTGTACAGAATTCTTGTGACCCAGCTGCCTGTGCCCGTGGATAGAAATTGAGACTAATGGTTTCTCATTCATGCTGGCGAGCGCAGTAATAATCTATTTTAATCTTCACTACGTTGCGTTCATTTTTTGTGTGAACTATGTCCGTGTGCCTTTGGTGCAACATCCGGGAAGTCGTGATGGTCACTGCATGCCAACCTTAATCGGTGGTTCTCGCTTCCAGCACTTGCCCCGAGTGGTGAATAAAGCTGCACAGGGGATTTTGATTTTTTTTAAATAATGTGATAATGAGGCTTGAATTGATTCGCCCACCACCACTGCCATCTCCTTCCAGTGATTCGGTCAAATATAGGAAATGTATTATTTGAAGGGGGGTGGGGGGTGAGGGGCTGTTCAATTACTGCCTTCCTGCGTGGAGTTTGTGTGCCTTCCACGCGTCCTGTGTGGGTTCTCTATGGGGTTCCCTGGTTTCCTCCCATTGCCCCCACCCCACCCCCGCCATACAATATGAATGTTATTAGTCAAACTGTCCCATTGCCGTGAAGCCTAACCGGAAAATTACTCCGTTGGGATTGCACGTAGTAGCGGCATGATCATCATCATCTTCGTCGCACCCCTACTCCCAAAACTTGGCAGTAAACCGCACAGCCAAAAGGCGCAGCCCTGCAATTACCCGCTCGCACCAATCGCCGGTGGAAGTGACGCGGTGCGGTTCGAGGACTTGCGTTGGCGCGCTTGCCGCTCTTTTGCTGTGTGGGGTAAATTCCCCCCTTCCCTTCCCCCCCTCATTGTCCTGCCGCTCACGACGCGATTGCCGGGTGGGGGGAAGCAGGAAGGCGGCGGAGGAGAAGCGCGACGCGGACAAGAAGCCGCACATCAAGAAGCCGCTGAACGCGTTCATGCTCTACATGAAGGAGATGCGCGCCAAGGTGGTGGCCGAGTGCACGCTCAAGGAGAGCGCCGCCATCAACCAGATCCTGGGCCGGCGGGTACGGTCCGACGATCCCACACACGTGCGGTACCCCGCGACCAAATAACTACCACCACAACAATAACAACCATTGTGATGACGCCGGCGGAGATCTCTCTACGATGTGTTTGTTGTTCGCCGTGGTTGCCCGACGTTTCGCTCCCATGTTCTGGGGAAGCTACTTCAGGAACTGAATTCAGTTCCCGTGGCTGTAGATATGCAGGCTCTGCCGTGCCCCGACACGTCATGAGATTTCCTAGTGGCGGCGTGATAATGGAGGAAAGTTTAGTGTATAAATAGCATAAAGTTCTTTAAAAACGCATTATGCCCCGGCTGTGGACTTGTGGGTGATATAACGACAATAATTGAGTGCTGGTGGCAAGTGTTAAACAAAAGTCTGGCAGCTAAAGCGTTTCTGCAGACCGCCACTACACTCCACCACCACCGCTGTCCACTCCACCACTGTACACTCCACCACCACCACTGTACACTCCACCACTGTACACTCCACCACCACCACTGTACATTCCACCACCACCGCTGCCAGAGATGGCGTCACGGCCACGGGACCAGAGGGCTCCGTGTGGTACCGAGCGCGACCGACTTCACGCCGCCACCGCTCCAAATCTAACGTCTCTTCTTTGTCGATGGCCGCAGTGGCACGCGCTGTCCCGGGAGGAGCAGGCCAAGTACTACGAGCTGGCTCGTAAAGAGAGGCAGCTGCACATGCAGCTGTACCCAGGCTGGTCCGCACGCGACAACTATGTGAGTCTCACGCATGCAGGCGCGGTCACGCACGCACCAGAGTCAGTCGTCGCACCCTTAAGACGCATGCAGCGCACCGGTAGAGCCACCAAGACGTCCGGGGAAGTGCACACGCACAGACAAAGATCCCCCGTTTAGCCTTAACAGGCTTGTTGAGGCAAGTGCTGTTCGCGAGCACCTCTGAAGGCTGGTACGGCACACGAGGGGGTTGGGTGGCCAGCACCGTGCCCGGCCACACCTTTGTCTCCCTAGTGGAGTGGCGATGCCATTTGTACATCGCGCCGTGTACTCAATTGATGCTGAGTCGACCTAGAGGTGGCCGTAAGCGGGAATCGAACAAGCGGCAGATCCGTCACGCTCGGTGATGCCGACTGTCGTGGCCGGTGCTGCTCACAAACGCCAACCTTCATTGTTCCTGTTTGGCCAACTGTGCGCGTAGAGATTCAGAGTTGAGCCTGAAGAGTTGCTGCGTGCTTGGAAGTAGTACACGCTGCGGAGGAAAGGAAGAGGAGCGCATGGTTTTGGGGAAACTAACACGCATCGGAAATAGTTCATAATGCTTCTATTGAAGTGGATTCAATGGTCTAACTCGTGTGTGTGTGTATGTATATATATACACACATACAATGATCATTTTTTTAGATAAAACACAAACATGATAGGGATAGTCTATAGATAAAAACCTCTACACGTCTCCCACCAATCACAGTACGCTTCTTTAAAAAAAAGAATAACTTTCCACCATAAGACAACAGAGCCTTCTATTACACTATTCTATCATCTGTTGAGCAGAACCAAGGGAGAGTCCATTAGAAATCAGGTGTGGTGGGGTGTCCGTGACTGGATGTTGACCCTATATTGTGACCCACACATCCAGCTGTGCTAGCCTCAACGTCGCGTGCACGAAAGCACGGGGAGTTGAGCGCGCGCGTGTGCCCTCTTGTGCCACCGGGAGGCTCGTGGCGTTTGCCATGTATTTGTGATGGTTCTGGCAATGTTTCTGCCACCCGGCAGGGAAAGAGGAAGAAGAGAAGGCGGGAGAAGCAGCAGGTGGAAGTGTCAGGTCAGCCCTCCACAGTCGCCCTGTGCAGCGCACAGCACGTGGCACACAGCATGGGTAACACAACCAGCACCCTGCACACGCCACACACGTGGTGCACGTGTCTGCGCACACCCAGCGTCGACGCACACAGCACTCGCGCACACTGCACTTGTACGCTGCATAGATTGCCAATGCGACACCACCATGCCGTACATTATCACGTTAACACGCCACACGTAAGAGCACTCAATCGAGCAGCAACCAGCAGTAACAGGAGACAATCTTGCACGTTGTACTTTACACCAAAAGAACTCGACACACCTCGGCTTCCTCGAAGCATCTGTGCGCACACTCTCCACACGCTTGAGTCTGCACACACTGGCGTGTTCACTCCGTGTGTGTGCGCGCGTGTAATCTAATCTTCACTTGTTGAGGTGTCCACTGCAAAATTCTACGACAATGCACTCCGCACACTCTGCTGGAACTTGCGCTCGGTTTGATGCGAGATGCATTTTACGTGCAGCTTTCCCACGCGTGGTGTTTTCAGTTTTGCTTCGTCTTGTCCCGGGGTCACTTCTCTTTTGTAATCTACAACCTCCCCCCCCCCCAGATCACGTCCAACTGCCGGGGACCCATGTCTTCAGAGAGAGAGTCCTTGCCTCTCACATATGACAGTCCACCGCTTATTCACGCGCGCTCTCGCTCACCCACTCATTCACTCGTTTTTTTCTACACTCTCGCTCGACCTCTTACTCACCCACTCATTAACTCGCTCATCCACCAATTTACACCGTTTACACTTTCACCCACCTAACCACTCGCGACATTACAGGTCACAACGCTCCTTTATTTCCCTTCACACTGCGCCTTTCTTTCCCTTCACACTGCTCCACTCTGGAATTCCCTCCCATAGTCTCTCATCCCAAGCTCTTATGACCTTGCTCAGTTCATGAAACGTGTTAACCCTTATTATGACCCTGGCACTAGTACTCTTTGTTATAGTCACGTGACGTTTTGGCCCTTTTGGCCTGCGGCTCAGTAACTCTGTTAAAAAAAAGAATAAGAGGATATTCATCAGTTGCTGGTGTTGGCCCATGAGCAGGAATTGCACTGGGCCATGCGCTAAGAACCGAAGTGCGCTAAGAACTATCATCAGTCCACTGCTGGATGAAGCCCTTCCCAAGTCGCCATCACCTCTCCCCAGGAACTTACGATCCCGCACTTTCGATGAGCACGATTGGCTACGTACGGTGCCGAAAGAAGTTCAATGTGCGTACATACACACAAACAAACATCCACCAACCGATCCACCACCTTCACGTACACGGACGTCATCCCTCCATGTCCTTGACAGATGTCCCCTTGGGGTGTGGTTCCATTCCTTGGTTGCCACTCCGCGGGTCATGTTTCTCAGCAGATACGCTGGCAGGGCTCGACAACAACAACAAAAATCTGCTCCGTTTGCGGCTCGCACTGAATGGAAAGTGCAGACTAACATTCATTATTAAACCAACGAAAAAGGTCGATTTGGTAGCTTTCTACAGTCGGCTTGCAGACGAAGAAAGATGATTGCGTCAAGCGCCAAAGTCTTTGTCCATGCACCCACGCCTTTCAGCAAATGTTGTGGGGTCGTGCTGCACACAGAAGTGGTTGTGGGATCGTGCCAATCACCAGTCACTCGATGAGATGATGGAACGCTGGTGTGTGACCACGACCAGGAGATGCAGAATCAGCCACCTGCGTCCACCTATCCCAGACCTGGACGCAACTTGCTCTTCGACGGCTGCGTCAGACTCGAGTTACATCTGAAGACGCATCCAGCCTGGAAGAAGTCCAAGCAGGACCAATAGAAAGCTCAGGAATGGGGGCGCGGCCGGTCCTGGCTACATCTTCCCAGAGCTACTTGAAATGAGCGGAACTTCTGGCTGGCTTAGCCCTTCGTGTGAGCTCTTCCTGAAGGTCTGGCAGGTCTGCTCGGAAGTCCAGCCGAAATGGAGAGAAGGCGTCATGTGCCTCCTTACAAGGGCAAAGGGATCGATGTCCTCCTGTGTCGGCTATCAGGCCCCATTCCGTCGCTCTTGGCACCTGGAAAGGTGATCGGCGCTCGTCGATCTCGCGCGGCTATCATGGGGCCTTTTATTTTTGCCACTTAAGTATGAAAAATAAGAATAGGTTTTGCCCTTGTGGTAATAAAGCAGGTGTTAAGATGTTCAGACACCAAAAATAAACCTTTTGCAAGGAATCCAGTCTGGCATTAACCACACAGTACTTGTGGTGAACATGCAAACAAACGTGCTCTGATTATTATATATGCTTTTGTATTTTAATCTGATTGGCCTACACCAGAGGCAGCCTTCTTTATGGCCTAGTCTCACCAGTGTCCGACCGGTGAACAGTACAAAGATAATGCACATATCCCAGCATTTGAAGCTCAGGATGAGCAGCTATATCATGGGGCCTCTTTTGCTAGTATCATAGTATGAAAAATAAGAATAGGTTTTACCCTTTCTGGCAATGAAACAGGTGTTCAGGTGTTCAAACACCAAATAGAAACACCAGCATGGGTCTTGGGTTTCAAAAAGGGGCGATCGACCACGACGGACACAATCCTGGCTTTCTGTCTTGTCTTCCGGCGCCACCGTGAGTTCAACAGACCCCCCTGCGCATCGCGTACATCGACACAAAGGCTGCGTTCACCTCTCTGGACAGGGAGGCTTTCTGTGGAAGGCTTTGAGAGCCATATGGGTCGGGACAACTCCACCTTTCTTAATTCACCGCAGCCATGACCTGCACTCTGTCAGCATCGTTTGTCTGGATCGGTAGGAACCTATCTGGATCTTGTAGGACATTTTTGGGCGACAAGCAATGCTTAATGCTCATCCTGGCCCACTTCTTCATCTAAATTAATTGGGTCATTGCCAGGTGCTCGAATGCCTTTGGCATTGCCAGTGGGCAGGTCAGCTGTTGACCGTTTTCGACTATGCTGACAATGCATTTATGATTAATCTTCATACCTTCTGGACAAAAACTCAACTTCAGAGTCTTCGGATTTTGGCTCTGCTCTTTCCTACTGGGTCAGTAGAACCTACCACGAGGTTCACATAGCTGGACAGTGACATAGATCCCTCCGGCTATAAGTTCTACCCTATTCCATTCCATGGACAACGCTTCGGCATTTGCACCTTCCGTAATGGTACAACTCGGCCGTGTATGAAATAGAAACTGCTTAATCTGACGACGAAACTGCAAATAAATAAAAAACACCTGCGTTGTTTCACTCGTGTTATGGCACCAAAAGCTGCACTATGGTGTGAAGGCCGACTCTGCTAAGATGCAGCCTTTTCCACGGGCCAAAGTCAGCGTCGCAACCTCCGCTTCTGCTGGTTCCACTTTGTAATCTACGGGGAGAATGCAGAGGGTACCGGTCTGGGTAAAATGCCCACCCTCACGTCTGCGAGGCGCTGGGCTTTATTTGGACGTGCCAGACGTGGGCTGTCTGTTGGCACATCCAACCAACCCGTGCCACTCTGAACCTGCGCTGCAAACCCGAAACGGCACGAGACTTTGGAGCAAGCGACTACTGGAGATGGCTCTCAGGACGGCCGAGACGCCACGGGCTGCTGCGGCTGCTCGAGGCAGATTTTTTTTTTCGGAGGCACGACTGAAGATGCTTGGATGGCTGCGGCGGAATCGGTCGATGTGGTCGAGGGAGATACGACCCCCACCCCCCCCCCCCCCCCCCGGGCACTGGTCGTCAATGCCCTATCCGTTTCAGTTTTTCTTTTTAATTCTCAACTATCACGCCCGTCTCAAACTCCTCTCCCCCTGGTCACAATCTTCCGGTGGCACGCTCCTCCCCCCTCACAAAACGAGGAGGGGATGGCTCTCAATAGCGCCTCGCGTTTGAATTTTTGTTGTTGTTGTAATTTATCGATTTTTCTGTCGTTCGCTGCCCGCATGCCCCCCCCTGCACTCGCGTCCGCATCTGTGCGCGTTGCTTGCGCGCGTCTCTTTCTGCACGCGTGGCACGAGTTCCCACACCCCCCCCCAACACCCACCCCCTGCGGGTGTGCTCGCGTGCGAGTGCGTGTGTCCTGGCCCCCCCCACCCCTCCCGCACCCTGACGTGTGCTCTCGTTGCCTCCGCCCGCCTGGCCGTGCTCAGAGCTGGCTGCAGCTAAGCGGTGTCGGGCCCACTTCGGGCTAGAGCAGCAGGGGGACTGGTGCGGGCCGTGCAGGTGTGTATGGCCGGCTTCGCTGCACGCGGTGCCGCTCGCCCCGCCCCGGGGGGGCAGGAAACACCTCGGTTGTGTGGACCCCGGGGCGGTGTGTGGTGTGAGCTGATGGGCTGCACGAGAGGAGGGGAACTCGCCCCCCCCCCCTTCCTCTCTCTCCACCCCTCACCCTCGACCACCACCCCCCCCCCCCTCCGTTTTGTTCTTTCGTTCGTCACCTGCACCGCCACTCATCGCTGCGTTAGCTTTGGGAAGGCGCTCCGCTTGCATCACCTCGCCGCATGTGCTTAAGTGCGGTGGAGCACAATTGCACCGTCGCTGCGCCTTAATCTCCTGTTAATACCTCGCTGTAGCTGTCCAGTGCGTTGCAACGTGCGTGGCATCGCGCGCTCTCTCTCGCTCTCTCCCGACGTGTGTTCACGTTGTCTCGCGCACGTTCTTGGTGGTGTTCTTTGGGACAACCCAAACAACACCTCGAGAGCTGTGTAGAACAATCGCAAAGAAAAAACACCTTTTTGGTACAAAGCACATGCTTGGATGCACGGCCGTACGAAGGTCCTGTGAACACGTTCTTTGGCACTGACGTGCAGGGTGAACATTGACCTGGGAGCAGTTGCGCAACCAGCGTGGATGCAGGGGGTGCCTTGCCCCCCCTCTGGTGGCCAGAGCTACGAGTTGGGGGGGCCCCCCTTGACAACCCACCATGAGATTTGTTTTCAACAACAGCGTAAAAGAAACGCAACATGTATGTAACCATGCGATATTACAATAGCCTCGGTGCGACCGCACGAGACGAATCAAATATTAGGTGGGAGGTGGGGGGGGGGGGCCCACCACCTGACCGATTGCCGCACCCCCTGAGCCGATGATGTAGCTACTTAACGCCACTGCCTCAGAGGTGAGTGCGCCGACCGACCGGCCGACCGATCCGGCGTTAGGGTGACCGCGGTGGAATCGCCGCGCGTGGGTTGCCTTCCCCGCCGCCAATATTCGTGCGCAGGGTTGTGAATCCGCGTGCGGGTGAAGCAGCAGCGGCAGCAGCGGCTGCAGCAGGTGACTGGCGGTGTGCACGCACGTGGTCCCGCAAGCTTCTAAATCTGACCCTCCTCGCACAAGCGCGCACCACACCCCCCCCCCCCCCCGACACGTTTCGTTAACGGGGCATGCTGCTGGGCTGTAGCGACGATTATCGAATTTTAAAAATAAGGCGTGGGGGGTTGCGAACCGCTCGTTGGAAGCGACCCCCGCGGACTTAAGTCCCCCTTTGGGTAAGACGTGAATGATGTGCACTTGCTGTAGCGGTATGGTGTTGAGAACAGGGGGGGGGGGGTGGAGATTCGGGCGGTAGATCGATCTGTTGCTAATTATCCTGCCTCATTTTCCTCCCCCACAGCCCAATGTGTGTCACGTTAACCAAACCTCACCCCCTCCCTTCCCTCCCCCCTCCTCCCCTCGTGTGCATGTTGTGTGCAGCTTATGCTGAACGTGTGTATCTTCCGTGCAGTGCTTGCACAGGGTAATGACACAGAGTTCTCATGTCTGTTGGCAAAGCTGTTGCCGGTGACGATGAACTTTTGGAGAGAACGCGTTTTATACAAGTGTATATGTGTGTACGCACACACGATGTGAGCGGTGGTCAAAATGTTTTGAGACTGGAATATTAGTAATGCATGGCAACCCACACCTTGCTTAGTCGATGTTGTGGCTTCAACAAATATGCATCTGTGTGATTTTGAGACGTTATAGAACACTGCAGTGGAAGTGAATAACCTTCCGTTTTGTATGTTCGCGTAGAAAATGTGATCTACTTTAGTTTCAGCTTTAAAAGTCAACGACGAGGGCATTACCTCTTTCAGTCGGTTCTCAAAACTTTTTGAATGTCCTTTATTGTATGTTCGCACAAGCATTGTGACTTTCTAAGTAACTAACGTTTTAACCCAAATTCATCTTGCGCGCAAAATTTTATATGAATAAATACTGCTTATTTGTGTCTAGAATTACTATTGGATTGAAATATTTTAAATAATTAATAGGCAGTATTAAATCATGTATTAAGAACCTAAATAATACAATTATTATCATTCGATAATTCCTATGTGCTCTGCAATATATTTATCAGCTTGACTGCTCATCAGAAATCCAAACTACATCACTTATTTTTCTTAAACTTTGCAAAGCATTTTGTCACTTCAATGCTTCACTTGAGTACTGTTTAATAAGCCCTATGCACTTGAGTCTAATTATTTGTACTATAGAATTCCTGTGCATACTGCTCGTTATATATTTCACAGTATGCGCACACGCACGCAGAGCGCAAATCAGTCGTGGTCACTTCTATCTGCCCTTTGAGCTTGGTTGCTTGCTTGTACAAATTGATCATTATTTGTTTACGATAATGCAGGCTGTGGCACACGCAAATGTGTTTGTTCCATGATAACCCTACACTCCTCTACCCTGATGGCCTCAGAGCATTAAACTTCCTTTGCATCCAGATATGTTCTCCCATAAAGCACAGCAGCAGCAGAAGCTACGTGTAGAATCCGTGGCTACAGCAAATGAATTTAATGCAGGAAGCTGGCAATTTCGAGGCATTATAATTATTTAGAGCTTCATCTGCAGAAGCAAATCGAAATATGTTCTTGTCCATCCGCCGCTTGGCTTTCCAGACGAACATTATCAAGCATATTTCGTGTTTGTTAAGAAACTTTTGGGGAGCGAATTCGGCCCAATGAGTCTCATCGCCAATCAAGCAAGTCTTGGGATTTCCTGTTTAACTTTGGCGATGACGTTTATAGCAAAAAGTAACCCGTACACGAGCTCGTTGTGCATTGCGGTGTAGCATTACACGTAAAAAGCTTTACACAAGCAGAGCTCCGTTCTCTATCTCTGCATGTAAATTAAAACCATTTTGAGTCCCATTGGCACCGCACAATGGGTGTGTGTGTGTGTGTGTGCCTCAACAAAAGCAATCTGCTCGTGCGAATAATTTATCGCGTTGCAAAAAGCAGCCAATCATAAGCGGTATATCTCTTGCGTGCAAATTGCAGCTTGACTTTGTTACAGCTCTGACTGGAAAACCGAGCTGTGTTCTGAAAGTAGATCTTGGAGAGCACTAATAGATCCAGATGTCCCCGAATGTTCTGTGGCTTTCGTAGTCTCCCACTTTGTTCTCTGGAACCAGCCAACCGAACCATATCCCAGTTGACCTCCGGCTTGTTGGCAGTTGGTGGTGGAAGGTTTACTGGAGGGGAGGAACTTGGGTGACGAAGTCGAGAGCGAGGCTGCGCCTAGCTTGGACCTACATCGTTCCGTACCAGTAAATATGGTACTTGGCCTAATTTGACTAACTTATTTTCAGACTTTTCTCCCGGTGAGTGTGTACGATCGCAGCAGTTGACAGTGAAATTATTTAGATTTGACAGAGTCGGCACTTTCCTGAATATTCATTGCGAGTGGATCGTGAGAGAGAGGTGGAGGGATGTGGGCCTTAGGCAGCCATTTTAGATGGTGCCAAATAAATGCTTGAGGTAGTGAAATGCACAAAGTTTATGCGAGGCTATTAACAGAAGGTTTTAAAAAGGGGGGTTGTAGCTTTTAGGTAACCAACAGGAAATCTCAGTCCATGATCAAATGTCCCATTTTAGTTCCTCCCATGGAATTACTGCCACTGCAGCATGCAAACAAGATATTTAATCTCCGATGCATTTGAATTTAACGTTGGGTTACTAAAATTCGAATGGTCAAAGATAACGATGTATTTCAACCTTTGTCACCAGATAGTCTCTGGACAGGCACATGTACAACGTTCAATGTCATTTCAAAGTTAAATCTACAAATCGAATACAAGAAACGAGAGACACCATTTTTGTACGACTGCGCTTTTGAGAACCGGGGCGTTGGTTTCCGACATTCTGCTCGGCGACCTAAATCACGATGGACATATTTGGCAAATTTGAACAAAATTTTTACATGAACATATTTTCGGCGGGGGCTGTGGCCTCCTTGGGCAATAGTTGTCACCACAAGGTCGGTGTGTTATCGCTGATACACTTGGTCTATTTCGTAGATAGAACAAAAACACCATTCCAATGGCCAGCACCGAGCTCGTGTTTTCCTGGGCCCAGTTGGTGTTCAATAGTCCCAGGCGAAGCTGAGCGCATTCAAAATCGGCGTGCGTGTTTGTGTGTGAATTTTTGTCGGGCTCGTGTGCTTTCTTCCCTCTGCTGTGTTGCTTTGTTTTTGTTGTGGTGATCAGCCCTCCCAGGTCACAAGTCCCCCAATTGGCTCCTGAAAGCAAATAAAGACAAATTACACCAACTCTAACACGACACGGCGATTCGGGCATTTGGACGTGCACCGCTGGGGGGGGGGGGGGGTGGTAAAATGATGCATCGATTCATCGACTTTTATCGATTCTTTGGCTCGCAACACCTTTGTCAAATGGTGTGCGTAGGAATTAATGATTCTTTGACTCATGTAAGTCGTACGCAGTGGGAACGCCTGTTCGCCCCCTGCAGCCACGTTCTTCGCTCTCTAAATAAAAGGAAGAGATGAAATGTGTTTCCGTATCGAATCGCAACCCTGAATTATAACAATTATGTGTAACGCTCAGCAGAGAAATCGTTCCACCCCGAGCATTCATCTTGAGCACATGACCTGGCAGGGCTGAGACACGTGAAGTTCTCTGGTCCACCTCTGGTAGTGGCGTCTCGTAGCTAAAGCTGTTGTTTTTCTGTCCCGTGCCACGCAGTCTGTGACGTGGACTGTGCCGATGGTAGGTACCTCGCTCTCCCTCTCCACCTCTCTCGGCTCTTCCTCCCATCGCTTCCCCCTCTTTCCTTTGGTGCAGTGTGAGACATGCCCACACACAGACCCACGGTGCCGAGGGGCAGTTGTAAAAACCTGGCGAAGTGTTTTGGTTAATTGTGTTTTAAGGAAACTGCACTTGGTGAGTCTTTTTGAGTCAATCCGTCAGTCACAGCACTTAATAGAGTAGTGTTCATTGTAGAGAATGAATTCTGACCTGACAGAACCCAGGGGTCTTGGACGCTAATGATGAAGAGCTGCTGTATAACCTCTCGCCTATATATCCATTACTAAAAAATACTTCGCCATGCCAATCTTACGGGGTTTTTGATCTTTATAAACTCTCTTCCTAAATCAATTATTCACTCGAGAGATTGGAGTGGTTTTGGAACGTTAGGGAAAAAATGAGAAACTCGATCCCATACCTTTTTGTTTTTGTCAGATCACAACAACGTGGCCCGCATCGGTGCCTTGAACATTTAAGATGAGAGATATGAGAAGCATAGGAATCGGACGCTCCTATTATAGGATAGGCTCACACCAGCTTCTATGTTTTTAATGACAGTCTTGGTCAGTTTTATGCGCTATGTGATTATTCGTATAAATGTTCAACTTTGCAGTTTCGTAAGCCAGGCCTCGCGGGAACCATAGTGATGTTTGTGACGACCACGGCTGCTCACAGAGTGCGTGATTAATGGCGATAACTCAGGATGACTGTCGATGATGAATCGATGATTGAACGCCGTTGGTGACGACAATGGTGGTGTGGGGTAGTATCAGCGTTGATGAGTAATTAACTTGCATGAATTGGTATGAGCGACCACTGCGATGATTTTTCAAGGTTTATTTTTTTTTGTTACGCGTACAATGCAACTATCCAATGACTGTTAGTACCACAGATTCGGTCAGATGTGAGTTAAGACCAACCGAAGAGCAAAACTTCATGGCGTAACAGAATGTTAAACATCGCTGAGCACCTCCCATGCGGTGAAACTTCATAGTGGGGGGGGATGAGGCGGGTTTGAACTTAGGTTTGGAAAGGAGCACGGGTGGTGAATGAGTGCGCTGAGAAGCAATGGGAACAGAAAGTTAAAAATATGAATGAGTCACTGCTCGTCATCCACACTCTATCTCCGCCCCGCAGCCAAAAATCGGTTTAGGTGAGTAAGCGGTTCGAGTCAACACACACTCTGGTCCCTTGTAATGATTATGGTAAATTTTCTAATTTAATGTTCACCACCATATAGGTGATTCCCTGTGGGGTACTTTTTTTGGTGAAAGCATGTTGCATAACCTTAAATCACATTTTGGCCATTGTTTCTATAAAGAATAGAAAGAGAGAATATGAATACTTTGGCAGAAGGGTTGCAGTTAAGTTGTCCGTGCAGTGTCTTCACTGTACTCCGAAAACGCTCTTACGGCGTTTCTGCTTTCTACCGCTGAGAATGTTTTCAGCCTTTCTCCCAGCCAGTGTTGATTTGTGAGGAACCTCAGATCCATAGAATTTTGGAACGGTGTCCACCTTTAAGGAGAAACCATGCCCCCCGGCGAGGAGGGTTAAACTGCGCGAGTGTTTGCTGCAGCGCTGCTAATGGCCGCAGCAGGGGCTGTGCAATTACTACATTCACCAACAAATGCCTTCGTGTTTAAAGCTTTCGTGACTGCAGGGATTCATCTTCTTGGTTCTTTCGGTAAAGTCACGTAGAAGGGAAGTAATAAAATAATAAAAATAAAACTTTATAAAATTTCGATGTAAAGGTTTCGTGACTGCAGGGATTCATCTTCTTGGTTCTTTCGGTAAAGTCACGTAGAAGGGAAGTAATAAAATAATGAAAATAAACATAATAAAATAATTTTCGATTTAAAGCTTTCGTGACTGCAGGGATTCATCTTCTTGGTTCTTTCGGTAAAGTCACGTAGAAGGGAAGTAATAAAATAATAAAAATAAAACATAATAAAATAATTTTCGATTTAAAGCTTTCGTGACTGCAGGGATTCATCTTCTTGGTTCTTTCGGTAAAGTCACGTAGAAGGGAAATAATAAAATAATAACAATAAAAAAAATAAAAAATTCGATTTAAAGCTTTCGTGACTGCAGGGATTCATCTTCTTGGTTCTTTCGGTAAAGTCACGTAGAAGGGAAATAATAAAATAATAACAATAAAAAAAATAAAAAATTCGATTTAAAGCTTTCGTGACTGCAGGGATTCATCTTCTTGGTTCTTTCGGTAAAGTCACGTAGAAGGGAAATAATAAAATAATAACAATAAAAAAAATAAAAAATTCGATTTAAAGCTTTCGTGACTGCAGGGATTCATCTTCTTGGTTCTTTCGGTAAAGTCACGTAGAAGGGAAATAATAAAATAATAACAATAAAAAAAATAAAAAATTCGATTTAAAGCTTTCGTGACTGCAGGGATTCATCTTCTTGGTTCTTTCGGTAAAGTCACGTAGAAGGGAAATAATAAAATAATAACAATAAAAAAAATAAAAAATTCGATTTAAAGCTTTCGTGACTGCAGGGATTCATCTTCTTGGTTCTTTCGGTAAAGTCACGTAGAAGGGAAATAATAAAATAATAACAATAAAAAAAATAAAAAATTCGATTTAAAGCTTTCGTGACTGCAGGGATTCATCTTCTTGGTTCTTTCGGTAAAGTCACGTAGAATTGAAATAATAAAATAATAAAAATAACTATTTTATTATGTTTTATTTTTATTATTTCAATTCTACGTGACTTTACCGAAAGAACCAAGAAGAAGTGCCTTTGTGACATAATTTGATGCAGCAAGTCACTAAATGCCCCCATCATATTGAATACCTCCTTAGTTCCCGAGGAAGAGAAAACAACTGGACGGGTGAATTTGGTTACACGCTGGTACGACCAAGAAGTTCTATAATTCCCATAATTCTAAGTCGTTTAATTACAAAAGTAGGCAGCCCCTGCAAAAGGCATGAGATGTCAGCCCCACACCTAGGAAAGTGAAACAAAGTTCCCTGATGACACGAATCCAACTAAGCGAGCGGCGCGCATTAATTTAAAAGTGGCGTGAATTAATGCAAGTAAATCGGGGGGTGTATGGAAAGTTTTGAAATCATTTGAATAACCTCTGGGGGGGCACTTTTAAACGATTTGACCGTAGAATGTGGGACGACCGCCCGATGCTTTGACATTTGCATGCGTGAGTGTTTGCGGTTGTTGCAAGCGGTTACTCCCGCAGTGTGAGTCATGCTGCTGCGTGGGCCAGCAGGGGGGCTGTGAGCGAGCGTGGCTCGTGGCACCACGTGACTGCTGCATTTGTCATTTTATTCGTGCATCGACATTTTAATGCAGTGGAACGCCACAGGCCCCCCCCCGCCACTAGCTAAGCTAAGCGTGACGTTCTTGAGGCCCTGTCAAAACGCGCGTGCAAGTGTGAGCATAGCGCAAAAGTGTTTTAAACGCAATGCAGTCATCTTGCCGAGGGAGCTTGTGGGACGGTGGTGTTATTGGTTTGTCTGTGTCCCCCACGTTGTTCCGACTCCTAAGCAGCGTTCGCTTTATGAGCGATGCCACTTCATGCAGGACAAAACGCACCTCTGAGATGCGTGAATTGAAAGAAAGACCCATTCCTTTCGCACGGGTTAATGCCGATACCTCCCAAACACGTAAATTACCTGCAATGAGAGAGTGTAAATCGTTTAAATACAGTCCAAACATTTATGTAGATGAAGGGCTATTTAAACCATTGTATTAAAGACGTGCACATTTTACATAAACATGACTTTAAGGCGAAATTTTGTAGCTGTATATTTCTTAATTAAATAGTGAATGCATTGATGTTACGGCATTTCATGTTGACACAAAAAGGGTAAAAGTACGAGTTGAAAATATGAGTCGAGTTTAATAATACATTTTAAAATCCCATTCTCAAAACATTGCGATCGTCCGCTGGCATATACTGCAATAAAAGTGTTGCGACACGTTTTATATTCCGAGGTGCTCTTTAAATTTCTGTAATCAAGCGGTGAGGGTCATTTCGCGTAAGAAAATCGGATTGAAAAATATATTGTTCCGCCCGGCGCATTTATTGACGGGGGGGGGACCCCTGGCTTGCACAGCGGTCAGGCATTCGAAACTGATAAGCGGCGAGTTTCGCTACGGCCCGCATTAGTCAAAAAAATGAGTTTTTGGCACCAAGTCCGCTGGGGATGAGGGGGGTCACGTGGCTCCGTTCGTGGGGGATCATGCGTCTATCTGTTCGCCTTATTTAATTCGCCTTTTGAGGTGCTAGTGGGATAACCGATGTTTGGATAATCGACTTGCCCGCTGTAATTGTTTGGGATAATTAACCTGTAAGAAGTCTGTTATCTCGGTATTTGCAGGTGGCCCCAGTTTCCCCGCAGTCTAGGCACATTCACCGAGTAGCATTCAAAGTCATAAAAAATACACACACGCACGCGTACGTGTGTACACCCATACAGATAGACAGACTTGCATGCTCGTGTTAGCAGGGCAGTGCTTGCTCATTGGCAAAGCAACATTTCCTCGTTTTTTACCATTTAAAATGAAATACAACATTTAACAGTAATTTAAATGTACACTATTTTGTTATCCCAAAATATAAATTGTCTATATCCCTGCGTTCACATGATCTATTATAACTGAATCCATTTAAAAATACCGTATTCTGTTTAGGATACTATTATTGCTTAGGATTGACAAGATACGTTTATATGGAGTAAAGCTTCAATTTAAAGCAATGTACAACTTTGTGGCAGAGTGAAACACAAATGTAATAGGACATGACTGCATTGTTGGACGCTCGAAATCAAATTTCAGCAACTGCTGTCGAATCGGTCTGAAAATAATTGTCACCTTATTAAACAAATGCTTCGAACAGAAAACTATCATCCAAATCTATAACCAAATATCTCGGACAAAGGACTTTGCTAATCCTTGAAATGAGGTTTCTTCCGTTAATTACAGGGCATGTTAACGATAGTGATGCGTTCATGTACGGCCTACTGTATTACATGAAGGTTTAGGCGGTACATGATGTGGGTGGCGGGGGAGGGGGGGGATACAAGCTCTTGTTGTTAACATCGTCGTCTCTGTCCTTCGGTGACAACTCCTCGACTTCTGCGCTTAACAGCGGTACAATTTCTCCCTGCCTCTCTCTCTCGCTCTCCCAGGAGAAAGAAGAAGTGCATTCGGAACTTACCAAGGAAAGACCACCTCAATCCTGCAGACAGAGGCATGCTAGGAGGGCCCCCGTCCACCTCTCCACAACCCTTCAACTACTGGGCCTGGCCCAGCCTGCACGAGCTGCCCCACACGTACTTGAGCGCCGGCCTTCTTGCTGCCAAGCACGGCAAATAACGTCCATCTAACGCAACCGCCACCCCATCCGGCCACATTGCCCCGATGGGCCGCTGCCGCCGCTGCCGCCCCCCCCCCCGCCCCCCCCCGCCCCCCCCCCCCCCACTCGCTGACCGCTCAGCCACAGGCACATTTCGACCACGAGCTCGGGAGTCGCGTGGCGCCGATCTGATGGCGACGGTCGGTCGACGCGCACTTCACCTTGCGAGCCGCTCCGCACCCCCCTTGCACTGCTGCTGCTGCTGCTCCACACGTGATGATCCTCCACCCTCTTGCACCGCACTGACTTCACTCGCACGCTCGCTTTGAAGATTCCCCTGCACTAATCACCCCCCCCCCTCGCCCTGTGCGTGTGTAATGCCCCCCCACCTCCAACACCCCCTCCCCCACCTCCAACACCCCCCCCCACACTTTATCACTCGGCGTGTTTAATACCACCGCTTGCACATTCTTGAACTTCTCACTCGGTTTGGACACTTAAACACAGTTCACGTCACTGCACGTGTGCACATGTTTTTTCCATGGCACGGAAACCTTGTTTGACTGCACCGTGTGCGCTTGACACCAATGCACAAGAGCACGTCACCACGACACCGTTTGCTCACCACCCTCTCTTATTCACTTGTGTGACGACACAGTACACACTGCACTCCCCCCCCCCCCCTTACATCACACTGCACAGACAAGTTTGTCCCCACTCCCCCACTCCCCGACTCCCTCCCTCATTGCGGTCCAGCGTTTGCATGCCCATCTCCCCCGGGTAGTGGACTTCAGGGTAAATATTGCGTTGGACAAATTTAACATTCAGGGGGTATAGGCACGCATTGATAATAATGGCCTCTGTGATCCCGTTATTTGATTGGTTGCTTTTGTAGACGTTGTGGTTAGTTTTTTTGTTATTCCCCCTTTCGTTATCCATCTAAACCCTCGTCAATGTGTGCGGATCGCGTTCCCTTGGCACAGGCCTCCCATCATCCAGACATATGCAGCAGGGAAGACGTCAAATTCTGTTTCTGCACATAAGCCTCGTGCAAGCTATCTGAGCAACCCAAGAGCATCCACCTATTTGTTTGTTTTTTATTCTGTTAATTACTTTTGGTCGGCAATGCTTCTTCGTGGCTTGCTCCGCACATGGCCTGCTGCCCTAGTGCCCCGTCTATTCTCTCTGCCGCAAAGGCCAGTGCCAGGGGTTATTCATCTCAATTGCTGCTGCTGGAGCAGCTCAGTGGGCGGCAGGGCATTATGTTTGCTGGGGGGTTGTGGGCCCTTGCAGAAAACACAGGCATTCACTTTAGCCATTTTAACTTGATGAGAGGGGGACCAGATATTGCGGTTGACTGTATTTTATGAGTTTTGTTTTAAATTTTACCGCTTTTCCACGTGTACTCGCTTTGTTTAAACGTACAGTGTATGCCGGTGGCTTGATTCGGCAGCAATGTCAAGTGAACCGGTTGGGGCTGGGCTTGCTCTCATGCGAGGTATATAAACACAGTGGCTGGGAACGCGTGGAATTTCCCACCTGGTAGCCTAGCCTGGCTCATCTGCTCTGCCTGATGCGTGCTTTGAAGGCTTTTTGAAAATGTATGCCTCCCACCAAGTGCCCTCTCGGCCCTCATCCGCATCTCGCTTCCAACCCAAGCGTGCTGTTTATGCCGCGTTAAAGAGAGAACTGACTTCGGCGTCCACCGTGTTAGCTCGCAATGTCCAGCTCTGGTGCTGGCTAAAGTGAAGGCCACACGCCCCTCCAAACCCATCCTTCTCTCCCAAGGGCTGCAGCCAGTGCAGGGCTGCCCCTCACACTCCACCACGGTCAGTGTTCACAAAGCCACCCCCCGCTCCCTGCCTCTGTAGGTGTATGGCAGGGCAAGCTGCATGATTGACCGAGGCGCCGCTTTGTGCCACAATAGCTACCGGGGCGCTCTGACCAATCGGATTCCTCCAAATTGACGTTGCGCGCGATTTGAACCTGAGCCACCTGTGCGCCGCATGCTTCAGATTCTTAGGGATGAACGCGTGGTTTTTTTTTATCGCTGCTGGGTTCTGTTCTCTCTTTTGGCCCGAGACTGCGAAGGAGGCGTTTACCACAGTTCAGTGATGGCGATTATTTTTAGCGTTTTGTGTTTTGCAACATGCAGCATATGGAATGATTGGACCAGCTTTAAATGCCCTCTGTTGGCTGTCACTCATGAACCAAGGCTGTTGAGGTTTAGGCCATGTTTGTACGTTGCTGTATATATATACTGTGTTGCTAGAGAGAAATACCTTTCCAACAGTTGGCTGTTGTGCTGAAAGGCAGTAAAATTTTAAAAATAATATAGTTACGTTGATGGTTGAACAATTTAAGAAGCATGCTTTTATTACAGTGTATTAAAGGCAAATAATAAGTGACGATAATGATAAAGATATTAATATTTTAATTAAGGGATGTTCTTGAAAACGAAAACAAATGTATCTTAATGTTGGAATTGAAACTTCAAGAAAATAACTTAAACGCTGCAATCTACAGCTACATTGTCTGTTTAAATTAGAGTTTTCTCAATGTTTTAATTGCAATAGATGCGTATACAGATTGAGGGGGTGGTAGAGTGATAGTTTGCAGTTAGTAGCCACTTGGCATCTAGACAGCCCAGTTCACTTAACCAAGAAAACTCATTAACTCAGGTTGGAAGCAGATGGCAAAAAGACCTCATTAGAGTTCCTGAAAAACGATCGTTTCTCCAAAATCCCCAAAGATGCAGGATTCTCCACGGTGTGTGCGAGGGTGCTAAACATTTCTAACTGGATTCTTAGGACTGTGCGATGGAAACTTGGTATATATATGATTTTTTTTTATTGCCCCACGGTACAAAAAAAGTATTGCAGCAGAAATCCAATCAACCGCGTTGGTATTTGGGGACCATGTCCGTGGATCTTGTAAAGCCTCGTTGCTCCGCGGAGGTTACACCAAATATTCTGCAAACTCATTTTTTTTTTGGCGTCTATCGCGGTGTGCCACGGCTAACGGGAGGAGAGTTGCGAACCGCCAATAAATCCGAAAATTGCAGGGATTTGCGGATTATTGGATCGCAGGTGATTGCATTTCTGCTGCTTGTGTTTTCTGAAGAACCTGCCTTTCTATAATAACTTATGAGTCTATTTTATTGGAAACCCTGACTGGCCAATGCTTAATTTTGTTGACAGGCAAACGGCGATCATTTGGGTTCCACATATGTACGTTTTTATTTAGCTATGAAAGGACAGGGTTAACTGTGATATCGTTGCTTAAAAAGGCAGGCAAAATGTACTCCTCTTAACTTGATGCACATTGTCGCCAAATAGAATGTGATTTTTAAATGCCAAAATAGGTACTCTTCGTGCGAAAGCGGGAAGCAGTTGGGCGCTAAGTAGGCTGTGGGGTTCGGGAACGATTTCAGCCATTGCACTGTTAATGGCCAAGAGCTCCAGGATGGTGATGTGTTCCTCACCTCCAAGCCAAACGTGAGCCCCAACACGTGTTGCCCAGCTGCCTTCCCCGAGAAAACTATTTGAGGGAAACAACATAAAATATAAAATAAGCATTCCGTGCTTTGTAGGGGTGTGGGGGTGGGGGACGTCCTGTGTCAACTTGCCAGGCCTCCCCGCAGTTCCCATTCGCAAACTCGGGCCCTTCGTGTGCCAAATGCGCCAACGACATTCCCAAGGTACGGAGTGCAAAAGAGGCCCTCAGCAGTGTTGCAACCATCATTAAAACTAGAGTGGATGTACCGCATCGTTTCCCCGGTGTGATTTAAACAAAAAAATAGACTCGAGATAACGGTCTTAAGAATCCAGGCAATGTACCTTTACTGCCCTGGTTTCTGTATAGAATTGCTCTTGCGGTGTGTGATGTTGCAGACTTGGGCACAACAATTTCCTGCTCTCTTTACTGAATATTACTAACCTCAAATAGAAGCATTACGGAACATAACGTGTTCAGTCTGAAAATACAGTGTTGTGGTTTTAAATGATATTTATTCTCTTTGTATTTGCATATTTACCGTAGTGTGCACTGTTCCTCGCGCCGAGTGACAGCTTTTTGTAAATCTGCAGTTCAATTTGTGCCAAGTGCGACAATAAAACGTGTCGGATGTTGTACAGTATTGTGCAAAACTTGCCAAATTTAAAACAAAAAGGACAAAAAAAAGCTGTTGGCACATTTTAAATATATTTCTACAGTTCATCCAACAAGCCATTTTTTAAGTCATGTTTTATTTTAATTAACAGTTTTTTTAATTAAGTTGTTCGATACTTAAGTTGTGGCCCGTCGAGCACTTGCACAATTTGCGATGATAATTTGGCTCCACAGGTCCGTGCGCGCGCGTGTGTGTACCGTGTTTTTATAAACGCAAAAAATTGTCGGCCAATAGTTACTTGTAATGCTTTAAGGAAACATTGTAATATGTTAAGAAGGCTGGTGTATATTAAAAAAAAAGTGTTATCAAAATATTAAAGCATTCCACGTGTTTTAAGGTCTTTGCGATGGATTCGCGTGCAAAAGAAAAATCAAAACGTACAATATTTTACATTTTGTTGTTGGTGTTGCGTCGTCATCCATCGTACCATTGTATTTTCTTTTTTTTTAGACGTAACAGTTTACCCTATGAATTGCACTTGTTTTCTATCGTACGTGTACGTTGTAAAGTAACTGTAGCATGCTTCATTTTTTTTAAATAAAATATTGCAAATGTTTCTGGTAATTGTGTCGGCCTGGTTTGCGTCCAAGGGGGGAGCCGGACGATGCCTCTTCCCCAGGTTCCCTTTCCACATCGCAGGCGGCTCCAGACCATCTTCATAATTATGACCACAGGCAAAACAAGCACGCGCGTGTGTGCGCGCACACGTGCATACGTCTGCCAAACACACAGAGCAATCGAAAAGTTTGGACCCCGATGTTTTATAATGAGCTTCAGTAACCCGAATGTTGGAACCTATTTAGAAGCACCTCCCCCCCCCCCCCCCCAATATTTATGCACTTATCTTTAACTGCCCGAGCCAGGAGCGAGATATTGATATGAATGCACACTTAAACGCCACTATTTGCACCTGGATTCAATTGTTCACACTTGGAATTGATTATAAAGTGAAACGCAGAGCAGCCAGTACTGTTTCAGCACACTGCACGCACGCACACCTCACTCCTGCTTGAAGAGAAACACCAGCAGTTATACTCTGCTGGGCGATCCATTTATAGATTGCATAACTACAATTATATGGAGAAATGGAGAACTACATTTTCTTTCAAAGCCTCGACGTAACTGCCTCCCACAAGTCCCAATATAATTATCGCGTTGTAATGTTCTCCCCTCGGAGAAGTGCTTATGCAATAGTCAATTGCCTTTTGAGAAAACGGCGAGGAGCAAACGTTGTCGGTATGCGGTTGGAACAGTTGGAACCCACCATTGACCCCAACGGTCCATATTTACTGGGAGGGTAATTAGAAATCGATGGGGGGTATCTATACATGGATCGCCCTGTCCAGTTTTAGAAAAACATTTAAAACAAACCATTCCATGTCGTTTGAGAGCATGATGGCCCAGGCTTGTTTGCTTGAATTGTCAGTGTCGGCGGTGACCATTTGTGTGAAAGCAGCATGCAAACATGGGGGCTAATCAATCTTTATATCTACACCGAGTGTGAGAAGATCGTTACTAACGCCAGATAGGTCACGTGATATTCTGAATGGGTGGTGGTGGGGCGCGGGGGGGAGAAGTCCGTTTGACTTTTGCAAGACCCATTTGTGTGCACGTGACGCCATGGAAAAGGTGAATATGGACCGTGACCGCAAATATGAATCATAACTTCCAAACTGGACAGGCCCTGCTGCTAATGTAAATTCGGCTAAATGCGGCAACTCTGCAAAAACTTTAATTTTTTTTGTTACTCAAAAAAGTCGCAGCACTGCCTAGATTCAGTGATTGTGGTCAGTGGTCGTGCTTATCAAACTTCATGCAAAATATTGCGGATAGTACTTTTTTATGTAAAAGAAAAATGTATTATGGTGCTACTCATTTACCTAATGTGAAGCTGAGAATGTTAGGCAATGCTGTGTTATTGCATAGCATTCGTGCTAAAATACAATCGATTGCTTAGAAGTTAAGAATGATTGTGTACTCGCTTGTTGTGTTTACTTTGTGGGATTGTGGTTGTCATCAAGTTCGCGCATCAGTTTGAAAGTCGCACAAGTATTTAAAGTATCTGTTCTGTGCCTGGAACACGTTCACATGAAGCTCTGAGTTGGCAGAGCGAGCGGTTATGTCCTTTATTAGTGTCGGGTCGTGACCATTTGAATGTGAGAACAGATATTCGCAAAAAGCAGGGTAACGCTGTCCAGCCAAAATTATCTATACCTAGAGTAAGAGGATTGTACAATTGCCTTTAACAAGCGACATCCCTGACATACATCTTATGCTCAATACCGACGACAGGCGTTTTTTAAAGTGTGAAAAAAGCAGTGGGGGGTGGGGGCATGTTGTAAATGTGCGTGTTCTGCATAGTTGTAAGGTCAAGTTGCACATCTCGAAAAGACAGAAGCCTTGACGGGACTGCACAGCGATACGTAGAGCTGCTGGGGCGGAACGAGTTTTTTTTTCTCTGAGCAGGAGCTGCGAGGTGGAAAGCAGAATGAGTCCTGGTGTCAAAACCTAGCCCCTATCAGGTGTAAACAAAAATAAGGAAAATAATAACTTACAAAAAATGTATTCTGTGTTACATTTAGTTTTGCAGTTTATGGCTCGTAATCAAGTGTTCTCCCTCTGCAGGAGCTGATAATTTCCAACCACGGGTAGAAGCGACACTGGCCGGTGAATCGGTGACTCAGAATCCTGCAACCACTTGCCGCTGTAAACAAGTGTTGGGTGACACCTAACAGCCGAGAAATACGCCCTGACAAAATATATTTATACACGCAATCTTGTCGCCTGAAAAATATCAGTCAACACAAATGGACATTGCAGATACGCTATTTTCACGATTCAAACTAATGAATTGCACAAAACGATGTATCGTGCTAATTATCCAACACATCACAGAAGGAAATAATGTAAATAGCAATTGTCCTGCACACATTCTGTCTATCTGTGTCAACGTGCGTGTGTCCGTGCGAATGTCACAAATTGTTGTCGCGTCTCGAGACATCCATGCGGTTTGACGGCAAATTCCACACGTGCATTCATAGTATTTCTTGGTGTGCTGGTGTATGCCATCACTCTGAAAAGATGGGGTTGGTAGCATGTCGACATGATGGAGCCTGGATGACACACGCACCTCGAAGTTGCCTGTAGGAGAGAGGACATCAAACTCGCCTGTGACTTGTAATTTGAATGGACTCCCCTTGTATGCAAGTGAATTATCCCTGCATTTAAATTTTCTTTCATTCATGTGATGAATATAGATATTCGAGTAATACTTTTATTTAAGGTTCCCAAACATTTCAATGTAGGACTCTCCGGACAAAGTCTTCAAGTGCAACGGTGCTACCCTGAATAAACAAATATATTCTGTTTATTATCATCATTAAATCATCCAGAAGCTAAGCAGGTTGGAGCCTGTACATTGCACGGATGGGGTGACCGACATGCATCACAGGTGTTACAGGCTCCTGCGGGGCTACGTTATCGGCAGAGGGCGGTCCAGCAAAACACATCATTGTATTGTACCGCGCGACGTCCTAACGTCTATTGCTGCACACCTCACCGATCCCACGCTGCCCGACATTGAAGTATGTTCCGACAAACCTCTGCAGATTGACCCACACGGGCGATGCGTGTCGTTACGCGTACACAATACGCGCGTGCCGGTTGTAGCCTCCGTAACGGTAGAGTTGGCATCCGTGCACCAATCGTCCAATGCATCACATATTCCCACAATGACTGCAATCGCGACAAAATGAATATTCGCAATAAATCACAATCAGGCTAATCGCGGCTGTATTTCGACAACGAGCCCCCCAAAGCGCGCGCAATAACAATAATAAAAGCAGTAAAAAAAGGATAATGATCAGATTATTCCGAGCGGCTGATTGCAGCAGCGCACAACGACTGAGCAATACAGCGGCGTAATGATCGGCAATATCTCTGCCACCCTTTAAGGCATTGTTAATGTAGAGGCCTCCGTGTTTACACACGCCACGTAGTTTATTTAGTATGGCACCAGCAGTCAAGCTGCGGGGGCATGCACACGTGACATACGAGACAATTTGCTTTTAAATAATAATACGTAATGCGGCAGTAATTAAAATAAACACACTTTTAAGTGAATGGGTGCATGCACCAGCCACGCTTGTTGTTTGGCTGCATGCTGGGGAGCTTCAGGGGTGGTGGGGTGCTGATTTATTATTTGGTTCTTTCGGTTAAGTCACGTCTAAAGATAAAATAAAACATTAAATTAGATAATAGAATACGTGACTTAACCGAAAGAACCAAATAATAATTCCTGCAGTCACGAAAGTTCTAAAATTAAGGGTGCTGATTTGTTTAACGCTGGCAGTGTAAATAAATCCGCACCTTCTCCAGGAGGATCCCCCTCCACCTTTTTGTTAATGAATGCTGTGCTTGCAGTTTTCTGTTGTTGTTGTTTGAGTTTGTCATGGGGCTACCTCTACTCTCTGCAGTGTGGATGCATTTCTAGATTTGAAGCTTTCGTGACTGCAAGGATTCATACTCTTAGTTATTTCGGTAAAGTCACGTAGGTAAAAAAATGAAATAAAAATTAATAAAAATAAAATAATAAACTCACGACGTTTCGGAGGCAACACAAGTCTCCGTCATCAGGTGGGACCGTGAAACGTCGTGAGTTTATTATTTTATTTTTATTAATTTTTATTTCATTTTTTTTAACTAAGAGTATAGTGTGGATGCACCTTGTTCTGCTCTCAGATTTGCCGTACCGGTACACATTTGTGTACCGGTACGGGAACAAAACGGAGTCTCGTTTGAGATTCCAAACGTCGCAATTGAGATTCCTCCTCGAAGAGACCGGTGGTGAAACCATCGACAGCATCAGAACATCATCAACAGCAGGCGGATGGGCAACGTCTCCTTCATGAATGGAAAATAAAAGACACAATCCACAATGGCGCGTTTGTGGCCATGCCACCCAACACGATGGGGCCGAAAAGCAAATAAACCCACTGCAGCCCTGTGCTCCCTTGAACAGTCGAGGAACGCCAGAACGACACGAGCTCTCTCCTGAAAGCCCTCTCGCCGTGCCTTAGGGGCCGTCCATAAATGACGTCACGCGATTTTGGACGATCTTTGACCCCCCCCCCCTTCGTCACACGGCGTCACAAAATGTCAGACCCCCCCCAAATAAAATATGCTTCAAATCGCTTTAAACTATTGTCATTGTAGTGCGTATTTAATGTGGCGCTGCACTCTGATGTTGTAGGAGAGAACATTTATTAAAAAGTCTATTTAATTAAGTAGAACGTATTATCTATATTCATTTAAAGTTGCGCATTTTGATGTGACGTCACATTTCTCAAACCCTCCCCACCCCTCGTCACACATCGTCACAAATGTCTGACCCCCCCAAGGTGCGTGACGTCATTTATGGACGGCCCCTTAGCAAACCACCGACGACGTTGGCCATTTAGATCCCGAACATTATCGCCGCGATCTTTGCGCAAGCGTAGGGGACAGAGGTCGCAACCGGGTACCCGATACCCGTACCCTACCCGATACCCGGCTACCCGTACCCGGCCGGGTAGCCGTTTGCGACCCTGGTGCGGCCGGGTACGGGTAAGGAATCAAAACCCGTTTGCGACCTCTGGTAGGGGGATGGCAACGGATTCTTCTGATTCGATTTCTTTGTCGTAGTCCTTCGTGTGCGAAGATGACGCTGCTCACTGTGCCGTGACTCTGTGTGTGTGTGATCGCGGCTGTGAAGACCAATACTGACTCTCGTTTCAGTCAGTCAACCCCATGGCACCTGCTTGGGTCTGTCCCGTGGGACCTCCTGTCGGCAGGCGTTCGACACTTCACGTGGCCTTAACGTGCACATAGCCTGGCACAAGCGCCGTGGTGACGAATGGCGGTTCTTGTTGTTGTTGAAGACCAATACTAGTGTAGTGGTTATAGCACGCTGCGCTATGAACCCGGCGACCCGAGTTCGATTCCCGCTCACAGCCAAAAACACCTGTGACAATTATCTGAACCGGTCCTGGGCCTCCTCCCCTAGGTCCACTCAGCCTGTAATGAGTACCTGGTGCGATGTGTGAACATCGCCACTGGGGAGACAAAGGCGGCCGGGTGCGGTGCTGGCCATCCAACCACCTCGTGTGCCACGTGCCGGCCTTCGTAGGTGCTCGCTAACACCACTTGCCCCAACAGTCTGCGAAGGCTACACGGGGGATCTTCGACAATTTCCGCCACAGCGGTTTGCACCTGCAGCGCATTGATTGAATAAAGGTTTCCTCTGCATAAGACGCTCCGACAAGGGAGACGTGCCCCAATCTGGTCACACACCAACACCTCACAGATTCGAGCATGCAAGGGGGGAAACGAGTGTGTCTTATAACACTGGTCAACAACAAACACATTTTTTTTTTGGCCTGGACTTTTGCAGCTGTTTTAGACTAATGTCAGGGTGCTGATTCCAAATTTGCTCTCAGATTTGCTCTATCACATCTCATTTTATGCTATCGGCATACACCATTTTCATTGATTTTACCCGAAATTAACTCTGTCACTTATGATTGCAAGTTGTTGCGAGTCAGTGACTGCTTTAGTGTTAAAATATGGTGCTGTATTTTAGGATAGTGTGTTTATAATATCATTTTATGTCGATATCCACATTTATTTAAGATTTTTCTTCTGCAGTTTTTATTGAAAACGCAATATTTGATATCTAAAAAACCTGATGTGATAGACAAAAACTGATGCCAGATTTGAAATCAGCATCCCAAAATTACCTTAAAACCGTTGGAATACCTTATGCCAGAAAAAGTGTGTTGATCAGTGTAATCCGGAAAAGACGCGATCCAATAGACACTGACACCTGTTTCCAGAGGTGTGGACTCGAGTCATGTGACTTGGACTCGAGTCAGACTCGAGTCATGAATTTGATGACTTGCGACTCGACTTGGACTTGCATAACAATGACTTTGTCCCACCTCTGAGATGTGGACTCGAGTCATGTGACTTGGACTCGAGTCAGACTCGAGTCATGAATTTGATGACTTGCGACTCGACTTGGACTTGCATAACAATGACTTTGTCCCACCTATGAGATGTGGACTCGAGTCATGTGACTTGGACTCGAGTCAGACTCGAGTCATGAATTTGATGACTTGCGACTCGACTTGGACTTGCATAACAATGACTTTGTCCCACCTATGAGATGTGGACTCGAGTCATGTGACTTGGACTCGAGTCAGACTCGAGTCATGAATTTGATGACTTGCGACTCGACTTGGACTTGCATAACAATGACTTTGTCCCACCTCTGCAGGCTGTTTCATCAATCCGCTGCTGGATGAGGGCTTCTATCATATGGCTTGCGGGTCGCGGAGTGCTAATTGACAATACTTCACCATGCTGGTCTGCATCGGTTGGTGAATGCAAGGGAGCATAGACGTGGAAGCATATAGGTGCACGGCACTCCGCGCGCTTACCCACAAGCCCTATGACGACCCTGTCGTCATTGGGCTTGTGGATTTAGTCACGAGCACGACCCTGCTTCGCTTCCTAGATCTGACGACATCGGCGCATTCCAGGTGATTTAGTCATTGGCAACGCATCAAGAGTTCCATTTTGACCATCTCATTTGCATTGCTTCTCTTTTGTTCTCTCTTGGATGAATTGATGCATCATCACATGCCAGCTATACAGCATGTGCACGCGCAAACATCATGCGGGGTTTATAAAAAATGTTATCACCCCGTTCGTAGTGGCTCTTGTTTTGTGTTGTTTATGCGGTGCGCTTATATAACCAGCTTACTCAAATGTTGTAATCTTGTGTCCCAGAGGAAGCTCCTTCAGTGGCCGTGAGAGCTCTCCCACATCAGTGTGTCACGTTAGCAGGGTTGTGACATTTGGCTGTGTGGAGGAGTTTCCTTCCAGCAAGTTTTTTTTCTCAGTTTCCTATAAATGAAGGAGGTTCTCGACTGCTGAGAGCATCCATACATGTGACTTTCTGTAAATATGCGAGAGGATGGTAAAACTAAGTAGAAATAACCTTCAGATGACCAAAGATAACGTAACTCTTTCCCCCGTGTGAATTTTCCTTTTTACTTTCCACCTGTTAATCTAATTTTCGCAAATGTGTGAGCGTTATAACATTTCAAACCATTTTGGTTAAACGTTAGTTATTTAAAACTATATTTTCCCATGAAATAGCAAAAACCTTTGTCTTGCCAGCAAGTCTGTGTCGAGTGCATGTCCGTGATGAAATGTCAACGCAAAATATACTGCAGTGAACAGTGACTGCAGCGGAGTCTAAACAAACATTTACAGAAACATCCAATTCCGTTTTAATCGGCTGATATGTCTGGACATACATTGTCATCGAACAAAGACGCTCACCGCAACTCCGATGAGCACGGTTGGCTCCGTACGGCGCGAAAAAAGTTCAACGTCATATGACCAAATCACTCTGAATGTGCCCGATTTCGTTCAGCTCTTGGAAGCTACGCAAGGTGGGGGTCTGGTCCGTACTCGGACGGGTGACTGCCAGGGACTTGTCAAGTGCTGGAGGTGTGGGGCTGCAGGATGGCTTCAGGCGATGCTGAGAGTGATCTCCTCACACGCGTGGGCTTTCTCAGGCACTCGTGAGAAAGCCAAGGCAGCGACACAGATGGCTCAAAACATGTTCTCAGAATATACCAGGACCGTATAACCCCCCCCCCGGCCCCCCAAAAAAAACCCTAAAAAGATCGACACCAGTGGTCAAAAGTAAACCTGGGATAACGAAGACCACGTGGTGCAAGACTGTGAAGGAGCGATCGACCTCTCTTGGGGCGAGGCTCAGCACGTTGCCAAGGACGGGAAAAAGTGTAGGGAACTCACCGTGTCCTTACCAGCCATCGGGGATGAAGGTTATGAACTGACTCATCATGAATGGTAATGCCGAAACTTTCTAAGGCAGGGCCAGCCTGAGAAAGACACTTTGAGGACTCTTTGTGGGTTTTCCTGGGTACATCATTTACGTGATTATCGTTATGGGGGGGGCACTGCACAGTGGTTAGCACACGAATGCTCAAGCATGCACTTTGTATTGACAGAGGGCTGTAAAAAATTTATTATGATATGAATCCGAAATATACAAAAGGTTAAGTGTTAGTGAGGCGCCACCACTTGAGACATTGATATTTTGTTCCGTTCTTTCGTCAAAATTGATTCATACTTATACTGTAGTTGTAAATTGTGCTATAATTAACGGCACTGTACTGTTCAATATTCAATTGAGATACCCTTGGAGTATACGATCCAATTTTCAAGGTGAGATCTGACACACTATGTGGTAATGTTGGTCAATTGTACAGCAATAATTACACGATGGGGTGGAGCGGTGGTGCAATGGTTTGCGTACCGTGCTATGCACCCAGTGACCCAAATCAAATTCCTGGCCAAGGCCAACATCAGTAATATCCGAACTGATTCTCCAGCACCCCTTCACCAACTCGCACTGACCAGCGTGGTGAAGTATGGTCAAACAACCCCCACGACCAACACGGAATACGAGAGGCATCTTTCAGCAGTGCATTGATACAGGGCCGTAGACCATTACTACATATACTGTAGTTAAATGTATACATTTTAGCTCCATCAGTATTAGAGCTACCAATGCCTGTGTGTTTTCATTCGACTTTTTTTTGTTATCAGTTAACTAGCTATAAACATTTTTGGAAAGCTCTTAGTGGACTCCCCAATGTATGAACCACACAAGCCGCTCACAGCACAGAATGTTTACATGATAGTCACCACCCCCTTGGGATATAATCACACTTTGTGGCTCTTTTGAAGACTCAAAGCCGCAGGGTTGAGCTTTCACTGCTACAGTACTTGGCAGAGGTGTGGACTCGAGTCATGTGACTTGGACTCGAGTCAGACTCGAGTCATGAATTTGATGACTTGCGACTCGACTTGGACTTGCATAACAATGACTTTGTCCCACCTCTGGTACTTGGTATGGAGTTTGGGTCAGCCTGGACACGTAATGTGGAGCAGGCAACGCGATTTTAGAGACGTATGCGTGTTGGCTTTCTTTCGCACCGTACGTAGCCAAGCGTGCTAATTGGAGGTGCTGGTAAGGAGAACAAACTAAGCTAGATTCGAAGCTTTCGTGACTGCAGGAATGACTCTTTGGTTCTTTCGGTAAAGTCACGTCGAAATAAATGATGGTTGCTTGTAGTCGCAATCGAAACGTCGTATTCTATTATTATTTAATTTAATTTATTTCTACGTTATTTTACCGAAATAACCAAAGAGACAACAAACTAAACACAAAAAGCAGTTCTAAAGAAATTTGTTTTCAATCTAGATTTTATAAAAAAAATAATTCATAGCTCCAGTGGCTTCTTAATATCGGAAGGACGAGCGTTCCAGACGGTCGCAGAAGCGGATCTGAAAGCGCCGCGCGATGCTGTAAACCGTCAGTTTAACACCATTCTGGCGAATTGCCCGATGATGCTGGATGCAATTACCAGCGAAACGTCGTACTCAAATGATAAATGTTGTGGTTTCATGCTTCAACACACCGGTGGGCTAAAGCAGTGAACTATTTGTCTTTTGTCAACGTGACACTTTTTTACTGATTGGCCGTATCGGGTGGTGGAGGGTTACGACACATTTATAAATAACGCGATCTAAACCCAAAAACGTTGATTATTCTATAAACCGTCTTTGTCCGATGGCTCAGCTAAAAGCCGCTGCGTGCATAAGACGTGTTTGTGATGTGGTGATAACGCGTAGAACTTGCGCTGCACACATCTTTGGAACGACTGTGTCTCGATGGGGGTGTTTTTGGCTGTGTGTCCTCACACCACACCCCGTGGTCTCGAGATGTATTACATTGTTTTATTTCATCTGTTGTCGTATTGTTAGTGTGGGTTCGATCCCGACCCCGACGCCTGTACATCTTTGATTTTTCCGGAGTATTTGGCTGAGAAAAGTCCACATGGTAAGCCACTTCGTTCGGCTATCATTTGTGTCTAGGTTACTTCAAACAAAACCGATATAACTCAGTGGGCCTTACTTGCAAAAAAAGTTTTTTTTATATTTGATATTTTTTCATATTTAAATGTATTGAAAATCATTAGTGCCTCGTTGTGCATAGAAACCCATATGGGTAATAGCACATCAAACAGAACTCTGGTCTGGCTCCACATATAAATATACCAATATGTTTTAGTCCATCGGCCTAAAATATTCCCCAGCAGCATTTGTTTCAGCAACGCAATCTCTGGACTGGTCTGGTAGGTTTACAGGGTTGGTTGAAAACCTTGTTACAGTAATTGTCACACTCCGAGGTGGCAAATTGCAAAGTGTGGCTTTTTGGAAATATGCATCCCACCACGACGGGATGCAGCTGTGGGGGTATTATTAAAGTGTTTCATCTGATTCTAGATTTTAAGCTTTCGTGACTGCAATGATTCATATTCTTAGGTTTTTTCGGTAAAGTCACGTAGGTAAAACATTAAAATTAATAAAAGTAAAATAAAATAAAAATCACGACGTTTCGGAGGCAACAATCAAGTACAGCTGTCGTGGCTGTGACGGTTCCACCTGAAGACGGAAGCTTGTGTTGCCTCCGAAACGTCGTGATTTTTATTTTATTTTACTTTTTTATTTTACTTTTATTAATTTTAATGTTTTACCTACGTGACTTTACCGAAAAAAACAAAGAATATGTGTTTCATCTGCTTTCACGTAGAGGGAAAAAAAACGTGCAGTATTATTACGTTACTTGCATTCGTGGCTCAAATTTCAACAGAAAACAAAAGGCATTTCGCCGTCACTGCCATGTTACTAATTACATGTGTGGTCCAATTATAATTTGTACATCTCTTGGGACAAGAAGTGCACTGTGATCGTTCATTGTCCTGCAGGCAAACTATTGTAAACAAACATGACCGTATATAATCGATGGACAAGTGTTGCCTTTATGCGTTTGTGAGTGAAACGTGTCAGTTGTACATCACTGTGTTTGGCGTCCCTGTTGCCCAGGTTGAATTTCCGTCTCTGTACTCGGAATCGGCTTCCTGATGTCAGCGTTGCCTGATAATGAGCCCCAGTGGCCTGCAGCTGCTGGGGGGGGGGGGGATAGTAAATAAAATAAAAGAAGCTTGATTTGAAGCTTTAGTGACTGCAGGCATTACTCTTTGGATTTTTCGGTAAAGTCACGTAGAAAGAAAATAAATTAAATAATAGAATACGACGTTTCGATTGCAACACAAAAGCAACCGTCATCAGGTAGAACTAAAATTGAGAGAGAGACAAAACACAGACACGGAGACACACAGACAGACACACAAGCAGAGAGAGACGACACAGAAGCACACAGAGAGATAGAGAGACACAACATAGACACACAGAGACCCAATGCCTCTGTGTCGAGGTCTTAAATAGAGAGAGAGGTGGGTCTGCTGGAGCAGCTGCTGGAGCAGAGAAATTAGCGTGTCACTGAAAGACCCAACAAGACTGGTACATTTTCGAGAGAGTTATTTTCTTTCTACGTGACTTTACCGAAATAACCAAAGAGTAAAAGAAGCTTGATACCGCTCTGGCTGCAACCCATCCCCTTCAATGATGAGCCAAGAATCTCTAGAAGCATTTATCATTTTGATTTCTTTCAGACATTCCACATAGCGATCCTCAAAAAAACACGTTTTTAGGTGGCTATTATTGCAGCACAGGAGTAGAGCACTTAATTCCAAACAACTTGTTTAAGACCACCAGATGTGGTATAATAACTTGTGATTTAAAAGGTTTACGTATGATGTAAATAACATATATTATGCATTGAATATTGAATACATACATACAAACAAGCACACCTTAAGCTGCTGAAATCCATCGTTGCCTGCAGAATGCAAAAGTAAAGATAAGACATGTTATTTATTGCTCACGCCACTGCTAGTGGGAGCTCTGGAGCACTCGTCTCGAGACGACTCGAGGGTGTTTGGTCTACTCTTCCACGCTAAATGGGAGCACCCACACTTTACCACACAACACGTGACCTGCCAATAGGCTAGTGTCATCGTCTAGATTTGAAGTTTTCGTGCCATACTCTTTGGTTCTTTCGGTAAAGTCACGTAGGTATAAAATAAAATAAATTAAATCACGACGTTTCGGGCGCAACACAAGCGTCCGTCATCAGCAATTGTTTCTTGCTGTGGTTGTCCCACCTGTTGACGGACGCTTGTGTTGCGCCCGAAACGTCGTGATTTAATTGATTTCATTTTATACCTACGTGACTTTACCGAAAGAACCAAAGAGTATAGTGTAACCGTGTATACTGCCGGGTGAACAGAGGCGGGCCGATTTCAGAAACTTTCAACTGCCACGCCTAGACATTGAACTTGCGACGATTGCAAGATGCGTTCAACCATTACACTACAGCATCGTCCCCTCTTTAGAATGTACGGTGACTGTAAATGTGTTTCATGTCCCTGCCATTGAGTGCTTGCGTGGCGTTCTTACGACAAAGGTTTATTCTCACTTAAACGTGTAGGCGGCCACCCTGTTACCGTACTGCGGCATGGGCATGTCCATTTGCAGACGTAAACAACAGATTAGTGGGCTAACTTTTGTCGTGTTTTACCGAACTACCAAGATTTTCTTTATTCACATCGATACATGACAACAATTAAACATACGGCTCGGCGTTACAGGTTGTGCGCGTCCTTATGTACAGAGTAGGCCTCGGCAAGGTAAGGTAATTTACCCTTTTTGCCGGGTAAAAGGGTAAAGGTGTCGACATGCCAAGGGGTAGGGTAAAGGTAGCGCGGAAGAATTACCCGGTAAACACCTTGTTTACCGCTCACTAAAAGCTCCGTGGCGAAGTCCGTGGCCTCCATTTAAAATTGGAATCATCGAGAGTATTCTATCGATGACTAAAGCGCTCTGCCAATCATTTACCTGTTATAAACCTTTTTCATGTGTAGTAGTACCCCAGCAATTACCCTGTAATCGGGTAATTTGTATGGGGTAAGGGTAAAAGGTAGGCTCGTTGCTTTTGACCTTTTACCTTACCTTGCTAAAGGGTAAAAGGTAAGGGTCGAGTGATTCTATTGTGGTAAGGTAAAAGGTAAGGTAAAGGTAGGCTCGTTGCTTTTGACCTTTTACCTTTTATCTTACCTTGCTAAAGGGTAAAGGTAAGGGTCGAGTGATTGTATTGTGGTAAGGTAAAAGGTAGGGTAAAGGTAGGTTCGTTGCTTTTGACCTTTGACCTTTTATCTTATCTTGCTAAAGGGTAAAGGGTAAAAGGTAAGGGTCGAGTGATTGTATTGTGGTAAGGTAAAAGGTAGGGTAAAGGTAGACTCGTTGTTTTTACCTTTTACCTTACCTTGCCGAGGCCGAGTACAGAGCCTGTTGCTTGGATTTCATAGAGTTGGATGAACTTGTCTTAAAATTATTGAATACCCGAGGGTAGGGAAAAGAGATGGTGGTGGTGAGGGGAGTGGATAATATATGGGAGGGGGGGGGCGAGTGGCTTGCGAATGTTGTCTGGTGGTTGGGTCAGTAAAATCGGCTTATGGCCAAAATTGATCACATTTTTATCGCTTGATTTTTCCATACAGAAGTTATTTATCCGTGGTGTTTAGGCTTAGTATACTATATATAAAATAAAAAGTGGGAAATTTCACAATAATTTTTTTCACATTAAAAACATCTATATACGCAAACCCAGTGGTGGCTAATTCATAGATTTTAACAAAAATGCTTGGGCATTCCAGGGTTAATCTGGGTAATTGTTGGCCAAATCTTTCTAGTGAATCTCTGAGTCATTTGAGACCCACCACAATGGATCACAGTGCTCGTGTATTGGCCACCGCTGGATTCGACGATGGCGTTGTGTGTTGTTGTTTGGTCGGATAGAGGGGGCTACATGGGCGCAGCATGCGTTACAGATGAGATGGACTGATGTGGTACAGGAGGATATTGAACTGAATGGACTTGCCCGATAACTGGAACCAGCGGTGTCAAGTTCGACTTCTGTAGAGGAGGCTCCTGAAGGACGCTGCTACTGGGCAGTTGGAGGCAGTCGCCCTCCAGCTACAACGGAGGGCAGAGGAGCGACGCTCACAACAACGAGCGGAGCGCCGGGCAGATAAAACACAGCAAGGGGCACAGTTGGTGCGTCTTCCTCAGTTAGTCAACCCATGGCACCCGCTGGGTCACTCCCAAGAACTCCTGCCAGCGAGCCTTCGACACTTCACGTGGCCTCAAAGTGCACCTAGCCTGGCACAAGCGTCGTGGTGACGTCACCACCACTTAGTGGCGAATGGCGATCGTTGGGGAGCGGTGGTGCAGCGGTTAGCGCACCACCAACACCAGTGACGATTGTCTGAGCCGGTCCTGGGCCTCCCCTAGGTCTACTCAACCTCAAATGAGTACCCAGTGTGGTGTGTAAACATCGCCGCTTGGGGAGACAAAGGCGGCCGGGCGTGGTGCTGGCCACCCCACCACCTCGTGTGATTTTTTGTGCATGTTAAAGAGCAGGTGGGTTGCGTGACATTTCAGACACCACAGTCTCAACACACAAATCCCACTCAAATGACTCCTGCAGCCAACCCACCGGAACCCTCGTCTCCACCGTGGCATGAGCGCTTCACGTCTGCCTTGGTCGGTGACTGTGCCCCGGGCGCTCTGAGTCACTGTCTAGTTCGTCACAACACCTGTGGGGGCCGTGTTCCCAGAGCGACTTTGTCTGTTTAACACGTTGGGGCTGTTGGCGACCAATATTAAAATGTGGCTGTCCGCCCGTTGACGCTTTAGTTGTAATTGCTGGCGAAACGTCGTACTCGGATTGTAAATGTTGTGGATTTGCTTCTCCAACACACAACCGGTGTCGCTGTACGAGTAACGAATTGGCACGTTCTGTTTACTAATTGGCTGTGTCGGGTGGTGGCGGGTTTAACAACACATTTATATTTACGCGATCTAACCTGTATAATGGACTTTGTATTGATCGCCGTGCATGTCAGGTCGACGACTAAATCACACAGGGTGTATGCATGCATGTATGTTGAACTTCTTTCGCGCCGTACGCAGCCAACCGCTGATAATTATCGGAAGTGCGGGTCGCCCCGCTCGCGTCAGATGTCAGGAGCTAAGCGGGCTTGAGCTTCATCACGTTCTTGGATGGGTGTCCACCCGTGTATGGAAAAAGAGAGGCTCTACTCTTGGTTATTTCGGTAAAGTCACGTAGGTAAAAAATAAAAAATAAACATTTTCTTTTTCTACATACGTGAAAAATAAATAAAATAAATTCTTATTTTTGTTGAATTTTATTAATTTTTCGACCTACGCGTTACCGAAAGAACCAGGAGTATGAATTCCTGCAGTCACGAAAGCTTCAAATCAAGCGAGGCTTTCTTCTTCTTGGTTCTTTCGGTAAAGTCACGTAGAAGGGAAGTAATAAAATAATGAAAATAAAACATAATAAAATAATTCTCACGACGTTTCGGCTACAACGCAAGCGGCCGTCTTCAGGTGAAGAATGTTGTAGCCGAAACGTCGTGAGAATTATTTTATTATGTTTTATTTTAATTATTTTATTACTTCCCTTCTACGTGACTTTACCGAAAGAACCAAGAAGATGAATCCCTGCAGTCACGAAAGGCGAAATTTAAAGCGAGGCTTTGTTGGCTGCTGCGGGGCTACATTTCCACGAGGGGGCAGTGCAGCAGCAGCATCCATTGTGACGTGCAAGGCACCACATGGCTCAAGGCGCCATCCCTTTAGTCCGTACTCATGGAGGGGGGAAGGGAGGTTAACCCAAATGCGTACGCTTGCGTATGGGGAGGTCAACTGACAATGTGCGTACGCATAGGAAACGAAGGGGGATGGGGGGTGATGTCTGGATAATAATTTGTCTACATTGGCCTTCAAAATCAGCCACAGTTCAGTTTCTTCAGCTGACAGACAAGGACTAGCGGGAGAAGTGGGACTGTGGGAGAGGTGTCACTTGTGTGCCACCGTGCCCCTGATTGCAGCTAGCACGCAGCTGTGCTGTGTGTGCTGACATTGCGTCTGTTGGCGGAATCCCTGGATTCAGTCGGCGTTTGAACCTAGCAGCCGGCGGTGGGCTGTTTGCTTAAACACGTTAATATTATTAATCCTTCATTTGTTTCTGCGTGGATTAAATATCGGCCGTTCTATAGGATTCGGGGGGGGGGGGGGGGGTGCGTCAGGCGTACGTACGCAGCTGGGGGGGGGGTGTAAATAGTCCACGTGCATACAGGGAGGGGGGAGAGGTCAAATTGACAAGATTTTTACGTACCTACTAAATGGATGGCCCCAAAACTGTCTTGCACTCCCCGCTTCACCGACTCGTACCGACCAGGGTGGTGAAGTAAGGCCATATAACCCCCACAGGATGCCTTCATCCAGCAGTGGATATTCTGTACATGTCACCGTTTAGTCGTCTTTCGTGTAACATTTACACCATCAGTGCCCTGATCAAAAAATTCGAGGGTTTACATACCTGTAAGCACTGCTGGATGACAGCAGCCTATGGCTGTGAGTGTATACAAATATCTAATGCGTAATATCTTCTATTTGTATTACGTATAAGCCTTCTGAACCGTAAGTAGTTGTACCTCGGCTCACCTAAAACACGTTTCTTTATTTAGTTTGCTAAACATCGGATATGTCAAGGGTTGTTACGAGCACCGCGGACTAAAGGAGGCCCTTCACTGCCGTGTTTTTTGGTCAACCCGAGTCAACAAGTGGGAGTGTGGCCTCCAGCCAGTGTGACTGTTGTCTGAGATGAGTCAGTCCTGGCGCAGACATAATAGTTTCCAAGTCGCAGGACGTATTCTGGAATGTTATTCAAGCTCAACTTCTGGGCAATGTTATTTCAACACCCAGCGTTAGATTGTACAATAAACGAATCATTGTTTGAATCCACTATAAGGAACCAATCGTTAAACCTCGTAATTATAATCGTAATAATTACACCATCACTTAACCTCTCAACTTGACGGGGATATCGTATTACAGTATTTATGTAATCGATACATCTATTCATTATCGGTTTCATTACCCAACCAATCGAATATAAAAAATAGTTGGGGGGGGGGAGACGTCTGTGTTCTGTTGCCACGTGTGCCGCTGGACGGGAGGTGATAGGCGGGGTTTGGAAAAGTCATTGGTATCTCTCGCCTGCATCACGCTGGACTTTTCTCGCCTTTCGGAGGCAGAGATAGGACGTCCCCACCGTTAAAGTGGCCTGAGATATCTACCCACAAAAAAGACGTAGATTACAATATTTGGTTGACTCATGGACCTAATCGTGCCCAGGTTTACTGCACTCAACCACGAGCAAATGTTGCAACATGCAGATTAGTGGCACTCGTTGTGTTTATTATTCTGGCACCATCGCCTAAACCGTAATGTGTCATGTGATGTCTGGTTCCCATGGGTGGCTTTGTGTGACGGGACTGGACAAACAAAAAAACCCGTTTCAGCACTTTAGTGTCATTTTTCATTCAAACACCACTTTTAAGGCCAATTGCATCGCAAGAGGCTTGTGGAACTTTACGCTCTAACGAGGATTAACTTCACACAGTCGGGGTAGAGTGAACTTTGAACGTTAGGCTCAGCCACTATCGGGAGGAAAACGTAAAATATACAGTTAAGGTGGACATGTTATCATATAGTGTAATTACTGTAACGCAAGAGCTCATAAAGGCATGATATTCAACAGGAACAGTTTCTATGTTCTGTACCCCTTCTGTCTGAACGGTCACCAGTGTTGAATGGATTTAGTGAGAGGTGGAAAGGCAGGCTTTCTAACATGAAAAAATAAGAATAGGTTCTACCCTTTCTGGCAATAAAACAGGTGTTAAGCTATTCAAACACCTTTTGCAAGGAATCCTGCCTGTATTAACCACACGTACTTGTGGTGAACATGCAAACAAAAACATGCTCCGATAATTATATAGGCATTGCCCTTGAAACTGAAATTCGGCGTTCTCTGGCTTACACTGGTGAGACTAGGCCCTATAAAGAAGGCTGTCTCTGATGTAGACCAATTGGTTTCAAGGACAATGCATATATAATTACCAGAGCATGTTGATGTACACCACAAGTACGTGTGGCTAATGCAGACATGATTCCTGTGCAAAAGGTTTCTATTTGGTGGTTGAACATCTGAACGCCCGTGTTAGCACGCTTGCTACTTGATACAGCAAGCGTGCTGTGACGGTTCCACCTGAAGACGGAAGCTTGTGTTGCCTCCGAAACGTCGTGATTTTTATTTTATTTTTATTAATTTTTATTTTTCACCTACGTGACTTTACCGAAAAAACCTAAGAATATGAATACTTGCAGTCACGAAAGCTTCAAATCTAGAACTCATGTTGAGTTTTCGCTCGCACGTGTGCGTGTTGCCATCTCGTGGTTGAACGTTGTAAATACAACATTCGCAAAGACGAATGCGAGGGTCGTGTAAAATAATGTTTTGATATTAAATAATTGCAGTACTGCACAAAAACACACAGATAACATTTGAGCAATGATAAAGTAGGGCGTCGGATTGCAATTGTAATCATATTTTGCAGGGAATTTCCGTGTGGCAAAAATTGGCTTTCACGAGACGCGTAAGGCGATTGCGACGGCATGGGAAGGATTTTGTCCAATGATTAACCATGCGCACATTGGGGTTGTAAGCGATTTTGAATTTATTTCAGGCCTAAATACAAAATATTGTGCTCATACCGTAAACTGTAAAATATAGATTTGTTTTAAATAAATTCAGGCACAGTAGTACATAACGTAATAAACAATACATCTGGGGCCAAAAATTCTACAAAATGTGATATATTTTCCAGCTAATGTTGTCATCTGGTTAAATAAAAACCCTAATTAAAAGTATCCCTCATTTATTACATTTCAACCAATGTTACTAGGACAAAAAAATTCTCAAAATAGACAAAGATTGTATGGATGAATGACGAAATTAACAAACGTTGAACAATATTGAAAACCCATTACAAACTTACCAGCAAAAAGAAAATGGACCCAAACTAAATTTTCGTTTTAATTAAATCAAAATTAGAAATTATGAATGATATGCATGAGATTGCACTATAAGTAACTTTCGTATGTATTTTGTATATCATAATCACGAAGTTATGTCTAAGAACTGCCAGATGAAAGCATCCCCATGCCATTATCGCCTCTCAGGGCATTGATGCAGAGGAATGTGCTTATACAGATGTTTGAATGAGTGGACACAAAGGAGGAAAGTAATGAAATGAACAGGAAATGAAAAGTAGGCAAAGAAGAATGCATTCTGGAAATTACACGGAAACAAACACATGGATCAGACAAATAATGCAAATTAAGAGACGTTGTATCGACAAGAAAATAGGGCTTAGGACACACTGCAAGAATGGAAGGGCTGATCGATTACATGGCAGCTTAGGGAGGAAGCACACCTAATTAAACAACCACAATGAAGATACGAGTCGATTGGCTGATGTGATTAATTAAAGTATTTGTTTTCAAGAAATAATATTTTTAAAGATTAACACAGTTCAGGACAACCAGGCAATTAATTATTCTATTTAGGTTAGACAAATAAAACAAATGCCATTGTACTCTTTGGTTCTTTCGGTAAAGTCACGTAGATGAAAAATAAAAATAATAAAATGAAAATAACTAAATTAAATCATGACGTTTCGGAAGCAACACAAGCTTCCGTCATCAGGTGGAACAGCCACAGCAAAATTACTTTAGTGAATAGAGAGAGATATTTGTGACAAGAGATTTTATATTCACTACAGTAATTTTGCTTTGCTATGGCTGTTCCACCTGATGACAGCAGCTTGTGTTGCCTCCGAAACGTCGTGATTTAATTTAGTTATTTTCATTTTATTATTTTAAATTTTCATCTACGCGACTTTACCGAAAGAACCAAAGAGTATGGATCCTTGCAGTCACGAAAGCTTAAAATCTAAAAGAAAAAAATGCCATTGTTTTCACAATAGCTGACTTAATGCGCACATATTACTGTCGATCATGTTGCCAGTCTATGGCTTTACACAATAAAATGCTGTTGGGTTTCAACAAGATATTACATCGATACAAATTTATTATATATTACAATAATTCACAGCCCTTTTGTCAATCCACTGGTGGATGAAGTTCTCCCCAGGCCGTGCCAGTCGTTAAGACCATAATTCACGAAGCTGGAGGCCAAGCGACAGTTCAGATATTACTTGCCATTGATGTTCGTCGTCGCTAGAAATTGAACTCGACTCACTGGGTTCAAAGAGCAGTGTACTGACCACTGCATCGCTGCTCTTCCGAAGACCATAATGGAGAGCCACAATTGTAATCACCAGTATACGTAGTGAGTGCACTGTATATTTTAATAATACAAACATTGTCATTACAAATGCAAAATGTAGTGCAATGCAGCAGTCAGACAGCTAACTTCATGGTGGTATTAACTCAACAGTTACGCCAAGTTCATGATGCCTGTTTAAAAGACAAAGCAAGGTTATTGTGGATTCGGCAAACTTAAATGTAAATGAGAAAGGCTTTGGTTTTGTTCACAATCATAAACATACAGAATAAAGCACTTGAGCGAAATATCAATATGGTTTAGCTTAGAAAGGTGCCTCTTTCATGTCCTTCCCTGTGCGGTGTTATGGTGCTCAGCTCAGTTTCAGGTCGGAAGAAACATGAAGGGCCACACCTTTGCTACACCATGGCATTCAAAAAGCATGGCTTAATAGAGCTCCGACATTACGTATACAATACGCCATTCTCACATGCTGGCGACATGAGATGACATGAAACATTATGAAAACCCCAACGTATAACAAAGGGTGAATACACGGTCTATTACACACACACATTTTTTCCCAATTGTGAAATTGCTACAATGAACAGTTATCATAAGGCACCAATCCGAATCTGTGAGAAGTGATTAAACATGTGAAAAAAGTTTTATTGTGCCAAACCACTTACATACGTAAAAAAGATTACACAATTTTATCCATAGGCTTTCAATACCAATATTATTCATAATTGGCTTCCTTTGGGTCAGGTCATCGTGTAAAAATGTGCCGTAAATCCTCCTCCACCCGACGAATTAATAAAGGTGTCACGTGAATCAAACATGTGAAAAGTATGACCGATTCAGCAGCACCACTAGTGGCGTTGTAAACTCGTAATAACCTGATGATACTGGATGAAATCTCCAGCCAAACGTCGCACCCATTGAAGTGTTGTGAGATTTCTCTATAAAAACAACACTGGTGGTGGTGCTGTTGAAGTAGTGACACATTTGCCCACGTTTGTTTCAAGCGACACTTTTATCAATTGGTTGGGTCCGGTGGAGGAGGGTTTACGACACATTAACATGATGACCCAACCAAACAGAAACCAATTATGAATCATTACAAAACATTACTAGATCAGTGTATTTTCATTGAAACAAATTCGCAAAAAGAAACTACTCTGCAAAAGTTAATAATGAAGGCTCTTTCAAAATGCATGCATTTGTCTCAAAATAACACATGCGGGAAATTACATTGGAGGATATATTTCATAACCAGAAAAGCATACATGTACACAAGGCATTCATTGTGGATATTATCAGCAAAGCGGCGTTAGAAAAACACGAGCAAGAACCTGCATTTGATAACAATGTGGTTTTACTCAAAAACGGTGCTCCTTAAATTTGGTGCTTCTTGAAACCAGAAATGTTGGTGTGGAATAGGTCATATTTTTCTACCTGTAAATACGCAATATAATCCACTAACAGGAAATACCTCCCAAGTAAGTTGGCAGAGGACTGGCCAAAGCATTTTTTTGTTAGGGTCCTCTCTTTGGGTCCCACACAGCCTGGCACAAGCACCGTGGTGACGTCACCACCACGTAATGGTGAATGGCGGTTGTTATAATTGTCAATGGCACAATAACAACTTGGAAATAATGCACATTTGTTATTCATGATGACTTGGAAAAAGGGAAATTACAGACATGGAAAATGGTGACACTATTCACGCTAACCTAACTCAATATAGACCCAGTGATCATTTAAATGCGGAGTATAAACCAAATAAACAGTGGAACACCTAGGAATGTCAAATACAACGCTTTTATTGAACTGTATAGAATGTTTTCCAAAAAGCCTTCTTAACCTGAGATACAGTTTTAAAAGGTCACATCAGAAAAAAATCAGACATCTTTTTCATGTAGCATATAACCGAGTTGCTAAGTAAACCATTCAATTTCAAGGAACAACCTCAGCGGTACTAAACGTTTAAGAATTATTATTAAAAAAAAATCATGCCCACTGGCTTACAGCACACCCTTTCATTTAATTAAACATATCAATATACCATATCAGTTCATCCCTTTGCACACTTGTATAGCCACAGATGGGGTTGAAGTTTCGTGACAATGCTCCTAGCGGGGCGATGGGAAGTGAAACTCCTTCGTGAGCATGGAGACAATGCAGGGGATTTGCTTCTTGCCGGAGAAGTGCGTGTCGCTTGAGAACGAAATGTAATCATATGCCACTTTCCGGTTGACTCGCGTGAGCAGCTGCATCAACTCCAAATTAGAATTGGCGCTCTCTTTGAGGACCTTGCAGAACGCCTGCACGAACCACGACCCCGTGGCGACGTTACGCCACGAGTAGTAGCCTAGTGAAACGAAGGCAGGTCACAGAATCATGAGTCGTCACCAAGCTTGCCCTGCCAACATACTGCCCACAGCAATAATCGTTATAGGTGAAGTGACCATAGCGGTTTGCACAGACAGCCGCGCTCACCAGGCACAGTCGAGTAGCAGTAGAGGAAGTCTGCCTCCACTGGGATGGTTTGGCGAGATATTGAGTCGGAATCGGTTTCCACATCATTATCCGCGCACGTGGTCGCCCCCTCATCAAAATCTGTCCCGCGGCATGCCTGCAATGCACGAGCAACAGCGTTCTACAGCGACCTGCACACTCTGCATATATGGGTCTCCATCAAAGTATGGGGTGGATTTCTTGCTGTGGCCGAGGATCCTACCAATGCGACATTTTTTTTTTCGCGCAGAGCAAAAAATGCTGCGCATAAACCGTCCAAATTGCATTGTTTATCCTGTTGCTTTTGGAAAGCAATTCACCAGACTGAATATCTGCATGTTGATAAGCCCTTTGAAGGTAGAATTACAACAGATACGCACAGGTATACATTTCCTCAAGTAAAAAAAAAGGCTTGTGGGTTGCAGAAATGCTGTTTATATTATAAAATGCTGGTGCCATGTCGATGATGCATCATGCAGGAAGATGGCGCCGCACCTACAGGCAGCTCTTCCCTGCTCAAGCTATCGCTCCCGGTCCCTACCTTGCTCACCCCCCCTTCTCCCCCATCCCCCTCCCACAACCCTTCTTGCGTTTCAGTTCCCTTCTTCTGTATTTCTTTATTTTTGCTACGGCACCCGAGTCGGTTTCCCGGCTCGCTGCCCTGCCCCCGCGTGGAGCCGCCCCATACTTTGGGCTTTTCCCACTCCATGGCGCACACTCGCCCGCTTGTCCGCCATCTGCCACGCCGCTGTGGCCCCGCAGTGTGCCTTCCTGCGCGTCTCCGTGCTCCTCCATGGCTCTTCGCCCGACCGTCGGGTTGCCTTCGGGGTTGCCCTGGTGGACTCCCCCCGCCTTGGTGCCGAGCCGGAGACCACCTTGCCACCGCTACGTGCGGTGCTGGGGTGCCGCTGTCGGCTCTTCACTCGCGCCGCCCTGCCAGGCGGTCGTGAGACCATGGGGCTGCCTGCTGTGCCACTTCGGGGGGGGGGGGGGGGGGGGGTCCCGCACCGTTGCGGTGGCGATGCCGCACAGCCCCGTGCCCAGGAACTGCCAGAGCTGCCCATGGCACCACCGCAGCCGGTCTAGCCTACAGCTGGGCTACATGGCGGCTGGGTGGCGCAGCCACGCCTGCCCAGCCATTCCCCCACAGCCCCGCTGTCAACCAGGGGTGCCTGGGTCGGGCTCTCACTCGCAGGCGGTCTTGCGGTCGATAAACCGCGCGGTCCCCCGATCACGCCATCTGCTGGGCTGCGTCAGCTGGCCGCTCGATGTCGCTGTGCAGTTGCTTCTCGCGACGGCATGGATGCGTTTAATTCCACTGGTCAACAAAAAAAACTTTTTTTTTCTGGCCTGGACTTTTGCAGCTGTTTTAGACTAATTTCAGGGTGCTCATTCCAAATCTGATCTCAGATTTGCTCTATCACATCTCATTTTTATGCTATCGGCATACCCCATTTGCATTGATTTTACCCGAAATTAACTCTGTCACTTATGATTGCAAGTTGTTGCGAGTCAGTGACTGCTTTAGTGTTAAAATATGGTGCTGTAATTTTAGGATAGTGTGTTTATAATATAATTTCATGTAGATATTCACATTTATTTAATATTTTTCTTCTGCAGTTTTTATTGAAAATGCAATATTTGATATCTCAAAAACCTGATGCGATAGACAAAAACCGATGCCAGATTTGGAATCAGCACCCCAAAATTACCTTAAAACCGTTGGAATACCTTATGCCAGAGAAAGTGTGTTGACCAGTGTTCTAGATTTGACAGATGCGCCCTTCCGTCGCCTTGTCCTTGTCTGTGCGTCTTGCGTCTCCCTGTCTTGCGTCTCCTTGTATGTTGTCCCCCTGTGCAGCTGTTTGTCCTTCACTTCCCTTTGAACCGGTCCCTGCCAGGTGTTGCCAGTGTCTGTCCGGGTTTATATCCCTGTGGCTGTCTGTTCGTCTCGTGTTTCTGTCCACTGTACCCATGTTTGTTTATCCGTGCCCTGGTCCCTCTGTGTTTTTGCTAACGCTGTGTCTCTGTGTTTGTCCCCCAGACACTAAGTCAGTTACTTATGCATTCACGCACCCAACCACTCACTCACCCACTTCCTCACACTACCGTGCCTGCTCACTAAACAATACACCCTCTAACTACCATTGTTTCACTCACTCATCCATTCAATCAATTCACAATTCTCCTACTAACCCATTCACACTCATACAAATTCACTCAATCATTCGCTAACTTATGCGTATTTGCTCCCCGCTCCCATGTAAACCTCTTTGCATGTCCACAACTCATTCATTCAGCTACACATGCACTCTTCTCTCGCCACTTCTTCGCTGACTACATCCAAATATAATCCCTGCATGAGTATGGAAATTAGCAGAGGTCAAGTCTTGAAAAAAGCCCAAGGTGTATGTTAGTTGCAAGCCTGAAGACATCCCACCTCTGCTAGTTTATAAGTAAATGGATAAGTAAAATGAGATAAACGCCTACATAAAGCCTTGCTGGAGAGACTTGTGTTTGAATGAATACAAAAGCCACGGTTAATTAGCCTGCAGCACCTCGTACCATCACTTGGTTAGGTCTTTCAGTTCATGCAACTACTGTACAGGTAAAACCCTAACGACCTCCACATGCGCTGCAGCCTACACCTTTCGACCAACGCCCACTGCAAGTCAACACGCATCCTGCATAGTCTACACGTGTGACACTGGCTGTAATTGGTGCTCACCAACATCAATCGGGACTTGGGTTCGTGTGTGCTTGCAAGTCTTCGTCCTTGTGCACATATAAACAAGTGTTGTGTCTGCGTGTATGACTATGCTCCTGCAGGTGATGCACCTGCCAGTCAACTTCAGTCAGTCAACCCCAAGGCACCTGGGTCTGTCACGTGACCTCTTGTCACGCGGCCTCAAAAGTGCACATAACCTAGCACAAGCGCCGTGGTGATGTCACTGCTACTTTGTTGTTGTTGACGCTCCTGTGTGCCTGAAGGGCAGCTTTTCAGATGGTAGCCACCCAAAAACCTTTTGCCCAACCTCCTGCAGCTGTGCATACCTGTATGAAGAAGAGCTTGGGTTTGCCGACAAGATGGCGGCACAGGTCTCCGCGGAAGGGGGTGGTGAGTTCGCGAATGGGCAAATAATCGTCCGTGCCGTAGATGACTCCCTCATCCCCGTGGCTCAGCAGGATACACACGAAGCATGCACATTGCCGGTGATCCTTCTCCGCAACTGCACCCAAGGCAAAGCAGCACAGTTAACAACCAATAAAATCTGTACCATTTTTATGTTACCAAGTGAGGCCCACCAAGCGGTATAGCTCTTTTTTTCAGAAGCCACCTGGCCACAAATGATAGCTCAACCAAGTGGCGGCTTATCACGTGGAAACTTATAGCTGCCAAATACTCTAAACGCATGTTTCTAAATACGGAGGGAAAAACTGAAGCACCGAGAGAAAACTCCACAGCACCACGGACAGAGAGAACACGGAAACTCCAAATATAGAGTCAGGGTCGGGGTCCAAGCCATGACCTCCTATATGCCAGGCGAGGTAGTTAACATCTTGCCACCGTGGCCTACCAATAGCACAGCAAGCTAAATAAAGGCCACAGCATTTTACAAAAAGTGTACAAACTTTCAGAAAAACAGAAAACGTGCATTCTTAATGTGTGAGGATTTTACTTGGCACAGCGGGGAGCACAGGTGGTGCATCTGCCAATCATCTCAGCCATAATATGTGCATGTTGAACTTTTCGCACCGTACGTAGCCAGCCCTGCTTATCGGAAGTGCGGGCCAATTAATGATATCTAGGTCTATCCCGAGGCCTCCTGCAAAAGCAAGCCTTTAAGACATCACGTGGCCTCAAAGTGCACAGAGCCTATTACAAGCGCTGCTGTGACATCACCGCCACTTGGTAGTGGTGAATGGCGACTGTTGTTTTACTTAATTTTCTTCCATGCAGATGTTATGTTTGTTAGATCTGTAAATATACTTACTAGGGTAATGTTATTACACCGTAGATTGTCTGTTTTTAAGCCAGAATATTTCAAAACAATTGGACCCCTTATCGCACTGTATGCCTTTATCATTACCCTCTGCGGTTCTCGCAAAAGTGTTCAAGTGAAATGCTCACAGAGAAACCTGCCGATAACCAATTAACAAAATAACTCTTTCTTTAATGAGCCCATCATGCCTTTGATGTTAAAAAAAAACTTTTTTATAGCATTAGTAAAAGTCAGCTGTGGTTGTTCTGTGAGAGATGTGTCCATGCAATGGGAATGTGTCATTTCCACCATTGCCCCAGGCTTGGAGATGGATGTCTGGGTATCTGCCCTATTGCTCGCTAAAGGAAAGACATGTTGGCTTTTTGTTCATTTAAAACGCCTCAATTGCAACCTTGACACTAATTTGCCTGTGTGACATTTATATTAAACAAGGCCATCTTTTATCCCTGGATTACATTGTTTTCTATTTTAACAAACATCTAACGTAAAATGTGTGTTTACCTTCCGTAATATACGAGACCATCTCTTTTCTTTTCATATTGTTTTTCACTTCCACTTGAAATCCGAGACCTTTGAATTGTTTTTCAAGCATATCTCGATCCACATCTGTGCCAGTTCTTTCACCCATTCCTTAACAGCAGAAAAGAAGTCAAACAGATCAGTCACCTTACATACACGGCTCTTTTGTCAATCCCCTACTGGATAACGCTCTCCCCACACCGTGCAGGTCATGGGGGTTACTTGACCATAGTTCGGCATTCTGATCGGTGTGGGTTGGTGAAGTTGCAGAGCATATAGATGCTTGAGCACAGAGGTACAGTACAACGATTGATGTTGCTCTGTTGCCCACTATGTAGCCCCGCAGCCTACAATGCCTGTATGCATAGTGGCCGCCCATCCATGCGATAGAGGCTCAACACTGCTTAGTTTATGTGATCTGATGAGATCGGCACATTCTGGGTAATTTGGTCATAGGCTCAGTCACCTTAGAACGTAGTGATAACCTTTATTATCAAATGCACATAAAATATAAAAAATGTATGAAACCATTTACACGTCTTTGCCGCTGGACGTGACAAGCCATTGTCACATGTGGATACATTAACAATTGCTCATTTTAAATGATAAATCAGTGACTTCACCATCAAGCAATCAAACTGCTAAATAAATGCAACGCAGCTCGAATCGGCACATGTGTTGTCAAAAAAGCTTTCGAAGTTTTGTCAAAAAGTAATAGAACAGATATTCGTCGAGTTAAATTATGAGTAACGCTCAAACCAATCGTAATTGGTCAAGGAACAACTAATTACATACATATGAAATATTAAAGCACTTTTTTCACTTCACTGTTAGATGAAGGCCTCAACCACAGCGCTTCGGTTATGGAGCTTCTATGACGATACTTCACCATGCCAGTTAGTGCGGGTTGATAAAGGTTGGAAAACCGATCATTTTTGTAATCGCTTTTTGCCCGCCATTACCAATAATGGTAAAACAATGATATAACAATCCTAATAGATAAAAAAAAATACCTGTGCTCCGATCAAATGTCTTGTTGTTGATGATCACACAATATCCCACATTAGAGTAGTTCATGTTATAAGCCACTGAATCCGAGAGTACTTCTTGATCCACCTCCATTTTTTCCTCCTTTCTTTTACCCGTCTTGCTGTTTGGCAAAAAAGAACAAAATACAGTAAGAGACAGAAGACAAAAAGGTGGTTCGAATTGGTGCAGCAGAATATGAAGGATAATGCGATGAATGTGGAAATTACTCAGGATAGGAATGGGTAGACAAAGAGGACCAGGGGGCTGAGTACATCAAAACCGCATAAATCCTGCGAGGCTCCTCCGAACCATGGAGTATGAAGCACAGAGTATCTGTACGTTTACCAGCCAGTTCGCAAACATGGATGTGCATCAGGGGTTGCTAGGGATACCATCGTCACCCACGCTTCAGCAGCCAATCATCTGCCAGGAAAACAAACCTTGCCAACAGTCTGTTAAAAGGCTGTCTGGGATATATTCCTTTGTCTATTTTTCACAGTGTGTGTCTGTGGGGAGATTATTTGCATATTATTTCCCGCATGCGTTTGTGTGTCAGCTGTATGCATTTGTGAGCACGTGGCTGTGTGCTTGTGTCTCTGCTTGTGTATTTGTGTCTATTCGTATTTGTGATAGTGCGTGTCTTTCTGTGTTTGTGAGAGCGCAGATATGTGTTGATATGAGTACTGGCGGACTCATGGGGAGCAAAAGCATAGCGGTTAGTATGCTGTGCTCCAGACCCGGTGAGACACGAGTTCGATTCCGGCTCATGACCAACACCGGTGACTGTTATCTGAACTGGTCCTGGGCATCCTCTAGGCCGACTCGGCCTCAAATGAGCACCTGGTGCAATGTGTAAACATCACCACTGGAGAGACAAAGGTGGCCGGGCATGGTGCTAGCTACCCACCCCCTCGTGTGCCGTGCCGGGCTTCATCGTAGGGCTGAACGATTGATCGATTTCAAATAGAAATCTCAATTTGAAACAATGCGATTAGCAAATCGCTAAATCAATGTGATTAGCGAAGTTCTATAACTTTTTGATTGGAATTGTTTTATTTTTTATATTATAACTTTATTTACATAACATAACAATTGTTCTGTTTCATTGTTCTATTTCAATTAAACATTTTAATAAATACATGTGGGAAGCAATTAATATCTTTTAAGTTCTCATCCTTGCATTAGAACATATAGAGTAGTTCATATTTTGATGGTATTATGTGGTAATGCTCCATCACATGTTTGAAATATATTACACAGTGAATATTGAATTGAAGCTTGACTTTAAAAATGTAATCGCAAATCAAATTGCAATTAGATATTTTCCCCAAATCGTTCAGCCCTACTTCATTAGGTGCTCACTAAAAGTACTTGCCCCAACAGTCTATTAAGGCTATACAGGGGATCTTTGTCTTTGTTTTGCAGACTTAAGGCTGCTCTCAGCTATCCCAACGATCTCACATAAATGTACGCATTCCTCTTGCGTAAATCCTGTAGAGAATCAGTTATGGGACGAATCTTGGCCTACATAATTGCATCAGCCACTCAGTACCCTAGCCCCCGGAAGGCAGGAAATGTCATGAAGAACAGTGCAACTTATCATATCCATGCCCTATCCATGTTTAACACCTAATATGCATGGCCCCCACTAATTCCACAAATTGGTCCTGATAAGAGTTGTGTGGAAAACCCATGCTATCCATGGTTTTTGGCAACCACGCGGGGTTGCCTTTGCCGTGTAATAACGTTCATCCATGTTTTTAATAAATTATACTCACACGGAGAACACATTTAAATGGCAGGGAATGGAAACTCAAACTAAGAAAAAAAACACAACATTTTATCCAGTAAGTTTGCATCAAATTAACAGAACATGGAAATGTTTCTGGTGGTCATTGCCGGTCAAGTATGTTATAACAAGCTGATGGTGAAACGTCATTGAGAGGTGTGATAGTACGGTATGAGAAAGTAACAATAACTATGGCGGGCAGTGAACGCAGTGCTGAGATGCTGGATGCAGTCTATTCAATAGAGCGCAATCATTATTGCCACGTATTACTTGATAATGCACCTCATGCAAGTCCAAAACAAGGCCTGGAGCACTCAACAGAATTAAGAAGCATCATTTAACGGCGCACACTTCACATAAGTAGGACACATGAACATTTCCAAAACAACAAATGGCATTGCACACACTGGAGTTTAAGCTAAACTAATACACAGAACAACTCGTGTAACAACAACTCCTGAGCACGGTGAAATGGTTACGTTATGCTCACCTTTGCAAGAAAGGGATGCCCCTTTCGCTACGGCTAGGATATGCATCAGTGGCGTCGTGCAGGGCGACTCCATCACCACCATCCGCTCCAGAATTCTTGAGCTCCTCTGTCGTGGATGGGCTACTCTTGTCTTCTTTATCAGCCATTGCAAACCAACCTGCAGCAAACGAAGCACAGTTGTTTTTAATAATAATAATAGATCAATTTATAACGCGCGCAAATTTGCAGACGTAGAGACCGCAACTCAGATGCCAAGCTCAAAGTCGCTCGAAAGCATGATTGTAGAGGTGAGTTTTTAAGTCTCTCTTGAAGGAGGCGATTGAGATGATGCTGCGAATGTGCAGAGCGATATCGTCCCAGACTGTTGGGGCTGCCACCGAGAAGCGGCGCATAGACATGACCCGAATGCTTTTGTGAATGGCTTTCAATTTTTCCAATAGACTGAAGGTTAAAATGGATAAGTTAAGTGGCTTTTTGAGAACAAATTCTTAATTGGACGCGTTTTATAAATGTGTTTGTTCAACTTGATACTTATGAAAGTCACACTAAAAATGAAAAGGGAAGTTATAAAGAGATCAATATCCTGTTTTACACCATTATCACCTGGTGAATGGTATCGATTTTCGAAAACCATTTCAAGGTTCTTAAATATAAAATTGTGGAGATGTGAACTACCTCGCCTGGTATACAAGAGGGCATTGGTTCGATCCTGAGTCTAAAGACTGTACTTTTGGACTTTGTATGGTCTCCCCGTGGTCGAGTGGATTTCTCTGGGTCCCCTGGTTTTTCCCTCGACATTTAGAAACATGCGTTTAGAGTATACATTTCCAGACGATAAACCTCTTTGTTGAGGTAGGTCACTTCTGAATAATAGCTATAATAGCTGTGGGTCTTACCCTGGAAAATAAAATAAAAATAAATAGTTTAGTTATATCTTCTTGGTTCTTTCGGTAAAATCACGTAGAAGGGAAATAATAAAATAATAAAAATTAAACATAATAAAATAAAATTTTCACGACGTTTCGGCCACAACGCAAGCAGCCGTCCTCAGGTGAAGAACAGGTCTGTCGGAAAGACAGCATCTGAATGACGTCTGAATGACGCTGTCTTTCCGACAGACCTGTTCTTCACCTGAGGACGGCTACTTGCATTGTGGCCGAAACGTCGTGAGAATTATAATTTAGTATGTTGCATTTTTTATTATTTCCCTTCTACGTGACTTTACCGAAAGAACCAAGAAGATGAATCCCTGCAGTCACGAAAGCTTTAAATCGAAATTTAGTTTAGTTATAGTTTAAAATGGCAGAGCTCCCTGTGAGGGCACTGATCAGTGGACTTTGTGTCACCGATTAAAATGCAAACATAGTCCTTCCAGATGACAATCAATACACACGCCAACAAGTATTCACAATTACAAAGGATGCTTTGTCCTGACAGCACTGTTGGGCTAGCAGGTTTAAAAATCACACACTTCCTCATCACAGGTAATGAGGAATATTTTGGAAAGCTAAAAGAAGTACACTTATAAGAATAAATAATTAGCAGAAGGGAGGGGAGAGCAATTAAGACACTCTTAAGACATACATATCGAGGCATGATAATGACTTTGACAAATCAATAGATTAATCTATATCGGATTCAATGCCCCATAAAGCTATTTGTTCAAAGGGATATCATGGCAAGCAAATATTTGTCCGTGAACTCAGGTTGGCAATTCACAGCGCAGTGTGCTAACCACTGCCACTACCCTTCAACAAACAGGCTCACCAGCAAGGTTAAATATAGGCAAACAAGCCCACGACAAACATGGCGTAGGGAGGCCTTTATCCAGCACTACATATGTACCAAGAGCGGTACATTATTATTATTTTCCAACACTTGTCATGGTCTTGAGTGGAGGTACGAGTTTCAATCAATTCTGCTGTTTAAATGTTCCATTTATTACGTAAGCAACACTTGCTAACAGAGTAATATTGTATGTTTTCATTAGAGGCCAGGAGGCTGATGCTACTTCACAACAAAGTTGATTTTATATTTCTTAATACATAAACATAAGTGCAGTGCGTGAATTTTTAAACATTTCGCATAAAACAACGGTTTACTTTATTGGCAGCTGATAAAGACACCCATTAAAAAAAAATCGCTCAAATATTTTAAAAGCACCTTCAGATGGACAATACTACCACTCCCCAAAGCAAGATAGCTTAAAATTACAATGCAGTGACGATCTGGCATATTTACTGCCATGGGTGTTGTGCAAATCAAGTACAGTATTACGAGGAAATACGTTTTAGCAAAACAATGCCTGGCCTGAAGTAAAGTCAGTCATGTGCCTTCCTACGTAATATTTACCAAAAGTTTACCAGCATCATGGTACAAATGGTACCACGTACTTGTATTTACTGAACTATAAGCTTTTTTTAACACACTTTGTTATAAATCAAGTCTTAACTCTTTTCAAGTGTGAAACCCTAATCAATGTGCTGTTATCTAATCATTATTATTACAAGGAGTGTAACATGATTACAGAGGTGTTTAAATTGATCGTTGAAAATCGCTTCTTGCAATGAGGATATGTGCATAGAATATTTCATGTAACAATGTATTATCTTCAATTCAAATTCATTGTACATAATGGGTGTTGGCTTCGTGTGATAACTTTCCGTACAACTGAAAAACATTATTGCTCCTTCCATTGGATCACGGGGGGGGGGGGGGGAAATCGTGCGAGGCGCATTTATTCACAATGTTTGAAGAGTAACAACTCTTTATGAAATACAAATTCATCACCTGTCTATTGTGTATCGCCATCCTTCACGGCCCAGTGCAGCTCCAGTGCCGCTACCACTCCTCCTGCACTTGAACCGATGTCATCGCTCCATCTCCATAGTGGTCACACTTTTGGAATGAGTTCCCTCGTTTGAGCTGCTATTCTATTACCAGTCTCATCTGTCAGCCATCATCCACTCTACTCATGTGTCCTGCCCAAACCCAGTTACGTTTCTAAATTGTCCGTAGGTTGGTGAATAAAATACAAATTAACTTGTGCTAAATTACAAACTCCATGAAATGTGTCACCTCTGAGAGATGGTGCATAATACTTCGGTGAAAAAAATGGCACGCAAAGAAGTTGTCTCACGCAGATGAACGCTTCCGTTAGCTGTTGAGGTTGTTAGGTGTTAATTTTGCGTGAATCGAAGCTGTCAGCTGTTAAGCAGTGTGGACATAAACGTTCTTTGAAATATAATTTTCTACTTGCATTTACAAATACATCAAATTGCTACAATGTATTTTACTTTTTAACAATTTTAATTACTGTACACAGAAATATGAAGATATTTAAACCCTGAAAAAACATACATATATCGAACGATAGTTGAACCATTTAATCATTTGAGTTTTAAATGTGCATTATCTGCGTGAAACAAGATTTGCTTCGCTGATTTTTATCTCACAAAAATGTGGTTTGGGTGGTGCAACTACCGTTGCGAGTACACGTCGGCAGAGAGACACGCTTTCGTCCAGCATCCCCATATGCGAAGCCCTTCTTGAGTATCATGAGAGCAGGACACGTGAGCAGAGTGAGTCAGAGGCTACTACGTACATGCACGAATGTGTTAACACCTGAGCCCCATCCATTCAGGAACTCGTTCCGTGCCATTTCAACAACAATGGGGGGGGGACGGACGAATGCCCCTAAGCCACTACATCTGAAAGATTTGTTTTTCATACCCAATAATAAATACAGAATTACCTAGGGCTGATAAACCTCACAAGCAGTCGAAACATCGATAAAGTTGGCTTTAGCTGTGCCAAGTACAAGGACACGCAAAGATTGGCCAGTAACATTACAATAAAAAACGGCCATGCGTATTTTTGTCGTAACGTTTCGTATCAAAACTCATTTCTCAATGCACCATCCCAATTAATGTACCGTTGAAATATCTATGTATGGACAAATGTTTTGAGCTGGAAGGTAATATATCTATTATAACCGTAACTGCGTTTTTACAATCTGATAAGCGTTCCTCATATTGTACAAGATGCTACCAGCTCCTAATAAAGAGAAACAAACGTAATTCTAGATTTTAAGTTTTCGTGACTGCAAGGATCCATCCTCTTTGGTTCTTTCGGTAAAGTCACGTAGATGAAAATAATAATAATAATAATAATACAATTAAAATAACTAAATTTAAATTAAATCACGACGTTTCGGAGGCAACACAAGCTTCCATCATCAGGTGGAACAGCCACAGCTGTAATTTAGTTAATTTCATTTTATTATTATTTTTCATCTACGTGACTTTACCGAAAGAACCAAGGAAAAACAAACGTAATCTCAAAGTTTCAAATACCACCCACATCTTAAGGGCAAATAGTAATTCCTAGGAATGCCTTAGACCAAAAGTCCCATCTTAAATGCCACTGTGGGTATATTCGTGCACCGTGAGTCACCCAACTGCCCATGCAGCAGACAGCAACACACCTCAGAGCTGCAGGCACAAGACAAAAGCAACGCTGAGTGTGCTGGCTGAGTCAGCCGCATGTCGTCACCACAGCGCAGCCTGCGTGCCCCAATGACCCCGCAAACTAAGTGTGTACTCAGCACGAAACTTCAATCAAGGCATTTATCACTTTTACACACTTTTCAAAATGCTTTGCCAATCGCACTGTGCTCATTTCTGACCACCACTGGGTTACTTCTGCATTTGGAACACTGGGTTACTTCTGCATGAGAAGTAACCCAGTATTCCAAATTGAACAGAAGTGCTTGGAGCCAATTTCTGTCAACAAATGTAATGTAGGACATAAAATATTCCTTCCTTGTGCTTCAGCTGCTCATTCCAATGGTAAATCCAGCTTGTGAAACTTGCTAAATAAGTAAAAATGTAGTCTAACTGGCTATGCTATGCACATCTGTATTAACGGTTTAGAGAAATTCATTCACAATTTAAGTTTGCTTGGTCAAAGATTCATACCTCTTTGGGTTTTTTTTTCGGTGAAGTCACGTAGGTGAAAAATCAAATCAAACAAATGAAGACAACTAAATTAAATCACGTGACTTTACCGGAAAAAAAAGAGTATGAATCCTTGCAGCCACGAAAGCTTCAAATCTAGAATGGTCAAATTTTTTTAAGCAAATAATTTCACCGGTAATTTTTGTTACTTTCCTTCTGGATTCTAATTTTATGCCGAAGTGAGAAATGCTCCTAAATTTCTGAGCATCTCCCCATTCATCTGCTACCATCCTCCAACCTCAATCCCCATCATCCACCATCCCCGAAAGCCAAATCCAACATGTCATATCCGACCAACTGATGGCCTCTGCTCCTCTTCACTCATCTTCACTGGTGATTTAAACGTCTATCAAACGCATTTCAATAAAGTTTCTAGTCACTCCTATGACCGACACCGCATTTGGCAGGGCTTCATCGAGCAGCGGATTGGAAAAGGCCTGTCATGTACACAAATACACATTTACATTGTGATGACTCTACAGTAGAATTGCATGTCGTCTTGCCGCTTGACTGCCTACTAATGTTAAGAGAAAAACATCGCTTGGAAGGGTCTTGTTTGTATCCACCTGAATACCAAAGCAAAGTTTCAGGCACTGTACCAACGCAGACGAATTACAAAGCCCACACTGAGGTGGATCAAACTTGCGTGCCTCCGCAGTCTAAGAGAAACATATATTTTATAAATTGCATCAGTTCATTGTGGAATGACATGGTACTTGCGACTAAATAATGTGTTGCGCATTATCATCATTTATTATTGATGTGGTGCTCAAATAAAAAAAGTTAATCTCGGAGTGCAATATCAAATATAACAATGTGAACCACAGCATAACAAACAAATATTGTAAAGCCATATATATATAGCCAATACCCAATATAATGCACTGGTAACATAAATAATTACCCAATGGTAAGGTACTTTATCATCTATCCCATCAACTGCATCCTTTGCGAGCTTTCACTCTTGATATGAATATTTCTAAAGATACAAAAACAAATCTGCGACCACCGTTTGCAAAAGAACGTCATCTTGAAAGTTCTGTGTAAAATCACGGCATATTTGTTTAGATTCTAAACACCAGTGTTACTACCTCTGAACCCTAAGCAAAGAACAGTACATCACATAAAACATACCCCAACAGATTAAATGTGAACATTTCACAACAGCTTCGTTCTATATACTGTAAATGCATTTTATGCCAAATGAAACGAGGCCTTTGGACTCTAGTACCGTAATGGCAAATGTGCATGCCCATACAATTTGGGGTGAAAATGTGCTCGTGTATTCTTTTATAACAATGGCACATAATCACCAGGCTGACATCTTTTGAGTAGTTTCGTCAACGTGTGAAATGGGCCCAAGGACTATTCACTGATAGTTTTCCGGTCATGACGACTTGCGAATGTATTAGGATGTGAACACGGAAACACGTTACCTCTCTGCCGAACGCTTATGGCAAAAGGTAAACTACTGCGAGTTATACAACAAAACAATAGATCCTCTTTTGTGATGCTGTTCATCCGATTGTCGCGGTTGGCCACATACGGTGTGAAAGAAGTTCAACGTACATGCATACATTATACTCGGTTAGTTTTGCACTAAATATTACGGAAATATCCACGAAAATTTGAGTATTACTAATACCTCTGAGTAATCAAAAGGAATAATTTTACAAAGCCAAAAATCTAATTTAGAAAATTAGATTATGAATACCGTAATCACGTTGTTCCCTAGGTGTGTATGGAATTTGATACAATTTATAATTCCAGTTAGATCATTATTTATCCATTGTGACACTGCTGTATTAAAGACGCCTTTAGGCTTCAGCGCTCTCCCCTCGAAAACATTTAACAACCCATAATAATTTGACACATTGTGTAATCCTAAAGTCACCAAGCCAGTAAAGTTGGTGTGGCTATAGAGCTCTTACATGCCAAAGGTTGATCATAAATTATACTGCTACGTTTCATCAACACAGGGTTGATACTTTTTTTTAAGAATCCAATATCAATTTTAAGTGGTAAGTCCATATATTGTTAAATCCTTTATATTAAGTTCGCTTGCTTGCTTAGGACCGTGCAAATATTTCGGTGGTTTTTTAACCCACTTCCTGTGATCCAATCGAGCTGACATTTTCCACACAGACTCGTTGTGCCTGACAATTAATGTTCGTGAAAATTTTTTTCCAAAATTTTACACTTTTTAGGACAAAAATATTATATTTAATTACCAATTGCTTAATGGTGCAATGCAATCATCTGACCCATAGGTGGCAGCCATCTCAAGCCAGAGGACGAGAGGACTCTAGCCGCCACGCATATAAAGGATTTATAGTGAAAAACTTTGTTATGGGTTATACTTATGTAGGAACTTTACACTAAATGGCAACGAGAAGAGCAATGTGTATCACCACATCAGTCTCAATTTCTAATCTGAATTAAAAAAACTGTTAAATAACTGTACTGTACAGTCATATGAATATTTCCATTTTAAATGTATAACACAACTTAAATGGGTTTTAATATGTAGATTAATTATAGAACAACTGTCAAATAGTGGTGGTTACACATTTAATCCAGCACTTTGGGAGTTGATCGATCACAGACTTCTTAAACTGACAAAACATTTTCTGTAAATTATGATATAATGTATGAAAACAAGGCTGGAAACAAATAGATATAACGTCACACAAAGGTGTGCTGCGAGCGAACAGCAGGAAGGCCCGACTCCCATCATGCCTTGCATGCACGTCATGTGACCACGACATTGCACATACGATGCTCTGAGCTTTGTCAGCTGTTCCGAGCTTGTGGTTTAGAAAAGGCTAAGAGCATTCCACATGCAATGTGGTGGGTCACACGACGTGCATGCAAGTGATGCTGGGAGTCTTGCCATCCTGCTGTTAGTGAGCATAAATCATCCCGTGTACCCTGGCTTCCTCCCATACACCTTTCATGGAGTTGCACAGCAAAGTGCCTTAGAACGTCCATCCTGACAAGCTCTGTAAGGATCATGCCATCTAAATGCATCCCATTCCTCACCTACAAATTGCAGGTGATGGCAATGTACATGTACCTACCGGCTGTAGTGTTATAGTGATGAGCACCTATGCCACTTAGCCAGTTTTAACAAAGTTAATATGTAAACCCACCACCGCCAGGAATAAGTCTACGTTAAAGGACTTTGAACATCCTGCCCAGGCAAATGTACTTAACAACACTGGCGACACAGACATAACCGTAAATCGTTTAAGTGCGTCAACAATCTATCAAACGTAGTTTCCATATTGAACATCCAATACCAATTTCAAAAGCATATTTACACAAAATATAATCTGTAGAATATATTTTCACCATGCATAAATGACCTGACTGTAACTTCATTATTGACCATGTTTAACTTATGCCAAGCACAAAGTTTAAGCCTGCCCAGAAGAGGCATCTCTGCAGAAAATAAAATGTGTGCATAACTGATTTCGCACCGTACGTAGCCAACCGTGTTAATACCTGGTCTAGACAGCACAGTGGCAATGTACACATTTCTACCACATAATAGTGGCAAGCACTCATGTGGTTGAACCAGTTCTAGCCCAGTGTAATGAATACTCACGTTAGTGCCATTTAATTATGCATTACTGGATTATTGGTTGTTCGTATAACCCAGGGGTCGGCAACCAAAATGACAAGAAGAGCCATTTCTTTCCAATTCGGTACAAAATTCAGTATTTCAAGAGCCGCAATGCATCTATGTACATACGTACATATCGTCAAGAAGCAGCCCGTAAAGAGCCGCATGCGGCTCCGGAGCCGTAGGTTGCCGACCCCTGGTATAACCCAAAAACCAAGAAAAGGAAACAATGGAAGGAAAGCCTCCCCCCCCCACCCTGTACTGAAGTGGAAAGTTACAACACTTAAATTCAGTGTTCCGGACAGAACATAGTGGGGACATGAGTGGGTACCACTTCGGACACCCATTACAATTAAATTAGACCAATGTGCAATTGCCATATTTACGTATAGTCAATGCTATATTTAATACTTCATTAGGCTTGTGGAAATCCAAAATCATACGGAATCAATAAATCTAGTTTATATACTGTACGTTATATTACTGTGGTATTACTATAACTGTGCTGAATAAACTGCACACCAATGATGAGTTTCGAATTTGAAAATGTCAGATCATTTTCAGAACGCACAAATGCAAATCGCCTAACAATTGAGTCGTCTTCCAAAGTCAGGAGACACCGCTTGGTGGGAAGTGTGGAAGTGAATTATATTTCGGATCAGGGCCCGATATACGGATTTTTCAGATGAACCCAAACATCGGCAAGGGTTCCCGACTACAGTACGACAGCACTGTGATGTGTATACACGACTTCTATGATTGTGCTGTCGAAAGATACATGCGATTACCGCACATTCTGGCATTTTTATTACTTCGCTGTCAACTATTGATGTTAATGCAGTGTGTTATATTGTATCGTGCATCGATTGTTTATTCTAATTCATTACTGTGCCACTTGGCTGTACAACCACACAACACCATGCACAGTACTGTGTACAGTACTGTATTACATACCTTTACAATGACCCAGAGAACTGCAAACCATGGTTATAGTTCAGGAAATAGCCATAGTTTTTACAACAAAACTTGATGATCCACTTTTTTCATCAGCTGACCAATCACAGATGGGCATCTTCATTCACACAGATGACAATCCATTTTTTAAATATACAGTGCATATAAACCTAAACAATGCTTTATTACATTTTACCAGGCGAGGCCCACGGAACTATTTATCTCTTTTTCAGAAGTGACCTCACCATAAATGATGGCCCAATGCAGTGGTGGCTTGTCACGTGGAAATAAATGTATAGCAGCCGAATCATCTCAAAAGCAAGTCCATTCTAAATGTGGAGGGGAAAACCCCCAGAGGTAACGGAGAGAAATCCACGCGACCACCGGGAGAGAAACATTGCGCAACTCCAAATATACAACAGCAGGCGTCAGAGGGTCCGGGTTCGAACCCACAACCTCCTGTATACCAGGCGAGGTAGTTAACATCTCGCCACCGAGGCGGCCCTGTATTTAATTGTAACTTTTCCCTAGAAGATGCATCAGGCAAATTTACTTGAGGACAATATTCCTTTTAACCCCCACCCCTCACCCAATTTCTTGACAATGAACCTTCTGTGGCTTATCAATGTGTGTTTTTCTCCAGCCTTGCCCTTTCAAAGTCAACGAAACGCAATCGTGCCCTGTGCAGTAACCATACAACACACAGGCGGTGCCTAAACACTTACGCATCACAAAGCATTGCACATCAGCACCACGAGTAACAACCCATAACGCCACCACCGTGTAACGAAACGTTCATTGCTGGGATGGATGAACTATGCAACTATAAACTATTGTTTTTATATCACGGGACCTCCTTTGCCAGTACCAAAATATGATAGTAGATTTTTCCCTGTCTCTGGTGTGGACCAATCAGTTTCAAGGACAATGCATTTATTATCAGAGTATGTTTTTTGTTTGCATTCTGACCACAGACAGGCATTGTGGTTAATGTGGACATGATTCCTTGTAAAAGGTTTCGGTTTGGCGTTTTAACATCGTAACACCCAACTGAGCTATTCTGTATATAGCTCGTTAATAGACGCGACCTGGCCACAAAAACGATAATTCAACTAAGTTGTGGCTTTATAGCCACGTGGAAATGTATAGCGGCCAACTACAGTACAGTACTCGAGATGAATGTTTCTAAATGTGGAGGGTTAACCCGGAAGAACCTTGAGAAAAATCCACGCGACCACGGGGTGAGAGAGAGACACACACCGCAAACTCCAAATATCCAGCAGGCACCAGGGTTGAGATCGAACCCACGACCTCCTACGTACCAGGCGAGGTAATTAACATGCGATGATGATGAAAAACGCAAACTCAAAATATCCAGCAGGCGTCAGGGTTGGGATCGAACCCACTACCTCCTACGTACCAGGCGAGGTAATTAACATCCCCTAGCCACCGCGATGATGATGAGAAACGCAAACTCACAATATACAACAGGCGTCAGGGTCGAGATCGAACCCACGACCCCCTGTACAAAGGCGAGGTAGTTAACATCTCCTAGCCACCGTGATGATGACGAGAAACGCAAACTCCAAATATACAACAGGCACCAGGGTAGGGATCGAACCCACAACCTCCTGTACACCAGGCGAGGTAGTTAACATCTCCTAGCCACCGTGATGATGAGAGAGAAAATCAAACTCCAAATATACAGCAGCAGGCGTCAGGGTTGGGATCAAACCCACGACCTCCTGTGTACCAGGCGAGGTAGTTAACATCGCCTAGCCACCGCGATGATGAGAAACGCAAACTCCAAATATCCAGCAGACACCAGGGTTGGGATCGAACCCACGACCTCCTGCATACCAGGCGAGGTAGTTAACATCTCCTAGCCACTGCGATGATGACAAAATCAAACTCCAAATATACAGCAGCAGGCGTCAGGGTCGGGATCGAACCCACGACCTCCTGTGTACCAGGCGAGGTAGTTAACATCTCCTAGCCACCGCGACGGATATGAGGGCTTCTTATCACGCCGTGCGGGTGGTAGCGAGGTGATGACCGCCCGGCACTTGACCTTGCCGACCAGTGCGGCTCTGCTGCTAAGACGGAACGAGTTGGGTGGATGGGGGGGGGGGACATAGAAGTACAACACAACTGTTGATTTTTCCCGCACTCGTCTCTGCCGCCAACCCAACCCACCACGTAGCTCATTTGAAGCCACTGGCCGTTAGTCGGAGTCCCAATCGAACGAATTCGCGCTCGAAACCTCCGTAACGCAACACGGCGAGCGAACAAAGCGCCATCAGCCACCACTCACCGTAGCGATTATCCTCGCTTCACGACGACTTCTTCTTCTACCCTATAAATTACTGGGGTGGGAGGGGAGAGAGCCGCCGCTGCTGCTGCTGCTGCCACGCGGAATAGCAGCAGGTTAGTTTGTTTCTTCGAGAGAGAGAGATGTATGTGGTGTGATGGACAGTCGCCGTGGAGCACCTCCACGGCGCTACTTGTACTCGGCTGTTCAGGGAAGTGGCTGCGCGCTGACGTCATCCGCATCGGGCATGACGTCACAGGGGGTTGTTGACTCGCCCGACGGTAATGATTACTGAACTTTTCTTGGTGGTTATTTCGGTGAAGTCACGTGGAAGGGAAATAATGAAATTATAGAAATTATAAAACAATGAAATGCTCACGACGTTTCGATTGCAACACAGGCGATCATCATCAGGTGTGAAAACGACAGCAATAAATTTTGAAAAAAGTGGCGGATTTTTCAATTTTTTTCTAATTTTCTTGCTGTGGTTTTCACACCTGATGATGATTGCTTGTGTTGCAATCGAAACGTCGTGATAATTTTTATTGTTTTATTTTTATTATTTCCCTTCAACGTGACTTTACCGAAAGAACCAAGAATATGAATCCCTGCAGTCACGAAAGCTTTAAATCGAAATTCATTACTAACTACTTACGACTGCTATCGGTATGCCGATAGCATAACAATGAGATGTGGTAGAGCAAATCTGAGATCAGATGTGGAATCAGCACCCTGAAATTAGTCTAAAACAGCTGCAAAAGTCCAGGACAGAAAAAATGTTTTTTTTGTTGACCAGTAGTGTTATTAAACTCGTGCCGATAGCCTCAATAGCATTAGATCCGTCTGTCTAATGGGGCGAAAACACAGCAGTGAACTTGCGACGTTGACATGAGGTTGGTTGACGTTGAGGCGACGTTGACCCAACGTTGCACGTTTACTGGGATAACTCATTCAGAAGTGAGCTGATGTGAAGGCAACTGTCGTTTAAAGTTAAAACAAAATAATCATGAGCGACGTTGTGAAGAATATTACGGAATAAATACATGAGCAGACACTATGCCTCCCTCTCTTATGTGTGTACATCCGCATTACGTAAAGATTGAACAAAAATGCACATCACATCAGCCGTACGACCTTCTGTGAGTATATGGCATAATATAATCAGCATTAATTGTGCAACACAAGCAAACGACTGCAGTTTTGACGTGTATAAAAGTTGCGTTGCTATTATCGATGTATCCCCAGAGAAAACCGACCAATACTTTCCAAAACTTGGATATTTATTATTTGGGTCTTTCGGTAAAGCCACGTAGATATAAATAATAATAAAAATAACAATATCACGACGTTTCAATCGCAACACAAGCAATCGTCATCAGGTGAAAAATATAGCGGGAGAGCTGCTGAGCTGAAATATTGCTATTATATTTATTACTTTTATTAATTGTTCTATCTACGTGGCTTTACCGAAATACCCAAAGAATATGAATTCCTGCAGTCACGAAAGCTTTAAGTCAAGACTTGGATATTAATGAAGAAAAAAAAACTGCGCTAAAAGTATTTGACGTCACATCGCGTGACTTCATCTCGCTGTCCGGTTTTAAACGTTAAGGTCATCACAGTGACTGATACATCCGAGACCAAAACGCATGTCGGATATCGTTGAGGAATCCATGCGTTTGCGTGCTTTTTCTGCATTGCATATTTCAGGAGGTATAACTAGGCAGCGATGGGATGATGTTCGGAAACATCCCAGAGCACACGGAGCAAAAGCCAATCGCTCATACGAGAGGATAACGCTCAATATTGATCCGAACAGATGGGTTTCACGGTCCCACTTGCTGTGCTACCATCTCCCTATTGCCACGAACTTGCATCACCAGCGGGTTTTTTTAGTTAAAAAAAAAATCTCCGTGAATCACCCAACCACCGCTTCCAGAGTGCTGGTTTACAGCAGGCGTGTATCGTCATGCCCATCCAGTCGTAGGATTGTTTACAATCCTACAACATGCACCGTGCAACCCCCAAGTGCATACGCATATTAGTCTACATTATACAGCTGTCCCACGTTGTATACAGAATCATATTTGGGGAAGGAGCAAAACCCTTAGTTGTACCGTACACACTGCTATGCTCATATACCTAAAGCCTCCACCTTCACCAACCCACACTTACCAGCGTGGTGAAGTATGTCCAATAACCCCCCCGTCAACATCAACGGCAGCTGGAGGCGATCATCCAGCAGTAATGTCAGGGTAAACATTTATTCTTCAAATACACGTTGAAACACTATTGACGAATATAATATTAGGTATAAATATACCACACGTGACCAATTCCACCGGTAATTGTAAATACATTAAAATACTATAAATGAGATATAACCCAGTGTGCTTTTAATAAGTACTTTAGCTGTGTTATTTTTTGGGGAAACGGGCAGTTGCTCAGCTAAGGCAACTTAAAATATCCCACGGTGGAATGTTGCTTTCGAATACTTTGATGGGCACGTTGTTTCTCAACAGAAACCTTAACCAGCCACGTGCGTGTGACGCACCGTGTTGTGTTTCAGTGGTGGAAATTCGGTGATTCCATAAGACCCGCGGTCGAACATTAGTGTTAGCGTCATTAAACTTTGTGTAGGGTTTTTTTGTTGTTGTTGTTGTTACAAATGTGTGATAACAAAAAAAATCACGAGTAAAAAAAAACATACCTTCAAAATGTGATCACAAATTGGAGGTAAAACAATGCGTGACCCAAAAAGGTTAATTATTTCAACGATATACTGTAATGTAATGGAAGTGTACAGCCCTTTTGTTAATCCACTGCTGGATGAGGGCTTCCATCAACCCTATGGGGGTCGTGAGGGTTATTTAGACCAGTGCTGGTTAATGAAAAGAGGAAGCGTATACAGGATGTTGAAGCGTAGTGGAACACAGCACAACCAATGTATTTTGCTACTCAGCTACCCTCTGCTGCCCACAATGTAACCCCGTAGCAAATGACTACGACCTGTTATAATAATAATTCCATTTATACAGTATAGCACTTTTCATCAAGAATCGCAAAGCGCTGTACAGGACACAGCAGCAGCAGACACTCAGCATGAAAATAATTATATTATAAATACATTTTAAGTGCAATTTACTATTCTGCAAGGCAGTCGCCAATTTCAAAAACTATCCCAGCTCAATCAATCCTGCTTAGATTTCCCAGACCTAATGAGATTCGGCGTTTTGCTGGTGCTTTGGTCATGAGGATAACGTCATATTAACGCCAGATACAAAAAAGTGTGTAGGAAAAGCGTTTATGTTCTGACAATTCTAAAGTGGAAAATAAAGCATAGCAATTTGACTTTTTTTTTATGTAGTTTCATATCCTCAAAACATAAAAAACAGGACCTATGCCATATTATACGAACTCAAGAGCGCGAGTTATGCTGTGGTGAGTACGTGTTGTTATATTTTATAGGTTTATAGCAAAAAATCAATCGGTAAATATGGTGTACATTTGTTAAGTATTAAAGGACTGCACATCTCCATATGCAGGCTTGTGTAAGCTGAAAATGCTGTTTATATTACAGACTCTGAAACTAAGTTTTTACATAAAGTATTACATATTCGTTCATGTTACCAGGTAAGGCATGCTGAGCTGTATCGCTCTTTTTCAGAAGCCACCTGGCCACAAATGACAGCCCAACAAAGTGGCTTCTCATGTGGAAATGCATAGCAGCCAAATACTATACACGCATGTTTCTAAATGTGAAGGGACATACCGGAGCATGGGGAGAACACGCAAACTCTCAATATTACAGGCGTCGGGGTCGGGATCGAACGCACGATCTCCTGAAAACCAGGCGAGGTATTTAATATCTCGCCACCGTTAGTAGAGCATGAAGGACCTGCGTAGTTTTGTTTTGCCTTTTCTTTTTTTTTGGAACATTGAACGTTTTCCGACTGGATTCCTGCATGCCTGGCTGGCGCGTGGCTAATTTCGCGTGCGTGGTGGTTATACCGCCGCGCACATCTGCGTGGTGACGCCACAGGGTTGAGCTGTGATCGTGCGTGCCGACGTCAAACTCCCTCCACACATGGCGTGGCTCCCCGGGCAAACGTTGTCACATTGTCGTTTAATTTAGAGTACATCGTTAGAAAAAAGTTTTGCTCGCTGGCTAGCTGGCTGGAGGGAGGGAGGGACAGACGGATGGGCACATCCAAAGGGCGTGCGGGCTGCTGGTCTCTTTCAAAAACACTTGGCCAAATTTGTAACGATTTAAGGGCATTTGATTGTATTGATTTGTTTAATTTCTAATGCGGGAAGATGTATATTTGGTTGACGATGATATAGAGTCTCCGTGGTTCACACATACTTATCTACAGGACTGTACAGCATTACACATACAGTATGAGGTTTACATTAAACGGAAGCTCCTGACCTCTAGTTGCCACATGAGGAAATGCAAATCGCTAGCACGTGGCTTTAAAAAATGTATAGATTTAAAATGCCATATTTAAGGGAAATGCAACGAAGACAACACAAATAGTTCAAAAATAAGGCACTCTGGGCCACCCGTGTACGCCCCCAGGTCACTAGCTCCCAGTCATTAACCTCATGCCTGATAGCCAACAATCCCCACGTACTCTTTTGAAAACGTATTTCTTTAGAACTGCTTTTTGTGTCAAATGTGTTTTCCTTCCACTGCACCTTCGATTTGCATGGTTGGCTAAGTACGGTGCGAAAGATGTTCAATATAAACACATGCATTAGTATTCATATGCTTGGTTCATTCGGTAAAGTCACGTAGATAGAAAATAAAATAAAATAAAAATTAAAAATAATAAATTGAAAATAATAAAAGCAAAAAACCCACGACGTTTCGATCGCAACAAAAGCGGTCTTCATCATGCATTATTACAGCACAGGACCATGTCCAACATACAGGACATACATGCAAATCAGACACTGGAATGCAGGCAATGGTTCACCTCATCGGAGATTCAATACATTGTCACGATTCCGCGCCTTGTTTGAATCCAGTATCGATTTTTTTGTATCGCATTTGTTATCTCATCTGTGTGTTGTTTCTGGTTTGCTCTGCCACGTGCAATGTATTTTTTTACTTTATTAGTTTGTTTTGTTTAACCAAGAGGCAAGATAGTCTTATTTGCAATTGACCCGGGTCACCAAAATGGGAAAAAACTACTCCGACTACCAATAAATAGTTATTATGAGTTTATGAAAATTAAAATAAATACCTTCAGAACCAACATGTTTACGAGCTGTGTTGGTGACTGCACGTTGCATACATCACGCCAAACCAGGATTCTTTAAAAAAGTTGTCTGAATGTCAAATGCTCCTCCCAACCAAACTAAAGCAACCTTTATAAGTATCCTCAGAGTATTAGTAGAAGTGTAGCAAGCTCTTCTACATGGCTCGATTGTGGTCGTTCACGCGTTTAATGTTAGGGGCCGTCCATAAATGACGCCACGCGATTTTGGACGATTTTTGACCCCCCCCCTACCCCATCGTCACACGGCGTCACAAACGGCTGACCCCCCCCCCCCCCCCCTGGGTGCGTGACGTCATTTATGGACGGCCCCTTAAGTGCCAAGGCTAAGAAGTGTCTCCGTTACCACTCACCTACAGTATAAAGCCTCACTGAGCCTCAAAACTATTTTTCAAGAGAGTCCTGCATTTAGATGTTTCGCCAATTCTATGAATGAATGTTTGGTGTATAGGAGGAAAGCGTGGTAACCAGGTAAATACGTTGTATGGGAGGACAGTACTGCACAAATAGCTTCAGGAATCCATTGCCATACTGCCATCTACTGGACCACCTCTCAGCCCAAACTTACAACACCTTAAATTCCCAGGTGGTCTTCATTCCAAGTACTTACATATTTAGTATGAAGCCACATGTTAAGGTGTGAGTCCTATTTGGCAGCCTAATGGTGGTCAGTACATCGCTGAACGCATTTATGGAGTTGACAGTCGTATTACTTGACTTCAAGCTTTCGTGACTGCATGACTTCATATTCTTGGGTCTTTCGGTAAAGTCACGTAGATAGTTTCAAAGAAAAGAACAAAAATAACAAAAACTATGACATTTCAATCGCAACACAAGCAATCGTCATCGGGACAAAAAAGAGCAGGAAAGCTGCTGACGTAGGCTGTTTGAAAGGTTTGAAATGGGTGTAGCCCAAGGGTCATAAACGGAGTGGGCTGGGCTAGTGATGTTAAAGTGAGAAATTTGCATGTCAATGTAAGATCGGAGAGCTACCTCCACGACGAGAAGGCGCGGAGGTGGCCATTGTATTGTGAGAGATTAGCATGTCAATGTAAGATCGCATGCGGAGGTGGCCATTGTATTGTGAGAGATTAGCATGTCAATGTAAGATCGCATGCGGAGGTTGCCATTGTATTGTGAGAGATTGGCATGTCAATGTAAGATCGCATGCGGAGGTTGCCATTTTATTGTGAGAGATTAGCATGTCAATGTAAGATCGCATGCGGAGGTGGCCATTGTATTGTGAGAGATTAGCATGTCAATGTAACATCGCATGAGGAGGTGGCCATTGTATTGTGAGAGATTAGCATGTCAATGTAAGATCGCATGCGGAGGTGGCCATTGTATTGTGAGAGATTAGCATGTCAATGTAAGATCGCATGCGGAGGTTGCCATTGTATTGTGAGAGATTAGCATGTCAATGTAACATCGCATGCGGAGGTGGCCATTGTATTGTGAGAGATTAGCATGTCAATGTAACATCGCATGAGGAGGTGGCCATTGTATTGTGAGAGATTTCACCTGCTAATGTGATATCAGAGATTATCATGTCAATGTAAGATCACAGAGCCACCACCACATTGAGGACACGAGCGACGGTAGCTGTGTTAGTGTGAGACATTTAACCTGTTAACGTAAAACCAATGAGTCGAAAATAACAACTCACATCGGGAGGTAGGATGGAAACATCACAGCCAGTTATGACTTAAACTGGTTAATAACGCCCTTCCAATGATTGCTCAGTTTGTACCCATCTTCTCGGTTGAAATTGTGTCTGTGTCTATATATATGGATGGCTTCATGAACAAATCTTTGTTGATAGCCATTGGGCTTGCAAAGTACATTCGTCTTAGAGAAATCAATTTCGTGTGAGCCCACCGCATTAAAGCAATGTTCAGCCACGGCCGAGGTATTGGTCCTACCGTGTTTCAGATCTGCCTTATGTTCACGAACACGGTCCGAGACATGTCGCTTAGTTTCCCCGAAACATGTCGCTTAGGACCAATACCTCGGCCGTGGCTGATCATTGTTTTAATGCGGTGGGCTCACACGGAATCTATATCTTTGAACCTATCTACGTGACTTTACCGAAAGACCCAAGAATATATAGTCGTATTACTGCATACTCTTTGGTTCTTTCGGTAAAGTCACGTAGGTAGAAATAAAATACGCTGTCTTCCCGACAGACCTGTTCTTCACCTGAGGACGGCTGCTTGCGTTGTGGCCGAGACGTCGTGAGAATTATTTTATTATGTTTTATTTTATTATTTTATTATTTCCCTTCTACGTGACTTTCCCGAAAGAACCAAGAAGATGAATCCCTGCAGTCACGAAAGCTTTAAATCGAAAAAAATTAAATAAAACAAATCACGACGTTTCGATCGCAACACAAGTAATCTTCATCAGGTTGAACAACCACAGCAAGAAAATGCTGTAGTAGGCGAGAGAGCTGCCGTGGCAAGAGGTTATATAGGTAAGAAAGGGGGGAGGCAAGGGGGGAGAGAGGGGGGGACTGCGTGAGCGCTTGGGGAAGAGGACGTGAGGCTGGGGGGGGGGGGAAGTGGGCGGGGCTAGAAGTGGGAAGCTGAGTGTGGGACAAGGGGGGGGGAAATACAAATGTACTATTACTGCAGTTTCCTATTCATTTTTTCTGGACTGTACCTAGAGTTCACCATCTGTATGAATGTGACATTATTTAATGTATTTTCAACTATTGCTTCTTTAAAAATAAACATTACACATGTACGTTTTTAAACGCTGAAGATTCTGAAAGTGTTTACGTATTCTAAAAGTTCATCCATTCACATGACAGAAGCACTTCTCCCACACGACAATGACAGACCACAAATGGCTCCAAGAATATCAGAGGCCATTACACAGGAAAGGAGGACCTTGCTGTCACAACTACTGTACAGGGTGGTCCAGATGTCTTGTCACCCCCATTTAATTCTCTAAAACTTAATATAATTGTTAGAGTAAGGTTCATTTATAATCAGAAAGGAATATGCAAAGGGGTCACTTAATTTGGGAGGTCACAAGACATTTGGACCGCCCCTGTACAACCCAGATTTTTGACATGCACGTTCTCATCAGCGTGGGCATTTGAAGGACAACTTTAAATGACATGAAAAAAATGGCACTGCCTGTACATCATGCTGTCAAAAGCTGTAAACAGCATGCTGTAAACAAATGGCACCGCTAATAAAAAAAATGGAAACTTTTATATAATGCAGAATTTCCACTTTCGTGCAAAGATGAATGCTTGATTTATTGGCACGGTTTCTTGTACGATGCATTTTTGTTCATCACTTTAATGCAAAAAAAATACATTATGCCGCGCTACCAACAGAGGGCAATATTAGCTCAGTCTATTTTGTCACGGCGTTACAGTTGGAAATTGGACTTGAATCACTCGATTGAGAGAAGTTCGTTATTGTTTACAGCTTTGCTCGAAAAAAAAAGTTGCAATATTTACTGGTAGGGTTGATGCCTGAACCCATTAACAGAATATGGTAAGCACAAGATTGGTTTGAGCTTGTGAAATATTACCACTGTAAACCAAGCTCCCCTGTATGATACACACAAAACATGGGGGCCAGAGAGTTTTTTAAATTTTCCATTTGTGCATGAAGTATCTGTACCTCTACCACGGCTTGTGCGGATGCGGTTTAGTGTTGCCTTTAACTCTCACGAAAGAACGCAACCAGGGATAGTCATCGTCAAGTCTTTCGAGGGGTGTTTGTTAATTATCGTGAACTCCCCATTCGGCGTTACATGCATCTTCAGGGTTGAAGTTACATTAAGTCCAAAAGTGATTAGCGCGACTTCAAGGCGTGGTTAAGGGACGTTTTTGGGATACTGGTGGGTGGGGAGATTTACGTTTTCCACGATTCGCTGAACTTCACCGAATAATTGATAACGGTGCGTTGGAGAATGTTTAGATTCATCCTCTTGGTTCTTTCGGTAAAGTTACGTAGAATGGAAATAATAAAATAATCCAAATAAAACATAATAAAATAATTCTCACGACGTTTCGGCCACAACGCAAGCAGCCGTCCTCAGGTGGAGAGCAGGTCTGTCGAGAAGACAGTCTGAAATTCAGTCTGAAATTCTGTCTTCTCGACAGACCTGCTCTCCACCTGAGGACGTCTGCTTGCGTTGTGGCCGAAACGTCGTGAGAATTATTTGATAATGTTTTATTTTTATTATTTTATTATTTCCATTCTACGTGACTTTACCGAAAGAACCAAGAAGATGAATTCCTGCAGTCACGAAAGCTTTAAATCGAAATTTAATGCTTAGATTGTGGACAGTTCTGTACTAATATTTCAATGCTATTCACCGCCCATTCCCAGACACTTGGGGAGTGATACTGTAGAGTCCCAGAGCCTAAGATAAGCACAGGTATTAATAGTTTTAGTTTAAAACATAAGTCTTCAAAACCACTCTTGCTAAGCTGTAGCTAGTGTAATATGCAAAAAAACACAATGCAGGCACACAGTCATTTGGACGTTTAAGGCACAACAATTAAGGATAACCAGGTATTATTTGTGGCAAGAGCTGTTCATGGCTGAGTTCTGTGAAATATCTTTTATTTTATACATACAAAGGATGTTCCAAGGTCAATTACGTGCTTCTCTACTCCTAAATATCGATTTAAAGCTTTCGTGACTGCAGGGATTCATATTCTTGGTTCTTTCGGTAAAGTCACGTAGAAGGGAAATAATCAAATGAATAAAATAAAACATAATAAAGTTCTCACGACGTTTCGGCCACAACGCAAGCAGCCGTCCTCAGGTGAATAAACAGAGCTGCTGTCTTTCCGACAGCTCTGTTGAAAATCTTGCATTAGCTAAAAAGTAGCGGCATTATAAAGCATCGATAAATAGATTAATGTTGTTTCTTAAGCTCACAATATATATTGAATCAAGTGTGTAAAACTTAATGTTGTACAAAATATGCATACAATGTTCTAGTCCTACATTTCGGCTAATGGAGCAAACTAATCAGGACGAAGAACAAATAACAAAAATATATAAATGAGATGGTAATACAATTAAAACGAGATATATTCTTGAATCGGACCCTGGCCAGGAATCATAACCAAATAGCTAAGGTATAGTCCTATCTAAGCTCCAGTCCTATCTTACAGCAAACTAATTAGGACCATGAAAAAAAAGAAAAATACAAATTATATGGTAAATTTTTTTTATGTATTCGGGCAATCATAACCAAATAGGTAAGCTATAGTACTATTTAAGCTATAATCCTATCTTCCAGCATTGGATGCAAGGCCGTAGCCATGGAGTCAACATTGGGGGGACTAAATCTCTGAGGGGGTCTGGGGGTCCCCCCCAGAAAAAAAATCTAAATTTGAAAACGAATTTTCTGCCATTTCATGCCTAAAATATAAAAAACAATCACTAACACGTAGGATGGACTTTTTATTTATTTTTTACAATAATGTCTAATTACATTGCTCAGTTTTTTCTTTTTTCCTTTCTTGTTTCATTGTATGTAATGGCAGAGATTAGGGATTAATAAAGTACAACCATAACCACAATCATATAAACAGAAATCTATTTTATAGCAATATATTGGGGGGCTACATTTTGAGCATATTTGAATATTGGGTGGGATGTGTGTCCCCCAATATATATATCATAATTGCGGCCTTAATTGGATGTGGAATTAACTCGAGTCGTATTAACATTAATGGACTCGGTTTGTCGAGAAAAAAACAACTTGGTAGCTGACTCCGCCTCTAAATTTTACACAGCCTATATATCTATGCTACTTGAAGGCCGTGACATTTACTGCGTTTTAAGGCAACATCTAATGGGGTTTTTATTCGAAGAGTGTAAATACCCCTGTGTTGTACATGGCAGAATTTGGAATAACCCAGCTTAATACAAATTCTTCGTGATGAATACCCGCCAACGTAAAGGAAAATGTAATAAGCAAAGAGTTCACATCACTGATATACTTCTGCTAAATAAATACAGGACCCTAAGCAAATTTACAGTCATAAGGAGAGTTTTGAAATGTCCAACCACTGCAGCAATCTATATATGTGTAATCCGTTATTACCAAACACCAACTGGTCAGGAAACCCACAGCATTGGTAATGATTGCACCAGAAGTGGACACAGAAGGGATGTCCTCACATTGTCTTACAAAATACAGATGTCTACTGTGTGTGTCAAAGCAGTCGATGACACGCATTTTCTCAGTTGTGTAGATGCCATGCATGATGTATATGTGCAGCCCTTTGGTCAATCCACTGCTGAGGGCCGTCCCACTCTGTGCAGATCACCACGATAATCAGTGGGCGTTTGTGAAGGCGGGGAGCATAGAAGTACAGTACAGTAATTGATTTTTGCTACACTGCCATTGTACTACCCAACGCAGTACTGTGACATCCTGTGTATGTATGGAGGTCGCCAACCCAAGCACTCTCCACGTTTAAACCCTGAGTAGCCTCCGGGGATCTGACGAGATCCAGGTGCATTCCGGGTGATTTTGGTCACAGGCACGCTCATGATGCAAGCATCGAGTCACGTGTGTACGACTTAATAACAGCATATCCAATTTACACGCAATTATATCAAATTGTTACATTTTGCCTAACGAAACAGAAAAAAATAACAAAACAATACATCGGATATGGGGGCGAGAGTGAATATTTACAAACTTGCAAAATGCCACCTGTAAGCACAAGCATGCTTCCACATTGAACCTAAGAAAACATCACACAATATCGATCACGTGTCGAAATCGTCCAGTTGAATATTGCTGCCCGAAGTCAAGGTGGTTGTCACCTAACCTGTAGGGTTAGGAGTGCAGTTGAGGTGGTCATCATATCTTCGATATGTACTGTTACCAGTACAGCACGATGACTGTTGATTGACCATATCATGGCCAAGTCGGTGCAATTGTATAAGGTTAATCATGTTTAATGATACATTCAAGCCAATAAACCAGATATGCCAACAAGAGAGAACAAACGAGAAGCAATGCAAATCAGATAGTCAAAATGTACCTCTGGATGCGTTACCTATGACTAAATCACCAATAATGCGCCCATTCTTTTTAGATTTCAGAAGGTAAGCAGGCGTGGGCCTGGATATGTATGCATGTTGCACTTCTTTATCACCGTGTGAAGCCAATCGTGCTAATTGGAGGTGCGGAGGAAGGACAACAAACTAAACACGAAAAGCAGTTCTGAATAAATGAGTTTTAAATCTAGATGATTTAAAAGTGCATAGCTCCAGTGGCTTCCTAATATCGGAAGGAAGAGCGTTCCAGACGGCCGCAGAAGCGCATCTGTAAGCGCGCGATGCAGTGACCGTCTTTGCTCGATGGCTTGCCAAGAGCCGCTGGGTCGTGCTTGGATGAGCGACCACCATGCACAAAACAGGTGTGTTTAGGTTGCTGCAGGGGTCACGTAAACAGTACACAAAAATGCATTGTTGTACTCTACTATGCTCCAGCGTGTCTATGCCCCGCCCCCCGTTCACCGACCCACGTGACCAGTTTGGTGCAGTTTGGTCAAATAACTCCCACAACCGGCTCGGCATGGATTGACAAAAGGACTTTACTCATGCACATGTGTATTTTAGCCTTGGCCAATGTATGTGTGTGTATTGAACTTCTTTCGCACCGTACGTAGCCAACCGTGACTACAATACACCAGAGCGGGAAATTTATGGGTTTTATTTTGTAATAGATTAAAGAAACAGTGATTTGGACATGCGAGGAATGAGAAGAGAAAGTGTATGGCTGTAGCAGTGTGTGTGTGTGGGTTGGAAAACACTAGCAGTATTAACAAACTCTGGTTCTGGGAAGTTGGTCCAGATGTGTGTTTCTTTGTCCTGCACAAGGCTAAAGTCAGGCAGAAACTCACTGAAACTCAGTTCCTCAGTTCTGAATACAGAAGCAGATGCTGCCAACTTAATTTTAGCACAATGCTCACTGCATATGTCTGTACTCGATTACATATGCGTGTGTAAGAATGTGCGGTGCGTATGCCACGTGCGTGCACACAATCTTATCTTATAATAGATTTAGATAGCGCCTTAATCCAAGGCGCTTTACAACAATTATACAATTGTACATAAGATGATATTGGTTGACAAATAATGGTGTTGTTTTAAAAATGGTGGTGTAGCTACGGTGACAGCTCGAGAACAGGTGGGTGTGCCCAAACATATTTACACCAGCCCACAGGGGATTATTGTGTCCGTCCGTCGTGCAGGGAGGGGCTGGGTGGGGAGGGGCTGGGTGGGGAGAGTGGGGCTGGGTGGGGGGTGGGAGGGGTGGGGCTGGGTGGGGAGGGGCTGGTCACCCCGTGGTGCCCTTATAAAACTCAACGTTTAACCTACTCACGCCGGCTCACAGTCGGGAATATTTGCGGAATACACCACGCCGCCGTTGACCCTGGCCATTGACCGAGCAACCCAACGTTCCTACCAGCTCCCTCCGCAGGAGGGATGTGTTTACATCACAGGACCATGAGAGGCGGTGCCTTGGGAAGGCCCTCTTCCATTGAACATGGCTGATGGTGATGATTAAAACGGTAATAGGTACTGTATGGAAATTAGTCAAGTTTGCTGTCCTACATATCTAACCTTGTACAGGCCCCCTCTCTATAAAGATTTTAATGTTGTACAGGATGTATATCAGTGCATATCATTATCATTATCAGAGTTGTTTGTTTTTGTTTGCATTTTGACTGCTTGTGTTGTGGTTATTGCAAACATGACCCCTTGTATAAAGGCGTCAGTTTTTGTACCAGATAAAAGGGTAAAAACAAATTACTATAGGATGTATATCATCAGTAATTTATATCCAAGGTGGTAAGGTGAATGGTTTGCATCTGTAGAACCAACACGAGTATTTAAGGAACGTAATTATACCAACTATAGCTGAATTGCAAATGAAATGTTCATACAGGTATCCATCGGTTTACCAACGTTCAGTTTACGAAGTTACGCGTTCACGCAGTTGGCAAATTATGGACACTTTTCGACTAACAATATCGAATTTCCGCCTTATCGAAATTTCCCACGGCGTGCGCCGTGAGATCAAACAAGGTTGCGTCATCCCTCAGTGACAGTGTCACGGTATCCCGACAGTGCAACACTCACGCCTCCGCAACACCTTCCCAGGCATTCCAATATTCAGTAGATCTTTTGGTGAGTTCCCCTTAAAAGGGAAATGTTGTCAAATTAATTGTTATTCATGCGTTTTAATATTTATACTCTTTATTTATTTTTACTGTGAAACGTGATATAGGTGCATATTTGTAGATTTGGAATGGAGTTGTAATGACTGTCCAAAACACATCCATCATTTGTAGTATTAAATTAATGGGAAAAGACATTCCGATTTAAAACATTTCGTTACACCCGTGTTTTTTGAAGAACGAATCCCTTTCGTAAAGCGAGGGATACCTGTAAAACAGAAGAGTTGAAACCCTAATTTGCAAAACATCTTGAACTGAAGATTAAAAGTATGCCTCATGTCCTGAAATAAGATAAATTTTTGTAGCCTAATGCTCAATTGAGCTGTAAGAGTCAAATGTTCTACAATTCATGTTTGAGCAGCAGCTATTCAGTACTTAACGTTATATTTTATCATGCTGTGGTGGCAATTGTAAAAAAAAAATTACATTTGGAAATTACATCATGGGACCTCCTTTTGCAGTACCAAAATATGAGAATAGGTTTTTTCCCCTTTTTTCTTTCAACAAAAAAACACATTTTACAATGAATCATGTCTGCATTAACCACAATACTTGTGGTCAGAATGCAAACAAAAAACATACTCTGATAATATATACATTGTCTTTGAAACTGATTGGTCCACACCAGAGACAGCTTTATTTTGAGCCTCGTCTCAAAAAGTGTTAGACCAGAGGACGCCAAAAGGCGTACAGCACAAAGACAATGCACTATCAGATTAATGAGAGCTCGGGGTGAGCATCTACATCATGGGACATCCTTTGCCAGTACCAAAATATGAGAATAGGTTTTTTTTTACCCTTTTATCTGACAAAAATAAAACTACCTGGCAACTGACCACAAGTATTGTGGTTAATTCAGACATGATTGCTTGTAAAGGTGTTTTTTGTTGCCAGAAAAAAGGGGAAAACCTATTCTCATATTTGGAAATTAACCTAAACATATCATAAATGAGAATGAAAGTGAAATGTTTTAAATTAATTAAGCTGTAAGAGGAATACTGTTGAAACCTACATAAAAGAGAGTGTATACACTTGACATGTTTTACTATCTAGTACAATACACAGTGATTACACAGCCAAAAATTAATGTTTATGACAGGGGGAAATGTTCAGCTATTGTGAATGCGTGCCGGTTTCTAACGCATGTGTTACTTGATTTTTGCTTTTCTACCAACCTCTCCTCCCCTTATTGTCTTATCTGTGAGGATATGCATCAAATTTGCCTTGCGCATCTGGTCAACATACAGATTCTGCATGAATGCAAATGAATATGCCGTGGAAATTTCCCATCCAAATATAGGCCACTTCCTCCTTCCTCCCTGTTGCACCCCCTCGGCTGACCTTACTGCCGACTTCAGCTGCTTGCTGTACAGCTTTCGTTTCAAAAGGTTTGCTATGTTTAGATTGCATTGCTGCTGACAAACACCACAAACTAAACTCAATTTTCCGTATTGAAACACTACGGTCACATTATGCTAACTACGCAATTGTTATTAACAAAAATCAGAGGCAGCTGTACGATCATAGTAATAATACATTGGATAGCCGATTTGTTAGAAACGTTGTTTTTTTCCCCCAGCAGTGTGTGAAGATTTTTGTGCATACATATGAAAAACAAAAGGCGTCACAACTTCCGTGTAACATTCTCGCTGAAGGATTGTGTTTGTGCCCTTGAACCCAACGGATCCCTTTCCAAAGAAATGCAAAATCAACGTTACGCATTTTTTTGTGCAGCATTATTTATTAGACCTCCAGATTTTTTTCGTCAAAAATTGTGTCAAGGGGAGAAGTTATAATCTATGAAGTACATTAATATGCAGAAACAGTATACCATAATTTGCAATTCATGAACGCAAGTATATATGTTTTATTAGTTCCCTTATGTTAGGCTTTCGTTATGCTCACTTTTAAGAGTGTTTTTTACATATCGTTTAAAATTGTAACATTATGGAGATATTCCATTCACGTCTCGTCAAGTTACAAAACTAGGCCAAAATACTCTCTGGAAGAGCTCTCTAGCGCTCCGTGGACTGGAGACCCTTCTGCCAGCAGTGCATGTAAGAACGCAATTGCAGGGGCTACACCTTTACCCTTTAATATTAAACTTTTTTTTACCAGAACTTTGTTAAAACGTAACCAGTCAATTCTTAAAGATTAGTTATTTGTCCAAGCAATCAATCATCCACAAACGTCTCTCCAGGTAAGCCACATCTCATTCTGGCTTCGTTCAATGTATGGACTCGGCACTGTGATATTACCTACAGTATTCTGCTTTACCTAATGACCTCTATGTGATAATCATGCATGTTCATCTGTATGCAGTCTTGTTTGTTTCCATTATGTCATATTTTACATATAGTGGAGGGGTTTTCTGAGCATATTCTTCCTTTGTTACTCTGCCCCTCTATTTCCATGTTCTGCTACTGCCTGTGAACTGGACGAAAGCAAACATTCCAGTTCGGCTAGATTGCTCGAACATCTGATGGCCAGGAAGCAGGAAACCCATTGCTTCTGCAACAGTGGTGACGTCAATTGATGCTCTGTGACTTCCGTGACCTGCACAGCACTCTTGACAAGAAACCCCAAGGCCGAGGCAAAGGGTGATCTGGAAGTAAACACGAAATGTAAAATGCATGTAATTGTACGTTGTTGTTAGTGCTGAAACTCATGAAATAAATTAATGGGTTGCAAAGAGTAGTGTTTTTTTTATACAGAATTGTATCTGATATTAATCCCCCATGAATGTGAGGGATCAGTATCACGGATATCATTATCCACGGGGTTATCCGTGCCTTCACCCTACTTATCCGCCAGAAAACCACGCAGATAACCCGCGGTTCATTTTTAATGTGACTCTTCTTATTCGCGCAAAAAAATTGTGAATAGTAAACCGATGAGCAAAGCTTGATGACAAAATGCGCAAATAATTGCCGATAATAAGAATAGGATCACGGATAATATATTGTTTTGCGGACCCAACAGCTGCCGCGCATAATAGGAGTCACTGGTAATAGGGTCAACGTATAAACGTTCTGTTGTAGTCTCTTAATCAGCAGCAATATTAATACGGCCAATATTACCAATATTAATGCCCCCTCCACAAGCGTAAGCAATTCACTGCGGTGCACAACAAAGGAGGGCTTCACTGACCACGTCAATTACATTCATTTATGTGCTTAAAACGTGGTCTGAGCGTCACGTGTGAAAAATAGCAAATTGCGAAAATTGTACGTCAATTGTATGCGAATGCATTTTCATGAATAGGTTACCCAAAACGAGAATAGGGTATTCAATTGCTGCTATAGTCGGTTTACAGTTGTACTATAGGAGTGTCGCATATTGATGACGAATGTGGAATTGTGGGTGTTTTAAATGTAAACATTCTTCACCGTCTGCAGTTTGAAAAGGGGATCTGCAAATGATAAGCGGGAGTTGTAAGAAAAAAAGTACAGTATAATGTAATAAAAACATGTAGATTATTCTTCTTGGTTCTTTCGGTAAAGTCACGTAGAAGGGAAGTAATAAAATAATAAAAATAAAACAAACTATTTTATTTTAGTATGTTTTATTTTTATTATATTAGTATTTCCCTTCTACGTGACTTTACCAAAAGAACCAAGAAGATGAATCCCTGCAGTCACGAAAGCTTTAAATCATGTAGATTAAGTTTTATAAAAGGGCAGGTCGAGATATTGACAGAGTGATAAGCGTTTCTAAAGTGATGAGACCAAGCAGGCTGTTTTAACAGAGGTGATACGGCCAGGCATGCGAGCTGCTCACAGCTTAAAGAGAGAACATTGCACGGAAAGATGGGTGCTGTAAACAGTCCCAATCATTCACATTCGTAACCAGCCTGACTTGCACTGTGTACCCCGTTGCACAGTTGAATATTCATCAAAAGCACAACAGATACGATGCGCTGGTTGTACACAACAAATCATATCACAAACAACCGCACAGTATTGAGGAACTCTGCAAAACGAAAGAAGTAACTTGTGGCGTGTTGCTGTGTGTGGAACTTCAGGAGCAACAAAAAGTGAAATGTGAGGTAAACTAAAACTGTTTAAGCTATTTTTACTTTAGCAGGTAAGGCACATTGAGCTATATAGCTATTTTTTTAGAAGCGACCTCGCCACAAATGATAGCTTAACGAAGTAGCTTATCACGTGGACATTCATAGCAGTAAAATACTCGAAACGCCTGATGTTGATTCTAAATGTGGAGGGAACCCCCGGATGACCCAGGAGAAAAATCCACGCGACCACAGAGAGAGAGAGACACGCAAACTCTAAATATACAACAGGCGTCAGAGTCTGGATGGAACTCACGACCTCCTGTATACGAGGCGAGGTAGTTACCATCTCGCCACCGAGGTTGGGACATGGATGCATGGATGGCAAAGGGCGGAGTGCAAGTGAGGAGCTACAACAGGATATAATGAATCATTCCATTTCTGTCGCGAATTCATGATGTGCTATTCCAGGCGCAGTCCACGCCACCGCTCCCCGCACGCCTTCGTTGAGCTGGCCAGGTCACCCTCCCTCCTCCAGCCCCAGCCTCATCTTTCGCTTTCGCTCAGGCTCGCCGCTGACAATTGTGGCGAGGGAGCGCTTTGGTCGGAATGCCGAGAGGGGAGGGTGGTGGTGTTTGTCGTTCACGTGGGCTTGAAGGAGCCGGTTTTGTTGCAACGGTGAGCGGGCTCACGAACCCGGTGACCCAGGCTCGATACCCGCTCGTGGCCACCAACTTGGTAGTGGCCCGATTTGTCTGAACCGGCCATGGGGGCCCTCCCTTGGGTCGACTCAGTCTCAAATGAGTACCCGGTGCGGTGGTCTAAATATCACCACTGGGGGAGACAAAGGCGGCCGGGCGTGGTGTTGACCGACTCGCCCGCTCTTGTGCCGTGCCGGCCATCATAGGTGGCTTGCCCCAACAGTCTATTAGGGGCCATCCATTTAGTCGGCACGCAAAAATCTGACAAAACTTGACCCCTTCCCCTCCTCTCTGTACCTGCGTACGTACGCCTGACGCACCCCCCCCCCAGAATCCTATATAACGGCCTGTATTTAATCCACGCAGAAACGATCAAGGATTAAGCCTATGAACGTGTTTAAGCAAACAGATAGTCCACCGCCGGACTATCTAACTAATTCGAAGGCCAATGTAGACAAATTATTATCGATGCTTCACCCACCCCCCCCGTGTCCTATGTATACATTGTCAGTAGACACCCCCCCCATACGCAAGCGTACGCATTTGGGTTAACCCCCTTATAGGTCGATATTTGTATTTGTCTATCTGGTAAAGGATAGGGGTGGGAAGAACTCTCCTGTTTGAGTGAAGGGGAGATTTGGGCTGTGAGATTATAATGGTGGGTGCGTCCCCAGCTGCTCAAGGAACGGACGTGGTGGTATTCAAGCGAACATTATTTTGGAAATACCCGTTCAACGGCAAAATAGGCTGCGAGTCGAGACGATACATCAAAGAAACTGCAGGCCACGACCTTCCCCAACCTCCAGTGGCTCACGCGTCACAACACCCCTTGTGACCCTTCTGCTTTCTGCGCACGTTTGCCAATGGTTACGGTCACAATGCAAAAAATGGAAGCGCACGTGGCACCCACGTGGAATTTATGGGACCCGTGGGCGGCGTGGTGATGAATTTTGGTCAAATAAAACGTCCACGACCCGTAACGGCGTGGAGAGGCCGCCTGTCATCCCGCATACATACGTAGTACATAATCATTTGTAATAACAAACAAAAAGTCTGTCCACAAAGTATCATGGGAGAAACCATACCTGCCAACATGTACGGTTTAACCTCGTATTCATGGACGGGGAAAATGAGTTGTCAGGTCCGTACGGCGTACAGCCGTTTTAATATAGGCAACAACAAAAAATAGTCTATTTGTTTGTGTTTCTCCCTTGTGATGGGACTTTGTAGGATGAACGTTGATATTTATAAGGACACGGGGTGACCAATAAGGTCTGAATTGGTCTGTAAACCCACAACCCTTTCCATGTATTGTTGGTGTTAGTGCTTAACAGTCATTGCGACTGGATTAAACTGAAACATTCTCTTCAAAAGACAGTGAAATTTCCAGTTAAGGTGTTTTATTTAACTAAACACGACTTTCTTTTGGGATCACCATCATCAGTTACTTCACTCAGGTGGTCATGAGGATATCATTGATGCTTTCGCAATCGGCTCCGCAATTCTTGCGATCTCTTGCAAATCCGAAGGTCATACAATTGCAGCTTCCTCGTCTATGTAATTAGTGGTTTGTGTACCTCAACCTTTGTTAAGGCACAAGCTTTGAAATGAGGCATTTTTTAAAAGAGACAGGGCTTTATCAGATTGTAAACTAATTAGAGTTTGGTCAAATAATAATACAGCCATGTCCTTTATTTACCCAGAAGTCTAATCAAGTTGCAAGATGATTTTCTGTAACTCTGCAAAGAGGATGTTTGGCAAACTCCTATTAAGTGTTTGGTATGTGGGACGATCTTACGTGGAGAAAACAAACGTACGAGGAGTAAACACTCAGATTCAAACGTCCATTACCGTTCTACAATCTCCTGGTCACTTGGCAGCATCAATCAGAATGGGTAAAGGGAAGAAAGGCTAGTGGAGATGGGTGGAGAGGATTAAGTTAAAGATTAGCTAATGCACTGCAATATGTGTCCTTTGTCATTAAAAGCAGTAACTTCGTGTGGTAAATGTGTACCCTGCGTCAGTCAATCCACTGCTGGCTGAGGGCCTATCCACACTCAGCAGGCCTTGGGAGTTATTTCACTAAACTCCTCCATGCTGGTCAGTGCGGGTTGGTGAATACAGGGTGCATATACGTTGGAGCATGAGTACTGGACAACACAGTCCTCCACTGTCCACCAAGCCAGCCCTGCAGTCTATTAGTCTATAAACCCTTCTGTGAATGGGCATCACGATCCACGGTCCAGGCTCATCCCTGCTTAAGCTTTCAAGATCTGTCGAGATAGGGTGGAATCTGGCAGTAACACGTTAATTAGCACGGCCGACTACGTACGGTGCGAAAGAGATTCAACATACATACATATGTAGTGTCAACGATTTATAGTCTATGGAAACTGTATGCTTGGGTGCAGATAAAAATGCGGCAGGTATTACACTGCCCGCTCACCCTCTGCTGAGAGAAGGGCCTCCACTAGGTGGAGCTTTTGAGTGATTGAGAGTGGCTGTAGAGGTGATCTTGGCCTGCTTTTCCACGCTGATCAGACGTCTCAAAAGACGAGTTAGGTTCAAGTACCCACACTTTGCCAACTGTGCGCACCAATATTATCGTGATAGTCTAGAGAATAAACCACCACGGTGAAGGCAGAGACAAGGGTGGAAACAAAATAACGCAAGAGAAACTGGAGCTTTCGTCAACAAGAATGGGTGAAGGGAGGGAGGGGGGTTAGGGCTGCAGGGGACATGAACGCAAGAGAAACTAGATTCCTGATGATTTGCTCAACACGACAGCGTGGACGTGGTGGGGGGGGGGGTGCAATGGGCGAGACAGCAATCACGTGCAGTGTGTACCGCCAATGGAGCACGCGTTCCGCATTGTTTCTGGCGTAAAGTGGTGGGGAGGAGGAGGGTGGTGGTGGTGGTTGGTTCAGTGGATGGAGGGAGGCTGGGTTGGGGGTGGGCACTGGGCTGGTGCTGATAGAGGCTGGGAGGGTGCGGGGATTGTTAGGGTAGGAGGGCGAGGGATTGAGGTAGTAGAGGAGGGAGGGTGTTGAGGTTTGGAGGGCGGGTGGGTTGCTATTTGGAGGTGTAGGTGGATGGAAGGGTGGGGGGTAGAAGGGTGAGGAAAGGCGGATAGATGGAGGGCAAGGGATTGGTGGTACGGATGGTGATGGGATTGGGGTGAGTAGAGGAGGGTGGGTGATAGAGCTGGGAGGTGGGAGGCTGATAGAGGATGGAGGGAGGAGAGAGTTGGGGGTAGAAATTGTTTGGAAAGGTGGGGGGGTCATTGGGGAGGGTGGGGGTCCATGGGGAGGGTGGGGGTCATTGGGGAGGGTGGGGGTCCATGGGGAGGGTGGGGGTCATTGGGGAGGGTGGGGGTCCATGGGGAGGGTGGGGGTCATTGGGGAGGGTGGGGTCCATGGGGAGGGTGGGGGTCATTGGGGAGGAGGGTGGGGTAGTGGCAGTGGGAAGATGGTGTTTGGGTGGGGAGGTGGTTTCGGTTTGGGTGGGGAGGGTGGGGGTTTGGGGAGGGTCGAAAGGGGAGGGCGGAGGGGGATGGAGGGGAGGGTGGAAGGGGGATGAGGGGAGGGTGGAAGGGGGATGGAGGGGATGGTGGAGGGGGGGGGTGGAAGGGGGATGGAGGGGAGGGTGGAGGGGGATGGAGTGGAGGGTGGAAGGGGGATAGAGGGGAGGGTGGAAGGGGGATGGAGGGGAGGGTGGAGGGGGATGGAGGGGAGGGTGGAGGGGTTGGAGGGGAGGAGGGGGATGGAGGGGAGGGTGGAGATGGAGGGGAGGGTGGAAGGGGGATGGAGGGGAGGGTGGAAGGGGGATGGAGGGGAGGGTGGAGGGGGAGGAGGGTGGTTCCCACTGATAAGCAAAACGCAGCGCTACGCACACTCGGGGTGGAGTTTGCGCGCGTCCATCCATCGACAGTCGTCGTCTCCTTCGCTCTCCTCTCGCGTCAAAGTCCCGGCTGGGCAGGTAAGAAGACGTGTGGGGCTCAGGCAGCAGTGACAGCACGCAAGCACTTGCCCTCACCCCGTGTGTTACACGTGCGCACATCAGGATACTGTACTTGTCCACACTTGGACCATGCGTGTTGAGTGTCATGCGACGGGGGGGTAAAGTCTACAGTGTTAAGCAAACGCAAGTGCGATCCGGTTAGCATAAGGTAATGTGTTTTAAATGCATTATGTAAACAGTATATGTGTGTGTGTAGTATACAGATGAAGTACTCTGTACATTGTGCTGAGTAGACACAATGTAGTGGTAGTAGTACTACTCGCAAGCGTGTAACATCGTCGTTTGCAGCATGCCGGGGCAGTACTACACAGTCCACTATCGGTGACATGCTGTTAAGTATTTCTCTCTGGTCCACTGCTGGATGACGACCCCCCCCCCCCTACTCATCGTTTGCTTGACCATACTTCACCGCGCGGGTCAGTGCTGCGGGTGGGTTTGTGGTGAATGTTGAGCGGGGAGAGAGCGAAAATCAACAGTGGAGGGTTTTTTTGCCGCACTGCCCCCTGCTGCCCACGCTGCCTATAGCACCTGGGTCATGTCCACGCTGCCTATAGCACCTGGGTCATGCACGGTGGTGGTGGTGGGCACCCCATCCAAAGCGATAAGCCACGTGCGCTGTGTTTATCCCACGGATGTGTATTTATTTTAGTTGTAGTAGTAGATGTCGTTTGGTTTCATAAGGGGTCGTCCATAAATGACGTCACGCGATTTTGGACGATTTTTGACCCCCCCCCCTAGTCACACGGCGTCACAAAAAGTCAGACCCCCCCTCAAATATGACGTCACAAAGCTCTCCCCTCCCAAAAAAAAATAAAACATGCTTGAAATCACTTTAAACTATTGCCATTGTAGTGCGTATTTAATGTGGCGCAGCACTCTGATGTTGTAGGAGAAAACATTTATTAAAAAGTCTGTTTAATTAAGTAGAACGTGTTGTCTATACATATTTAAAGTTGCGCATTTTGATGTGACGTCACATTTCTCAACCCCCCCCCCCCCGTCGTCACACATCGTCACAAATGTCTGACCCCCCCCCCCCCCAGGTGCGTGACGTCATTTATGGACTGCCCCTAAGTACTGATAAATATCAACGTGTGTGTGTGTTCCATTGCTGCGTAACGAGGGCGGCGTGTTGGCGTGGGGCGAAGTGTTTGTTACGCGCCTTCACTCAGAACCTGGACACCCGAGTTCAATTCCACACCGCGGGGTTAATTAACATCATCAGGCGGCGACCGATATCCGACCTTGCCCCCCCCCCCACATTACCACCATCCACTTCATCATCACCACTAGAGGCCGACCGAAATTCGGTTTCGGTTTTGGTTTCGGCCGAAAGTTGGCAAATGACCACTTTCAGTTTCGGCCGAAAGTCATTTTTTTTTACTTTCGGTCTGGTTTCGGTTTCGGCCGAAACTGATATTGACTTTCGGTCGTCAATGGAAGATCTGTTTTTTTTTAGAATATAACGCTAGTGCTAAGTCTATCACTCTGCCTATCGGCCGGTCAGTCGGCGCTAGGCAATCCTATGCGATAGGCTGCAAACACACAGACACGTCAGCAGCAGCAGCTTGGGAACGATGTTACAGCCGCAACGATGGTCTGCTAATGTATATACGAGCGGTCAACAGACGGCAGCCTGCATCTCCATCCGTGGGTGGAGTGTCTCTTTGGCAGGACGACATCAAAGTGCCTCTGTTGCCTGTTCCCAGCCTGCCTGCCCGCCTTGGCTTGATGTGTTGCGTTCGCTTCAGTCTACACGCGTGTTGATACCGAGATAAGAAGTCTGACAATTAAGAGGCTGATCGAAATTCTGTTTCGGCGCCGAAAGTTGGCAAATGGCCTCTGTCGGCATAGTTTCTGTTTCGGCCGAAACCAAAAAGTTAACTTTTGGTTTCGGCCGAAAGTCAATTTTTAACTTTCGGTCTGGTTTCGTTTTCGGCCGAAACCAGAAATTCAATTTCGATCGGCCTCTAATCACCACCACACACTTAATCACCACCATCACCCACTTAATCACCACCAACCACTTAATCACCACCACCACCCACTTCAACACCACCATCACCCACTTCATCATCACCAACCACACCACTTCATCATCACCAACCACACCACTTCATCATCACCACCATCACCCACTTCATCACCACCAACCACACCACTTCATCACCACCACCACCACCCACTTCATCACCACCATCACCCACTTCATCATCACCAACCACACCACTTCATCATCACCAACCACACCACTTCATCATCACCACCACCACCCACTTCAACACCACCATCACCCACTTCATCATCACCAACCACACCACTTCATCATCACCAACCACACCACTTCATCATCACCACCATCACCCACTTAATCATCACCAACCACACCACTTCATCACCACCAACCACACCACTGACCGTCGTGGTGAAGTATAGTCAAAAAAACCGCCCGTGATTGACGCAATATGCGGAGGACTTTATCCAGCAAATGGGATTGTCAGATGTCTGCAAAGTATTGTTCATTTTTGACACGTATGCGTATATGTACACACAGTAATGCTTACTGTATATGCAGTCTTGTTAGTACTGTGTAGTAAGTGTATATTTGGGTAAAGTGGTACTGAACTTGTCCTTATTAAGTACTGGCTAAAGCATGTGCACAGCGTAAACATAGTCGGTTATAACAATACAATATTTTTCTATCGATTAGTATACCATTCCATTATACTTGTTTGTTTCATAAGCACACTGCTATTCAGTAAATAACACAACAGAGTTCTTTCTATGCACCACCCATCAATTAAAGTTGACATTTATCAGGGCAGTCTACCCACTGCTGCATGAAGACGTCTTACCAGCGAAGTATGGGGTTCATCACAACACTTGCCATGCTGTGCACATGTTACGTATGTTACTGCTCTGTGTACACAGTATGTTACATATGCCGCTACAGTTAACTGCGTAAACAAGTCATTCACTGCTGTAGGCATAGGGGATTAACACATTTTACATTTTAAAAAATACATTTGATAGCTTTTGTTGTGTTAGACTGTACTGTGTGTGGTAGCGCTGTACGATTGTGTTTACTGTGAATGTATGAATCATCTGTTGTTTGCTATGAAATGTACATATTCGCTACAGCTAACAAGATGAGGAATGTGTCCGATGATTTATGTTTGCGCAAGCAGTTTGCTATCATGTTTTTTTTTTAAACCCTGCGTAAAAAATACCGTGGCATGTTAGCTTACAACCATTTGTTTTAGACCACATGTGCGCTTGTGATCCGACGAACATTCCAGATTGTTTGGATGTTTCTAACCCCACCGACTTGACACACGTCATGACATCGCCCTTATCCTGGACCATCTTTCTCAATGATAGATCAACAATATTAATACACACGGACGTTTCCCACCTCTTTACACCTCAACAACAACCATCTCTCCTCCCTCCTTATCTTCCTTCATCCGATCCTGGCCATTTATCGGCATTGCCTTCATCAAACCACCACTCGCATCATCGTTTTATCTCGCCTCCCCACAATCCTAACCCTTTGGCAGCTGAGATGCCCTATTCATAGAGAATTAAGCTGCTTGTGTTGTGTTTTTAGTTCCCCCCCCCTCCTATTAGGGCTTGGCTAGGCGCCCAGGGTATTTTATAATGGTTAGGCAGTCACAGAATGGTAGAGGTGGGAATCAGGTTATGTATGTGTGCTCTCGCTAAACGTGTGTGACGATATGTGTAATGTCTTGTTACTCAGAATGTGTGCCTTTGGCTTTTTGCCTTTGTGTGTGTGTGTGCTTCAGGGTTCACTTGTATGTGTTGTTATATTTGTATCTTGTGCATCTGTCTTTCCGTGTGTGCATATTTGCCTATGTATATACCAGCGTGATGGTGCCCCATTTTTACAAAGGGGGATCGCATTGATTACAGCACCTACCGGGAAAGCTCTTGGAAAGGATTATTCAGCATCATCTTGCTAGGCACGCCATATTCTTTGTTACAGCAGAGGTGTAGAGAATATGAACAATACCTACATCTCTGCTTTATTGCAATGGTCAAAGCCTATGCTACCATCATTAGGTCAAGGCTTTTGGTTATTGTTCGTGTTTTCTGGGTCCTTGGCCCCATGCTTCCATTCATCAAGGACCTTCATGGTGTTGGGCAAGCCATTCACCTTGGTGTGCAACAGGGATGTCTTCTGGTCCCTATACTATTTGACATTTTGTTTAACCACATAGTTCGATATGCTTTCCACGGTTGTAATGGAGACATTTCCATCTCATACAGATACAATTGGAGGCTTATCGATGCCAGGGTGCAGTCACAGGATGGCTTCATATTGGTCAACCATGTTCTGTATGCCGATGGTCTTGCAATTGCTGCTCACTCTGAGGAGTTGGAGACTCTACTGGTGAACCTGGAGTATGCCACTAAGAGATGGATGGGGCCTTACCATCAGCCGCACAAAAACAAAGCACCTGCCTGTGTATTTTATGCCATCAAATTACTCTATCAGCGCAACTTCCCATGAATGATGGAGAGGTTTCCGTACCTAGGGAGTGCGTGTATAGCCAGCTCTGGTTTGCCAGCGGAGGTCCCACGGAGTCAGTCAAGTGGCATGTTTCATAAGCTGCATAACGCTGTGTAGCACTTGGTTTAACCAGACTGGATTGTGTGAGCTTGCAGATCCTTGAAAGATCTGGACGCAGTCCCATCAATCGGTGAGCTCCTCTGGCAGGCAAGGCTGCTTTGGCTTGGTCATGTAGCCCACATGCCTAGCCACTGCATGCCCAATCAGCTTCTGTTTGGCCTGATAGAGGGGGATCAATGGGCGAAGGGTGGTCTGGAAAGTAGATGGGATGATGCAGTTACAGGAGGATGTGGAGCTGATTGAACTTGCCGATGACCGGTACCAGTAGAGTCAAAATCACCCTCTGGAGGAGGCTCATGAAGGACGCTATTGGGCAACGGAGGGCAGAGAAGCAACACTCACAACAACGAGCACAGTGCCAGGCGGTTAAAACGCAGCAGGTTTGCAGTGGGGATCACAGGTGGTGCATCTGTCGGTCATCTCAGTCAACCCATAACAACCTGTGTTTGTCCTGTGATCTGCCAGCATGCCTTTCATATTTCTCATGGCCTCAAGGTGCACCTAGCAAGGCACAAGCGCTGTGGTTATATCACCACCACTTAGTATCGAATGGCGGGTGTTACATGCCAGGGTATGCGTGGTGTTTGTGGGTTAATTTACATGTACAGTATGTGTGTGTGTATATACTGTGTGTGTGTGACCGCTTGCGAAAGTGCGTGTTGTTATCCACACGGTCCCCCCTTGCACTTCCCCAAACACGCGTGTCATGCACCGCGTGCCCGCTCGGCTCTTGCACATGCCATACGTGATCCTGTCCCACGTGATCCTGTCCCAGTTGGTGTGCATCCCCCATGCATTCTGTAGCATGCTATGTATCAGTCAACATTCTTGAAAACATTCCTGAATTATAAATACGTGTCCATGTTACAGTATTCTGGCGGCCCACTGCCGGATGATGACCTATCCATGCCGTGCAGGTCGTGGAGGCCTATGTTTAAAGAGCCTAATAAAATAAAATGCCACCGGGCAAAAACAAATGCGATTAAAATTATGAAAACTCCCTGTATATATTGTTTTAGTAAAACAGTGATATACACCAGGGACAATTCAATTGCACGTTTTGGAAAATTTGTAAACGCACATTGATGCCTCTCCGCACGATGTATTAGCTAGCGTCTGGCTATTTGGCCATACATCCCCTTGCTCGTCAGTGTCGGTTTGTGAAGATAAACGAGCATATAAGTACAGTACAACAGTGGATTTTTCTGCACTGTGCTGCCCACCACACAGTTCCACAGCCTATAACAACCGGCTGTGCAAGTTGGTCCCGCATCCAAGCGCTAACCTGCTTGTTTTCCAAGATTTGATGAGATTTGGCTCATTCTGGGTGATATGGACAAAGGTAAATTGTGGCGAGATGTTAACTCCCTCGCCTGGTATACAGGAGGTCGTGGGTTTGATCCCGACGCCTGCTGTGTATATTTGTAGTTTCCGTGTTCTCTCCCTGGTGGCGTTGATTTTTCTCTGGGTCCTCCGGTTTTCCCCTCCACATTTAAAAACATGCGTTTGCAATATTTGGCTGATATACATTTCCAACTTAATAAGCCACTTCATTGAGCTATCATTTGTGACCATGTCACTTCTGAAAAAGAGCTATATAGCTCAGTGGGCCTTACCTGGTTAAATAAAAAATAGTTTAGTTTTAGTTTAAATTATAATTACAATACATGTGTGCTATACTATCTATATATGCGTGGACATTCATGTCCAGGGGAGTGGCCATTGGGACAAAAATATGTTTGTGCAAGGGTGTCCTTGCGTATAAGATGTGCTCTGAAAGATTGACGTTTAGAAAAATGCAAAGTGGCAAAACAATCTAAATAAAATAATGTTTGAGCGAATTCATGATAAAGTGTTCAAGTACAGATATAAAACACAGCTTTTGTTTACAATATAACTCTACATACATACACAATATGGAAGCCTCTCCATGCTGTGTCGGGTCATTGGCGTTGTTTGACCATGCTTAACAGGCTGGTCATTGCCGGATGGTGAAGGCAGGGCCCAGAACCGGTTTCGGATATTGCTCCCCACGAATGTGAACCGTGTCCAGAAATGGAATTTGGGTCACCAGGCTAATGGTTGCAAACTATTGTGCGACTACCCCTCCACCCCAACAGTGGTACATGTGTGTGCGTGCAGTGCTCTGATCTGGCACCTTGCAATAAGCTTCCATAACCCCACCAGCCACCTACGACACAACTACAGTATGTCAATGCAATGTTTGGTGTTGTTTTCGGTATACGGAACTGCGTGCATGCAGCGTGAGTACTGTACTGCAAAACAGGCAGCAAAGACCACATCCTCAACTTCCCTTCAACCTCCAAACACTGCCGCTCTTTTTTGTGGAATAACTTTCCCCTGACTGGCTGTAATTAGGATGCTTTGTGCTATTTCAGTTCGGACTCAAGACCCGTTCTAATTCGTCTAATTTATAATATACGATATACATTGTATATTCTTGGTTCTTTCGGTAAAGTCACGTAGAAGGGAAATCACGAAAGCTTTAAATCAAAAGATATACATTCTGTTAAATCGCCCATTTGTCCGGGTTGTTAAGTGTGCCGAGCGTTGTTTGGCACGATCCTTGGCGTGTTTTTGCTCCACGTGTTGGGGAGCTTCAGGAACGGAGTTGAGCAGGCTCACATTTTTTTTCGCCTCGATTTATATTGCCATGTCAGATGCTGCTGCGAGGTTCCCCAATAGTGCCTGGGATGGGTGACCAGCACCATGCCCAGCCGGTGCGAGTGGCTGGTGGACGGCAGTGTAACAAAACAAAGTCCATTGTTCTCTACTGGACTTGTGTTGCTCTCATGTCTAAGCTCCATACCCTCACTACTAACATACACAGACCAGCATGGTGAAGTATAGTGACTTACCCCGATGACCCCATAACACCGTGGGGGGAGGCTGTCACCCAGCAGAGGATTGGCAATTGACCCCTGTGCATTTACAAAAATCGATTTGTTTTTGCCTGCATGCCCAAACCTGCCTTTACACCATGTGTCATATGTGCGCCGTGATAACGTTTTTTGAAGGTGACATTAATGAATGTAAACTGTAAATTGTCTTGCCAAAAAAAAAGTACTGTTCGATGCAAATTGAGGCTCTGACGTGTGAGCGGTAAATCCCTGAGCGTTTGAAGAAGGGAAATCGGACGGGTGTAAAACCCCCTGATTGGCAAATTAAACACCAACTTTATTGCAGATCACTATCATGATGTCGAATACTTTTTGATGCTGGCATGCTTGATGGGGGGGGAAACCCCAACCTAATTCAGTTCGAATATAAAACGGTGAATTTGCATTTACAAAGGCATTTAAAGGCATAATTTGGTCACGGCTTTTGACCTTGATAGTACTTTTTTTGCTTATACGTAGTATAATTAAATAAAATGTGTAAAAAAACAGTTTACTCAGCATCTTGATCACTTTGTGGAGGGTAAACACAATAAATCGTGCTTACAGTATTTAAGTCGCTTATGAATGAGGCCAATGGTATATTTGAATACTGTATCTTACTTACTGTATACGGACTGAATTCTCTGGATTATGAGACACTAAAGAGTAAAATACACCCCAAACGTGTGTCCAATTTAAAAAAAGTTATAAAAATCTGGCCACATACACCGCTCATCGCTTTGCGCTTAAATCTCATCCTCAAATTGAGTGACTAATATTTTAAGTTGGTCATACCTGTGCAGTGTATTGTGGATGTATTGAGCAAATTAAAGGCCCCATTTGATATACTACTGCCTTTTTTTTTACTTGATACAGCAATCGTGCTGTGACGGTTCCACCTGAAGACGGAAGCTTGTGTTGCCTCCGAAACGTCGTGATTTTTTATTTAATTTTACTTTTATTAATTTTATTTTTTACCTACGTGACTTTACCGAAAAAACCTACTATATTTTCCTGGTGGCTGACAGCCCGATGCGGAAGTGTTTTCCAGGTTGTCCATCGGACAGTGCCCACCTGCTGCAGTGGATATTTTTAAGTCGCCGATAATCTTATACTGTAACTATGCATATACAACAATGTAATTTTCACAGATTTATTTGAGGCTCGATATAATTGGAATCATGTGTCAAAGGGCAGTGCATAAGATGAGTTTCAGTGCATTAAAATCAAGATCAGCATTTCAGTATGGTGAGAGATTCGGTCAGAAGTTACGTGAACTTTCGATTTGGAACATTGGCGTCACAAACAAAGACACATTTATCCCCCGTATAGTCTTAACAGGCTGTTGGGGCAAGTGCTGTTAGCAAGCACCTAATGAAGGCTGGCACGGCAACACCACGCCCGGCCACCTTTGTCTCCTTAGTGGCAATGTTTACACATCACACTAGGTACTCATTTCAGGCTGAATCGATCTAGGAGAGGCACCTGTTCAAATAATCGCCACTGGTGTTGGCCATGAGCGGGAATCGAACTCGGGTCACCGGGTTCTTAGCACAAGCGCACTAACCGCTACACTACTGCTCTCCACAGGAATTAAACTTTGAAGTTGCATTGCATTCTGGGGCCAGATACGTGGGAACCTGGCATCACCCTGTGAGACATGATAAGCCAAGTGCAGGAGAACTAATGCCAAGGGGCAGCATGCATTAGCAGCAACTACCCCCTGACACCAACCCCCTAAGGTCTAGATTTGAAGCTTTCGTGACTGCAAGGAATCATATTCTTAGGTTTTTTCGGTAAAGTCACGTAGGTAAAACATCAAAATTAATGAAAATAAAATAAAACAAAAATCACGACGTTTCGGAGGCAACACAAGTCTCTTTTTGTTTTATTTTATTTTCATTAATTTTGATGTTTTACCTACGTGACTTTACCGAAAAAACCTAAGAATATAACCCCCTAAGGGTCCATCCTGGCAAAGCCTCCAAGCGAGCCCCTTTCTATCCCCAAGTGACCACCCCTTCGGTCTCTAGCACAGAGTACCTAATGGCCAGGGTCAACCAAGGGGGAAGCAAGCGACATTCCCAGAGTGCCATAGTTGGCATTCCCATTTCCTATATTATAGGAAACAAGCGTCATCTTATTTTCCTGCCGTGGCCTATTGTTACACGACACAAGGTCATCCAAATTGATACCTCGGGGATTCTACAAAGAGACCTGGTCATAAAGGAGGTCGCCAGTCCTACCGCCCCCCCCCCCCCAAATCAATCATTGATCGTCTGTCTAGGCCTCATAGAGTCAAGCGGGAAGCTCGACAACCTTGTAAACACGGAGTTTTGAAAGAAAGAAAAAAAACCTGCTGAAACCTCAGACGCTATTGCGTTTATTTGTACAGTACTGTAGTTTTTTAATGTGAAAGCAAAAACATATTTTCAAAACTGCAAGGCCAAACTTTTTTCAAAAAATGCATTGAAAACAAGAGGTGAAATAATTAATTGCTCAAATAAGATGGGCTTGTTGAAAGGAATCGGTATTTAATGTTTTTTTTTTATACCACGGGCACAGTTTAGACATTATACCAATGTCAGCCTGCACAGTACTTTTTAACAAGGTTTTTCCTGTTGACCTCGGTTGTTGTGCCCACATTTTTGGCAGCAAACGCCGCCTATCTTCATGGTCCTGCATGCATTGGAGGGGGGGAAATAAACCAAAACAAAAAGGGGTTGCATGAGGTTTGTTGCAATTATTCTTTCATTTTCCATTTTTGTTTTGCTTTCTCTTCGAGCTGTGGGGCAGCAATCTTATTTCATTTTAAAAGTGTCCCCTTGTGTACAGACATCCCAATGGCTCTGTTGAATGGTTGGGATAACATTTTTCCGTGGGTATTTTTTGTGGTTGCTAGGAATACAAAATGCAGGGGCGAAAGCAGTTGGCACCGTGGTTAGTGAACTGCGATGCAAACCCATCAATCTGAATACAAATTTCGGTCACGGATAACATCAGTGGTGAGTGATATTTGAACTAGTCCCATCCTTCACCAACCTGCACTGACCAGTGCGGTGAAGTATGGTCAAACAACCCATGTGACATGGTAGGGGAGGTCTTACAGTATTGGATCAAGAAAGGCTGCACAATTATTATTTCGCACACGGAAATGCAAATTAAGATATGGTTATCAATAGCAATTTAACCTTCGATATATTATTGTTTCATTACAAGCAGTTTAAAGCGAAATGTTACATATAATGAGTACTGTAACAGTAGTACAGTATATTAATGGCACAATGTGAAGTTGTACTTTTATTCTTTTTAAGGTATTATACAAACATATTAAGGAAATATTTCGCAATAATTGTATAACATGTAGCATTACAGTAATGTATATATTTGTTGATAGGACCATATGTTAAATAAAATAAAACTGGTAATTTTATGGAATATTAACCCAAACTGGAAGCTGCAATGGAGAATACAGTGAAAGTAAAACTATTTGCGGCATATTCCAATGTGTCATTAAAAGAAGAGAACGGGTGAGGTCATATGAGCAGGTGTTGTAGGCTTCTGTGGGGTTACTCTATCAGTGTATTTCTATACCCCTAAAATCTTAGTCCACTTTCACATACTAAATAACCCTCAAGAACCACAAGGTGCGTTGGGATCTACGGATGAATTGCGCCTTACAAATATAAATTTTTGTTATGGCGTGTGGGAGGGCCTGACCCAGCAGTGGATTGACAACAGGACTGTACCTATTCTTAGGTTTTTTTCGGTAAAGTCACGTAGGGAAAATTGTTTTATTAATAAAAGTCAAATAAAAATATTTTACTTTTATTAATTTAAAATTTTTACCTACGTGACTTTACCGAAAAAACCTAATAATATGAATCCTTGCAGTCACGAAAGCTTCAAATTCTACTACTGTACCTGTACACATCGTAGTTGCTGAGGAAGCATGGTTAACATGCCGTTTTATTGTACGCACCTTTGTATTCTGACACCTACCTCTGTCGCGAACCTTTTTATCTGCGCAGACAAACAAATAAATGAGAATTTGGTATATTGCCCAGGTGTTAATTCCTGTGTAAAAAAAAAATGTGCTTAACAAATTTGTCACTCCGATTAGCACGGTGAGCTGGCTACGTATGGTGAGAAAGAAGTTCAACATACATACACCATTGGGTGTGGCTAATTCTCAGCATCACATTGTTTAACACACAACCGACACTGAATGGTAAACGTCTTCACATCGTCTGGTGCCGAGAACCCAGCGTGTGCTACTACTGCGTACGTGTTCGCTCCTGTGCCGTACAGATCGCCAGTGTGTTTGACATTTGTACCGCGGGCGTATTGTTCGATATTACATCCAATGTTTTGTTCCACGTGCTCCGAGTTTCTTCGGCAACTGAACTCCGTTACTAAGGATTATCTCTGCGCACATTGCAAACAACGCACGATACAAGCAGAAAACACAACCGAGAACTTTATCCAGTTGCGTGCTCTTTGGTGATGGGGCATCCAGGTGCTATACACCTGCATGCAACTTGAACCATTTATTATTTAGCTTTGTTCGTGTTGTGCTTAAAGCAGAGTCCATAGTTGTCCGCGTAATAATGTGAAAAGTTACGTGGTGGTTTATTTCCCACACAAAGCCCTATTTGTCAGGGGAACCATGGTACTGATATTACTTAGATCAATGGACTTCATTGCAAGGCCCATGGGCCACTGTCGGTCCCTGGTTGCCTTTAGTGCGGCCCCTGACAGGCAGTCACCGACAATATTGAAATGTGAAAATACCTCTGCCATCATCGTGTTATCAAACCCCAATGGTTTCCAAAGTGTGACGGCCCTCGCACTGCTGATGTCTTGATAATTGTTTTTTTTACCCTTCTATCTGGCAACAGATAAAAAAAACATAACTCTGATAATGTGCACTGTCCTTGAAGTTGATTGGTCCACTTCAAGGACAGTGCACATTATCAGAGTTATGGTTTTTTTTGTTTGCATTATGACTGCAGGTAGTGTGGTCTATGTAAACATGACTCCTTGTAAAAAGGTGTCAGTTTTGTTGCCAGATAGAAGGGTAAAAAAAACTATTATCATATTTTTACTGGCAAATGAGGTTCCAATGGTGCTGATGTCTTATCGGCGAAAGTGAAGAATACTGACCCTAGATTCTGTCTGGGCCACAGCTTCTCTTCGAGAACGTTGCCAACCTCCATTGTATTATGTGAGGTAAGAAGAAGAAGTGCCTGTGATTATATTTTATGTATTTGGGAGGGCCTTTATATGTTAGGCTTTCTTTGAATTACCCACGCTGTGGCATATCTATAGTAACGTGGTGCACATTGCACACACACACGCACTGCTCTGATGCAGAGCATTTTATGTGTACATTCGGGTGCGATTGAGGTGTTGAACGTTTGTTTGAAGTATTTCGGACAAGCTGATAGCAACAGCACAGTCAACCAGTTAAGCAGCTATTCTCTGGTATGTATCTGGTCAAATGTTTTTTTATTCACTGTCCTGTACGTTCATTGATGTATCTCCTTTACACTCGAAAGTGGGCTAGATTTCAGACCCTGTGAATCAGCTTCCTTTTACGCAGGCACATCATGGCCAAATCTGGCCATGACCTTTTTGAGAAGGGAGAAAGGCTTTTACCTCATTGTGTTTGTGTCACGAAAACAACCAAAGTACCGTGTGGGTGGATTAATTTATGCCTCCAATAAGGGCAATGACTAAGCGTCGTTCGGAGCGCAGGACATTTACTGTTGGAAAACAGTTTATTAACACCGAAGAATACCCGCATTGGTCAATTATCATGAAAAATGTGTCCCATTGTGTGTTTTTTTTACAGTGTTCTCAATGCACGTTTTAATAGTCATTTAGTATATTTGGTATTTGCGCTATTCTTACAGTGTAAGAATATCACAGAAGCACTACATTTCACGGACGACATAAGCAACGTAATGTTGCTATGAGGTTTTGCTCAAAATAACTCATTTAACGCGGTAAATGCGTTCCTGAAAAGTGCCGCGTTTAAGCTTTTAAGCGAAAACAATGTCCCCAAAAGGAATAGTGTAAAAGGTGGGGATTGCGAGATGCGATGTACACACACAGCACTAAGATGGCAGGACAAAGAACTGACACGAGGGAATGCCACCACATGCAGTCCTGTATCATTCCGCGCGTTTACCCAAAATTCCCATACCGCTCGGCCACGCAGCTCCAGAAAGTACAGTACTGTAGTTCGCCATCGACCGCTCAAACCGCGTTACAACGGGCACGTTCCACGCTGTACGAAGAGTGTTCCCTAATAGGAGAGCATTGCTACAGCGAAAACGCGTTGTGTGAAAACGCGTAAAATAAACGCGTTCCTAATATTCTCAATAGAATTTTTGAGGCATTTTTCAAATTTGGACCAAGATGCTGGCGCACTCGCCCAACTCCTTGGAGAATTACGGCACGGGATCTTTAACGACGACCGTGAAACAGGCGACATTTATTTTGTGTTTAATACCCCTGCAGTTTTAACCAGGTCGGCCATTGGGCTCGAACCTTTTGCGGCAAGCACGTGCGTGAGCGCTCGGCCATGTCACCGCTTTCTCTGCGGATTAAGTCTTTTACAGCCGTCTCTCTCGTAAAGTTAGTTGTACTTTGTGCTCGCTGGCACAGCTTTCAAGTTTAGCTCGGGGCAAAGTTTTCCTGGTTGATTGTTGTGTAAAAACTGTATCATATTGTGTAATGTTTGCATGTTTTTGCTCCGAATTTAACGAGGGATAAAAAATATATAGTGCAGTGTAATGCAAGAAGGTAATCGTGATTGATTTAGTTGATGCATAAATGATGTGGCAAAATAGAAATGTTAATTATGTTCAGAGTTGTCTTCACGTTGAGCGTGTAAGTTCAGTTTGTCCGTTCCCTCATCAGCAGCGTGTTTAGAAAAAAACTATTCACCGTCAAAAGATTTCACTAATATTTGTTTACAATCAGATTAGCAAAGGCGTGCCGGTTTCCAACACTTTTACCCAGCCTCACTGTGAAACCTCAATTGCCCTCCGTATGCCTTTTTATGACATGTTGCAATAAATTAGTCCTCAACATGCTGGTATAGCAATCCGACGGGCCACCATAGCAGAGCTCTGACCTGAGTTACTGCCACGCTGTCCCCCGCAGGCGAGGCGAGGCGCGATCCGGAGCCACGTCGACAGGCGCTGTAAAACGGCGGACGAGTCGTCGGTGAGCGGGCGGGCGATTTAGGCCGCTGGGCCGGCGGGCAAAGGCCGCCGCGTCCCGTCAGCTGCTGCTGCTGCGGCGGGGAAGCTCGTGTCTCCGGCCTAGCCCCATCCCAGCCCCTTCTGGGGGTTGCGCACGGGAATCGGCGCAGGGCTCGCGCACACGCACTGGGCCTGGAAGGGCCGCCTGAGGGTTGAGATTGGCGCGCCATGCCCGTGGAACGCATGCGCATGCGGCCGTGGCTGGAGGAGCAGATCAACTCGCAGGCCATCCCCGGCCTGCGATGGATCAACAAGGTACTGCCTGCTGACACACCACGATGCCGTTTTGGGGTCAGGTCGCACTTCATAGATACCCCCGCGGCGGCACGTGCACCTGACATTGCCTCCCGCCATCTTCTAATTGTTCACCAAGTTCTTATAACCTTGATCGACTAAAGGAAAGTATGACCCCCTCTTTAATAGTGCTGTTTGTTGTTGGTCCCTTTGGTGGTTTGGGTCTTTCGCCCTGTGTTCAGAAACTCTGATGAAATAAAATGTATATGTTCGGCCAGGTACATTTTTTTTACGAATGTCAGTCTTGATCATGTTTTTGACAAACGTATTCCATTGCCCTAAATACCAACAGTGGTGGAAATTTCTAAGGTGATGTTTCAGCCATTGTTGTAAATCTGGCTCATCGTGCTTGTCACGCGAAAATGTGGGTATATCGTCACGTTGCAGTATATGCATAATCAGATAATTGTATTGGAGGGACAGAGCTATGTGCTTTTAGGTGACCTCTCCGTATCACCATTGTGGGACTCTTATCATTGCTTAGTTAAAACGGAAAATGTATTTTAAATGACTTCAAAGTATACATGGAGTAACTAGAGGAAGGGGATTAAAGAGAGCTGGAGGGAGGAATGGTTGTGTAGCACAAGCTATTTATAAATCAAAAGCAAGACTTAACTCGACACATCTAGTAAACGAAAGCTCTCAGACATTGTGTGTTCAAGAGTGACCTTAATGTTGTGTATTGAATGTTGCACGGATAAGGACACGACACAAAGGCATCGAGTAACTTAAACACTTCCTGCTTGGACGGGCATTTTTTAAGACCTGCTTGCGATGTATTTTGTCTCCTTAAGGAGCAGAAGATTTTCCAGATTCCCTGGAAGCACGCGGCGCACCAGGGCTTCGACGTGAACCGCGACGCGTGCTTGTTTAAGAACTGGGCCGTCCACACAGGTGGGTGTTGCGAGACCTCCAACAAACCGTCTGAGCTCGCAAAGTGTCCCCGGCGAGTCGAATGTTGCATGTGCCAACTTTTCAGTGTTCGTTTTTCAAACAAAATTTTCAATTGGTATTTTTTCATTTGAATGTAAAAAATTAAATGTAACCCCTCCCCCCCCCCCCCCCACAAAATGAACTATTTTTTAATTTCACATTTATCTGCCCAACTTGGTGATGCCCACCCGGGGTCGCTCACTAGGGAAGCACCGGCCCGACCGAGAGGGAGACCCCAAGTCGTGGAAGACGAACTTCCGATGTGCCCTGAACTCGCTGCCGGATGTGAAGGAGCTGCGCGACAAGAGCAAGAAGAAGGGGGAGAACGCCTACCGCGTCTACGTCATGCTGCCCGCTCGCGAGAGGCACAAGCGCAGGAAAGGTGCGTGACTGTCGCGGCGGTTCGCATTGTGGAAAAGTTTCTTGTCGCGCAGACCATGTGACCTAACGGCGGGTATTTGGCTGCCCTGTGCAATGGGCAAAACCCGCCGTTAAAGGAAGTACAGTTGTGCTACAGGTGCAGCAGGTGTTTGGGTAAAACATAAATGACATTCAGTTTCCTGTACCTCTGTTGGCTTCCCCTGCCACTGCCCCTATACACATGAACTCCCCCCCCCCCCCACATCATGTCGTTTTTGTACAGGAAGCTGTTGATGCGGTCGCATTATTTGCCCCAAGGGGATGCATGTACATAACGAATGGAACAGAAATAATAAAATAGACAATAATGGCATACCTTGCTGCTATATATAGCTCTTTAACTTTGTGCACTTTAGTTATTGCACCCGTAAATGTATGTATGTTGAACTTTTTTCGCATCCGTACGTAGCCAACCGTGCTAATCGGAGGTAGCAGTTCGAAAGAAATTAGTTTTCAATTTAGAAAATGTATCGTTAATTTGGCTAGCGGCAGTACATGAGCAAGAATCAAGTTTAAAATATATTCAATATCCATTTTACTGTATTATTACTGTATTATATTTGTTAGCATTTCTTAGCATTCCAGACGCCACTGATTCTGGCACATGTCCACAGTGTCGCATGTGGCTCTGGTGTCCAACACAGTGACCCCGTAGCAGTAGTAGTTGTGGCCCCCTTGGCAAGACAAAACACATTGCACAGCGTCGCGTTTCTGACTAGTAACTAGACTTTGGACTCATCGGCATGGGAGCATTGACAAAGGGTCGTCATGAACCCCAAGAATCATCGCTTGCGTTTCTCAACCCCCCCCCACATCACTCATCGTGGCCCAGCCGATCGGCTGTCAGGTTTACACCCAATCCGGTCGGCTTCGCTGTGTCAACGTTAATGTCGAGCGGTGCATAGCGTGTGGCGTGTTCGCTGGCGTTCAGCATTGTTCAACGTCTCGTGTTGCCACTCTGTGTGAGCAGGGTCTCTGGCCAAGAATGACAAACTTAATGGAATGGCCTCTGACAATGTAAGTACACTTCCTGGGAAAAAAAATGTCTCTTACAGTACAACCACCATCTGCGTCAATGAGCCTTTCTGTATGTGCGTTTATACATCTGCGTGTTAAATCAATAGCAAAACTTACTGTAAGTGATGAGAAACTCGACAGACAGATACACACATGCAGACTGAAAACAAATGTGAATAAAAACATGCAAAATGTGATTTCTAGACAACTAAACATAAGTTTGCTTCTATGATGATTCTCTGGTCACTATTGTGTATTTTACCATATAGAATTCACCTTTTGCAATTTTTTATCATTCACATTTGTGTGTTGTTAACCACCCTTTGTTACTCGGTGTTTTGTGACACCGTGATTGTCGATACTACAACACTTTAACACGCCTGAATTAACATGCCCCTGTTGATTTACGTACATGTGCTTGTACTAAAATACCCTATCTAAGACCAACAATGTAATACGGTAATCCAATACGTGCTGACGACATAGTGATTATAACATCCTGTGGAAATGAACTAGAGGAAATTATTTGAACAACTGAACAAAGGCTGCAAAATTTGGATAAAAATAAATAAGCCAAACAAAAGTCGCACGGGACGAGTTTGCTGAACAAAAGAAAATAATTGTTGGACAAAAATTACAATTTAAGGTATATAATATATATCTCTGGTTGTCATTGATGGTGGACTGATATCAATATTATTGAAAAGAGGCAAGCGAGAGCATGTTGGAGTACTTTTTGGAAATTAGATTTGATAATGAGAATCAACCTTCCACTTTAACTGAAGGGGAAAAGTTTTCGGTGAGTGCACGTTACATATATTATAAGCTGCAATGCCACAGATCAGAAATGAACCCGCCGATTAAAAATGAATCGACGCAACAGACAAAGTACACGAAGAAGCATGGAGAAGTGCATCTTTGGAATTCTACTGAAAGACGAAAAGAGGAACATAGATGGGAGAACAAACGCAAATCGGTAGGAATCGTAATTTTAAGAAAATAAAATAAGTGGCCTTGGGAAGGACACTTTTCTAGAAAGGAAGTTGGCTGATGGACAAGACAGGTGATGGGAGTGGCAACCATGGGGGGGGTATCGCATCCCCCAAGTACGACCACCGAGACGATGGAGAGATAAGATTAGCCCGATTGCGGAATGTGGCGTCAGAGGGCTGAGAAGTGGATACAATGTGGAGAGGCCTCTATCTAGCAGTGCATAGAACATGGCTGATGATTATGAATCCAGTATGTGCCACGTGATCGCACATTCCTACATGTGATTTACGACATTCCTTCCCCATTTCTTTACAAATTACTTCCCCATTCATTGTATTATGACATTTAGGACCTTACTGAATTCATACCACTGCAGTGTCCAGCTATTTCTAATTATCACACGTGACTATGTAATGCACATCGAGTCGGTCCTTTCACGTTATTTTTCAAGTGCACGGATTTTAGAATTTTAGAATTGAGCAATGCATCCCAACACGAAACAGTCGGTTTATCGTCTGTGTTGCAGTTTTATTGATCTGGTCGGAACACATGGTTCAAACTTTTATTTTGAATAATCATCTTTTACGGGCAGCGTTCGGTGGGTGGCACGTTGCCAAGGCAATGATGTAGCAAGACCGTGTTTTGGAAACATGAACGCCATGGGTTACAGCACGGCACAGTCGGGTAAAGTTTTTCTATCCAGTAAACGCATAGCAGCTGATACGTGCGCAGTAACATGAGTTACTTCCACTTCCAAAAGTTTCGGTTTTGTTTTGAGTGTTTTCTTTTGACCCTTCTGGTGTTTTATGAGGCCTGTCTAGACATTTTTAAAAATACCTTTTTGTTTACGAATAAAGCTTGTCCTCCAAGGTAGAAACATGTTTCGGTTTCGTTTAAGGTTGTACAACTGGGAACACATCCTTCTTAAATGTCATGAAAGCAAGGGTTTGTTTAGTGTTGGCTCGCAAGATTCGAAGCGCCAATGTTTAACAGCTTGAGCACCCATCTTGGCCTCTTAATGATTTCCTGCAGGGACACTATCAAAAAGTACACTGCCCCTGGAAAGGAAGTTAAGCCTATGCTTTCGTCTGTTTTCTCGCAGAATAAAAATGATCCTTATACGCTTGTTAAACAAATACTGCTAGAGGTTGCATTCATTTAAGCTGTTATCAAAAGCATGCGATCATGATGTGCCAGTATCAAAACCCTAATTTTAACGATTTTTTTAAATTTGCGAAATGAGGTCCTTCGGATCAACGATGTGTACATTCTGGTGGGCCTTGAGCAAGTTGAAGAGTTTGATAGATGGCCTAAGAGACATGGCATCAATCCTTTGGCCTTTGGGCCTCCCCCTTCAGTGTTTACAAAGTGTTTGTTTAAACAAGGCAGCGTTGAACCCCTTCTTCATTAAATGGGTTTGAGTAACAATTGGATCCCACCTTGCTGACGGAGACTCCTTTGGAATCGAAACCGGTTCAAAGTTTCCATTTGTAAACTAAAACATTAATCTGCAAAATCCATCGGCCGTGGATTGAACTCTATTAACCCTTCTGTTAGTAATAATAGTTTAAGATTTGTGTCCATCCATTGCTTGAAGGAGGCCTTTGCTGTTGCAGTCATGGTGGGTCATTTGGCCAAACGTTACTGTGCTGTTCTAGTTCAGGCTGGCAAAGGTGGGTAGGGTGGGGTGCATAACCGGTTTGTATATCACTCGTTACTATTGCTAGCCATAGCCAGGAATCGAACTCGGGTTGCTAGATTGTCCTTGCCCCCCCACACCTCCTATTATCATTGTTAGCTACGTACGGTGTGAAAGAGGTTCATCATTCATAGTGCAGTGGCACAAACCACTACGCCACCGCTTCAGCCCCTTGTATTAGCAAACTGTAATTGGGATTCCAAACATGGTAACAGCAGGCAATGTTCTGCTGAATTTCAGGATCAGTCGGGGACTGTGAAAGGAGAAGGTGGCAGTGACCACAGGCAGAGGATGCACATCAAGCTGGAGAACTGTCGGCTCTTAACGTCATCTCAGATCCAGAAAATGCTGTGCGACAGCCTCATTGACACGATCACGGACGACGACAACCACGACGGCCGCGAGGAGACGTCGGCCGAGCGTCCGGGGCACAGCAGCCACCACCTTCCCACCTTCCCCGAACGCCGGCCAGACGTCGTGAGCAAAGTGGGCGACTTGTCCGACGAGAAGCTGCCCGTTGGCGAGATGCCGTCGCCCCTCACGGACAATCGGGACAAATTGAACGATCCTTCCGTGGTCTCCTGCCACCCTTCCGACTTGCCTATAAAGCGTGAGGTCTCCCCGCATGGAAGCAACGAGACGGAGCAAGAGGAAGGCGTGCCAGTTCTATACGCGTTGCAGACGCCTTTGGCGACGCAAGACTGCGGGCACGGGAACCTCACTGTGCTGGCTACACAGTGCAGCCTCAAAGCCGGAGCTTCCATTGCGACCTACGGCCTGCAGGAAGTATGGCGCAACGACCCGCAGCAGCAGAACCAGGGCTCCCCATTGGCTCACGGCACACAAGAACCCACTTCGTCGCACGAGCACGAGGAGCTGCACAGCACGGCCAGCGCAGGTAAATGCGGCAGCAGAGCTCGAGAATTGGCAAAGGTGTTCTTTATTTTTTTAAAGTGGGGCACGGGGAATCGACGGAATGGTCATTTCGATTTAAAGCTTTCGTGACTGCAGGGATTCATCTTCTTGGTTCTTTCGGTAAAGTCACGTAGAAGGGAAATAATAAAATAATAAAAAAGAAAACATAATAACATTTTATTATTATTTTATTATTTCCCTTCTACGTGACTTTACCGAAAGAACCAAGAAGAGGAATGGTCATTATCGATTTTTTGCTGGTCACTTATCCTTCCCATTAACTTTACTCCATTGATTCCTATGCCTAATATTGAGAACGTGTTCGACCACCACGCTGTAAGTCACAACGCTTCGCTTTCTGCTTCTTTCCTTGCACTGCTCGACTTTGGTATTTCTTCCCATCTTCTCTTTTTTTTTCTTATAACCTTCCTCAATTCAAGACGTGTAACTTTTCTATTACAACTTTATGAGTGCTGTTTGTTGTTTGCCACTTGGCATAATTGGCCTTTGGGCCTGTGCTTAGCAACCGTTTTGAAAACAAAAGGTGACGCTGTGGGTGTTGATATGTGACGTCAGTCTGACGTAGAGCTGAAGACGGCATTGTTTACGAAAGTATTTCTTCATTTCCGTCTTAAGTTTATGCTTTTATGCTTCCATCTATTCAGTTGTTAAAGTGATAATGTTCAAATCACGACAATGACGACTTAATTCTTCCATTCGTTAATTGCATTTAATTTTACGTACTTAGTAGTATTGTTTGTTAAGCTGTTTTTGTGCCCAAGTGTATTGTGATTGTTGTTGTTTTTCATAGCGTTCTGCATGAACGGATTATATAACTTGTGTTTTCTGTTTGCGTATTGGGTGGCTGTTAATGCATTGTATAACGCACACACTAACGATCGTCTGCGTGACTTGTGGGTATTATCTTCCTTTTTGTTGAGCTATTTGTGGTTGCCCCGGCAGAATGGAATTCTAATAACAGCTTGCTGACCAAAGCAGAGCTTGCTGATTTGCAAAGTAAATCTTTGCAAAATTTGTATTTTTCCTTTGTAACGTAAGCCCAGTTTTCATGGGTGACTTGATGGCACATCTCCCATGACTGATTTACGGTTTCATACAGAACTACTTCTTTCTTTGCAAGTTCTTCCTCGCTTCAGATGCTGGCCTCGGTGTGGCTTTATGATCAAATTGGAGAGTGAATTAAAGTGAAGAGAGAACTTCATAAATAGAGCATTCTTTATACACAATGCTATGTATTTACCCAGTTGACAATCACCGAGTCTTGAGATACTCTTTAAGAGGGTCCTGCTTTGAGATGTTTAAACTACTTTTGTGCATTGCGAGAGTAAAAACGCACAGGAACCCAGAGAGAAAACTCGCACGCATGAAGAAATGATGCTCAAACCTCTGCACAACCAAATTCATTACCGACAGTACTGCCTCACGGATTTCCTACGCTTGTGTCTTTGGATCGCAGTCCAGGCATAAACACCAAAATCAAAGCATGGGGGGAAAAAATAATGAGTGGGACAACAAACGGACACAGTCAGGGCCATTTCTAAATGGCTCGTAGTTCCTTCTCTAACGTGAGGATGCGGGGAAGGCCTTCATCCAGCAGTGGATTGACCAAAGAGGTCTGTACATCATGTTGTACTTCTCTCGCCAGTTCTGCCAGACATAAAGGATGAGATGTTCTACCCGGAGTGGAGCCAGATGGTAGAGGTAAAGACGGAAAACCCGGACAGCGACGACAGCTACAATCTGCAGATCTCCTCCGGAGCCAGCTCAGAAGGTGCGAGGGTTGGGTGGGGGCGGTGTTCTGTCTCTCAGCCGCACTGCTGCCAGCGACGAATCCAGGGCTCGGCTCTTGAACGAAGAGAGGATTTCGGACATTGCAGTAACACGAAATACGTAACGGTTCGCTTCCTCTTACACCCCCTGCCGCCCCCAAAGTAATTTGATAAATCTTCATGATTTCAGGGTTGCAATTCTACCGCAAGAATCAATTTTGTTTTGGTCTCAATTTTGTCATCGACATTTTATCTTGGCCTGGCCTAGCGGGAGTGCGTTTGCCGTTTGTTGCTGAGGTCCTTACGGGGCAAATCCAGCAGCCGCCCAGATTTTTTAATACCGCCGGTGTATTCGCCACAAAAAAAATACGCACCCTCTAATAGGCCATCGTGTGCCGGCGTGTCGTAGTCCAAATCGGTCGATTTTGAAAAAATACCTGAAAAGCATTGCTTTGGGATGGTGCCTAGCAATCATCGCCTCGTTCCTGCGAAAACTTGGCAGGATCCTCTCCTTGTAATCTAGTCCTGAGACTGGGGAAGGCTTTCGTGGCTAAACAATCATACCAATAATAATAATATGCAATTCGCAGAACAGGACTCAATGCGATAAATACACGTGTTGACGTATAAATAAGGAATAGTGAGTGGTGGCGCGGTGGTTAGCACACAGATCTATGAACCCGCCGACCTTATTTTGATTCACGGCCATGAGTGGCGAGTGATATCAGTAACCGGTTGGGAGACCCCTTCCCACTCTTCGCTGACCGGCATGGTGAAGTGTGGTCAAAAAACCCTGATGACAACAGCAAAGGGAAGGCCTTCATTTAACAGTGGAGTGATTTAAAAACGGCTGAGCACGATTCATTAATGAATTAGTATGCCATGTACCAGACGTGCTGTAGAAGAGAAAATGTTAATGAATATAAAAACCACTGAAAGTATGTATTGTAAAACGAGTTGATGTAAAGAATATGATAAAATACTGTCTTTCTATTGTCTGTTGTATTAACTTTTGTTTCTTCTGCCTAATTTGAACAATTGTTTGTTCCCATAGCCTAAATGAGCGTTAACCTAAATGTTAACAATATATTATCCCATACGTGAATGCATACTTGCATCACGAGCATGAGAATCAATGTTATTGACATGTCGTTGCATACCTAATTTGTGCGTGATGTCGTCGCAGATGACAGCGACATGGAGACTGACGATGTAGACAAAAGCTCCCCACAGGTTTGTCTTACACCGCTATTACAATTAATAGCAATTATTATTTTCATTATAGGACAGTACAATGTTTGGTAACCTCTAGAAATATAGTACCGCACTTACCGTGTAGACACAATGTAAATATTTATCAATGCATGCATTACCCCAAAACAGCCATCACAATACTTTTGTTTGTCCTAAATGCTGGACACAATGATAAAAGGGATTACAATAATTGAAGGCGATTGTGTCGGCATATATGCAGGCCAGTTGGGGCCTAAACACGTAAAAGATTGGTTATTGTGCAGTCAACATTAACTCTACATTTTGTTCAAACCGGCAAATGAAAACCCTGTTGTAATTGTACTGACAGAGATGAAATGCAATTCCACTTCAATTCTACTTTCATTCAGATTGCCGTTCGGAAACGTGACTGTAGATGCATGTAGTTATACATTCTTCGCCAACGAATTTTACATCACCCTTGGACAACAGCACCACATTTCGGCGGCCAGACTTCTACAAAGTAAGAGCGCGAGACGGATGGGCACCATATAACGTGCGTCTCTCATGTGCGCGTGCGTCGCCTCCGTTTATAGACATCCCGAGCGCGGAATCAGCACCTGCGACGGGAGGCGTCGCCACAGAGGCGCGATCTCGAGTCGTGGTGGAGGAGAAACGAGTGTGACGACCGGCAAGGGGTGACTGGCCCGCACGTTGCGACGAGGGAGAGCTCCGAAGAGCACGGCAAGGAGCCACCGGCCCCCCACGCTGACAATGCCCAGTACCTGCAGAGCAGGAGGACGGCCTCTGTAATCGTGAGGCTTGGAAACGGCAAGCCCGGCACGGACTCGGACCCTGCCGCTGCCTGGCCCAGCGACTCGAATCCGGGCTGTGAGCAGAGAGAGCAGCATGAGCAGCATGAGCAGCACCAGCAGCACAGTGATCAGCAACTGTGCAGGCCAGAGCAGGAGGATCAGACGGAGGAGCAGCAGCAGCAGCAGCAGCAGGCACTGAACCAGCAACATCATCAACACCATCCCGAAACCGCAGTCTTTCACATGGACAAGATACATCCGGCCTGGGTGCCCACCATGTGTCACACGACCACGCCGTTTCTGAGCTCCGTGAACGGCTCCCCGGGCACCAGCGTCTCGTACGTGTGGCCAAGTCACCTGTCGGCAGACGCAGCAGGCAGACGTACGTATAGGCGTGGGGGTGGCTGTTGGTCGTAATCGGCTGCGAAGTGCTCTTAAGTTTTACCGAAGGGCCACGTGACGTGTTTGTAGTAGCAATGAAAACCATTTGGCACAAGATGGATGATGCACTGTTGCCGTGTGGGGACGTCTTGCAGAGAGTAGAAAAACTGGTCTGAGCCAACAGCTGGCAAGTGGAAATTGGAAACCTCAGAACAAAAGATGCCTTTGGTGTCTCAATCATTGTTCAAATTGCATGCCGTGCAGTAAAGCTTGAAAGCATATGGTTTGCTTGTGGTTATATTTCCCATGTATTAATGTCCGTCCCACACAAGTTGTAACTAACATATCATTATCATCATCAGAGTTGTTTCTTTTTGTTTGCATTTTGACTGCTTGTGTTGTGGTTATTGCAAACATGATGCCTTGTATAAAGGTGTCAGTTTTTGTACCAGTTGAAAGGGAAAAAACCTATTACTAAGTTGTAACTAAGTTCCTCCGTAAAACAGGGTTTGAATTTTGAATCATGAATTCAAGTCCTATTATTCTGTGACTTGTGACTCGCAAAACACTGCCTAATGCTTTCCAGTACCATAGTCCATTCTGATGTTTAATTTACACCACTACTACCTTATCTTTGTTAGTGTCCATGTTTCTAATCGACGTAAAAAACATTAATTATGCACTTATTGGTAATGTTGACGAATATAATTGAATTTCGATTTAAAGCTTTCGTGACTGCAGGGATTCATCTTCTTGGTTCTTTCGGTAAAGTCACGTAGAATGGAAATAATAAAATAATACAAATAAAACATAATAAAATAATTCTCACTACGTTTCGGCCACAACACAAGCAGCCGTCCTCAGGTGAAGAACAGGTCTGTCGAGAGTCAGACTTGCGTTGTGGCCGAAACGTCGTGAGAATTATTTTATTATGTTTTATTTTTATTATTTTATTATTTCCATTCTACGTGACTTTACCAAAAGAACCAAGAAGATAAATATAATTGACATGAACAAAAGTGGAAACGCATGCAAAAGAAGCAAATGGAGCTTGGTGAATGCTTGGACATAAACTGAGAGACATAACGGGCTAAAACATTTGTTGGTGATCAAATGCAAATTAGATACACTGACTTGTGCTTAGGCTAGTGCAGGACACGGCTAGAATCGACGATGGCTTGTGGTCGATAAGAGTAACGGACAGCCAAAGGAGGGAAAAACATGCCTGAGACGAAATCATCCGCTCGTGCGCACGCAGATGACCGGATGGATTGCCAATGGCTTGGGAAAGCTTCGTCAGTCTGGGGTGAATCACGGCAGCCACTTGCAATGTTAAGTTGTGTAGTTTTTAGGCAACTTTTGACCAATCTATTTAAAGTTATGTTTGACCAGTTATTTGGGTGGCCCAGCTATGCCTACATGTCTAAATTTGGACATTGGACGGTTAATATGCTTAACACACCCACTCATCCCCAGTCAGAGTTTGGTCAACTGCTACTGTGACTGCCCCCATACTAAGAATGCCATTGTTCTTTTTGTTGAAGCTGGTTTGACCAAGCGATGAATGTGACTCTTGCAGGGCCAAAGGTCCACTTCCCATGCGCACGGTCCAGTTCTGATGCCACCACTGAGATGGTGAGCCCAATCGTCAATGTCACGATTCGGCAAGCAGCTGATGAGACTCTGGAAAATCCACTGCCCTCACCAGTGTGACTGCCAGTCATACCGCTTATGAGTCGGACATTGCCGATTGCACATACAATCAGTTACCGGGTAGGTTTTAGCATTTGCGTTTTAAAGCGAAACAATTTCTTTTTTTCAGATTGTACTGCGTGTTGTTCGGCATGACGTCCGATCTTTCGTTCCTTGTAGTGGGAGTTTCTTAACAAACTTTCCTGTGGAAACTCCCAGCACGTGGAGCAAAAGGTCAGGCAGGGGTCATGCCAAACAGCTGGCGGTACAACCCGATAACACACATTGGAGAACAATCAAACACACAATTGCTTATAGCTGGTTATTACTAATAACCAAAGGACTCCCACGTGATTATAAAATTTGACCACTGTGTGCTGTTGCTAGCTAATCACCTGATTGTTAGGAGGTGGCGGGCGGGAGCTTGAGTTTTTGGTCCTCAGGTTACTACTTGGACATTCTGTTGGTCTTACACGGTGCCTGTTTTCTTCTCTTTTGTCAGACGAGATCGTGGTCATACCACAAGGCCACGTACTGGGGATGCGAAGCAACATCGAGTTCCTGGTCATTCCCCACCACCCGGACGCGGCTACCGCTGTCATTCACGGCTGACCCCTGGGCAGGCGGGCGGGCGGACAGGCGGGCAGACAGGCTGGCATGCTCCCTGCCTTCACGCACCACCACCAAGTTACCCCACCCCACCCTGAACGTTCCTGCTGGCGAGAGTGGCGAGGGAGGCGAGGGAAGCTCCATGCCTGCTCAGCTAGGGGGAGTGTCGTTGATAAGCATCTGAGCCGGGCGTGGCTGAGAGGGACGGCTTGGGGAAATGTAAATAAAGAAGGTTTTCAAAACCTATCCCAAAAAAAACTCCCAATGCAGGGGTTGGAAGAGACAAAACGTGCCGACGAGTACTAAGTGCTTAAAATTTTTTGTTATTTTATATAACATGCTGCTGAAAGGTTCACCTGGCATCGCTTAATGGTGCGGCACCTTAAACGTTCCTTCAAGAAGGCGCCCAATCAAAACGAAACGTGAAAAACATTTGCGAAGGGATTGGGCCTGGGGGTAGAAACCTGTGGAAAGAAGCGAGCGTCGGGTGACGGTTCTGCGACGTATTCTCAGGAAGGGTGTGAACCCGAGGTCGGCGGAGTTCTTGGGTGTCAAATGACTTCCTGTGTACATAGCCTCACGAATCTACGCAACTCCACTACAAGTTTGCTTCATAGAGTATAAATAATGTAAAGAGATGTTCCTGCATTGAGAGCCCGCACTCGATTATTTTGTAAAAATAAGTTTTACAGTTTTTGATAGATGGCCTTAAAAGACTATGCAATTGTATATACTGTATCTTGTTCGGGGTCAGGATCATGAATATCTGGTTTTAAGCAAACAATTATGTAACATTCCAAAACGAATTTTGACAATTGTGTAAATTGATTTTAATATTTTACATATATCATGAAAGTGCATTTTATGGGATACTGAAAAATCTAACCGTGTATATGTCAAAATATTAAACAAGTGTGTAACATATAATGACTTAAGAATGCTAATTTACCTTTGCAATATGTCTATGAGCATGTTTGTGGTGGTGCGAGGAGTAAATCGAACTAAACGCACCACAATTCCGTCCAGTTACTTCCTCTTAGATTTCACGTTTGGAATTCCAAACCCTTTAATGGTGAACTATAGTTGCCACACCTTCGTATGTATGTATGTTGAACTTTCGCACCATACGTAGCCAACTGTGCTAATTGGAGGGGCGAAAAGCGCCTCATCATCCAGTCCCTTTCATGAATTCAAACACACATGCATAAAAATACAGTATACATAAACATTTATTTTTTAAGTTGCCGATTTAAATGTATTTTCCCATTTTGATGTACGATGCGGTTGATGAGAATTGCGACCGTAGACCAGGATTTCCACTTTCCTCATCAAATCGTGTGATGCCGCCGAGTCCTGCATTTTTAATAATTTCCCCAAAAGGCGACGTGGATTTGCGTCGCAGTTTTCTCCTCCAGAGCAGCGTACTTCGGTTCAGACTCGGAAGCCTCGCGCACAAGGCAGGTACAAAGCTGAAGGCGGAGGTGACGGTAATTTGGTGAAACCCAGTACAATTTCAAGCTTCTCGTTTTCCAGCAAAGAACAATCTGCCAACCGCGTTGCTTCTAACACCCGCACGCACAAGAAGTCAGTCGGATTTTCATAACGGACCTTGCACCCAGATCTGTCCCTTCATCGCAATTGGTCTCAGGCCAGCTTGTAACAACACAACTATAATCAACTGCCCCAACTGTTTACACCTCGCACGGGTAACCCTCCCCGCTCTGTCTCGGTTGGGCAGCAAGTGGACATAACATGCATGCCTTGGCTACTGAATCTCACCCAAAGTCTGCACAAGGACTCAAGATTGTGTGTGTGTGTGTGTTTCGCTCTCCGATGTGTTTTCGGGTTGCCCCGCGTGTTGTTCGGCCTCACGTCTGACGTTTTGTTGCACATGCTGAGAGCTTCTTCGGGAACCGAGCTGAGCAGTTCACTTGTCCCACCCCCCAATTAATTTGCGGAAGAAACTCTGCATGTGGAGCAAAAACGTCAGACGTGTAGTAATTGTGAAGCTGAACTTTGTGCAGTGCTCCAGGAATGAAGCCTGCGGTTGCGTGTTGCGTTTCACGTGCTAAAATGCACACAAGCATGTCTGAATGTACGCATTTTGCTCAAAGCCGCACACGAATGGCACAGGCAAGCGCAGAGTTGTTTCGTCTGTGGTCCTGTTTAATCGTAAATACAAGATCTCAGGATGCCCGTAAGATGGTGCACGTGGCAAATTAGCTGTGATTCACCCACAACTGTAATTGGTGATTGGCAAATGACGGAGTGTAATTTTAGTCCATGCACCTACATTATATAAAGAGTTCCATGCTCGGAGGCGACGGTACATTTGACAGGAAAATCCATTTTGCATATTTTTTAAGTTGTCCTGCATTTGCGTAATTTTTAATCAAGTAAGGCCAAAAGTACAGGTTAGCCCAAACATTAGTTTCTCGAGATAGTGTTACATCAGTGTTACACTATCTCAGTAAACCAACTGTTGGGCCACCCTGTAGCGTATTGTGTACTTTTGATTTTAAAGTTGATATGCAAAGTTCTGTCACAGAATGTCTGTTTGCCTTTTCCAGGATTTGTAAAATGTGCACTTTTTCAGTCTGTTTAACAATGACTCATCACTTTAAAAGAAATGTTTGCTTCTGTATGAACGCCGTTTAAACAAATGTATACCTTTTATTCTTATCCGAAAGTTCTATTTTTAACGGAGTTGACATTCGCTGGGGGGGGGGGGCAGAAGGGTTAGGGATGAAACATGCGTTGTGAAAAAAAACCTAAAAAAAAATCTATGGACTGCATTTTGTTTCCTAACGAAGTGAAACGGCGTGGTGAGGACGTGGAGATAATTGGTGGACACGCGAGCGAGTCAGCGGCTCAAGGGTTGTTGTTGTTAATAGTTCTCTCGAATCTGTGTTATGCTTCTGCTGGGGTGGCTATATGGGGTGGCGATGGATTTGTTCAACCATCCTTCCGGTTAGTAGGAGGCGACCTTGGTGAGCTCGAGGGGGTGGGGGGGGATGACCTTTGTACTTAGCTGGACAGAGTAAGAGTATTAAGTAACAAACGGCTAAAAGGAAATAAAATGTGTTTAATAATACTCTCACGCGCAGGTGAAATACGGAATAAACGTTGAAGAAATGTAATAATGGGATTGGCTGTTGTTGCAAGTGCGCTTAGATCGATTAATACAGTACTTCTACGAAGGAATCGCCTTTGAAATTAAATGCCATGACCTTTCATCGTTTTTTCTCCAGATGAGTAATATAAAAATAAGTTCAGGTAATGGAATACGAAGGTAATGGAATACGAAGGTAATGTTTGCGGGGGGGGGGGGGTGAAGTGTAAAATGCACTATGGTATCGCGAATATGTTAGTGGCTCTGAGGCTCAAAAGGCTCTAAACGCTACCACGTAAATCCTGTGGTGTGAAATTCTGTCGTTTGATAGGATCCTTCCATAATCCAAGCAACAAGGCCTGCCATTTATCCACGGGCTTTGGCTGAAAGTTGCAGGAGAAAAAAATTAAGCCACCTATTTCCAGTCTTGTATTGGCAGTGAACCCGTATATAGCGGTATGGACTTGTCCGCTTGCTGATCAACACTGAATACTACGTGTATATATAATATGGGTCCTGATTTACGTGTTTGAACAATGCTCCATTTTCATCCATTCAACAGCTGCCGATGCCACCGCCACTAATGGGGACAAATTGCTAAATCCAAAATGTGACGTGAATCTGGCCCTGCCACAATGTACTCAAGGTGTATGCTGATCAAGCAGCACACTGTAACATTTCATTCCTTTTAACAATGGAAAATTACCGCGACCCAACTGAGTCACGCGAAACTGTACGGTAATCGGTACCAGTCATTCGAAAAGAATGATATTGTTGACATGTCGGAGCACAATGAAAAAGTGACCTTGGGGGATTTCCAATCCATGTGATTTCTAAACGGACCAATCAAAAGCGGTCGGGCGAGTCCAATCGGAGCCCTTCATAGGGGCTCACGGATTGTACCATGTCCGAGAGGGGTGTTGAAAAGGGTGATTATAATCTTTACCGTTGTCCATAATAAATGAGGGGGGGTTTAGATCGCGTTAATATGTCGTTTCACCCGTCACAGCCAATTAGTAAAGTTGTCACGTAAACAAAACGTGTCAATTAGTTACTGCTTCAGCACACCGGTGTGTGTTGGGAGAGTAATCCCCGATCATTTACAATTCGAGGACGACGTTTCGCTGGCGATTACAACCGGCTTCATAAGGCGATTATTAACCGTTTCCTAATGCTGCCAATTGCTCCTCCTGGTCCTATTCGATGGCCTTGGCCAATGGACACTTTGTTCATTTCATTAACACCTTACTGCTGTTGTGCATTGACGGTGTTCAGGAATTCATCTTCTTGGTTCTTTCGGTAAAGTCACGTAGAAGGGAAATAATAAAATAATAAAAATTAAACATAAAATACTATATGATTATAATATTTTAATATATTATTATATTATTTTATTATATAATATTTTATTAAATATTCAGTTTTATTTTTATTATTTTATTATTTCCCTTCTACGTAACTTTACCGAAAGAACCAAGAAGATGAATCCCTGCAGTCACGAAAGCTTTAAATCGAAAAAAATGGTGTTCAGGAAGTTGTGTCTGCGTGTCTTTCGGTTTCCACTGGGGCTATATTGAGAGGCAGCGTTGTTCTTCCAAAGATAGGGCCAGATGCATGGTGCGTGTGCGCACGCGCGCGCATGTGGTTTAATGACCACGAGCTATCGCAAGCCATGTGGATTTCGATTCGCCCTGCCACCTGCTCCTCCTGCATCAATGTAGGATGTGTACTGCTGCTTGACAATGATTGTTTAAGTTGGTGCCGTTGTGCTTGGAACTCGTCGAATGCAGAACGACGAGGGTGTGTGCGTGTAACTCGAAAGCGTTTCGACGTGAGCTTTAGACTTATAGACATCTCTGACAATCAGCTTTGTCTGGACGAATCGGGTTGATTCATTTTTCGTTTTCTTCGCTTCAGCATCAGAACTCGCAACGTCGACTATTGCGTCCAATTACTTAGTTTGTATTCCTCCATGTGATTTTGTAGACTTCTTTTTTTAAAGGCTATCATCGTCTTAATTTCCCTCCTGGTCGTGAACTATCATAGAAGCTTTCCTCTCTCCATTCCCCACTCCAATACTAAAGTTACCAATCATCCCTGAATCGCCGCACCTTTCATGTACCTTTGGATCACAGTCATTCATTACGATGTAATCGATAAGTTGGTTAATGCCTTCATACTTTTTGTCTACTCATGCATCTCCATGGCCTGTTCTAAAAGGCTATTTGAATTGCCTTTCATATAATCATGGTCATGGTTTAATAGCCTTAACATTTTTAGGTGGACAACTCGATATGATGTACTCTTAAATTTCAATATTCTATGTTTGATTCCTGGAGAGACTAAAAATCACACTTCACCGTAATGACTGTCAACTCTCTATGATAGAATAGGTTTAGCACTATGTAAATGTATGCACTTTTCTCCCTTCATAATAATCGAGCTGTGACTCATTTCATCTCTCTTAGTTCTATCTTCAGTTTATATTTTATTTACCGGAGCTCACGTGTTGCGTTGTAGCAATGGTCAAATGCAGAAGCTGGCCCTGTTCAGACCTAGTAATCAGAGGTGGGACAAAGTCATTGTTATGCAAGTCCAAGTCGAGTCGCAAGTCATCAAATTCATGACTCGAGTCTGACTCGAGTCCAAGTCACATGACTCGAGTCCACATCTCATAGGTGGGACAAAGTCATTGTTATGCAAGTCCAAGTCGAGTCGCAAGTCATCAAATTCATGACTCGAGTCTGACTCGAGTCCAAGTCACATGACTCGAGTCCACACCTCTGCTAGTAATTCTTAGCACCCTCTGCTTCATCACCTACCCTGCTGATGCGATGACTTCAAACCTGAGCTCTCACTCAGCGAATGGGACCCAAGTTTGTGCGCGGCAGATATTCATGCAGGAAGGGGTTATTCTCAGGCCACTTATGAATCCTGCCCAAGCTGTGTTGACCACATCCCAAGTGCCAACCAATTTTAAATGTAGGGCACTCCTGCTACAAAACGCATATTAGAAAGATATGTTTTGCTTAATCTGATTTTCAGAGCATCAACAATCGTGGGAAAAGCTTGCGGAGGCTGAAATCATAGTGGCATTGTAATTGTATTGACATTAGCGTGCAACAGCAACGCACACAAACTGATGTTGCACAAAAGTGCAAGCCACCCGTTGACCTTACCGTCCACGACCCCGCGACCTAATTGAACGGAAATCGGGCGCTAAGTGCGTGTAATTGTAAAGCTTAATCCATCACAATTTACCATCTCAAAATAGGGAGTGGGCGGCCACGTTCCAGCGATTTCACGACTCTTTGGCCCGGCAGATCCACGCGGGCGCGTTTCGAGAAAGGTCAAGCGACCAGGGTGGGGGGCAAGTGACAAACGTGCATGAAATCGCTTTCTGTTTCCCTACGGCCTGCTGCTGGCTGGCTGGGCTGGCTGGCTGGCTAGGCTGGCTGGCTGGGCTGGCTGGCTAGGCTGGCTGACTAGGCTGGCTGGCTAAGCTGACTGGCTTGCTTAGTGACGGGCCAATCTGAGTCAGCTGCAAGTGAGGAATCCCTCGCCTAATAAATTAATTGACGCCTTAAACGCCGCTGCCGCACGTTAAGGACACATTTTAATGGCAATTTATTTAAACCCAGATGAGTGGTGTTCTCGCCTTTCTGTTTGCGAGCGCACCAAGGACCATCGGGGCTGCTTGTGGCTCGAAAACTTTGCGAGCCAGAAGCAGCCCCGATCTTGCTCGCAAATCCTTGCGCGCTCAGTCGCAACGGGCAAAAGGCGACACACTGCCCACGCTTCACGTTGTTGTTACGATTCAAGTTCAATTTGGCACGCGTGCCAGAGGTTCTCAACTCATGCCCTACAGCAACCAATAATGTGTGTTTTTTTGTGCGGCGAGGGAGCAAGCAGAGCTGGTTTGGTCGGGTTCCCAGGGTTGTGCTAAGAGGATTAGAGGAGTGGCAGCACTCGGTTTGGAGAGGGTTTTTTTTTGGTCGGCTGTGTATTCGCGATGCGTGGCTTGAGGCATCTGCTGCCTGCAGCCGCTGAGCAGTTTTTTCCTCCTTTGTCTTTGAAACAGGCAATTGGGCAGGGATACATTCCACAAGGGCTGTTTTATTTCTATTTTCTCTGTCTCTCTCTCTGTCGCACAAATAGCTTTCGTTTTATTCACGGTTTCACATATGCAGACCATCTTTCCACCCGGCACTGCCGGTTATCTCAAACGAGTGTATTTAAGAACTATACAACATCGCAGCTTAAATAAACACTGTAGGTGTAGTTTGTTGTGTTTTTGTATTTAATTTCACTTGCCTTTATTTTAATGGGAATTCTGGATTCATTTTGAAGATGCACAAAATATATCAATTGGGTTCCAAAGTAAATATTCGCAATGTACTGTTTGTTTTGGAAGGGGCATTTAGGCCCCACCGGTTTGTAAGTTGAGCACGGTGGAAATTGTTTATGCTTGTTTTTGCCGTGCGGTGAGAATTCACTTATTTGAGAGCATGGTGTTCACAGTTGAGTCGACTTATCTTTGAGCTTCACGTGAACCGACGCTGTACGACATTATCGGGGGTTGTAAACATTTTTGTACGGCTCTCATTAAATTAAAAACGATGTTTTTAATGTTTTTTTGTAGAATTTGTATTTATTTATTCTGTACTACGCATCGCCTAACCCTGGCTGTTCTCTAGGAAGTCTTGCATCAAAGTCTCACATCAACAGCATTGCACGATGGAAATAGGAAAGTCTGGCCCATGGCAGCAATGCCATCAAGCAGTTGAAAGAGTCTGTTCTGAGTCTTTGTTGTGTTTTTGTTCCTTTACCAATGCAATGCAGTGTTTCGAGGAATGGGACGGTCTGATTTGTTGAAACATTGACGTGAAAGTCTCACAACGTGCTCGCACACGGAGCACATTCACTGCACCGTCTCTACCTTTACGCTGTGCCCGTTTCATTCCATCAGAGCAATACGGCAATCGCAACCAGGCATTCATAGTGCAGTGTGCACGCACACCTAGCGAACGAGATATGATGTTGGCATCACAAATATCGCAAGCCTATGAGGACATTGTGTTAATTTGCATGCGATGTTACAGCAGTGGTTTTATATTTAAGTGTATGTATACTCATCTGATAAGTTTTGTTTTCAACTTGCAAGTCACGTGATAGTGAGTGTGATGACGCACACACACTCCTGTTGTGTTTCATGCTTCTCTCTCATTGTTATAAATTCCAACAGAAGTGTGGAGGGGGGGCAAAATAGATTACGATTGCGATATGAATTCAGTAACCAGAATTAACTTCCCAAACACAGCTACCGTCGGTGGCGTATGACAGATGCGCCGGTCTCGACTAACCCCCTTCACCAACCCACATTGACCATTTATTCTAGATTTGAAGCTTTCGTGACTGCAAGGAATCATATTTTTAGGTTTTTTCGGTAAAGTCACGTAGGTAAAACATCAAAATTAATGAAAATAAAAAAAAACAAAAACAAAAATCACGACGTTTCGGAGGCAACACAAGTCTCCGTCATCAGGTGGGACCGTCACAGCCGAATTAGCTGCATCATTGACCAGCGTGGTGAACTATGGCCAAACCCCCCCCCCATCCCCTCCATGACCAACACAGTGCGAGGGAGACCTTAACCCTGCAGCAGAGAATTTCACAAACTACTCGAATTAATTATTTTTTGTAGAACGTCCACGTTTTTTTTTGGTAAATAAATGCAGAGCAGCTAAAAATATTAGGCGCGCGACTGATAACTTCACCCGGCGCTAGCGCAGCGTGGAAGCGAGTCAACCGAATTCCGTTCGCGCAAAGGGCTCGCGGGGAGGGCAAGTGGCAGTTTTGCTTGAAATATCAGGGCCACATTTCAGCGGCCCGTCGTTTCCTCTTTTTTTTTAATTCGTGGCCATGGACCGCGAGTCCACGGCGTTCGAAGTCCACATGGCGCACGCAACCTCGCCGAGGTGAGGCTTATCGCCAATATTCACCCGACGGTAAAGCCAGCGCGCGACTGACTGCAACGCACGAGCTGATCGGAGGGGAAGTATATCGACTTGACTGTAACAGAGTTCACTGGGGTCATTGTTATTTCAGCCGTCGTCTTAGTCCACATGCATGCAACGCACGTCTGTTGGACTTGTATCGCGCACCGATGACGACTGCCTGTTGAATTTTAGTCACGACGTCGTCTGAGAATTTTACTCGGTCACTTTGTTCGTGGAGCGCAGCGTTCTTCATTGCAAGGCCCACGGGCTACTAGCGGCCCCCTAATGTACCCCCCCACCCCACCCCACCATCATCATCGTGCTGCTGTCAAACCCCCAATGGCTTCAAATTGTGTGGGGGCCCTCACACTGACGATGTCTCTATCGGCGAAAGTGCCCTTTGGAAATGAGTGAAGGACACTTGATTGCTGTGTAGTCGACTAAGGCAGTGTCACACGTGTGTGTGTGGTCGCCCGTGGGTGTTCAGCGTGGGGTGTGAGAGGGCGAGCAACATTGGTGTCCAACCCCCCTCCCCGTCTCGCCCCCACCCCCGATATCATTAGGTCAGCTCAGCAGTGAACTCGGTAAATATTGTTTCTTTGTCAATATAAACTCAAAATTAGAGTGCCACGCTAACGTTACGAAATTGTTCGTCTGTGTCTCTTCTTCGAGACTGGTCTTCGGCGAGGAACAGGCAGGGAGGTCATGACGTCACTGTATTATGTACATATAATTAAGTTAAATAATTATACGAATAAAAACACTAACGCCGACACAATTTCCGTCGCCCATTTCATTTATGTAAATAAACACGTGGGAGTAGATTGCACACGCCAAATGTCTGTCTCCGCCTTGCAATCGTGTGCACGTGTGCCATACTGTGCTGCATCTCTCTCTGTGGCAACATCTACATGATTTTTTCCAGCCTGCATTAATGTATCTGCTGTGATGGCATTTCTCGCCATATATATGTACATCATTCCACAATACGAATGGTGCATTGCTTGTAAATCTCGACGTTATGCAACCGTCTGGTAGCCAAGCGGTAACTGAAGCCATTTCCCGGACCCATGCCTTGTGCGATGCGGTAGTATCAGGCGAGATGGAGTTCAGCGTCGTTAAAACCCTCTCGTGGAGGGATGCTTATTCCGGTTGTTCCAGATGTTTAGGATTGCTCAAGATGTCTCAGATTCGAATGGGGGCCGCGCCGGCCCAATCTGACGCCATTCCTTCGAACACCGCCAGCGGTCAAAAAAAACAATCCACAAACACCCGTTCTAAAAATATAAACGAGCCTTCCTTTTTCACCAAACGTGGCGGGTGATGCAAGAACCCCCATGTCAGCACATTCGACTAACATTGACGAAACAGAAAAATACAGACAACTATAAAGTCGTCGATTGTGTTGCAGTCGTCTGTGGATTTGAATAATGCCTCTTTTGAATTCCCCCATTTCAGCGTTTCAAGTTTTGTTTTGAGCATTTATTCCGACCGAACCGGTTTTCAAGCCGGCGTGCTTTTGTTGGTGTTTCTTTCCCTTGCCCTGAGCGGAACTGGACTTTCACGTCGCCGTCCGAACCCAGGCCACTGCCACTTGTTTATCCTTGGACATCATCGTCATCAGCCATGGTGGTGGGACTATGGGTTTAACAAAGGCCATCGAACCGACGTGGCAACGAGGAAGCCTTCAGTCGGCTATGGATTGACAAAGGCCTATAAACAAAACCGAACTTTTTTTTATTACATTACCCAAAATGCTTTTAGTTAAATGGTTTGTTTTCAAATTCCATAACATAAATAGCTTAGTTTTGCTTAGGTTACAAAATGTCACTCTAGATAGAGTGCATTTTGTCGTAATGAGAGGGGGGGGGGATAGCAACGAATATAATTTGAATAGCGTCACTTGGTATTACATGTTTAAACTACAAGACAGACAGACTTTTCAATTCAAAAGTGTTCTCGCGTGCTTATAAATAAACACTCCTTTTCGAAATCGAGTCAAGTTCGGGTGAGTGGGTTGGGAAGGTTACAAGACAACCGGGAGACGGTTAAAGTGACAAAATAGAATGAGCAAACACGTGAAAGCGTGAACAGTGAACATTCAAATCTAACGTTAAAGGTTTATTTTTTTTAAACCTTTTTCAAATTCGCTGCTGGCTGAAAGCTTCTCCCCCATGTCCAATCATTCATGGGGGATGTTGAACCGTACTTCAACCACACTGGTCAGTGCGGTTTGGTCGTTAATACAACTCCTGAAATAGAATGATAAATGAAGAGTTATTAATACGAGCTATATATATACACACTACACTATTCAGTTTAACACGTAGGCTTTCGCTACCAATATCCATAATACAGAATATTTTTTGGGGGTTAGATCGCGTAAATATATTAATGTGTCGTTAAACCCGCCACCACCCGACACAGCCAACTAGTAAGGGTTGTCACCTAAACAGAACGTGCAAATGACTAGTACAGCACACCGGTGTGTTGGAGAACCAAGCCACAACATTTACAATCTGAGTACAACGTTTCGCCAGTAATTACAACTAACTACATTATTATATTAAATAGTAATCCGTGAGGTTGAATATATAAGAACGTTTAACTGGCTAAATAAACTGCAGTGCAGGTGGAAAAATGAGGATCAGATCATCGTATGTGAGGACAGGGAGAAAGAAAGACAGACACATTATGGGTGAAAGCTCAGCACACAGATCCTGGTTTTCACACAAAAATGGTCCTCCGTCGCAACGTTTTTTTTTTAAACACAGCTCCCAAATGTAATTTAACCCCGATTGTGCTATCGACGTCATCTCGTGAGCCCAAGCATCGCGGGAGCAGTACAACGCTTCGCATGCGCAAGTGGCCCACTGAAGCAGATACTACAGATCACTGTATCTCGGATCCCTTTCAAGTGCATTGTGCTCGATTACAAAGGAGATGCACGCATGTTCCTACTGGCTCTGCCTCTGAGAATAGTGGGCTTTTTTTCGCTTGACAGTCAAATAATTCGTAGAGCTGGAATTTAGTCAAATTAAGTGCAAATGCAAAATGTAATGATGATGGGGGGGGAGTGCAGTCATTGGTATCCAGGCTGAGACCATCGAGAACCCGGTGGAATAACAGGTACGGAATTTTCTCAGATTAACATGATCCATTGTAATTTACATGCCTACATTAACCCCGCTGTGGTCTTCCTACCCAGGAGGCTCACAGCGATGACATCACCTTGACCCCCTCTATTTAAGAACGAAACAGGAGGAATTATCCACAATTCTGGCAATCGCCTGATGAAGCTGGTTGTTGTCATCACCACTGAAACGTCGAACTCGAATTGTGAATGTTGTGGGTTTACTCTCCAACACACCGGTGTGCTGAACTAGTAACCAATTGCCATGTTTTGTTTACGTGGCAAACCTTACCAATTGGCTGTGTCGGGTGTTGGCGGGGAGGATTTAAAGACGCATTTATATTTACGCGATTTGAACCCAACAAACCTTTATTATGGGTAATGCAAGGTGTCTCCCCAGATTTGAACCCAGGATCTGAACGGTAGCAGTTGAATGCCCCGATCTCTAAGCCGCTACCTGGTCACCTCACCAGACGATAATCAATTTGTTGATTTGCCCACGGAACTTTTACTTCGTCCCAATCTTGTTCAGGGGCTTCTGCGTGGAACGATCAACCGATTCTCTCTCTGAGTATTTCCTTTGGTGGCAGGAAAACCGGAGTGCCAGGTGAAATCCCACACAAAAAAGATCCCCCGTATAGCCTTAACAGACTGTTGGGGCAAGTGCTGTTAGCAAGTACCTATGAAAACCGCCACGGCACACGTGGGGGGTGGGTGGCCAGCACCACGCCCGGTCGCCTTTGTCTCTTCCCAGTGGCGATGTTTACACACCGCACCAGGTACTCATTTGAGGCTGAGTCGACCTAGGGGAGGTCCAAGACCGGGTTAGATAATCGTCACTGGTGTTGGCCGTGAGCAGGAATCGAACCCAGGTCGCCAGTTTCTTAGCGCAGCGCTAACTACTATACTCCACAAACCCTTCCACAAATGTCGCAAACCTACTTGGCAAACTGCGACCTACATGAAGGTGATTAATAGTTCAACAATTATATACAAATTTCTCACGATAGGTAAGTAAAGCGAGGGTTGTTGGCCCTAAGGCGCGTGCCTCATCTCTGCGTGAGTCACAACATCCACCTCTGTGCACCGTGCATCACAGGGGCCAGCACAGGTGACTAATGGCATCAAGCAGCTGACTGTACGTACTCTCACCACCTTAGGCACCTGTCACGCACCTTTGCGTACAGAGATGTCCCTGCGCTCAAAGTTAATGGACGACTACGGCAGGGGATCCCCCCAAACAAGCTTCCACTTTTCTAGCCCCATAACCTTTGTTGCTTTTACTTGTTAAGATTTTTTTTTTACCCGGAAAATCCCTTGAGATGGAACGTGATCGTCGTTTGCATTACACAAGTATTGTCCAGGATTGTCAAGTGACGCTTCGAGAGAAATACACGGGAGTTTTATTCACCTTCTGAATGAGCCCTTTTACTTTGGCTGTCGGACATTCACGGTCTTTATCCCACATCCCCCTAGGCCACGGGTCGGCCAGCAAAACAAGGGGAGCCCTTTTTGTTTTAGAATTCGGTAACCACCCCTCACCCTCAATGTTTCAAGAGACGCAATGCACTGTGTGGTGAAATTAAGACGGTGGGTCCTTGATAACAAAAAAAGTAACTAAGTAAATTTCGATTTAAAGCTTTCGTGACTGCAGGGATTGATCTTCTTGGTTCTTTCGGTAAAGTCACGTAGAAGGGAAATAATAAAATAATAAAAATAAAACATCATAAAATACAATTCTCACGACGTTTCGGCCACTACGCAAGCAGCCGTCCTCAGGTGAAGAACAGGTCTGTCGGAAAGACAGCGTCTTCAAGAGCTGCCGGGGTTACTGAGTCACGCCCTCGGGGCTCGTTTGATCATCCGCACCCGTCACAGGCAATTGTATCCCTGAAGACTCTCGGCTTTTTACAATCTTCAGTTGCCACACCGCCTTGTAAAGTATCCTCACGTTGTAGTTGTTGTTGTTTAGCGGTGGTAAATCAACTAACTCAGCCCTGTTTATTGCAGTGTGTCCACTGGCAGCTGACGACGATTTGAGTGATGTTATCGCAGTGCGTGTTGTACGGGAGTACTCTCGCTGTGAGCTTCAGATCGCACGAAGAACAACTCGCCAAATGGAATTCGCCGACACATTCCAACGCGGCCCCCCCCCCTCCTTAAAAGAAGAGAGTGTTGCTCCTCAGAGACGATTCTTCCCTGGATAAATAAAGTGCATTCCTATTGTTATTAACAAAGGCGGGGGCACACACACATGCAGCATACACAACTAAACGTGAATGTGTAACACACTCCAAAAGCTCCGTGAATGCGTCGCGTCCACAACCACAAACTTGCACATGAAACACCGGGATTGCATACCTTCGGCGCAAGATGTCCCTGAAGCCAGCAGTAGATTGACGAAAAGTTCCCAGTTGCTATTGGAATCAAAACGCGCTGATTCACACGCCTATCCCGCGAGCTTAAGTATCGATATGAGTTGATGAATCGATGCATTGTTTCACAACACCACTGGTGCAACACCCACGGTTCCACGCAACGCCCACGGAGAAAGACGTCGTTCGATATCCTTTGGTTCAAGGTTGCCCTTTGGTAGACGCACTTGCATGGGTTTCAAAGCCTACAGACCCATCCACATTGTTTTCAAATTAGTGGCGCACACAGATCACGCCGCAGGATAGCGTCCAAAATTGAAATTCAATCTGGAAGTGTTTCGACACCACCATGACTCAAGGCACCACCCCTCCCCCCCGTTGAAATGTCACCGTTCCATCGATTGCACGCTAATCGTCGTGAATCAGTGTATCGAGAATGTAATATCAATAAAATGTTGCATTCACTTTCATGATGTTGCGTTTAGAAAAGGATATGCAGCCGCTGTGTGGTGATTATTGAAAGCACGCGCAGCTTAGAACACGGCAGGAGCTGTGCGCTGTTAAATCTTAGATCGAAAACGTATTTCTCTAGAACTTCTTTTTAACACGCTTTCATTTAACTCACTCTGTCTGTTGTTGTTGTCGTTGTTGTATCCTCAAATCTTGTAAGTCAATTTTAACCCACTTCCCAATGTGGTATCGACTGCAAACTTCGTATAGTTATGTCTTAATGATGACAATACTATATTCTATCATAAAAAATAGATATATTTTTAAACATTCTTTTTTATATGTTATGTTTCGGCTTGGGTCTAATTGTCCACGTTCAACTGACGTTGGCTGTAATTGGCCACGGTCCCTGACGTTATGGCAAGCTTCGGGGCCACTTTCTGGAGTCGTGGCGTTCTTCCATTACTAGTACATTTCATAAAGGCGTGTTTTAAAACAGAAAGTTTTTTAAAATATTACTTTTTGTGTCTAGTTTGTTGTCCTTTCCCCGCCCCGCACCTCCGATGAGCGCGGGTTGGCTACGTACGGTGCAAAAGAAGTTCAACATATACGTATGGGGGAAGGACAATACTTGCTTACATGCACACGAGCTTTCCTCGAAACTCCATCTCCATTGAACACTGTTTTTTTTTTATCTTTCGGTAAATTGATTGGTATGCGACTTTCAATGCAGTAATAGCTTCATACGTGTTCGTGTATATTTGATAAAATCAGTTTCGTTCGAACGAACTTTGTATTGGTTTTGTTACCATTATTTTACACAAAGCCAAAAAAATATAAACAATAAATACGCACACTGACATGAACACACATACATAAATAATACATCGGAAATGTAAGGTACTATTTACAAGAGAATAACGTTTCTTTACGAGTTTCTTTCATTGTCTGTTTTTTTTTATTTTAATACTTTTCAATATAAAACGTAATATTATTTTCAATATGAATTATCTTCTTTTACCATTCGAATGGTAAGTTATTAAGTTTCGATTTAAAGCTTTCGTGACTGCAGGGATTCATCTTCTTGGTTCTTTCGGTAAAGTCACGTAGAAGGGAAGTAATAAAATAATAAAAATAAAACATAATAAACACCCCAAGCTTGGGGTGTTTCATTCTTCGCCTGAGGATGGCTGCTTGCGTTGTGGCCGAAACGTCGTGAGAATTGTTTTATTATGTTTTATTTTTATTATTTTATTACTTCCCTTCTACGTGACTTTACCGAAAGAACCAAGAAGAAGTTATTAAGTGTTTACAGTATGAAATGGTAAGTTACAAAGGCTGGGAAACGAAGTTTCAATATACGAACGAAGCTCCAGGAACGCATCTACTTCGTATATCGAGGCATTACTCTATTTGCTGAGTATTTTCAAAAGCAACCTGTTCCCATCCGCCTCCCTATTTAAAACATGTTTCATCCTGGTCTGCAAAAAAACAATTGCCTTACATACTCAAATAACATTTGCCACGTACATTTGCATCAATCAGCTAAATCATTGCACGTTATATAAATCGCATAGCTTTCTAATACGACGGCTCCCCAGCGCATATGTGACGTTATGTAATGTGACTTAATATCCATACAAATATTTCCCAGGGTACATCGTGTCCAGAACATCACATTTCTCGGCTATTTTTGAAGAAACAAAAACACGAAGCATCAACCACCTGTTTAGCCATGGGTATGTGTGTGTTTGTTTATGCCCTCTCTCTCGCCACCACTCGGGTGGAGCGGTGACGCCGTCGTTATCTCACGGTCAACACCCCTGACCACTATCTGAACCGGGGCCTTACCTAGGTAGACTCAGCCTAAAATGAGTACCTGGTGCTGTGTGTAAACATCGCCACTGGGGAGACAAAGGCGGCCGTGCGTGGTCGCTGGCCACCCACCCCCTCGTGTGCCGTGCTGGCCTTCATAGGTGCTCGCCAACGGCACTTGCCCCGACATTCTGTTAAGGTTGTACGGGGGATATTTTTATTTGTTTGTGCTTTCTCTCTCACACACACACGTGGCGCTCCGTGTGTTTGTGCATAATAGAAACTTCGTGACGTAGGAAACAAGCACGCCGTGCTAATGATGAGTCGATGTACGCCAGAGCGAAACTGAACGCAGCCCTCCCACCACACCTATGACCGCTATTCAACCACGACATTTCTGATCTCCAGCCAAGAACCCAGCGTGCTGGAACTGACTGGTACCCAAATTCAGCCAAGAGTCATTCGCCAAGAGTGATTTGTGTACATCTTTATCTCGCACGCATGCAAACAATGTGCTGTTTAACGTCTTGGACTCTTTATTACAGCAGAGCCATGCAAACCTAACCCCCTTGCGCTATTTTGTTGTTTTTTTGGTTTTCAAGGGGACACTCGGCTTCCTTGACTCGTGTTTGGGGAACGAACCCCAAACGGCTGGTGGTCAAGCTGACCCTATGACCCCCTGCTTTTCACCATTGCCTTGACAATGTGGACGTGCACGGGACAATTTCCCCTTGTTTTTATTCCTTTGAGCCCATGTCCTGTCACAGTATTTGCTTACGAAATGTTTCTTTTTTTTTACTGAATTACATTACGCACGTTACAGTATTCGATTACAGGGGGAGTGGTGGTGTAGTGATTAGCGCACTGCTCTATGGACGAACTTATGAATAGCAGTAGCAGCTAGGGGTGTACAACTCCTCTAGAGCAGTTTTGAGTGAAAATCTCACAGGTAGTGATCCAAGTTGAAGTTTATTGGCGATAGCATTCCAGACCCTGGGGGCATCAATAGAAAAGGCCTTACATCGAGTAAATGTATTACTTTGCCTGCAATGAGATTCAAGTGCCTAAGCTACCTTGACACTTTTGTATCACAATTCTGACTTGTTATATTTTTCCATTTTTTTTAGCCTATAGCGGAGTCTGTAGAAGCTTAAACATTTCCAACACCAGTGGCCCACCGAAATTTTGCATCCAGCCAGTACGTTATTTAACTTGACTCGCCAACTGACTTTTGCCGTCTTTGGCAGAGCGCTAATCTTGTAGGTCTTGAAGTGTACAACTGCAGGCTCGGCAAAGCCCTCTTCTCAATTAACTTTCTTGGTTAAAAACCAACTCAAGACAGGGAATGCCTTTTTACTTTCCCCTCTCCTCACTGGGGCTCACTCATTACCTTATCAGGGCACACTCGTACCGTACTATATTATATTCACAAATATCATAACGTACAGCCCTTTGTCAATCCACTGCTGGATGAAGGCCTCCCCTTTCGAAAATTCGGTCGTGTGGGTTTGTTTGGTCCATCGCGCTGGTCAAGATGGGCTGGTGGAGAGAGGGAAGAGGAGGAGGAGGACTGGATCACTCGCAGCCGACGTTAGCCATAGAGAGGAATTCTACGTATGTGTTTGTGTTGGACTTATTTCGCACCGTACACAGCCAAACGTGCCAATCGGAGGTGCGGGGGAAGGAACACAAACTGAACACAAAAATCAGTTCTAAAGAAAAGAGTTTTCAATCGAGATTTAAAAGTGCTTCGCTCCAGTGGCTTCCTAATATCGGAAGGAAGAGCGTTCCAGACGGCCGCAGAAGCGCATCTGAAAGCGCGCGATGCAGTGATCCACCTTTGTTCGATGGATTATGGTTTATGCTCCTGGACGAGATCAGCGAGGTATTGTGGCTCATTTGTGGCAGGCGACCTTTTCATTGATCTCAAGGCCGTAATTATAATATTTTTTTAGGGGGGGTACATCCCCCCCCAATATTAAAATATGCTCAAAATGTCTCCCCCAATATATTGCTATAAAATAGATTTCTGTTTATATGATTGTGGTTATGGTTGTACTTTATGAATCCCTAATCTCTGCCATTACATATAATGAAACAAGAAAAGGTGAAAAAAATAAAAAACAGAGCAATGTAATACAATACACTATTAGACATTATTGTAAAAAATCTATAAAAAGTCCATCCTATGTATTAGTGAATTTTTTTTTATTTTAGGCATGAAAATATCAGGAAATGAGTTTTCAAATTTAGATTTATTTTTTTTTCTGGGGGGGGGGGGGGGGGAATCCCCAGACCCCCTGGAAAATGTGGTCCCCCTCAATGTTGACTCCATGGCTACGGCCTTGATTGATCTCATCTTGGTGGGTACGTCGTGCAGTTAGCTAACTTCTGCAATGACAAAGACCCCGCACTCCATAGCCTTGACAGACTGTTGGGGCAAGTGCTGTTAACGAGTAGCAGCTATGAAGGCCGTACGGCATACAGAGGGGGTGGGTGGCCACTGGCCAGCACCATGCTCGACCGCCTTTGTCTCTCCAGTGCTGATGTTCACCAGGTACTCATTTTATGCTGAGTCGAACTAACTCCTGCGCCATCACTCTCACCAGCACGGTCGTAAGATAAACAAATCTATACAGTGTTCATGTACAGTCGTAGGCTAGCATTTTTGGGAAAAGTACCTTTTTTTCCCTCTTCAGAATGCTGAAGAGAAAACAAAGAGAAAGACGGACTGATTTATCGTCGGAGGTAGCAGTTTAAACTCCGGAGCACTGCCGCACGCGAACAGTTTTGAAGATTTGAACACGGCAGCGGTAGGCACCGCAGAGTATAGGCACTTTGGTCACGTCTACATTAAATTTCGATTTAAAGCTTTCGTGACTGCAGGAATTCATATTCTTTGGTTATTTCGGCAAAGTCACGTAGATAGAAAAAAGATTAAACAAATTAAAAATTATATTGCGATTTAAAGCTTTCGTGACTGCAGGGATTCATCTTCCTGGTTCTTTCGGTAAAGTCACATAGAAGGGAAATAATAAAATAATAAAAATAAAACATAATAAATAAAATTCTCACGACGTTTCGGCCACAACGCAAGCAGCCGTCCTCAGGTGTCCGTCCGGACGCTGTCTTTCCGACAGCCCTGTTCTTCACCTGAGGACGGCTGCTTGCGTTGTGGCCGAAACGTCGTGAGAATGTTATTTTTATTATTTTATTATTTCCCTTCTACGTGACTTTTACCGAAAGAACCAGGAACGCGTCAACATTGTTAACATCGACATTGACATGACCGTCGCCACGCTTGGCAGGTGCCCAGGCATTTGTCGAGAGCAGGTGAGGAACGCAGTGTCCGACGAGCTGCCAGTGAAAGCGAAGTTAATGTATCACCGCCGTGTTACGGAATCGCTGTTTTCTTTATCAGAGCCGAAGCCAGAGCCGCGCTAAGTAGGTGGGGGGGGGGGGGTCTGTGCAGGCAACATAGCCCTGGCGGGGAGTGGGGGGCACCTGGCGGGGAGTGGGGGGCGGGGGCACCTTGGGGGGGGGGGCACCTGGGGGGGGAGTGGGGGGCACCTGGGGGGGGCGGGGGGGGGCTGTGCAGTCAACATAGCCCTGGCGGGGAGTGGGGGCACCTGGCGGGGAGTGGAGGGGGGGCGCCCGGTGGGGGGGGGGCTGACCTTGTGCACAGAATAACCCAGCGGGGGGGGGGGGGGGGCTCTGACCCTGCACCCCACGTGACGTGCCATGTGCACCCCTTGCATTCAAAGGTCGGCATCCCCACTCCTGGTGGAGGGTAGTAACAACAACAACAATAACAACAACAAGGTTGGCACGAGTTTTTCAGCGCTTTTGTCAATCCGCTACTGGATGAAGGCCTTCCCCAAGCTTCGTCAGTCATGGGTGGGAGGAGGTCGTTTCGACCTTACTTCATCACGCCTAGTCCGTGGCGGGCTGGCGACGGCAGGAGGGCCACGGGAACTGACTCTGATATCGCTCGCTTACCGATGTTAGCGATAGTCGTGGGACCGAGTATCGGACTCAGATCTGTCCGTAGGTTTCAAGGCGTGATGTGGGTATCCTCCCTCCCCCCCCAAAACTCCCACTGGAAGTTTAACAATCAACAAATGTCTCACACTCACTCGTTGCTGCTGCTGCCGCTGCTGCACGCGCGTAAATACGCCACTGATCACAAGAGCTTGTGCAGCAGCGGTACCTTGCTTGCATTCACGTTGAAATGGACGTGTGTTGAACTTCTTTCGCACCGTACTCATCGGAGGTGACGGGGCATGGGCGAGCTCAGTCGTGAGGATGGCAACTTCTGCAGGCTTCAGAAACCCCTTCCTGCCATCGCTTCGGGCCAAACATCCTGGGTTTTTCCTAATTCAGAGAGCCTATAGCAGCACATCCAGTGAGCAATTCGCCGTTGAAATATCACGTGATTTAAGGGCAACGTTTGGAATTATTTTTAAACAGAGGATACTACGATGAATGAGAGACACATTCCGAGAGAAGCACAAATGTGTGAGCTCCCTGTTGACGCTGCGGAGATGGAGGCAGGTTTGGGCTGGTTTGGGGAACTGGTCCGGCCGGAATAGCTACAGGTTATAGTCAGGCACAGAGGATTCACTGCTGGATGAAGGCTGCCCCAAAACCGCCACAGTCTCTCTTAATTCTTAAGGATGCAAAAAGAAAGCATCCACCTGCAGCTCCTGCGCGCGAGGAGCTGATTTCATCTCGACTCAAGCCAAGTATTTGTTCGCTCAACAAAGAGGAAGGATCCTGGCAAAAGCAGGACGGGGGACAAAGACATCTTAGTGATGGATCCTTAACCAATCGCAGGTAGTAGTTCGGAGCAATAATGTTACAGGTCCAGTGAAGGATGAAACTAGTGCGGGGCCTGTAGCATATGTTAGAAATGGGCCCTAAATAAAACAAAATTAAAACACGTAAATTTTAAATTGCATAGTAAAGTAATTGTATTTGTTCATTTGCTATACATCCAGATAATATAACACATCTCTCACCGTAAACACCCAGTCGTTCATAAAAGTTGAAGGCGGTATAGTACTATAGTAATAGAGCAAGTGCAGAATCACTGAACCGGAATTGACAGCTTGAGAGCATTTAGCGCGGGGCCCTTGAAAGTGCGGGGCCCGTAGCATATGCAGCTACTTTTGCTACTCGGATAATCGGGCACCCTAGAAGTCACATCACGGCAAGGGTGGCGAGGAGCGATGCTCGCCTGCGCTGCTCTGCATGAGATCAGATGTTGTCCATTCTTGGTGCCAGGAGACCAGGTTACATTTCGCCCCGTGACACGGAGACACCTGGCTCCTATGAAGATCACCGTGATATCGATGAGCAGTTACACACAATGGGGGTTTCCGTGAAGGGGGAAGAGAAATGCGTTGGCTTATTTGAATCGCAATGTGTATTCGTGCTTATGTTGAGCAACTTAGTCACGCGACTGTACATGAGCGGTAAAGTACATTTCAAGTAAATGTTTGTTTGAAATATTAAGCAGCTAAAGCTTGATGTATTTTCGGCAGACTGGATGATAGGTAAGAAGCCTATTAATTTAAGAACATTTATGATATGTTTCCATCTTGGGTGCCACTAAGCACACAAACAGCAACATCTACAATGATTTGATGGCACAAAAATGCACTTTGGTACGACGGCCTCATGAACATGGCAGAGTCGGCGTGGAAGGTTATTCATTAACCGTGATGCCGTAAAACTGTGTTGATGGTCCATAGTCGAGCTCCGTGTTATTATTGTTGTGCTTTTCTGTGAATTATGTCACCAGAAACGATCACTAAACTTTCTAAAGTAAAGGTTCCAACTGTTACTTCTGTGCCACCCCCCGCCTTGCCCGGCCGCAGACTATGTAGGAAGGTGATAACGGCTCTGCAGAGGTTGAGTTGTAGATGTATGCTGAACTTCTTTTGCACCGTACGTAGACAACCGGCGTGAATCCACTGGCTGGAAGTGAAAGGAAGTTTATAATTGTCTTTTAACCCTTCTATCTGGCAACAAAACTGACACCTTTTTACAAGGAGTCATATTTGCATAGACCACAATACCTGCAGTCATAATGCAAACAAAAAACACAACTCTGATAATGTGCACTGTCTTTGAAGTTGATTGGTCCACACCCGAGACAGCTTTCCTTTGAGCCTAGTCTCACATGGGTTGGCAAATGAGGTTCCAATGGTGAAAGGAAGTTACTGATATAGTTGTTTTTGTTACTATGCAGCTCTGTGTTAAGCCACTGCTGAATGAAGGCCGCCCCCATGCCGTTGACGATCAATCATTGAGGTTGCTTGACCATACTTCACCACGCTGGTCAGCGCAGATCGGGGAAAGGGGTGTGCAGGAGCGCTGCAGATCTCGTTCATCACCGATGTCCTTCCCACGCACCTCCGATTAGTAAGTTCAACACACGCACACGAGGTGAGCCGTGGCCAGGACTCGAACTCAGGTGATGGGTTCACAGCACAGTGCGATGAGCTCTCCACCACCGACGGGACACGACGTCCTCCTAATTCATTGTAATTCCACCACGAACTTCTCCCCATGAAATGTGTTCCACGGGAATACCAACAGCCTTACTTCGTTCTAGATTTGAAGCTTTCGTGACTGCAAGATTCATATTCTTAGGTTTTTTCGGTAAAGTCACGTAGGTAAAAAATTAAAATTAATAAAAGTAAAATAAAAAATAAAATAAAAATCACGACGTTTCGGAGGCAACACAAGCTTCCGTCTTCAGGTGGAACCGTCACAGCACGCTTGCTGTATCAAGTAAAGTAAAGTAAAAGTACTTGATACAGCAAGCGTGCTGTGACGGTTCCACCTGAAGACGGAAGCTTGTGTTGCCTCCGAAACGTCGTGATTTTTATTTTATTTTTTATTTAACTTTTATTAATTTTACTTTACTTGATACAGCAAGCGTGCGTGACGGTTCCACCTGAAGACGGAAGCTTATGTTGCCTCCGAAACGTCGTGATTTTTATTTTATTTTACTTTTATTAATTTAAATGTTTTACCTATGTGACTTTACCAAAAAAACCTAAGAATATGAAGCCTTACTTCGCTCAACCACTGCTGTCAATCCGACCGTGAAGACAAAAAAAAGCCAGACTCTTTCTCGAACGGTGATCCGAGAGCACATTTTAATAAAAAAGAAACTAGCACCAACGGATCGATATATAACAGCATCGCAGTGGCTGGCTTTGCGCGACAGCGTCAAGTTCATATTTCATCGACAAACCCAGACTGTTTAAACTAAAAAATAAAGCGGGATTTCCATAAATGGCCCTTGACAAGATTATCTCTGCAGGAGCCCCTATTTTGTTGTTGTATATTTTGATGTGTTACAGCCACCAATCGAAAACAGATACACACATAGTACCACAGTCTATGGACAAAGATCCCCCGTGTAGCCTTAGCAGACTGTTGGGGCAAGCGCAGTTAGCAAGCACCTTTGAAGGCCGGCACGGCACAAGATGGGTTGCATGGCCAGCACCACGCACGGCCGCCTTTATCTCCTCAGTGACGATCTTTACACACCGCACCAGGTACTGATTTGAGGCTGAGTCGACCTAGGGGAGGTCCAGGACCGGTTTAGATAGTCGTCACTGGTGGTAGCCGTGAACGGGGATCAAATCCCTGGCGCAGTGCGCTAACACGCTCCACTACCACTCCCCACAGTCGATAATCCATGCATACACACGCACACTTAACCACGTAACACAAGTCTACAGTCTATACACACTCATTTGACCACGTAGAAACGCTTTCTATATTCTACAGATATACACACAAACACCGCTCGCTGCCTGTACTCGTCGCCAGGAGAGGGCGAGTTTAGAGCAACACAAGCTGAGCTTGCAGATTGCATGGTCAGTTTAACGCGTAGTAGTAGGAGACTTTCACGACCAATATTATCCATAATAAAGTTTGTTTTGGGTTAGATGGCGTAAATATAAATGTGTTGTTTCACCCGCCACCACCCGACACAGCCAATTGGTAAGGGTTGTCACGTAAACAAAACGTGACAATTAGTTACAACTTCGGAGAGTAAACCCACAATTCGAGTCCAACGTTTCGCTGGTGATTACAACCAGCTTCATCAGGCGATTAGCCAGAATTGTGAAGAAGTCCTCCTGTGTCGGTCTTAAATAGAGCGATGGTGTGCTCCACAACACTGCACACCCATAGCGCTGTGTGCAATCACTGATGCTCGTCAAATTTGCGGGCAACTGAAGACGGAGCTTTGCTATTAATGTTGACGTTCATAGCAGTATATATATTCTTGGTTCTTTCGGTAAAGTCACGTAGAAGGGAAATAATAAAATAATAACAATATTAAACAATACAATTCTCACGACGTTTCGACTGCAACACAAGCAATACACAGCAAGAACATTTTCTTGCTGTTATTTAACACCTGATGACGATTGCTTGTGTTGCAGTGGAAACGTCGTTATTATTTCCCTTCCTACGTGACTTTACCGAAAGAACCAAGAATATGAATCCATGCAGTCACGAAAGCCTTAAATCAAAGTTCATAGCAGTATTACTGTTTTCATGATTAGTTGCAGCATAAGTGCAGGTAAAGCAACACTGCCAGCGTCTAGATGTTAATGAGTATGTAAGTACAAACTGCTACCGAAATAAACACTGAAACTAAAGACAAATTAGAGAGACATGCAGTACAATAAAGGATCTTGGGTTAAAATCCTGGGTTCGAATCCTGGTAGTAGTCGGTGAGATGCTAACTACCTTGCCAAGTATACGGGAGGTCGTGAGTTCGATCCCGACCCTGACGCCTGCTGCTGTATATTTGGACTTTGTGTGTTCTCCCCGTGGTCGCGTGGATTGTTCTCCGAGTCCTCCGGTGTTTCCCTCCACAATTCGAAACGTGCTTAGAGTGTTTGGCTGCTATGCATTTCCACGTGAGAAGCCATTTCGTTGAGCTATCATTTGTGGCAAGGACGCTGCCTTAAAAGAGCTGTCTAGCTCAGTGAACCATACCTAGTAAAATAAAAAAATAGTTTATAGACTAATGGTCTGATGTAGATGATGTAGATGCTCACCCAGAGCCCTCATTACGTTGATAGTGCATTGTCTTTGAGCTGTACGCCTTTTGGCGTCCTCTGGTCGAGCACCAATTGGGTCTAGGCTCAAAAGAAAGCCGTCCCTTGGTGTGGACCAATCAGTTTCAAGGACAATGCATATATTATCATCGCGTGTTTTTAGTTTGCATTTGACTGCAGGTATTGTGGTTAATGCAGTTACATGAATCCTTGTAAAAAGGTTCCAGTTTTGTTGCCAGAAAAAGGGGGAAAACCCTATTATTAGACTAATGGTCCTCAGGTGTATGAAGTGGTCGCCAGCATGGTGACCAATGGCTGCACAAAAACAATGATCGCATTTGGGTATCTGCTTAATTTCAGCCTGAAAAATTAAACAAATTAGTTTGACTGTCAATTCAAAGAACATTAACTCTCCGTAGCAGGGCGAGAGAGAGAGAAAGTGCTGCCCCCCTTACTGTGTGGTCCAGAGGCCACGTGATTGGACCTCAGAAGTAGTTCTGTGACGTCCACGTCTACGGGGGTCGCTCTCCAACAAAAGAGTGATTGATACACTGCTGTGCAAGAGTTCTGAATACATTTCCCCGTCTCACGACTGACATCAAAAGCATAACTGCGATAACACGGGGGGGAGGGGGGACACAGAAAAATATGAAAACGAAAAAAAGAGAGGCAATTATTATGCAAATCCACTGCTCGTGCACCCTGGCCCTTTGGCAATGAGCCACAGCATTTTTTAAAATAAAATCAGCCCACCACTTGAATACAGCCCATCGTTTTGCTTCACGTAGGATTGAAATAAAAATAAACCATTGAGGGCTGCCAAGTGGGGAGGGGGGTGGGTTGCCCCCCCCCCACCGTAATAAAATAAACTGCGAAACAATAAAACAAATATTGTTAGTCACTTAACGTTGCACAATACAGTACTTGTGTTGAGACACAACGGGTTCTATTGGGTCACGGTTAGTCAACGCTTTGCAACCTTTGGGTGCATTTCATTGCATGTTATCAACTCATAAACCCTGTTTGCCATTAACTTTGACCAGAGGCAGCCTTTTGGTTTTAGGTAGAGACCATCAGAGCCACTGTGGAGCAAAACGGGGGCAGTGGCAGTCGTGTGTGTGGAGTGGCAGCGATGTCCGACCGGTCAGCGTGTTTTGTCTATTGCCTGTGTCGACTGATGTTCTGTGTACCGTATGTTGAACTTCTTTCGCACCGTATGTAACCAACCGCGCTAATCGGAGGTGCGGGCGGACGGGCGGGCGGGGCAACAAACGGAACACAAAAAGCAGTTCTAAACAAATGAGTTTTCAATCGATCTTTAAAAGTGGATAGCTCCAGTGGCTTCCTAATATTTGAAGGAAGAGCATTCCAGACGGCCGCAGAAGCGCGATGCAGTGACCATCTTTGTTCGACGGCTGGTCAAAAGCCGCTGCTGCGAGGACGACCGGAGTCTGCGTGATGGTTCATGCTCCGTGACGAGATCAGTGCGGTATTGTGGCTCGTTTGTGGCAAGCACTTTGTAAGCAGGCTTGAGCCTGAATAGTGTGTGGATGGGTGAGCGCAATGCAAAGCTGGTTACGGGGCTATGTGGTGGGCAGCACAAGCAGCACGATCTGCTGTTGTGCTGTATTTCTATGCTCCCTACATCACTGCTCGCCACCGTCACGAACCCGCACTGACCCGCGTGGTGAAGTATGGTCAAATAACCCCTGCGACCCGCAAGGCGTGGGGAGGCCCTTATCCAGCAGTGGATTGATGAACGGCTCTACGTATGCATGTCTGCTGCCATTGGTCAGTTGTGAAAGAAGCACATATTTTTTGTTACAATGGCAGTCCAGCTGGTAACCTTTGGCATGAATTACCCATGTGCTGTAAAGGGCGCACTTAAAACGTTGTTACTTCATTTTGGAAAGTCGAGTCCTGGAGTGTCAATGCCATGGCCTATGTGGCAATGTTAATGTGGCAATGTTAGTGATGAACCAGAGCTAAAGATCGTTCGGTAGTCGTAACCAACATTGTAATTCTTGCTTCGATTGTGAACTGACTTTCAAGGTCTCTTCTCCTGCAAGTAGGGATTTAAAAAGAGACGTGGACGAAGAGCAGCAGAAACATTGACAACGGCCGATGATGATGATGTTGACGGTAGAGGCCGACCGAAACTGAATTTCTGGTTTCGGCCGAAAACGAAACCAGAACGAAAGTAATAAAATGACTTTCGGCCGAAAACGAAAGTAAAAAAATTACTTTCGGCCGAAACCGAAAGTTAAAAATGTACTTTCGGCCGAAACCGAAAGTAAACTGAAAGTTATCTTATGAGATCTCTTTTACCAGTGGCAAAATATAGTAGTAGGGTTTTACCCTTTTAAACTGGTACAAAACTGACACCTTTATTCAAGGCATCATGTTTGCAATAACCACAACACAAGTAGTCAAAAAAGCAAACAAAAAGAAGCAACTCTGATAATGATAATAATATGCACTGTCCTTGTTGTGGTTATTGCAAACATGATGCCTTGAATAAAGGTGTCAGTTTTGTACCAGTTTAAATGGGTTAAAACCTACTACTATATTTTGCCACTGGTAAAAGAGATCTCACAGTGTAAATGCTTACCCCGAGCTCTCAATACTCGGATATTGCACTGTGTTTGAGTTGTACGCCTTCTGGTGTCATCTGGTCCAACACCAATGGGGACTAGGCTCTAAAGAAAGCCGTCTCGGGTGTGGACCAATCAACTTCAAGGACAGTGCATATTATTATCATTATCAGAGTTGCTTCTTTTTGTTTGCTTTTTTGACTACTTGTGTTGTGGTTATTGCAAACATGATGCCTTGAATAAAGGTGTCAGTTTTGTACCAGTTTAAAAGGGTAAAAACCTACTACGAAAGTTATCTTTTTGGCTTCGGCTGAAACAGAAACTATGCCGGAAGAGGCCATTTGCCAACTTTCGGCGCCGAAACCTAATTTCGGTCGGCCTCTAATTAGCAGACCATCGTTGCGGCTGTAACCTCGCTCCCAAGCTGCTGCTGCTGACGTGTCTGTGTGTTTGCAGCCTATCGCATAGGATTGCCTAGCGCCGACTGACCGGCCGATAGGCAGAGTGATAGACGTGGCTCTAGCGTTATATTCTAAAAAATAGATCTTCGGTTGACGAGTGACGACCGAAAGTCAATATCAGTTTCGGCCGAAACCGAAACCAGACCGAAAGTAAAAAATTGACTTTCATCTGAACCCCAAAGTATGCCGAAAGAGGCCATGTGCCAACTTTCGGCCTCTTAATTGACGGACAAATGTCACCCGCAAAAGCGTTGTACTTCGAAGTCACCTCACGGCGGCGCTTGCCTGCCATCTCGTTGTCAAGGTTTCGAATCCGTCGGTCCGCCCTGGTTATTGCTGCGGTTGCGTGGACCGTGAAACACACACGCGTCCGTGCGTGCGTGCGCGTCGTCTGCAATGCCGTGAATGTTAGAGACCCCCCCCCCCCAACTCTGGCGTTATAATTAAAACGTGCAGGCCATTTGTGTGCCGGCGTCATGGGTTCATACTTTGCGAAATTTGGAAACCCCCTCGCCCCCACACACACACATTACTCGATTGGGATGACACAATTGCCACGTGGCCTCCGAATGTTTATAATTCGTGCAGTGTGAACAGCACTTTTATTAATTTAAATTTTTTACCTACGTGACTTTACCGAAAAAACCTAAGAGTATGTGAACAGCACCTTCGCGACAGCCCTGCGCTATACGAATGGCGCAATTAACTAAATGTACGAAATTATTATTATTAATGATTGTTATTAGTGTATTTAAAAAAAAAAGTAAATATCGGGCTGGGAAACGTCTCCTGTCCATACTATGTGTGACAAACCCTGCTTGCAAGAGAGCTTATTGAATGTCTGGAGGCCGTCATCTGAGGCAAGGTCCGTAGGGTGGATTATCCGGGTTGCTGATTGACTGTGCTCGAGATAGAGGATGGGAAACTCGAGAAAGGAGCGTGCTTCGCCAATGGTTCTATCAGTAGCAACTCCTGACTTGTGACTCAGTGACTGATTGCAGTGTTTCAAGGAAGCTGTAAAACACAAATTGCACGTCTAAATATTCACCTCAAATCTCGTAAGCAATAAATATCTGTTTCATAGAAAATTAGCATTAGCGTGTTTTGTATTATCTGCGGGCTTTTTTTTCTGCTATCTGGGCTATCATTCCCCTCCCCCCCACATTTTCCTGTATAATCAAAAGCTGACTACGGTGTAATGGAAAATAAATACCTCCTCGCAGTCATGGAACAAAACATCACGATCGTGGTGGTGGTGGCGGGGGCCAACGTGCAATGGAATTTGTGCGCCTCCTCCTGGAAGAAGCCTTAAATTCGCCGTCGTTTTGTCGCGCTGTCCAACGACACAACCAACTCACAACCACCATCACCACCACCACCACCAACAACCTCCAGCAGCTCCCACCACCACCACCACCGCCGTCGTCGTCGTCGTCACGGAATGCCCTCTCCGAAGACAATCGGCAGCAGAAGGAACAAATGGACACCTGCGGCGAGAGCTGCGGACATCAAACACCCGGCCACGATGTCAACCCCCAACCGCGGGTTTCGCAAAGTGATCGACGTTCATTCGCCGCTCGTGCGTGTCGTGTCGACGGCTTACATAGCGACTCCTTTATCGCTCCACTGAGATTGATTTTTACTGGTAGGAATATCCTGGTTACACCAGCCCACAGGGGATTATTGTGTCCGTCCGTCCGTGCAGGGAGGGGCTGGGTGGGGAGGGTGGGGAGGGGCTGGGTGGGGAGGGTGGGGAGGGGCTGGGTGGGGGGTGGGGCTGGGTGGGGAGGGTGGGGCTGGGTGGAGAGGGGAGGTTGGGGAGGGGCTGGGTGGGGAGGGTGGGGAGGGGCTGGGTGGGGAGGGTGGGGCTGGGTGGGGAGGGTGGGGCTGGGTAGGGAGGGGCTGGTCACCCCGTGGTGCCCTTATAAAACTCAACGTTTAACCTACTCACGCCGGCCTGTGCCCGCCCTCACAGTCGGACATATTTGCGGAATACACCACTCCGCCGTTGACCCTGTCCATTGACCGAGCAACCCAACGTTCCTACCAGCTCCCTCCGCAGGAATGTGTTTTAAAAAGTCCAACCCACGATGCGTCGGGGAACGGGAGTCGTTTTACGGGACCTCAACAACGGTCATCTGCGAGGCTTGGTGACGGCGATAATCAGCCCTGGACCGGTGCAGATTGTCACTGGACGTTAGTCGTGGCCAGCAATCGAACTCAGCTCGCCCAGTTCATAACGCAGTGCGCTTTCCTGCTGAGCCACGGGCTTTGCCACACTCTGTAAATATATCCGCCGTGTGAGGTCGACGGGATTGTAATTTGTGGTACGATTTTTTTTGTAAATCGTTTAATACAATACTTGACATCATGTGACCTCCTTTGCCAGTACCAAAATATGAGAATAGGGTTTCCGCTTTTTTTCTGGCAACAAAACAGGTGTTAAGATGTTAAAACACCAAACTGAAACCTTTTTACAAGGAATCATGTTTGCATTAACCACAATGCTTGCGGCTAGAATGCAAACAAAAACATACTGATAATATTGTCTTTGAAACTGATTGGTCAGCTTGATAGCTGTCTCTGGTGTGGACCAATCAGTTTCAAAAACAATGCATATATTATCAGTGTTTTTTGTTTGCATTCGGACCACAAGTATTGTGGTTAACGCGTTCCTTGTAAAAGGTTTCAGTTTGGTGTTTATACATCTTTAAACCTGTTTTGTTGCCAGAAAAAAAGGGGAAACCTAATCTAATACCTGACATGTTGCTGATATATATTTGCTGTTCATGAAAAGGATCCCAGGTTGCATTACAATAAACACCGATAGCACTCATTGGCCAATCGATCCAGTGTGGCGCGATATTTGAAACATGCTAAGTTCTACAATACAGCTTTTGTTTGTGTTGGATCGCATAAATATAAATGTATCGTTAAACCCACCACCACCCGACACAGCCAATTAGTAAGGTTTGTCACGTAAACAGGACGTGCCAATTCGTTACTCGTACAGCACACCGGTGTGTTGGAGAGTAAATCCAAAACATTTACAATCTGAGTACGACGTTTCGCCAGTAATAACAACCGGCATCATCAGGCGGCAGCCAGATGCTACGCTCTACAGCTCTGTACAGAAATCCGATTACGAAAGCATCATTAAAATATATCTTATTGCATTTTAAAAATGTGAGATTACTTCAGAGCAATAGAGAATACTTCTGGAAGATGCACATCGCTTATCGATGTGGAAGGACATTTTTTCATCAAATAGGATAATATATTAAATAGTTATTAACCAAAGCTCACCGTTGGGACCGCAGGTACACGCTCCCGCCTTGTTTTCTGCACAAACAGGAAGAGGGTGGCCCTCAACAGCATTAGTTGATCAGAATGGATCAGAGGTCGCAAACGGGTTTTGATTCCTTACCCGTACCCGTACCCGGCGCACCAGGGTCGCAAACGGGTACCCGTACCCTACTCGTACCCGGCCTGGTACGGGTAGTCGGGTATCGGGTAGGGTACGGGTATCGGGTACCCGGTTGCGACCTCTGGAATATATATACGCAAAGAATATTATTTGGTATATTAGCTTATTCTGAAACGTCCGCGTGCGTTCGTCAAAACGTCAAGGCAGCTTCTTTTGTCTGAAGCGGATGGAGAGGAGGAAAGAATGTACTACGAGTTGAGAGTACAAAGAATGCACTCTCAACTCGTCTGCTTACGCGTGACCTCTGTCAACGTACTTTGTGAATTGTGGGAATCATAATAATCATAATATTATTGCCCTTTAAATCTCCAGGAACACCTCACTGAATCTTAAGAGTCTATCCCTCGGGGGCGATCGGGGCTTGCACTTTGCTAAAATCTCTGCAAAGTCCACTCAGCCTAAAATGACAAATTGGTGTGATGTGTGTATTATGTATTTTGAACTTCCTTCGCAACGTATGTAGCCAGCCGAAGGTGATGGGGTCAGTAGCAGCTCTGAGCTCAGGAGAGCAGCCGGACATTTAACCCGCCGACACGCCCATACTGGACATCTATGAGCAAGAACTTCATAGCTCATCGGATTCCTCCAGTCTAAGTCAATATTCTGATTCTAGATTTGAGGCTTTCGTGACTGCAAAGATTCATATTCTTAGGTTTTTTTCGGTAAAGTCACGTAGGTAAAAAATTAAAATTAATAAAAGTAAAATAAAATAAAAAATAAAATAAAAAATCACGACGTTTTGGAGGCAACACAAGCTTCCGTCTTCCAGCTTCCGTCTTCAACCCGAAGACGGAAGCTTGTGTTGCCTCCGAAACGTCGTGATTTTTTTTATTTTATTTTACTTTTATTAATTTAAATTTTAATTTTTTACCTACATGACTTTACCGAAAAAAACCTAAGAATAACAATATTCTGATGTTACTCAAGGCCTCCCTGTGTGTCAACAGTGGCCCTGGTGTTGTCCATGAGAACACGAGGCAACACTCTGTAAAGGCTGGACATGAATGGCGCTATATGTAAAATTAAAGTATTATTATTACATGGTTGGGAAGGGGTCAGGAATAGAGGGGCATTGCACCCTCCCACCTCACCCCCCTTGGCAGTTCCGTGTCTTTAGTTTGCGGGGAGCGGTAGTGTGACGGTTAGCGAGACTGCGCTACCAACCCTGGCAACCGGAGTTGAATTCCTGGCCACGGAGAGCATCGGTGACAACTATTTGCACGGGTCTAGGCGAATTCCACAGCTCGACTCGGCCTTAAAATGAGTACTTGGTGCGGTGTAAAAAAGAAAACATCAGCACTGGGTAAATAAAGATTGCCACACTTGGCCTGCGTGTGCCGTGCCGCTAAACGGTTCCTTCCCAAACAGCCTTCGTAAGCTATGAGGGTTTTTTTTGTGAAGGTTGTTATTGTTGTTGTCTTATTGCGTGTGGAGGGTGCAACTTACGTTTAAGTTGGAACTCCTGCGTGAGCGTGCCCATGTTGTCCTCCGCGGTTTCAATCCTCATTTGCCGAGAGGAGCATGAACTCTGCGGTGCAGAGAGAGAGAGAGACGACCGCGGGTCAATCGGACCTCAGCAGATGCATGGAACACAGATTTGGAGGCTGCAGCCTCGGCTGACGGGTTTTCCCAATCGAAAACGATCTTCCGAGCGAACGTTATGCATGTGTGCATGTTGAACGTCATTCGCATCGCACGTAGCCAGCCACGCTAATCGGAGGTGCGGGGAAAGGACACCAAACTAAACAAAAAACGAAGTTTTAAAGGAATAAGCTTGCAATCTAGATTATTTTAAAGTGCATAGCTCCAGTGGCTTCCTAATATCGGAAGGAAGAGCGTTCCAGACGACCGCAGAAGCGCATCTGAAAGTGCTGCGATGCAGTGACCGTCTTTGTTCGATGACCAGGCCATGGCCAGGCCAAAGCCGCTGCTGGGAGGATGACCGGAGCTCGCGTGATGGTTGCTGCTCTTTGACAAAACCAGCGAGGTATTGTGCGCAGTGTGTAACAAAGATAAAGCTGCAGCCCTGCAATTTCTCGCCAAGGCCACTGCTGGCAGAAGATCCTCCACGAGGGGCAGCTCTAGAGAGACCCAGTGGTGGCCAACTGGCATCTCGCGAGCTGCATGCGGCTTCTTAATCTACCACACGCGGCTCTATCGAAGGGACGTAACGTAGAACGCACGATCACAGTAGCAGAGAATAACGAATGTCTCCCGTGCTGTGCTGAAAACTTTCAAAATACATCTACACATATATACAGTGCCGGATTATCCTCGTAGCAAAAGTAGCTACATATACTACGGGCCCCGCACTTTCAAGGGCCCAGCGCTAAATGCTTTCAAGCTATCAATTCCGGTTCAGTGATTGTGCACTTGCTCTATTACTATAGTACTATACTGCCTTCAACGTTTATGAACGACTGGGTGTTTAAGGTTAGCGATTTGTCGTATTATCTGGATGAATAGCAAATGAAACAATATAATAACTTTTCTATGCAAGTTAAAAATTTGTGTTTTAATATTTACGTGTTTTTTATATTTAGGGCACCTTTAGAACAAATGCTACAGGCCCCGCACTAGCTTAATCCGACACTCCATATATACTTGGCTCTTTACAGAACTCAAGGGTACTTTTTGGCTCTTGGCCACCCCTTGCTCTTAGACGGTATATTTGGCCTACTCTTCCACGCTCAGCCAAACCGTTTGGATGGGATGGGAGGACCCACACTTTACCCAGCGACGCGGGACACGCCGGTCGACTATCTGCGGTGGCCACGTTTATACATAGCGGCGCACGAGCCCGACCGAGCACTGCGACCGCCAAGAAGTAAAAAAATAATAATTACTGTCGAAAAAGAGTGCAAAAAAAAACCTTTGTGATTTACGACTGCGCGTAGATTTGCAGTCAAGGCGGATTCAGTGACCGCATGTTAAGATATAAAATTGTTTTCCACCGCAAGCAGTAGAATACTACTTATCCACCTGAGGCGACATGTGAAAGCATTCTTTGAGAGGGGAAGTGGTGCCATAAATATATATTATAAGGAAAGTAAATAACGAAATCTAAAACGAAGAAGTGTAAGTTTTTGTCAGGAGCAGAACACGTGTTGGACTGAAACGTGACGACCGGGTCAGTCTGCCACCTGCTCCGCAAATCGTTGACCTCACGCCCTCTCGCTTTTGGACATTGTCGAAATGAACAAAATTGCACGCGTTCACAGATTGGCTCGGTCTGCGGCCAACGATGGTTGGCGTGACAGGGACAGCGGTTGGCATGGCACTGGTCGGTCCCAAGCGGTTGACGCGACAGCGGTCGGAGCGACACCGGTTGACGCTACAGTGGTATGAACGACGGGGGTTGGCACGCGGCGGTTGGCACAACAGGCGTTGACGTCTTCTTGGTTCTTTCGGTAAAGCCACGTAGAAGGGAAATAATAAAATAATAAAAATAAAACATAATAAAATATAATTCTCACGACGTTTCGGCCACAACGCAAGCAGCCGTCCTCAGGTGAAGACCAAGTCTGTCGGGGAGACAGCGTCTGAATGAAACACCACCACGCTTGGAGCGTCTATTTAAGCTGGGTTGGAAGGGGGGAAGGGCGCCTTAACAAAATAATTTGCATATCAAGAGGAATTTAGCATATTTATGGGAAATTCAGGTATGTGATTAGTACTACTTGTGAAATGCGTAGGAGGTAGGCGGGGGGTTTCAAAGTCATATTATGCCCGTGCATTATGCAGGATTAGCAGCATCAGAGGGAGGGGATAGGGGTAGCATTAATAAAGGGATGTTAATAGTATGTAGCTGCAGTAACTAAATAACCACGTAAAAAACTAAAGTATAAACTACATAGTATCATCAGGCGTTGACGTGTCACTGGTTGGCGTGACACTGGTTAGCGTGACAGCGGTTGGCGTGACAGCGGTTGGCGTGACAGCGGTTGGCGTGACAGCGGTTGGCGTGACACTGGTTGGCGTGACAGCGGATGGCGTGACAGCGGTTGGCGTGACACTGGTTGGCGTGACAGCGGTTGGCGTGACAGCGGTTGGCGTGACAGCGGTTGGCGTGACACTGGTTGGCGTGACAGCGGTTGGCATGACACTGGTTGGCGTGACAGCGGTTGGCGTGACAGCGGTTGGCGTGACACTGGTTGGCGTGACACTGGTTGGCGTGACAGCGGTTGGCGTGACAGCGGTTGGCGTGACACTGGTTGGCGTGACAGCGGTTGGCGTGACAGCGGTTGGCGTGACAGCGGTTGGCGTGACAGCGGTTGGCGTGACACTGGTTGGCGTGACAGCGGTTGGCGTGACACTGGTTGGCGTGACAGCGGTTGACGTAACAGCGGTTGGCGTGACAACGGTTGGCGTGACAGCGGTTGGCGTGACAGCAGTTGGCGTGACACTGGTTGGCGTGACAGCGGTTGGCGTGACACTGGTTGGCGTGTCACTGGTTGGCGTGACAGCGGTTGGCGTGACAGCGGTTGGCGTGACAAAGGTTGGCGTGACACTGGTTGGCGTGACAGCGGTTGGCGTGTCACTGGTTGGCGTGTCACTGGTTGGCGTGACAGCGGTTGGCGTGACAGCGGTTGGCGTGACAGCGGTTGGCGTGACAGCGGTTGGCGTGACACTGGTTGGCGTGACAGCGGTTGACGTGACAGCGGTTGGCGTGACACTGGTTGGCGTGACAGCAGTTGGCGTGACAGCGGTTGGCGTGACAGCGGTTGGCGTGACACTGGTAGGCGTGACAGCGGTTGGCGTGACAGCAGTTGGCGTGACACTGGTTGGCGTGACACTGGTTGGCGTGACAGCGGTTGGCGTGACACTGGTTGGCGAGACAGCGGTTGGCGTGACAGCGGTTGACGTGACACTGGTTGGCGTGACAGCGGTTGGCGTGACACTGGTTGGCGAGACAGCGGTTGGCGTGACAGCGGTTGGCGTGACACTGGTTGGCGTGACAGCGGTTGGCGTGACAGCGGTTGGCGTGACAGCGGTTGACGTGACACTGGTTGGCGTGACAGCGGTTGGCGTGACACTGGTTGGCGTGACAGCGGTTGGCGTGACAGCGGTTGGCGTGACAGCGGTTGACGTGACACTGGTTGGCATGACAGCGGTTGGTGTGACACTGGTTGGCGTGACAGCGGTTGGCGTGACAGCGGTTGGCGTGACAGCGGTTGGCGTGACAGCGGTTGGCGTGACACTGGTTGGCGTGACAGCGGTTGGCGTGACACTGGTTGGCGAGACAGCGGTTGGCGTGACAGCGGTTGACGTGACACCGGTTGGCGTGACAGCGGTTGGCGTGACAGCGGTTGGCGTGACAGCGGTTGGCGTGACAGCGGTTGGCGTGACACTGGTTGGCGTGTCACTGGTTGGCGTGACACTGGTTGGCGTGACAGCGGTTGGCGTGACACTGGTTGGCGAGACAGCGGTTGGCGTGACAGCGGTTGACGTGACACCGGTTGGCGTGACAGCGATTGGCGTGACAGCGGTTGGCGTGACAGCGGTTGGCGTGACACTGGTTTGCGTGTCACTGGTTGGCGTGACAGTGGTTGGCGTGACAGCGGTTGGCGTGACAGCGGTTGGCGTGACACTGGTTAGCGTGACACTGGTTGGCGTGACACTGGTTGGCGTGACAGCGGTTGGCGTGACAGCGGTTGGCGTGACACTGGTTGGCGTGACAGCGGTTGCCATGACAGCGGTTGCCGTGACAGCGGTTGACGTGTCACTTATTGGCGTGACAGCGGTTGGCCCGCGGGAGTCGGGAGTGGAGCAGGAGATGTCGTTGGCCACGTGGCCGTGGGGTTGTAATGAGGCCCTCTCGTGTCGCCGGTGGGCCTTGCCTTGGAGCACGAGGCGCGGTGGCTGTCGCAGAGCCGCACTTCGCAGTGCAGCCACACGCGCGACGTGCCGCTCACGTCGCGGAAGCGGAACGAGCTGAACTGGAACGTCGACTTCTGCGAGTGTCCGTTCTCGAAGATCACCACGGTGCTGTCACTGGGACATCTGTGTGCAGGAGCAGACTTGTGGTTTACGGGGTGCGCGGTTTTTTTTGAAGAGCCGCCTAGAATAGCCGTGTTTTTTTTCACGTGAAGTTACGCAACTCTGACGCGTAAACACGTGCCCCCGAAACAAATGGTGATGGAGTTCTTTTAAATTAGTGAAACATTCGTGACGAATAAAACATTCATAAATAACCTCTCAACGATTTAAAGCTTTCGTGACTGCAGGGATTCATATTCTTGGTTCTTTCGGTAAAGTCACGTAGAAGGGAAATAATAAAATAATATAAATATAAAACAATAAAAATTTTCACGACGTTTCGACTGCAACACAAGCAATCATCATCAGGTGTGAAATCCACAGCAAGAGGCTACTCCGATGGGCTGTGAATGTCACACCTAATGACGATTGCTTGTGTTGCAGTCGAAACGTCGTGATAATTTTAATTGTTTTATATGTATAGTATTTTATTATTTCCCTTCTACGTGACTTTATCGAAAGAACCAAGAATATGAACCTCTCAACGGACATGTTTCTTGAACGACACTAAACTATTTTCTTATGCCAGGTAAAGCCCACTGAGCTATGAACTATTTTACAGAGGGCGGCCAGGCCACACGTGACAGCTCATCGAAGTGGCCGATATCACACACGTGGGAATTTATAGTAGCAGCCAAATGCTCTAAACGCACGTTTCTAAACGCGGCGGGGGAAAAAACCGGAGGACCCGGAGAAAAATTCACACGACCACGTGGAAAGAGACACCGCAAGCTCCAAATACACGTGCGTCAGGGTCAAGGGATCGAACCCGCGACCTCCTGTACACGAGGAGAGGCAGTTAACATCTCGCCACCGTGGTCGCCACGTGCACCAACGTGGCAGAGAGCCGCTTGAAGACGCCCCAAGTGGTGAGGACGAAGCTTGCGACTGAGACAAGCGGTTGGCATCGACTCACTCTGCGTGAATGAGCGACAGGCTCATGCTGCCGTTGCTGTTGGTGGAAGGGGTGGCCCAGCACTTTGAGATCACGATCTTAAATCTGCCAAAGACACATCCCGTTGTCAGGACCACGGAGGAACCAGTCTCGGGACTAAGGGGGGGCGATCGTCGTGGCTGACCAGGGGTGCCGACAATGCAACTATTGATGACAACAATGTACGGGGCAGCGGAAGAGACACAAAAGTCAACATAGACGCGGAGAACCAAGAGAGACAGCAAAATAAAGAGAGAAGTTGGAGGAAGCACCCCCCCCTCCCTCCCTCCCACCCCCGTTGGTGTTACGGAGCCTGCACCGCCCCCCACCGAAATTGTTTAAAGCCACCAGCAGCCACTGCTCGCTTCGAGCCCATCCCGGCAGCGTCCTTCACTCGTTATCCAAGGTGGGCGCCGCTTTCGTCGACAAGACATCGTCAGTGTGAAACTATTGTTGGGCATGACGGCACAATGATGACGGCGGGGGGAGGAGGGCGTTTTCACTCTTCGTGCATTGTCCGGGGCTACACTAAAGGCCACCAGGGACCGCCCGTGGCCCCACGATCCTTGCAACGAAGAACGCCGCATTGCAGCTACTCAGTCGGCCACGGTACACCCCTATCAGGAGCCCCTGGCTGCACCACATCGCCTCACCCCGCCCTTGCCACGGTAGTGCCAAGACACAGAGGCCAACCATCACCACCGCTCCCCCCCCCCCCTGTTGGCGAATCGGCGTAGGGGCTCCTCTCACACGTTGGTATTCAACACAGGAGGCAACCTTCCCTCCCTGTGCGTGAGTTCATCTGTGGCATCGGTGGGGACGGGTGGGGAGGGGGTGTGGGAGCCACATCTCAGCAGAGCGACTGGGAGGAGGCAAGAGGCTCAGCTTGGCCGTGCGAGGAGGAGGAGGAGGAGGCTGCTGCCGAGGACCAGCGAGGGTTTCCCGCACCGGCGGCTCAGCCCCTTGGCTTCGATGCCGATGAAGACGGTGGAGCCGATGTCCGTGGCGTCGACGATGAACGGAGCCGGCTTCAGCACCGAGAACTTGGAGTTCTGCGTACGCACGCACGCACACGGACGCACACGCACACACGCGCACACACACACACGCACGCACACACATACACACACGCACGCACACACGCGCACACACACGCACGCACACGCACGCACACGCACACACACGCGCACACACAAGCACACACACACGCACACACGCGCGCACACACACGTGCACGCACACACACACATACACACACACGCACACACGCGCACACACACGCGCACACACACGCACACACACGCACACACACGCACACACACGCGCATACACACGCACACACGCGCACACACACGCACACACACGCGCACACACAAGCACGCACACGCACACACACGCACACACGCACGTAAACCGAAGCCTTAATTCTCGTGCCACGAGACTTTTCCACTAACGTGGCTGTGTTATTTTTTTGCTGGAAATGACACGTTCGTGAAAATACGCTACTGGGGCTATCTTACGGAGTGTACGAACGTAATAAAGACGTTAGAAAGGAGATAAGCGGACAACGCGCCTCCTCCATACGTCTCGTCTCTCCACGTGAAACTAAAAATAAAAGTATTATGTACACAGCCCATCGAGCCACACGGCCTTCTGGGAGCGAATGACTTCAGCAGCATTGATTCAGTGCCAGCAAATCCGAGTGGATCATCAGCAGAGTCAAGCTTGCTTGAACCAATGCTGGTGAACGCTGGTGAACTGACATGCTGGTGAGCTAAAAGCTGTTAAAGGGCCGTTTCTTTAGGATTTAGGAATGCGATCTTATTTCTACTGTAACGTTTCAAGCGTTTTACCTTACGGTGTTAAAGAAAAACGGTCACGTCATTGTTTGAAATGCGGTACACACGCAAACCATGCAAATGAGCGACTCAATTGACAGCACACCTCAATTCATTATCGTCAGTGCCCTTACAAAAATGACAATCAATTTCCATTCTAAATTTAAAGGGGCTTCATTACCCCAACATTCAAAACGATGCAGGGAACCACAAAACACGATAGCCACCGCAGCCTCATGCATTGGCCTCAAAATTCGCGGTCATAACGTCAAAGTTTTCCGAACCTCGATTATCCGAACGCGTCCGTTATCCGTAGGACCCTTAAGGAAAAAGAGAGTGGAAAAAAAGAAGGAAAGAAGAGAAAAATAAACGAAATGTGAGCGACGCTGTTCACTCCACGGTGCAGAAATTCGTAAACACACAGCAGGGACCACGTGGAGTGCACGCGCCTCGTACACCGACAAGAAATCTAAGTTTGCAATCAGATAATCGAGGTTCTAACTAGAGAGTGACTTTAAACTTCACGGCGTTTTAACCCGCTGCACGTTAAAGAAGCTCAGCACACACGACGACGAAGTAGTTTGTGAATATTCTACGTGAAACAATCCATAGTTTTGTACGAGCGCAGTATAAACGTGTGGTGTGGCAGACTTTATGGTAAGACAAATATCGGAAGCAATTGGTATGTGGCAGTGACTTGTTCAATTGCCTGAATAATACATTTGCAGTGGAACCCCATTATCACAGTGGACAGATGTACTGGCCCAACGTCCCATTATAGGGCCCATATCACGCTTTTTGGAGAATGTCTATTTTTTTGGGGCCTCTAAATTTGTATGAATATTTTACCAGGTAAGGCCCACTGAGCTTCATAGTTCTTTATCGGAAAGCGACCTGGCCACAAAGGACAGCTCAACGAAGCGGGCTTATCGTCGTGTGGAAATATATAGCAGCGAAATACTCTAAACGCGTGATGTTGAGTCTAAATGTGGAGGGGAAAACTGGAATTCCCGCAGAAAAATCCAGGGGAGAACACGCAAACTCCAAATATGCAGGCGCCAAGGTCGGGGTTGAACCCACGACCTCCTGTATACCAGGCGAGGGAGACAACTTATCGCCACCGTGGCACCCCGATACCATAAAGGCTGCCAGAGTGCGTGTGCACGTGCAGACACTCACAGAAAAGATGTTCATAGACAGCTGACTCTCAAAGGATCCCCAGCTGCCGTTCTTGACGAATATTGTCGCAACGCTGAAAACGGCAGAGGATCGCGTGGCAGTGTGAGCGTGGGTTACAGTCGGTGGCATGGCTCATCAAAGTGCGCAGGCGGTGCAACTGCACCGTGGCCCACGGGCCAGAAGGGCCCAGATCCTTAAGCTCAATGGAATTGAACAGAGGGCCCCCCCATTTCATTCCTTGTTCCAGGGCCCGTGTCAACAGAGCTGCATTAGCGTCCGGTAGCCGAACGAGTAAATCATGAGATCGAACTCATTACACACAAAGTGCTCGCCGATCGTTAAGGAGCATAAACCATCACGCGAACTCCGGTCATCCTCACAGCGGCTTTTGGCTGCGAACCATCGAACAGAGACGGTCACTGGATCGTGCATTTTCCGATGCACTTCCGCGGCCGTCTGGAACGCTCTTCCTTCCGATATTAGGAAGCTGGTGGAGCTATGCACTTTAAAATCATCTAGATTGAAAACTCATTTCATTAGAACTGCTTTTTGTGTTCAGTTTGTTGTCCTCCCCCGCACCTCATATTAGCACGGTTGGCTACATACGGTGCGAAAGAAGTTCAACATGAATACAACCAACCTGCACTAATGGTTAACGTTAACAGGCAATGAAAAATGAAACATCAACTGAAATAAAATGTCGTTCTGGGTCCATGCAGAGAACTGAACGTAGTGTTTCTGAGTCCACGTGTCAATGTCACACACTGGTCCTCCAACGTGCCAGCAAGAGTTGGCCCCACTGTGCTAAATCTACTGAGGCTCAGACCACAGCCTCATCATCGTCATTGAAATATCTACATTACGCTTCAAAGGTGGATTGGTGGCGCAGTGGTCCGCAACACTGCGCGAACCTGAATTGGTTTTCGCAGTTAAATTTCGATTTAAAGGTTTCGTGACTGCAGGGATTCATCTTCTTGGTTCTTTCGGTAAAGTCGCGTAGAATGTAAATAATGAAATAAAAAAATAATCATAAAATAAAACTTTTTTATTTTATTTTATTATTTCCATTCTATGTGACTTTGCCGAAAGAACCAAGAAGATATTTTACACTTGTGAACTTCACACATGCATACCTTTTCGATTTAAAGCTTTCGTGACTGCAGGGATTCATCTTCTTGGTTCTTTCGGTAAAGTCACGTAGAAGGGAAATAATAAAATAATAAAAATAAAACATCATAAAATTTCGATTTAAAGCTTTCGTGACTGCAGGGATTCATATTCTTGGTTCTTTCGGTAAAGTCACGTAGAAGGGAAATAATAAAATAATAAAAATAAAACATCATAAAATTTCGATGTAAAGCTTTCGTGACTGCAGGGATTCATATTCTTGGTTCTTTCGGTAAAGTCACGTAGAAGGGAAATAATAAAATAATAAAAATAAAACATCATAAAATTTCGATTTAAAGCTTTCGTGACTGCAGGGATTCATATTCTTGGTTCTTTCGGTAAAGTCACGTAGAAGGGAAATAATAAAATAATAAAAATAAAACATCATAAAATTTCGATTTAAAGCTTTCGTGACTGCAGGGATTCATATTCTTGGTTCTTTCGGTAAAGTCACGTAGAAGGGAAATAATGGTTTTCGCAGCTCACATCGATGGAGAGTGATATCTGAGCCCGTCCCAATCCCCTCGCCCTCCTTCATCAACCAGCACTGACTGGTGTGGCGGAGAATGGTCAAAGAATCGCCCACGACCGACGCGGCACGAGGAGGGCTTTCAACCAGCGACAGCCTGACAAAGGAGTTTACACCATTGGAACCTCATTTGCCAGTAAAAATATGATAATTGGTTTTTTACCCTTCTATCTGGCAACAAAACTGACACCTTTTTTTACAAGGATGACGCCAAAAGGCGTCATCTGGTCCAACCCATGTGAGGCTAGGCTCTAAGGGAAGCTGTCTCGGGTGTGGACCAATCAACCTTAAGGACAGTGCACATTATCAGAGTTATGTTTTTTGTTTGCATTATGACTGCAGGTATTGTGGTCTATGTAAACATGACTCCTTGCAAAAAAGGTGTCAGTTTTGTTGCCAGATAGAAGGGTACAAAAACAATTATGACAAAGGAGTGTTCATTATTATTTGAAAACATTTCTACACATTCGCATTCTCGTCTCAGAGAGCACGGCATGGACATACTAACTTTTTTTGTATTTGTCCAGGTGAGACCCACTGAGCACTATAGCTCTTTTTCAAAATCGACCTGGCCACAAATGATAGGTCAACGAAAGGGCTTATCACGGGGAAACGTATCGCAGCCAAATACTCTCAAACGCGCGTCGATTCTAAATGTGGAGGGAAAAACCGGAGGCCCCTTTAGAAAAGTGAACATCTCGCCACCGCGGTGTAACCAGCACAGCGGCGGCGTGACCAGCCATGGCCCGGACGTGGGGCATTCCTTGCCTCTGGTCGAAGGCGGCCGTCTCCATGGTGTAGCGAGCCTTGTAGCTGCAGCTGAACGTGTAGTTGACGGGCTGGAAGCGCACACCGGCACCCTGGTCTCTGGAGGTGATCCAGTTCGTGAAGACGTAGGTCGGCGTGCCGTGCTGGTTCACCAGCTGAGCGGGGAGCACACGTGCACTCCTCGTGAGACAACGCGGAGCGAAATGAATTGGAACGAATGACAGAAGGGCGCGGTGGCCATCTCTCCCTTCCTTCTGCCAGATCGCTCAGTCGACACCTGGGTTTCAACGTTTCCCACCGTGTGACGTGAGCTTAGGTGAGGCCAGGGGCCGCGTGCGGCTGCTTCGTGACGTTGTTGACGAAGGACCACCGTCTCGCAGACACGTGCGTCGCGGCTCTTGAAATATTGAGTTTGTTTTACCCAATTAGAAAATAATGCCTATTTTGTCATTTTAGTTTCCGTTCCCTGGGTTAGGCCATCCCTCTCAGTCACTGACCTCTGGGGTACCACGCCAATAAACACCTGTCGATGAAACCTGCCCTCCTCCACCACCCATCAACAAACACCTTTCGCCTGCAACGCTTTCTTGCCACGTTCTAAGCTGCACTTCCAAGTTCCCTTACCCTATCACACCAATAGATTCCCAGCGTTCCTCGGCTGGCAATGAGTTTCTGCCCTGACCAGAGACGTCGTTACTACATTATCAGCTCAGGAGATGCGGCAATCGGTCAGGTGGTGCCCCGCCCCCAATATTTCATTTGTCTCGCACGGTCGTACCTAGGCTATTGGATATCGCCGCCTCCTCTTGCCTGATCACATCGTCATGCTCACGGTCTCGAACATTTAACGCTGTAGGGGTGCCTTGTCTTCGCAAAAATGCAGCCACTACGACTGCATTTCGTACCTCTTTGCAATATTACTTTACTCCTCCATTTAAGTAACAATAAAAATGTGGAACTTAAATGAAAGCATTTTGATAAAAATAAATTATTGCTCTTTTACACAAGTTGTTCTTACTGCAGGAATCCATACTCTTTGGTTCATTCGGTAAAGTCACGTAGGTAAAAAAAGAAAATAAAACAATAAATAATATATCACGACGTTTCGATCGCAACTCGCCGGTTCAGCAGTTCCACTGCTGGATTATCTATTTCCGCCTGAGGACGACCACTTGTGTTGCGATCGAAACGTCGTGATTTATTATTTATTGTTTCATTTTGTTTCTACCTACGTGACTTTACCAAAAAAACCAAAGAGTACAAGTTGTTCTTTTTACACTGTTGCTGGAAAGATATCTCACGGTGGTTCTCAAGGGGTGCCCCCCAAACTCGTAGCTCTGGCCCCAAGGGTGGGGGGGGGGGCAAGGGGGAGGGTCGGGCAGCGGGGGGGGGGTGGGATCAAGCCACCCCCCTGCCCCCCCACGCTAAGTCAGGCTACCGGCCCTGACCAGTGAGCGGAGTGTGCCGAGCGAGTGAGCGGGCGGGCGGGCGTGGACCTGCGTCTGGGTGCCGCAGTAGCTGAAGTCGCTGGGAGTGAGGTCGGGGATGACGAACTTGTAGAAGCCCTGGTTGCTGACCCCGTTGAGGCAAACTCCGCCCAGCAGCAGCGTCTCGAGCGTCCAGCCGAAGGGGCATTCGAGCACGGTCGCCGTGATGGTGTTCGGGAAGCACGACACCCACACGTAGTCTGCCACGTGGGGAGGTTGGGCAGGTGGTGGGGGAAAGGTAGGGAGCAGTTTCAAATTCATTTTCTTGGTTCTTTCGGTAAAGGCACGTAGAATGGAAGTAATCAAATAATAAAAATAAAACATAATAAAATAATTCTCACGACGTTTCGGCCACAACGCAAGCAGCCGTCCTCAGGTGAAGAACAGGTCTGTCGGGGAGACAGCGTCTGAGGACGGCTGCTTGCGTTGTGGCCGAAACGTCGTGAGAATTATTTTATTATGTTTCATTTTTATTATTTTATTACTTCCCTTCTACGTGACGACTTTACCGAAAGAACCAAGAAGATGAATCCCTGCAGTCACGAAAGCTTTAAATCGAAATGTACAGTTTCAAATTCTTAGGTTTTTTCGGTAAAGTCACGTAGGTAAACAATTCAAATGACTAATAAATCAATTAATACAAGTAAAATAACAGCGTGCTTCAGCCGCACCGAACCTCACAAAAAAATAACATTCAGGGCCTACCTTGGCTCCTCCTACCCTCAACCAGTATATATCAGAGGTGTGGACTCGAGTCATGTGACTTGGACTCGAGTCAGACTCGAGTCATGAATTTGATGACTTGCGACTCGACTTGGACTTGCATAACAATGACTTTGTCCCACCTATGAGATGTGGACTCGAGTCATGTGACTTGGACTCGAGTCAGACTCGAGTCATGAATTTGATGACTTGCGACTCGACTTGGACTTGCATAACAATGACTTTGTCCCACCTCTGGTATATATACAAGGACTGTTTTCTTGGAATTTCTCTCACTTGATACAGCTATCGTGCTGTGACGGTTCCACCTGAAGACGGAAGCTTGTATTGCCTCCGAAACGTCGTGATTTTTATTTAATTTTTATTTTACTTTTATTAATTACAAATTTTTACCTACGTGACTTTACCGACAAAAACCTAAGAATATGAATCCTTGCAGTCACGAAAGCTTCAAATCTAGAAGCAGTTTCAAACCCAGTGTGCATGTGCAATGGCGACTTGACACACTGTCTCTTGAGATTGGCGTCCTCTGGTCTAACACCGTTTTGAGACTAGGCTCAAAAGAAAGCTGTCTCTGGTGTGGACCAATCAGTTTATATGTTATCAGAGTACGTTTTTTTGTTTGCATTCTGACCACAAGTATTGTGGTTAACGCAGAGATGATTCCTTCTAAAAGGGTCCAGTTTGGTGTTTTAACATCTTAACACCTGTTTTGTTACCAGAAAAAATGTGGAAAACCTATTCGCATGCGCTGACAGTATATGTACGCGCTGTGTTCGAAACGGATTGGCCTACACCAGAGACGGCCTTTAAACTAATTTCAGACGCCAAACAGAATTGTTTATTTTGCTGCACAAGAAACAGCAACAGCCCTTTTGACAAACCACTGCTGTACTCGTGCAGACATTGGGGGTTGTTTCACCGTATTTCACCGCGCCGATCAGGTGAGTGGCAGCCGTATATTTATGAGCGTGTAAGTAGAGCACAAACAATGGATTTCACTGCACCGATGCTGCTGAAATAGTAGCAGCGACGCAGCCCATAACACCTGGATAAGACACGGTGGTCACACACTCAACCCCCCTTAACTCACCCATTCAGCCCTCCAGCCTCAGATCTGATTACGAAACCAGATGAGCGCTTGCTTTTTCCGGAAGACTTGTCCACAGGCTTAAGATGTGAATTAATTTTCTCTGAAACGTAACTCTTGATGGGAACACTTTTGACATGGACCTGATCCTGCCTGTGGCCGGTAGAGGGCGCGCGTCATCAGTTGCGGTGCATCATCAACTATAAAGTGTGATGACTCACAGCACACACGCTTCGAATATTTGACCAATAAACCCCATTATTATAATTTGAAAAACGCGACTATAACAGCGCACATTTATATTTGTATTAGCTTCATTACCTAAACGTAAGAACAAAACTGAATTAAAGATTCGACTTTTTGGCCCATTGGAATCCCTAAACTTCCGAATACATGATGCTGTGTATATAGTACTGTACCATACGAACCTAAAATCGTTAATATAAGGTGGCATTTACCTGCCTGGTACATTTCTTGACTGAATACCCACACACCCTAGATCCACAAATTCCCACCTGTATATATATATCTTTAGAAACCCATATATAAAGTTTTACACAGCTAATTCATGAGTACATTACACCATTTTTAATGATGTTCGGGAAGGGCGGGTAAACTTAAGATTTGCACACCATTTATGACGATAATCGACTAAAATATAAAGAGTACAAACTCATCAATTTCGTGTCGTCCGACATTTCGGAACAGTTGATGACTATATATTTGTTTAAACCTGTACCTAAACAATCTTGATATTTTGAAGGGTGGTGAACTCAAACACGAAGTCTGATATTCAATCAACGAGGAGTATGACGCTAAAGCCGAGAGAACGCCTGCTACCGATTTACCAGCCCGTTGACTCTGTTAAAACCGAGGCGTCCTCTGACTCCGTCAAGTGGGGGTTGTTTGCACCTCCGATTAGCACGGTTGGTTACGTACGGCGCGAAAGAAGTATAATATAATACATACATACAAGTGGCGTGGGTGGTTGCCAGGAGTCCTGGTACAATTAATTAATTTGTGGGTGGGGGGGAGCGGAGCGGGGGTGAGCCCCTCTTAAATTCCTGCCCCTACAGAGCCCCTTCAGCCCGCGGGACCCGGTTCAGTTGCACCGCCTGCGCACTGCAAGCTAACGCCGCAGCATCTCCATCCTCTGTCGAAGTCGTGTCGCGAGCGACGTTACCGGTGTTCAACGCCGGGAGGGATCGACAGCAGCAGAGGGGGGGGGGTTAAATAAAACACGACCAACAAATCCCCGACGCTGGAAAAAACGCCGCGTTGGAGGCTTTACACCCGAGACGGAGGGGTGAATTAGTGATGATCAGAGCAGCCAAGCGCCACGGCGTGTGGCTCTTTCCACTGACCCCACCCGCATCCACCGCTCCAAGTCACCGCGCGAGTGGGTGAAAGGGTCAGAGACGAGGTGAGTGGGTGACAGGGTGAGTGGGCGACAGGGTGATCGGGTGAGTGACGGGGGGAGAACGGCTGAAAGGGTGAGATGGCGAGTGAGTGGATGAGAGGGTGAGCGGGTGAAGGCGTGAGGGAGTGGGTGAGAGAATGAATGGGCGAGTGGGCTAGATGGTGGGTGAATGCGTGAGTGAGTGAGTGAGGATGAGTAACCAGGATAGAATTGAGTGAAGGAGTGAGTGGGCGAGGGACTGAGTGAGTTGAGTGACAGGGTGAGTGGGTGATGAAGCGTGTGTGTGAGTGGATGATCTGAAGTGTGCGTGCAAGGATGTGAGAGTGTGTAGCGGTGAGCGCGATCCCCGGCGGCCCCAGTTCGATTCCCGTTCACGGCCAACATCGGTGACGCTTATCTGAACCGGTGCTGGGCCTCCCCTAGGTCGACTCGGCGGTGTGTGAACATCGTCACTGGGGAGACAAAGACGGCCGGGTATGGTCCTGACCACCCCCCCCCCCCTCGTGTGCCGTGCCGGCCTTCATAGGTGCTCGCTAACAGCACTTGCCACGACAGTCTGTTACAGGCTGAATTTGTGAAGGAGTGTGTGGATGACTGTAGAGGCCGATCGAAATTCGGTTTCGGCGCCGAAAGTTGGCAAATGGCCTCTTTCGGCATACTTTCAGTTTCGGCCGAAAGTCAATTTTTAACTTTCGGTCTGGTTTCGTTTTCGGCCGAAACCATAAATTCAGTTTCGGTCGGCCTCGAGATGACTGGGTGAGCGTGTGTGTGTGTGAATGAGCACCCCCCCCCATCCCCCAAGTCCACCCCCCTCCCCACCTCCACCCTCTCTGACACCTCGCGTTATCTCGTGAACGCGTGTTCCAGTGTAGCCGCGCCGGCAGGCGCGCGTGTCCATTTCATTAACTTAACCACAACAAACACGAGGCCCGCTGGAGTCTTGGGTAACACGGAGCGGTGGCGCAGCGGTTAGCGCTACGAACCTGGCGGCCCGAGTTCGGTTCCCCGCTCACGGCCACCAACACCGGTGACGAGTACCCAAAGCGGTCCTGGGCCTCCCCGAGGTCGACTCGGCCTCAAATGAGGAGCCAGTGGCGATGTGTAAACGATGTGTAAACATCGTCACTGGGGGTGAAAAAGGCGGCCGGGCGTGGTGTTGGCCACCCACCTCCTCGTGTGCAGGGGGGATATTCGTCTGTGTGTGTCTGCGCGTGTGTATTCAGGGACATCAAGGGCGCTGTCAAGGTGCCATAGCCATGAACTTCTATCTCATCCCCATTGTGCGTTTGCCCACGTGCGTTTTTCAAAATGTATTCGTTGCTATTATATCCTGCACTGCATTCATCTCGGCTCATTGAGGCTCTTCAATCTGAACCGGGGTCTCTATCTGCATCCCAACCCCTCCTCCAAAGTGGCTGTCAATGCACTGGGGGTGTCATTCCCCGCACATCCGAGTATCACGATTCGCGAAAAATGTTCAACAATCACACAAAGATCCACCAGGGTAGCCTGTAACAGACTGTAGGGGCAAGTGCTGTTAGCGAGCAGCACCTATGAAGGCCGGACTCCCTCGTGGACATGTTTACACACCGCACCAGGCACTCAATTGAGGCTGAGTCGACCTAGGGGGAGGACCAGGACCGGTTCAAATAATCGTCACTGGGTGTTGACCGTGA